>NC_136130.1:3634095-5074502 GCF_965212315.1 Lampetra planeri | reverse complement strand
GCGATATTCTGTGAATAATTGCTGGGAGTTTATTGTTATATTGTTATTATGACGAGTCGATACATCCCCATACACACACTCACTCCGGCGTAGGCCAATCAGTTTCAAAGGCAATGCATACGACGATGATTATTATTATCGAAGCGTGTTTTGTTTGCATGTTCACCACAAGTAGTGTGTGTGTGTGTGGTTAATGCGGACTTGATTCCTTGCAAAAATGTTTCTATTTGGTGTTTTATAAACATCGTAACACGTGTTTTATTGCCAGGAAGGGTAAAAGCAATTCGTATTTTCCGTACAAACTTTAATATCCTGCATCGAGCCCTTATCCCCCCACCCCCAACCCCCAGCGTGTTTTATGTTTTATGGAACCCAGGCTTGCCTTGGCATATTCACACGTGCTTGCCTTTCTGTTCCATTTACAAGCAATAGGCACAACAACAACAACAAAAACAACAACAACAAATAGCATTGAGGCGGTGCTCATCCGTCGTTTTGCAGTTCCAAGCCAGTGAGAGAAATTCCACATTTCTATGGCGGGGAGAGGCTGCCCATGGGACGAACCACTGTGGCTTGCCCACAAAGTGGTAGCTATTTTATCGACCCCTCCCCCCTCCGGAGGGTAAATTATGGGGTGGTGAAGTGTTTGTTTTTTTGTTGCGAGGGAGCCTGGATAGGCGGTTCAAGTGTTGATGTTACTCATTTAAGGCTGAGTCAACCTAGGGGGGGGGAAGCCGAGGTTTTAAATATCACGCGCCACTGATGTTATCCGTGACCGGGAATCGAACTCAGGTCACCGGGGTCATAGGGGAGTGATAAGCCATAGATTAACTTCGCATCAATACGCGCAGTATGCAGTGGTATCAGTCTTGAACGGGTTTTTTAAATGACCGTATTCTCCGTTTTATAAGACGCGCATGTGGGCATGGTGTCAATCAAGTTTTTGTTGTTTTAATCTGGTCACGCATTGGAGTATAAAACGCACCCGCAACCTTTGGTGAGAGAGTAGGGGGGGGGAGTGCGTCCTATAATCCCGTGAATACGGTCACACACACACACGAGGCGAGCATGCCGCGTGTTTCCAGGGCTTGTCTCTCTCTTATCAGCCGACGTCGCCGTCTGGCGAGTGAGGAGGACCAGAGTCTGTGCGAGAACGAAATTATTCCCGGCCAGACCCACAGTTACTGTATGGGGTGGGTTTTTTTAAAAATCACAGTTCACACTGAGGCCCAGTGCCCAAATGCTATCCACCTTCCCCCCCTCCCCCCCATGAAAAACGCCAAGCGGTCAGCAACAAACAGCACTCTTAAAGCTGTCATCGATAATAGAGACTTGGGGAAATCTAAACGATGGGGAGGGGAATTCCAAAGTCGATTAACGCGATGGACGAACCACAAATAGAAGCGTTGTCATCTGCAGTTTGTGAGTGGGTGAGTGTGTTGTTGTTGTGGTCTGCAGTGTGGTGAGTGGGTGAGTGTGGTGTTGTTGTGATCTGCAGTGTGGTGAGTGGGTGTGTGTTGGTGTGACCTGCAGTGTGGTGAGTGGGTGAGTGGGTGAGTGTTGTTATCTGCGGTGTGGTGAGTGGGTGAGTGTGTTGTTGTTGTTGTCATCTGCAGTGTGGTGAGTGGGTGAGTGTGTTGTTGTTGTTGTCATCTGCAGTGTGGTGAGTGGGTGAGTGTGTTGTTGTTGTTATCTGCAGTGTGGTGAGTGGGTGAGTGTGTTGTTGTTGTTGTGGTCTGCAGTGTGATGAGTGGATGAGTGTGTTGTTGTTGTTGTGAGCTGCAGTGTGGTGAGTGGGTGAGTGTGTTGCTGTGACCTGCAGTGTGGTGAGTGGGTGAGTGTGTTGTTGTGATCTGCAGTTTGGTGAGTGAGTGGGTGAGTGTGTTGTTGTCATCTGCAGTGTGGTGAGTGGGTGAGTGTGTTGTTGTGATCTGCAGTGTGGTGAGTGAGTGGGTGAGTGTGTTGTTGTCATCTGCAGTGTGGTGAGTGGGTGAGTGTGTTGTTGTGATCTGCAGTGTGGTGAGTGAGTGGGTGAGTGTGTTGTTGTGATCTGCAGTTTGGTGAGTGGGTGAGTGTGTTGTTGTCATCTGCAGTGTGGTGAGTGGGTGAGTGTGTTGTTGTGATCTGCAGTGTGGTGAGTGAGTGGGTGAGTGTGTTGTTGTGATCTGCAGTTTGGTGAGTGGGTGAGTGTGTTGTTGTGATCTGCAGTGTGGTGAGTGGGTGAGTGTGTTGTTGTGATCTGCAGTTTGGTGAGTGAGTGGGTGAGTGTGTTGTTGTCATCTGCAGTGTGGTGAGTGGGTGAGTGTGTTGTTGTGATCTGCAGTGTGGTGAGTGAGTGGGTGAGTGTGTTGTTGTGATCTGCAGTTTGGTGAGTGGGTGAGTGTGTTGTTGTCATCTGCAGTGTGGTGAGTGGGTGAGTGTTGTTGTGACTTGTAGTGTGGTGAGTGGTTGAGTGTGTTGTTGTGATCTGCAGTGTGGTGAGTGGGTGAGTGTGTTGTTGTTGTTGTGATTTGCAGTGTGGTGAGTGGGTGAGTGTTGTGACCTGCAGTGTGGTGAGTGGCTGAGTGTGGTGAGTGGCTGAGTGTGTTGTTGTTGTGACCTGCAGTGTGGTGAGTGGGTAAGTGTGGTGAGTGGCTGAGTGTGGTGTTGTTGTGATTTGCAGTATGGAGAGTACGGAATGGTGAGTGTGTGTTCGTTACTTGCAGTATTGAGAGATGGCACTCGCCACTAAATGTTCGCCTTGGCGGCTGAATCGAACTTGAGTGGCAATAATCATAGCAATTCAGAAGATAGTAATTCTCAATACGCATACTGAACGCACAAACCAGGTATGTACAAGGCTATCGCAGACAGACAACGCTGTGCTTCTACAACCAACGTGAGATATCGAAGCGTATTTAAAGCCAGAAGATCTTCAGACACGACATCAATCAACATTCCATCGCATGCCGTACTGCATCATCATTCTAATAACCTACAGCCGTTCGTCAATACACCGCTGGGGTGGAAGCCTTCCCATCCCACGGAGTGTCGATCATGAAGGTTGTTTGCCCATACTTCAAGCACGCTGATCAGTCGGGGGTGGGGTAGGGAGGGAGGGCGATTCAGATGTTAGGCAGTGGCCAGGAAATGAAAACCTCATAGGGTACCACTGCCCCACCGCTCTGCATCGTACTAAACACAAGCTGGGGGGGGGGGTGGGGACACGCACACGACGCAACTGCGGCACACAGAGGTCGTAGTCATCCGTCTGAAACGTCTGCACAGTCTGAATGTGCGTAAGTAGCAAAGCACATCGCCCAATCGAGGGACGGAGGGAGGGAGGGAGGGGAGGCAGCTCCAGACGCCGGATTGTGCACGTGCGCATGCGAATTCGCGTTTGCAATGCTCCGATGGTGTAAGGGAGTGATTTACATTAACAAGAAAAAAAAGGCATTCAAGTTTGAGTGCGTGACTTCAAACGGATTGGCGGACTTAATTACTATTACAGCCCCTGCCCCCCCCCCAACACCTCTTTTACCAACCTGCACCACTTTGTCAGCGTGGTGAAGTATAGTCAAACGAAACGCTTATACTGGTAGGAACCTCCTGGTTAGACCAGCCCACAGGGGATTATTGTGTCCGTCGTGCAGGGAGAGGCTGGGTGGGGAGGGAGGGGCTGGGTGGGGGGTGGGGAGGGGCTGGGTGGGAAGGGGCTGGGTGGGGAAGGTAGGGAGGGGCTGGGTGGGGGGGAAGGGCTGGGTGGGGAGGGGCTGGGTGGGAAGGGTGGGGCTGGGTGGGGAAGGGGCTGGTCACCCCGTGGTGCCCTTATAAAACGCAACGTTTAACCTACTCACACCGGCTTGTGCCCGCCCTCACAGTCGGGCATATTGGCGGAATACACCACGCCGCCGTTGACCCTGGCCATTGACCGAGCAACCCAACGTTCCTACCAGCTCCCTCCGCAGGAGGAATGTGTTAACCGACGACTTGGAGAGGCCTTCATCCAGCGGTGGATTGACAGAGGGCTGTAATTCCGCATGCGCAGTGTCTATAGAACAGAGGCGGACCATGATCAGATCATAATAACTCTCCCCGGAATCGGGCGTCGGCGATCTCGATGTCCAGTATTCGGAGGCCGTCGAATGGCTCCAAAGGATTGCCGTGATTTCACATGAGGTAGGGGGGGGGGGGCATTTGTGGGGAGCCATTGGCTCGCTGTTTAGGGCACCGCGACATGGGTTTGAATCCCCGGTCACGGCTCATAATTAGAAACGGATGGATGTCCATAGGGGCCGTCCATAAATGACGTCACACACCTGGGGGGGGGGGGGCGGTTAGACATTTGTGACGATGTGTGACGAGGGAGGAGGGGTGGTTTGAGAAATGTGACGTCACATCAAAATGCGCAACTTTAAATAAATATGGACAACACGTTCTACTTAATTAAATAGACTTTTTGATAAATGTTTTCTCCTACAACATCAGAGTGCAGCGGCAAATTAAATACGCAATCCAATGACAATAGTTTAAAGCGATTTGAAGCAAGTTTTATTTTTTTTGGGGGGGAGGGGCAGAGCTTTGTGACGTCATATTTGAGGGGGGGGGTCTGACTTTTTGTGACGCCGTGTGACGAGCAGGGGGGGAGGGGTCAAAAATCGCGTGACGTCATTTATGGACGGCCCCATAGCGGTTCTACCCATACGCCTCGACCCTTCCCATTCCTTAGCTTCATGGACCTGCACTTGACTTTGTGGTGAAATATGGTGAAAGCAACCCCCTTCAGGAACACGCAGCTCTAGGGGGGGGGGCTTTATCAACAGCGGATGGGCAATGCGTTGTAAATTTTATTTGTTAATTTAAATAAAATCATTAAGACTCAGTAGTATCTACGTTTGGCTGAGATTAAATTTCCTGCGCCTCCGATTTGCACGGTTGGCTACGTATGGTGTGAAAGAAGTTCAACATACAAACACTTAACATACAAAAAATGATTTAAAGCTTTCGTGACTGCAGGGATTCATCTTCTTGGTTCTTTCGGTAAAGTCACGTAGAAGGGAAGTAATAAAATAATAAAAATAAAACATATAAGAATTATTTATTATGTTTTATTTTTATTATTTTATTACTTCCCTTCTACGTGACTTTACCGAAAGAACCAAGAAGATACAAATAATGATTATTATTATTATTATCCATAATAGTTTTTTTGTGTTATATCAGTTTTATATGAATTGGTTACTACGTCAGCACACTGGTGTGTTGGAGAGTAACCCCACAACATTTACAATTTGAGTACGCGATCTAACCACCCCCCAAAAAAGCCCCTTATTATGGATAATATCGGTTGCGAAAGCTTACGTGTTGAATTAGAACGACTATTATTTATTGCGACCTTTTGTCAATCCAACGAGGACGGGTGCTTGACCATACTTCACCACACTGGTCAGCGCTGATTGGTGATGCCTGGCGTCCAGATGCACAGCGATTCTGAACATCATCGAAATTTTAACATTTCCCAACTTTGGTGCATGGCGCGCACTGAGATCCCCGGACGAATTGCGTCTCATCAATGTCAATTGTCGTCATTATCACTCTCCACCCAACGTGTGAGTCGTCCTGTGCTTGGGAAGCGAACTCAGGTCGTCGGGTTCGTGGCGGCGCAATGCGCGCGCCTGGCTTTTTGGCAAGCCAAGCAAAAACAACAAATCACTTAAAAGGAACTGCAATCCAATCATCCTCTGTGCCCGTCTCCCACCCGCCCCCCCAAACCCACCTCACCTCCTCCCCTCTTTGTACCAAGCACTCAGTCCTTCGTGCGTGCCGGGCCAGAAGCCACGCTAAGGGTTCAGCACAATCCGCTCCAGGTTTTCTTTTAAAGTCACGGGCCACGCGCTGTCGTTGGATTGCTCGCGGGGTCTATCGCCAGCCCGGCTGAAGAACTTTGAGGTTGTGTGGGGGCGGGGGGGGGGGGGCGGGGGGGGGGGTCATGCAGCCCATCGTCCAACACAATTACTACCGATCGGTGGCGAAGACCATAGGAATGTGGAATTTCCAGCGTCTCAATTCGAATTTGAGTAATAAACCATTTGACTGTTTTCGGTTATAAATGGAAACTTTATGAAACACAAATCCGAGTTCTCCGCCCCCCACCACCCCCCCAGAAATGTTGAACTGAATGTCGCGGCCGCATAACAGAACGTGCGGAACAAAAGCGCCAAACTCATACGCAATCCCTTACGTGAAGAATCGATCGTACAGTAATACACGATGCAAACGTAGGCCCTCAGTTGTGCCTGGGATCTCTTATGCACCGAGTGTTCTTAAATTTAATAATAGCTGTCTTCTATAAACGCTGGCAGGCTTTATATTACTTTGTGTAATATATTAAATTTGGCTGGGTGGGTTTGGCGGGCGGTGAATGTCAGTGGTGAGTGATATCTGAGCCGGTCTTGGGTGCCCTCCCCACCCCTCCCAGCCCTCCCGCACCCCCCTCCCACCTTGCCAACCCGCACTGACCAGCGTGGTGAAGTATGGTCAAATAACCCCGCACCACCACCACGACGACGGTGGAAGGCCTGCGTGCAGTAATGGGTTGACAGACAGCTGTTAATTATGATAAACGTATGATCAACATGACATAGTGCACAGGCGCGTGCCCCATTATACAAGTTTAACTCGCGCCCGCGTGGTGAAGTATGGTCAAACAAACCCGCATGACCGACGTCACGTTCGAGGTCTTCACTCAAAATCAGAAGGTTACGAGTTCAGGGTAAAACATTCGGCTAATTCATCTTCTTGGTTCTTTCGGTAAAGTCACGTAGAAGGGAAGTAATAAAATAATAAAAATAAAACATAATTCGGCTAATTACTATCAAAAAAAATAAAGACATAGGTCTCCCGCATAGCCTCAACAGAATGTTGAGGCAAGTGCTGTTAGTGGCGCACCTGTGAAGGCCGGTGGCCAGCACCACGCAAGGCCGCCTTTGTCTCCCTAGTGGCGATGTTTACACACTGCACCAGGTGCTCATTTGAGCCTGAGTTGACCTAGGGGAGGCCCAGGACCTGTTTAGATAATCGTCACTGGTGTTGACCGTGAGCGGGAATCGAACCCAGGTGACCGGGATTGTAGCGCAGCGCGCTAACTGCTGCACTACCGCATCACTACCACCACCACAACCACCACCATCATCATCAACATCGATACATGATTCATAATTGATTGTCTGGCCTGATCGCCGCGTGAGTAAAATGTGTGTCGTACGCCCTCCACCGCCCGACAGCCAATTTCGAGGCAGCTGTCACGTGGTGGAACAAACGTAACAGTTGATCGCTGCGACGATAATGTCGAAAAGTAATCCACGTACGTTTAACAACTGGTTGCCACGTTTTTCGCTGTTAGTTACAACCATCATCATCATCGGGCAGTTGCCAGAATCATCCCTGGATGTTCAAGGTTGATACAATGACTGCCGTCTTGTGGAGAGTCAACAGCTGTTGTCCTCATCATGGCAATAACTTGCATCGGACCGAGCCCGTGTGGGAAGGCCTTCATACAACAGTAGACTGCCGAAGGGCTATAAGTTCGTGTTGTTGTGACAGACACTAAGATCGATCGTACAGTCTCTCCCCAGTAACCGTGTTCTACATATGATTATGTTATATCAATACGTACACGTAATGACGCCAAAAAACCAATATATTTGTCAATAGCACTGCCTTACAAAGAAAACATTATGATAGGTGACGTTTCAGGCAATGTCCCTCCTCCAAAACACAACGAAATGCCACAGAAGTTGCCTGTCCTCTCGATGTGTTCTGAAGGGTTATTGCCCGAAACGTCGCCTATTTTCACACGTTTTCTTTTTAAAGCCTCGGTGCTATTGATCAATGGGTTGAGTTCATTTCGTTATTTGTACTATAGTGGACCACTGGTAATGTAGTCCAGTATCACCAAATATAAAAATAAGTAATAACATAACTTAGCAAACAATACCCCTCCTTCCCATATGTGTCTCTGTACGTAACAACAAGTATATATGTGTACACATCCTATCAGCCGCACGGCATTCTGGGAGTGCATTTTTTTCAGCAGCATTGCTTGCATATGCACTCCAAGCAAATTCTGGTCCGGTTTTGATTTTCGATGTGCTCATCAGCAGTCAGGCTCGCTTCCAAAAACGAGACAACACACTTCTACACAGCCCCTGTATAATGCATTGATCCCGCAATTGAATACGGTATAATTCTATCAATACAAGTGTTCATTGCATTCTCATCTGAATGTCTAGACTCTCCGAGTTGCTAAGCCACCAATTGAGAGTCGAAGCATTTGTAGGTGACTCGGTTGGGAAAAGACCTCCACTGTTTGAGATGCCGAGAGGTCTCGTCGTCTTTCGATGGTCGTAAGGTGACATGAATATTGTGAAAGAGCAGGCCAAAGTTACGCGACTCTATGCAGAAAATTGTGGAGAATTTAACGAAAATAAATAAATATCCGGCATCTGGAAAGGTTATCAGAACGGGGGAGGGGGGGGAGAGTGGTGGCGCAGTGGTGAGCACATTTGCGATATGAACACCCGGCCACTTGAGTTTCATTCCTGGGTCAGGGTTATAAGATCAGTGGCGAGTGATATTCTCTCTGAACCGGTTCTGGGCTCTTCCTACCTGCACCAATCCGCATGTCCAGCATGGTGAAGTATGGTCAAATAGACCGCCAATGACCGACGAGGCCTGGATAAAACGCCTTCATTCAGCATTGGATGGCACATTGTGGTTATAAATCTGAGTTTGTGTTATCAAATAGGTAAATAAAACAAATACCAGCACCGTCACCGCAAATGGGACCCATAAATGTTTAAACCAGTCCAGCGGGGACATCCTTTGAATGCTGCTCGATGGAGTATTGGTCTGGAAGCGCCACTGTCAATACATCGATGGACTGAACAATTCACAGTATGATAATTGGTTTTTTACCCTTTTATCTGGCAACAAAACTGACACCTTTTTTTTACAAGGAGTCATGTTTGCATAGACCACAATACCTGCAGTCATAATGCAAAAAAAAACATAACTCTGATAATGTATGCACTGTCCTTGAAGTTGATTGGTCCACACCCGAGACAGCTTTTCTTAGAGCCTAGTCTCACATGGTGTTGGACCAGATGACGCCAAAAGGCGTTATGTTTTTTGTTTGCATTATGACTGCACGTATTGTGGTCTATGCAAACATGACTCCTTGTAAAAAAAAAAGGTGTCAGTTTTGTTGCCAGATAAAAGGCTAAAAAACCAATTATCATATTTTTTACTGGCAAATGAGGTTCCAATGGTGTAAATTCACAGTATATTATGTATACGCGCACACACGTGTGGGGGAGACATTGCGCTCTCGTCTGCTGTGCTCGCAATGTGCTGAAGACGACACATGTGCGTGGCTGACCGGGGGCTTAGCGTCGTTATCTGACTGATCTGTGTAATCTATTTCTGGGTCCCAAACAGGGAAATGCAGCTGTTTGCAGTTACACAGTGACATGTGCACGGCGGACTACCGGCCCCAACAACAATAGCCGGTTTATGTGCACCCTACATGGCGTCGGCTATGCCAATGCACAGCGAGTACACGCCAACTTGTACAGCGTATTGTGGTTTCACGCGACGTCGGCTATTCCCAATGTTACGGGATCGATAACATGCTGTCACGGTTATCGCAATGGGTTTGCAATCAAGAAAGTTGTCGTTTCGAGTCGATCTCTCGTCGCGGCACTTGGCACCTTGGTGCAAGTTTCTTCAAATCCGCCCCCCTCCCTCCTCCCTCCTCCCCACCTCTGTATACGCAGCAGCAGCAGCAAACACGACGAGTTCCCCAAAGTTGTTGGAAGAGTAGGACAAAGCACCCGATTGAGAGAGGCCCTCTCGCGAGCTCCCACCGGTAGAGGCCTCTTTCCGCCAGCGGTGGCTTGAGCAAGAAATTGCAGCGCTGCTCCTTTAACTTTCTCTCGCATTCCAAATGTTCAGCGCAGTCGCCGTGCCAGGTCGCGATGGGCTCGTTTGACCATACTTCACCACACGCTGGCTGGGGGGAGGGGTGGGTGTCAGTGCTCGGCTCTGTGAGGTTGGGCGGTAGGCCTCGGCAAGGTAAGGTAAAAGTTAAAAGGTAAAAACAACGAGAGCTACATTTACCCTACCTTTCTACCTTACCACAATGCAATCACTCTACCCTACCTTTTACCCTTTAGCAGGTAAGGTAAAAAGCAACGAGCCTACCTTTACCCTACCTTTTACCTTACCACAATACAATCACTCTACCCTACCTTTTACCCTTTAGCAGGTAAGGTAAAAAGCAACGAGCTTACCTTTACCCTACCTTTTACCTTACCACAATACAATCACTCTACCCTACCTTTTACCCTTCAGCAGGTAAGGTAAAAGGTAAAAACGAGCCTACCTTTACCCTACCTTTTACCTTACCACAATACAATCACTCTACCATACCTTTTACCCTTTACAGGTAAGGTAAAAGGTAAAAAGCAACGAGCCTACCTTTACCCTACCTTTTACCTTACCACAATACAATCACTCTACCCTACCTTTTAGCCTTTACAGGTAAGGTAAAAGGTAAAAAGCAACGAGCCTAACTTTACCCTACCGTATACCTTACCGCAATACAATCACTCTACCCTACCTTTTACTTTTTAGCAGGTAAGGTAAAAGGTAAAAAGCAACGAGCCTACCTTTACCCTACCGTATACCTTACCACAATACAATCACTCTACCCTACCTTTTACCTTACCACAATACAATCACTCTACCCTACTTTTTACCCTTTACAGATAAGGTAAAAAGCAACGAGTCTACCCTTACCCTACCTTTTACCCTTACCCCATACAAATTACCCAATTACAGGGTAATTACTAGGGAACTACACATGAACAAGGTTTATAACCTTGGTTCTTTCGGTAAAGTCACGTAGAAGGGAAATAATAAAATAATATAAATATAAAACAATAAAAATTATCACGACGTTTCGACTACAACACAAGCAATCATCACCTGATGATGATTTCTTGCTGTGGATTTCACACCTGATGATGATTGCTTGTGTTGCAGTCGAAACGTCGTGAGAATTTGTATTGTTGTATATTAATATTATTTAATTATTTCCTTTCTACGTGACTTTACCGAAAGAACCAAGAATATGAATCCCTGCAGTCACGAAAGCTTTAAATCAAAATGTAAGGTTTATAACAGGTAAATGCTAGGTACAGCGCTTTAGTCATATAGAATACTCTCGATGATTCCAATTTTACACGCTTGTTGTTGTCATTGTTGTTGTATCCTCAAATATTTTTACTCAATTTTAACCCACTTCCCAATGTGGTATCGACTGCAAACTTGGTATACTTATGTAATACTGATGACAACACTTTATTCTATCATAAAAAATAGATATATTTTTAAACATTATTTTTTTATATGTTATGTTTAGGCGTGGGCCTAATTTTCCACGCTCAACTGACGTTGGCTGTAATTAGCCACGGTCCCTTACGTTATGGCAAGCTTCGGGCCACTTCCTGGAGTCGTGGAGTTCTGCCATTACTCGTACATTTAATAAAAGCGTGTTTTTAAAAGTAAAAAAAAAATATTACTTATTAAACGGAGGCCACGGACTGCGCCACGGAGCTTTTAGCGGCAAACAAGGTACCGTATTTACTAGGTAACACATCGCGCTACCTTTACCGTACCGTGTAATTCTTCCGAGCTACCTTTACCCTACCCTTTACCTTACCCCTTTGCATGTCGACACCTTTACCCGGTAAAAAGGGTAAATTACCTTTCCTTGCCGAGGCCTAGTTGGCGATTCAGACATTACTCGCCACTCACCGCTAACCCCACGCAGAGTGAGCGGGTTGGGGACTTGGGATCGCAGTGCCCTCCGAGACCACTGCGGGGCCCCCGTCTATGCCACGTGTGGCACTCACAGGGAGCCAGAGGTCGCAAACGGGTTTTGATTCCTTACCCGTACCCGGCCGCACCAGGGTCGCAAACGGGTACCCGTACCCGGCCGTACCCGTACGGGTATCGGGTACCTGATTGCGACCTCTGGGATGAAGCCATGTTGCAGGCGCGGGTGGGTTGATTCTAGGAACTTGAATTGTGAGAAGAGACAAGACGTTGGGAAATGAGTGACAAACGGTGACTCACCAGTGACTCACGGTCTACCCGTACCCGGCCGGGTACGGGTAGCCGGGTATCGGGTAGGAAACGGGTATCGGGTACCCGGTTGCGACCTCTGCAGGGAGCAGCAGTTTTGTGTTTGGGTTGTTGTCACATTGGCGCGTGTCGACGAAATCTGACCGAATGAGCGGCGTTAACCGTGATCGAGTTCTAGAAGGGCCGAAACAGGCTTACGTTTGGTACGGGTGTAGTCGGTGACTCTCTGCTAATGAAAACAAAGTTATACTAATAGGGTTTTTCCCCTTTATTTTTTTTCTGGCAACAAAACTGACACCTTTTGCAAGGAATCATGCTTACATTAACCACAATACTTGCAGTCAAATGCAAACAAAAAAAAACAATACTCTGATAATTTATGCATTGTCTTTGAAACTGATTGGTTCACACCAATGTAAGCATGATTCCTTGCAAAAGGTGTCAGTTTTGCTGCCAGAAAAAAGGGGAAAACCCCTATTAGTATATTTCGGTACTGGCAAAGGAGGTCCCACGATGAAAACAAAGTTGTTAACTTTGTGACCTGCACGGTCGATGGCTCTCGATCGCGCGGCAGGGTTCAACCACGATAGTTCTTCATCGATTTAAGTCTCGCGCTTAACACTTGCAGCTAACTATATGAGCCCCTCCATCAGCGAACCAGGTAATTTCCCCCCCCTCTCCCCCACGTGGAGCGATGCTCGTGCATAATATATTCTAATAGGCGCTCGCTAACATCACTTTACGGTGTTTGTCGCTTTGTATGCAACGCAACGGGGAGAGAAGTGACTCAAAGTGTCAGTCAGCGGTACTGCGGATCTGACATCCACTGGTGAGAGGATATCATTGCTCAGTCCTGGGCCTGCTGTAGGTCGACTCAGCCTTAAATGAACACCTGGTGCGGTGTGCTAAAACAACAACAACATAGGCATAAGGAAGACAAAGACGGCTGGTCGTGGTGCTGGACACACCACCCCATCCTAAACTGTGCCGGTCTTCACAGCACTTGCCACCACGAACAGTCTGTATGCTTATAGGGCAAATGTGTGTGTGTATACATGCGAATCTTTTTTTTACGCTCTCGGTTTATCCATTCACAGCTCTCTGTGCCCTTGTACATAATCACTGCTTTTGTTTGCATCAGAATGTTGGGTTATGCAGTGACTGGTGCATTAATTCGTGGCGCGCAGCCAAAGCGTTTGAATAAAACAGTGAGCACTTTCTTGAAATAAGTTTATGGTCCCTTTGGCACGAATGCCTTAGAAGTGCGGCGCACAAGACCATCAGGAGTGGGGGAGCGGTGGCGCAGCGCTTAGCGCACTGGCTCTGTTCGAAAGCTGCCCCCCCCCCTACCCTATAGCTGGAGTGAGTTCGACTCCCGCCCACGGCAAACTTTACACAAACGACATTTTTCGTGATGCTGCGTTGGCAGCGGTGCATAAAGCAAGGATAAGTAATATTTTAAAAAAACTTTTTTTTAAACACGCTTTTATGAAATGTACTAGGAATGGCAGAACTCCACGACTCCAGGAAGTGGCCCCGAAGTTTGCCGCAACGTAAGGGACCGTGGCCAATTACAGCCAACGTCAGTTGAGCGTGGACAATTAGAGCCAAGCCGAAACACAACACATAAAAATGTTTAAAATATGTTTTTTATGATAGAATATAGTATTGTCATCAGTATGACGTAAGTTTTCCGGGTTTGTAGTCGATACCACATTGGGAAGTGGGTTAAAATTGAGTTACAAGATTTGAGGATACAACAACAACAGAGTTAAATGAAAGCGTGAATAACGCGCACAAAACACTCAACACGTGTTAATGACGCTGCGCCAATAGGAAATGTGTATATCGTAGGCGACGTTTCAGGCAATGCTCCTTCATAGCAGAAGGACCCCCCCCCCGCATTCTTCATTTGCCCTTCTTCGTATGAACATCAAGCTGGGCGCGTCTTCACTTTAAGCAAAAGTTGCGTTATTGCGTCCTTCATAACGGGAAGGAGAGAGGCCATATCTGGATGAAACGTGGCAGGTTTTGCTGTCTCAGGAATTTTGACGAAATTTGTTCGGGTAGTTTTGTTTTCTTACACAGACGACTTCAAAATACGATCATTGAATACCAACAAATACAAGGACGCCATCATCGATATTTGCCAAGTTTTGTGGAGGAGACTTCAAATGTAAAAAAAAAAATTGTTTGTTCGAGAACTTTTCCTCTAAGTTTTTACCTTTTTCCTAAACAAAATTAAACTTTTATAATTATTTTCAGCGCACGCCGAGGGCGCGCGAGCATTTATATATTTATTTACGTCATCGCTCGTCACGTGCCGAGTGAGCACGTGGCTGCATCTCCATGGCAACCGCTCGCAAGCTCGGGCGCCATTGTGCAGCGGCGCGTCCCGCCACATCAGATGTCATCATCGCAATGCCACGTGGTGAGCACTCGTTAATTTACGTTTAAAAATGATGTGCAAATTGTGGAATGTGATGCGTAACACATTGGAAGAGCTCTTGCACAGAACTGCTAGATGCACAATTAAATGAAAACTGTTTTAAAACTATATTCTTGGTTCTTTCGGTAAAGTCACGTAGAAGGGAAATAATAAAATAATATAAATATTAAACAATAAAAATTATCACGACGTTTCGACTGCAACACAAGCAATCGTCATAAGGTGTGAAATTCAAAGCAAGACATTTTGAAAAAAGTTGCGGTTTTTTCCTAACGTCAGCATCAGTGACAGCGATTTGGCAGTTTTCCAGATGGACGAGTCCATCTATGTTATTGTATTATTTCCCTTCTACGTGACTTTACCGAAATAACCAATAATATGAATCCCTGCAGTCACGAAAGCTTTAAATCAAAATGTATTCAATCTAGTTTGTAGCTTTAGCTTACTACTTTTTCAAATTAGATTCCCCATCACTGTGTGTGTGTGTACACGTGTGTCAGGCTAGTAACATCTGTGCCGGTTTGGAAGCATTCAGGCTGACCTGCCTTCCATCCATCCTGGCTTTAACCAGACCGTATTGTGCGATGAGCTCACATATCCTCTGACCTGGACACAGTCCCATCAGTAAGCAGGCGAGGCTGCATTATCTGGGTCATGTAGCCCACATGCCCAGCCACCGCATGCCCTAACGGCCTTGTTTAGCCTAATAGTGGGGGCTAATCGGGCACTGCACGGGATACAAGAGGATGTGGAGCTGATTGAATTTGCCAATGAGTGCTACCAGCGGTGTCAAGATCGGCCTCTGTAGAGAAGGCGCGTGATGGATTATGCTGAGCAATTGGAGGTGGTTGCCTTCCAGCAACAACGGAGGGCAGAGGAATGATACAACAATGAGCGGAGCGCCAGGTGACTAAAGCGCTGCAAACATAAGTAAAGTGAGGAGCACAGATGTTGCATCTGCCAATTATTTCAGTGAACCCATAACACCTGGACCACGTACAGCAACAAATTAGTGAGCTTTCAATACTTCATGTGGCCGTCAAGTTCATCTCGCGTGGCACAAGTGCTATGGTGAGCACCGCTTTCGGGCGAATGGCAGCCAAAGGAATTGGAAGTATACGCAAGATTATAGATACACACATTGTATTTATATTTGTTTAAAAACTTACAAAAATCATCCCGCTATCGGGCGCAGATTAAAAAAGGAAGGAGATTAAATAGTAAACCTACGTTAAGATGATGTTATCGGTCTGTAGTAGCAACTATAGGAAGAAAAAAGACAGCACATTATTTACAAAACTATGTTCAGAGAATGTTATGGGTCTGACAGGCAGGCACAATGGTTTTGAGATTCCACATCTCAGCCCCTCTCTCCATTGCGCTCTCTCATTGCATCACAAATGACGTTACAGTTGGTTTCCTATGACATCATCCTGCATCAGAATGTGGAATTGATAAAGTTGCTATTCTTAAAGGTAGAGATATCCTCCGTCAGAGGATTCCAGAACCCTGGCCGATAAGAAATACCACAGGGCAATAGCCTCCAAGTATAACGGCAGGAAAATGGGAGGTGAAAATCTTGTAAATGTTGGAAAAATAAATGATATATTTGTATCTATTTAAAGCTTTCGTGACTGCAGGGATTCATCTTCTTGGTTCTTTCGGTAAAGTCACGTAGAAGGGAAATAATGAAATAATAAAAAAATTACATAATAAAATAATTCTCACGACGTTTCGGCCACAATGCAAGCAGCCGTCCTCAGGTGAAGAACAGCGTCATTCAGACGCTGTCTTTCCGACAGACCTGTTCTTCACCTGAGGACGGCTGCTTGTGTTGTGGCCGAAACGTCGTGAGAATTATTTTATTATGTTTTATTATTTTATTATTTCCCTTCTACGTGACTTTACCGAAAGAACCAAGAAGACATATTTGTAATTATGATAGTGTATTGATCAATGAGGAAAAACATCAAAACTGTCCGAGCTAAACAACGGGAATCTGAAAACATGTCTAAGTATATTTGACGATAAGGAGAGGTGTGTCATTAAAATTGATGACAGTATACACGGTATTCGGTATGATTACATGAAACGGGTGAAGAATCTGGGAAGCAAAAGCATTGGTGTTGTTTAAAATAAGCAATAATTCACGAATGTATGCCGTCAATAGGCTTATTGAAATATTTGTTTCGAAATGCATGCCAACTACAAGTGTGTGCATGTCAATGGGCCAGGGATTGTCCCATGTCAGATAAAGGAAATGCAAAACCTTGATTAAACATCTCGGTTATGTGCAACTCTTGGTAATTCCACAGACAGGGAGCTGCATTCTCTAACGTTTATAAGAAAATAATAGCAAACTTTATCAACTATCTTTGTGCAGTGAATTTTTTTAATATAGACCATTGATGCTTCAAAAGCTATACAGTCAGGTGGTTTTGTTTGGCTAACAGAGCTCTACAGTTCACATCTATAGTTAAGTATGTCAGAATGGATTGTGGCGAAATTGCTGTCTATATATCATTTGTGTGTCCAGTCCAGAGATAACTTAAATTCCAGTTGAGTTGATTCTGAGAAGAAAAAAGTTATTCGTTTAACAGACAACATCTCAATGTAAGAAACAATTGCCCCGTGGTATTTCTCGTGGGTAAGGGTTCTGGAATAATCTGACAGAGGATATCTCTACCTTCGAGAATAGTAACGTTATCAATCCCACAGTGGTGCAGGATGACGTCAGAGCAAAGCAATTGTGATGTAATGTGAGAGCACAATGGACGAGGGGCTGAGTTATGGCTCCAAGGTTGGGACCCATAAATCGTAATTTCCAAATTCTTTAGCCTGCATGTTAAACCCATAACATTCTCTAAACATAGTTTTGTAAGTAATTGACAGTCTTTTCTGATTATACTTATGCTACTACACACCCACAAAGTTATCTTAATGGAGGTATTGCAACTAATACATATAGGGTGCTTCAAAAAAATGGTAACATTTTGAGAATTTGCAACAATACCGCAAGAAATTTGCCTCCGGGCTCTAGAGACCACCTGGAGAAGATTCCAGGCATGTGTTGACAATGATAGTGAACAAGACTCTTTGACTTTTTGAAGCTATTAACATACATTTGTTATCATGTTACAGTGTCTTCGTTTTTTTCCATTTGTAACGGGTTTAACTGAGTCGCAGACGTAGACTTGGAGGCAACACATATTTAGTTCCAATACACCGGGTAACTTCCCCTTAACAGAATGACAAGCTAAGGTGGTGACCACCCGGCTAACTACACTAGTTACTACACTAGTAACTACACTAGTTACAACGTAACTGCTACTACGGACCGGGACTAACGACTCCGGTCCGGGTCCATGTGTTGGAGACTCTTTGAACGGAGAACGTACACGAATGGTTTCTTCCAGGATGAACAACAACTACCCTGGTCCCTCTTGGGACCCTGCTTATATTCTCTGTGGCGTGGCCGGCTCCGCCCTTGGCCACGTCCACCTTCCAGAATCCTCGGGAAGGATCTGGGTCCCAATCACGTGACCCCCGCTAATCCCCTCTTGGGGCCCCTCTGTCAACTTAACCAGTCACGTGTCCTCCCGCGTCAACCAGAGTGCCATGGCCTCACACAAGCTTATCCTTCGATCGGCACCCACACACCTTGTCCTGTAGGTCGGCACTGCACTTAAAGCGTGGTGCCATCCAGCGCTATTATTCAGCATACACCGTGCCCCTCTAGGGCCGGTACTGCACCCACAGCATGTTGACATCCAGCGATGTCACTCCACCTTCAAAACAATAGTCCCATGTAATTGTTAACATCATTTTGAAGCACCCTGTACATATACATTTAAACAAAATTTTGTAATTTCTTGCTTAACCGAGAATAGAGGCGGTTTTCATGTATTTATGTTGAACTTATTTCGCACCGCACATAGCCAAGCATGCTAATCGATCATCTGCTGCTCACAGCCCTGAACTAGGGGTGAGAATTCCACATTCCTATGGCGGGTGTGAGCCGTATCCAGAGAACAAACTACTGAGAGATGATGATTATGGTCCGAGTCAACACCCTAACCAGGATTGAAGCTCACAACCTTCCTTTTGCGATCTTCTCACTCCACCTCTGAGCCATCTGGCCACAACTTCATGATTTACCCGGAGTTACGACAAATATGATCTTAAACTAAGCTGACGTCATTTCTACGACATCGTGAGTTGTATTGTACTCTGGCCCCGGTTGGTGATCGCCAGTCGACACCACAATCTGGATTTGAACTAAAACCATTCTGAGTGCGAGCTCCTCGCTCTCCCGCTGAGCCATCTGGCAGTATTGTGGAGTCAGTAGCGTGCGTACAACTTATAGCGAGTTTTTTTACGTGCATGCCAAGTGCCTCCGATGTAATTATTGAAAGTGCTTTTATCAGCAGAGCACAGCGTTAAATTATTGTTATTGACAAAGCCCTTGCAAGAGGAATTTGAGATATTTCTCTATGACTGCGTAATCTATCACAGTCATATAGAGTATCTGGTATGCCGTGAAATTGCAATGAATAGTATGTGCAGGGCTGTGGGCTACGCAAGAGTGTGTACATTTGTTTCTGCGTGGGGAGCGGTGGCGCAGTGGTTAGCGGTTTCCATCCACGGATAATGTGTGGCGAGTTTTTGTTCTGAAAACGATTCTGGAACTCACCTGATACATTCGACAATAACACTGCGTTATAAGAAATATATATAATGGCAATTCATCGGTGTGTTGGAGAGCAAATCCACAAAATGTACAATCTTAGTACATGTGGATTTGCCCTCCAACACGCCGGTGTGCTAGCCTCGTAACTAATTGTCATGTTCTGTTTACGTGACAAACCTTACTAATTGGCTGTGTCCGGGTGGTGTCGGGTTTAACGACACATTTATATTTACGCGATCTAACCCAAAAAAAACCTGTTATGGATGATATTGATCGCGAAAGCCTACGTGTTAAACTTAATGGCCATTCTTCATACCATGTTAACAGAGTGGCCAGAGAGAGGGAGATAATAAGGGTTGGAGATTGCACTTAAAACCATGGGACCTGATGAGAAGTTAAATAAGTACATGTTTGTGATGACCGGTTATTAAATAGGCTACCTAGACAGTAGCTATTGAGGACCTCACCTAGGTCAAATCAGCCTGGTGAGGGGTGTAAGGATTAGCACTGGGGATACCAAGGCGGCCGTGCCTGATGCTGGCCAAACTACGCCTCGTGTGCACCGTGCAGACCCAAATAGGTGCTCGCTAACACCACGTGTTAACACCACGTGTTAACCGTCGTCTGTGATGGAAAGGGGTGGAGGGGGGGGTCTTTGTGGTTATTCTTTCTTTATAGACTAGCCTTTTGCCTGTCCAAGGACGGGTGTATTGCAGTAAATCTGAAACTCGCAAGCGAAAAGCAGCCCGCGACGTGATATTCATTGCATCCAATTCGTGTTCAATTTGTAATGCCGCGGTGACACAAACCTATTTCATTTAAAGGTTAAAATCCCTTGTTCATCATGACGTCCTTTTTACTTCTATGTCTCAACAGCGTTGCGGAGACCACGTGACGTGAGGGTTCTGCCTTTGTAGTGAGGGTTGTAAGTTGACGCTGAGGAGGGGGGAGGAGGCGCCTCGCCCCCCCCCCATGTGGAGTGACGTCACCCGCACATGATTATTAATGAAGGGGGGTGTCCATTTGGAGGATGTCACCTGTTCATGATTATTAATGAGGGGAGCTGTTCGATGTGGAGTGATGTCACCTGCTCATGATTATTAATAAAGGGGGGTTCTCAATGCGGAGTGACGTCACCCGCTCATGAGTATTAATGAGGGGCAGGTCCATGTGGAGGACGTAACCTGTTCTTGATTATTAATGAGGGGGGCTGGTCGACGTGGAGTGACGTCACGAGCGTTGATGACATTCCTGAGTGCTTGGAGTCGGTATTATTATAGAGCACGTCAGCTTCATTAAATCTTTACGATGCAATACAAGCTAGAGGCGCAGCCCTGCACGTGCTTACTCATGCCACTGCTGGCGGAAGGGGCCTCCATGAGAATTCGTTCTCTGAGAGCCCTCTCGAGTGTATTTGGCCTTCTTGGTTCTTTTGGTAAAGTCACGTAGAATGGAAATAATAAAATAATAAAAAGAAAACATAATAAAGTTAATAAATAATTGTTTTGTTTTATTTTTATCAAAAGAAAACATAAAAAGTAATTAAATAAATATTTATTATGTTTAATTTTTATCATTTTATTATTTCCATTCTACGTGACTTTACCGAAAGAATTAAATAATAATAATTATTTTTTTTTGCATTTTATTATTTCCATTCTACGTGACTTTACCGAAAGAACCAAGAAGATGAATCCCTGCAGTCACAAAAACTTTAAATCGAAATGTTTTTGGCCTACTCTTCCAACACTGACCACATGTCTCGAAAGAGGTGGAAGTAGCCACCTTTTACCCCGCCACTGTTGTATCAACTGCCGCACCGGGAGATCGAGTCGGCGACCTCTGGATAGAATCTCCAGTGTGCTAACCATCGCACCACCACAGCGTTTATCTTATAAGGGGCCGTCCATAAATGACATCACGCACCTAAGGGTGGGGGTCAGATATTTGTGACGATGTGTGACGAGGGAGGGGGGTTTGAGAAATGTGACGTCACATCAAAATGCGCAACTTTAAATAAATATAAACAACACGTTCCACTTAATTAAATAGACTTTTTAATAAATGTTTTCTCCTACAACATCAGAGTGCAGCGCCACATAAAATACGCACTACAATGACAATACAGTAGTTTAAAGCGATTTGAAGCATGTTTTATTTTCAAAATGGAAATATGGTTTGGGGGGGGGGGCAGAGCTTTGTGACGTCATATTTGAGGGGGGGTCTGACTTTTTGTGACGCCGTGTGACAAGGGGGTGGGGGGGGGGAGTCAAAAATCGTCCAAAATCGCGTGACGTCATTTATGGACGGCCACTAATGCAATGGACAGCATAAAATACATTGTTTTATTCATATAACAAAACAAATACGAAGATCGCCCGCATAGCGTGAACAAACTGTTGGGGCCAGTGCTGTTAGCGAGCACCTATGAAGGCCGGCACCACGCCCGGCCGCCTTTGGCACCCTCATCCCAACGCTTTTAACACACTGCACCAGGTATTCGTTGAGGCTGAGTCGACCTAGGGGAGCTCTAGGACCAGTTCAGGTGATAGTCACTGGTGTTGGCCGTGAGCGGGAATCAAACTCGTGTCGCCTGGCTCGTAGCGTAGCGCGCTAACCGCAACACTAGCTCTCCCCACACACAAGTGATGGAAGAACGTTGTTACTGCCCGTTGTCTCCCCAGCTACACCAGAGCGGAGCAGTTACCACTAATAAATGATGTTGGTTTTTCCCCCCTATACTTTATTTCGCTTTAAAGTATGTGGCGGTCATTCATTGGTGATCACGAGTGACCACAACGTACACAAACACACGCGGCGGCGGAGTAACGGGGGGGGGGGGGCAATAGTTTAAAGAGTTTCGTCTCGTAAAAATAACCCAAACGCCAAATCTGACAGCCAGCATTGGCTCAGGCTACTAAACAAACGTTTGGCCGGGACAGTCCCGAGGGGTTGGTTCCAGTAAGTCTGTCCTCGATCCATATTTGTATTTTTTTTAGTTAGGCCACGTGGTGGTAGATTTATGCCAACATTCTTGCTATTCACCCTCCACCCACCCACCCACCCTTCAAGATTGCCAGGTTTGTAGAGATATATTAACACGGGCCAATGTAGCGATCAAATTTTGCCCGATTAAAGCTCCATGGAGCTCACCGGTGGCTTAAGACTTTTCCGGAACGAATTTATCATCGACGTCCGTCGACGTTTCGCTCAAACCACTCGGGGGGGGGGGGGGGCTTCATCATCTCATGCTCAACTCGTGATGCGTGCAAAGGGGGCGGGGCTACCGGAGTAGTGGGCGGAGCTATCAAGAGTAGTGGGCGGAGCTACCAGAGTAGTGGGTGGAGCTACCTGAGTAGTGGGCGGAGCTATCAAGAGTAGTGGGTGGAGCTACCAGAGTAGTGGATGGAGCTACCAGAGTAGTGAGTGGAGCTATCAGAGTAGTGGGTGGAGCTACCTGAGTAGTGAGTGGGGCTATCAGAGTAGTGGGTGGAGCTATCAGAGTAGTGGGTGGAGCTACACTCTTAGTGGGACAGGGCTTCCAGAGAAGTGGGTGGTGCTAGTGGCTGTGTGGGTGGTGCTAGTGGCTGTGTGGGTGGTGCTAGTGGCTGTGTGGGCGGTGCTAGTGGCTGTGTGGGCGGTGCTAGTGGCTGTGTGGGTGGTGCTAGTGGCTGTGTGGGTGGTGCTAGTGGCTGTGTGGGCGGTGCTAGTGGCTGTGTGGGCGGTGCTAGTGGCTGTGTGGGTGGTGCTAGTGGCTGTGTGGGCGGTGCTAGTGGCTGTGTGGGCGGTGCTAGTGGCTGTGTGGGCGGTGCTAGTGGCTGTGTGGGCGGTGCTAGTGGCTGTGTGGGCGGTGCTAGTGGCTGTGTGGGCGGTGCTAGTGGCTGTGTGGGCGGTGCTAGTGGCTGTGTGGGTGGTGCTAGTGGCTGTGTGGGTGGTGCTAGTGGCTGTGTGGGCGGTGCTAGTGGCTGTGTGGGTGGTGCTAGTGGCTGTGTGGGTGGTGCTAGTGGCTGTGTGGGTGGTGCTAGTGGCTTTGTGGGCGGGGTTATATGTAACATTTTATTCGGGGCTGAAGTAGGGATGTGTCCCAGTTGAGCCTTAACATTGGCAAATCCTACAGAAGCTGTTTAGTAAAATTATTAATATATTGCAAAAGTCGCATACAATAACAAATAACACGTCTATCAATATTTAAAAAAAATATTTAAAAAATAATAGTAATTCATATACTGTCCTTTGTTCAGCCATCGCATCGCTCCATGCACAGGATATCCGCTGTTGGACTTCGATAACAAAAAAAGTTGTAGTGATTGTATCGACGCCGGAGGGATGATGGGGTGGTTTGAGTCAATGCAATAGAAATTATATTAAAGTTCAGCATCGAATGCGTAATCCGCCGCGGGCCGGGTATCAAACCTATGCTGGTTGTACTCGTTAGTTGCAGTGCGCGCGCTGTTTCCGCGTTATAACCAAGCTAGCCGCCGCCGCTGTTGCACCCTGTAATGGATATAGTTTACAGTAAATATTTTTGGCACGCTGCCAAGCGGCCGCAGCGGGACACGTGAGCCGCCGTGATGGATGGGGGGGGGCCTTCAGAGTTGCCTCTGTCTCCTCTGCTTTTGTATGTGCCCCACAGTTCGACTCCCGTTACGGGCGGCCGTTGAAGTTAGCGGCTGATGTTGGTTTATGAAAGCACGTCCCCACTGATTGTTGCACACAGTGTTGGTGTGTAACGGTGTTTTTTCTGCAATATTTTTGCTGTCTTTTCTTGGATTTTCTGTTTGCACTTAGTCACATATTCACTTTAAGATGTTTTCTTGTTCATGTTTTTGTTTGTTGCGGCTGCACCCGATTCAAGAACCGAATGGCCCACAGGGCTATGCCGAATAAACGAACTTGAACTGACGTTGGATCGTCATCATAATCGGCCATGGAGAAGGGAAGAGCAAACATTTGCACGAAACTTTATCCTGATGCCCTCTCGTGGCTAGCAAGGCCTCGACATTGGCATTCAGCTCACGAACGTCTCGCCATGCGCAGGGAAGAGGATGGAAATCCACCGCTGGATGATTGCCGCTCCAAATCACGATGTCCACGAACCCAAACTGTTAATACAAGTACTCGGGGCTTGGACAGGCATCGTCGTGGCTAGAATAGATGATAACATGGTGGTCGAGAACAACAATCATGACGATAGAGTGGCAGCCAATTAATGGAACGCGTCCAGGTTTTTTTCTTGTAATTCAGGCGGGGAGATGGAGCGATGAAATCAGTTGGGGTGCAGGTGTTGCGGAAGGATTGTGGCATTCGCAAGATAATCACCCGGAATGTGCCCGATCCTGGCATATGTGGGCAACTAAGCAGGCTTGAGCCTGGTTAGTAATTGCAGGGGAGACTTGCCTTGGAATGCCACGCGTTGTTGATGGCTAAGAGATGGCGGTACATCAATTAACTACTAATCCATTGGCCTGCAAGGTGAAGACTTTTTTTTTTACCTCGTTTTTCACTCTCTATCACCATGTTCCAGACAACCCTTTGACGAATGTGGCCGCTTTTCTCGAGGGTAAATTCTAAACAGCAAACATAAATTGCAAGTAGAGTTCCGCTCGTGTTTGGTCGATCTCAACGTTATTTAAACCTGGGCACCCAAAGAGTACATCGATGAGAGACCGAAAGATGGAATTAAAATAAGAGTTTACTCCTGGCATTGACGTTTCTAACCTTCGTTGAGAAGCGTTAGAAAACAAACTTTAACAAGTGCTAGCCTGTTTATTGGAGCAGCTATGCTACATGTTGTGACGGCACATTGATAAAGTTAAGCAAAGCAATAACACACTCACACAATTCAAAACACGTTAAGACTGTTGGAGGAGCATGAGGATGTCGGTCCGCATCTGTGCGTGCGTGTTGGGAAGGGAGCGGTGGTGCAGCGGTTAGCGTGCTGCACTATGAACCCGGTGACCTGGGTTCGATTCCTGCTCACGGACAACGCCAGTGACGATTTTCTGAACCGGTCCTGGGCCTCCCCTAGGTCGACTCAGCCTCAAATGAGTACCCGGCGTGGTGTGTAAACATCGTCACTAGGGAGACAAAGGCGGTCGGGCGTGGTGCTGGTCACCAACCCCCTAGTGTGCCGTTCCGGCCTTCATAGGTGCTCGCTAACAGCACTTGCCCCTACAGTCTGTTGAACGCTATACGTGGGAATATCTGTGTGTGTGTGTTGAGCTGGGAGCGTTAGTGCAGTAGTTGGTTCTAACCACACCATCCGATCTTACAACACTCGATCCAAGAGTCTGAAAGGGGCTACACTGTGAGCGGGGAACTTTGTCTTTTGTTGGTACGTTGCGTTGGTCTTGTGCGGTGTGTGAGGAAACTGAAAATGGACGCGTTACGTAACAGGTCTGTTTACAGCCAATGTCAAACATTAACCTTTGTACACCGATGCATAATACAGCGTTCACAATGATAAATAATGCACCAGCAATGCCTCTCTCCGGCGCGCCCGCCTGCGAGAGCGATCGATACGCCAGCCGTGATGTAACAGGCACAGTTCGAGCATCGGAAATCACGAGTTGAGTTAACGATTATATGTTGACGATAATGATTATGATGATATTATACAGCTTATGTTGCTGCTGCTATTGTGTGAGGGGTACAAGTGATAGCATGGGAAATCACGAGGTTGAGATGATGATTACGCTCCTGATGATCCTAATGCTGATTTCTATTCATTCTAAAGATTCCGATAATGAATGATGATGTTGATGCTGATATTAATTTATACTGCTGTTGATTTACATTGTTGTTGATGATGCTAATGGTGGTGCTGCTTTATATCAGTGATACAGCTTGTGCTGTTGTTGCTGATGATGATGATACTGCTGCTGCTGATGACCTTGGTGATGCTGATATTCTGAAATAGATGTTGTTGAAACTGTTGATGAAGATGAAGTTGGTACTGATTGATGTGATGCAGAAGTTGCTGTTGCTGACGATGATAGTGCTGCCGGAACGGATGCATACGTCTGTCGATGATATCGATCACGTTTCTGCTGCTGATAATGATTATGACGAAAAGAGTACGTGGCACTTCTCATAAGCCACCTGTTCTCCATTCTGTCCTGTCTGAACGAGTGCCATGAGCGAACACCTACTCGGGGTACACGGGGTGGATGTGGATTTACGCAACGATAAATTACCCAACCACCTTTGTCTCCCCCGTAGCTTAATCTGGCCGTGCCAGACTGTCAACTTAGCTGGTGCTCGTAAAAAAAAAACACACTACGTTATATAATGTCCACTCATAATAATTATTCGCAGCCCTTTATCAATCCACTCCTTGGTAAATGCCTCCCCGCGTTGTTGTTGGTCGTGGGATGGAACCCGGTGGGTCCGGTTCATAGCAGAGTGCGCTAACCACTTTGTCCACCGCTCACGGCTCTCTAACAAAAGTTTCACCAATTGTGTGTGTGGGGCATCATGACCAGGAGTTGAACTTGGGTTATAAATACACGCGGCTTGATGTCTGCCAGCGAGTGGGTGGCAGTGGTTGCTTTGATGGCGGTGGTGAGCGTCCTTATGGGGAACATTCTTTTGATGTTCGAATCGTACTTTCTAAACCTTTTGTGGGAGCTGCAATGTGGATATGGCGCCCTTTCATTGGAAACACTGCCACATTTAAAAAAAAAACCCTCTAGTACCCGATCAGTGGCGGCGGCTAACATGCTTGCGGTGACGAGTATCGCTTTGTGGGCCGTTACGAACTTGGTAGGGGCCTCGCGAACTCTGTCGGCAGAGTGAAACCATTGCCCCTCCAGTACCCGATTAGTGCGGCTGAGAAACTCCCGGTGACACATAAATATAATTTGCTGCGCGTTTCTTTTGCATTGTTTAAAGAGTATCCGCGCGGCGTTTTAAAACGAAGTCACGGGTCGCTTCTAGTCCACGTGGGCCCCCCCAGGAGTTCTCTCCCATACCCTTGGAGATAATATGTCCTCAGCATTACGCATTACAAAAAAAAGTCACGTCTTACGCAACACATCGGGGCCCAATGGTCTTCTGGGAGCGTGCGTCATTTCGGCGGCATTGATTCAGACACTCCGTGCCGAACAGCTGTCCCGTACCTTTTGTTGTTTGTCTGTTTGTTGTTTGTTTGTTGTTGTTGTTTGTTGTTGTTGTTGTTCGTATTGAATCAACTCTGCTGAAACGATGCACGCCTATGAAGGCGTGCACAGGGACCCCGACGGTTTGTGTTAGAAATATATATTTTTCGACATGTCAGGAGACACATGCATGAAAGAGACCATTGTCTGCTTATCTATCTTTAAAAAAAAAAATCTTCACAACGACGCCAATGATTATCTTGCTGTCGATGGTTTGTGTAAGGAGGGAGGGTATGGGACTGGTGGCTGGAGGGTAAAGGGATGATGATGATGGTGGTGGAGTGGGCATACCGCTGCGAGCGATCATGTGGACTCTCACACACACAGAGAGAGGGAGCTGTGTTCGCCGGGTAGGAGGTGAGTGAGAGAGAGAGATGGGGGAGCGAGTGTGGGTGGGGTGGTTTACACTGAGCCCGGCTGTATGAGCCGTTTACAGAGCTTCGTGTCTGGAGGCGCTCAACTTGAACCGTTGATTTTAGGGGGCGTTTTTAAAAAAAGTTTTAATTCATTAACTTACCTACGGATACTTTTCCTATAAACTTGTATTGGGATGGGATGGTGCCGTGGTGTACGCGATGGGTTAGCAAGACCGGACTTGCAGGTGTCGTCGATTGGATTCGATCTCCCGGCGCGGTAGCAGAAACAATTGGCACTTTTGTTTTAATCTCGCCTCCATCCCAGCAAGGTTCAGTCCACCCAGCCAGTGAGTGATACCAATAGCGAATTTAGTTCGATCGGGATGTCATTCGATCGCGTGCGGTGGGCTAAAGTGTGGGTAACTCCAACCTCATCCAAGATGTGCTAAGCCAACGTGGAAGAGTGGTGGGCTCTCGTGAGATCTGTCGAGTTGGTGGGGGGTCCTTCTGCCAGCAGTGGCTTGAGCAAGCGATTGCAGGGCTGCGCCTCTAACCTCCTTACTTTATACACACACACGTGTTTAAGGAGGGGGATAGGGTTAGGGTGGCTTGCATTCACAGCACTACAGTGTGAACGTACCCTACGGATAGTAGATAAAATGTAGCCCCGTTTTTTTTTTCACTAAATATTTCATGGTCTCTCATTTTTTTTTATATCGGGTGTGGAAGAAAAGCATAATTTAGAAGGAAAAAAATAACACGCACACACACACGCACATCCCCCCCCCCCCTCGTTAATGGCCTTTTAGAGTGTTGGGACAAGTGCCTTTAGCGAGCACAACACCACCCCGACTGCCTTTGTACTTCTTCTTCGTGGCAATGTTTTCACGTCGCACAAGGTACTCATTTGAGGCTGAATCGACCTAGACGACGCCCAACACCCGGTTCATATAATCGTCGCCGTTGTTGGTGGTGGCCGTCTCATCGGAAATCGAAGTCGGCTTGGCCGAGTTCGCTTACCGCTGTGATACCGCTGCCCACAGACACACACACAGACACACACACATACACACACACACACAGACACACACACAGACACACACAGACACACACAGTCACACACAGACACACACACACAGACACAAAGTCACACACAGTCACACAGTCACACAGACACACACAGTCACACACAGACACACAGACACACACAGAGATACACACAGACACACACAGTCACACACAGACACACAGTCACACACACAGACACACACACAGAGATACACACAGTCACACACAGTCACACACACACAGGCACACACAGACACACACAGTCACACACAGGCACACACACAGACACACAGTCACACAGACACATAGACACACAGTCACACACAGTCACACACAGACACACACAGTCACACACACAGACACACACAGTCACACACACAGACACAAACACACACAGACACAACAACAACCGCAATTCGCCACTAAGTGGCAGTGACGTCACCACGACGCTTGTGCCAGGCCATGTGCACCTTGAGGCCACGTGAAGTTTCGAACGCCCGCTGGCAGGAGGTCACGGGGCAGACCCAGCAGGTGCCACGGGTCAACTGACTGAGATGACCGAGATGAGTGGCTGATGTACCACCTGTGCCCCCTACTGTACCAACTTGCTGTGCTTTATCCACCCGACGCTCCGCTCGTTGTTGTGAGCGTCGCTCCTCCGCTCTCCGTTGTTGTTGGAGGGCGACTGCCTCCAACTACCCAGTATCATCACGGTGCACTTAGCCTGGCACTACCCAGTAGAAGCGTCCTTCACGAGCCTCCTCCTCCACAGAGGCCAATCTTGACACCACTGGTACCAGTCATCGGCAAGCACACACGTGCGCACATGCAAGACGTGTTGTTAGTGGATATACGAGGCTTACAGATGATGAGGGTGTGTGTTTACGTGAACAGTGTGGAGGGTGGAGGGTTCGTATTGGCAAAGCTTAGAAAGCGGAGCGATGTCCTTCTGTACAACACCACTTGGGCCTGTCCTGTAATGTGACGAACAAAAAAGGTCCCCCGTAAAGGCTTCATAGACTTTTGGGGCAAGTGCTGCTAAGTGAGCAGCTTTTGAAGACCGGCACGGCACACAATGTGGGGTGGGGGGGTGGAGAGCACCATGCCCGGCCGTCTTTGTCTCTCTATTGTCGATCCTTACACAACGCATCATGTACTAATTTGAGGCTGAGTCTACCTAGGGGAGGCCCAGGATCAGATAAATCTTCACTGGCGATGGTCGTGAGCGGGAATCGTAACCGGGACGCCGGGTTCGCAGTGCAGAGCGCAAACCACTGCACCACCCACCGCGTCCCACCACCACTGCACCACCCACCACTGCACCACCCACCGCGTCCCACCACCACTGCACCACCCACTGCACCACCCACCACTGCACCACCCACCGCGTCCCACCACCACCACTGCACCACCCACTGCACCACCACCACTGCACCACCCACCGCGTGATACCACCACTGCACCACCCACCACTGCACTACCCACCGCGTGCTACCACCACTGCACCACCCACCGCGTCCCACCACCACTGCACCACCCACCACTGCACTACCCACCGCGTCCCACCACCCACTGCACCACCCACCGCGTCCTACCACCACTGCACCACCCACCGCGTCCCACCACCACTGCACCACCCACCACTGCACCACCCACTGCACCACCCACTGCACCACCCACCACGTCCTACCACCACTGCACTACCCACCACTGCACCACCCACTGCACCACCACTGCACCACCCACCTTGTCCTACCACCACTGCACCACCCACCACGTCCTACCACCACCGCGTGTGTGTGCTTTTGTGTCTGTCTGTCTGTCTGTGTCTGAATGCGTCTACGCATGTGCGTCCTTTTGTGTCTGTGCGTACGTGAATGCGTCTGTGTGTGTCTGTGTTTGTGCGTGAATGCGTCTGTGTGTGTCTGTGTGTGTGTCTGTGTGTGTGTCTGTACGTGCGTGAATGCGTCTGTGTGTGTCTGTGTGTGCGCTTCTGTGTGTGTGCGTGAATGCTTCTGTGTGTGTCTGTGTGCGCTTCTGTGTGTGTGCGTGAATGCTTCTGTGTGTGTGTGTCTGTGTGTGTCTGTGTGTCTGTGCGTGCGTGAATGCGTCTGTGTGTGTCTGTGTGCGCTTCTGTGTGTGTGCGTGAATGCTTCTGTGTGTGTGTGTCTGTGTGTGTCTGTGTGTCTGTGTGCGTGAATGCGTCTGTGCGTGCGCGCGTGCGCGCGTGCTTCTGTGTGAATGCCGTCTCTGAATGCGCCTGTGTCTTTTGTGCACGTGCGCGTGATATATGTAGCACGTCTGTTTGTGTGTGTGTGCTTCTGTGTGTGTGTGTCTGTGTGTGTGCTTCTGTGTGTGTGTGTCTGTGTGTGTGCTTCTGTGTGTGTTTTTGTCTGTGTGTGCTGTGTCTGTGTGTGCTGTGTGTGTGTGTGTGCTTCTGTGTGTGTTTGCTTCTGTGTGTGAGTGCTTCTGTGTGTGTGTGCTTCTGTGTGTGCTTCTGTGTGTGTGTTTCTGTGTGTGTGCGAACACGTCCGTGCGTGCGTCTGTGTTTATTTTCCGCACACGCGTCTGCGTATGTGCACGCGTGTGATGTGTGTAACCACGTCACACGCGTGTGATGTGTGTAATCACGGTGTGCTTCTGGATTGTGTCTTCGGCGTGTCTCTGTACGCGTGTGCGTCAGTCTGCGTGGGCACATTGAGTCTGTATGTGTGCGTCTGCGACTTGGTTCAAGGCTCTATGGGGCAGCTTTGTGTTTGGCGTGTCCTGCGTTTGGCTGCGATAGTGCTGAACTCCCCGTGCGCGCACACGCACATACCCACACGTACACCCACACACACACGCACACACACCCACACAGACCCACACACACCCACACACGCACACACGCACACCCACACACGCACAGACCCACACACGCACACACGTACACCCACACACACCCACACACGCACATACCCACACACGCACAGACCCACACACGCACACACGTACACCCACACACACCCACACACGCACATACCCACACACGCACAGACCCAAACACGCACAGACCCACACACGCACATACCCACACGTACACCCGCACATACAAAGATCCCCCGCATGTCCTTTACCACACATGCACACCCCCCCCCCCCTACTGAGTACATACACAGTCGTACACACACCTAAACACACCTACACACACCTACACACAACTCACACCACCACAAAGAAGACAAGGACCCCCACCCACAAGAGGTGGGTGGGGTCTCCATCGTGGTGCCGTTTTCACACCGCACCAGGTACTCATTTACGGCTGAGTCGACCTAGGGGAAGGTCCCGGTTCAACTATAAGTCGTCTGTGTTGACTGAGAGCAGGAAACGAACTCGGGTCGCCGGGTTCGTAGCGCTAACAGCTGCACTACCGCAACCCCCCCTCCACACACAAAGACAAAGATGCCCCGTGTAGCCTTAGCAGACTGTTGGGGCAAGTGCTGTTAGCGAGCACCTATGAAGGCCGGCACGGCACACGAGGGGGTGGGTGGCCAGAGCCACGCCCGGCCGCCTTTGTCTCCCCAGTGTTTACACACCGCCCCAGGTACTTATTTGAGGTTGAGTCGACCTAGGGAGAGGCCCAGGACCGCTTCAGATAATCGTCACCGGTGTTGGCCGTGAGCGGGAATCGAACTCGGGATGCCGGGTTCGTAGCGCAGCGCGCTAACCGCTGCACCACCGCTCAATCACGCGCACCCCCCCCCCCACATACCTCCACATACACACACACTCGTACACACCTACACACTCGTACACACCCGCACACACCCACGCACACCCACGAACACACCCACGCACACCCCCACGCACACCCCCGCGCACACCCCCACGCACACTCCCACCCACGCACACCCACACACACACTACCACACACACCCACACACACCCCCGCACACACACACGCACACACTCACGCACACACGCACACACCCACGCACACTCCCACCCACGCACACCCACGCACACTCCCACCCACGCACACCCACACACACACTACCACACACACCCACACACACCCACACACGCACCCCCGCACGCACACACTCACGCACACACTCACGCACACCCACGCACACCCACGCACACCCTTACCCACACACCCCCACACATACCCCCACACACACATCCACACTCACACTACCACACACCCCCACACACACAACACACAGCACACACAGCACACAGCACACACAACACACAGCACACACACAGCACACACAACACACAGCACACATAACACACGCAACACACAACACACACAGCACACACACACAACACACACAACACACAGCACACACAACACACAAGCACACACAACACACACAGCACACAACACACACAGCATACAACACACAGCACACACACAACACACAGCACACACACAACACACAGCACACACACAGCACAACACACCCACAACACACACAGCACACACACACACAACACACACACAGCACACACACAGCACACACAACACACAGCACACAGCACACACACAGCACACACACCACAGCACACACACAACACACACAGCACACACAGCACACAACACACAGCACACACAACACACAGCACACACAACACACAGCACACACACAGCACACACACAGCAAGCACACACACAACACACACACACAACACACACAGCACACAACACACACACACAACACAGCACACACACAACACACAGCACACACACAGCACAACACACAACACACACAGCACACACAACACACACACACAGCACGCACACACAGCACAACACACAGCACAACACACAGCACACACACATCACACACAACACACAGCACACACAACACACAGCACACACACAGCACACACAACACAGCACACACACAACACACAGCACACACAACACACAGCACACACAACACACATCACACACAACACACACACAGCGCACACACAACACACAGCACACACACAACACACACAGCACACACACAGCAAGCACACAGCACACACACAGCAAGCACACAGCACACACACAACACACACACAACACACAGCACACACAACACACACACACAGCACAACACACACAACACACACAACACACACAGCACACACACAGCACACAACACACACACAACACAACACACACAGCACACACACAGCACACACAACACACAGCACACAGCACACACACAACACACAGCGCACACACACAACACACAGCACACACACAGCAAGCACACACACAGCACACACAACACACAGCACACACACAGCACAACACACACACAACACACACACAGCACACACACAACACACAGCACACACACAACACACAGCACACACACACAGCACAACACACAACACACAGCACACACACAGCACACACACAGCACACACACAGCACACACACAGCACACACACACAGCACTCACAACACACAGCACACACAGCACACACACAACACACACAGCACACACAACACAGCACATACAGCACACACACAACACACACACAACACACACAGCACACACACACAGCACACACAACACACAGCACACACACAGCACAACACACACACAACACACACACAGCACACACACAACACACAGCACACACACAACACACAGCACACACACACAGCACAACACACAACACACAGCACACACACAGCACACACACAGCACACACACAGCACACACACACAGCACTCACAACACAGCACACATACAACACACACACAACACACAGCACACACACAACACACACAGCACACACACAGCACACACACACAACACACGTGTCGCAACTTCTTTAGCGAGCGGGTTCGCGAAGACGGGTCGCCTATTCCCCCCCGCCATCACCTCCCTTCACTTTCCTTACCCCCCCCCCACCATCATACACAGAGCCCCCCCCCCTTCCCTCCGACTCTCTCTCTCAGCAACTTCGTGGTTTCACTGCTCCACTCCACGACCCACACAGACGAACGCCACTACCACCAAACAACCCTCCCCCTCCCATCGCCATCGCCTCTCCTCCTCCTCCCCCTTCCCCTCCACTCTCTCACATCCCCTCTCCCCGGTCTACCACCACCACCACCAACCACCACACCCCTACAAGCCTGCCTCCATTCTCCTCCACAGATTCACATCAGCGGGCGTTGAAACCACTACGGCCAGATTGTAGCACGCACGTGCACACACACACACAGGCACACACAGAGACACGCACAGAGACAGGCACAGAGAGACAGGCGTACACACACACAGAGACACACACACAGAGAGACACACACAGAGAGAGACACACAGAGAGACACACACAGACACACACACAGAGACACACACAGAGACACACACTCACAGAGACACACACACAGAGACACAGAGACACACACACAGAGAGACACACACACAGACACACACAGACACACACACAGAGACACACACACAGAGACACACACAGAGACACACACACAGAGACACACACAGAGACACAGAGAGACACACACACACACAGACACACACACAGAGACACACACAGAGACACAGAGAGACACAGACACACACAGAGACACAGACACACACACAGAGACACACACAGAGACAGACACACACACAGAAACACAGAGACACACACAGTTACACAGAGACACACACAGTTACACAGACACACACACACAGACACACACACAGACACACACAGAGACACAGGCACACACAGAGACACAGGCACACACAGACACACACACTGACACACACACACACTGACACACACACAGACACACACACTGACACACACACACAGAGACACACACAGAGACACACACACACACAGTCACACACAGACACACACACACACACTGACACACACACAGTCACACACACACACAGCGCCCGGGGCCAGCAGGCGCGACTTGGGAGTCGCATTTGGGGGACGCGGGCAGGAGGACGAGACCCTCTCCACCGTCGCCTTCGTAGTAGCTAATAATAATAATAAAACAGTAGCCTAAGTATATACATCGGCTGCGTAGAGAATATTGTGCGTACAGAGGGGACGGGAGATGTGCTAGCTTAGCTTCTAAGGATTATTATTTGCGGTATATATATTGAAAGAAAGAAAAAAAGACTTTAATTCCACGAGGATTTTTTTTGATGTGGTTGTAACCATGCGGAGAGAGTGAACGAGACACGGTGCAGGTTATTATATATATGAGTTCAGTATTCAATGCAGGCTTTTTGCCTATCACTTAACACGAGGGAAGGATGATATAATCAGTATAATTATTAATTATTCTTGTGAATCGTGAGATCGACAAGCAAGGATTTACAGCCCCACCAGAAGCCGAGCAAGCAAGGACACATTGAGCCGCCAAAACACGTGAAGCGAGTAGACGAAACGATCATTAAGTGAATTTAGCAACTACCAATCAACGACTCAAGAAAACTACTTTATTTGCGTTCTCTCCTCCGTATTCTTGTGCGTTATTTTTTTTATATAAAATAACAATTGAAAAATTTCGTGTAAGTTTATGTATTTATGCTACGCGATACAGTTGCAATAGGCTGGACAAATCGACAGAAGATCTGCATTTAAAGGAGTACATCTGTGTTTGAGTATATATATATTACGGCGTTTTTTAAATACTTTTTTTTAATTTGAAGAGGAAAACGAAAGTTTGCCAAAATATCAGCGTCACCAGCGATGTATTCGCCGCTCTGTCTAACCCAGGTGAGTGAGTCCATCTCGATTCGTGTGATTGTGTTACTGATTTTGTGTTCTTGTGTTGCTGTTGTCATCACATAGATCCTCTCTTTACGATGACATCCAATCTTGCTGATGATTCCGCTTGCCTGCTGCTGGATAAATCGCCTGTTAGTGAGATGATAAAGTTTGTGCTGACATCGTACACCGATCCAACGTTGAATTGTAATCTGCCAATAGTGATGGCAAGGACATTACACCCCCATCGTGTCCACGTGTTAATGTACACGTGTTGTGTGTTGTGCGTACACGTGTTAATGTACACGTGTTGTGCGTACACGTGTTAATGTACACGTGTTGTGTATACACGTGTTAATGTACACGTGTTAGTTTACACGTGTTGTGTGTCTACACGTGGTGTGTCTACACGTGTTGTGTGTACACGTGTTGTGTGTTGTGCGTACACGTGTTAATATACACGTGTTGTGTGTACACGTGTTAATGTACACGTGTTGTGTGTGTACACGTGTTGTGTCTGCACGTGTTGTGTCTACACGTGTTGTGTGTGTACACGTGTTGTGTCTACACGTGTTGTGTCTACACGTGTTAGTGTACACGTGTAGTGTCTGCACGTGTTGTGTCTGCACTTGGTGTGTGTCTGTACGTGTTGTGTGTGTACACGTGTTGTGTGTGTACACGTGTTGTGTGTGTACACATGTTGTGTGTGTACACGTGTTGTGTGTGTACACATGTTGTGTGTGTACACGTGTTGTGTCTACACGTGTTGTGTCTACACGTGTTGTGTGTGCACGTGTTGTGTCTGCACTTGGTGTGTGTCTGTACGTGTTGTGTCTACACGTGTTGTGTGTGTGTACACGTGTTGTGTGTACACTTGTGTGTACATGTGTTAGTGTACACGTGTTGTGTCTACACGTGTTAGTGTACACGTGTAGTGTCTGCACGTGTTGTGTCTGCACTTGGTGTGTGTCTGTACGTGTTGTGTGTGTACACGTGTTGTGTGTACACTTGTGTGTGTACATGTGTTAGTGTACACGTGTTGTGTCTACACGTGTTGTGTGTCCGTGTGTGGACACGTGCTGTGTCTACACGTGTTGTGTGTGCACGTGTAGTGTGTCTACACGTGTTGTGTCTACACGTGTAGTGTGTACACGTGTCGTGTGTCTACACGTGTTGTGTGTGCACGTGTTGTGTGTCTGTGTCTACGTGTTGTGTCTGCACGTGTTGTGTGTCTACACGTGTTGTGTCTACACGTGTAGTGTGTACACGTGTTGTGTGTCTGTGTCTACACGTGTTGTGTGTGCACGTGTGAATGTCCACGTGTTGTTTGTCTGTGTGTGTGTTCTCCATTGGGGGTAGTGGTAGTGGAGTGGTTTGCCGGGCGAACCGAATTCGATTTCCCGCTCAAAGTCAACATCGGTGACGGATATCTGGACCGGTTCTTGGATCTCCTCTAGATCGACTCGGCCTTAAGTGAGTAGCTGGTGCGATGTGTTAACACCACCACCACCGGGAAGACAAAGGCGTTCGGGCGTGGTGATGTTGTTCCATCAAATTATCTCGTGTGCCGTGTCGGCCTTCATAGTCTATACAGCTTCGGCGGGGGGGGGGTCTTATTAGCCTCAAAGTGCACCTAGCCTGGCACAAACGCTGCGGTGACATCACTGCCACAGAGTTTCGAATGGCCGCCTTGCTGTGTAATTACAATGCCGTCCATTCACCCCCCCCCTCTCATCTCCTTTGAGTGAACGCGAACTTGGTTATCCCACGAGCGTGACTTACATAATGTGTGTGTTGTGGATCCATTGATAGCAAGTATATTACACCCCCATCGTGTCCACGTGTCGGCATCAGCATCATCATCAGCATCATCATCAGCATCATCAACAGCATCATCAGCATCATCATCATCAGCATCATCATCAGCATCATCATCAGCATCATCATCAGCATCATCATCAGCATCATCATCAGCATCATCAACAGCATCATCAGCATCATCAGCAGCATCATCAGCATCAGTATCAACAGCATCAGCATCATCAACAGCATCATCATCATCAACAGCATCAGCATCATCAGCAGCAGCAGCATCATCAGCATCATCATCAGCAGCATCATCATCAGCAACAGCATCATCAACAACATCATCATCAGCAGCATCATCATCAGCAACAGCATCATCAACAACATCAGCATCATCATCAGCATAATCATCATCAGCAGCAGCAGCATCATCATCAGCAGCATTGTGATGAAGTGAGTTAGCCTGGCCTCCCGGCCACGTGCCATACAGTCGGATGGACTGAGTAGTATGTGGATGCCGGCAATCGACCTCGAACCACCGATTTGCTAAAGCGGTGCAAACTACAGCTCACAAAAGCTGCAGGCGAAACATTTTTTTAACTTCTACAAATGTGACAATTGATGAACGACCAACGCCGTGCCTTTTTATTTATTTATTTAGCACGGTCTCAAACTTTTTGTTTCTTGAGACGAGTATGGTGGTGTTGGTGGTGGGATACTTGTGTTGTTATATTCTTTGTGTGATTAAAAACATTCGTTTGGTGATTCCCATGCATGGCTTTGAATGGGAATTCACACGTGGTAATTGGACCTTTACGATGATCACGTTGGACGCACGAACTTTCTGTTAGTTGTTGCAAGCAAACTTTGTTGACACGACCATGTGTGTGTGTATATATATACCCGTACAGCTCTCCACTTTCTCTAAGGCCACTAAGAATTGGAACTAGTGGCGTGACTTATGACTTCCCACGGGCTTATTAAAAGTGGATATCAATCAATCACCCCCTATGATGGCTGTGTACAGTAAGTGACCTATACAGTTACTTTGATAGCAAAAGCTTGGATGGTGCTATTCATTATTTTCTCGATCCTTTTCATGTGTGTCTGCATCAGTAAAGAGTACGGCTCTTATTAACATTTCTTACATGCTGTTATTCTAATTTTTTGTATTATATATGTGTGTGTCTTTGTGTGTATACGGTATGTATTTAGTTACGTCTGTGTGTTCGTTATCTATTGTAGGTACGTGTAGACACGTATATACCTAACACTACTTTATACACTAACTCGTATATAAGAATGTTATGTTATACACGTACATTTCTGAGAGCTTGGAAAACTGACGTTCTGCTTTGAGTCAAATGCTTTTCATTTGTCTTAAAAAGCCCAGACACAATTGTATTTGGACGTGTGTTTGTCCGATGGTAGAGAAACCTTTCCTAAATAATTCTTCAAGACATCTACAGTATGAATGTGTATATATCTATAGGATTGTGAGAGCTTGGATAATTGCATCAGCTTCGCTTAAATCATGCTGCATTATGAGACAGTCCTCCAAAGGCTAGACCCGATGGCATTTGAAACCCATTCGTTTCTCTACCATCGAATGGTAGAGAGGCCTTTATTAAATATATCTTTCTCGTGTATGTACATATATTATTCACAATTGTACTGCAGTATTCATTTTGGTTTAACGCATAGTCGGCTTTTGCGATCAATATCTAAAATAAGAGGTTTCTGGGTTAATCGCGTAAATATAAATGTGTCGTTAAACCCACCACCACCCAACACAGCCAGTTAGTGAAGTTTGTCACGTAAACAGAACGTAGCCAATTCGTTACGAGTTGAGTTGGAGTGTAAAGCCCACAAACCTTTACAATTTGACCACGGCACAAACTTGTGGGGCTTGCTCTCCAGCACATCGAGTAAGGAATTGGCATGTTTTATTTACGTGACAAACCTCATTAATTGGCTGTGTCGGGTGGTGGCGGGTTTAACGACACATTGATATTTACGCGAACTAACCCCAGTATTCATGACAATGATTGGTTGGCTCACGGGCCCGTCTCCAGCAGAAATCAAGAGGCATGTGTACACATTTTAACTGCAGCATACAAACAATTCCACCCCTACCTCATGAATGCATTCGCTGCAATCTTCCCGATAAATCTTGGTTTGGGGGTGCGAACGTTTGCGTGAAGAGTTTGACCAGAGTTGAGGTTTAACACAAGGTCACACATCACGCGTGTGCTTTGTGTGTGTGTGTGCAACGTCCGTGAGCGTGGTTCAGGATGTGAATCATTAGTCCAAAACGCTGTATATTAAATAATACCCCACCTTCAAGTTTGCTCAAAGATACATTTCCCTTCTCAGAAACTCGTGACGTACGCATGTGCACAGCCACTCTTTGATTTAACGCGTTATTAATATTATTTGGCAAGGGCATGGATTTTTGTTTTTGAAAAAAAATTGGTTCGTAAAAAACTTTGGAACCTAACACTTCGTGAATTAATGGAGCAGCATTTTTTTTTTTTGCAAACAGAAAGAACGGGCCCTAAATGTACAGTTTATAGTAATTCCCAGGCTTGCCTTGCAACAATGCGTTGATTGTGAGGTTGTGCACAGACCAACTACAGTGATGGCATTTCAACGTTGCCCATTATCCCGTGCCAACTTTGCTGCCAGTGAAGATGCACGGCGCAAGTTGAACGCGGTTGTGCGGCGCATTTCATCAATACAGTCGGTTTAAAAAAAACCAAAAGGGTTCGTTTCCGTTAACTTATAACATTAATAAGTGTTTTAAGAGAAAAAAAAAACGCTTTCAAGCGGTCACGTTAAGAGTTTCGCAAGGGATTATTTTAACATTTCAAGGACAATTGATACCGTTCTATGCTCGTGATCCTCTGCGCATTGATTGACTGTAATAGTACGAAGCAAAGAGGCTTCAGTAATTGGCCGTGATGTTTATCTCATTAAAACCGGCAATTTGCCACCGTCGGCAAGTATGTATAGATGCTATGTGTCTGTGTGTGGAGAGCGGTGGCGCAGCGGTTAGCGTCACGAGTTGGATTCCCACTCACGGCAAACGCATGGGGCGATTGTCTCAACCGGTCCTGGGCCTCTCCAAGGTCTACTCGGCCTAAAATGAGACAAAGACGGCTGGGCTGTGGTTGCTGGTCACCAACCCACTAAGTGTGCCGTGCCGGTCTTCACAGATGCTCGCGATCAGAACTTGTCCACAACATTGTGTTCAGGCGACACGTGGAGATCTTCATTTTGTGTCCGTGTGTGTGTGAGAGAGAGACCTGTGTTGGATTACAGAACGTGAGGTGTGTGTATTTGTAGTGTGTGGTGTGTGTGTATTTGTAGTGTGTGGTGTGTGTATTTGTGGTGTGTGTATTTGTAGTGTGTGGTGTGTGTGTGTAGTGTGTGGTGTGTGTATGTGTAGTGTGTAGTGTGTGTATTTGTAGTGTGGTGTGTATTTGTAGTGTGTGGTGTGTGTATTTGTAGTGTGTGGTGTGTATTTGTAGTGTGTGGTGTGTGTATTTGTAGTGTGTGGTGTGTGTATTTGTAGTGTGTGGTGTGTGTATTTGTAGTGTGTGGTGTGTGTATTTGTAGTGTGTGGTGTGTGTATTTGTAGTGTGTGGTGTGTGTATTTGTAGTGTGTGGTGTGTGTATTTGTAGTGTGTGGTGTGTGTATTTGTAGTGTGTGGTGTGTGTATTTGTAGTGTGTGGTGTGTGTATTTGTAGTGTGTGGTGTGTGTATGTGTGGTGTGTGTATTTGTAGTGTGGTGTGTGTATTTGTAGTGTGGTGTGTGTATTTGTAGTGTGTGGTGTGTGTAGTGTGTGTGTGGTGTGTGTATTTGTAGTGTGTGGTGTGTGTATTTGTAGTGTGTGGTGTGTGTATTTGTAGTGTGTGGGGTGTGTATTTGTAGTGTGGTGTGTGTATTTGTAGTGTGTGGTGTGTGTATTTGTAGTGTGTGGTGTGTGTATGTGTAGTGTGTGGTGTGTGTATTTGTAGTTTGTGGTGTGTGTATTTGTAGTGTGTGGTGTGTGTATGTGTAGTGTGTGGTGTGTGTATTTGTAGTGTGTGGTGTGTGTATTTGTAGTGTGTGGTGTGTGTATTTGTAGTGTGTGGTGTGTGTGTTTGTAGTGTGTGGTGTGTGTATTTGTAGTGTGTGGTGTGTGTATGTGTAGTGTGTGGTGTGTGTATTTGTAGTGTGTGGGGTGTGTGTTTGTAGTGTGTGGTGTGTGTATTTGTAGTGTGTGGTGTGTGTATTTGTAGTGTGGTGTGTGTATTTGTAGTGGAGTGTGTGTATTTGTAGTGGAGTGTGTGTATTTGTAGTGTGTGGTGTGTGTATTTGTAGTGTGTGGTGTGTGTATGTGTAGTGTGTGGTGTGTGTATGTGTAGTGTGTGGTGTGTGTATTTGTAGTGTGTGGTGTGTGTATGTGTAGTGTGTGGTGTGTGTATTTGTAGTGTGTGGTGTGTGTATTTGTAGTGTGTGGTGTGTGTATTTGTAGCCTGAAGTGACTATTGGGGCAAGTGCTGTTAGCGAGCACCTATGAAGGCCAGAACGGCACACGAGGGGGTGGGTGGCCAGCACCACGCCCGACCGCCTTTGTCTCCCTGAGTGGCGATGTTTACGCACGGAACCAGGTACTCATTTCAGTCTGAGTCGACCTAGGGGAGGCCCAGGACCGGCTCAGATAATCGTCACTGATGGTGTTGTGTGTGCGCGTGTACCTCGTGCACAACAAAGCTTGCAGAGTTACCATTCGTCATCACGCGTGTGACTTGTGTGTTGGGATAGAGGACCGTGTGTCTATTTAGTTACACACACACACCACGACGTGTCCGTGTCACAATAACTTTGACAGAGCCCATCTCCACGATGCAACATTTTGTAGAGTCTTATGCAGTAGCATTGTCTCCATGCTGTGTGTGTGTTACTGTGTGTTACTGTGTTAAGTTTGAGACGATTAAAGAGACAAAGATCCCCCGTGTAGCCTTAACAGAGTGTTGGGGCAAGTGCTGTTAGCGAGCAGCTCCAATGAAGGCCGGCACGGCACACGATGTGGGTGGGTGGCCAGCACCACGCCCGACCGCCTTTGTCTCCCCATCGGCGACGTTTACATACTAATTTGAGGCTGAGTCGACCTAGGGGAGGCCCGGGACCTGTTCAAGTTCGTAGGGCAGCGCTAACCACGACACGACCGCTTTGTGCCGCGGCAAACTTTCGATTGATGCTCCCAAATCCGTGATTGTGTTTTTTTTCTTCCAATTCTGAAATGGTTGTTGGTGTTGGGATTCTTGCGAATACAACTTGACTCTGTTTACCAGGAAGGGTTATCACAGCTACGCGTGGTTTCTGGGTTTTTTTTTTGCAAAAGGAAATTAAGTCATGCCGCATGAAGATAACGCAACACAGAGGGGGGTTTTTTGTCCACATATATTTATTTTGGAATGGTTTGGGGGGGGGGGAGTTTTTGGCTGCATTCCCGACACAACTGAACTTCCAAGAAGTACTGTACACATGTCTGTGTGTACACGTGTGTGTGTGTGTCTGTGTGTACACGTGTGTGTGTATGTGTGTGTACGCGTGTGTGTGTGTGCACGTGTGTGTGTGTGTACGCGTGTGTACACGTGTGTGTGTGTGCACGTGTGTGTGTGTGTACACGTGTGTACACGTGTGTGTGTGTACACGTGTGTCTGTGTGTGTGTACACGTGTGTCTGTGTGTGTGTACACGTGCGCGTGTGTGTACGCGTGTGTGTACGCGTGTGTGTACGCGTGCGTGTGTGTACACGTGTGTGTCTGTGTGTACACGTGTGTACACGTGTGTGCGTGTACACGTGTGTGTACACGTGTGTGTCTGTGTGTACACGTGTGTGTCTGTGTGTATACACGTGTGTGTGTGTGTGGGGGGAGCGGTAGTGTAGCGGTCAGCGCGCTGCGCTACGAACTTGGTGACCCGAGTTCGATTCCCGCTCACGGCCAACACCATCAGTGACGATTATCTGAGCCGCTCCTGAGCCTCCCCTAGGTCGACTCAGCCTCAAATGAGTACCTGGTGCGGTGCGTAAACATCGCCACTCAGGGAGACAAAGGCGGTCGGGCGTGGTGTGGTTCTGGTCACCACTGCACCCTGACATTGGTGCGTTTTTCCAGGCGGCTTTCACTCACAATTGGTAGTAACCACATCATTGTACGCTGTGCTATAACGAGGCGACCTGTCTGTGTGTGTGTGTGATCTGTGTGTGTGAGTGTGATTTGTCTGTGTGTGTGATCTGTGTGTGTGTGTGATCTGTGTGTGTGAGTATGATCTGTCTCTGTGTGTGTGTGATCTGTGTTGTGTGTGTGTGATCTGTATGTGTGAGTGTGATCTGTGTGTGATCTGTGTGTGTGAGTGTGATCTGTGTGTGTGAGTGTGATCTGTGTGTGTGTGAGTGTGATCTGTGTGTGTGTGAGTGTGATCTGTCTGTGTGTGATCTGTGTGATCTGTGTGTGTGATCTGTGTGTGTGAGTATGATCTGTGTGTGTGTGATCTGTGTGATCTGTGTGTGTGATCTGTGTGTGTGAGTGTGATCTGTGTGTGTGAGTGTGATCTGTCTCTGAGTGTGATCTGTGTGATCTGTGTGTGTGTGATCTGTGTGTGTGTGATCTGTCTGTGTGTGTGATCTGTGTGTGTGTGTGATCTGTGTGTGTGTGTGTGATCTGACTGTGTGTGTGATCTGTGTGTGTGTGTGACTTCCACTGTGGACTGGTGTTGCTTTCGAGGCGTCCGGAGTTAAATAATTGTGTTACGCAAGAACTTACGCAACGTTCACCTTAGATGTGACCCGCACTGTCGTTCACAAAGTGGAAAACTTTGCTATTTGCGTTACGTAATCCCACGCAATTAAAGAGGAATGTGTAGTATTATTAATACTATTGACGTGTGAAGCGTGTTGAATACGTTACCATCGGCTGACATAAAAAAAACCCTTTCGTGAGCAGTGATCGATTCCAGCCCCCCCCATCCCTCCCCATTCGTCATTCCACTGCTGGATGAACGAACGACTCCACCACATGCCGGCCGATGTTCTTCTTTGACCATACTTCACCACGCCGGTCATTGCAGGTTGGCTACAAGGACAAAGGAAGGAGGGGTGGTGGTGGTGGTGCAGACGGAGGCTTGGCTAGCGGGGGGGGGGGGGTACTCAGATGTCACCCAAAAGCCATGGCCAGGGTTGGAACTCATCAGGTTCACCAGTGTAGTGTGAACCCTTCCCACGTCTCATTTGGCCGGCGGTGATGACAAGTTGGGAAGTCAGTGTCCAAGTGCAAGGTGCAATGAGTGGTGCTTTGGTCAATCCACTGCTGGATGGGGGTCTCTCTTATGCCGGAGCAGACACAATGCAGGTCGCAGAGTCTTAACGTTGAGATGCTTTTCATTGTATATCTATGAATGTATGAATGGGGGGGGGAGCGGTGGTGTAGTGGTTAGCGCGCTGTGCTACTAACCCGGCGAGCCAAGTTCGATTCCCACTCACGGCCACAAACACCGGGTGACGTTTATCTGAACCGGTCCTGTGTGTCCCCCCCCCCACCTAGGTCGACTCAGCCTCAAATGAGTACCTGGCGCGGCGTGTAAACATCGTCACTGGGGAGACAAAGGCGGCCGGGCGTGGTGATGGCCACCCACCCCCTCGTGTGCTCGCTAACAGCACTTGCCCCAACATATTCTGTTGGTAGGGCTATACGGCGGGGGGTGTTTTATTTATTTGTTATGAATGCGTTTGTTATAAGCAATGCATGCATGTATAGTCAAGAAAGTAGGCATGAGCCAATGACCATGATTTTATACAATTAATCAAACAATTCGCGTGGCATACCTATGTAACACACGGTGCTGATGTACGTATTTATTTGTAGTATATATGTGTGTGTGCATGTTTTTTTTAATTGTATGATAATAATTGTGTGTATATATGTAGTATATACACGCACATTTACACATGTAATTGGTGTATTTGCATAGACAAGTCACACGTATGCATTTGTATTGCACTATGCAGTTGTAATTGCATGCATGTACATGCATTCGTACATAGATATGCATTAAACCTACATTGATGTGTCTATATGTGCGGAACAATGTATTGTGCATATGCATACCGACGTAATATATATGCATATTTTTAAAATCACATATATGTATGCGATGGTATAGATATACATATATGTTATACGTCTCGTGTGTGTGTGTGTATATATATACACACGATATATACCCATCTGAGCTTGGTGTTACTTGCTGAGTAAATCAATAATTATTTGATAATGTGTCTTTACACGGATACGTACTATTCATCATTCTTTCACGTAACATGCATACACACTTACAAACACATTCGTAAGCACAACAGTATAATTAGGCATTTATAAAAGTGCCCTTAACCTGCAATTTTCAAAGCCGTAATTTTTCTTGTACAAATTGCAACTCTTGAGATATATTTTCTCTGAGTTGTTGCGGTCGTAGGCAGTTAGTTAATGGCATAATTAATGTACTCAATTCTATTAAAGCCACTTTAATAAAACATCACACAACAAGCGATCGTAGCTTTCTAACAGTTTCCTTGTGACTGCATTTCTTGTTTTTTTCTCCCCCCCCGCTCTCTTTATTGCGGTTCTTCTGTGGATAAGAGTTTGGCATCGCGATGGAAAGTTTGCAAGCCACCACGTAGTAGATGTGTATAATTGTTTATATATATACACACAAACTGCGTCTGTGCCCCCTTTTTTTTCCGCTGCGGATGTTTTGATCCCAAACCGAGGAGCCATTGGGGAGCGAATGAGGAGTGGGTGGGTGGGTTGGTGGGTGGGGGGTTTCTGGAGTTATTTGAATGTAATTTTATATAAACACGCGTCATTGTGTGTTTGTGTTGAGCTGCATACTTTGCAATGCATGCGCCAAAAGTGTTGTTGTTTTTTTAACATGACGACGATAACGGAGCGAAATGGTTTTCGCGAAAATAATTTCATGGGGTTTTGCGTGGGATTATTTTCACACTTGACGCTTTTTGTAAACGTTTATTCCGTATAATTGTAATACATCTTATTTTTTTACTAGCGGCGTAAATAAAATATCGATTTTAAATATCGATATCTCTAAACATACATGAATCACGTTTCTATTAGACCCTCGTGGTGTGGAGTGCTGCCTGTCTCCAATGATTCACTCAGCCTCTTTAACTTCTCTGTCTCTCTGTTGTCTTTCTTTGCGTCTCTCTGCGATGTCTCTGCTATTTCTCTCGCCTCAATGTCTCTCTGCCATGAAGAAGGGCCATTACCCGAAACGTCACCTGTTGTGTAATATTTAGCCCTCTGTGGGGAAGCGTGATCGACGAATCTGTTGAGGTTTAGTTATTGGTGCCGCTGCCAACACACCGTCACGTTATTTTGGCGATTATATAAAAAAATACGGCGCCTTATTGATTTTGTGTAAACAAAAGTTGCTATATTCGCTTAATGTCAGAAAAAGCGAATGTCTTTGTTCAATATATTTCTAATTGATGCTAAAGTATTTTTTCTTCCATCTGCAATGCAGTTTTTTTGCAACGTCAGTCAGTCAACTCAACTAATGGTCGTTTTTAATCTGACTTTGTCACTAAAACCACATCCATTTGCCCGCCAAATCACCCACTTGCCAAAAAGTGGCCGAGAATTTTTCGAGAATTTTCCTTATTCATAATTTAATTAACGTCTCGTCTAATTTTGTTCCGCAAAAAAAAAAAACCCAAAACACTTCACCGTCGGTTTTCACGCCCGTGCACTTTGTCAGCGCTCTCCGACTTTTTACAAATTTTCGCAAAGCTTATCTTTGCGTTGCCAACCCTCGTTGAAACGTCGCTAGCCGCATGCCGCAATCCGTACCGAGGCTTAGCAGAGCAGAATGCCGTCTTTATTACTGCGAGCTTACGTGGAACGACAAAACGTTCATCGCAAACTTTTAGCAAGCACTTGCTCGAGCAAGCACGGCGTTTATTTTCACACCGGTAAAATGTTGTTCGTTTTTTTACAACGTCGCATGTGAAATAGACGTCCGTGTCTGCGTGAGGTTACCTGCAGTTGGGTTTTTACCCCTCGCGCACTCCACCACTAAGTTTTACAAAACAATTTGTGATGTCCAGTGAAATACAATTTCCTTAGCATTGCAAGAGCCTTTTTTTGACTTGCCTCTGCCCGTGGGTGCGACCTGAGGCTTTTTGTCGTTAGGAGAAGAGGCATGGGGCCACGCTCGTCGTCGGCATTTAAGGCTTCGTTAAAATGGGAATTAAAATCCAATTATTAATCCAATACCAGGGCGCTTCATCAAGCACCATGTACCTGGAGAGAGAGAGAGAAAGAGAGAGAGAGAGAAAACATTACAAGGTAAAGAAAGTGCACATGTTTTTCCTGGCTCAGTCCTGAACATTTTTAATATGACGTTTCTCCTCTCTGTTTGTAGTTTCAATAAATAATCGCGCGTTTGTGATGTCCTTCCAGTGACAATACAGAGGTTGCTTTGTGACATGAAACACTGAATGGTTCTATTTAATTGTCTTCTTCGCGAATATTTTCTTTTAGGTTCACCTTTTTTATTACGATTAAATGCGCGCACGTATTTGCATTTAATTGTCTGCAGTTCTACAAAAAAATATTCATTGTGGAAATCTTGCAATGAAAAGCTGCCAAGGTAGTTTGTTTACTTGCGTGAGTGCACATCTCAGACGGGGCCGTGGTCTTGGGGTGGTACGGCGAGCATTCAGCAGCAGATTCACCATGGCTGGCGATAACGATGGCATTTCAAATTAACAACTTAACTTATTTTGGTAATCTGCCGCCGCACCGACTTATCCACTTAATTTCGTCTGGAATGATTTTTCACGCTTTTGACGACAACAACAAAAACATGACCGCAAATGTGAATTAGCAGCAGCATCGCTTTAGCGGAGGCAACGCAAGAGGCGTGCTGTTAAAGAAAAATTACCTCCAAATGCACCGACACCAACATCTATATCATATCTTTTACACATACACACCAGTTAATTCCCACGGACGCTCCCTATCCATGCGATTGTTATTCTAATATACCAGGATGCCGCAAAGTATGTGTTTTTATTCTACTCTTAATCTGATATTTGAAAACTATTATTACTTACAATGGTTAGTGCAGTGGAACTTGCAATCCAAAAAGTTGCACTCATTACACGGAAAGTGTTTGCTACAAATCAAGAGCAATACCTTGCTGAGCTAATCAAGGAGCATAAACCATCATGCAAACTCCAGTCATCCTCGTAGCAGCAGCAGCGGCTTTTGGCTCACCATCGAGCAAAGACGATCACTACATCGCTCGCTTTCAGATGCGCTTCTGCGGCCGTCTGGAACGCTCTACCCTCTGATATTAGGAAGCCACTGGAGCAATGCATTTTAAAATCTAGATGGAAAACTCGTTCCTTTAGAACTGCTTTTTGCGTTAAGTTTGTTGTCTTTCTCCCGCACCTCCGATTAGCACGGTTGACTAGGTACGGTGCTTCGGTTCGATTCAAATGTTCCCTGCACGGCAGTCAAAACAATTGGCAAGTTTCTCAAATCTCTCAGTCCAACCTGCGGTATATTCGTCGTCGAGCGGCGGATCGCGTGGTGTGTGCTAAAGTGCCGGCGGGAACTCCCTGCCCCTTCCAAGTCGCCCGGCAAGTGCGGAAGCTTGGGACAATAATTACTTTCCGGAGCCCTCTGCAGCAGAGGCGTGAGCAAGCATTTTTGCAGGTCTGCGCCTTTGCGTTCCTTCGCGAATTTATTCTGGCAGAAGCAGCCCTGCTCGTCTGAGTTTCCCCGCTGCTTTCGGCAAGCGGGCGAAAGAAGGGGATGCCTTAGCAGCCTTGCAGGAATTGCCGTGTTTTTGTGTGTGTGTGTAGCCGCATATTAAGTTCATTCAGGGAGTGTGTGTAATCCCTTTTTAATAATAAACACAGGTTTCTTTTTGCCTTGGGTGGGAGGTGGGTGGGGGGGGTGAAGAAAACCAATCTTAGAGCCACCGTGGAGGGGAGTGAGTAGAGGGGAGAGAGAAGGAGAGAGCGAGAGGGGGGAAATAAACCCCTACCTATGTCTTCCGTAGCCATTGCTTCGGCTTAACTTTAATGTTTTTGTTTTAATGCACGCATAGGAAAGATGTCTGTCGAAGCCGGAGGTATTTGCGCCTTCGTACGGGAACGCACAATGCGACGCGATGGAACGGGCGGGGATCTCAAATCTTTTTTTTTGGTCTGCCAAAAAAGAAAACGGGAAATTTGTAATGTTTGCCGCTATGTCCATTAAAATTTTCCCAGATGCGTGCTTTTGCGCTGCGTAGCCCCCTCCGATTGGCTTGGAACTCGTCGCAAAACATCGAACGATGGACGAGCGCTTGACGACGACGCGGCCAAAACGGTCGCCCTCTCAAAAGTCGGAGAGCGCCCCCCGCCACCCCCCCCCCCCCCCACGGATTTGCCTGTCCATTTACATTATTGATAATCATAAGCGTTGAGCACCTAATGCTGTAATAGCGTTATAAATATCCTATTGGGTGGAAATAATTAGCAATGTAACACTCGCTGGAGTAGGATTTTTGCGCGATGCCTGGTTCGTTTTACTCGCAGAGCTTTCCTTAGCGTGTCCTGTCACACTGCTCTGGCTCACATTATGTAATGCGTCCAGGGAGTTCGGGATCTGTCTGTCCGTTCGTCTGTCTGTCTGTCTGTGTCTGCATCTGTCAGTCTGTCTTCTTCATCTCAATTTCTGTCTGTCCGTCTCTTTGTGTATCTCTCTTCTCTGTCTGTCTCTATGTCGGTCTGTCTTTGTACGTATCTCTCTCTGTTTATCTGTCTCTTTGTAGATCTGTCTGTTTGCCTCTGCCTCTTCATCTATCTCGCTGTCAGTCTGTCTCTCTATTTGTCTCCACGTCTCTCTGCGTATCCATCTGTTTGTATTCTTTTAGCTCTTTTTATTACGAAGTCTGTTTTTCTCTTTATCTCTCTGTATGGCTGTCTGTCTCGTTGTCCAAGCTGCCTGTCCCTTTCTGTGTCCGTCTGCTGCCCGCCCTCCGTGTTGAGTGTTATTCGCGTCTCCGTCATCTTATCGTAGACGGAAAATTCCCCCGTCATAAAAATAATAATAATAATAACTCTCCCCTTTTTTCTTCTCAAACGTTCTATGATTAAACGCACCCCGCGTTGGTTATTAACACGTGTGCAGGATAAGTATCAGAATGTTGAGCACGGGCTATCCGGGAGTTAGCGCTAACTCCCGACGTGGCGATTAAGTCCCGATACAGCGGCGATCTATGTACCGATTCGCTTCCTCCGCGATCAGCAAGGACACACAAAGCTTCGGGGAATAGATTCATGATAATACATTTTTACTCCTGTTATGTGACTCGGTCTCTTCCATTTGCGTGCTGTGAGTACCTGGTGCGGTGTGTTAACATCAGCACTGGGGAGACAAAGGCGGTCGTGCGTGGTGCTGGCCACGCCATTGCCTCGTGTGCCGTGTCGGCCTTCAAAGGTGCTGCTCGCTAACAGCACTTGCCCCAGGAGTCTGTTGAGGCTATAGGGGGGGGGGGGGTGGATTTTTGCCTTCGTTCTCGTACAATGAACATTGACTTAGTTGCTGCTCGTTTGAAAAGCCTCCCAATGAATGATTTTTGCAAGGGGCTTTGGCACCGAGTGGTGCAGCATTGCCTAGGCTGTGACACCCTCTCAACATCGAGTTCTTGCGTGAAAAGCAAATATGGGTCCGTGTACCAAGGCTGGGTAAATCTATGCCGCATGCATTTTTGGTAACAAAATAAAAATCTATATATATAATCGAGTGACATTGTACATGTTTGAGAGGACGCCTGCCTTGGAGATGGAGCGATGAGCTCAGCTCGTGTGCTGCAGGTGTTGGGTGGAGCGTTACGTCGCGGGATCATTCGAGATGGCGACGGATTGGGGGGAGGTCTTCGCCAAGCAGTGGATTGATCACGGCTGCTGCTGCTGCTGCTGCTGCTGACGATGAGGAATGATTCGATTCTTTTGCCAGTCGGCTGCTCGATGAAGGCCTCCGCACATTGTGCCGTTCATGGGGGGGTCGTTTGACCGCACTTCACCGCACCGGTCCGTGCGGGCGTTCGTAACATGGAGATAGGGGTGCGGTGCGGACCAGGACCGGTTTAGGTATCGTTCGTCACTGACATTAGCCGTGACTGGGAATCGAACTCGGGTCGCGCCGTGTCCACGGAGCAGTGCCACCGATTCCCTCCCCCCCCTCCACCCACCTTGACTTTTTTTTGTATTCGCACGTAAATAGTTTTTCTGATTCATTTCAGTCTTTCCGGGCCTCTGTGTTGGGCGAGTGTAAGGCCGGCATGTCTTAAGGCAACACGGGGTGTGTGGCTGGGTCATGACCATGTTATTCTCAGTCCTGATGGTGTGCACATGAATGCCCGCGTGCTCGCTAACAGGTAATCTTGTGATTGATTACGAATCCCAGCCTCGGTTGTTAAAGCACGCAGCTCCGATATCTCCCACGGTGAGGTTTTGAACTCTATAATTTAAGGAGTTTAAATTAATTTATTACAATGAAAGATTTGGCAAATTTTGGGCCATTCTACGATAAGATATTAAGAAGCACAACGCCAATTGTATATCACGTGAAACAACTCGAGATGCAATGTACAAAGACAGACACTGTCAGAACACTGATTTGCTCGCAATGTCTGGAGGTACCAAAAAATATGAAACCAATTATATTTATGTCATGTACATACAGATTTATTTCTAAAGGAGATGAGTGTGTGTATATATATATTATAGGAGTTATATAAGTTATATATTTTTTGGCTTGACGATTTGTACAGGACGATTTGCGAAACGCCTCTTCCGTTTGCGTCGAGCAGCGAAGTCCGCTGCAACTGCTTCTTCATCTTCCGTATCGGCAATTCCCGTCGCGCGCTCATTCCTGCTCATTCTGCCCGCTGTACATTTATACATTTCGATAATTTAAGCGGTGCCGGTGAACACAGCAGCACTGTACAGTTGCTTCACAAAGTCCACCCGAGCGACAATTTCATTTCGTAATAAACACAAGTCACAACACGGGCAACGCGCAGGTTAATTAACGGGGCGGGTTCGAAAGAGGAAACTTTCGATTTTGTCAGATTTTCACTCGGTGGGAGGAAAAAAATAAAAGTTACCAATTTCCGCGCCCGCTCCTCACTTTCGCCGTCTTGTTCCCAAGCGCCACGTTCTCCGCCATTTCACGTCGCCGAGCGCCACGGGAACGCCGGCGCCCGCCGCTGGCACCGAGGGCCCACAACGCGGGACCGCTGCGTCGAAAACCCAACGGTAGAGCCACCCAAACAATCGCTTGACTTGCGATCGAGCACGTGATACGATATACGTACGTATCGATCATTTTGGTTCCCGTCGCTTTCCAAAATTATTCCCCCACGATCCAGAATTTTGTTTGCGCGCGCACAGAGCACCTTAGTTTTTTCCACTCGTGCGGTTTGTTTGTTTGTCAAACCGAATTGCGCGTACGGGGGGATGCGCGCATTGAGTTGTTTGGTGTTGCGCGTCGACGGCCGTGTCTCTTCTTTTTTGTTGGAAATCCTTGAAACTCGTTGGGAGTGTTTGCGAATTTACGACGGCCGTGCCCCGGACGCAAAACGCCAGCGACCGCTGGGGCAGTACCCTAGTCATTTCACGTTTTTCGCCGTCATTACCGTCCCGACTTCTGATTGCGATGCGCACGGTTCGCTCCTATTGCGCAACATAGCATGGCCAATTTCAATTCCTTTTTTGCAGTTCTCTAAAATGCGCATAATGCCACAAATTCACTTTCGCCATCGTCCAGTTACATAATAAACGTGTCCATATTTATTTACGCGTATTTTTTCCCTCTTCATGAGAGTCCCCACCTCTTTAAGCTTTTCTGTCTTTCCAGCTGCCAAAATCGGCCCCAACTTCCCCACCCTCCCACTTTTGTGACTTTGGAGCCAAGTATTCCAACCGTCCCCTCTCCCCCCCCACACTCCTTCTGTCTGCATGTCCCCCCCCATCCCCCCTCTCTCTCTCTTCCTCTGCATCCTATTTCTCTCCATGTCTCTCTCTCCACCGTTTTGCCCGTCCTCATCTGCTGTCTCACCAAAAGGCTGCCCTGTCAACCGCTCAAAAAAGATTCTACGTTTGGACACCGTTGGTGATAACACTGAGCGCGGAAGGGACCCTGGCCTAACTCGCTGGCTGGCTGGGCCACGCTGACCGGCCGATCGATCGACCGGCCGGCCGGCCCGACCGGTTGGTGAGCAAGCGGGCAGACGGGCGGGTGAGCGAGCGAGCTGCTCCCTCCAAATAATTTGAATAAACTTTTCCAAAAAGCCACTTTGCGCTTGTCTGCGCGCGCATGTGCAGCCTCTCATTAATTTATAACAAAGGGGAGACCGCGCGGGATGCACATTTAATAAGCAAGTCGCACATGAGGATATTCCCTGGGATTTATCGCTATGTTGCGCATTTAAATTATTAATTTTTTTGCAATTTAATTGGAGCTTCCTTCGGTGGTCTCCAACTCCAAACTCCTCCCACATCGCCTCCTCTCTTGCTGAGCGGACGCCGCCCGTGCTGTCCGTACTCGGCAGCCAGAGCGGCGGGGTTGGGCCTTACGAATCGTACCCCCCTCTCTCCTCCGCACCCAACAACTCCAGCCCATACTCCGCTGCCGCCAGCCAGCCCGTCCCCCCCCACCGCCCCCCCACCCACCTCGTCCTCAGTAAATTTTTATCGAGCCATGCTCAAGTGCATTTGTTGAGACCGCACACGCGTGATCGTAAGTGTGTACGCGCGCGAGTGTCCGTGTCCCGGTGTGCGTGTGTGCCCGCTCGCGCGCGTGTGTGCGAGCGAGTGCGTCTGCGCGCGTCCGTTCGCCTCGCTCTCTCGGTCGCTCTCGCTCCCCTCTCTCTCTCTGGCTCCCGTGCCGAGCTTTTCGTGGCTGGCAGCCATGGCGTGGCCGTGTACGTAAGAGAGAAAGAGGGCGACGACACACTGAGTGAGAGAGCGAGCGAGCGAGAGGGCGAACGAGCGCGAGAGAGCGAGTGAGCGAGAGCGCGAGGGAGCGAGCGAGCGAGAGAGAGTGCGAGCCTCAAAAAAAAGTGAACAAAATCGCGGCCGACGAAAAAAGTCGGTGGGCACTCGGCGAGGGTCCCGTCTGGTGCACGGGCGGCTTTCCCTGCCAGGAGGCTCTCGGCATCGGGCGGCGGCGGCAGCAGCCCTTACCGCTCGTGCGGGGTTTTTTTCTTCCAATTTTTTTTTTGGCAGCGGCTTTGGCCGCCCAACAGCGGCTGGGAGAAAAAAGAGCGAGCTTCATCCTGATCGGCCACCTCCTCCTCCTCCTTCCTCCTCTTCTTCTTCTTCCCGCTCTTCCCTTCGAAGAGAGCAGGCGGTCGCTCAAACCTTGCACCCATGTCGATTGTCCTGGGCCCGCCGGCAGTTTTTGGGGTGAGTACAGAGGCAGCGCGGGGGTTTGTGTTTTCCGGTCCGGGGTGGGCACCGCTCGCTGGCGCACCGACGATCCACGTCGCGCGATCTCGTGTCGGAGCCGCGCTTGGCTTTGGTTTCTGCGGTCGCTGAGAGTTTGTCGGTCCAGGATCGCCTCCCCAGATTTTCGCGAGTATAATTTTATTTTTTATTTTTTTACGAATGGCGAAAGCCGGCCTCGGGTTTTATTTGCGACCTGCGGTTTTCAGCGATTGTCCAAGCCACGCTCTTATTCTTTAAAAAATGTTTTAACGGCGCATTTATTTAATTGTTTCTCAAATTTGCCTGGCATCGGTGTAATACTCCGTTGCTTGGGTTTGCTGATCTTGGCACAGACTTTACTGCTCTGTCTTAATCCAATAAATCTGCACTCTCTTTCCTAGGCCTATTTATTGAATGCCGACTCTGTGTAAAACCAAAACAAATGCCGCTTTGCCTTGCCACTCGTTTCCCGCGCTGGGTGTTTCAAGCGTTGGCGGCCATTATTTTTTGGAAGCGATTTCGCGATTCCGTGCCGGCCGAATGATTTTTTTTGTTGTGCGCTTTATTTTTAAAAATTTACTTGAAGAAATTAAAGAAGGTAAATGCACGTAAGATTGCGGATGATAAGCTATTTAATGGTGCGATAAAAAAAAGAAAATTGCATTTCCAAAGATGCTGATTTTTAAAGAGAGTTTACTGTACGATGCGCCTACGTGCCAAAAACAAATTTCCGCGATTGCAACAATTTGAACATTAAGCCAAACTTATTTTTTTTACATATATAAAATAAAAAAATACACTCTTAAATTATAAAAACTGTAAATAAATCTGGCACGACGTATTTTATATTACATTTCACTTTATTTTTGAAGCTCATTTTTATAAATACAACGCGCGGTTCAACCATTCGCGCTCCGCAATAAACCTGGCAGGCGCGTAAAATTAAAATAAAAAACTCCACATTCCACCGAGAGAGAAAATAATCTCGTAAAAATGTGATTACGTAACGGGCGACCGCGCTAAGTTGAATATTTTTTTAATATAAATAAATGGGCGCTCATTTCTGTACTGTCACCGCATGCCATGTTTGCCAAAAAGTCGACAGGAAGCTTGCGAACTGCCCTCTGCCGGTCTCCCCCTGCGAGGGTCTGTCTTGAGAGACGTTGGTAGCGGACAACGCCTACCCAGGCGCTGCATCTCTGGGCATGGATCGGTCGCATTACCTGCGATCGCCAACGTCTGCCCGCAAGAGTGCATACCTGGTGGCTCTCCGCGAAAATCCTGGAGCCCAGCGTCCACCAAACCTGGCATCGTTGCCCATGCGCTTCATTCATTTAACCTCAATTCAGGATGACCTGCATTTACAATAATAAGTAATATGAGAATTAATTGTACATATTGTACAATTCATATGTATGTATTTTACCGTGCAGTAATAATTATAGTGACGTAAAATCTTACTTTTATAATTACTATAATCACGCTTATGTAATTGTAATGATGTGCGCGAATATCGAAGTTAGTTTTTCTGTATATACATAAAAACTATCCCTTTTATCGAACAAACTTTACAAAACAGCGCAATTATGGAAGCGCCGATTAAAGTAAAAGCAAAACGACAAACACTCGCGCACAAATTTTCACACTCGCAAATGTACGCGAAGCGACGGGCGCAACGTTCGAAGCCCATCGACCTTGGCCGCCGCCGATAACTGGAACGATTCCTCGGGGTTGGCTTTGCCATTTTTTGTTGTTGTTGTTAAAAAGCCGCACTCGGTAGGATGGCTCCTGAGGACGGTGAAACCCCCTCGCCGACGCGGGCTCCGAGCCGATCTCACGATCGCGTCGCCAGCTCTGCCAACGCCGGCGTGGGGCGAACCGCCGTCCTGGGCTACCGCAGGAAAGTGTGCGGATGCGTGGGGAGGCCCCGCATCCCACCACCCCCCCCCCCTCCCGCCGTGATGCATCGGGCCAACTACTAACCGCGATGCGACGACGCAATGGCGAAACAGTGCGAACTTCCAGAACCGGCGCTGTTACTGCTGCCGCTGCTGCTTCGCGAAAACAACAACAACAACAACCACCACCAATAGCAATAAGACAAACGGCTTTTAGTCTTTGCCAACAAATTTTTTTCACCCCCCCCCCCGTAAAAGATACAGTCGCTTAGTTTTCGCTGTTACTCGCCACCCCCCGTACCCCCGTAGATGTGTTCCAAGGTGCATCTATTCGCGTGTTCATCGTAGCGTACAGCAAGATGTGCGTGCATAATACATGACGATCATTGTTTCCGGTATTTATTGATTATTGATATATGTATATATTTTTTTGTCTGCAGCTTAGAATATGAAATAATAGGAACGGATGTATATCCTCATCCGGAGCCTCTTTTGGACAATACGTGCGCCTGAATCGGCTCGCAAATGTTGGAGCCGTCGCCAAGTTTCTAAGGCTCAACCACATTCAATTCCTTATGGGGCCTATTGGTTACCGCTGTGGTTTTGTTGAATGTATTTGTATGGCGTATATATATTTATATATCATTTGTGTATATATTATATATGTTTGCGTGTATATATGGGTGTGTGTAAGTGTGCGGTATGCAATATTTGATGCAAAGATTTTCCGTAACAATACAATAAGCATTTGCCTTTGCTCAACCTCTCTCTTTAGGTAGGTACAGAGGAGAGGAAACGGATCGCAGGTATCTGTGCGATGGGCCTTTTACCACGGCCGCGAACGGGACGCGCAAAGTTGGGGGCGATAAAAACTCTAAATCCACTCAAAATATACTCTTTGTGGGCCCTTGGCGAGGCGCCGAAGGGAGCGTTGAATCTTTTTTGTGCGTTTTTATTTTTTTTTATTTTAAAACTAACCCCCTGTATTCGTAGCCAAGTCGCTCGTGCACATGTGCCAGGGAGCCTTCACAAGCCAAACCCTCACGGCGACGACAAGAGGCACAAGCATGGCCATTTCGCGAAAGAATTTGGGGAAAATTTTAAGCGGGCGAGCTTTCTGGTTCGATCGTACGGCGCACGTATTGCGATCGCAAGCGTATATATGTGTTTTTTTTATGGTAAGCCTTGCTTTTTCGTATAGTGGCAATAAATAATTTGATATAGTTTTTAATATTTGTATTCTATTTACACTTGCATCGCCAATAATTAGTATTCCAAAATGGCCACCAAGCACGGCGCCGTTGTTGCTAGAAATCTGGATGCTGGACAGGGAATGCCGCTAAAAAATATATTTATATATTTTGCACGTTTAAACGTATTTACTGCAACACCAACTGCGGCCAAAAACGCGCCCAACTTTGCGATGTTTCTATAGAGGATATTGGAAAAGCTAATTGTGGACGCCATTTTCTTTTTGTTGTTTAAATGCAGCGCGTGGAATATGGCCGTCATGGACAACGGCGTCCATCTTGTGAACCGCGGCTCGCCTCTGATTGGACAAATCATGCGCTAGACTGGACATCGCTAAAGCGCATGCGCTAAGATTCTTTTTGTTTCGAATTAAAACATTTCTTTCTTTTTCTTGGAAATTCGCGACATCTTTTTCCCATGCTTTCTCCCTTCTTTGAACATTTCCATTTTTTATTCGGCATCGCACCATGGTTTTGGAAAACTCTGCGATCGCGATTGACGACACGGACCTTTTAGCGCAGTTGGTTTGATATAAAAAGCGCTTAATTGGCCAAAAATATTTCGCCAAATGTCACATTTAGCATGGAGATGAGACAGACAAAGTGAGGCGGAGTGAGCGGGAGTGGAAGGGATGGCGGACAAACTGAATTGGAAGTGTTTCTTCTTTTTTTAACAATTGGCACCAAATGTGAACCAACCTGGTTATTATTTCTCCGTCTATTTGTGGATAACGTCAACAAGTAACAGCGGCAGAGACACTTGCCAATTGTGTTTTGGCATCGTAGCTCCGCTCGACGTTCGGTCCGCGTTTGAACAGAAACGAAATAAGTGTTTCGAGAAATGGCAGCAGAGCGACGTGGCGATATGGACAACGTGCACGCGTCTCGATGGGCCTGTGCGTTGTGTTTGTGTTTGCGCAATACGCGAGCAAATGAGTTAGCGTATTTGTTCTTATCCTACAGAGTGTGGCTCCAGTTTTACGGGTTGATGGGTTAATGCCAAATCTCTCCGTCTACTGCTCTGCACTGCCAAAAATTCAAGCCTCTCTTTTATTAGCGTTTTTGTCTGGGGTTTTTTTTAACACACACGTATCTAAAAAAATGGCCAAAAAAATGACGAAAAAAAAAACCTTAAGGATTTGAACGCGACAAACGTGTGTGGCATTTGTCCCGTAAATAAAAAAAACACAAATCATTTGTTGTATCAATGTGATCCATCCACTGTTGGATGAAGGCCTTACCAAGCCGTCGCCATCCCCACGGTCTACCGATGCAGCATATATGTATATTTGACAATTTCGAATCAACTTTATTGTCGCCTTGCCCATGTTTAACAATGTTGCACCACATTTACTGATGCCTATCATTTTTCTTGCCATCTGAGGTTCATAGAGAATTATTTTTGACATCTTTGTTTCAGAAAGCAGGCTTATTGTGTCCGTTATCCCTGTGCGTCGTTACTAATTTCGATTTTACCATCGACGTGTCTCTGAGTTGGACGAACCACTTGGTTTGAGATTGAAGGAGTGATAATAGTGCGCTCATTTTGTGGGTTCTTTTGTTTTTTTTTACTTCCAGTCAAACTAACCATTTAATTCTGAACATACAATTTTATGTTTTGTTTTATACAGGATGATGATGATAATGGAGAGAAACAAATATCTGCGTGCATGTCTGTGTGCGTGTTGTTGGCCCACCCACCCCTTCGTGCGCTGTGCTGGCATTCTGTATAGGCGCTCGCTAACAGCACTCGCCCCGAAAGTCTGTTAAGACGACATGAGGGGGTTCTTTGTCTTTGTGTGAGCGGATGTAATAATGTATGATTGAAGCCGAGAGAAATTGGGTTGAACAATGATACAAAAAAAAAGTTGCTCGTCATCGGTACAAATGTAACGTTGACGGCATTCTCCTTGTTTGTTTGTTTGTTTTCCCGCCTCGTTTCTTTCCTCCCGTTCGCCACAATCACATCTCCCACACCGATGATCATCACCCATTGCGACAAACTGTGCAATAACGATAAACACACGCTTGCGCTCCACAAACAAACAACACACACCACCGGGCTCCTAACCAAACGCACAAACTCGCAACCCACGCCACGCATACTCACAAACCCACGCACACACACACGTATAACCTAAACCTGCGACAATCTCACAACAATCTGTGCCACACGAATGCACACACGCACAAATTGTGACACCTCCCGTCACCAACACCACCTCCACCACCATCATCACCGCTACCATCTCCAACACCACCTCCACCATCATCATCACCGCTACCATCTCCACCAATATCACCCGTGCCAACACAACTACCATTACCACCACCATCACCACCTTCACCACCTTCACCACCTCCACCACCACCGCCACCACCCCTCCCCACCCGGGCGCCCCCGCAGGATGAGTTCCACCCGTTCATCGAGGCGCTGCTGCCGCACGTGCGCGCCTTCGCCTACACGTGGTTCAACCTGCAGGCGCGCAAGCGCAAGTACTTCAAGAAGCACGAGAAGCGCATGTCCAAGGACGAGGAGCGCGCCGTCAAGGACGAGCTGCTGGGCGAGAAGAGCGAGGTGAAGCAGAAGTGGGCCTCGCGGCTGCTCGCCAAGCTGCGCAAGGACATCCGGCCCGAGTTCCGCGAGGACTTCGTGCTCACGGTGACCGGCAAGAAGCCGCCCTGCTGCGTGCTCTCCAACCCCGACCAGAAGGGCAAGATGCGGCGCATCGACTGCCTGCGCCAGGCCGACAAGGTGTGGCGCCTCGACCTGGTCATGGTCATCCTCTTCAAGGGCGTGCCCCTGGAGAGCACGGACGGCGAGCGGCTGGTGAAGTCGCCGCAGTGCGCCAACCCGGGCCTCTGCGTGCAGCCGCACCACATCGGCGTCTCCGTCAAGGAGCTCGACCTCTACCTGGCCTACTTCGTGCACTCGCAAGGTGAGTGGGCGGGCGGGCGGGCGCGTGTGTGGGCGGGTGGGCGGATGAGCGGTTGGGCGAGAGGTGGGTGGGTGAGTGGTTGGGTGAGTGAGCGGATTGAATGGTGGGTGGGTGGGTGGGTGAGCGGATGGGTCCATTGGCCGGTGCGTGCATTGTGGGGGTGTGTTCACAGGCAGGCACGTGGAAGGGTGGGTGAGTTAGTGGACTGGTGGGCAGAGGCGTAGCGAGGGGGGAGCAGGGGGGTACATATGTCCCTGGGCGCCAAGGTAAAGGGGCGCCAAAATGAGGCTTACAACGTTACATAACTTATTGCGGCGGGCGCGGCAGCCTGAAACTACTGCACAAATCTACACCTCAACCTAAAAGTTTATATATCCCGCCACACACAGCCTACATGTCATGTAATTACATTTTGGTACGCGCGCCTATTAAGAACTTACATGGAAGAACGTCCCAAACAACAGACAGGCGCAGTCTTTCAGCCTTAGTCACTGGTCTGTTTTTTGGTGGCAGTAACTACGGCGGCCTATTTTTAGTTCTTATTAGTGACACCACCACGCTCCAGGCGGCTGCAGCAGCCGGAGCAGCCCACGCACGTTCAATTACATCAGCATGGTTTAAACGCCGACTAGCGAACGGAGAGGAAGTGAATCGTTCGTGGCTATTATATTCACCAATCAATAAAGCTGCGTACTGTTTCTGTTGTCTATTATTTACATCATCGAGTTCAAACTCACGAGCTTCGTTTGAGTTAACAAACGGTTTCAACAAGTGGAGAAAGCCAGAAAAACTAAATTTTTATGAAAACAATCCTAGCCACCGCACAGCTTTTACTACATGGAAGGAAGCCGAACGAAGGATAATTGATGGTACTGGAATTGACGCAGTGGTTCAAGCTCAGATTCATTTGGAAAAACAACGTTGGCGAGATATATTGCAAAGAATACTCACCTGTATTAAGTTTCTGGTTTCACAAAATTTGGCACTACGTGGCCATGAGGAAAATTTGAATGCGGATGAGGATTAAAATGTTGGAAAAATTATCGCGCTGATAAAACTCGTTGCGCAGTATGACCCATTGTTAGCAAAACACGTACAGCACGCAGGAGAAAATCCGGGATCAGTTTCTTATTTGTCACCGGAAATCCAGAATGAATTCATCCACATACTTGCGTCGACTGTAAAGAACCAATTGTTGAGTGATATCAGGAAAAACAAGTACTACGGTATCTTACTTGACTCAACTCCTGATCTAAGACATCGGGAACAGCTTTCTCAGGTCATAAGATTTGTGGATGTGGATTTTGAAACTAAAAAAGTAACTGTCAAATATTTTTTTTTAGGTTATATCGATATACATGCAAAAGATGCAGCAAGCCTAGAAAGAGTCATCGTCGAAAGACTTAAATCTGACAACATACCTCAAGCCGACTGTCGGGCACAATGTTATGACAATGCTGCTGTGATGACTGGGCATATATCCGGCCTTCAACAACGAATATGTGACAAAATCACAGAGCATTGTCAGCTGTGACAAGCACAGCTTAAACTTAGCAGGAGTACACTCAGCTAAACAGGATCCACATTTTGTCACATTTTTTGGAACAGTTGAAAGTATATATTTGTTTTTCTCTCGTTCAACAATTCGTTGGGAAGAGTTAAAAAAGATGTGCCCATCACAGTAAAGTGGGAGTCTGAAACATACTGGAGTGCACGATCAGCAGCTGTTGAAGCTATCTATGAAGGACTGGATGAACTACTAGTAGGGCTGCTTGACAAATTATCGGAGGACGTAACTATAACGCCTGAAACCAGAAGCGATGCAGAACAGTTACAGGCATGCGTATTCAATTTTAACTTCATAGTTTTATTACATTTCTAGAATGTCATTCTTGGAAAAATGTATCGTGTTCAGAAGCGCTTACAGGAATTTTTGGAAAACGGGGCATAGATACAACAGGATCCTACTATGAACTTCAAGGAAGCAGCAACTGATCTTGAATCTTTGGAGCATGAATTTGTCAAGCTTCGTGATGATTTGAGCCAAGTTGCTGTAGAAAACGCCAAAACAAGATGCACAGCCTGGGGGATAGATGTGGACAGAAGAAGATGCCAGGAGAACTGGCAAGAGATGCAGGACTTTCAGCAGAAGAAGAAATTGTGCGCGTTATGAAGAGCGTACTTTATCGACTTCAACAGGAGATGTCAACACGGTTTTTACGACTGAAAGACCTGAACACAAAATTTGGATTTCTGCTGGACGTCAAAACTCTTCTAACCGACACAGATGTCGATGCAATTCGTCGAAATTGCACATATTTTGGAAATTTCTATGACACCGACATCAATGGCCACGAACTTTTCACAGAAATTGGAGATTGCAAAATGCTGCTCAGTAACCGGAATGAAGTTCTACCAGAAACTCCTTTGGATCTTCTTAGTTTTATTGTGTTTTATGGAGACGACATATTTCCGAATTTGCGAATTTCACTGCAAATGTTATTAACAATAGCAGTTTCAATTGCAAGCTGTGAGCGGTCGTTCAGCAAATTGAAACTTATTTGGTCGTATTTGCGTGCTTCAATGGGACAAGATCGTCTCAGCGATCTTGCTCTTCTTAGCGTTGAAAGAGAAACATTGGAAAAAACTGATTTTGATTACGTGATTGACCAGTTTGCGACAGTGAAATCAAGAAAAAATAATCTTTTGTAGACTATGTCAACCAGTCTACGACAGTGACTGAGTGAGCCATGTAATATAATTTCTATAAATTTGCTTCTTTAAATACAATGTTTCATTAAAATTTAAATTGTTATTCCTTATTCGATGTAATAGGAAAATGTGATTAAACGGGGGGGGGGGGGGGGGCGCCAATTTTATAGTTCGTCCCCGGGCGCAAAATATCCTAGCTACGCCTCTGCTGGTGGGTGGGTTGGTGAGCGGATTAGTGGGAGGTTGGCAGTTATATGGGTGAGATGGTGTATGGGCGGGCAGATAGATGGGTTGAATAGCTGGCTGATTTGATGGTGGATGGGCAGGTGCGTGGACGGATGGGTGGGTGGGTGGATGGGCAGGATGGTGGTTGGGTGTGCGGGGTATTGGACGGATGCATGGGTGGGAGGGTTTACAGAGGCAGATGGGCGCACGCATGGGCAGATGGGCGCATTGGCTGGTGGATGGGTCGGGTGGATAGGTATGCAGATGTATGATAGGTGGGCACATGGGCTGGTGAATAGGTATGGTCGGTGGCTGTGTGGATTAGCTGGTGGATAGCTGGCAAATGGGTGAATGAGTGGATGGATGACGCAGGTGGATGAGTGGATGGATGAAGCCGATGGATGAGTAGGGAAATGAGTGAGTGGATGAGCGAGTGGGTCTGTGTCTGAATCGGCGGTTCCGCTGGAAGATGGGCGTGGCAGGTAAGTAAGTACGTGCTGGTGGATAGGTGTGCAAATGGGCGGGTTTGCTGGTGGATGGGCGTGGTGGGTGGATGAGTGGGCGGATGAATCTCGGGGTCTCCACAGCTTCTGTTTTACGCTGACATTCATTGTTGTAGTCGACATTCATTGCTGCTGCTGCTGTTTTGGTTGAATAAGGAAAGTGTTCTCGTTGGTGCAATTATTGTATTCTTTTATTTCCTCTTTTCCTGTTATCGTTGTTGTTGATTTAAAAATGCTATTTTTTTACGGTTGTATTTTTTACGAATCAATATACTTTCCGTGTTCATTCCATTCATGTATTATTATATTTTAAGCATAATTCATTTCATAACTGTTTGCAATGTACAGTCATATTTATACAAAGAACACACGAGGTTTACACACACACACGTGTATTGTATTCCTGATTATATAATCACATACAGTAAGTAACATGAATCCATTTCGTTAAGAAAATCTACGTGAAAAAAGGAAAACCTCACGAATTAGGACACATTTTATTGTTAGCGTCAAAATTGAATCTCAAAAACATCGGTGAGCTTTTATCTCGCTGTCTTCGGCGAAACAAAAAAAGTGCCCCCTTATAACCCCAACTTTACGCATGTGTACGCACAAGGCCAGCGTTAGCTGTGCGGTCGGACGGACGCATCTCGCCACCTCCGATCGCAAATTCGAATCCTGGGACGTGAGATGGGGGGGGGAGGTGTCAACTTGGCCCATCATCCCATCTGGAGTGGGGGTCGATAAAATGATTACCGCCTTTGTGAGAAGTCAACAATGTCTGTCCTATGCATTTACTCGCCGCTGCCATGGGAACATGGAATTCCCGCCATTGGTTAGCATTGTACGCAGGAGACGAGTGCTTAGCCATTATCTGGTGAGCAGCGAAACCACGTGGCCTCTTTGTGATTGTCCATCCACATCACTACACGCTTTCCTTTAGCAACGCAACGGCATCGAAAATGTTAATACATATCTTCGATTGATGCTCCGTTTGCTAACTAGATCAGCACCATTGGTACTTTTATCCCGGGGAAAAAAACATATCTACACACTGGCATCATTGATGAATGTTTTTTTACAATTGTTTCATCAATTGAGTAGCAGGGTTGGATCAATGTATGACACGCAGTAGATTGTTCATTGATAGACCAATAATACCCCATTTTAAGTTTTGCATTGAATTCTTCATCGAAACAGATGAAAAATCATTGTCCATATTTTCTATTCATCGTCATTGGGCCGGCATCAGTGGTTCACATTGCCAGTCGTTTCTCCATCAATGCAGCAGCATTATTGATCCACGATTCACATCAATTCCCTATGAATTATCATGACAAACTTGATCGATACGTGTTAATTCTATGTCATTTGGCAACGTTCTTGATAACAGACAATAACTCCTTTGTCAAGAACGTTGCGGCTTTAAAAAAAAATGCAATAGCCAACGTTTCAGGCAGCGATCCTTCTTCATGGCGCATGCTATTGATTTATTTAACCTTTTAAAGCCATGGTGTTAGTGACAAATGTGAATGTTGTTGTTGTGCACTGCCAATGCAAGAGCAGCAGCATCACCCATAATATAGTCTTTATTTTATTATTATTGATATTAATTTTACATTGACTCTCTATCAACAGAACAGTCATTACTCTCAATTGATGAAGTATTAATAAAGTAGCTACCGATTCTACCGATATATCTGGATCACTGAAATATTGTCCAATAGATTCCCGAGTATTATCAGCAAAATCAGTGTCCAATACGTTCCTTATATTTTTCATCAAAATGGAAGAGGCATCGACCCACTTTTCCAGTTGCTTCTCTGCGTCAATAGGCGAGCGTCGCTGATACAGTGCCATTGTGAGCGTGCGTGCGTGCGAGCACGCGCGCGATCGCGGCTGTGCACGTACGTGCTATGCGGATACACGTGGATCCAGTGGGGGTATCTAACGCTCGCTGTGCAACCACCCTCGTGCCCGGGAACAACGAATAAAACACAAACTGAAATGTAACTTTTTTGCACCGCGCGGCCCGGGCCACGACATATGCACAAACCACGACACTGCCGAGCGCAGACGCCCCGAGCACTCCGTGGCAAACCCGCTCCGTTGTTGGCACAGCAGTTGTCTTGGAGCGCCGCGAAGCCTCGGCAGGCTTTTGCTCATTGGCCGCGCGTGACGCGTGGATCGCGTGTACGCTCGCGTTCGGGTTCGATGCGAGTATCCGTCGCTCCTCGCATCGCAAGTAGTGATCGTTCGTAACGGCGATCAACACGCCACTCGCCGCTGGCAGCGATCGCTCTCGACATGATCGCCGCTTGCAGCGGTGATGCAAGTGTGTGTATATATCATACGATATGATTTCAAAAAGTTTTGCTGGCTGGCTGCGTGTTATCTATTTCTTCTCTCTTACTACTATCCTATGTCATATAATGGTAACGTCTAGAGGACGATCACGTCCAGAGGGAGGGATGTACGGCGGTAACGTCTTAAGTACTTGCAGGTTGCTAGTATCTACATGCTATTTAATTATGTACTTATTTACGTATTTACTTGTACACTTGTATGCGTATGATTGTATGTGTGTGTGTGCGTCTTTGTATGTGCAGTATACACATATCCGTCTGTGCCTAACAAGTACACCACTATGAGCTATGAGGATAAATGGGGAATCTCCCTTATTTTGGATGTGTTTTTTTTTTTACACAATTGTCTACATTTACAATACGCAACATGATATACGGTTGATTTTCATTTCTCGTGATTTTCGTAGTATGTCAAAATTTTGAATCGTCTGTTACATTTAAAAGTAGGCCTTGCAACGACGATAACCTGTTTCTTAGTGTTCGCTGAGGGTATATATATCTATATACTGTATATATGTAAATACATTTAATCTATTCATCTGCATATTTGTGCTTGTCTGTTCAAGTCTGTGCGAGTGCGTGCGTGCGTGCGTGCGTGCGCGCGGAGAACTACGACACGTGCATCATTTCGCCACCATCCTAGCGACCCGCTTGCAATTCCTGGCCAAGTATTGCCACCAGACCTGGACGTCGCCTCCCCCTAGGTCGACTCAGCCTTAACTGAGTACCTGTTGCATCATGCGAAAAACAACAAGCAGCAGCAGCACCCCCGGTGTGCACCGTGCCTGCCTTAATGGGCGCTCCCCAACACCACTTTTACCCAGATAGCCGATGTTGTTAAACCGAGGATCGTTTCCTCGTTAGCGTTGCACGCCGACCGTTTCAGGAAAGTGAAGTGGGATTGGGCAGACCGACGGTGGAGCGGCAACCAAAGGAGGGGTGGCGACCAACCTCCTTTGGCGTCATTCCGTTGAGTGCAACTCAACGCGGCTCGTGCCATGGAGCCAGACGGATCGCCGTGCCGCGCCGCATGACCATGAGAGACGGTGGCGGCGGCTTAGGGGGAGGCCCTTCGTCCAGCAGCGGATGGAGCACGGCTGATGGTGACCCGTCATAGAGGTATTTTTTTTGGGTTAGATAGCGTAAATATAAATGTGTTGGTAAACCCGCCACCACCCGACACAGCCAATTTGTAAGGTTTGTAAACAAACATGCCGATTAGTTACTTGTTCAGCACACCCGGTGTATTGGAGAGTAAACCCACAACATTTACGATTCGAGCACGACGTTTTGCCGGTAATTGCAACCAGCCTCATCAGGCGACAGCCAGAGTTGTGGAGAAATCCTCCTAGTTTCGGTCTTAAATAGAGGGGGCTAACGATGACTATGATGACGACGATGATGTCGATAGTGACGACGATGATGTGAACCCCTCCCCACCGTGGAGGTTCTTCGGCACGCGAAGCCACGGTGCTGGCTGGCGCGCCGGCTCATCTCCGCCAAAAGCCGCATCTTCAAGTCGGCTGCGGTAAAATTCCGCCGGCTAAAACAAAAGCATAGCAATAAACCCCCACCCCCCCCGCCCCCACATCATGCCACCTTTCTCTGGGCATGCACCAGGCCACCGTTCGTGATGCGAGTTGGCACCGCAATCACGGCGTACCCCACACACGCCGCCCTCCCCCCCCCCCCGCCGCCCATACCCGCCGCAAACGGACGCTCGCACCGCATTAAAAAGGTTCTTTGTGTCTCGGCGCTCAAAATCAATGCTCTCAGTGTCTCCGCTCTCTGATGGACAGATGACCTTTATTCGTGAGCAGGTAAGAGCTCACTGGTTGGATAAAGGCACACTCGGCCGTGCGGTGACTTCATCCAGCAGTGGATTGACAGAGGGTGGGGAACAAATCAAATAGAGCTCACGAGGAGACCAGTTTTTATATCCATATATATGTGCAGGGAGACCAGTGTTTTTATAAAATACAGCAAATCCCATCAACTCAAAGCGGCGTTCGTCTGCACTCGCTGCTGCATGCCAGTGGTGGAAATTCCACAAATCCTTGGACGGGAGCTCGCTTGAACACACCGCAAACCGTTGCTGGCTTCCTACAAAGCGGTACCCATTGCGTTTTCTTGGAAGACGACGATCGTGACGATGGGCTAAGTTGCGCGTTGCCCTCTAACCACGCCTTGGAATTTCCGTCTTCTCGCTGGCAAGCCCGATCGCCGTCGCGCGACATCGGAACCCCCGGGTCTATGCCGACGGCGGGGTCCAAGGTCTGGGAGGACCGTAGGCGATGGCCTCGCCTCTCTCCCACCGCCGCCACTGGAACGACACGATTTCTGGCGACATTTCTATTGGCTGCCGCTCGCGATCGGCCGCGACGCCGAGTCAACGTTTCCAGAGCGATCGCACGTCGGGATTCCCGGTTCCTCTCCTGCCTTTCCCTCGGGATGAGCACAGAATCTAAAGCTGCGGTTCCCATCCTGGGGTTCACAGACGCCCCGTCCTCTCATTGCACATTGCACAACTGGCTAGGTCGGTCAACAGCGAGCGAGTTAATGACTGTTACGGCTTTTTGATTAACATTTGACAGCGCTTTCAGAGTAGTTTTACTTGAGAAACTATATTATTTCTGCGCGGCGCTCTGCGATATTTTGTTGACGGGTGATGGCGGCGGCGGCGTCAGCGGCCCGCATGCACGCGGGTCAGGAAGCTCGGGGTCCTCCAGCGCCGCACGACCGTCGGGCGTCGTTCTATCGTCGTAGCGGAGCTCCCGCGGCTTTCGACGAAGCTTCGCGACGACGAGATCGCGCGTCCGCGAGCCGCGCCGCTTGTCGGTGTGCCAACGTGCAAGGGTCGGCGAAGCCTTGTTTGTTTTCTCTCCCTCCCTCCTCTCCCCGTTGGGCAAGCCGGCGAGAGGCTCTCCAAGCCACGAGCCACACGCACCCGCGGCCCGTCGCGAGGGAATGCACAGGGCCGGGATAATCCTTCTCCTCCCGCGCTGCCCAGGTGGCCGCGCCAGCGATGGACGATGCATTCGCGCGTGCAACAAAAATTAAATTGTCCCCGATTGAGGAAATGTAATTGAAGTGAAAACTTAAAGGAGTTCTAAAAGGATCGGGCGAATAAGAGCTATGAATATAAATGTTTATTTTTTTTCTAGAGCGTCATCGTTCACGCAGATTGCATCTCGACAACGCCGTAGACTTTGCAACGCGCGCCGTTTTTCGCACGGAGGGCTCCGGAAACCACGGGCAAGCGGTGAAGGCGGCCAGAACCGGTGGCAAGAGATTGCCCAAGCTCTGTTGTCCTACACTGATGTTTTACAAATTCCATTGTTCAACTGGCAGTGAGTTATTGTTTGGTGACACTGCAAGTGCAGTGTTGCCCAGTGGAGTTAATTTTGATGCAGCAACGGAGGACTAGGTTTTGACTCTATACACCCCACCGCCCATTTAGCAATTACAAGAACGCTCGTTTTAGTTTTATACGCACATACGTATGTGTGCAGCGTAATGTGCAGTGAAACATTTCGGTTTTGCACGAGTCTCATTTTTAGACTTTGAATATCGTAACTTGAAGTGAGTTGCGTTGATTCCCAGCCACGGCTGTAACAGCGCTTGTCTGCCTGCTTCATCCACCCACACTGACCAGCGTGGTGAAGTATGGTCAAACGAACGCCTCCCCCCCCCCACCATATAACCGGAACAGAGAGGCTTTCATCCAGGAATATATTGACAGAGCGCTGTAAATTGCAATGCGTTATTTTCATATGACGATGACGCAATTGTGCAAAAATACTTTATTTAAGTCGTCTATTTTGCAAAAAAATTTCTACTGCAAAGTGTGAGTCTGTGCAAGCCCTGCACGTGGGTTACATTAGTTTTACATGTGCCTTATATTAAATACCTACTCGTATATCAAGGGTGTTTTTTTTGTTCCTATGGATAAACTGGTCCCCACCAAACGAGTGTAGAATTTGCACCACTGTGCGTGACTTCCAGCACAAGCGCGTATGGCGCTATGTATATATATACAAAATATTTAATTTTGTACATCTCCTTTGTCAATCCACTGCTGGATGAACGCCTCTGCGCGTCACGCGGCGTCACCTGTGGGAGTTCATTTGACCATGCTTCACTAGGCGGGACGGTGTGGGTTTTTTGGCGAAAGGGGCGTGCCCAACAAGATAATTTCAGATGTCACTCACCACGGCTGCTATACACGCCGCCAGGAATCAAACTCAAGGTCTCGGGCTTCATCACGCACCGCGCTAACCGCAGCGCTCCCGCTGCCGCCGCAATACTTTACACGTGATTTCATCAAAATCTCCGTGTAATGCACTGTGCCGTATATCGTGCCAACGTCTTTCTTGGGCGGTGCTTTGCATTTACTTTGCAAAAAAAAATAAATCCTCTCCCAATTACATTCCGATCGTGCTATTGGCGTCCCGTTGTCGAGAAACGGAGACATTCCCATTCGTGGCTCCCCGCGGGTGAGCGGGCGAGTTGGGGAGCGGGTGGGTGAGCGGGTGAGCGGGCGGGCGAGCGGGTGAGCGAGCGGGCGGGCGGGCGAGCGAGCGGGCGGGTGAGCGAGCGGGCGGGCGGGCGAGCGGGCGGGTGAGCGAGCGGGCGGGCGGGCGCGTAAGCGAGCGGGTAAGGAGTGGGTGAGCAGGCGGGCGGGCGGGCGGGCGATCGAGCGAGCGAGCAGTATAACGTCATCTCTGCGCTGGTTCGAGTGGCACCATGGTGAGGGCACGAGAGAGGGATCCGCGATGGAAGTTGCTTCGGGGTGGCGCCCTCTTTGCCCACACTGGGCGGCACGCCTTCGGCTTTCCGCCGCAGAAGGTTGTTCGCCGTGCGTCAGTCGGTCGAGTCGATCCACCCAAAATGTGAGTGGGACAATGCAGATTCAACCCCGTAGATTTTTTTTTACTGGTAGGAACCACCTGGTTCCACCCAAGCCCACAGGGGATTATTGTGTCCGTCTGTCCGTCCGTCGTGCATCCAAAAATGGGAAGAGTGGGGCTGGGTGGAGAGGGGAGGGTGGGGAGGCGCTGGGTGGGGAGGGTGGGGAGGGGCTGGGTGGGGCTGGGTGGGGGTGGGAGGGGTGGGGCTGGCTGGGGAGGGGCTGGTCACCCCGTGGTGCCCTTATAAAACTCAACGTTTAACCTACTCACGCCGGCTTGTGCCCGCCCTCACAGTCGGCCATATTTGCGGAATACACCACGCCGCCGTTGACCCTGGCCATTGACCGAGCAACCCAACGTTCCTACCAGCTCCCTCCGCAGGAATGTGTTTTGTGCAGTCATCGGGTGGCCAGGCCGAGACCAGCGACTCACTGCTACTCGACAACTCAGTTTAGGCACCGGTGGCTGAAACCTGGATTTGAACCCGGGTCCACCATTCATGATTCAGTCCATTGTGAGCCTTGGAAAGTCAGCGGAGGCATTGAAGACGGCCGCTCATCTTTTCCCGCGGCTGCGCTTTGACTATCAGTTCTGGACGTGGACTTTTGCATTGCTTTACAAGAATGAGAAGTGGTTTCGTGCTCTGAACCCGGCCATTATGAACCCTCCTGAGACGCCCAGTCCGCCTCCTCTCGGGAGTTTTTCCGAAGCGGCAACCTTGGCTGGCAGGACGAGCTCCCATTAGCTGCCATCCTCTGCCACTGACATCAGACGCGCGAGGGAGGACCGCTCCTCCAGCGCCGTGGCATAGCTAATCGAGTATGCAGGCAGCGCAATTGCCCACGGGGCCGGAAGGGCCCCCCCTTCCCCCCCGGGCAGTTGGCTACGAAGAGACGGAAACTTGGACAGCCCCCCCCCCCCCCGTTTCGTTCCCTGCACCAGGGCCCATGCCAGCACCACGCCACGCTCCGCGGAGAAATTTCCGTAACGGCGCTCACGTGCCGCCGAGCGCCCCTTCCTTTCTTCGGGAGCGCCGTCGTCCCTCTCGCACGCGGGCTTTGCCGTGCTGCCTCGAGAGGTTGGGTGTCGACCTTTTGCAACCTAGCACGAGGAAGGAAGCGACGGCAGGGTGCGGCGGCGTTCGAGACGACAGAATTGGTGGTAATGACATCGTGATCTTGAACTCGACTCGGACTGATTCACCGCCAAGAACTTTCTGCCAGGGTAAATAGCCGTCACAGCAGCTCTTTGCCAACCGACTGGTGACTAAAGGTGTATGTACTGTATGCAAATTTCCTGTTGTTTCACTGGCACTTATTTACTTTGCCCTAGACTTTGCCAAAGAGGTGCTTTACCGGAGCGTGCGTGCGTGTGCGTTTCGACTCGGTGGGGAACGGTAGCGTAGCGGTTAGCGCGCTGCGCTACGAACCCGGCGTCCCGAGTTCGATTCCCGTTCACGGCCAACACCAGTGACGATTATCTGAACTGGTCATGGGCCTCCCCTAGGTCGACTCAGCCTCAAATGCGTACCTGGTGTGGTGTGTAGACATCGCCACTGGAGAGACAAAGGTGGCCGGGGTGGTGCTGGCCACCCAGCCCCTTCGTGTGCCGCGCCGGCCTTCATAGGTGCTCGCTGACAGCACTTTGCCCAAAGGTCTATCAAGGCTATATGGGGGATCTTTGGCTTTACATTCAAGTCTGTGAAAGATGAGAAAATCCACCCTAACTGAGGAATGGATGCAGGCCCGGAGACAACAGCTTGGCAGAGAAGTAACAAAACAAATATCTGCCAGACTTGGTGCGTTATACAAAACAACCAAGTCGGTCACAATTACTCAACTTCATCTTACGGTGACTTTAGATAAGAGGACCACAATGCAGTTCTGCAGGAACTATTTACGGCGAGGACACTTGTGCCAGTCACCGGGGTGGTCGTGCAGTGCGTTCACCACGACTCCACCACTCCACCAACACGTGCTGATGCATTGCAGGAGTGTGTTCATGGCAGAGGTCGCAACCGGGTACCCGATACCCGTACCCTACCCGATACCCGGCTACCCGTACCCGGCCGGGTACCGGTACGGGTAAGGAATCAAAACCCGTTTGCGACCTCTGGTTCATGGCGTATATTAACGTGCGTATCAGGCTACACAGAAAATCTTTGTCTTCTTAACCAACTAACCTTTTTTTTATTTTACCAGGTAAGTCCCCACTGAGCTATGAGGCTCTTTTTCAGAAGCGCCCTCGCGATCACAAATGATAGCGCAAAAAAGTGGGCTCATCGTGTGGAAATACACGCACGTTTCAATTCCACACGAGCACAGAGAGAACATGCGATCTCCAAATATATAATAGGTGCTCACCAACTGCACTTGTCCTAAGAGTCTGTTAAAGGCTATATGATTGGGGGATCTTTGTCTTTTTGTATTCTGTATATTGTATATCATAACAAACAATTGCATACTTAGGAGCCATGTGTACTCTCCACGTGTATATACCTTACGCTGTTTCGTATGTGTCTTTCATTATTATTTTGTCATGTAACAATGATAAGTAAAAACTTGTTAATTGTGTTACACACACAAGAATGCAGACCCGTGTAATCTTACTGGTTAAATTTGGCTTCCTATCAAAGCAGACAATTACCATATTTTCCGGATAATAAGATGCACTGAAAAGTAATAAACATTTCCACAAACTTGTGGCCGCACACCCAACAGGGAAGAGGTGCGCAGTAATCCAGACAATACGGTATACGCTCCTCCTGTTTGTATAACCATTATTTCAAAAACGTCTTTGGCCACGTTTCAACTTGACATGTGTAAGCGTTCTTGTGCCCCCTCTCTTACCTTTTACATTTATGGGGAGCGCTCATGAAATAGACCCTACGGCGTGTGTTAACAATGGTGCGCCTTGCGGAGAGAGCAGCTTCTATTGGCCAGAGCCGCGTGCGTTGTGCAATAGTCCCTGGCGTTACATAAGAAAGTGAAATATGCACAATTGCCATTCTCTAAGGCCGCTGGTTCACCTCTGTGGGAAGTTCTCATTGGGCGGTCGCGGTGGGTGGTTCCGATGGTTTATATGTTACGTGACTTGATCAATCGGAGCCCATCAGCTGTTGTTTATCCACTGCTGGATGAGATACCTACCGTGCCATTGTCAGCCGTCATATAGTCATGCGATGCCACGCTGCCTAGATATTTCTAGGAAATGCCCATGAAATGTCACAGTTTAAGTCCCCTCCCCCCCTCCATCCACCAAAGGCTTAAAGTGTTTCTCATAAACGTACGCACATTTTACGGTATCCTATAGATTAGTTGTGGCTTCGAACATTTCTGAATTTTAGGAACACTTTCGTGTCTATATTTTTCCGATTTTCGGATAACTTCAGTAATGTACTAACGTGTAACGTGCCTTCGTGCTTACGATAGCGATTTCGCCCGACGAAACACGGCCTCGGCTTTGGCAGTAAAGAAGCGGAGTCGCATTAGTGATGTCATATCCAATGTTTGGACCGCTCCGAAACAGAACAACATTCGGAGCGTCGGAAATGTTCATATCTTGGCCTGATTTTTGGATTTTTATTTATTTAAATTTTTAAAATGTGGAGGAAATCTGCAGTATGTACTCCAAAGACACGCACACACATGGCGAGTGATTCAAATTGTAATGATGGTCTGGAAGAGCTCGGGAGTCGCTATTTTTTTCCACGAATATCGTAGGGCCCCTGCTTATAATGATAAAAATATGAAAAGTAAAAAAAAAGACATTAATTTGAGGGCTCACCCACAATTGCACTCGAGAATCGTTGAACATTTTTGTTTTTGAACCTAAGCCGAGGAATGTTTGCGTCTGGAGGTTTTGAACGGTGATGAATCCAAACATGACATCAGATTTAAATGAGGGGAAAACCAAAATTACCGAATTTTGGCCCACCCACAGCCTCCAAAGAAATTGGCAGCAATCATTTGTTCAACTCTCTTATTTTTTTAAAAGCTAGGCCTGTATGATATTTGGCATTTGGAGTTTTAAATAGTCCTGAAATGAAGAAGAAAACAATTTAAATCAACATATTGGCTTCGCTACATTGAGCCGGCTCCTTTTACGTGTTTTGTTTGCTTTTGCGTTTGTTAAACTTTTTGAGAAATGGTGATAAATCCAAATAATAATTTTGTAATGAATGCCTCTGGTGCCTTTTGGAAGAGTGTGATGCGACTAAAGCCAGTAGAAAACTACCAGCTACTACCACTATACAACAACAATCACCATTCGCCACAAAGTGGCGGTGATGTCACCACGGCGATTGTGCCAGGCCATGTGCACTTTAAGGCCACCCGCTGGCAGGAGGTCACCGGACAGACCCAGGTGCCATGGGTTGACTGACTGAGATGACTGGTCGATGCACCACCAGTTTAAAAAAATTCAACCTCGTATACACACACACATACATATGTGTGTACATGCCTGCAAAACAAAGACAAAGATCCCCCATATAACCTTAACAGACTGTTGGAGGCAAGTGCTATTAGCGAGCACCTAGAAAGGCCGGCACGGCACACGAGGAGACGGGTGGCCAGCACCGCGCTCGACCAGCTTTGTCTCCCTAGCGACGATGTTTACACACCGCGCCAGGTACTCATTTAAGGCTGAGTCGACCTTGGGGAGGCCCAGGACTGGTTCAAATAATCGTCACTGGTGTTGGCCGTGAACGGGAATCGAACTTGGGTCGCAGGGTGCGTAGCACAGCGTAGCGCTAACCACCACTACACTACCGCTCCCCGTGTACATGCCTACACACACACACATGCTCACACACGGAAGCACGTACACGCTTATACTCAAGCGTGTACTCATGAAACAGCCTACGCAGGTTGTTGGGCCGAATGCTGTTAGCACGGCACACACACAGCGAGTGTGGTGTGGCCAGCAAGGGGCCCGGGCCACGCCATGCACGCGCACGCAGTTTTTGCTGGGATGGATCCCCGCCTCTATGCGTTCGATGCGTTATTGGCGGCTGTAAAATTTCATAGTTTTATTGCGGTGGTGCCGTCGCCCGCCCGTCCCGCGCCACGTCACCAGCGCGACGTGGACTCGCTCGTCCCGCGAACGTTGCGGTGGCATCCTTTGGTTTCCCGTTCTCCGTTCCAACAGTCGCCCTTCCGCGCAAGCGCGGAAGGGCGACTGTTGGAACGGATGCGTCTATGGGTCTCTGTGTGGTGAGTCTATGGTTCTCTGTGTGGTGAGTCTGTGGGTCTCTGTGTGGTGAGGATATGGGTCTCTGTGTGGTGTGTCTATGGGTGTGTGTGATGCGTCTATGGGTCTCTGTGTGGTGAGTCTATGGTTCTCTGTGTGGTGAGTCTATGGGTCTCTGTGTGATGAGTCTATGGGTCTCTGTGTGATGAGTCTATGGGTCTCTGTGTGATGAGTTTATGGGTCTCTGTGTGGTGAGTCTATGGGTCTCTGTGTGATGAGTCTATTGGTTTCTGTGTGATGAGTCTATGGGTCTCTGTGTGGTGAGTCTATGGGTCTCTGTGTGGTGAGTCTATGGGTGTGTTTGGTGAGTCTATGGGTGTGTGTGATGAGTTTATGGCTGTGTGTGATGAGTCTATGGGTTTCTGTGTGGTGAGTCTATTGGTTGTTGTGTGATGAGTCCATGGGTGTGTGTGATGATTCTATGGGTCTCTGTGTGGTGAGTCTATGGGTCTCTGTGTGATGAGTCTATGGGTCTCTGTGTGGTGAGTCTATGGGTCTCTGTGCGATGAGTCTATGGGTCTCTCTGCGATGAGTCTATGGGTCTCTGTGTGGTGAGTCTATGGGTCTCTGTGTGATGAGTCTATGGGTCTCTGTGGTGAGTCTATGGGTCTCTGTGCGATGAGTCTATGGGTCTCTCTGCGATGAGTCTATGGGTCTCTGTGTGGTGAGTCTATGGGTCTCTGTGTGATGAGTCTATGGGTCTCTGTGGTGAGTCTATGGGTCTGTGTGTGGTGAGTCTATGGGTCTCTGTGCAATGAGTCTATGGGTTTCTATGGGGTGTGTGTGTGATGAGTCTGTGTGATGAGACGGTCACTGCACCACGCGCTTTCAGGTGCGCTTCTGCGGCTGTCTGGAACGCTCTTCCTTCCAATATTATGAAGCCACTGGGGCTATGCACTTTAAGTCATCGAGATAAAAAATACATTTCTTTACAACTGATTTTTGTGTTTAGTTTGTTGTCTCCCCTCCTCACTGCGCCTCTGATTCGTACAGTTGTCTACGTATGGTGCGAAAAAAGTTCAACATACATCCTACCGGCTTAGACTTGGCGGTGGCAACTACTGATGCATGTTGAACTTCTTTCACACCGTACGTAGCCAATCGCGCTAATCGGAGGCTCGACGGAACTTTAGACGCAACATATCCCCAACGAGGTCGATCGAACAGGTGACCTTTGGTTGACCTTTTGTCGATGGCACCTTAGTGGATCGCACCTGGGCGCCAGAGCCAAAGGTCGTTCGTCTCGCCCGCTCAGCCTATGGCGGGCGCCAGACCATCCGTCGAGCGATCACCGCTGACAACTTCCCAAAAAGGCAAAGCAGTTTCGTTCTGAAACGGGCATCGAGGGGTTTGCTCGTCTCCTATTGGCGGCACTGAGCCAGTGCTGGAAATTCCACATTCCTATGGCGGGGGTATGTTTCTCCAAGGGTCAACCACTGTCGACCCGATGAGTGTTTTGCAATTGGGAGAAAAAACTGTCGTACCCGAGGGAAAATCCACCACACATATGAAGTTGTAATGAACAGAGCTCCGCATAGATGCATTCATGAATCCATTGCTGTTCTGCCATCCTCTGGCCACCTGTATGTACTACATTCATTACATATATTGCATGCAGTGTGTGTAAATATTACGTGCGATTACTAATTTCAAAATATGAAAGTGCCACGGAGGGAAGTGACAGGATGGTTTTTCAGGGTTATTAAAATTTGTTTACCCAAGTGCACATTCATTTTCAAACGTCTGAACTTTTCTATAAGAATCATATTTACATAATTATACGGATCACTTTTGAATGACTACTCTTTAAAGATAATAAAAAAAATCAACTGGAATTTGACAGGAAAAGCATATTCAGACAGCATTGGGGAATCCGCATTAAATAAGTAAGCATTGCACTTAATAGCCTCATACAAACTCAGTTGTGGTCCATATAGCATCTAAACGCAACCACATCTCAAGGCCCCTGGACAGAAATATGTTTTTATTATATCAAGAACGGCAGTCGGTCATTGGTTATCCACGTGAATCTATGGTTCTCTGTGTACCTATAGGTATTTATGCGAGCCTATGGGTCTCTATTGCAGTTTATGGCTCTCTGTGACTCTATGGGTCTCTTTGTCAGTCTTTGGGTCTCGATGCAAGTCTATAGTTCTCTGTTAATCTGTGGATCTCTATGTGAGTTTATTGCACTGTGAGTCTATGGATCTCTGTAAGTCTGGGTCTCTGTGTGAGTCTATGTTTCGAAGTATGTGTCTCTATGTAAGTCTGTGGGTCTCTATATGAGGCTATGGGTCTCTGTGGGTCTCTACGTGTGTCTATGTGTATCTCTGTGAGCCTATGTGGGTGTCTTTATGAGTCTACAAAACATCCTTCAGATTTGTATGGCATATGGCCGCCTCCAGCCCCCTGTATAGTAAGAAGTGGGCATATTTATTGTATCGAGAGAAAAAGGCACTCGGGCAAAGGAAGAGGGAAGAATAGAGGATCTTGAACCGCGACTTGACGGGGGACATTGAAATTTAACAATGTAGAAACTTTTTATTTTGCCTTTAATATATTTTTTGTCCCTCTCGATGAAGTGCAACTTTCCCGCTGTTTCCTCATCCGGAGTCAAGGTCGCGGGGAGGGGGTGGCGAGAGTCGTGATCCTCTTAGTGCCCCCCACTCTCCTCCCACCCCCCCTCTGGGGGAGCGATGGAAGCGAGAGAGGAGGGATAGAGAGAGAAGGGAGAGAAGGGATAGAGAGGGAAAAGAGATAGAGAGAGAGAAGAGAAAGGTGGAGAGAGAGGAAAAAAAACGGCAAACGCGGCAAAAAGCACGAACCAGAATATGTATTCGTACTGGAGGAATCCGATGAGCTGTAAAGCTCTTTTTAGCAGATATCCAGTCAGGGCGGCTCAGAACGTTGCAACAACAAACAACAGGTAAGACGCGATGGGAGTGCAGAGTATAGGGAAGGTTTCGGAAAGAAACTTGCTCCCAACATTTGCACAAGCGCGTGATTGTGCGTGCGTGTGGCACTGCGGGGAGCGGTAGTCTAGCGGTTAGCGCGCTGCGCTATGAACCTGGCGACCCGGGTTCGATTCCCGCTCACGGCTAACACCAGTGACGATTATCTGAACCGGTCCCGGGCCTCCCCTAGGTCGACTCAGCCTTAAATGAGTACCTGGTGCGGTGTGTAAACATCGCCACTGGGGAGACAAAGGCGGTCGGGCGTGGTGCTGACCACCCACCCCCTCGTGTACCGTTCCGGCCTTCATAGGTGCTCGCTAACAGCACTTGCCCCTACAGTCTGTTAAGGCTATACGGGGGATCTTTGTCTTTATCTTTGTCTCCCCGTGTGTGTATGTACCCACGTGTGTACGTGACTGTGTACGTGCAGCGGTTAGCGTGCTGCGCCACGACCCCGACGACCAAAGTTCGATTCCCGCTCACGGCCACCAACACCATTGACGATTATGTTAACTGGTCCCGTACCTCAAATGAGTGCCTGCTGGGATGTGCAAAGCATCAGCGCTGTGAGCGATGCTGGACACCCACGCCCTCGTGTGCCGTGCGGGCCTTCGTAGGTGCAGTTGCCCCGCACAGTTTGTGAGACGTTATATGGGAATCTCCTTTGCCTTTGTCTACGAGTCATACATGTCAAAGTGTGTGTGCGCGCGTGATGATGTTGTTTGTGATTGTTCGCGACTGCGTTTATTATGATTCTGTTACTCTGCGGTTGTGTGTGTGTGTCCGTCCGCTCGTGTGGTTGTCAATCCGCTGAGAGATTTTTTTTTACGTGTGCACGGTTTTTTGTTGTTGTTGTTGTCGTGTGGTGCACGCGTAGGTATTTAGCTCAAAGTAGCTTCTCCATTCTCCTGGTTTTATTCCAATTGCATTGCCGCCAGCTTCGCGTCGATACGCGATGACGATCCAGCGTTTCCGTTGGGAACGCCGGCAGGGAGTGGCGCTCCACCACCTCGCGCGTCCGAGAAGGAAGTACATCGACACGACAGGAAGGAATGGATTGAGTGCTTTGCGCTCCCAGTTCATCGTCTGCCATGGTCAATCTACTGCTGGACGAACGCCTCTCATTGTCCCGTCAATGTGGCGATCCATTGCCACATTGACGGGGTCGCTTCAAGTTCAAGTTCATTTATTAGGTGTAGCCCTGTGAGCCATTCGGCTCTTGAATCGGGTGCAACCACAACAAACAAAAAACAAAAACATGAACAAAAAACATCTTAAAGTGACTATATGTGACTGAGTGCAAACAGAAAATTCAAGAAAAGACTGAAATATTGCAGAAAAAGCACCATACACAAAAATGTGCAAAAATCCCAGTGGGATGCAAGTCAAACAACAACAACCACAAGACAACTTAGATTAAGGCCATCAGTCTAACTCTGTACTACAACAAAAAAACATGCCCAAACCAAAAAACGTATCGAAAATCACCAAAATAAAGCCATAAAAGCTTCGTGTCCACCGTGGACGTGGATTTCCCCAGTTCGCCCGGTTTAACTCCCGGTCGTGCACATCGTTGCCAACTTTTCCTCTAAAACCTGTAAACTCAGCACGTTCATCAGTTAGCACCGCCTTCAAAAAATATTATAGAATCGACGACGTTTTTGGCAATGGCCGTTCTTCATAGAAAAACATCAATCACGAAGGGCCATGAACCTAAATGTCACCTATGACACTTGAACCCTTCTTAACGACCACCCCTTGTTAACGACTAATCGCTTAACGACGGGACTCCATAGAGCCCAATGTGTAGTGTATAGTGTAGTGTATAGTGTAGTGTATAGTAGTGTATAGTGTAGTGTATCGTAGTGTAGTGTATAGTAGTGTAGTGTAGAGTGTAGTGTATAGTAGTGTAGTTTATAGTGTAGTGTGTAGTGTATAGTAGTGTAGTGTATAGTGTAGTGTAGTGTATAATGTAGTGTATAATGTAGTGTATAGTAGTGTAGTGTATAGTGTAGTGTATAGTAGTGTAGTGTATAGTAGTGTAGTGTATAGTAGTGTACTGTATAGTGTAGTGTGTAGTGTATAGTAGTGTAGTGTATAGTGTATAGTAGTGTAGTGTATAATGTAGTGTATAATGTAGTGTATAGTAGTGTAGTGTATAGTGTAGTGTATAGTGTAGTGTATAGTAGTGTAGTGTAGAGTGTAGTGTATAGTAGTGTAGTTTATAGTGTAGTGTGTAGTGTATAGTAGTGTAGTGTATAGTGTAGTGTATAATGTAGTGTATAGTAGTGTAGTGTATAGTGTAGTGTATAGTGTAGTGTATAGTAGTGTAGTGTATAGTGTAGTGTATAGTAGTGTACTGTATAGTGTAGTGTGTAGTGTATAGTAGTGTAGTGTATAGTGTAGTGTATAGTAGTGTAGTGTATAATGTAGTGTATAATGTAGTGTATAATGTAGTGTATAGTGGTGTCGTGCCTCCATAGAGCCCAATGTGTTCTCTTACCGACCATTCCCCTGTTGACGGCGGGCTGTTGTAGGTACATTAAATATGAATTAATGCATTGATCAACCATGTTTATTCTTCATATTATGTGTTTATAATGTTGTTAGTATCTTTACGTATTAATATCCACTTGTTTAAATATTATAAGGTACTTTTTTTGGGTGGAAAAGCGGTAACTTTCGTCGCTATAGGAACGAATTAAGCCTTTGCCGTGTATTTCCTATACTCGCTTAACGACCAAATCACTTACCGACCGGTTTCGTGAAACCAATTACCGTCGTTAAGAGTGGGGAGGGGGGTACTACTGTATCTATATTTGTTATTTGTTTTCATTTGGAGGCCACACACAGAGTGTTGTTATTGACGAGTGCGGTGAGTTTGTCGTCGTCGTTTGTTTACTTCGCTTGTGCACCGCTACCAACGCGTGGCGGTGGCGGTGGCGGCGGCGGCGGTGGCATCACCGAATGATTAGTTTCGTCTAAACCTGCCGTGAGTCTGCTCCCGGTTCCCACACTTCACCCCACCGCCATTCATTCCGTTGGGCTCGACAGAGGCGGGGGTTGGCGGGGGTTTGGGTGGCGAGATGTTAATTCCCGCGCCTGGTACGCAGGAGGTCGTGGCTTCGATTCCGACCCTGACGCCTGCTGCTGTATATTTGGAGTTTGCGTGTCTCTCTCTCTCTCATCATCATCACGGTGACTAGGAGATGTTAACTACCTCGCCAGGTATACAGGAGGTCGTGGGTTCGATTCCGACCCTGACGCCTGCTGCTGCTGTATATTTGGGGTTTGTGTGTCTCTCTCTCTCTCATCATCATCACGGTGACTAGGAGATGTTAACTACCTCGCCAGGTATACAGGAGGTCGTGGGTTCGATTCCGACCCTGACGCCTGCTGCTGCTGTATATTTGGAGTTTGTGTGTCTCTCTCTCTCTCATCATCATCACGGTGACTAGGAGATGTTAACTACCTCGCCTGGTATACAGGAGGTCGTGGGTACGATTCCGACCCTGACGCCTGCTGCTGCTGTATATTTGGAGTTTGTGTGTCTCTCTCTCTCTCATCATCATCACGGTGACTAGGAGATGTTAACTACCTCGCCAGGTATACAGGAGGTCGTGGGTTCGATTCCGACCCTGACGCCTGCTGCTGCTGTATATTTGGAGTTTGCGTGTCTCTCTCTCTCTCATCATCATCACGGTGACTAGGAGATGTTAACTACCTCGCCAGGTATACAGGAGGTCGTGGGTTCGATTCCGACCCTGACTCCTGCTGCTGCTGTATATTTGGAGTTTGCGTGTCTCTCTCTCTCTCATCATCATCACGGTGACTAGGAGATGTTAACTACCTCGCCAGGTATACAGGAGGTCGTGGGTTCGATTCCGACCCTGACGCCTGCTGCTGCTGTATATTTGGAGTTTGCGTGTCTCTCTCTCTCTCATCATCATCACGGTGACTAGGAGATGTTAACTACCTCGCCAGGTATACAGGAGGTCGTGGGTTCGATTCCGACCCTGACGCCTGCTGCTGCTGTATATTTGGAGTTTGCGTGTCTCTGTCTCTCTACGGGTCCTCCGGTTTTTCCTTCCACATTTGGCTGCTATACATTTCCACTCGATAAGTTTTGTATCTGAAACCCGCACCTTGACTTTGACTGTAGGGCCGAGAGAACGAACCGGCGACTTATGGCCACGGCATAGCGGGGGCGTTGTTTACCGGGAGGATTTTTTTTTTTACGTTTTCATTGTGAAAGAATGCGAGCCTGGTACAATACGCAGATCGGCATTGGGGGGGGGGGGTGAGAAGGAGGGGGGGGGGCCTTTTGAGGCATCTTCACGGGGAGAAAGCAGATCGGTATGTTGAACCACCAATGCCTCACTGATCTCGTCAAGGCACATAAACCATCACGCTAACTCCGGTTATCCTTGCAGCGGCGGCGGCTTTTGGCTCGCCATCGAACAAAGACGGTCGCCGCATCCCGCGCTTTCAGACGCGCTTCTGCGGCCGTATGTAACGCTCTTCCTTCTGATAATCGGCAGCCACTGGGAGCTATGCACTTTTAAATCATCTGGATTGAAAACTCATTTCTTTAAAACAGGCTTTTTGTGCTTAGTTTGTTGTCCTTCCCCCCCCCGTACCGCCGATTTGCACGGTTGGCTACGTACGGTGCGAAAGCATTTCAACAAACACACGAACACACGTGTACGTGACGTGACGCGACGCGCACGACGCGACGGCGTGGCCTTGCGCCCAGCGGGAGAGACCCTTCGGGTCGTCGCAGAGGCGTGGCACGCGTGCAGAAAGTTGGTGCCGCGTTTAGAAAATCTGATCGAAGCTCCCCCCGCCCGCCCCCCCCCCCCTCGTGTCTGCCGTTAATCGGAGGATGCAGCTGAGGCTGTAGGAAGTCTGCGAGGAAGTGTGCGAAAGCACCTCAAGAAACCACGTGGTTTCTGATAGCGCTGAGAATTACATTGACGACGATGGTGGTAATCGTATGAAATATACAATTACGCGCTTGAAATTGTACTGAGAGACGGATGGATCGTTTGCATGGACTTCGGGAACAGACGCAGGCTAAAGATACCTTTTAAACCGTTATATATATTTTTTTAAACGAAGTGGGTTTCGGCAGCATATGTCGTCGCTACAAGGGGGGCGATGTCCGATTGGTCGGGAACCTTGAAGGGAGTGGTCGCCAAGGCCTAAGGCAAGGGACGCGTCTGAGAGGATGTACCACCGAGGGGGAGATGGAACGACGAAAATCGGGCAAATGTGCAGGGGCCGAGTAGATTACCACGGTGCAGAACCGCGATGGCGTGTGGGCAACCCTTCATCCAGCAGCGGATTGACCATGGCTGACGACGATCGCGGCGACGACGACGATGGGTATCGCCACAACGATGCAACGGGAATGTTGTTGTACGGCGTCTAAAGGCGGCCTCTTCTCGAGACGCCAGCCAGGAACTGGCCGCTATGGAGATGTTTTAGACAGGCAGTCAGTCATTGGGGGGAGAGGGAAGAAGGGGGAGCAGAGGTCGCAACCGGGTACCTGATACCCGTACCCTACCCGATACCCGGCTACCCGTACCCGGTCGGGTACGGGTACGGGTACCCATTTGCGACCCTGGTGCGGCCGGGTACGGGTAAGGAATCAAAACCCGTTTGCGACCTCTGAGGGGGAGGCTTCTGAACCTGGACTTGAGCAGGGACAGTGAGTCCACAGCACGGATGTCTGGGGGAATAGAATTGCTGACGATAGTGGTAGCCAAAGAATGCAGCTTGTGTGAAATCTAACCAATTAACTTTTTTTTATATTAACAGTTAAAGCCCACTGAGCGATATGGCGCTTCTTTTTTTCTTCCCAGAAGCCACCTGGTCATCACAAATGGTGTAAGAGATGCGATCAACTTCGGCTCATTGCCCATCCGTGATCAACAAGGCAATTGGCACCTTTGTCGAGGTCAAAGAGTTGTGGTCTCCTTGTGAATCCACACCTGTGTGCCGTGTTGAGCAGTATCTCCTTGTCTACCTGGGGGTTTCTGCGGCAGAGGTCGCAACCGGGTACCCGATACCCGTACCCTACCCGATACCCGGCTACCCGGACCCGGCCGCGACCCTGGTGCGGCCGGGTACGCGTAGGCCGTGAGTCACTGGTGAGTAACCGTTTGTCACTCATTTCCCAACGTCTTGTCTCTTCTCACAATTCAAGTTCCTAGAATCAACCCACCCGCGTCTGCAACATGGCTGGGTACGGGTAGGGTACGGGTACGGCCGGGTACGGGTACCCGTTTGCGACCCTGGTGCGGCCGGGTATGGGTACGGGTAAGGAATCAAAACCCGTTTGCGACCTCTGTTCTGCGGGTATCCATTGCTCACCCTTCCTCGCGCACAAATAGGAGTGCCCGACGATCCCCATGCAGGACCCTCCCGAAAACATCTCAGTAAGGTTATCCCTGGATCAGAGGGCGTCTATTACTGTGATTATCATGTGGACGGACTGGACGCCTCCTAAGAAATGTGGAATTTCCACCACCGGCTAAGGGCCACAGATCAAGATACCGGACCTCTTTGCTCGCTGGAGCGCGGAGACACTTTGAACTTTGAATATCGCAACGCTTTGTTGCCCTATTAGTCGTGGCAGACATTTACAAAGAAACTTCTGCAGGCCAAGAAATACGATTGTTGGAAAAAAGGAACTTGGCATGCGGCATGCATTCACGCTGATAAGTGGCTTCCGGCTGCGGTCAGATGCAGTCTGCAGACTCGGAAGTGAAGTTGTAAACGTAGCTCGCCGACGCTTGTTCGGAATCTGCCGCACGCAGCCCCATCGTCCCGTCGTCTTCAGCACCTCGGGCACCACCCGCTTCTGATGTCGCCTGCCTCGGTTTATACGCCGCTGCCCTGGCCAATCGGGAGCCTCCGCGCGAGTGTCTTGTTCCAGGAAGGACGAGTCAACAGGACGACGTCAGTCACGTGATCAACGAGGAATGCGCGTCGTCATACACGAAAACGCACGTGCACTGATCGCTCCTACAAATTTCAGCGCCCGACGTTGACAGAAACGTGACGTTTATTGAAGGGTTCGTGGGATCAGAACAGAAATGCACATGCCTGATGAAGCTGGTTGTAATTACTGGTGAAGCGTCGTACTCGGATTGTAAATGTTGTGGATTTGCTCTCCAACACACAAGGTGTGTGCTGTGCTAGTGACGAATTGGCACGCTCTGTTTACGTGACAAACCTTACGAATTGGCTGTCTCGGGTGGTGGCGGGTTTAACGACCCATTGATATTTACGAGATCTAACCCAAAAAACCTGTATTATCGAAATGTATGCATTCGATAATCGGAATACTTCTCATGAATGAGACTGCAAACTGAAAAATAATGAAATATAAAACGTCGAGGAGGCTGCCCGTACTCTTTCTTCGTATCTCTACCTCTCTCTTGTCTCTCTCTATCGCTCCCCAGATCACAACTGGGTGGGGTCAGTACGATCGTGTGCCCGTTGGCACCGGTAAATCTTGAAGCTGTTGAACTCCCGGTTCTGTGCATTGCATTGCTTTGTTCTGCTCGGTTGTTAAATGAATAAAGTAACGAGACGAGACCATCTATCGCTCTCGAGATTGGCAGCGAGATCCCAGCCGCTCCTGAGACCCCAGTAATCACCAAGCATCGTTAGCGAATGAAACGGAAGATATCTGAGCGTGAATTAGCCCCAGAATGGTGGTTCAGCGGTTGAGCGAGCGGCTTGCAATGGGAAGGTCGTAAGTTCAAACCCTGGTTTGGCGGGGGGCGAGGGGGGCGGGAGGGGGAGGTTGACTGCCCATCATCATCATCATCCCTTTGAGGTTGATAAACGTGAGTACCACCAAGTTTGGAAGTCAAACAGTGATTGTGCTATCGGGTGGACTCACCCCTGTCACGGAAATGTGGAGTTTCCACAACCGGCTCGGGGTCGTAAACAGGAGATGAGCACCATCTTTGATTTCGAGCAGAAAAACGCTTTTGACTCAAATTGAGAATCGCTTTTGTAGAGGAGAGCTTCACCGATTTTCAGATTCGTGGCTGTCCCAAGCGTTGTTGGGGTGCTTGGTCAATGTCTCATTGAGTGGGTTTCCATCAATCTTTGCACGTCAAAGGAAACTGCAGCGTCTGGAGAAACCCCACACGTAACGAGGGGACAACATTAGGAAATGAATACAGATGGGTCAAGTGCATATAAAATCGGCAGATTGATGTCACGAATTCAAAACTTCGCAGTTATGAAACATCCTTTTAGATTTACTATTCTGCTTTATTAGCTAATTTTTATTTTACTTCTCGTGTCATTACTCTAAAGTACTACATTGTAGATGTTGATAATACGTGGGTGTGCCCGCATGTCTATTTGTACGTGTAAATGTGCATGCGCGTGGATGTCCGCTAACGGCACTTGCCCCAACAGTCTTTTGAAGGCTATGTGGGGGAGCTTTGTCTTTTGTGAGTCTGCCGGCCTTCACCGGTGCTCGCTAACATTACTCGCCCCAACAGTATGTCGATGCTATACAGGGGATCTTTGTCTCGTTGTGGATGTGTGCACGTGTACCCGAGCGTACATAGGGAGCGGCAGTGTAGTGCTTCACGCACTGTGCTATGAACCCGGTGACCCGATTTTAATTTCCGCTCGCAACCAATAACAGTGGGGAATGTTTGAACCGGTCCTGGCCCTCCCCTAGGTCGACTCGGCCTCGTATGAGTCGGTGGTGCGCGGCGTAAACATCGGCACTTGCTTGGTGCTGGCCACACCACCCCCTCGTGTGCCGTGTCGGCCTTTGTGTAGGTGCTCGCTAACAGCACTTGCTCCTACAGTCCGTCTGTGTGTGTATGTACATGTGTGTATAAACTTGCCTATGTATTTGTGTGTTATCAACTGCATATGCGTCTGCGCGTATGTCTTGTCGTGTGTGTGCATGTCTACATATGCATGTGTATATGTACACGTCCCTGCGCGTACGTGCATGTACGTTCCTGTGTGCGTGTTCCTAATGCGTGTGTGCATGCGTTTGTGTGTGTTGTGTTTACATGTTTATGTGTGTCAGTCATTGGAAAACCTGGCACAAATGATCGTCATTTGCCCCTTCCTCACACGAACAACCCGGTGGGTTCTACTGGGATTGTGAAAACGGCTTAGCGAGGGTTTAGTGTTGTGTGTGCGTGCGTGTGTGTACGCCTGTACGTGTGTGTGTGTGCGTGCGTGCATGCATGTGTGTGGGCAGAGAGATGGCTTAGTGGCTTAACGCCATGATCCCAGTGACCTGGGTTTGATTTCTGGTCATGCACAACAGTTGCGACGTCTGAACGGGAAATCTGAACGCCTCCGGATCTCCTCTAGGTCGACTCAGCCCTGATATGCAGACAGCCATGTACCTAGTCCTTTGTTAGCATGGGGTGGCCTAGCGGTTAAGAGCTAGCGGCTCTGTCGTATCCAGCCAATAATCTCCTCTGGGTTGATAAAATCGGTGCCACTTTGCAGAGAAGTCAACAGTGGTTGGCCTATGGGAGACTTGCGCCCACCATACGAATGTGGAATCGCCATCACTGGCTCAGGGCTGTTAGCGGGAGATGAGCCACTGCCTCTGTGGACATTAGAGCAGCAGCAGCATCAGCAGGAAATCACTTGGGAGTTTTTCGAGTCCGTAGGTTGTCCATCGCGGACGTTCGCTACTGGGGAGGGAGGCATCGTCTTTGTGCTTGGACGCACCATCACCTCCGTGTCTGCCACCGCTCCTAAAATAGGCGCTCGCTAATGGCACTTGCCCTTACAATCTGTGCAGGCTAAACGGGAGTGGTGGAGCGGGGGGGGGGGTGAAATCTTTCTTGTCCTTTGATGCCCATGAGTGGGTGTGAATTTACTGTCGTGCTCAACCGTGCACAGGGCCGCGGCAGGCAGGCGTGGTGCGCGCTCGGGACAGAGGGCAACTCCACATTTTTTTCGAGGCGTATCTTTTGGCACGCCGCCACGCCAAAACTCCCCCCCCCCCCACACAATATTCCACTCATCCCGCATGGACGCACACTGTACACGCCAAGTAGTTTCTTCGCTCGTTTGTCTCTTGCCAGTAGTAGGAGGTCCGTGCGATGGACGATTCGAGGAGCGGTGGTGGCGTCGGTTAGCGGCACTGCGCCCTGGGCCTTGGCTGTTCTCTCCTCAGGTTTCTCTTCCTGGGCAGAGGTCGCAACCGGGTACCCGATACTCGTACCCTACCCGATACCCGGCTACCCGTACCCGGCCGGGTAAGGGTACCCGATTGCGACCCTGGTGCGGCCGGGTACGGGTACGGGTAAGGAATCAAAACCCGTTTGCGACCTCTGTTCTTGGGCCATAGCTGCCAGCAGTCGTCGTTTTCCTAAACCGATCCCTGGGCCTTTTGTGCGACGTCGTGTCGTCCAACGTTGAACAGTCACCTGCTGCGGCATTTGTGAACCTCGGGGTGGGGAGGGGAGCGTGCTACGCCCAACACAGCAACCGCTCACACGACGCGGCCTGCGTAGGTGCTCGCTGACAGCACTCGCCCCAACAGCCTTGCGTGTGCGAGCGTACACAAGATAAAAGCACGGGCGCCACGGTGGCGAGGTGTCAACGACCTCACCTGGTATACAGGAGGTCGTGGGTTCGATCCCGGCCCTGACGATGCCTCTATATTTGGAGTTTGCGTGTCTCTCTCTCCCCGAGGTCGCATGGATTTTTCTCCGGGTCCTCCAGTTTGTCCCTCCACACTTCGAAACATACGTTTCGAGTATTTGGCTGCGATAAATTTCCACGCGATAAGCCACTTCGTTGAGCTATTATTTGTGGCCACTTCTGCAAAAGAGCCATGCAGCTCGGTGGGCCTTACCTGGTTAAATAAAAAATAATTTCAATAGTTCAATACATGCATTCGTTTGTTTACCCATAGGCAAAACTGATCGTACTTGAGCGTTTCAACAAATATCGACTGCCCGCGAGGCAGCGCAGACACGACTTCGCAGTTTTCTCGGTTCGGTATATTCCCACCACCACCAGCCACCCGGTGCTCGCTCGCTCGCTAATTCGTTGCTTCCTACGTGGGAAACAGCCGATGACGCAATTTGGCATTTCAGCCCGAATTGAAACGACGACTGCCGCCCGATGACGAGACTCCCGAAGAGGTGTTCCCTTCCGTGCCAGCGGGGTTGTTCGTGATCAAACAGTTCCCTGGCTTCAACGTCGTCGTCGCTCTAGGCAGACGCGCTTCTGCGGCCGTCTGGAACGCTCTTCCTTCCGATATTAAGAAGCTTCTGGAGCTGTGCACTTTTAAATCATCCAGATTAAAAACTCATTGCTTTTAAAACTACTTTTGTGTTTAGTTTGGTTGTCCCGCACCTCCGTTTAGCACGGTTGGCTACGTACGGTTGCGAAAGAAGTTCAACACACATACACACACACGATTGTCGTAATTTATATTGCTTAGACCATGCGGGGTGCACGTTGAGGCTTCGCATCGGAAGCGATGTGTGGATTGTGTAAAACAACACTGTCAATATTCATACAGGGTCTTCTTTACACAAGTGGAAAACAGACAGAACGTATGTCCCTGGCGCAGCTGTCGGACGCTGAGCGGAATTTCTAGCGAATTAAGTAAAGAGTTGTTTATTTTGTTTAACCAGGTGACAACTCGATGGATCAGGATGAGTCGCATTCGTGCAAGCGTGACCCGCGTCACCGCACTGACAAAAAAACAAAAGTGTGTTGCTCTGAAGCGAATATAAATCGGAGCAAAAACACCCGCTCTGCAGGTTAAACGGAAAAACCATTGCGCAGAAGTGTATCTGCGTCACGTTCGATACGTTTCCCCGTAACGAAAGTTGGCCGGGATAAAAAAACAAACACTCCGGGATGAAGCCAACGAAGGTGCGAGATGCTCTTTTGGTTAAAGACGAAACTCTGGAAGAAAAACGAAACGTAACGTTTTAGCCACGTTCGTTAGCCACGTCCGCCTAACCCGGGGACGACCGCTTTCTAATCGGCGCTCCGATCTGTCCCATCGCTACGATGGTGGCGGCGCAAGGCCTCCGCAAGGGCGATGTGGGGGGCGGGGGGGGGGGCTCCGTTGCTGTGGGCGACGTGAGTGCCCCAGTCCCGGTTCGGAAGAAAGAGGCCGCGACTCTGTTCGCGTTTAGCAAGAAATTTAAAAGATTCTCGGGAGTTTTGGTCCGGTTTTAGTTTTTTTCCCCTCCTCCGTTTCGTACGAATGCATCTCGTTGTTTTCTTGGGAAATAAATCTACTGCACCGATCGATAACTTGCAGTTTGGGGGAGGGGGAGGGGGGGGGGCAAATTTGCGAAGGAGATTGTGAAGTGCCGATAATATGATGCGGTACAGCAAGTAGGCTGTTCATGTATCCGTACAGTGTGGGGTTTTCTTTGGGGGGATGTCCCACAGCTCTTGGGAAGTGATGAGGTGTTGCCGTTCCTGCGTTTCTTAACCGCACTCTCAATCCATTTGGTTTAATTGTTAAGCTTCACCTTCGCTATGAACTTCATTCTATTCAAACATTACACCTTCAGAAGTTGTACCAGGAATTTAATCTCAATGCAACCGATACATTGGTCAATTGTATGAATTTCACCACAAAATGCGTTGTCCATTTGATATTTTTGTTTTCTGATTGCGAGAACGGAGCCGATACATTTACTGACAACAACAACAACAACAAAAAGCAACCCTGGGGTGGAGCGGTGGCATCGCGGCGGTCAGCTCGGAACCTGACGAGACGAGTATCATTCTGGGCCGTGGCGTACGTTAGTAGCGAGCGACATCTGAAGGAGGTGGATCTGGGTTCTCGCCCATTTCACCAATCCACATTGACCAGCGTGGTGCAGTGTGGGAAAACAACTCCCACGAACCGCCACAGGGTGTGGGAGGTGGTGGTGGTGGGGGGGATGCTTTTATCCAGCAGTGGATTGACAAAGCGGCCGTACGTTATTTTATTTTATAAACAAAAATGTTAAAACTTTGTATACCTTACGGCCGCATATAAATAAATACGTCGGCGGAGTATTTTCTTTCGTTTAAAGTTATCGTGCGCTGCACGATTCAACTCGGTCATTACAATCACGGGCCTCAACTCCACATGTGCCCCTTGAAAGACATTTGCGCTGCAGGGTTTGTATGGTCACGGACCAACCTTTCATCTCCCACCCTCGATCGAGTCAAACATTCCTTCCAGGTTCGGTGCCAGAAAACAAAAAAGGGGAGAGACCTCCCCCCCCCTCTCTTCCTCCGTCGCCCGTCGGCGTGGATGCGCACCGCTGGGGTCTTCGTGGATCTCGTCGATGACTGTCGCGCAAGGCCCGCCCCGCTTCTGCGCACCGATCTCCGTCCCGCGTCCGACGTTTTTCGCTCCGCGCGTGCCGCCGGGAGCTTCTCCCTCCCGTGGCGGCGCTCGGCTGGTGGCGTAAAAGATTTAAAAAAACGCGGATGGGAAAGGGACGAGCGTCGTCGACTTCGGTTCGCCGAATCGACGTCGCGAGAAAAGCGCGTGAGTTTCATCTGCGGAGGTCCTCCGTGGCGTTTCGTCGAATCGAAGGTGGACGTGGACATGATGCTCGAGGCTGCGGCGTGTGGGTTTGCGTGGTCGCGACGCTGCGTTGTTCGGCACGATGTCCCCACATCTCGCTCCACATGCCGGTAGCTTCTTCAATCCCTGAAGTTGCTGCTCCGTTTGGTTCTCGCAGCACATGCAGTGAAACATCGCGGTCGGCAACACGAACACAACACAAACATACCGCACAACATAACACAGCACACACACCGTAAACACAACACAGGCACAACACAAAACACACCACAAACTTAGCACAACACAAGCACACAACACATCGGAGAGCTGGGCACTAACGATAACAAAACACGAGTTTTTTTTTATTAACTCTCTTGTTTCTCTCTTCTGTCCGTCTGGCCCCCTTTCTCTCTTTATGCTTGTTCAGCGGCGCAGTATCGAATTACATCTGCTGCTGCTGCTGCGCGTCGAGAGAGGTGTATCTGTGCGGAGAAAGTTGCCCGCGCAGGGGAAGCGTGTGCATTGTGTGTGTACGTATCGCCCCGCTGCGCTGTCGCATCCCAAGGGTGCCGTCCCCGCTTCAGAAGCGCCTGGCTGGAAAAACAGTCTCTATGGTTGCATGGTTTTTACATTAAAGATGATATTTTTTTTTGGGTGGGGTGGGGGGGAAATTTAAACAGCGTGGTGGTCAGACGGGATAACAAACACTTTGCGGACACATGCGGTAGCAAAGAGGAGAAAAAATACAATCTTTTCAACTTTCTTTTTTAGCTGCATTTGTGAAATAATCGGCGGTGCTGACGCCTCTGCTGCCACCCCAGTGGGGTTAAGGGTCAGAGGTCGTCGGTGCGATTTGATCTCCCGGCACGGCAGTTGAAACGATGGGGGGGGAGGGGGGGGGGTGGCGAGTTTCTCAAACCATCAACGCCACTGGTGTCCACCCAGCGGTGACGATGAGCTCACCACACCACACTTAGTCGATCTGTAGGCCAAGCGCGGTGGAGCACAAAGCATGGGCGCTCCCACTTCTTTCCAAACGTCTGGACAAACTTGGAAGAGTAGGCCAAATACCATATTGAGGTCACTAGTTGGAGGCCCTTCCGCTAGCAGTGGCGTGAGGAAGCAATTGCAGGGCCGGACTTTTACCTTTGAATGGATTTACATTTTTAAGTAAGTAATCAAAATGATGCGTTCTCATTTTTATTAATTGTGAGATGATGGGATTGTGATGTACTGTGGATGCAGTGGTCGATGAGTGTGGGTTCGTGAAGGCTATCAACAACCCACACCAATGAAACGTGGTGAAGTATGGGTTGTTGATCAATCTATGGGCAATAGATTGATCACCGACTGATGATGTACACATTCATTGAGCATTGCCACCATTAAACTTCCTGATGGAATTCTTTTTTTGTGTTGAATCAAAATAATAGTAATTTTGTCAAATCATTACATTGGTCAATTTGGGGGCAGGGCACCACACATCGTGGATCTCACAATTGTCTGTGCAAAGAGCCTGAGCAGTGGATATCTGTGACGAAGAGCTTTGTAGCTCATTGGATTCCTCCAGTATAAATATTCTGATTCTGACCCCCCCCCCATTCCCCTCCGTTGCTATGTATTAATTAATAGCATTGTGCAACTATCGTTTTATTGATGTTGATTTTCGAATAGGTTTGTTGTTGTTGCAAACTGCAAGTATGCGAATGTGATACGCGCAACCCCCGATGAATTGTATGAAAAAATCTGGCACGGTTTTCCCAGCCTTTGCGTGAAGATTTTCCCACCTGCATTTCACATTTCTGCACGTGTCCGTAGCAGAGTATAATCGGCAGGCATTCTGCCATCCATCCACCGCTGGATGAAGGCCTTCCCACGCCTTGTCAGTTGTATGTAGTGTGTGTGTACGTATGTTGAACTTTTTTCACACCGTACGTAGCCAACCGTGCGAGGGAAAAACAATAAACTAAACACAAAAAGCAGTTGGAAAGAAATGAGTTTTCAGTCTAGATTTAAAGGTGCAGAGTTCCAGTGACTTCCTAATATCGGGAGGAAGAGCGTTCCAGACGGCCGCAGAAGCTCATCTTAAAGCGCACGATGCAGTGGGTTGTAGGGGTCTTTCGAACATACTTCGCCATGCCGGTCATTGCGTATTGATGAAGGGGGTTAGAGGGCATTGCCTATTACCAGATGTATCATTTGATTTGTTCGGTGGCGTTGGATTAAATTAACTCGCACAACTTGTTTTTACACGACATGTGTTGCTCAAACGGTGAACATTGTGGCAGCAGCATGGCCTGAGTGGTTATGCTGTCAGTCTTTTACTCGCGGTGAGTGACGCGTGTTGCTGAGTAAGGCGTGGTGTGTGACACTGTGGGTGACATTTCTTCTGGCCACCCACACACTCTTATGCCGTTGCCGGTAGCCTTCATAGGCGCTACTCGCTAACAGCACTAGCCCCGAAAGTCTGTTAAGGCTAGAGGGGTTGGTGGGGGGGATCTTTGACGCGTGTGTGTGACTTGTTGTGGTGAGGGACACGTGGGGGTGACTACCTCGTGTTGTGTTGTGACACAGTGGGGGTGGGGGTGGTGGTGGGTATGGGGAGTGGTAGTGCAGTGGTTAGCGTGCTGCGCTACGAACCTGATGGCCCGAGTTCGATTCCCGCTCATCGCTAACACCAGTGACGAAAATCTGAACTGGTCCTGGGCCTCCCCTAGGTCAACTCAGCCTCAAATGAGTACCTGTTGCGACTGTGTAAACATCGCCACTGGTGAGACAAAGGCGGCCGGACGTGGTGCTGGCCACCCACCCCCTCGTGTGCCGTGCCGGCCTTGATAGGTGCTCGCTAACGGCACATGCCCCAACGGTCTGTTAGAGCGATACGGGGGATCAATGGTGGTGGTGGTAAGCCGTGGCGAGTGCCTTGGCTGCAGTCATCGTGAGCTTCGTTGTAGAGGCTGCCCACACCTGTCCCGTGCAACAGAGAAGGAACGACGCGTGAGCCTATTAATAAAGTTAGCACGCCCTCAACAATTCAACGCGTCACACGTGGCTGTGTTTAGTGGTTCTCAGCGGAAGCTGTGTGCGCTTATTAAAAGGGAACAATAACGATGAGGACATCAGAAATAGTTTGTAATTGTATTACTGCGCGCATGAGACGGATCTATAATTATAACGACCATGGCTGCGTTTACGTTTTCACTCCATATGCGCCTCTGCGACCCGACGTACGGAAGTCGGGTCGGAGAGAGCCCCGCTTCAGTGACAACATTCAGATGCGTGGTACTTTGATTGAGGTCGAGAAATAACAAAAGACGACGGTCGGAAGACTTCGTGATTCCGCGCGCGCTTCTGTGGTTGTGAATTCCTCTCCCTCTCTCTCTCAAGAGAGAGCTTTCGCCACGCTCTGCCGTGGCCACCTGCAGAAGTTCAATCGGCAGCTGCCAAAACGTGCAGGTCAATTCGTCGTGTTTTGATTAACGCTGCGTTACAACTGGCTGTGTACGTGCGGTGAACTTCTTTCGCAACGCGCGTAGCCAACCGTGCTCATCGGAGGTGCGGAGCGGTAACGCAATGGTGGTGGTGTCACAGAGTGGTGGTGGTGGTGGCACAGAGTGGTGGTGGTGGTGGTGGTGGCTATGACACAGTGGTGGTGGTGGTGACACAGAGTGGTGGTGGTGGTGGCTATGACACAGTGGTGGTGGTGGTGACACAGAGTGGTGGTGGTGGTGACACAGAATGGTGGTGGTGGCACAGAGTGGTGGTGGTGGTGGCTATGACACAGAGTGGTGGTGGTGGTGACACAGAGTGGTGGTGGTGGTGGTGACACAGAGTGATGGTGGTGGCTATGACACAGAGTGGTGGTGGTGGTGGCACAGAGTGGTGGTGGTGACACAGAGTGGTGGTGGTGGTGACACAGAGTGGTGGTGGTGACACAGAGTGGTGGTGGTGGTGACACAGAGTGGTGATGGCTGTGTCACAGAGTGGTGGTGTGATGCTATGACACGTGGTGGTGGTGTGTTGCTATGTTGTGGAGTGGAGGTGCGGCAGTCAACGCACTTCACTGTGATCCCCGGCCGCACGAGTTTGATTCCTGGCCACGGCTCCCGTGAGTGGCGACTGAGATGTGAGCCACTCCTGGGCTCTCCCAACTTTCCCCAGGGGTTAGGGAACGTGCCCTAGACGATGTCGACCTTAGAAGCGGCGCGTTGATATTCGCTCGTCTCGTATCGCTGCCGGGAGGTGACTTGTGAGAAATGGCTCATGGCTTTCGGCGGGAGGTCTTCATCCGGCAGACGGATCGATCGTGGCTGACGATGATGATTATGACATTTGTGTGTGTGTGTGAACAAATATCCGCTGGACAAGGATGCATGCAACAAGGGGATTCTTCAGCGTAACGGTCTCCACACTGGACTTGAACCATTGCGGTCAAGGTTAACCCCCCCCTGGGTCCGCCCATCGCCTCTGTCCCAGCCAGCAGCGCAAATGGGCAACGCCACAGTGGGTTGTGCAGGCCGCGTGCGTGCGGTGGGGTGAAGTGTGGGTAGGCCTCTCCACTCTACCCCCTTTCGAAGGCGTCTGGTCAACGTGGAAGAGGAGGCTAAATGCCACTGTGAGAGTTCGCTCGCTCGGGCAGAGGGCCCCCTACTGCCAGCAGTGTCATGGAACAAGCAGTTGCGGGGCTGCACCCTTACGTCAACAGCGCAACAAGGAGGAACTTTACTTGACGCTCGAAGTTTGGTAGATGTTTTTTTATTGACTTTTATTCCCCGTGGGGTTTTTTTTTTGCAGGAGACTTAAAAATAAGAAAGGACAGCATTCTCTGCTCTGCGTTGGTTGAGCGGGTGAGTGAGTGGGTGAAGGGGGGGGCGGTGAGATCTCGCACGTTATTTATTTATTTAATAATAATAAAAAAAACTAAAAGGGCACAAAAGCAGGCGGGTAGGCAGGTTGCCTAGGCAGCACGCTGGTGCAAAGCAGTGCAGATTTTTTTTTTACTACACGACCCACTCTGCGGTGTCCCGTGCAGGAATGCAGCAATTATTTGGGACAATGGGGCACCGTTTTTAAAACGGCGGCGGAGGGGGGCACTGGGCACACTGCTCGCGCTGGGCACCACGGAGAGGCCAGGCCAGATCCCCCGGCGGCACCCCCTTCCCTACCCCCCCCGGCACCCCCTCCGCCGCTTGCTCCGTCTGGGCGGGTGGCATTCAAACAAACTCGCAGGGCATGGGCATTGACGGTTGGCGGAGGGATAAATAAATAAGTGAATAACGCCCCCCCCCCCTTTCCCCCCCCCCGCCCGCCCGCCCGCCCGCCTCTGCCCCTTGCCCCCCTCCACCATCCCCCCCCCACTGCCCCCCACTGCCCCCCACACCCCTCCCCGGTCTCCCACGATTCAAGCGCCACAAACGTTGCCACGTTATTTGGTGGAGGTGTCTGTGACCTTTAAAAGATCACTGTGGGATCTCTGGATTGTGTCGCACCCGTTTGTTGCCCCTTCGTATAAAATGCACAAATGTATTATACGTATGGACTAACAATAATGATTATAATAGCGATCGTCGTCATCACCCATGATGTATCCACTGCTGGATTGAAGGTTCGTGTATAATGTTGGGATTTCTGATTTCAAAAGACTATGATGACGATGATGATACTAATGTATTTGGTCTTCGGGCAAACTTCCCGGCCATTAATCGTCCATTATTTAGGGATGTAACGCATTCTCAAAGTGTCGTTAACACTTTCCTGAAGGGAAATTGTGAATGCTTAATTATACATTTCTAAAAAATCCTTGCCGTCGTGTTTGGAAATACCTCTTTCGGAAGTCCGACTTTTCAAAGTGACCTGACGTGATCAGTAACTGAGTTGTTTTTTATGAATTTCTGCAACTTCACTCGCACACCGGATGGATTGATCGCAGCAGTGGCACGGTAATTTCCGCCACCTTCACTGTGAACCTGGCGAGCCGAGTTCGATTCCTGGCCACAGCTAACATCAGCGGTGATTGAAATCTAAAAACGGTGTTGTGCCCACCACCGCCGCCATCCCTCCACTCCCACCACCACCCCCACCACCAGCCCGCACTAACCAGCGTGATAAATTAAATATACAAAGAAGGGGCCCCGTAAAATTATAACAGCCTTGGGCCCTGCTTAAATGGTAACCCGTGCTTGTGCTACTTGACCATGCATGAGAACTTGTGTTTGACTGCATCCCCCCCTCCTCCCGCCCCCCCCCCCCAATTTCAACGTCGCCCAGTCGTCCTCTACCGGTGTGTCTGGCGAACACGCGGCACGTACGAAGGTTTCGCTCCCGTCCCCTCTCCAGCCGCCCCCCCCCCCCCACCGCTCACATTTCCTTGCCGAATCTCTGTGGCACGTCAGCAAGAGAGCCGCTCGCGACGCGGCCTGGCGGCCCCGTTCGGCGCGGGGCTCACAACGGATGGCCGTGGTGTCAGAGCCCCCCCCAATGCCGGCCGGTCGCTCGCTCTGTGGGTTCAAGTCGCGGTCAGTCCACCCCCGGGGGCGGCTAGAAACAAGGTTCTCATTTTGTAGTCGTGATTTCTTCGTTGCAGGCCGGGCGGAAGCGGCTTTCAAAAGAAAGCTTTAGAACATCTTTCGCGGGTGAGATTTTTTTCGTCCGTTCGCGATTCCGCCCCCGGAATATATTTTGCGCGAGTGGGCCCTCTTCGTCGTTATCGTTACGCACGCTGTAGAGGTCAAATTTTCCCATTCGCTTTGCTACGAGATCGTTTTGACGCGTGTGACGGTCAAAGAAATATTTAATTTCATTTCTCCGAGTTGGAATTTAGCCACGTTCGGTTGGAAACACGATACAATGCGATCGGGTTTTTTTTTTTTGCACAGTCATCGGTAACCAGACAGAGACCGTCAACCAGCTACTTGATAACACAGTTTAATCACCGATGGCTGAAGCCCAGATTGGAACGCACGATCTCAGCACTCTGACATCTGAGCCGCCAACCCACTTCCAAACGGGGTTCTCAAGTCCAGCGAGTTGATGGTCACTGCCCGGGTCACTTGATGACCTTACCAAAAAAAAACTGTCGTGTTAACATTGAGTTTTTCACTTAATTTGGCCCCCCCAAAAAAATATATATTTTGAATGCCGTGAGAAGGTATATCTTTCTGTCGTACCGCTTGTGAGGGAGTGCAATGTGCCCTTGGCGTGGATGAAGAGGTCACATGAAGGGATCTCAGTAGTAGCTCTGCCATATCTTCTTCCTCTAGCACAGCGGTGCGCACTGCTCTCCGAGAGTCACAAATGGAAATGGATTGTTGTTTGTCTTGGGACAGGACATCGGTGTCGCAAGTCAAAAATAACTCAAGAGAATAACAGCCGTGTGATTACGTAAGATAGACATTCTAGGGCAGGGTTTCCCACACTCCAGTCTTCGCCACCCTCGCATTTGACCAATTTACTCCTCTCATTCAAACGAACCCGTTCCACGCCGCACGTGCCTGATGATTGTTAAACACGTCGCACGTGACGCGCTCAGCGACTGACGCTGTCTGTGTGGAGTGGAAGACGTGTACACGCACACACACGGAACACACGTACACACGGAACACGTGTACACACACACACACTGAGGTCTCAATCTTAATTTGGAAAGGCTCTTTTATAGATACACACGCACAGATATATAAATACGTATTTCTGATTAGGTTGTCGTGGTTGTGCCGTGCTGTATAACCGTCCGATTGGGGTGTCGGGACATGGTGCTCAGCAACACGTGGCGGAACGACCCATTTAATCAGAATCAGACCCCTCCCATACTGGGCGCTTGGGGCGAAGAAGAGCTTCATAGCTTATCGGATTCCTCCAGTACAAATAAATACTTCCGATTCTGAAACACACATCGGAGACCCGGGGATGAACTTTCCTTGCGAGGAGCAGTCACCGTTGGCTGCTCCCCGCTCGTCGAGGGTTACTCACTCACCGACTCACCGACTCACCGACTCCCCGCTGCCCGCGTGACCTCGGACTCTTCGTCGTCGGTGGCGTTGGGTGCCAACCGGTTGCTTTCAGGCAGCCGACGACACCGGGACGAGGCGTCCGGCAGCGTCTCCACCCACCACCCTCTCCCCCCACCTCGGGCTTCTGCGTCGAGTAAAACAATAACTCTGTCTTTGTAGCCTAATTTACGTACGTTTTGCATAATCCGCATTTTTGCTTAATCCGGGTCGTCACCTTCACCCCCCCCCCCAAAACCCTGCAGGGTTGAGGGGGCTGGAGGGGGCTGAGCCCCCCCCCCCCCCTCGGCTGTAGGCTCGGCGGCTCCCCCGTTCTAGATCCGCCGGGTCAAGTCAACAAAAGTGTTGCCACCACGATAGTAGCAACGATAGTAGCAACGATAGTAGCAACGAGGCGACGGGTGTCCCAGCCACTCGTCGCGCGCACAGAGGGTGAGAGCCAGAGCAGAATGCGCGATAGACAATCGCATCCTTCCTCGTTCCGTTTGCCGCTTAATGTTCCTTTAACGTCTGTTGAGCGTTGACTGCGTCGTGGCCCCCCGCTGGGTTTATGTATGCGCCCCCCCCAACCCCCATCCCCTCCCCCCCCCTTTCAGTCATTTTGCAGAGTTGTTATCTCCTGTTCGCGGTGCCCGGCCGCTCATGTGAATTCTGCGTTCCCATGATAGGCCTGAGTAATTTCGTCAGGCGGACAGCCGCGGTCGCCGCGTACCTGAACGGCGAAGACTTTGACCACGCAACGAGAAGGCTAAATGTGCATATCTATTCTCACTCAAGGCACAAGATAAAGACAAAGATCCCCCCCTTAACAGACTGTTGGGGGCAAGTGCTGATAGCGAGTAGCACCTATGAAGGCCGGCACGGCAGACGAGGGAGTGGCTGGCCAGCACCACCCTCGGCTGCCTTTGTCTCCCCAGTGGCGATGTTTCCACACCGCTCCAGGTACTAATTTGAGGCTGAGTGGACCTAGGGGAGGCCCGGGACCGGCTCAGATAATCGCCACCGGCGTTGGTGGCCGTGGGGGGGGGGAATCGAACTGGGGTCGCCGGGTTCGTGGCGCAGCACGCCACCGCTAACGCACAATCAACGCGTACGCACACACGTGAAATAAACGTGGACCCGCTGTGTGTTTTACAGGGTATGACACGGTCTCGTCCCGACAAAGGGAAAATCGCGGGTGGGAGTGTCGTTGTTCAATGCCTGGGGGTCAAGTGGGCGTCTCTGGTTCTTTGGCCTCTGTGTCTGCTGCATTGTGTGTCCCTGCCGCAGTGATAACAGAGCTTCTGCTTGTGTCGGCATTACTGTACTCCTGAATCAATACGTCTGTGCATTTTGCAACTTGGCACTCATTTGAAAACGGGCGAATCTAAGCGTTTGGCTGAAAGAGACGGGGGGAGGGGGGGCTGGGATGCGGGGGGGGGGTGATGGTGGGGGGGGGGCGGCTGGGATAGGGCGAGGGGGTGAGGAGGATGAGGGTAGCGTTTGGCTTTAGGAGTGTCGGTGACACGGCGTGCGTGTGTGAATTCGGCAGCGGTGGCGCGGTGGTTTTAGCGCGCCGCGTTTCCAATCCGCGCAACCTTCAGTTCGATTCCAGGACACGGTTAGGATCGGTGGCGAGTGATGGCATCCGAATTGGTACCTGGGCCTCCTTTGAGGCCGACACGGCCTTGATTATTTACTGCATTGTGCCAACACCAGCGCTGGGCCGAGACAAAGGCGTGGCGGCGGCCACGACTACCACCCCATCGTGCCCTGTGCCAGCACTCGTAGGTAGGGGTCGGCACGGTTTGGCTCAAACCACCAAACCGCGGTTTGAACCGAACCAAATCGGTTTGGTTTGGCTCTGTTTGAACTGGTTCGGTTTGGTTTGGGGCTACGAAAACCGACTCGGTTTGGCTCGGACAGGGTGGAACCGGCTCAAACTAGTTTGGTTCAAGCCAACTTAAGAGGTTTGGTTTAGCTTAGTTTGGTTTGGTTTTGGTTTGGTTTGGTTCAGTCGTCGCTGGTTTGGTTTGGATTGCTCAATTTGAAACCAGTTTGAGTCGGTTCAAACCGTGCCGACCCCTACTCGTAGGTTTCCGTTAACTTCACTCGCCCCAAACAGTCTCTTAAGGCTATGCAGAGCATCATTGGGCACGGACAAGTTTGGCGGCTTGCGGTGTCTTTTAGCGGCGGAGGCTGAGCTCTACATCACCATCCAGGCACTGTGAGTCTGATTGCCGGCCACTTTCGCTGCTAGTGACAGTTGTCATCCTATTCTGGTTTGGGACTCCTCGAGGTTGACTCGGCCTAGAGTTGGTGGCTCAAAACGTCGGCCAGCGATCAGCTCCGGGCAATGTCTCGCACGTCGAAATGTCTAATAAACCAAAGCCCAGGCTCTCAGCAGCGAACCTTAATAGGATATCGCAAGCAGAATTTTCCCCCAACAAACTCAATCTCATTGGCAGCCCTTCTTATGCACTCGCAATGTGAACATTAAAGCCACGAGAAAAATTGTAATAACACTCCTTAATAAAAGTGGCATTAAATCTTAATTTTAGAACTTTCGTGACTGCAGGAATTATTATTTGGTTCTTTCGGTTAAGTCACGTCTAAAGATAATCTTTAGACGTGACTTAACCGAAAGAACCAAATAATAAGTGGTATTACAGTTATTTTTTTTGTAATTTCCACACATTCGAGAACGGTCTTAAAGAAAGTTACTATGGACGTACAGTGTGTCTTTTTTTTTACACGCATTTTCCTTCCAGAGGTACAGTTGTGGGGAATTAATGTCGCAGCTAAAATCTGATGTGGAATGCGTAAAAAAACTGGCACGATGTTGAACACAATGGCCAATCCAAATGTCTCGAGCCGGGGGTAGGTGGTGGGGTGGTTGTGTTGAGCTTGAGGAAGCCGGGAATGGGGAGGAGAGAGACGGGGTGCGGGGGGTGGCAGCTGACGCCAACCGCTGAGCCCAGCTCTCCGCTTGCCACGTCTGCCGGTATTTACCGAGACTCCTCCTCGCTCGCCGGCCCTGAACTTGACCCGGTTTTTGGTATCTCCCTGGGCGTCACGAGCCTCCTCCCGTCGGGGGTCAAAGTTCAAAGTCAAAGTTACAGGATCCATCAGCAATCAATCATGTGTGGCTGCTTAGCAAGTGGAGACCGGTCATCCCAAAGTGGGGGAGGGACGTTCATTATATATTTACTCGTTCCGATGGGTAAAAAAAAATACTCCCACTACGCGCACCTTTTTTTTGGAACGGAACGAACCTCATTCTAGATTTGAAGCTTTCGTGACTGCAAGGATTCATATTCTTAGGTTTTTTCGGTAAAGTCACGTAGGTAAAAATTTAAAATTAATAAAAGTAAAATAAAAAATTAAATAAAAAAGAACGACGTTTCGGAGGCAACACAAGCTTCCGTCTTCAGGTGGAACCGTCACAGCCCGATTGCTGTATCAAGTAAATGAGAAATTCCAAGAAAACAGTCCTTGTGTATATACTGGTTGAGGGTGGGAGGAGCCAAGGTAGGCACCTGGATATTATTTTTGTGAGGTTCGGTCCGGCTGAAGCACGCTGTTAGGAATGAGCCTTTGTTGCGTAAACTAGGCGCGGCTGATGTAAAGGTGCGTGTAAATGGGACTGAGCCTTTTGTTATGTAGAGGTGGTGCGGCCGCTTGCGAAGAGAGAGAGAGAGGAGGGGAAAAAACGAGCGAGAAGAAAAGCAGGATTGCGTCCGGGGGCTTTTCGCGTTTTCCTCTTTTGGGACTAATTTGCAAGCGGTTAAAACTAGCTTACGAGTGACTTATCTAACATCTGAAAATTAAATAATCACAGGACCGTAATTTGAAACAGATGTTGACAAAGTTGGACCGGTTTTTATGTTGTTGTTGTTGTCGTCGTTATCGGGAGGGAAGAAATGGGTAAGAAACAGGGATGTGACGACGACGATGATGATGATGCGTCGTGTTGGCCATGTCACCACGCATTGATGTCCTGGTGCTTTTGCGCGCGGCTGTGGAGAAAGAGAAAGCGAGAGAGACCGGACTGGTCGCGACACATTGCTAAGTGGCCATTTCGGCATGGAAGGTCACTCATGCAGCTGGGAATTCTTTCAGAGCCAAAGGCAGGGAGATGGTGGGAGAGAGGGAGGAGAGAGAGACGCACACAGAGAGAGAGGTGGGGGAGAAAGGGAGGGGGGAGCCTGCTACAGATTGAAAGATATGGCATTTTACGTGCTGGATCAGCTAAAAAAAACTCTAAGGAGTCACTATAAGGGGGATGATGTGTGGGGGGAGGGGGGGGGCTGGCGTGTGGCAGGAGGGGGAGGGGGGTAAGGGAATTACACAAATGGGATAGTTGTAGCAAGACGGTGATGGACAAATTGATAGAGTGGATGATACCAAAGAGGCTGATAAAACGAAGGGCACGAATCAAGATCATCAGCAGCTGCAGCAGGCATGACATGAGAATGCATCATTCTCCTGTACCGGGGTGGAAGACAAAAAAAATTGCATGCGTCTTCTTGGAGTCGTGCCACCAAGTGCCATCGCCATCGCTGCTGCCCCCCCCCCCCATTCGTCCTGTCTCTCTCTCCCATCGCCAGTCTCGCGTCTAAAGGAGCTCTCCTGTGACACTCCGTTCTGTTGCTTGGCCCGGTTTCTCGAAGGAGAAGGTGCACGTGAGACCAAACAAATAAATCCGTGGCGTTGGGAGTTCTAGGGTTTCCACCTCCCGAGGTAGAATCAGATCAGGATGTGTGTGTGTGCATACCAGAGGTGTGGACTCGAGTCATGCGACTTGGACTCGAGTCAGACTCGAGTCATGATTTTGATGACTTCAGACTCGACTTGGACTTGCCTCATCTTTGACTCGACTTGACTCGGGACTCGAGAGCAAAGACTTGAGACTTACTTGTGACTTGCATAACAATGACTTTGTCCCACCTCTGGTGCATACAGTGTCGCAGAAGGGTAAGAAACTAGGCGTTGTAAGTGCGTTGCCTTGAGTAGTGCGTTACCGTATCCTCCGGATTGTAAGACTTTTCCCGAAGAGTAAGATGAACCCCAAACTTGTGGCCGGTGTCAATAAAGACACACAGATCTGGTCTCGCATACACAACACACACGCACGCACTTTACCGGATTATAAGACTCACCCTGCTCCCGCAGCCCCCCCCCCCCCGGAAAAAAAACACGTTTGGTTTTAAAATAGAGGGGAGAGTACGGTGTGACGCAACCGATGGGAATTTGAACGTCACTGCACGAAGCGACTGGGAATTCCGAAGGACAGCTCCGGTAACTTCGGGTGGGGGGGGGATAAGAAAAAACTTTGGACACGTGGCAAACTTCCTTGGGAGGAGCGAGTTACCTGACTGAGTGAGCACGAGTTTTTGAGATAGGTGTGCGTGGTGCCATGGCTCTCGCTTCGTGTAGGATGCAGTACCGCATGGCGTGATAGGTGGCATCCTCCTGTGCGTGGTGGTGGCGGTGGTGGGTGGTGGTGTTGGTTGGGAGAGGGACTTCGAGTCGGGTGGGGGCGGGGTGGGTCTGTGTTTTGACCCCCTGCGGATGTCTACCTAAGTACTATTTTAACATTTACGAGTGACCACACTTACGTCTCTAAATGCCAGACTCTGTCTTCTCGACAGACCTGTTCTTCACCTGAGGACGGCTGTTTGCGTTGTGGCCGAAACGTCGTGAGAATTATTTAATTATGTTTTATTTTATTATTTTATTATTTCCATTCTACGTGACTTTACCGAAAGAACCAAGAAGATGAATCCCTGCAGTCACGAAAGCTTTAAATCGAAATCTCTAAATGCCATTTAGATTTTAGAGTTAGGGTCGTGCCAGCAGGGTAGGTTTATCTAATTTCATTAAAAAAAAAATTATATATCCCGAGTAAAAAAAACATGTAATTAATGTCCGAAACAAGCGGTATAATAAACGTTGTCATTTATTGTCCGGAATCAACCTGCTGCATTTGCGGTGAGCCACCACCACGTGTGTGCTAACCTGGGGAACAGCGATGGCTCTTAACCTGGGGCTGAACGATTTGGGGGAAAAATCTAATAGCGATTTTTCTGACAGATTAATGCGATTTGATTTGCGATTTTTTAAAGTCAAGCTTCAGTTCATTATTCACTGTGTAATAGATGTAAAACATGTGATGGAGCATTGCCACGTGATGCCATCACAATATGAACTGCTCTATATGTTCTCATGCAAGGATGAGAACTTAAAAGACATGAATTGCTTCCAACATGTATTTAATAAAATGTTTTAATTGAAATAGAACACTCAAACATAGAACAATTGTTAAGTTAAATAAATAAAGTTATAATCATAAAAAAATAAAACTATTCCAATAAGAAAGTAATAGGACTTTTCAAATCGCAAAAAAATCGCAGCCTTTGCGATTTGCGAATCGCATTGTTTGAAATTGCGATTTCGATTTGAAATTGCGATTTCGATTTGAAATCGCGATTTCGATTTGAAATCGCGATTTCGATTTGAAATCGCGATTTCGATTTGAAATCGCGATTTCGATTTGAAATCGATTAATCGTTCAGCCCTCGTTCCTAACCTGGGGGTGCGAGACGTCGCCAGAATTTTGTTAGCAGGTAAAAATAATCGGAACACAACTTAAGCACGGACAAATGAGTACAACTGCTTCGTTTCATGAAACCTATACTAACATAATCATTTTATTTTTAACGATCGAGGCTGCAGTAAAGGTTAAGAACCAATGCACTAGAGCAAGGGCGTTTCTAAGCAGAGTGTTGTTGAAACGTTCTACGACAGCATATTTTGCAAATGACATCCTCCTTCGATTTAAAGCTTTCGTGACTGCAGGGATTCATCTTCTTGTTCTTCACCTGAGGACGGCTGCTTGCGTTGTGGCCGAAACGTCGTGAGAATTGTATTTTATGATGTTTTATTTTTATTATTTTATTATTTCCCTTCTACGTGACTTTACCGAAAGAACCAAGAAGACATCCTCGGTGTATTGGCACGGGGAACCAGTCAGCGGCTGGAGCTTGCCCTGTTGACCCTCGCAAGCCGCGTTCGAATCCTGACCGTGGCCAACAGCAGCGGTGTGAGCAACCCGCGATGACCGGGGTGGTGAAGTATGGTCATACAACTGCCATACCGGATGTAGTGTGGGGATGCCTTCGTTAGCCGGTGGATTAATTGAAGGGATGAAACTTAAGTGCATTTTTTTATTTGAGTTAATTATCATTGTCTGTTTTGATTGGAGCCTCAGTTTTAATTCGAGTTTTTGAGAAATGCTGATTACATGTGATGCTTGTTTTTAATTAAGTTTATCATTATCACTCAGGGCGATAGTTTAAAAAAAAACCTTAAGTCTGCTTATCGCTCTTTTGATGTGTAATTCGTTTTGGTCGGCCACGAGATGTATGAGCTGATTGTCAGTGTTTGAGTCTAAAGATGATGATGACGATAATGGTGATGATTTTGTGTTAAAACGCAGACCAATTAAGTTCCACTAGCTACACGTGCTTTGGTTATTACTGTCTCCTCCTAAATATGAGCCGCTCCGGAGACTTTAGACGCACCCCAAGTGTGTGCCCGAGGTCACTGAAAGTACACAAAGATAAATATCCTCCCTATAGCCTCAACAAACTGTTGGGGAAAGTGCTGTTAGCGAGCACCTATGAAGGCTGGCACAGCACATGGAGGGGGTGGGTGGCCAGCATCACGCCCGGCCGCCTTTGTCTCCCCAATGGCGATGTTTACACACCGCACCAGGTACTTATTTGAGGTTGAGTCGACTTAGGGGAGGCCCAGGACCGGTTCAGATAAACGTCATTGGTGTTGGCTGTGAGCGGGAATCGAAACTCAAGTTGCCGTGCACGACGTGCAGCGCGCTAACCTCTGCACACAACAACAGCAAGAACCAAAGTGGCGGTGACGTCACCACGGCGTTTGTGCCAGACTAGGTGCACTTTGACACTAGGTGCACACGCACAGACACCCCCACAGGATTATGAGACGCACCTTCAGCTTTAGCTTTGTAATACAGGGAGGGGAAAGTGGGTCCCGTAGCCCATCACATCTGATGATGATAATGACGATAGTCGTATCTTCATATCTACAAGATAAAAAAAACAACTCGGAGAAGTTCAACAGTTATCACCGACCTAGATCTCTCCGTCTGTCAGTAAAAATGAATATTCCAACGCGCTTATAAAACAGCATCGCAACTTGCTCGGAAAATCGTTGTTTTTTTTTAAACACACAATTCCACGTGGGCCAGGGGGAGGCGAGCGGCACGTCGGTGCCAGGTGCGAAGGGAAGTGTAGCGGCGGCGCAGTAGGTTGGCACGGGAACATGGATTCATTCTGGCCGTTTCCTCCCATTGAACAACCTCCAGTTTCCAGTTGGAGCGAAAAAAAAGTGTGGGGGGGGGGTGTCCCAGCGGACAGCCCGAGCACTAAAGTAGGACACGCGGCGCGGTATAGAACAGCAAACGCCGTCTTCGCCGCCGCATTCCGGGTCGTTCCGTCCGACATTTTCCCCCGATTCCGCCCCCCCCCCCGTCTCACGATTGGCCGCGCTCGAGTTTCTTGAGCTGAAATTTATTTTGTAGTTTCTCTCCCCGCGTCGTCGTCCCCCCGAAGGAGAGATGCCGCCCGCGGTGGCTGTCGTTGGTCGGCGCGACGGAAGTTGCGACGGTGCAAAGTGTTGTTGGGATGGATTCTTGTGCATTGTTACATCTCAAATCTCCCTGTCTGTGGCAGCCACCAATGGGGGGTAACACCAGCAGCATGGATGGGTGCACCACCGTCGATCTGCAGAGACCTCGCGTGGTGGGGCAAAGTGTGGGCACTTCCACCTCCTCCCAATATGTTTGGCCGGCGACGAAAAGCAGCGCAAAATAAACTTCCCGAGTGGCTCGCCAGAGCCCTCTCTAGTGGAGGCCTTCTGCCGGCAGTGGCGCGGGAAAGAAATCGCAGGACTCCACCTTCACTGTTTTCTCTTGTGCGCTACTGGTGGGGAGCGGTGGCAGAGCGGTTAACGCGCTGTGCTTCGAACCCAGCGAGCCGAGTTCGATTCCCGCTCACACCCAACAGCAGTGACTACTATCACAACCGGTCATGGGCCTCTTCTCGAACGACTCGGACTCAAATGAGTACTTGGTGGGGTGTGTAAACATCGCTACGAGGGGACAAAGGCAGCCTGGGCGTGGTGTTGGGCCACTCACCCCCTCGTGTGCCGTGCCGGCCTTCATTGGTGCTCTAAAACAGCACTTGCCCCAACAGTCTGCTCAGGCTATACGGGGGATCTTTATCTTCGAAGACATTGAAATCCGTTTTCAGTCCTTCATCATTCCACTGCTGAGATGCAGACTTCCCCGTGCCATGTCATTGACTATACTTCACCGCACTGGCCATTGGGGATTGGTAACAGTGGGGGGTGAGTGCCCGGGGCTGGTCTAGCTATCGCTCACAGTTAACCGTGGTGGGGAATTGAACTCAGACAATTTGGGTTAATAGAGCAGCGTGCGAACCGCTGCACCGTTACTATACGCCACGTGTGTGCGCGTTTCAGAAGCAATGCACATTCGCACGAGCACAACTCACATACGCACACACACACAAAACCATCAAACTTTTGACTACCCATCGAACAAAGACGGTTACTGCATCGCGCGCTTTCAGATGCGCTGTTGCGGCCGTCTGGAATGCTCTTCCTTCCGACATTAGGAAGCCACTGGCAGCTACTCTTTCAAATCATCATCTAGATTGAAAACTCACTTCTCTAGAACTGTTTCTTTGTGTTTACCTTGTTGTCCTTCACCCCGCACATCCGATGAGCACGGTTGGCTAACGTACGGTGCGAAAGGAGTTCAACATACGTGCACTTCGCGTGCGTACGCACGCGCGCAAAGCATGCAAATCATTCCCATCAATAGCGTTGCGGAGGGAAAAGGTTCCCGATGACGCGTCGAGCGAGGGCAGCAGAGTAAGCGGCAGGGCTCGCCCCGCCGGGTTGTCACGTGTCCGCTGATTTGCAGCAGGCAAGAGGAGGGGAGCAAACGTTTATAGCCGGGGTGGCTGCTTCGTCGCCGCGTAGCCCCCCCCCAAACCCCCGACTGTAAATCGTGGTATTGAGTGGCGCGTGGTGGGAGTTCGGCCGTGGTCTTGTGACCGGTCGGTCCCCCCCCCCACCCTAACCCTCTCGCTTTAGAGCCCTTGCCCAGCCAAAAGCGATGTGACCGGAGTTAAACATAATGGGTGAGCTTAATTTCTTTGTGTTTTAATAGGGGGGGGGGGCAGGGAGGTGGAGGGGGCCTTAATGCAGCAGCGCCGTGATCCAGACGTCATTTATAGCGACAGTCGTCGGTGCCCGGTGAAAAAACGACGATTGGTCATTGTGCGGGCAGAGATCGTAGATGGATGATGATGATGATGATGTGAAGATGGCGATGGCGATGATGATTGCGATGATGTATAAGATGTTGACTACGGTAATGTGCATGGGTTTATCATTATTGTGTTCGTCATTACATAATGAACACAATTAGTATCATTCCTACTATAATGAGTCAAGAATGCATGTTTGTGTGTAACGCGCATGACGTCACTCCACATGCCGCCACCATCCCCGTCATTAATATTCATGAGCGGGTGGATTTTTTACACTCGAGCGGAAGAAGGTCGAGCGGAAATAGATTTTTTTTGCAAATTCGCTTTAAGTTTGACGTTTCTTTATTGAAAGTGAATCTAATAAATAATTATACGCATCACCAACGTGGATTTGGTGTCTTCATTTATTTATTCAGCACTTGAGCTGAAAGGTAAGTCGCTTCTACATTATGGTAAAATAGATATTTTTTGGTGATTTTCCAGATTTTGTATTGAATTCCAATTTATTTCAACCCCAGCGACCGAAAGCAGAAAATAATAAAGTATCAGAGCAGTGAATTTGAACAAATTGAAGGTCAGTTTTATACAGTGCTACAGTGACATGAAGTGAGGTGTTTTATGACGTAGTTTCGTGCAAGAATCACTGCCATTAATACAGTGCTACAGTGAACTGCAGTGAAGTGTTTGATGGCTTCGTTTTGTGCCAGATTCACTGCCATTACATTTACACGAGATTTATACTCAATTTTTTCACCGTGATGAACTTTCTGAGTTAGGGAAGGGGGGGGGGGGTACCCAGGGGTTCAGATGTTAATCACCACTAATTTTAGTCATGGCTGGAAATCAAACTCAGGTGACTTGGTTTTTACTGCAGTGCGCTATCCCCTGCACCGCCATAATAACAACAGATTGATGGCATCTGTTGTGATTTGGAAGAATATTATTTAATGAACATTGTCAACTATATAACTTTTGCTGCTTTAGTTGCGGACATTGAATATATTTTCTTATTACGTTCATCGCCACTCAATTATCCCCACTCTAATTAAAAAGGCACATCCAAACTCGCTAACAAGATGCCTTTTTCTCTGCCAAAGACACACTGTCAGCCTTATTTTTTCTCCAGCTGTGGAAAATAAATCACTTATAATTATCCGAATGCCGCAGCCAGCAGTCCGCGCTGGTCGTTGTTAAACTATCGGCCAGAGAGGGTTGGAGAGTGCGCGCCGAGCAGTACGGTTCACGCTACACGGCAGCCGAGTAGAATTCTTGCAAATCCGCCGTTGCATAACGCGCGTGTGTGTGTGTGCTCGTGTTGTTGTTGTATATGGGGAGCGGTGGTGTAGCGGTTAGCGCGCTGCACTATGAACGTGGCGTCCCGGGTTCGATTCCCGCTCACGGCAAACACCAGTGACGATTATCTGAACCCGTCCTGGGCCTCCCCTAGGTCGACTCAGCCTCAAATGAGTACCTGGTGCGGTGTGTAAACATCGCCGCTAGGGAGACAAAGGCGGTCGGGCGTGGTGCTGGCCACCCACCCCCTCGTGTACCGTTCTGGCCTTCATAGGTGCTCGCTAACAGCACTTGCCCCTACAGTCTGTTAAGGCTATACGGGGGATCTTTGTCTTTGTGTTGTTGTACAGTGATGCCACAAACGAGTAAAACCCGAGTGCAAAGTTGAGTAAAACGTCAAGCTGCCGTATTCTAGAGAAAGTGAGACCCCCAACCCCCGCCCTGCCCATACCCCCGGGACACTCAAGATTTAATTTGGGGAAGCTTTTTTTTAATAATCGGGAGAAATACAGTATAGCGAGGGAGATCCACTCGACTTGTGTTCCAGGAGATGATTGTGAAAGCGTGGCTTTGAAACAGGGAGGGATGTTCTCCTGCAGGATGATTGTGAAGGTATGGGTGGTATAAATCTTGACCTAAAGCTTTCGTGACTGCAGGAATTCATACGTTGGGTCTTTCGGTAAAGTCACGTAGATAGGTTAAAAGAAAATAACCACAAACTACGACGTTAAATATGTATCATTGCTTTTTTGTAAGTTCCATCAGTAAAACTCATTGAAATGCAAAAGTGTTTTTAATATTTTTTTTTTAATAATTTACACAAAAGTTGCATCATGTATAGTCAAAATGACATCACGTGACGTCACTTAGAAGGTATCGAGTGAACTCCCTCTCAGATGCATTCCCTCCTTTGGCTGCCACTCCCTCATTAGTCTCAACCACCACCCATCATCCCTGACCAAGCCCACTTACCATCATAAAAACAATCTCTGCACCTTGCGGAGATTGAAATCATCTAACCCAGGTGTCCCTCTTTATTATCTGTCTCAGTTAAAATCCCAAGAACGTTCCTCTGCACACCTTTCATCCCACGCACCGCTTCGCCTGATCCATCAGAACGTGCCCTCGGAGGCGCGGGCAGCTTCTCACTCCGCGTACGTCACCTGCCACGGGCACACAGACGTCCACTCGGGGCACGAACAAATAAAAAAACATTCTCGGCCACGCAATCCGCGTCCGCCCGGTCAAAACCTACGCGCGCGCTTCCTTCCACTCGCCGCTCTCCAGCTGCTCTGCGCCGACGACGCAGGGAACGAACAAACGAATAAATACGGAGAGTGTATAAATAACGACGTTAATTCAATTCATGGCCTGCCAGAGAAGGGTAACGGAGGTATTTTTTTTTTCAGAAGGAAACGACGACGCTAGCCGGGGGGTTGCTCTCTCTCGCGCTACAGCAGGATTGACCGACCGGCCCGGCCTTGCAGGCCGGCGGCTGCATCACGTGAATGAGAATGTTCGCTTTGTTATCGCGTTGGGTTCCTGCGCGAGCCGTGCGCATGTGTGTGTGTGCGCGCGCGCACGCCCGTGCCTCTCCTCGCCTCCACAATGACCACCTTTGTGGGCAGGAGTAGCGTGAGCGGTGAGCCGGGAGCTGCGCTCACGAACCCGGCGACCCGAGTTCAATTCACCGCTCACGGCCAGTGCCGAGGTCGACTCGGCCTCAATTGAGTACCTAGTGCGATGCGTAAAAACTTTGGCACGAGGGAGACAAAGGCGGCCACGCGTTGTGCTGGCGACCCACACCCCCCCCTCGTGTGCCGTTCCCGGCCTTTGCAGGTGCTCGCTAACGGCACTTGTCCCAAGAATCTGTCCAGGTTATACGGGCGGGGGGGTGGATCCTTGTCTTTGTGCTTTCTAGCCTCCACAATGACCACCTTTGTGGTGCGGCGTCGTCCCAGGCAGATTTTAATAAAGAGGGCGGCCTCCTTGAAGCACGAATCGAAACTTAGGTCACCGGGCTCATAGCGCAGTGTTGCTAACCGCTTCACACACACACACAAACACGCGCGCAGACACGTTGGAACTGAGGTTTAGTAGGGGAGCGGAGAGTGTCTCTGGCTGACAGCAGTGATTTAGGTTCGTGCAGCGCGATGAAGTACGGACGAATAATCCCTCGTGATGCGCACGGCTTGGCGAGGCCCTCATCCAGCAGTGGAATCACCGGGGGTGCGGTGGGCTGGGGGGGGGGCTATGCGTGTAAAATGTACACGGTACGGCCATGGTCTTCACGTAATGTTGAAGTTTAGATTGACGCTGGTCTACTTTCCGTCCACAAATCGAGCGTTCACGTGTACGCAGCAATGGCAGTGCGCGCACAACACCGTCTTGTGCGAATTCTCCCAGAGTTGTGCGTGTGTGTGGTGGTTTTTCTGTTGTTGTTAAAGGCATTAATGCAACTACGATTTGATTGTTTATATTTGGTCTTTCTGGAAAACCCATTTAGAGCCAACAGAAATAAGTGATTACGCTCAGTTGGGGACGTAAATTGGCGCAAATAAAAGATCTACCAAAAAAATTATATGACGGCAAGAAATAACTTTGCTCAGCAGACCCTGTACAGCTTCACTCACGTAAATGGTGGAATTATTTTGGTGGCGCTGGGTGTTTAATTCATTATTTATTATTCGTGCCACATTGAGAATTGCCTCTTTCACTCTTGCCGCGTGTGTTCTTTTCGTCTTCTCATTATTTTATTTTATTTCTAAAAGCGAAAAGCCTCCGCTGGTGATGGCTCATGGTTTCTCGGGACCCACAACTCCTCCTACTCACCACCGCCCCGACAGAAAATGGCAAAAAAAAAATCAAGCTTGAAGCGAGATACTGTATACGTTCCAGGCAAGTTCTTACAGTGCATTGTTCTCCTGGTTGTTTGCCATTACATGCCCCGAGAGAACATAAACAAAGATAAATTGATTAATGTTTCTTTTATTATTTAATGCAAACAGCGGAGAGAGAGGAGACACACGCGCGTGCACACACACGAAGTGAAACGTTTCCAGGAGTCTTGCGGTGTTGCCTTAAAGAGAACGTAACATGCCGAAAATGTTTATCTTAGACCGCTTAATATAAACGTAATAGGCGTTTTTTTTTGTTTTGTTACAAAAGTGAACAAAAGCTGCTACCGCCATCTTTCCTTTGTTTGTTCCCCCAAAACGGTCGCGGCGATGTCCCCTTGTTTCGCGATCCACGCTCGCAACCAGAATCAGAATATTTATTTATAACCGGAGGAATCCGATGAGCTAACAAGCTCTTTAAAAAAACAAAAACAGATGCCCCGCTGCATGCACCTCCGATTAGGCACGGTTGGCTACGTACGGTGCGAAAGAAGTTCAACGTGCATGTTAGCTGGTATTCCGCAGCGATAACGTCGCGATAAAGGTGCGGTCTTGTCACCGGGCCTATTGTTGTGCCAAATGCTGCTCGAAAACCCTCAACCCTGGCCACGCGCTAATTCCATATCCAAATTACATTATAGGAGGTGATGTCGCGGAAAGTGACGGGTACAACAACAACGGCTTGGTAGCCAACGCGCTACTTTTCCAGTCTCGCCAAGACGTACAGCGGAGGAGCATCGGAGTGAGTAATCGTTGGGTTGGGTTGCCACTCTTTAACTCCGGTGTTGAAATGTGTGTGGATGCACACTCAACAATTTGCCCCCTTGCAGCGAAATCCAAGAACCATCGCTGGACTTGAACCCGCACTACGGCGGCGACTACTACTGCTGATACAACAACAGAGTAACTCGTTTCAGAATTAGTGTGGAGCGATCTCTCGCCAAGAGGGGAATTCCACATGGCATTGACAGGGAGGAGCGCTAGTAGGACAACTGCCGCTACACATTCCCAACTCAGCGGTGTAACCCCACGAGGCATGCGCCTGTACCGACAGCCTGACACCTCCGAGTAGCGCGCAGTTGGCTACGTACAGTGCGAAGGAAGTTTAACATACACACGTACTTAACAGGAATTTTCAAATACCTTTGACGTGAACACACACACACACACTTTGGTCACGTCCGTCTGACTGCACTAAACTTAGAAACACACACCTGTTGCTGCCAGGTTAAACACGTTGCCCTCTAACACACCGATGAGGGCACCAAATGCCGCTTTTGCAGTGATGGCTGAAAGTTGCTTGAAGGCGATTTCTGAGTGGACGGGCCTCGTGTTGCCATAAGCGCACATCCGATTGGCGCCGTTTGGCTACGTACGGTGGGAAAGAAGCTCGGTGTACTGTCCACGCGCGTCCAATTAAGTGAAGGGGCAGGCAGATGTGGCACACGGGCCGTAGATTTCCCCAGCGGTGGAAACACCACGCGGCTGTCGCAGGGCTCGTATGCTGCTGGACATCTGTGAGAGATAAAAAAAAGAGCTTCATAGCTCATCGGATTCCTCCAGGATGAACAGAGATTCTGATGTGGCCGGCATCGTTGCGTGCACGCGCTTTATGACCGCGGGGGAAGAAAAAAACCCGATCATAATGTAAACCGTTAGCTATCGCCTTGTGAAACGATTTACGGTGGCCGTAATGAACATAGTTGTCTGCAGGAGCAAGCGGTGGCATGGCGTGGTTGGCGTAGGCCCAGGTGCAAGCAATGAAACGGGGCCCTCCCTGCCATGTAGAATTTCCCCGCGTGTTCGTAGCCCGGCTCCCGACCGCTCTGGCACGTGAGCCCTGGTGTACTTGCATTGCCTGACAACTCGATAGCAATGCCACTCGCTCCTACATTCATCTATGGGCCCTATGTTAGTCGATTCGTGTGTGTATATATTAGGGTGCTATGTTGCTCAATGGGCCCTGTGCAAGTCTACGGGCTCTATGCTAGTATATGGGTCTCTAAGTTAGTCGTTGGCTCCTATGCTAGTCGATAATTTCTGTGTTGGGCTATACAGTCCCTCCAGAAAAACACGATTATGCGATCGCAAGATTTCACGCAAAATCAGCCAAAGTCCGCATATTTATGCGGGGGGCGCGTTTTTTCAAATACGCCGCACTTTCGCCGCATAAATTGCAGATTTCCGCGCGCAAAATATGCGGGCTTGCATGATTTCATAATCCCCGCATTTTCTTTGCAAAAAGTCACATATATCTTAGCAGAAAGTTGAAAAATGTTGCGTTTACTTCACACAAGCGCAGCCATTTCCCCTGTTGCCATGGGAACGTTATGAAGTGACGTCACTCGTTACGTGACATCATTGAAAAGCTGCAAACCCCGCGATGCCAATGAAACCATGATGAAGCCCGCAAATCTTTCTCATTTGCCAACAAACATAAGCGCAAAAGACCACGCAAAGCAGTTCCCCAGTGTGTTACATGACAGTGGGGGCAAATTATTTTGCATAGCTACCTCTGTAAAACAGGAAGCACACATTTTATTTTTTAATATTTTATTTATTCATTTTTACAGAAGTTGTAGCATATTCATTTTGTAAAGCTACAGAACTTGTTCGACTCAATGTTTTGTAAGTTTGAGCCATCTGTTTGTTAAGGTCTGAAATAAAACAAGATGAGAACTTAAATATTCCCAGCACTTTCTGTGATGTAGTATGCTTGCTTATCATAGGAAGTAATAAGAAATGACTCTTTACATTAAAGTAGTAGCCTAGTGAATAGGGTGTTGGGGGAATCACTTTTTTTTCTCTTTTTCATCAAACCGCAGTTTTTGCAAGTTCCCGCAATTTTTGCAAGTTCCCGCAATTTAATCGCATAAAATTGCATAAATATCCCGCATATTCCATCGCATTTTTTTAAGAAAACGTGCCGCATAATCAACGATTTTTGCCCGCAACAATCACCAAAAAACTCCGCGTTTTTCTGGAGGGACTGGCTATAGCTGCTCTATGTTACGCTACGTGTAATTTGATTGTCTGTGACTTATTTGTCTCTTTGTTGGTCTATGAGTCTCCGTGATAGTTCACAGTGTACATCTGAGGGCCTAAGTGGTGTTGCTCGTTTGAGATGGTCCCTGATACAAGGCGATGCCTACTCTTTCACGCTGACCGGATGGCTTTTGGCTAACCATCGAGCAAAGACGGTCACTGCATCGCGCGGCGCTTTCAGATGCGCTTCTGCGGCCGTCTGGAACGCTCTGCCTTCCTGCGCTTTTAAAGCATCTAGATTGAAAATGAATTTCTTTGGAACTGCTTTTTGCGTTTAATTCTTTGGCCTTCCCCCCGCACACCCGATTAGCGCGGTCGGCTACGTACGGCGCGAAAAGAAGTTCAACATACCTACATACATACACGTCTTACAATCGGTGGGAGTAACATCACACACACCGAACTTGCCGATCAACTCGCTGCGGTTTACCCGCTTATATTGCTGGGTGGATAGAGGCTGTTGGTGTGGAGTGGAGGGGGGGTGGTGGTGGCAAGGGTGGGTGGGGGATTTACGAAACTTGACGCCGCGGGTAGTAAGTGTAAATCTTTGGCGCGAGTCTCGTTAAAACTATTTACCTCGAAGAACGACGAGTTGGACGTGCGTCTGGATGACGGCCAACGTGCCCGTCGGCAGGTCACCGCGACCTGCCACCGCCCCACCCCTGCCACCCACCCCAGCCACCCCTGCCACCCAGCCACCCACCCACCCCAGCCACCCACCCACCCACCAGGTCACCGCGACCTGCCACCGCCCCACCCCTGCCACCCACCCCAGCCACCCCTGCCACCCAGCCACCCACCCACCCACCCACCCCAGCCACCCACCCACCCACCCCAGCCACCCACCCAGCCACCCACCCCACCCACCCCAGCCACCCAGCCACCCACCCACCCCACCCACCCCAGCCACCCACCCACCCCAGCCACCCACCCACCCACCCCAGCCACCCACCCACCCCAGCCACCCACCCACCCACCCCAGCCACCCACCCACCCACCCACCCACCCCAGCCACCCACCCACCCACCCCAGCCAGCCACCCACCCACCCCAGCCACCCAACCACCCACCCCAGCCACCCACCCACCCACCCCAGCCACCCCAGCCACCCCAGCCACCCCAGCCACCCACCCCAGCCACCCACCCCACCCACCCCAGCCACCCACCCACCCACCCCAGCCACCCACCCACCCACCCCAGCCACCCACCCACCCACCCCAGCCACCCACCCACCCACCCCAGCCACCCCAGCCACCCACCCCTGCCACCCACCCACCCCTGCCACCCACCCACCCACCCCAGCCACCCACCCCAGCCACCCACCCCTGCCACCCACCCCAGCCATCCACCCCTGCCACCCACCCCAGTCACCTACCCACCCCTGCCACCTACCCACCCCTGCCACCCACGCCAGCCACCCACCCCTGCCACCCACCCCTGCCACCCACCCCTTGCCACCCACGCCAGCCCTGCCACCCACCCCTGCCCCCCACCCACCCCAGCCACCCACCCTTGCCACCCACCCCAGCCACCCACCCCTTGCCACCCACGCCAGCCCTGCCACCCACCCCAGCCACCCACCCACCCCTGCCCCCCACCCACCCACCTACCCCTGCCACCCACCCCTGCCCCCCACCCACCCACCCCTGCCACCCACCCACCCACCCACCCCTGCCACCCACCCCTGCCCCCCACCCCTGCCCCCCACCCACCCACCCCTGCCCCCCACCCACCCACCCCTGCCACCCACCCACCCCTGCCACCCACCCACCCCAGCCACCCACCCCAGCCCAGCCCAGCGACCCCGCGCGCTCAGATCGCGAGAGCCATCGGTCGCAACGGCGATCGCAAAGCCACATCAGCAGCAGCAGCACCGCAATCAGCCCTCGGCCCGCCCCACACCGTCGGTTTTTCTTGTTTGTTAGCAACCCCCCGACCCCAATCCCACTTATTTGTACGCTTATATAATTTCTCTCTTCGTTTACTTTACTTTTATTCATTAAACCTGCGATCGTGCTCGTCAGCCAAAAAAACATGTTTGGCTGGCCTGTGTGTGTGTGTACGCGTGTCTGTGTGTGTGTGTACGCGTGTCTGTGTGTGTGTGTGTTTGTACGCGTGTCTGTGTGTGTGTGTACGCGTGTCTGTGTGTGTGTGTTCGCGTGTCTGTGTGTGTGTGTGTGTACGCGTGTGTGTGTGTGTGTACGCGTGTCTGTGTGTGTGTGTACGCGTGTCTGTGTGTGGGTGTGCATGGGTCCGTGTGTGTGTGTGTTTAATGTATGCGTGTATGTGTTTGTGTGTGCATTAAATTCACAGTTTTTGTTTATTATTATAGGTGAGACGGGGGTAGTGGCTAGCGCACTGCACAATGCCGAGTTCAAACGAATATCTGAACTGATCGTGGTCGACGCATTCTCAAATGAGTACCCGGTGCGATGTGTGAACATCGCCACTGGGGAGACAAAGGCGGCCGGGCGTGGTGCTGGTCACCCAGCTCCTCGTGTGCCGTGCCGGCCTTCATAGGCGCTCGCTAACAGCACTTGCCCCCAAAAGTGTGTTTAGGCTATACGGGGGATCTTTATCTTGTTTGGGTGCATGTACATATTTATGTAAGTGTGTGTTTGTTATCAACGCCACACCCTTTGCCATGCATGACAGGACATCGATATGCCTGAGCAGCATTCCTTACCCTGATTATAGCACTGCATAATGTTTGTGTTAATCATCATCGCCATCAAAGTTGTAATGAGAATGTAACTCTTCATCAAGTCGAGGTAGAAGAGCAATGCGGTGGTTAGCACACTGCGCCGTTGACCCAACAACCAATAATAGTTCTTCGTAAACTTCGTTTTCTTCGCTATCCTGTGCCCTGAATTTGGCGCGGCATCATTGTTTTGTTCGCCGTCAATGAAGCTGTAATTTAAATATAACTTTTAATCAAGTTAAGTTGGGATGGAGAGGTGGTGTAATGGTTAGCGTGCTGCCCTGTGAACCTGGCGACCAGAGTTAGATTCCAGCTGACAGCCAACACCAGTGACTATTATCTGAATCAGTATCAGCCGTGGGCCACCCCAAGGTCGACTCAGCCTTAAATGAGTACCTGGTGCGATGTGTAAACATCACCATTGGGGAGACAAAGGTGGACGGGCATGGTGCTGGCCATCAACCCCATCGTGCACCGTGCTGGCCTTAATAGGTGCTCGCTAATGGCACTTGCCCCAACTGTCTGTTAAGGCTATTACGGGGGATCTTTGTCTTTTTTTGGGCGTATTGTGTAGTGTGTGGGGAGCGGTGGTGGAGTGGTTAGCGCACTGTACTATGAACCCGGCGACCTGAATTCCGTTCCCAGCCACAACGAACATCAGTGGTGAATATCTGAACCAAACCTGGTCCTGGACTTCCCCTAGGCCAACTCAGCCTTGAATGACTACTTGGCACAGTGTCCCCATAGTCAGTATTGGGGAGACAAGGTGGCTGGGCGTGGTGCTGTCCACACCACCGCACAATGGTGAGTCATACCAGGCATTGAAAGGGACCTTGGCTACGCAACTGCACCAACTCGCAGTGACCAGCATGGTGAAGTATGGTCAAACAACCCCAGTGATTGACAAAGCACTGGACAATTTAATTTTACAGCAGCTCTCACTCTGGCGAGTAACTACCGTTTCATAATCGATATTTTAATCGATATTTTATTATGTTTTATTTTTATTATTTTATTATTTCCCCTCTACGTGACTTTACCGAAAGAACCAAGAAGATGAATCCCTGCAGTCACGAAAGCTTTAAATCGAAAAATCGATATTTTGTTGTATATAGCTGTGATCCTTCCAATAATTTACAACAGCAAACTGGACGCATTCGTCAATAACACTGTGGCCTGAACAGGAAAATATTTAATAGGTGACGTTTCATGCTTAGGCCCTTCAAAATTACAGTTAAATTGTTTCTTACGATCGTCATTATCATCATCATCTTTTCTTTGAGGTCACAAAAATTTACATCAACAGGAGTTTTTTTACGGCTTGCTTGTCCCTGGCATAGGAATGTGGACATTCCATTACGGCGATCTATTCTCGGCTGCCAAAGGATATAAGCGTTGCCCGTTGCCGCCTCAACACTTTGATGTTTGGAATTGTTAAACATCTGGGTGCAACTGTTTGTCAAGACACTCTTTCGAGATGTTAGCGGAAGATGTTAAACCATGGGGGGAAGACGTTGAGAGTTAATGACTTGGCCAGAAGACTGACGCCGCCGCGTTGGTTGGCTTTGCTTTGATAGAATATCCTCAAGCGCCTTTCCTTTGGCTATATTGGGAAAGTTGCAACCCAGCAATTTTTAGAGGGATGTCCAGAGAGACTTTCGACATGGCGTTTGTACTGGCCAGATGTATTGGAAGAATGCCCGTAGTTTACTCCAACGCATGCGACCTACCAATCGATTACTATTCAAACTATCTTCTATTTTGCCAGGTAAGGCCCACTGAGCTATACAGCTCTTTTTCAGAAGCGACCTGGCCACAAATGATAGCTCGGCAAAGTGGCTTATCGCGTGGAAATTTATAGCCGCCAAATACTCTAAACGTGATGTTGATTCTTAATGTGGAGGGAAATGCCGGAGGACCCGGAGAAAAATCCACACGGCCACGGGAGAGAAAGACCCAAACTCCAAATATCCAGGTGTCAGGGTCGAGATCGAACCCATGACCTCCTGTATACCAGGCGAGGTAGTTAACATCTCGCCACCACGCTGCCTTGACTAACTGTTGTGAAATATTGATTTAAAGCTTTCGTGACTGCAGGGCTTCATATTCTTGGTTCTTTCGGTAAAGTCACGTAGAAGGGAAATAATAAAGTAAAATTAATATATATTAATATAAACAATAACTGTTGTGAACCCATTTTATATTTCCAGGTGGACAGAAGCGGTGGGGAGGTGGGGGGGGGGGTGGCGGGCCCATTTCATAAACTCGTTTCAAACTACTGACCTCTGAACTTACAAGTACCTATGTGTGAACCCTTACTCCGTGACAGCATCCGTGTTAGACGGACAGTCCACAGCGTAAGCCTCCCGCGTTGTCACTGAGCATCGACGGGTCGCGCGGCGGGGGGGGGGGCTCTGCCTGCCGTACGGCTCCTCCAACATCAAACGCGCTCGACAAGTAAAGATGGGGTCGGCTTGGACTTGCGTAATCCGAACATTTCGTGCGCGTCTTTGCGATCAGTGAGCAGCGCACACAGGCAGACATTAATTCCAGGTGCCGCTTGTTGGGTTGCCAGTTGCCGGTTGCCAGATTCAGGCGTTACGTATTTTTTTCCTTGCAGACAAGACGAAGACACCCCGCCTATAGAGGAGCCTTTACAGGTTGCTTGGCAAAGTGCTGTGAGCGAGCGAACATCTATGAGGGCGAGCGCGGTGCTCCATGATTTGCCCAGCCGTATTTGTCTCCCCAGTGCTGATGTTTTACACACAACTTTCTCATTTGAGGCTGAGTCGACCGAGGAGAGGGCCTGGAACAAGTTCAGATGCTCGCCACTGATGCTGCCAATATGCAGGAGCAGGAATTGAACTCGGCCACCCCCAGCAGCTTTCGTAGAGTCGACCGCAGCACGCTCAACCACCACTCCGCCGCTCCCCGCACCGTGACATAAAGACAAAGATCCCCCATGTAGCCTCCACAGGCATATACCCCCCCCCCAACCACCACCACCACCCCCGCCGCATACACACACACGCACACGGTGCCAACTGAATGGTGCTGGGTGTGAAAAAAAAAGTTTTGATTCTCTGCCAAAACCGCTCCCCCCTCCACTTTCTCGTCCACACACACAGACACGCACAGACACACACAGACACGCACAGACACACACAGACACACACACACACAGACACACACACACAGACACGCACAGACACACAGACATGCACAGACACACACAGACACACACACAGACACACACACAGACACACACAGACATGCACTCCCCTCTTTGCTTCCCCGTGCACCGAGCTCTACCTCGGAGGAGAGTCCATGCTGTTTACTGCGCATTCCCTTTTTGTGTGTGTGTGTGTTTTTGTGTGTGTGTGTGTTTTGCAGCGTCGGCTGTATTTTTCTTCTTCAGCATGCAGAATGATGCCCCCCCCCCACCACTTTGCTATACAAAGGGCTCGCTGTGCATTCTGTCTCGAGCATTGCCCCCGGGCTCTCGTCGGGGTTTGTGAGCAAGCGGGCTTAACGTCTCGGCTGAGAACAAATACAAAATAAGTCCAGGAGAAAACTTCGCCCCGAGGTCACTCCTAAGGGGTACAATTTAAAGGGGGACATCACCGCATCAGCAAACGTACACACCCCACCGACGATAATGCATCCCGCTTATATTTCTACGCAGTGCCCCCGCACCCTCCCCCGTCGTATGTACAGCTAAGGCTGGTGTGTGTGTGTCTTGTATACTCCGTTGCGTAAGTGTGTGCGTGTGTGTGCGCGCGCGCGAGCGGATCTGCTGTGCAACGTTATTGACACCGGGGACAAGTTGATATGGGTGCGTCTTATTTTCCAGAGCGCCGTCTCGTCGAGAGAATATGGCCGCTGCTGCCCGCTTGCTGTGTTCTTGATATCTGGGTGGTTTTGGAAGGTAAAACTGATCCCCGTAGTTCCTGGCTGGTTGTCTTTTTTGTTGTGATCACGGTTGCCGAGCGCGGGCCCACAACGCCGGCAACAAACAGCGCGCTGTTGAAGGTGTACGAGATCAGAGTTAATGTGGGGTTTTTATTTTATTTCAGCAAGGCTATAAGAACTTGGGAGAATTAGAGACAATGGGAGGGAGTTCTGAAGCCGAGCGGTGCGAGGAAAGAGGCGGAAAAAGAAATGCTTCTAGCTTCGTATCAGCTTTAAAGGCCCCTCCATGCAGACACACTCTCTTTCAAGCGATCGTTTCAAGCGAACTATAATGATATCACGCTGACCGGCTATTGTTTATCGTATGCGACAGGGGAGGGGTGCAAACTTTTAACGTGTTCGAAGCTTTCCGGCTCCGTTCGTCTCATAATTTGCCGCCTTTGAAATTTGACAAGATGACTTTTCAAGAAGAAAAACTTTACTCCACTAATTAAATCGCCAGTGCGTGCTTGCATTCTCCACTCGTGTCCCGTCCCGCCCACCCCCCCACTGCTCCAACCCGTCTCTCTCTCTCTCCCCTCTCTTTATTTTAAATTGAATGATCATGCAGACGCCCGTGTCGTAAAACTGATGAATCACGGCGAGCCAAGAGATGCCTTTATAGATCACTATTGATTCTGTCGGGCCATTCTGCACCTCCTTGAGTATCTTGCACACGTACACTCCCTCTCCGCTCTCACTCGTTGGGGCGGCGGCGGCGGCGGGGGTGGGGTGGGCGGAACTGGATGTTTTTCAGACATGCGGCAAAACATTTTTTTTGTTCCCTCTATCCGTGTGCGTGCGTGCGTGCGTGCGCGCGTTCCACCAAGATGCGGAATAAATTAATGGGATACTACATTAATTGAAGCAGCAGCAGCGGAGGCGACGTAGAGCGCCACACGTCCGCGATGAACAGTGGGCAATTTATAATCCGAGGGCCTGGGAGGAGGGGGACCGCTTTGCCCCTCCGAGGCAGCATCGGATTCCGCGAAGTGATTAATTAATCAGCAAATGTCTGGTCACCGTGATCGGGGAACAAAAAGAAAACCTAACTGTGCAGCCCCCACAATTGCTGCTGGCATGCTCACCCACACCACTGTTGGGGTTTAGAGCCCCTCTCAAGTCGAATTCGGCCTACGCTGCCACGCAGGCCAGACGTGGGGGTGCCCACACTTTTTCCCAACCGAGCACAGTTTGCTGATCGACGGACAGCGGTGTCCCCACTCACAAACAGCCCTTTTATACTGTCAACGGTGGGCAGCTCTCAGAAACGCAGGAAACTCGCTCCGTTGCGTCACCTGCTGTTCCTGGACGAAATTATTTGAACCCGCGACCTTTGGGTCGCTAGCACGGCGCGTGCGCACTGAACGTTCCAACGTCGCAGCGTGTCGTGACGAGACGAGAACTGAACCGGCGCCGACGGGACTTTCGCCATCGCACCAACGAGGGCGGCACGTGCGTTGTCCTAATGACAGGCTCGTGGTATTTCGACTCGTGCGCACTTGGCGCGCCGTCTCGGTGCGTAGCGACAAAGAGGTGGAGGGGAAGGTGGTGGGAAGTCGAGCCTCGAGCTTCGTATTTGGATCCAGTTCCCCAATTTTTTTTTCTGCTACGGCCTTGCCCTTGCAAGTCTTGACGCTTGCATCACGCGTGGCACATATTAACAAATGCCAGACGGACGTTTTGAAATTAATGCACGGTTATGAGCCCCGATAACATCTAGCCCTGTGAGCTCAGTGGGTTGGCGATGATGAATTTCCATCATGTGTCGCCGCGGCTTCTGTGGACGCCTGTAAAGGTCCCCGTTTAAACATTTTGCCAGAAAATCAAAATATGTTTTTTTTTTCTCCTAAATTAATAATTCTAACTATAGACTACGTGAAAAAAAAAATGGTTACACGTTATTTCTCGTGTGTACCGCATTCATAATAGGGGATTGCTGCCATAGTGTGATGGTTATGCACACTGTACTTGCAATCCCCAAAAGTCACTGATTCTATATTCCGTGGCAATTTAAACAATGGCTCATTTAGGTTTGACCATACCTCACCACCCTCGTTGATAAACCAGGTTACAGGCATGCATGCAGTGATGCTCATAGAGTGAGTAATTAAGATAAAGTGTTTGCATATTTCATTCCGCATTCTCGTGGTATGTATGTACGTATGTTGAACTTCTTTCAAACCAACCGTGCTCATCGGAGGTGCGGGGGAAGGACAACAAGCTAAACACAAAAAGCTGTTCTGAGAAAATGAGATTTCAATCTAGATATAAAAATGCATAGCTCCCAGTAGCCTCCTAATATCGGAAGGAAGAGAGTTCCAGACGGCCACAGAAGCGCTTCTGGAAGCCCGCGATGCAGTGACCACCGTCTTTGTTCGATGGTTAAGCAAAAAGCCGCTGCGAGGATGGGCCAGTTGTTCCACGGGGTGACATCACTGTTGATTTCCCACAAAGCAGTGCTAACTTTAAAGACCACTGAGCAGTGATGGACGGAGGTGATTCACAGCGATGGTTGAAACCGGGGGAACCTTCCTTCCAACCGTGAGCCAAGCCTCCTAACCACAGTGCCGCCCAGCCCGATTGTCGACAGCAATAAATAATAATGAAAGTTTGCAGCCGTTTGTCAATCTACTGCTGGATGGAAGCCTCCCCCACTCTGTGTTGTCGGTCTTGGGCAACTGTTTGACCACGACTGTTTGCACGGGTCAGTGTGCCCTGGTGAAATAGAGAGGATCAGGAACCAGTCGGCATATATCACTCGTCACTGATGTTGGCCGTGCCCCGGGAATTGACCTCGGGCTTATCGGGTTCAGAGCGCAGTGCAATAACCACTGAGCCACCGCTGCACTCCCTGTATTGACTCAATTTCCATCATTTTATATCAAGTCCCGGGACCGGGTCAGATATCACTCGCCACTGGCGTGGAATCGAACCGAGGGCAGCCAGGTTTGGGGCGTGATGTTCCAACCATCACGCCACCACTCCACCCCACTCATAATACGTAGAATATAAAGGTGCAGCCTGACAATTGCTAGCTCATGTCGCTGCAGATGGAAGGGCCTCCGCTCGAGGGAGCTCTTGAGAGCCCCTCCCGGTGGGTGTTTTGGCCTACTCTTCCACGTTGGCCAGACGTCTTGGAAAAGGCGGGCGTACCCACACCTTTACCCTGCCACACGACTCGCTGTATCCATTCACGCCACGTGGTGGACAGAGGAGGCACAGGGGGGCTGCGGGCAGAATTTCAGAAGCTTCCGCGCCGGGAGATATAATTGAACCCGGTGACCTCTGGATTGCAAGACGGATGTGCTCACCGCTACGTGCAGCACCGTAATCAGTAGATGGCATTAATTCAGGGCTGGCGGCTGACGGGGGTGGTGGTGGTGGGACAAATTGTGATGAGCACTTGACCCAGCAGTGCGCACGGAGGCAAAACTCTGTGTTTACACATCGGTTAAACAACAATTGTCTGAGAGCCCCCCCCCCTGCAGTGGTGTCCACTGATACGTATCTGTTGTGACTGGCGCCCGTGGGCTTGCTTTCGTCACACTCGCTGTGGATGCGTTTACCGAGACCGCGGGTTAAACGCTGGTTTTCAGTCGTGGCGGGTTTATTGGTGTTAGATGATGATGATGATTTCCATTTATATTTTTTAAATCCACCGCTAATCATTTGTGCATCTTTTTGTTCGTTTGTCACAGAACCTCGTTTTGTTGTGTGTACGCGCGGGAATAGTGGCTCGGCAGTGTCGATTGGCGTTTTGCAAATCCCGCTTTCGTGTGTCACTCCTGTGCAGTCGGGCACCAACATTTCTGGATCAGTGGGCTACCGTCAATATCTAACCGTTTTGGCGGACCACCGTGCACCAGTATCTTTTTCAACGCTATGTAATGACTCTTCACGTCGTTCGCAGCGCACAGTTGCGCGGACCACTTGGGAGCGAGCACAAGTTGAGGACGACTGCTTGCGATGTCGACGGGGTGGAGTGGTGGCGCAGTAGTTAGCACGCTGGCGCTACAAACCCGGTGACCTTGTGGTCGATTCCTGGCCACGGCTAATAATTGGGGGTGAATGATGCCCCCTTTCACCAACGCCCACTGAAAAGTGTGGTGACGCATGGCCTAAGCAACCCTCACGACTGACACGGCATGAGAGGAGGCCTTTGATCCAGCAGTGGATTGTCAACGGACTCTAAATAATCATCATTATAAATCACAATTCACTTATCCTTTACTATATTGCCATAAAAGTCGTCATCATTATCTGCATGTGCCTATACAGTACATGAATTTCGGAATCTTCTTCTGTACTTGCTTTGCAAAAGTCCGGCTGTCTCGACTCAAATAGTACAGAGACAAAAGTTCCCCCGTATAGCCAATCCAGACTGTTGGGGCAAGTGCTGTTCGCGAGCACGCTTGAAGGCCGGCACGGCACACGAGGCGGTGGGTGGCCAACACCACGCCCGGACGCCTTTGTCTCGCTGGTGGCGATGTTTACACACCGCACCAGGTACTCATTTGAGGCTGAGTCGACCTAGAGGAGAGGCCCATGACGGGTTCAGATAATTATCGTCACTGGTGTTGGTGGCCGTGAGCGGGTGACTGGATTCGTAGCGTGGTGCGCTAACCCCTACACGACCCACCCCCCCCAAACAGGAACACACACACACACTACACACGTGGCAATGTTGGAGTTAAACTCGTGGGGAGCCGATTGGGGTTCAACGCCTCCCCCTGCCCCCTCCCCTCCCCCACTGGCCCCCGCCCCTTCCCACCGCCCCCGCCCCTTCCCAATGGGTCGTGCCTATCCATTGTATGTTATTGAACCGAGGCCAGTCGCGTCACGAGTTGAAATCGCAGAACAGATAATCACCAGCGGTGCTGATTTCACCGAATTATCGTTCCAATGTCAATTATTTTTCTAGTTAATTCTGACCTCATTGACACGATCTACATATCATAAGCGTTCAAATTACGTCTTATTAATTCATACGAGTGGCTCCATTTGTTTAATACGTGAGACACTGTGGTATACGTGTGTGAGCATCATCGTCAGCGAGCCCTTACTACCCAGCCAAGACGATCCTTGCGATGTAATAATTCACCCCAGAACCTCTGCGCGAGGTCTGATTTCGTCCGAATCTCAAGAGCATGAGTTCCACGCGACAATTACATGTTTATTAAGTCTTAACAATTATAAACACGAAGTTTGCCTATATTACAAACACGACACACGGAACGAGATAACTATTATTTACACTTACTTCGTAACCGGGGTCAACCCATCCATTCGTTTCCCAACATGGACTTCTCCCGACAAATCGGTACTCATGAATTATAATATTTATTTATTCTGGAGGAGGAATCCGATGAGCTATCAAGCTCTTTTTCACAGATGTCCAGTAGGGGCACAGGGTCAGAACATTTCAACAACCACTCAAAAAATATAGTCACAAATGAAATGAAAGATTGTTTTTCTTTCCAAGGCAAAGCCCACCACTAAGCTATTAGCTTCATTTTCAGTAGCGACCTGGCCACAAATCATCGGCAGTCATTTTATTGACCTCAAAAGGGGGGGGGGGGCGTTACGGTGTGGACCACAATTGGACCAGCGGGGATTTGGAACAGGCAAGGCCCCCCCTGCCCCCCCCCCCCTGCCCCCCCCCTGCCCCCCCCCCTGCCCCCCCTACGATTGTCCGTCGCTGCCTCTGCGCTGGCCCAGCCAGTCTGACCACCGCGCCACTTGTCCGGAGTGAATGGCGGGATCGCGACGTGTGAAATTGGCACTTCCGAGAATTTCCAAGAGGCCCGCCGGGATTAGCGGTGGCTGGGGGCGGGCGGGCGGGTGGGTGAGCGTCCACACGAGAGGGGGGGGGGTTGGTGGTGGACGTGAAGGGGGGGGATGGGATGGGATGGGAGGTGCCGGGATTTGTGGGGGGGGGGGGGTAGCGTTTTACAGTACGGAGGCGGAAATGGTGATTTACCGTCGCGGGTAGTGGTGGTGTTCCAAAAGCCCCGTTCTCACGCCCCTTTCGCCGCGCGCGCTACTGTAATATTTCAGAAGACACAAAGGGGCCACTGGCCCATGGGTGAGACGGCCAGAGCATTCCCACCGTAAATCGGACGGCTAAAATAAGACGCGGAGAAAACACAACAAAAACACGCTCACACACAACAAAACACAACAATCTTTATCCGTGCAGTCACAACAGGCAGCCAGTCTGCTCCGCTCCTCTCTCTCGCTTGCTCTTGAGGTTTTATTTTATCTTTGGTGGAGGGTGGGGTGGATGTGGGGGGGGAGGTTCCTTGATCAACGAAAATGTTTAGAATTCCTCTATGCAGCTCACCAAAACAAAATCTGAGAGAGAGACACACGCACTGCACTCCCATTGAGATATGCATCTCCTTGGGCAAGAAAGAACTAATTCTGTTGAGCCATTCCCCAAGTCTGCCTTGAAAAAAAGAGGCAAAAAGGGAGCATCAGTGGGCTTTGGTAAAATAAAGGGAATTAAGTCGACATCAAGCAAATGGTTCGGCGCGGTGGTCAATGAATAGCAGCAAGAATCCAGCAACCTCAGTTTGATTCCAGGCCACGGTTAACATCAGTTGTGGGTAATATCTGTGAACCAGACCTGGGCCTCTTTCACCAAACTGCACCGACCAGCACGGTGAAGTATGGTCAAACAACCCCCATGTCCGGCATCGTGTGGAAAAACTTGAATCCGGAAGTGGACGTGACAAAACGGTGTAATTTTTTTATTATCATGTTTTATTTGCTCATGATAATAATCGAGCCGGGTAGCATGGCAAAAGGATTTCACTTCGGCTGGAAGGTTTCGACCTGATACAATGAGTACCACTGTGTGGAAAATAAGCAGCAATTTTCTCATTGAGGTACTGGTCTGTGCCAGAGGAATGTGGAATGTTCACCATTTTTTGAGCTTGGAGACACTTTTGAGTTTGACTGATATCAGTAAGTCAACAAGTAATCCTTGCACAAGTGCTAACGGCCTAGTTTTTTTTTGAGTGCCTTGGCAGTGGAGTGAAGATGATGCAAATTTTCATTTCTCTGAATGTAATTTTCCCCAGTGTGCATATTTGAGTTCACAGTTTCCATCTCCCCGGCTCTCATAATGCCACAGTGCCAGTCTTGCTTAAATTCCTCTCTCTCTCTCTCTCGCTGTCTCTGAGCCTGGGCCACAGCCACCATGGCTATTGCGGGTGTCCAGACAATGCCAACATTTTTAGATATGGCTAAGAGACCCTAACACAAGTTAGGGTGGGGGTGGAGATCACTGTGTTTTTGAGTCCAAGGTGACGTAATTATGCTGACAACAGAACATTCAAATACACAGTGGCACATGAACAGCAATCTCAGTACTCAGTAGGCACAAAGATTTAACATAATTACAGCGCAGTAGTGCAGTTTCGTTAAACACGTCAAACGGGGCTTGTCAGTACATATAAGGGTGGCAACAGTGACGAATGACAGCACGAGCAAAAGAAACGGCTCACCGTGCATCTGTAAATCTCACCAATAACCAGCAGCAACCATTTGCCATTAGGAACACACGGCGGGGATGCGCCGTTGCTCTGAACAGCACGCAAACTTGTCTCTGCAAAGTCTCTCTCGCTCGCTCTCGCACGCCTGCCCCACCGGGAACAGCAAGCCCCCCCAGAGAATGCCAGTGCCATGCTGTGTAACTGATAGCCGACCCCACATCCTTGGGCATGGCCCCAGGATTCCTGTTGATGTGGGACGTGGGAGGCGGGGGATGGGACGGGGGTGAGGCGATATAGGAAGGAACAGGGAGGGTTATCTTGGGAAGGAGAGAGAGAGAGAGGGACGACCGGTTGGTGCCACCCGTGTTGGAGAAGATTTGGCCTCGGCCGCAAGTGAGGGCAAAAAGTGCAACTTTTGCGTTGTGTCTTCTTGGTTCTTTCGGTAAAGTCACGTAGAAGGGAAATAATAAAATAATAAAAATTAAACATAATTCAATTATTCTCGCGACGTTTCGGCAACAACGCAAGCAGCCGTCCTCAGGGGAAGAACAGGTCTGTCGGAAAGACAGCGTCTGAAATGGCCGAAACATCGTGAGAATTATTTTATTATGTTTTTATTTTATTATTTCCCTTCTACGTGACTTTACCGAAAGAACCAAGAAGATGAATCCATGCTGCAGTCACGAAAGCTTTAAATCGAAATTTTGCGTTGTGCTTTCGGGGCTACACCGCGGCATCGTTTGGCACGACGTCCGACGTTTCGCTCCACGTGCCGGGATCAGAGTTGAACTGCGGGAGCTCCCAGCACGTGGGGGCGAAACGTCGGGCGACATTGCCTAACGACGGACACGTGGCACCACCCGAGAGCGCTTCGGTGAGAGGCGTACAGCAGCGCAACGGCGGGAAAAACCCATGCGGCAAAATACGCGGCTTATCAGCTTAATGTCCGGCACCAACAAGCACCGCCATTAGCAGCTTTGTCCAAATTAATCCGGGACAGAAGTCCCATCAGGAAATCAATAGCATTATTCTGAGAAGCCCGTAGACGGTGTCGCCATAACTAACGCTAGCGACGCGCCTGTGCGTACGTGCGTAACGCTGCTGTCGTATTGGCGTGTGAGGAATTGCCGATTCTAAATATGTCTGTCTGTGCGCGTGATTGTGCGTGGCTTTACCGTATTCTTAAGATTATAAGATGCACCCCCCCCCACCAACCCCACTATTGTAAAATACAATTTGGGGGGGTGTCTTGTAATTTGATAGCTGTACGTGTGCGTGTGTCAGACGAGATTTTGTGTAAATGTATTGACACCGGGCACACATTTGTGGCGCATCTTACTCTTCGAGAGCAATATTCTAACCTGGAGAATCCGGGAGTAGTTTCCGTCAATTACTACCGTGCTCCTACCAGGTTCCAACAACATACTTACTCTCCGAGAGCAATATTCTAACCTGGAGAATCCGGGAGTAGTTTCCGTCAGTTACTACCGTGCTCCTACCAGGTTCCAACAACATAACTCCGTGGGTATTTTCCATCCGAGAGGGTTTATTCTCCCTTAGATCAACTCTGAAATGGGTGGTGCAGCCAGTAGTGTCGTGCAGTTGGCGATGGCCTTGGTGCAAGGAATGGAATTGCCCCCCCCCCCTCGTCCAATTTCCCACCCCCCTTCTTTGTATCTTCAGTGCCCCAGGCCCCTTCTGGCCAATGGGGTGCAGTTGCACCGCCTGCACACTCGATAGCCGTGCCACTGGGTGCAGGTGCGGGAAAGTGAATTTTTTTTTTACAAGCGAGCCCGATGTGTGTGGGCATGATTACGACTATGATGATGATGGTGATGAAGATAACGATTCTCGCACGTTCTATGTTAAATAAGCATGTGTGCACGTCTTTTTATTGGTAACATTGGTATTAAGGTTGTCACGTAGATCAGTGGGAGGACAAAACTAAATTATTATTTTAATTTAGTCTTTATTCTTCCAATTTAAAATCGTCAAGATAGCAACAAGAAACACGGCGTGTGTGCGTGTGTGTAACGTTTCTGAAAAGCTACAACACAAAAAACTAAATTAATTAAAAAAAACGCTCATAGGCCAGGCTCAGCTGTAGGGCGCAATAAATCCAGATGGGACTACTTGGTAATTTTATGTAAATAAGAGACTGTTAAAAGATATACATATATAGCATCACGTTAATAAAACATAAGCGGAAAACACCTTCAGAGCAAGAGGGAGGGGGGGGGTGTTTTGTCTTCTGCTCGTAGCTCTTGTCCACCGCGGGTCTGGTTTTAAATATCAGCCTTTCGGTTTATTAATATTTTCTCTGGGAAGAGAAAACTTTTCATATAAATCCACCGAGTTGGTTGTAGGGTTAGCCGGCTCGCACGGAGAATAGCACGAGAACTACCGACTGAATGGCGACCAAGTGGATTTATTGCTTAGGCGGCAGTACAGCAAGTATGTTTTCAACAGATTTAGTTTTGGGGGGGGGGGGGGTAAAGCGAAAATAAATCCACATTCAAGTTGTCCCCTCTAATGGATGTTTTCTCTCGGCGCGACGACGATGATGATGATGGATAGACTATGGCTGATTATGATGATGGCCATGCCCAGAGCTCGTTGATTGTAGAATCCCCAAGCTCACCAAACCTGGCTCCCAGAGCCCTTCCATATGTGTCCCACAGCTATAGGATTCACTCACGAGCAGGAAAAGCGTTTTTTATTCTTCTTCTAGCGGCAGTTGATACGTGTGGAAAGCACTGTGGACGCCGGGTCTATCGAGTGTTGGAGCTTTCACCAAAATCAATGGGATCATCATCATCATCAGCAACAGCAGCAGCCATTGTCCATCCAATGCTCGATGAAGGCCTCCCCGCGTGTACCGCGGACGAGAGCCTCGGGACGGCGACGATGTTGACGACAACGTTGACGACAACGTTGAAAGAAGCGCACCTCAACGGGAAGCTCCGTGGAGCAAGTAGCACAATTCACACCAAGGCTTGCCCGCCCGCCCGCCCGCACGCTCACTCGCCGTTTTCTGCATCAACCCCCCCCCCACCCAAAAAAACGAATCTCCCATCACACCCTTCTTCCCTTGTATAGAGTGTAAAATTAGCATGATAAACGGGGCAAGCGGTTTTTGTACTTTACAGTACCAGGCTGGGAGTCTCTGGCTGCCATGGCCTGGGCATGGGGTAGGGGGTGGGATGGGATAGTTGGGGGGGGTGGTGGGATGAGTGGCGGTGATGGGGAAGTAGGGAGGGTGGCCTTGCCACTCCGGGCGGCTCACAAAGAACACGTTTCTTTTTAGTCGTCGCGAAGGCCCCCGTCTCACACGCTTCGTGGGACACACATAAGCCGCCCTGCAGCTGAGACAGGCACGCACACTGGCACTTGGCCCTGTGATTGTCACCGCCCCCACCCCTCCTCTCCCACGAGATGTGCCACCGTACGCGCGCGCGTGTGTGTGTGTGTTTGTACGTGGGATATTCGTGTGTGTGTACGTATGTTGAACTCATTTCTCACCGTACGTAGCCAAGCGTGCTAATGAGAGGTGCGGGGGGAAGGATAACAAACTATGTGTGTCTGTATGGATGTGTTTCGACTATACGTTCGTCCGTAGTCGTGGGGAGCGAACCCGGGCTACTCGAGTTCGATTCCAGCTCACGGCCAGCATGGATAACGATTATCTGAACTGGTCCTGGGCCTCCCTTAGGTCGACTCAGCCTCAAATGACGACCTGGTGTGGCGTGTAGACATCACCACTGGGGGACAAAGGCGGCGGCCGGGCGTGGTGTTGGCCACCCACCCCCTCGTGCTCGCGAACAGCACTTGCCCCAAAAGTCTGTTAAGGGCGATCCTCTAAAGCATGGGCAGTGGAGATGTAGTGGTTCGCGCGCTGCGCTACGATGCCGCGGTTATCTGAACGGGACGGGTCCTGGACCTACCCTGGGTCAACTCAGACATGAATGAGTGCCGTGGTACGATGTGTAAACATGAACACGGAGGCGACCGGGCGCGGGTCTGACCACACCACTCGCTTCAAGTGCTGTGCCTGGTTTTTCACAGGTGCTCGCTAACGGGGATCTTTGCCTTATGTATATCGAGCGAGGAGCGGTGGTGCAGTGATTAGCGCACTCTGCGGTTGTAACGAGATGTGACTCGGTGTGCCGGGAATCTATCAAATCCTCCTAGGGAGGCCAATTTGACATTTCATCCCTCTGGGGCTGGCAAAGTAAAGTCCCGCTTTGTAAGGCGTCAACAATACTTGTCCTGTAAGTTTGACGCATCCCCTCCACAGAAATGTGAATTTCCACGGCTGGCTCATGAGCGGCTGTTATAACAAGGCAGTGAGCACCTCCGAATGCCTACAGCAGCACAGCATATCGCTTTGTTTTATATTGACTTTGTTGGTTAAACAATTATAAGCCGTTGTACGAAAGCAAGCGTTAATAATTCCAAAGTTCATCGTCAGATGGGGGCTTTTATTTTTTTACTCGAATGACGCACGTTCGATGGATGGACGTCGGACTTTTTAAATCCTTTATATTAAGTTCACTTGCTTGCTTGCTTGCGCACTTAGAACCGTGCAAATCTTTCGGTCGTTTTTTAACCCACTTCCCGTGATCCAATCGAGCTGACATTTTGCACATATACTCGTTGTGCGTGACAATTTATTTTCGTGAAATTTTTTTTTTCAAAATTTTCCACTTTTTAGGAAAAAAAAAATTTCATATTTAATTTAAAATACCAATGTGATAAAAATGAAACTCTTACTCAAGAAAAACAGAAATGAATAATAAAATAAAACCGATGCCACGCATATAAAGGATTTATAGTGAAAAACTTTGTTTTTACGGGTTAATTTTTTTCACACCGTACGTAGGCAACCGTGCTCATGGGGGGTGCGTGGGAAGGACAATAAAGGAGTGGGCGGTGGTGGTAGGCGGCGGTGGGCGGCGCACAGGTGTTTCATAAAGAGTCGCATTGTCGAGTTACCCACAGAAATGGAGAGGGCAGAAGCGCAAGCCTCTTCTTACAACTTGAGCCACAAGAGCTCGCTGATCTCGTCAATGAGCGTGAACCATCATCGCACGAACTCCCCCGGTCATCCTCGCAGCAGCAATGGCTACGGCGGCTCTTGGCTAGCCATCGGACAAAGACGGTCGTCACCGCACTGCAGCAGACTATAACAACCATCACGCAAACTCCGGTCATCCTCGCAAGCGGCTTTTGGCTCACCATCGGATAAAGATGGTCACTGCCTCGCGCGCTTTCAGATGCGTTTCTGCGGCCGTCTGGAACGCTCTTCCTTCCTATATTAGGAAGCCACTGGGGCTACGCGCTTTACAGTCAACTCGTTCGAAAACTCATTTCTGCTTTTTGTATTTAGTATTTTCCCCTCTCCGCACCTCCGATTGCGCACACACGTCACCACGGAGGAACCGATCGGGCGAGCTCGATCAGAGTGCCACGTAATCAAACTTCGCCACAGCCCCCTCCACCTCTCCTGCCACTGTTTCCCAGCGTGGCACTCATTTGCTCACGAAACGTTACGAGTAACAGGACGTCGCTTCGGGGGATGCCCTCCCCGCGTGTGTTGCGTTCAACTTTTTGTTTTCTTTGCTCTTCCGTCGCACGCCTCCTCTGATACCTCGCTCTATTGCCCCCCCCCTCCCTCCCCCCCTCGTCCGTTTCTATCTAATTATCTGCAGACATCTGCGGCTTTTGTGGCAATCGCTCGCCCGCACTTTCCATTGTGTACGGGAGGCCTTGTGCAGAGGCACAACAAGGTTCACGTACAGCGGAGTGGTGGCGCAGTGGTTAGCGCACCGCGCGCGACGAACCCTGGCGACCCCACCCTCCCCCGCCCACCGCCAAGTTCGATGCTCACTCGATCACGACCTCGCTCACCACCTTGATCGCAACCTCGCTCGCTCGCTCACCACCTCGCTCGATAACAGTGGCGAGGATGTTTGAACCGGTTTCGGGCCTTCCCGAAGTCAAACTGAGTCTTAAACGAGTACCCGATGTGGTGCCTAAACAACGACCGCTGGGGAGACAAAGGTGGCCGTGCGTGGTGTTGGCCGCACGACCCCACCGTGTGCCGTCCCAGCCTTTCAAAAGTTGCCCCAATAGTCTGTTCAAGGCTCTCTGTGGGGTGGTCTTTGTCTTTGTGCCGTTGTGTGTGTGTGTATGTGGTCATGTTTTTTTAATTTGTACTGTATTGGTAAGAAGTATTCACCTAGCTAATCCGTTGAGATGGAAGTGTCAAGTGACACACACACACATAGCAAGACAAAGATCCCCCGTATAGCCTCTACAGGTTGTTGGGGCAAGTGCTGTTAGCGAGCACCTATGAAGGTCGACACGGCGCACGAGGGAGTGGGTGTACAGCACCATGCCCAATCACCTTTGGTCTCCCCCGGTGGCGATGATGGTACTCATTTGAGGCCGAGTCGACCTAGGGGAGACCTAGGATCGATTCAAATCATCGTTACTGCTGTGGGTGGCTCTGAGCGGGAGTCAAACTCGAGTCCGAGCCAATACCAATAACCAGTACCTGTGATTCGCCACGAAGTTACGGTGACGTCACCACGGCCCCTGTGCCAGGCCAGGTGTGCCAGGCCAGCCATAGCAAGCACGCACCGACACGCGTACAAACATTTTTACGATCTATCACTTTTATTACCTGTATGTGTACATTTCCACGGTGAACATTGCACCCAGTAAAAACACATGAACACGTAAATAATTCAATGCTGCCGGCTCCTGTAGTCCTTCAGCCGAAGTGGTCGCAAATGTTGTGCGGGTGAGTTTTAATTAAAAACATTTCAATAAGTTGAAGACCGGCGGCATAGTTTTAGCGCGTCTGGGAAAAAGTTCTATAGGTTCAAGCAACTTTGTGTTTGTACAGGTGTGTGTGTGTGTGCGTGCGCGTGTGGAGGTACGGTGCGAAAACATCGCCACTAGGGAGACAAAGTTGGTCAGGCGTGGTGCTGGCCACCCACCCCCTCGTGTGTCGTGTCGGCTTTCGTAGGTGCTCGCTCACAGCACTTTCCCCTACAATTTCTTATGGCTATATGGGGGATATTTATCTTTGTGTGTATGCACGGAGCGGTTAGCGCGCTGCGCTACAAACCCGGCGACCCGAGTTCGATTTCCGCTCACGCCAACCAACGCCAGAGACAATCTGAACTGGCCCTGGGCATTCCCATGGTCGACTCAAACTCAAATGAGTACCTGGTGTGTTGTTTGACCATACTTCACCACAATGGTCAATGCAGGTTGGTGATAGGTGATGGGGTGGGGGTGGCAGAACTAATCACATCATACCCACCCCAGACGTTAGCCATCGCCGGGAATCAAACTCAGGCACTCTGGGTTCCTTACACAGTACGTTAACCGCTCGATGTTTAGGTTCAGTTAAACTCAGTCTGTGGGCTGGAGTGTTATTGCCAACGTTAGCCTTTCCTCTGCTCTTAAAGAAGAGGGACTTCGCTTTAACATGTATAATTGCAGTACGACATTCACTTCATTACTCATCTCTAAAGTTAGGGTGAGGTACGTCCAGCATTGCGGCTGCTACCGATGATGATGACGACGTGAGTCTTGGGCAGGAATCGAAATCGAGTAACCATTAATCGTAGCGCCGGGGGGCACAGACCGCGACTGCTGCCGCTCCCCGTGATGTTGTTATCATCGTTGCTCTTGTTGTTGTCGTCGTCGTAAGTCTCTGCGACTTCCCGTTGCAGACCAAATGCCTCCCCCATTTTTCTTCCACGACTTCCCATTCTGAGTTGTTTTGTCCGTCTCAGAAACGTTTCCATTTTGCATCGCCGCCAGCTACCCCCTGCCGTCCCTTCTCCCTTCCGTCTCCTCGCCGCGGGGCCCACTACGGAGTTGTTTCTTTTGCCGACCGCCTCTCGTCGCTTGCACACGACGGACGTAACGCGGTGCCGCTACGGGTAACGTACACACGTACGTACGTTGGAACGTCTTTCGGACACCGTTGTTGGCCAACGGAGGTGCGGGGGAAGGACAACTAACTAAACACGCAAAATTGTTCTAAAGAAAGGAGTTTTCAATCTAGATGATGATTTTAAAGTGCATACATCCCAGTGGCTTGCTAATATCGGAAGGAAGAGCGTTCCAGATGGCCGCATCACCTCCATCACCACCATCAACATCCCTCACTTCCTCATCATGCAGGTACTTGCTCAACATCACCACCATCAACATCACCATCACCACCATCATCATTATGTAAGTATTTATGCCGAATTACTTTCCCACCGTACATATCCAACCGTGCTCATCGGAGGTGCAGGGCAAGGCCAGCAAACTAAACACAAAAAGCAGTTCTAAAGAAATGAGTTTTCAATCTACATTATCTGAAAGTGTGTAGCTCCACAGTGGCTTGCTAATATCGGAAGGAAGAGCCTTTTCCAGACGGCCGTAGAAGCGCGTGTGAGAGCGCGTGGTCATTTCCGCGTGCCTGGCACGGTGACCTTCGCGGTGACGACGCGCGGACGATGACCTCTCCGGCGGCCCAGTGGACGTGGCCCAGCTCGCCGTCGCTCACTTACCCCCCCCTCCTCTCCACATTTTCTCCAAAACTGGCCGAGCGAGCCCAGACTCCTGCAAGGGGGGGGGTGGGTCGCCTGACTTTTATGGTGATGAATGGGGTTCGCCGTGGCCAGACGCACCCCCGCTACCCCAAACCCACAACCGCCCCTCCTCCTCCTCGTTCTCTTTCTACGCACTCACAACCAACCCGGCCGCCCCGCCTCGCCGCCACGCGCCACAATCAACCCACCCCCGGTGACCCCCGCGCGACCCGCTGCACGACCCCCGCGACCCAGGCGAGCGGGCGTCTGATGTGGCGTGTGGCTTGCGGGAGGTCGCCCCGCCACTAATTGTCACCGAACACCCCCACCCCGCTCCTGACTCGGCCTCCACGCTCCGCCACACGCCCGCCCGCCCTCCCACCCGCACTCGCCACTGCCCTGCAGCGGCGAGTGCGGCGGCAGTCGCAGTAACCACCCCGAAAGGTTAGATGTCAAACCAATTGGATTGTGTTAAGACTCTGTGGTCTTTTGAGTGATGTCGGTGACATGGGCTATTAGTGGCGAGGCAAAGTTTGAAAGCAAGAATGACAAGACGAGATTGTTTAAAAAAAAAAATCTTGCCGTACATCTGCTGCGTTTAGTATAAATATAGCAGGGGGATGGTTTTGTGGATGGATGACGCCACTTTAGCATAGGGTTGTATATATATACACACGCGCGCATACGTGTCCAGTGGCGCATACAAAAGGCAAATATTTACTCAGTTATAGCCACACAGGCTGCTGGGGCAAGTGCTGTTAGCGAGCGCCTATTGAGGCCGGGGCAGTGCACGAGTGCGGGCGGGTGGGGTGGGACTTGGTGGTAGTGAGCACCGCTGAAGTTTGAGCCACGTGTTGTCTCTCCCCCTCGTTGTGTCTCTCGGGTCAGGCACACACCGCACCTGGCACTCATTTCAGGCTGAGTCGATCTAGGGAGAGCCCAAGACAGGTTCAGATTTCACACGCCAGGGATGACAACCCACGTTGCCAAGTGTTGACGCGCACTGCCGGAACCTCGGCACAGTCGCTAGTGAAGAATCTTACGTAACAGGGGCACCAAGCCACGTGGCATGCGCAATGCGTAGTCTGTCGAGTTTTAAAACACACACACACGGTATGCCCGGTTTATTCATTTGCATCCGACGCACACATTTCAGTTATTGTATAAAACAGCGATTACATTTAATTTTTTTCTGCTTTCTATTTTTGAAGTTTGTGTTACTGTAAAAAAAAGTTTTTTATCTAATATTGCCATCACCAAAGAATACCCAACTTGCTTTTTCCACTTCGTAATGTAATGCGCAGGAACGGAAAACCATACAATGCACTCATTTACTGATTATGGTTGAATAAGTAGTGCAATTTTACAGTGATTGCGGCCGATTGCTATTGTTTTCTTTTAAACCTCTTCTGTATTGCCTCCAGCTTGAAGGCTAATGCACCGCAGTCCCGAGTAGATTAGCCAGGCTTTTTGTCGTGCCAATAAACGCTACGTTTAAATTATCCAGCTCCTGGCCACTGGTGCCAAACATGTCAGAGCTCATATCCTGGTCACAACCTTTTGAAGGAATACAGGTGTCCAGGGAGGGAATCAACTGGGAAGTCATTAACTTTTCACAATGTTCTTCGGTGCGGGTGTAAAGGCAACACAGAGAGTAGGCACGTGAGTTTGCGGTGTGTGTATTTATGTATCTTGAACTTTTTTCGCACCGTACGTAGCAAACTGTGCTAATCGAAGGTGTTAGTGGCAGTTTCGTAGTTAACGCGCGCCGCGCTACGAACCTGTTGACCGAGTTCTATCTCTTGCCATGGTTGACGCCAGTGACGATTATTTTAGCCGGTCCTGGGCCTCCCCTAGGTCGACTCAGCCTCAAACGTGTAACCGGTGTGTAGTGTGAACATCAGAACTGGAGAGACAAAGATGGCCGGGCGTGATGCTGGCCACCCACCCCCTCGTGTGCCATGCTGGCCTTCATAGGTGCTCGCTATCAGCACCTTGCCCTAACAGTCTGTTAAATGCTATATGGGGAATCTTTGTCTTTGGGTGATGAAGGTGGCCGGGCATGGTGCTGGCCCACACACCTTCTCACGTATCGTGCCGACCTTAATAGGTGCTCGCTAACAGCACTCGCAACACCACAGCAGTCTATTAAAGGCTACACGGGTGATCTTTGTGTTGGCTGTGCACGATGTCGGAGTGTTGGCGTTGGACTCTGGGAGTTGATTGACCTTCAGTTAAACGCGCTCTCCCTACTGACGCGCTGGCGGTTTGTGAATTTTAGCAACGATTCCATTTGGGAGATTTTTAGATTAGGTATTAAAAAAGGAGGTACCAATGCGTTTCTCCCGGTGTATTTGGTTTCACTGCCGGGCTCTGGGCATAATGAGCCGCATCTGAATAAGTTTAAGAGTTATCTTTGGCCCTTGTCCATGGACTCGCGAACGCCCCAGACCCCAGCTGTCAGCGTTCGGCAAGCTAGTGGTGCCTTGGCGGCGTTTGCTTTCAAGTGAATTCACCATCTATCCCTGTTTTTTTTTCTCCCCCTTTCTTCCTCCTCGTTCAACAGTTTCCAAAACCTCGCTTCGGAACCAATTTTTTTTTTGTCGGCGGGGACGTGCCGAGTTCGGTGGCTCTTTGTGCTTTTCAGTCGACAATCCGACGCCAGCTCCGCACCTCCGATTCGCACGGTTGGCTACGTGCGATGCGAAAGAAGTTCAATGTTACGTACATACGTACAATGGCTTCAAACGTTTTTGATGATCGTCTTGGATTATTCTTTTTTTGCATAATTACATCACTGGGCTGCCCTGGAAATGCCCGTCATATTTCATACAGCTGCAAATGTAATGAAAAAATTTTAATCATAATAAAATATTAAAAATACAATCCAGAAAAATAATCTAGAAAAACACTTTTTTATAATAATATAATAGTAATGCCCTTTATCCAATAGTCTCACCAAGTTGCAAGCCTCTTCTTTTAGGAGGGTTCTGCGCTGGGATGTTTGTTCAGTCCCAAAACATCACCGATGAGTGGTATCCCCGAACCTGGACCGAGCCCTCCCCTGGGTCAGCTCAGCCGTCAATGAGTACCTTGTGTGCAAGTGTCAACATTGGCGCTCAGGCTGCAAGAACCGCGTTGGAATTCATGAGCAATGTTCGTCGTGGTTCTAGTTAAATTTCTACCCTGTAAGAAAGTAAAACGAAAAAAACAATAATAAATACATCATCCACCATCGTTGAATTATATCAGCATTAACATAATCATTTCCATCAAACGCCATTCCTTTTTTGAAATGGTAGCTCTATTATGGTGTGTCAGCTCATTTCCTAAGAACGGCGGCTTTCCTTGCACAATGCACGTGGTACGGTTTACTAAACATCTCTGCAGAGAGTTCACAGACGTGGCCATAGCCACAGGCTGTCCCCGTGTTTTTGCAAGTCAGTCCGAACGCTCGTCACCGAGCACCCTGTGCGAGTGCAGGCCCGTCACGAACGCGCCGTAGCGATCACGCACAGGGCAAGCTCTCTGGATTAAACACGACGCTGCCGCTTTTGAAGTCCGTCGTTGCGAAAGCGGGGTGGACACTACGAGGGTGGATCACAGATGTCAGCTGCGAACCGGTCCCAGGCCTTTGTGTGGTCAGCGACCGCGGTGAAACGCCGCTGGCCGCATCGTCGGCACGAGGTTTACGTGCGGGACGAGAGGGTATCACCGCGGGCTGCGGATCGTAGACGGCAGAGGTCGCAATCGGATACCCGATACCCGTACCCTACCCGATACCCGGCTACCCGTACCCGGCCGGGTACGGGTACGGGTAGGCCGTGAATCACTGGTGAGTAACCATTTGTCACTCATTTCACAACGTCTTGTCTCTTCTCACAATTCAAGTTCCTAGAATCAATCCACCCGCGCCTGCAACATGGCTTCATCCCAGAGGTCGCAATCGGGTACCCGATACCCGTACCCTACCCGATACCCGGCCGGGTACGGGTAGCCGGGTATCGGGTAGGGTATGGGTACCCGTTTGCGACCCTGGTGCGGCCGGGTACGGGTAAGGAATCAAAACCCTTTTGCGACCTCTGGTAGACGGCATCGATTCGCACGCAACGGGGGAGAGTGTGGGCTCAGGTCTCGCTCAGACGGAAAGCCAGACGGGCCCCACAGACTTACCGTTGGCGTTACGGATAAGATTAAGGTTATGGTTGAGATTAGGGCTATGGTTAAGGTTCTGGTTTGTGTGAGGTTAGCGTGTGGTTTGGGATAAGGTTCGGGTGTGGGTGGGTATGGGTTAAGGTGTGTCGGCCGGTGTGGTCAAGATCAGATACTTGATCGCAACATTTGTCTGGACTGGTTCCTTCAGTTGTGTGTGTGTGTGTTGGCGTGTATATGCGTGATTTTTCTGTATATGCATTTATGCCTTTGTATGTGCCGATGTGTGTGTGGGGAGCGGTGGTGTAGCGGTCAGCGCGCTGCGCTACGAACCTAGCGACCTGGGTTTGATTCCCGCTCACGGCCAACACCGGTGACGATTATCTGCACCGGTCCTGGGCCTCCCCTAGCTCCACTCAGCCACAATTGAGTACCTGGTAGCGGTGTGTAAACATCGTCACTGGGGAGACAAAGGCGGCCGGGCGTGGTGTTGGCCACCCACCCCCTCGTGTGCCGTGCTTGCTTTCATCGGTGCTCGCTAACAGCACTTGCCCCTACAGTCTGTTAAGACTATACAGGGGATCTTTGTCTTTTTCTGTGTGTGTGTTTTTTGTTTTTGTTTCTGTGCTGTGTGAGTATGTATGTTATATTTTGTGTCTGTGTATCTTCGTGTGTATTTTTATGGAGTGATAGTGGAGTGGTTAGGGTACTGCACCATGATCCCGGCAATCCCGACTTCGATTCCCGCTCACGTCCAATAACAGGGGCGAATATTTATACCGCTCCTGGGCTCCCCTAGGTCGACTCAGCCATAGCTGAGGGCCTCGTGTGGCGGTGTATAATTAGTGTAATTATCAGCGCTGGGGAGACAAAGTTGGCCACTCATTTCCCCGTGTGCCATGCCAACCTGAACCGGTGCTCGACAACAGCAAAGACTACGCGGGTGATCCTTGTCTCTCTGTACACGAACACAACGGACGCTTGCACGTGGACGCAAAGTGGTGGCACGGTGTTTAGATAATACGCCGCAGCCATGGTTACACACAGCAGCGCTCATTTGATATGTAATTGCAGCTTGAGGCTTGCATTATTACATCATCACCATCGGCCATGAACAGTCCACTGCTGGATGACCTCCATAAGTCGTCGCCATCTCCTGCTGGACGCCTGTGAAAAAAACCTTGACAGCTCATCGGATTCCTCCTCCAGCCTAAATAACGATTCTGATCCTGAGATTCTGATTCTGATACCCATCGCATATTTTATACGTGTGGGTATATGTGTGTGTGGGTATGGGCATATCCACAATTATACCAACATTTCTATTATGCATGTGTTTTGAGGACACCCTTAGGTAGTCGTATGAAGTGTATAATTGTACATATATGTTTGTGTTCATAGCCTCCTGTGTGTAGTGCATTTGTGCCCAACAAAAGCACACATATATAAGCACACACAACGTAAGCAGCCGCGTTTGCAAATATACAGCGGGCGCTGACTCTTACCCGCGCGTGTTGATCTCGTCGAACCAAAAGGAGTGTTGACTTTTCATCCTAACAAAAAAAGTTAAGTGGCTGCGTCAAGGGCGGCAGTGGCGGCGACGCTCACGACCTCACAGCACGAAGCAGAGGTCGCAATCGGGTACCCGATACCCGTACCCTACCCGATACCCGGCTACCCATACCCGGCCGGGTACGGGTACCCGTTTGCGACCCTGGTGCGGCCGGGTACGGGTAGGCCGTGAGTCACTGGTGAGTCACCGTTTGTCACTCATTTCCCAACGTCTTGTCTCTTCTCACAATTCAAGTTCCTAGAATCAACCCACCCGCGCCTGCAACATGGCTTCATCCCAGAGGTCGCAATCGGGTACCCGATACCCTTACCCTACCCGATACCCGGCTACGGGTACCCGTTTGCGACCCTGGTGCGGCCGGGTACGGGTAAGGAATCAAAACCCGTTTGCGACCTCTGGCACGAAGAGTCTGGGTTTGATCCCTAACTCGGGTGCCCTTCTCAGTGGAGTCCGTTACGTTCTCCCCGTCCCGCGGCTGGTTGTCTCCAGGTTATCTGATTTCCTCCAACAGCGAATAAAAATACATATAACGCTACTGGTATTGGGTCAGACATCCCAACGCTGCAGCATTACCTGCACCCCTGGCAGGACCCTTTTGGATAAGAGTCTTGAGACTCAGTGGGTTTTTGCTGGGTAAACAAGCGTAATTTAAATAAATAAAGCATAATTAATAGTGCTCAGAACAATAACAATAATTAAAAAACGTTGTCATAATGATGTTCAGCCCATTGTCAATCCACTGCTGGATCGAGGCCGTATTGGTTATGAGGGTTGAACGCTCTTTGGGTCATGGGGTTGTTTGACCGTGTTTCACCACGCTGGTCAGTGCGGGTTGGTAAGGGGGAGTGGGCGATTCCAGGACCGTTAGCCATGGCTGGGAATTAAATTCAGGTCACCGGATTCATAGCTTAGCCATGACCCTTGTTTCAGAGCTGACATAACTTGCGAAAGCTTGTTTTCATTACAACAACATTTGTAACACAAACAGGTCGGCATTGCAGTTAATAGATATTCGTCATGGCTTGCAATATCCATCATCAGCCATGGTCCATCCACTGCTGGGTGAAGGCCTCCCCCAGCCGTCACCATCTCTCACGGTCTCATGGTGCTACACTCCACCGATTACATCACCTCAGCACCTTGGCGATCACCCCCTCGGATGCCTTCCCTTCATTGGCTGCCACTCCGTCATTATCATACTATATATGTTAAAAAAAGTTTTGCTGGCTGGCTGGAGGGACGGAAAGACGGATGAATGGACGGTCACGTTCATATGACGTGCAGGTTGCTAGTCACTGTGTGAATTTTTTTAAATTTGATGTTCTTCAATCGCGACTTCGTGATTCCATCGCGGATCCGCGCGCATCATTTTGGGATCGCGCGAAAGCAGCTGCGCGCGCTCCTTTCGCAAAACGCACGGCGGCGGAATTTTATTTTATCGTTGTCGTCATTCCTCGATTGCCAGCGACCGCTCGGCTCAGCCGCTCGAGTGACAGTGATGGGCAGCTGTTTTTCCTAATTGGTCTGCGCGAGCCTGTACCACCCCCCCCCCCCCCCCCCAGAGCGAACCGCTTCGCGCGCTTTTCTCACGGCTCGAGTGGGATCGACGACGAGCGCCGCGCGTCCCTGGTCGTAGCCGCAAGACGCCTGCCCGCCCGCCCACCCCGCGCTTATCCGTTTATGTATTTGTTTATTTAATCCAGTGTGGGGGGGGGGGGGGGTGGCAGCGGCGGCGGTGGCGGTGCGATTTGAGCGCGTGTCGTCTAATTGGACGGTCCGCGAGTTCAAACAGCGGTCGGTGAGCAGACCCGGCCTCCGTTCCCGCCGGGGTGGATGTAACCGTGGGAACCCCCCGCGGTAATACCGCGTCACTGGGAAGTCGACGGCCGTCGCGCTTCGACGACCGGAGCATTTGCCCCCAAAAAACGGGCGCCGATCCCCGTCGGATGTTTGGCAGCGGAGCAAGGTCAAACCTGGATCGCGCTCGGACGAGCGACGGCTGTGCACTGAGGGGGGTTGTTACGCTCCGTGCGTGTGTGCACGTTGAACTTCGTTCGCACCGTGCATCGCCAACCGCACTCGATCGGAGGTGCGGGGTAGGAAGGACAACAAGCTGAACGCAAGATCCCGATGATTTAAAAATGCAAAGCTCCAGCGGCTTCCTAATATCGGAAGGAAGAGCGTTCCAGACGGCCGCAGAAGCGCATCTGAAAGCGCGCGATGCAGTGGCCGTCTTTGTTCGATGGTGAGCCAAAAGCTGCTTGCGAGGATGACCGGAGTTTGCGTGATGGTTGTTATAGGCTGCTCCAGTGCTACTTTGTCGACAACAGAGGGTGGTGTGGAAATATCCATCGTTGTACTGTACTTCTGTGATCCTAACCCTTGAAGCCTGACCAAATAGCTCCCGCGAGCCGCACTGCGCCGATAGGGTTATATCCAGCAGTGGATTGACCAAACACTGTACATCATTAACATTATAATTAAACAATTGTAGCAAGGTGCTTGTACAATCCAGTTTAGCAGATACTCGTCTGAAAGCAATACAATGTCTTCTTTAACTGATTGTTAAAGAAGACAACGTGTATTGGTCGTGCAAATGATGATAATTGTGGTGATGATGACGATACCAGATCTTTAATGTCCACTTTACAACAGTGGGTGAGCTAGAGTTCAATTCCCCCCCCCCCTCCCCCTGTCATAGCAATGTGGGTCCGCTTCAGACCCTGATGCCTGTATATTTGGAATTTGCATGTCTGTCTCCCCATGGCCGCTTGGATTTTTTCTCCGGGTTCTTCGATTTTTCTCTCCGCATTCATAATCAACGCGCGTTTTAGATTATTTGGCTGCTGTACATTTCCACGTGATAAGCCAATTCGTTGAGCTATCATTTGTGGCCAGGTCGCTTCTGAAAAAGAGCTACATAGCTCAGTGGGCCTTACCTGGCAAAATGAAAAAAAAAACCCAGTTTTTTTTAGAGGGCTGCTCCCACCCCCCCACACACACGCACACACTCGGTCGAGCGGCAAAAACCTCTTTGGGCCTTGACATCCCTGGGCAGACAAATGGAACGCTCATCTGCCACAAACGAGCGCGCGTGATTATTGTCACCCTTCACCGACGTAGCACAACCAAGCGGATTGCCTCCGAGAGTCCCGGCTCTCGCTCCGCCGCCGCCCACCTCCTCCTCGCGCCCGCCCGCCCGCCCGCTCGCTCGCTCACCCCGCTCGTCCGTCCGTCATTCGCTTGAGGCTTCGGCTCAGGATCGACTCGAGCCGGAAAAATGCCGGAGGGATCATTAGCCGGACCTGGACCGTTCGTCGCCGTTTCTCCCCCGCCAAGTTTATATTTTTTCAACGCCAGGCCAAGACCCGCCGGTCGCCTTTCTTTCCATCACTACCGCCCCCCCACTCCGACGCCCGTCCGAGGTCTGACGCTGAATTAATTTTCCCCGGGAAGGATCGGGAGCTGTTTATGCTGTCGTGATTGTGCGCCCGGCCACGGGAGACGTGTTAGAATTGCCGGCTATTGTTCGTGAAATTGTCGGAGTCTTCCGGATCGTCAAGATTGTCATTTTCACTTGCCGTTGCGGGTCACCCTGCTGCCCCCTGTCAAACGAATTGTCCAGCAGAGGTGTGCCGTCTCGCAGTAGGCGAATGTTGAAGCTGCCGCACGAGGGGGGCAGTCCAAAAATGTCAACGTAAATGTATTTCTCTCTTGTAAATGGAGGTACATTTTATTTTTTAGAGGGAGGGGTAATCAGGCCCATCACCCCCCCCCCCTTTTCCTAGATCAGCCACTGCCGAGTTGTGATCTTGAGTGGGGTGGTATGTTCCTATGAGCAGGCACATCTTGGATTGGGGTTGGTGAATCATGTTGAGATGGGTGTGAGTGGTTTTTTTCCAGCACTGATAATGAGGTTCGTCTCAGAGGCAGTATACCAAGTCGGTTGCTTGTATTATTATTTTCCTTTTGTCAACATTGTTCTTTAGAAACACCGAACAAGTAATTCCCAAGCACGGCTGACATCAGCGGCGAGTAATAGCTGAACCAGTCCTGGGCTCCCCTCCCCTGCAACTATCTGTGGAATACTGGACGTCTGTGAAAAAATGATTTATAGCTCATCGGATTCCTCCAGTGTAAATATTCTGATTCTGACCAGCTCGCTCAAGTTTGGTCAAACCTTTACTGATGCACGGTGGGGTGAAGTGTTCACACGGAAGTCTATTGATGAAGAACTGTTTATTGCTATAGCTCATTAACTCTATCATGTGAATTATATACAAATATTGCATTTAACAGAGTGGAATGAACAAGACAGAGCATATGAGATCGAATGCATGAGGTGGCACAAACGCGGGAAAAAGAATCAATTCTTGAATTTGTTAACCTCCAATCCTAACAGTTTATCAAATTGCAGTGGACGGAGAGTGGGTGGTGGTGGTGGTGGTGAATAGCTACATGACCGATAATTCCCATTGAGCGTTTTGTTCCGTGTGCACGCGCGTGTGCGTCGTTCGTGTGGTGTGTGTGTGTGTGATTTTTTTTTCCTCTCTCAAAAGTTAGGGTACACTTAAATTTATACCACAGCTTTTTAAACAATTACAAGCAACTGCGGTGGGGGTTTACGTTTTTTTTTTTTACGGGCGCGTAGAGGAAAGCCAACTTTGAGATCGTTCCTGAAAGTTTTTTAATGAAATTTCCTGAAAACATCACGGGAGTAACAAGATCCACTCGCTTTCCTGGTGGGGGAGGGAGGAAGAAATATATAAAACCCTAGTAAATCACGAAGCAGCAAGGACATTATTATTAGACCTCCTTTCGCCCGTACATTTGTTCCGCTCCTATTAACTCGGCTGTAGTCGTAAAAAAAAAATCCAAACTCGCTTTTTTTTTTTGGTTACAAACAAGCCCCATTTTTTAATTCAATTTTGCGGTGCAAAATCTAAATTGGTAATTGCGTGTGAAGGGAGTGCATTGTGTGTGGGACGATGTTTTTCTGGCGCACGGAGCGCCTCGCTCGGCGCAGGCGTGTTTACGCGAAAAGTTTGGGTCACGTGGAAGCTTGCTTGACAGAAATTTTTCACTTTTATTTTTTAAAGCGGTAATTGTATTTGCGCTCCTGTTGTAATTCTAATTATTAATCTTGACGGTAATATTTAAAGTTTTCGTGCTCGCCGTGTTTACATTGGCGTCAAGTAAAACTTGTAACGACGCTAGCGTTCAGAGTAATGGGGGTAAGTAACAGCAGTAAATGTTGTAGCGTTGTTGCTATTACTATATTCATTAATAGAGTATAATATTACAAGTTGTGTAATATAAAGTATTACCCCAGTAGCTGTAATAATATAATAATTACTATCATTCCATATAGTACTCGCACAACTAGTAACAATAGCTGTTACATTAACACAGGTAGTAAGAGTGCTGCTATTGATACTGCAACACTCTGCTTCCTGGATTCAGACTTATCTGTGACAGCCACTTTCGCACAAGAGATTCTGGATGTGGTGTGCTGTGTGCGGAAATATCTCCCGGGGCATCTACCCGGACAGAGACATCTCTCTGCCATGAGGAAGGGCCACTGGTCAAGACGTCGCCTATTATACAGAATTGTACAGGTGACCCCTGACATATGCGACGGCTCGATTTGCGGTTTCCTGTGTCACCTTTGAGGGCCACAGTGTTGGCGACAAACGCATTTTTCGTCGATGGTGCCATCGCTTCAACAGCACGGGGCTCGCGTTGACATCGATAGCGGTGGTGGCGCTGGTGGTGGCGCCACCACACGCTGCCACTGCAAGATTGGGGCAGGCGGTTGTTTGTGCCAAAATCGAAGACGCGGTGGCGGCCGTGGTCGCGGTGTGCGCTCATCACCCGCCCCGTGGGGACAATGGGAGACATCCGCTGCTGTTAATTTTCAGTATCCGTTCGCACCCATTCCCTCCCTGCTGCCCATCGCACCTGCGTGGAGGAGGGAGATTGTCGTGAGGGGGCAGGGTTTGGTTGGGGGGTGGCTTGCGATGGGGTGGGGGGTAGTAGGATGGTGACGCTGCAGGATGGGAGCAGTTGGTGAAATTGATACCCAATGTCTCAAATCATCGTCGTAATTGTCATCAACCATAATCAATTCACCGCTTGTAAATGCCTCCACGAGCCATCGGAGACGAGACATCTGTATTGACTTTTGTTGCTAAATATTTCAATAAGTCCTGCAGTTTGCTCTCATTCACTTCTTTATTTCATTCGTTCATTGATCCCGATCCACCGTCAGTCAGCCACTACCCTGGGTATCGGTGCCCAGACGCTGCTTTCCTTCTGACCGATATCCTCAACATGTTTAAATGTGGACATGCATATAAACGTTTTACACGCATTAATATAAAACGTATTTGCAGCTCCAATATTAAAATACACGACATTTTAAACCAAAGTAATGTATGGTTATTTTTTGTGAATGTGTTTAAAGTTCAGGAACAAAATGTATCTGGTGCACATTTCAAATAAATTTAAATTTTCGTGAAATATTTACGTGCATTATTTACGTGAACTTTTTGGGATTCCTACGTTTAAAACTATTAATAGTAGATATTCATAACATCACTTTTTGTATGATTTGTACTAAAGTATTGAAAAATGTATTTATATTTCAGTACTTATATTTATAGCAATTTTTTTTACATATGTACACGTTTTTTGAAAGTTTACATTCCACTAAAAAGTAACACACCGCTTCCAGTCTATTAATACACACTTAACTCCCAGTCTGTATTTTATTATCCTCCATCAATATTCTAGGCGGTGTTAAAGGCGCAGCCCTGCAAGTGCGTTGCCCACGCCAATGCCGGCAGAACGGTCACCACGAGAAGGAGCTTCTAGAAAGCACCCCTCGATGGTATTTTGTCCCAATCTCTCACGCTAGCCGGACGTCTTGGAAGAGGTGGGGTTACCCACATTTTACCCCGCCACATATGATCTACCGACCGACTAACTGCGGTGTCAGCCATCATGGGTAGGGGCTGGCCTGGGTGGGAGGGGGGTTAAGAAATGGTGCCACCGTTGTTTCAACTCCCATGGCTGGAGATGGAATTGAATCGGTGAACTCTGGTTCGCGGCTCCAGTTTCCTTCTCAGCTTTGACTAATTCTACGTGCACGACTGTGCTGTATTTACCGCTGGAAACGTGCATCCCCCTCAATGTCAAAGCTCCATATTTCCACGGCGCAGCAGCAACAGCAGCAGCAGATCGACGATTGTTGGCCACGGTTGCTGCTGTCGATATGGAACTTTTGATTAAGAGAGTCCCCCAATTTCCCAGCACACGAGCGACTTTCCGTGGCTCCGCTCACTCCGAGCTGGTGCTCCTGTGTACAGCAACAAGGAATACGCTCAGAGTCAGAATCTTTATTCATGCTGGAGGAATCCGATGAGCTATGAAGCTCTTTTCTTTACAGAGTTTCCGTTTAGGGGTTGGGTCAGAAAGTTACAAAAATGAACAATACACAGACACGATATGAGTAGAAAGGTAAATCACTCAGAAAAAATAAGCAATTTTTATTTCGTATGAAAATAAACTCTTTTTATTTTACCAGGTAAGGCCCACTGGGCTATTGGTGACTTTTTTCAGAAGCGACCCGGCCGCAAATGACAGCTCAACGAGAAGTGGCTTACCCACGTGGAAATTTATAGCCGCCAAATAATTGAAGCGCATGTTTCTGGCTGTGGTAGGTATGCAGCAGCCAAACCTAAACCCTCGTAACCCATTCACCCTTGAAGCTGGGCCGCCCATGCAAAAACCTCCTCCGGCTCCATCGCCTCTCTCTCTCTCCCTCCGTCCCACATGCTCTCTATGGCGGGAACGCGTGTGCACACACGCGCACACACGCGTGTGCACAAACACAAAGATCACCCCCCTCTCCGCCCCCCCCGTTGCAGCCTTGAGCAGATTGTCGAGGCACGTGTTGTTATCAAGCACACACGAATGTCGGTGTGCTGTACAACACCGGTAGTATTTGTTCAATTCATATATGGCATTCTGTCCACGGTGCATAGGGTCACAAATCTCGCAACCGGAATTGCGGCGGTGCCGATGTTTACACACCGCACAGCAGGTGCTCATTTAAGGCTGGGTCGACCTAGGGGAGGCCCCTTGACCGGTTCAGATAATCGTCACCGGTGGTGGCCGTGAGCGGGAATCGAACTCGGGTCGCCGGGTTCGCAGCGCTACGCCACCGCTCCCCACACGCGCGTGCGTGCACACGTTCACACACGCGTGTGCGTGCACACGTGCACACACGCGCGCACATACGGGGCTGCAGTCAAAGCCGCCTATTTATTCAGCTGTATCCGCAACTCCGCCCGCCGAAAACCCAGCGCAGAAGAAAGAGTCGAACGCCCAACGCTTTCAACTGATGCCACTGATTCATAATTAACCCCGTGACCTTTGAATATGAGTGGCATTTTGATCTAACTATTGCCCTATTAGGCAGGAAATTTTTTTTCTTACGTTTGTGAGGGTTTTGTTTTTTTTTGCGGAAAAAAGCACAAACGCCGCACAGCGCCTTAGCTTTGCCCCTTTTCAAAGTCGTACCGATGGAGACCTTGAGGTCTTCCTCTTGAATTGCAAATGTAGATGTACTGTACTCGCGGTGACTTGGTGAGCCAGGCATAAAAAAAGTAATGAAGTTGGTATTTATGGTTGAAATTAATATGCACTTTGTGACCAATGTGTGCATGTGCCAATAGCACATTGAGGCAATTGTGCAATTCTGCGGCTACTATCATTACATATAGAGCATACTTGGGTATATGAATGTGTGTACTGTGTATGTATTTTATGTGTGTGTTTGGGGAGCGTGGTGGTGCAGTGGATAGCGCAACTACGATACGAACCCGACGACCTAAGTTCGATTCCTGCTCACGGCCAAACACAGTCACGAATGTGTGAAGTGGTCCTGGGCCTCCCCTAGATCGACTGGGCCTTAAATGAATATCCGTGCTGGACCACCCCTAGGTGAGTTCAGTCTCAATTTAATACTTAGTGTGCGGTTTAAACATTAGCAATGGGGAGACAAAGGCGGTTAGGTTCGGCATGATGTACCAACCTTAACAGGTGTTCACTGATGGTACTTGCTTTCTGCATTCCATAGTGACGAAACATTGTGTTGTGTCATTGTGTACACATGCGTTAACTAGTATGTTACGTTCGTCTTTGAGTATGCTTACGTGTGAAACATCTCTTCTCTGCACAGCAAAATACTTTGCTGCAAAAGCTGCTGGGGTTATTTTTGAGTGTTGGTAGCAAAAAGAAAGTAGTTTAAATAAAAAAAAGTTAAGTTTGAAAAGTGTGCGGTAACTAGCACCTGTATTTCTGCTGTCTGCAGTGTGAATTGTTATCACGGCCAACGCACTTACTTACTCTATTTCAGGATCCATACACGGTGGTTTGTACATCGAGCTGGCTGGCGCACAGTTGGCAGGGGACATGACCCGCAATCCGTTGGCTATGAGTGTGAATCCCAGTTAGGGGTTGATATTATCTGTTTATTATTTGACTTCTGTTCTGTCTTTTAGTCAAGAAGGCGAGTGACCGTTCGCGCAAGGTCACCAAAGATTGTACCGTAGAATGTCTTGGCCCTGGCATAGAATGGTGGAATTGCCAAACACGGATCGAATGCTGTAAACAGGAGATACCCAGCAGGGAGTGTAAAACAACAACAAAAATAGACTTTTACACGAACATTGGGATTTATATTTGTTATTTTGATGTGTTAGACTGTAATAATAAAAAAAGTTTTTACCCACCATTCACAAATGTAAATTTTGAATGCTATAAATACCTTTTGTCATTCATTTTCCGGAAAAAATTTTCTCCAAAAAAAACAACCCACCAAACAGCTTCTCTGCTGCCAGGCCAGAAAGTGACAGACACCCAAAGGTGCCAGAGTATATCGCCAAAGTAGTTGGATAGCACCTCGCTTATAATAATAATCAACATCTGTTTTGGCTGCAAACGACTAAACCACAACAGCGACGACAACAGCAACAACAAATTATCGGCATGCAGAAGCACCTGAGGTCCCCCATTGTGGCGTATGTTCTGATAACCAAATAAAAAATAAGGGCCCCTGCTACCTTTCAGAATAATTACTTATTTCGTGGCTTTTTTTTCTCTTCACAAAATGCAGGTGTAAACGCTTGTTTTGCCGGGGCGGTGGTGGTGTGAGAAAAAAAGAAATAATTACCGCCACGCACACAAAGGACGGCAATTTCTCTCGCCTGCATCAACGGGCGAGCCCAGAGGAGCCGCGCATTAATATCGAGTGGATAATTTTAGAACGACAATGGTCGCGCGCAAGAGAGAGTGTGCGGGGTTGTTTTTTGTTGTTGCGCGATTGCGAGCGAGAGGATGATTGCCTTCGTCGGGTAAATTGTTGTGGTCCGAGTGAGTTGGTGGGAGGTAGCGGTTTCGGTTGATTGGTGGTGGTGGTGGTGGTGGAGGGTTGGGAGTTAACAAAGAAGTTGCTCTTCCCTTCCCCTCCCCTTCAACGGAGTAGACAATGGCTAGGCCACGTTTTGAGCAAATGCCACCAAACCTGGGAATTGTAAAATTGACCGTGCCAACCACTCATTTATCAGGTTGTTTTTATTGATAATTGTCCGATTGGCTTGAGCACAGACCTGCAGGTATTCTCTTTAGCAACGCTGAAACCTGTATGTATGTTTTATTAGCTACTTTTGCACCGTACGTAGTCAACCGTGCGAATCGGAGGTATGGGGAAAGGACAACAAACTAAACACAAAAAGCACTTCTATAGAAATGAGGTTTCAATTTAGATGATTTAAAAGTGCAGATCTCCTACTATCGGAAGGAAGAGCGTTCCAGACGGCCGCAGAAGCGCACCTGAAAGCGCGCGATGCGGTGACTTTATTTTTTTCCATGGCCAGCCAAAAGCAGGCACTGCCGCGAGGATGACTGGAGTACGCGGGACGGTTTATGCTCCTTGACGAGATCAGTAAGTCGTTCGTGGTTCATTTACGGCGAGCGTTTTGTGTCTAACGAGCGCCAAATGGAATTGGTGACACCATCCCCGTCGTGGACGTCCTTTGCGGCGCGCGTACCGGGCCGCGGGTATGGGCAGTGGCAACGAAAACGGAACGAAAAGGAAAAAGTTGCGTACAAAGAAAGTCCTGCTTGGGAATCACGCTCAGACGCAGGAAGAGGAACCGGCGGATTCGAGATCTCGAGAGAACTGGAGCCACTCGCGTGTTTACTGTTCACAAAAGGAAGCGGGGCTTGGGCAGCATACGTCACTCGTCGCGACGATGGCCAGAGGTCGAGATCGACGATGAAGTGGCAGCCACGGGGAGGCACACGCCCCAGAGAGGGCTTCCACCGTGGAAACGGAGCGATAGAATCAGCTGCTGTTCACTTCACCAGGTAGTGCTTAATTTAGAGGAACTGCTGCTGCTTACGCTGTCGTTGTTGCTGATAATTCTGATTTTATTCAAAGCAATGATGACGGCAATGATAACGATGCGATGGTTCTTCAACCGTGAATTTTCTCCTCCTTCCTCTTCTTTTTCTCGCGTCCGTCCACCAAAATCAAAAAAGTCCTTCCAGTGGCGAGCTTGCCCGCTGCAAGATATCGCACAGTGGCCAGACCATGACTAGGATTTGAACTCGTGACCCGCAGCCCCGATGCCCGGTATTTTTGCCCAGCGAGCAATCCGAGTCAAAAATAATGAAATGCATATGGCCAATGAAAGAGACAAATGCACTTCAAAACTAAGAAGGAAAAAAAGCCCCGCCAACTTATAAAATCACACCACATTTACAAATACATAAATACATTTCCATAACCCTGCTTCGTGCCAACCTTATCAGAACAGTAACGATTACAGCCGAGCAAGTCATCGTCAGCCGTGATTTATCCACTGCTGGATGAAGACTTCCCCGAGGCGTGTGCCAATGACCCGTCACGGTCGCGCGACATAACAACGACAACAACAACGCCCGTCACGTCCGCACGCGAGCCGCTTTCGTTTTGCTCCCCCTCGGCCGGTGGACGTCCTCTGGACGTCTTCTGGGGTGTGTTCCCTTCCTCTGGCTGCCGCGCCCTCACCGGTTCTCGACCGCCGACCTTTGACCTGCGTGCGTACACTCTCTATTTAGTCCGCACGTTCTTCTTCCCGTCTCCGCGCAATTCCGAGGGTGCAAGCGGCCTTCTCGGTCGCTCCTCTGTTGCACTCTTCATCCCACGTCACCATCGCTGCCCAGATGTCAGTTCCGTACGCCTCCGAAGCGAGTAGCACCCACCGATTAAAATACCTATTTTTGTTCTTTTTTTTGGCATGCCGCTATGTACGGTATGTGCCAGGCCGGCAGTGCGTGGCGTGTGAACGCATTGTTGACAGACACCACTGGGAGAGGTGAGTCACGTGCGGAGGATGTGGCTGACCCAACCCCAAAGAGTTCACGCCCCTTTCGTCTGCCACACCCCGCGCATTCGCCATCCACATGGCCGTCGGCTCTTCAGCTCCCCTCTGTGCCGGCTGATAGGTCACAACGAGAACAATGAGGAGAGCCGCAGTTTTAATTCCCAGCCCTCCCGTGGGTCTTGGGGGCTGTACCGCGTGTCGTCGGGCACGTTGTCCGACGCTTCGCTCCACGTGCCGGGAGCAGTTTCTGTTCAGTTCCCGAAGATCCCCAGCACGTGGAGCGAGCCGTCGGACGTCACTCCCGAACGACTCGCACGTGCGAGGCGCCAGCGCGTCGGGAGCCGTCGCACAGCACGGCCGCAAACACCATATCCCGAGACACTTTTTCTGACTGCGGGGAACTACGGAGCGGCGTGGCTGTCGAGTGCGCAGGCAGTGCAACTGCACCGAGGCCCACGGGCCGGAGTGGCCCATGGCCCATGCCAAGCACGCTTACCCCACCGGAACGACATGGGGGTTGGGGGGGGGGCAAGGGAGGCGGAGAACAACACGGTAGAGAGGAGAAAGGTCTGGGATGAAGCAACCGGTGGGGGTGGAGGGCCCAGCAACAACAGCAACAACGATGAGCTACAGATACAGCTGGGGGCCGCCATGGTAGCACATTAATCAGGGGTGAGGTTCTTTATTTTTTGTTTTCACGGAGTTACCCAATTTATTTTTCGACGCACTCTCCGGTGCAGCTCCTGACGACCCCGCACGGGCTGCTTCAGGAAACATGCGGAGTGTGTGAGTCACAGCCACGAGGCGTGTTCCCCATTGTCAGGCGGTTACGGCGTGGTGCCTGACCTCGTTCGGAGGGTGCCGTGGGCCAGCAACCGTGGTGCTCACTTTTATTGCCTGCGGACCGACGGTGGGCCGACCCGACGCCCAAAAGAGACGTGAGGCTTGCAGCGCGATTGCGGAATGAACCCTCGGAGCCCAGCGCCGCCTGGCCTCGTGGGAAATATTCACCGGAGTGATTTTATTACGCTGCTTTTGTAATTCGCGATTTCGTCTCCAGCTCTTTGGCAGTCCGGTGCCGTGCACGGAGGAGTCCCCGATACTGTGTTGGCGATTTGGGTTGTGTGACCACTGTTCAGCGCAGGTTGCTGAATGTGGGGGTCTGGGGTTGGGGGTTAGGGGGGTACCGGTTCAAATATCACTCGCCAATGATGTTAGCCGAGGCCGGAAACTGAACCCGGCTTCGCTGGGTTCATAATGCGCTCGCGATTGCGGAGCCGCAGCTCCTAAGTGACATCAGTTCGTTATTTTGAGTTTTGTAATGTTGCTCATTATGTTTGGAAGCAGCGGTTTCGTTGCGCTAAGCCGGAATGCTTCTTTTTCTCGGTAAATAAATGAAACTCGGGTAGGTTTTCGCAGTCGTGCTGCAATCGCCCCGCCCCGTGTTTCTTGCCGGGTCGTACCTGGACATCGTTACCGAACCACTTTGATCCCGTAAATTAGGCGGTGAAAATATTCTAAAAATGAAGAAAAATTTAAAGAGGAGAGAGAGAGAGTTGGTTGACGGGAAGAAGAACGACGACAAAGTGGAAGGGTGAAGGAGACGACGGTCGAGACGGACGGTGGCACGGAGCAATTATCGTCGACGCCCAAAGCGGATGGAGCGAGACGAGTGTCAGGACACGTTCCAGATGTGGGACGATGCAGGGAGCGAGCTGGGCAGAGCCAACGATGAATCTTGAACGGCATCAACGGAGGAGGACGATAAGCGTACGCCGCAGAAGGAGGGAGGAGGCAGAACTGGATTGGGCGTAGGGGCGCCACGGTGACGAGATGTTAACTACCTCGCCTGGTATACGAGAGGTCGTGGGTTCGATCCTGACCCTGACGCCTTTATATTTGGAGTTTGCATGTCTCTCTCCCCGTGGTGAAGTGGATTTTTATCCGGATCCTCCGGTTTTTTCCTCCACATTTAGAATCAACATCACGTTTTTAGAGTATTTGGCTGCTATACATTTCCACACGTGAAAATAAAAAGGGTCCCATGATAATAAGCCACTTTGCTGGGCTATAATTTGTGGCCAGTTCACTTCTGAAAAAGAGCTGTACAGCCGAGTGGGCCTTATAGCAACGCTTGTGAGTGCACGGTTTGGTGAAGGGTAAGTTCAAGTTCATTTATTAGGTATAGCCCTGTGAGCCATTCGGCTCTTGAATCGGGTGCAACCGCAACAAACAAAAAACAAAAACATGAACAAAAAACATCTTAAAGTGAATATGTGACTAAGTGCAAACAGAAAATCCAAGAAAAGACAGCAAAACATTGCAGAAAAAACATACATAGAAGGAACAACGGCAGGGAATCGATCCAGAGGGAAGGCCGAGGATTGGGATGTTGGAGGAGCTGAAGGAAGAAAGGGGACGTTTGTGAAAGTGAAGAGGAGAGCAGAGAACGGAGAAGGATGGGGAAGATCACAGCCCACAGGAAGTGCTGGTAAGGCCGTGCTACCGAAGAATAGTTCACGGAAGGCCGTTGCTGTCTTTCTGACCCTCGTGGGGGATGCGAAGGACTTCCTGGGACTCGGTAGACATCCTCTGAACCGATGAGTTGCGATAAGTTGTCTTCTGCGGGAGGGGGGGGGGCAAATAAACAAAAAAATCCCAACTTCGATTCACCGTCAACCCGACGACATACGAACGTCTTGTTTTTGAGCTGCCCAGTTCGCTCGAGGGGCTCGTAATGGCGAGGTCAAAACGCTGAACAAGCACTGTTGTTATCCCGAGTTTGAATCCGGGCAGTCGCCCAAGATTAGACCGGGTTCTCAAGTGTAGCGAGTTGGCCCGGTCACCAGTGACTGCATAATAAAATAATTATACAATCTCGTTTCTCGCTCAGCTTGGTCTTGTCTGGCCCATAATTAACAACCACGCATCGCATCACCCAGCGATGTACATGGGCTACGTCGCAAAGTTGTCGGTCGATCAGCAGGTCCCGTGTGTGGCGGGGTGAATTGTGGGTAAATCCCATCGCTTCCAAGGCCTTCCAGAGCTCAGTTTCAGTGGAAGCACCCTTCCCCGCCAGCAGTGGCCCGTGAGCAAGCGATTTCAGGGCTGCGCCTTTATCCCTCGTCTCTGCGCACATCGGACCGTTGTCGCGGGAGACGAGAGGCACACCCTTGTGGCGTAGCATGTAGCGCGCCATCTAGTGTTGACACGAGAGGGTCTGTCACGTGAAGTTCCTAAAATTGAAGAGGGCCTCAGTTTGTGTCGTCTCCCGGGGGCAGTGGCCCCCACCAAGCTCTCGGCGCTTTCCCTGAGCGGCAATTCTTCACCTCTTGACCCGTCTCCGCAGACACGAGTGGGATTTATTTTGCGGTTCAAGTATAAAATAAATAAATATCCACTTAAGCAGATTTTCTACCCTCACCAGCGACGTTAACGCGTCCGCGGCTACCAACAACGGAATCAACAGCGGTGCTCCGAGTCGCCCAGCTTTTTCAAATTAGCGACACACGAACGAGTCAAGGGGATGGCCAAAAAAGCAACGTGGGGTAACTTAATTGTGGACTTAAATGTATAAAATTTCTCCTAATGAGACCACCACATTTGGCATGCATGAGACAACCGCAGCCGTGCCGTTTGGCACTTGCCTCCAGATCGCTGGGGCTGGCCGTACCCAGACTCCCCCCCACCGACCCCCCTTCTTTTCAGGCCTCAGGAATGGCTTCACCAGAGCCATTGCCGGGCGGCCAAACGTCCATCACGGAGCCGATTGTGTTTCGAGAAGAAGTATGGACGAGGGGGGAAACCCGTACACAAAAAAGAAATAACAAGGAGACTTGGTATATTTTCACCGAGCGCAATGGAAAGACGCATGCTTTTAATAAATATAATTTGGGGGAATTTCTGTCTTCTTCCGAAAGGGGGGGGCGGGGGGCATTGTCTCCCCCCCCGCTCGCTCAAGGGGGAGGGGGGGGCATTCCTGCGGCCCGGTGGTAGATCGTCGAGCGATGATCGATCAGGCGCGAGTGACCAACCTCGCATTTTGCTGCCCAATTTAAAAATTGAGATATGGTTTCGGTGGAACGGAGTGCAATGCTGAGAGTACAGGAGAGAGAGAGGGAGAGAGGGCGACTTCCAAGTTTTGTACAGAAGAAGAGAGATCTTATTTCACAAAGTGCACTGTACAGAAACTTGGCAAGCAGCACCAGCATAATTGCATCCAGAACTTTTGCAACAAAAAAAATAGAAGCAGGGGGCGGAGAGGGGGGGTGGAAAGAGACAAGCGCTTGGCACAGTGACAACGGATGAATTTGTGGTACAGTGCATTTGGCAAGAGAGTTTGGACTGCAGGTCTTTCTGGCTTGGAGGGAGGGGGAAAAAAAGCCGCGGAAATAATATAAAGAGTGCGGTGGCTGCACGGAGTTGCTTTTTTTTGTGATGCTGTGCTTCTTTCCTTCAACTAAATTTGTTTATGCCGATCGGCGCGAGCAGTCAAACATTGGCACATCGGGCAAGGCTGCCTGGCTGGCAAAGGGGTGGCACGGCTGGCTTGTGTCTGGCCGGTTTTTGGAAGGGGGTTGACGCGAAGAAAAAAAACCGAGCGGGGCGAACGAACGTGGGGTGGGCGAAAAAAAAAGGAACTTGGTACAGATAAGGGTGTTCCTGTGTTGGCAGCGAGCATTTACAGTGGCTCTTTCGCTCGCCCACTTTTTCTGTAAGCCCCTTGCCAGGCCTTGGCTCGAAAAACGCGCGGGCACGAGCGGCTGAGCGCTGCGTCGCCGACCCAGCCAAAGAGGGGTAACCCCCAAGTGGCTGGCTGCCGGGATAGGGGTGAGATGGCACTCCGGTCGCGGTAGAAAAATCTGAAATCTCAACGGGGCCCCGCGACTCTCGACGATGGCTCGTGGAGAGGTGGGGGAGAGAAAATGCCGAGGCCCACAAAATGGCCGCCTCCCGGGCTGCTGCAGTTGCGTTCATTCTGAGCGGCGGCGCTCGGACGGTGCGGAGAGAGGAGAGGGGGGGGGGCAAGCGACGCACAAAATGGCGGAAAATGCACATCACGTGACGCGCAGCGAGCGCATCGGCGTGGCAGACGCAGTTTGTGCTCCGGCCACGCGTTTTCTGGGGGCCTCGGCCGCGACGGCGCGTGCGCGGCTCCGGTTGTTTTGCGGCCGTCGAGAGATAGGGCTTCGCCAAAAAGAAGTCGTCGCAAACCCCGCTCTTCGTCCTGGCTGGCCGCGCCGTTGTACAAGGCCAAACACGCACCGGGCCGTGCCAAAAAATCTAAAATTATGCACGTGTCCAAACTTTATGCAACCGGCGGGCTCGCGCGCAAAGTGTATGGAGCGCACACGGGCAAAGTCCACGGTTATTTTTGAGTACGGTCCCGAGTTTCCGTATCGAGGATTTTTTCATTGAATCCTGCTTTCGATCAGGCGCACGCAGAGAAGGGCTGCTGGGGAAAAGTTGTCGGCAATAACAGTGTGGTGGTTTTTTTTGAGATGTGGCGAAATTCCTCGACACGTTTGAAAAGCGAACGAGTGCAACGTCGCCGAACGTAAATTATGGCGGCGTTCAAAACAAATCGCGCCGCCATAAATATTTACATTTCTTTTATTCTACACTCCTAGCTTTGTCGTAACTACTTCTTATTTTCCTGTGATAATCAAAATGCTGCATTGCATTCATCCATCTCCTGGGCTGCTATCATGGATGTATGTTACATTTTTATTCACTCACCTGGATAATGGCCACTACTGCCGTGGACTCTTCCTTGACATTCTACTCACAAGAAGTTGATCAAGTACACTTTTCAGACGGTACAATAAAATGGTTTAGGAGTTACCTCTCAGACCATTCTCAAAAAAGTACGTAGTGCTAACATTTCCGTCCACAAATATTAAAATAACAAAGGGTATTCCAGAAGGTTCTGTACTGGCTCCAATTCTGTTCTCATTTAAACAATCTTGGACTAAACTTAAATCACTCAGAATTAAATCTCATTGCTGATGACACTGCCATGCTAGCTTCAGGTAAATCTTCAACACGATTTCAACTTAATTCAATAGCATCACTAAAATGGCGCTTAAATTCCCAAACAACGAAGATGATGCTAATTTGTTAAAACAAAAATCCAGCGTCATTCCCTTCACCGATTATAAATATCCGAAATAACATTGAACAAATGGAGTGATTCAAATACTTGGGTTTACTAATTTAATCAAAACTTACATTCAAACCCCATATTGGTCACATCTCAAAGAAATGCAAATAAAAAAGTAAGGTTTTTGTACAGAAACATTGTTGTCTCATCCGATTACGCCTGCAAATTGTTGAAGCTATAATTCTTCCACCTTTTGTCGACTGTGACACTGCTTACAGATCAGCTACTAGCGAAAAACTAAACAGACTACACCCATGTTATAATTCTACTCTTGAATTGGCACTGGATATACCATACAGGACCCACCATTGTGACCTCTACTTAAAATCCAATCCCACATCCCTTGATGCCAAAATAAATCTACATTGGGCCCTGTTCATCCATAACATCCTTCTTGGCAAATCTGCACTATACTTAGCTCGTTCATTAACTCCATTCTAAAACTCAAGAAACCTAAAACGTCCATCTAATTGCCCTCTGAACTATCCCAAGAACTGGAGTAGGCGACAGCCTTTGCCGTTGCAGCAGCAACGTTTTGGGACAACCTCGTTTCCACCCTTGTACCACTGTAAATCTTGCTTTAAAAAATACAGTGAAGCGCAGAAGGTTAGTGCTGGATACAACTGCATTTGCCAATGTGATTTGTTACTTTCATCCTTGCCCATGTTTCGATAGTTCAATTTTAATGTGCAATTTTATTCAGAGGCTGTGTGTGTTGCCTTGGTGTGGTCTGGGACTGTTGTTTTGCTTCCTTGCCCAAGCTTGAGAATAGGTGCACTTATGCAATTTGAACTTATGCATGCTTATTCTATCTTATTTATATTTAGTCATTTGTTACCTTTCCTCTACTTAGCACCGCTGTCGTTTTACGTCTTGTTCGTTTTTGTAACTTTCTGACCCGCCCCTTACTGGACATCTGTGGAAAAAAATAGCTTCATAGCTCATCGGATTTCTCCAGGATAAATAAAGATTTGGATTCTGATTCCCCATAAAACAAATAATAAATCGATTTCCTTGTTTTGGAACAGCGTCAAAAGTTTTAAAGCGTGGATGTAAGAATATTAATATATATTTTTCACATCCGCAAATATATTTCCCAAATGATGCATAAACGCTTCAGCTGGCTTTGTCAACAAAAGGGGGAACATTTTCCATTCAGCATAACAGCACCAGCCCCATCGTTCCCGATGTCTGATAAGAATGGAGACCCATTAGAGGCAACTTCTGTACATTATTTATAAACAATATTTGAGAGTTGTATACTTTGTGTGTGTTCGTTTGTACGTGCATGCGTGTGTGTGTGTATCTCATCATAATATCATTGGTAGCGTCGCGATTAGTGCGACGCGCAACGAACCCGGTGACCCCAGTTTGATTCCCGCTCACTGCTAAATCAAGTGACGGTTATCTGAACCGGTCCTGGGCCTCCCCTAGGTCGACTCGGCCTCATATGAGTACCTGGTAAGGAGTATGAACATTAGGACTGGGGAGACCAGGCATGGTGCTGGCCACGCACGCTGACAGCACTTGCCCCAAGACTCTCTTAAGGCTATTGGGGGCATTTTTATCTTTGTATATGTCATCATTATCCGCTATTATCATTCTACTGCTGGATGACAGCTTTACACCATGTGACCAATATCTATCATGGGCCTGTAATAACTATTTATATCTCGTATATTTATAGAACATTGGCCTTATTACTCATCAATGTCAATAGGTTTTAAAAATAATTGTACTAATATATAAATAGACTCGGTTGCTGATTGAATAAAATTTTTTTAAAGGTGACTGTAGTAGACATTCAAGCAAACTATTGCATTGAGTTGTACAAATGATAGCAGTAAGTTTGTAAAAAAAAAAACTTTAGTTTTCATATTCATGAGGCGTGTTATACGCCTAATAATGTTGTGCAGTCTCATAGGTTACAACTGAACACCAAAATGTTCACTATATTTATATAGAGAGCACCTAGCCGCCCCCCAATTCATACGTAAAACTCGTTGAGGGCCTATACCTTCTACCAGTTTATTTACCACGGCCACGATTTCCATCTTGCTATTTATTTTCCTTTTTTTCACATTTCCAGTCTTCCTTGTAACAAAACAGGGGGGGGGGAGCGTTTTGTCTGTTTTCGACAAAGCGCACGCAATACACGAACGAATAAAAACGCGTGGTAAGTTCTTCTGAAATACACCACCAAGTTTTTCACTGCGCAGGGCTGCGTTTCCGCTGGACCCAGGGACTACACGGCATAGGTGGAGCCTTAAATACGTCGGGATATGCCATCGCAAATACAAATCGACAGTCGCAACCGCGTGCAAAGGAGGTTCTTAGACAAAAGTGAAAGCGCTTACTGCTCAAACGTGGGAAAATACCCTTGGAAGTGAGCGCGTGAATATGCTTAGAGTTTAACGGCGCATTATCGCGCGTCAGAAGGTCTGGTCTGTGAGCGAACGTCCACGGAAAAAAATGGCAACTACCACCTTCGTGTTTGAATTTCTGTACTGGGTGAGCGGGCAGTGAATCGGTCAGGGCGGATACGTGACGGTCAGATACGCGACGTTGTATTGCAGTTTTGCGTTCTATTACGAGGGGTCCCGCTGCGTGGTGGCAAGCCCTCGCATTTGGCCTCGCCTCTTACAAGCGTGCCTTGTATCAGCGGAAAGAGAGAAACTGGTCGAGACCTGGGGTAGTAACGGGTGCCAGACGATGGATTTTTTTCGGCAGTAGCAGAGGCTGCCGGCAAAGCCCAGCGTCCCGACGCTTGTGGCCCGGCTCGCTTCCGATAGTGCACAGCACGGTTCGTGTAAACCCGTCGTAAACCAAGCAACTCACGCCGGTCTGGCCGACTACAACACGTTTTTTTTATTATATAAATCGACCAGCCCTCTTAACTATTTATACTATATATGTATGTAGAATTTTACACACGTGCGCAAAAAACGTATATTTATTTTTAATAAAAATGAGTTTTTTTTACGTGTACAGGATTTCGTTTTTACACACTTGCCAGGGTGGTCACAGCAGTCTCGCCTGGTTTGATGCCCGCTGGGGTGCGGTGTTTGTGGGTCAGTTTCCAGGCCTTGGGCAGTGAGTTGTGTGTGGTGGGGTGGGGGGAGAGAAGATGAGGGGTGAATAGAAGAATTTAAGAGGTTGGGAAGTGAAGGGGGGGTTAGAAGGCACCTTGAGAGCACATGTCATAGAGGGAATACATTTGGTGACGTCCCCTCGACTGCATGTGTGATAGAACGCGGCGATTATTTTTGGTGCTGTCACAGTGGAGCTGATAAAGTGATGTAAATGCTTGCCAATGGCATCCTTGTGTTATCCTTATTGACACAGTGTATAGTACAAAGACAAAGGTTCCCACGTGGCCTATACACAGACTGTTGGGGCAAGTGCTGTTAGTGAGCTCATATGAAGGTCGGTAAGCGCACGAGGGCATCGCGTGGCCAGGACCATGCCCGCACCAGGTACTCATTTAAGACCAAGTCAACCCAAGGGAAGGCGCTGGATCGTTTCATATATTTGCCACTGATGTCAGCCGTGACCGGGAAATGAACCCAGGTGGCTGGGTTTTATAGCGCAACATGCAAATCACTTACGATGATATCTCTCCACTCGATATGTCAACTCGCACACAACAACAACAAGAACAACAAGAACAACAACAGATCCTCTGTGAGCTTTCACAAAAGCGGCGGCGAAGTTGCATTCGGCAGCGGGGGTCGCAGGCAACGATGCGAAGCTTGAAATTTTTCGAGGTCGGGATAGGTTTCATCGCATTATTTATTTACCTACTCCGCTAATGCGATTTCCAACGAGGCATTTCCTCTTCTCGGCGAAGACCGGCACTAAGAACCGGGAGGCCGACAGGTTCGCAACAATGGGGCCGTGTGTCTGCGGTGCGCGCGCGTTCGTACGCCGCCCCCCCCCCCCCCCGTGTGTCTCTATGCACAGGTGTACGCTTGTTGCACGCACGCACGCGTATATCTGAGACGTGGGCGTTCTCTCGTCGAGCTGTGTGTGTGTTGAGAACGCGAGAACGAAACACACGAGACTTTGTTGCATGTGTGTGTGTGCGAGCGGCCGCGGCAGCAACACGCAAGAGCATTCCCACCCCTCGTGAAATTTAAGCAAGAGTGCGCGAGTGGATTAGCGAGAGTGTGCGTGTTGTGTGCGTACGTTTTGGGCCGAGTGCCCAGCGAGGCGGCGTGTAAACATCGCCGCTGGGGAGACAAAGGCGGCCGGGTGTGGTGTAGGACACCCACTCCCTCGTGTGCCGTGCCGGTCTTCACATGTGCTCGCTAGCAGCGCTTGCCCAAAAAAGTATGTTGTGGCTGTACGGGGGATATATCTGTCTTTGTACTTTAGGGGAGTAGTGGCGAAGTGGTTAAAGCAGCGCTCTCGACGAAGCCTGGCGACCAACAACGGCGACGAATATCTGAACCGATTCTATTCTGGGCATCCCCTAGGTCAGGGGTCGGCAACCTACGGCTCCGGAGCCGCATGCGGCTCTTTACGGGCTGCTTCTTGACGATATGTACGTATGTACAGTATGTACATAGATGCATTGCGGCTCCTGAAATACTGAATTTTGTACCGAATTGGAAAGAAATGGCTCTTCTTGTTATTTTGGTTGCCGACCCCTGCCCTAGGTCGACTTAACCTTGAATGAGTACCTGATGCAGTGTGTAAATATCAACACTGCGGAGGTAAAGGCGGGTCGGGAGTGGTTCCTGCCACTCACCTCTGCGTGTGCTATGCCGGCTGAATAGGTACTCACTCACAGCACTTGTCCCAAAAGTCGCTTAGGCTATAGGGGGGACTTTTGTCTTTGTGTGTGTGAGTATATTCTCGAGATGAGTCTAGTGCAGGTGTGTTGGCCCTGTGTACCTGTGTGTGTATGCATTGTCACCTGTGCTCGCAATTACACAGTAGACAACATAACTTTTCATATACATATACAAATTAACTTATTTTTTTACAAATAGTTCGAGACGTTGACAGTTCCAATGGCATTGTGTTTTTATTGCATTCCCAATGTACATGCTTGTTTTTACATATATACGTGTATCAAATGCAATACAAATTTTAAGTCAATATATTTATCAATTTGTCGCCTTTAGGCACGAATACACAAATGACCGTGCACCCTTTTCAGATTCACGTGCACAGACTCCAGTGTGGCTTTCTTGTCGTGTAAGAACGATCAAAACCTGTGCTCCTCTTTGTCATCAATCATCAATCGTTCTTGGCTGTGGTCAATCCACTGTTGGACGGATGCCCCCCCCCCCCCAAGCCTCTCACACTCGCCACGACGCAACAAAATCCACCTTTAGCACCTGCTCACGAGCCGGCCCTCATCGCCAGCCACCTCGTCGGCGAGCGCGTTACCCCCCGGGGGACGCGCTCCATCTCCCCCCGGTCGTCACCCTTGGCCATCGGCCGTCATTTCTCCAGGCCGCGACGTCGTGCCGCCCGAGGAGGCCCGCTCTACTTTTTTCTCGACGGTTTTCAACGACGACTGCCGGCGTGCGGGGCTCGGGGCGGCCGTTGCGGGCCCTCTGGACATGCGCGCTCGGGACGGGCGGATTCTGGCTCGGCCAATGGACAAAGACGGCGGATGCGCTTCTGCGGACCGTCCGGAACGCTCTCCCTTCCCATACGAGGAACCACTGGGAGCTGTGCACTTTTACGTCATTTTTCGTTCAGTTTGTTGTCCTTCCCCCGCACATCCGTTCAGCACACTTGGCTACGTACGGCGCAAAGGAAGTTTAACATACCTCCGGCACGGCTAGTCTTGTGGCTAGTCCTTCCTCTCTTTACTCTCCATGCTCAGCCCGTTGACTTTTCTTCAAAACCCACTCTGGCCCTCACGCAACGCTTCACCGGCGGACGCTGCGCTCGTGCGCGCGAGCGCCCGGCTCTTGCGATCTCCCCGCGCTAATCATCTTGTCAAAACTTTGTCACGGTGCGTTGTTGAGACGTGGGGGGTGTGAGGGGGGCAATGACCGACGGGGGGAAGGAAGGGGGCCGTCACGCAGGGTTAGTGGCTTTCGAAGGGAGCGAACGGGACACACTTTTTGAAGTGATCTAAATCACGCCGCCGCCGACGCCACCGCCGTGTTTTCTTTTCCCCTCCTCCCCGCGGTCGCGCTGCACGGCTCTCCCGACCCCGGGGGTGCTTCCGGCGTCGCAGGCGCGCGTTCTTTCGGCCCGCGGTGTCCGACGTTCCGCTCCTCCCCCACGTGCCGGGGGGGGGGGGAGCTCTCTTTTATCTGCGGCTCGGTTTTGCGTTCCGGAAGACTCTTCCCCCCGGCACGTGGTGGTGGTGGGGGCGAGACCGTCGGGCATCGCGACGCGAACGCGCGTCGAAGGAGGTCTAAATAGCAGAGTGTGCGGCGAGCACGCTTGTGCAATCACTGGCGCGCACACAAACTGGTGACGTGCATCGCGTGTTTCGAAGCGATCTGGCCCGAGAGACGGCGGTGTATCATCGGAGCCGTGTTCACTCGCTGAAATGACAAAGAAAGGTGTTTTACAGATTGATTTCCTAGATCAATAAGAATTTGCAATCCGATGGAACGTTTACATTCGTTTTGCTCTGGCTATTTGCAAACCGAAGGAGATGATCATTGAATTAGTCAATTAAAACTTTGTTTCTTTACAGATGCCGTTATTAAACCTAGGCCCCTGTAATGTTAATAACCGTTCTCCAATAAAACGTTAAAACCACGCGATTAGAATAATAATGATCAAGTTGGTCTAAAAACCGTACATTTTGTGACGCTATTCTAATCTTCATCTGTATAATGGCAGGCTAAAGATGTAACATTCAACGTTTTGTTTGTTTTAAAGCATTGAATGTCCAGGCGTGACAAAGGTAAAATGATGACCGCGATGAAGCAAATTTCTAAACGTCGTGCAAACGTTGGTTCGCTTGTAGACGGAGGTTTTGAACGGCTTCTCGTGGTAACAATCGCTTTTTACTTTTTGACATGAACATTAAACAACGATTGACGTGTTAACCGCAACATCAGCAACTTTTATGCACACTTAAACCCCGTTTGGTTTCTTAACTGATGTGGACACAGATGAAACGTATAATTCCGCCGTGAATTATTCGAACCCAGCATTAAATTGATTTCATAAGCTGATAAAAGTCAATTCTTTGAAGCGAGCCTACCCAATAAACCGTTCAGACACACAACTGCAATAGTTCCATTGTTTATTATTCCTATCCGTAACAATAATATCAACAGGAGCAGTTGAATTTCATTTTACTAGCTTCACTCGATTGTAACAATGCCCAATGAAGTACGTACACCACTCATCCATGGTTATTATGATAATAAGAGTAATCATACTTTTTTTTTAGGAGGGTCCTACCACATTGGGTGTTTTATTTCAAGATGTTTCAGCCAATGTCAACGAGATGGACTCAATCAAGTATGGATAAGAAGTACTTCATAAACATGTCAAAGACAAAGATCCCCCCAACCCCGTATGGCCTAAACACATTTTTGCGGCAAGTGCTGTTCTTAAGTAGCAGCTGTGAAGGCGGCACGGCACACGAGGGGGTGGTGTGGCCAGCACCACGCCCGACCGCCTTTGTCTCCCGAGTGGCGATGTTTACACACCGCACCAGGTACTCATTCGGGGTTGAGTCGACCTAGGGGAGGCCCAGGACCGGTTCAGATAATCATCACTGGTGATGATAATCATTACATACACGTATACTCAGACCTAATGTAACCGGGCCACAGCGATACACATTCATGGAGACAACTTACAGTTCACACTTAACCCCGGCCAGCACGGTGAAGTATGGCCAAGCAAACCCCCATGACTCGCCAGTGAGTTGGCAAAAGGCTGCACACGTATATACACAGGACACATATGTTACATATTTATCCTAAACTAAATGAATGCAGGGAACGTACTGCAATGTGCTTAATCCAGAAACGTACATACATGGAAAAAACCCGCTATGTTTGTGATTATGTATTTAAGGGATATATGCTTCAATCATAATCAATGCCATTAGCACCGCTGTCACACTCAGAACTAAAAGTACCTGGTGCATCTTGTGAGTCACCTCCGTAAATTCAGTAAATTGTACTATTCTTTATTTAACCGGAATGAGAATACCATGGAGATCCAGTTACACCATACTGAAAAGTAAATTTGCAGTGGCCAGAAATATATTTCACGAATCTACTTTGGCTATTTGAGTTACTGTACAAGAACACTCACAGCACAGGGGAATCGGGGGGCCGTGAATTTTCGTGCACATAACGGTGCTTGGCACAGTGCGAACGGCTAAAGTTGTTTAACAATGGCCCGAAAAGTCTCACTCGCTCGACAAAACACAAACGATCGATGCGGTTCCACGTAAAGATTCCCGGAGGATTATTGCCGTCGCTCTGCGTGCTTTGGCGTTCTCTCCCGCTCTCTCTCTCCGTGCCGTTCTTACGTAAGCCGCTTTCCTACGTCGCGCGCTACCGTGCCGTGGCCGTGCGTTTTGATCGCGTGGGTTTGATGAATGATGAAGCCACGGGGCTGGTTGCGCAAGCGCCGCGTCCCTGGGCCGGCGCCTGTGCACGCGGTGGCCGTTGCGCAAAAGATAGGGCGGTGGGCCGACGGCGGCGGTGTGTTTCGGTGGGGCGCGGGTCGCGTTCACAAAGGTGCGCCCCTCATCGCCCCGCACGGCCATCCATCTCCCGCACGCTGCGGAGCCGCGCGGCGACGCGGCAAAGAGCTCCACTGTTGCGCGCCCCCGGCGAGTAAATGGCCACTTAAGAACCGGCCACTTGTAAGTGAGGCAATCGCGCGCGGCGGAGCCGCGTGTTGTAAGGAGTGCTGATGGTGATGGGGGTGGTGGCGGTGGACCGGGGGGGCGGGGGGGTAGCGGCGGCGGTGGCGGGCGTCGTGTGTCTGGTGCGATCCGCATAACGGACGGGTGTGACACACGGGGCGCGCGCGCGCAAGCGACCTCGCGCGCGTAATTGTGCAGCGCACAATCGTGTACACGTCCGTGTACAACCAGATTTTGTCCGAGCGGCCAGCGACAAATAGATGCCTTCAAACATGGGTGAAAAGGGGCAACTGAATACGTGTGGGGGGGTGCGAGCGCGTGTGCACGTACGTTGCACACGTCCAACGCGTTCGACTTGTCTTTACTGGGTGGTGAATTTCCGCGTCTGTTATGCCACATGCACACGACCAGCATGAGCACGCACACGACCAGCATGAGCACGCGCGGAGCGCACGGCCTGCACATTGGCCACACGGCACGTGCGCACGCACGAACGTAACACGAGCGTAACACGAGCATGCATGCATAATACAACGTGCATGGATTGGCAGTGAACATAGGAACGAAATGTAATTCACGTCCACTATTAGAACAACACAAGTGTGATAATGGCAAGCGTTGCTTGCGAACAATCGTGGAAACATACTTTTGTGAGCACGCAGACGTAGCGAGCCTCGCCTGTTACATCTGCGGGAATTATTTATTCGTAATATAAAACACCGAATTCGAGACGAACACAATATTTAAATAACAAAAGTGACTTGCTCTGACGTTGTCCCTCCAGTATGACCCCTGTATATTAATCTGAATTGTAATTTGTTTTTCCGGAGTAGAGTTTCTCTTTTTGGAATCGTAATGGGTCTAGCGCTTGCGCCAGTTCTGTTGCTATATATATAAAGCGAGACTATAAAAAGAAGCGTTGGCCGATCGGTTAGAAGGGGCACTCCTTCATCATAATAATAATAAAAAAAATCCACGTTTCTATCAATCTAGAGGTTTATAGATTAAAAAAATTATCTCGTAAATGTCCCTGGGTAGTTGGCGTGAATTCTGCAGAACCCCCCCCTCCTCCCATCTCGCAGTTCACAGCTGAAAGCAGAGATTTACATGAACATGTTCGTCCCTGGGATGTGATTTTTAATGAAAATTTTTTTTTTTTCGGATTTGCCACGTTTCCCAGGGCAAAAAAATGTCTTAACACGCCGTTTCGCGACGTTGCTCCAGCTTTGCGCACATTCTCTGTCTGTCGCGGTCCGGCAGGCGACACAATAGATTTCATTTGTCTCGCGTTAACCGTTGAACACGAGCGGAGACGCAAAACAGCCAGTCGCAATATTTCACGGATAAAACGAACGCGCGTTACGTTTATTTGTAATTTGAAAGAAAAAAAGAGCCGTTGGAAAGTCCGCGCCGTCGTTCCGTGCAAGCTGGCGGTTGATTAACGGCGGCGATCGGCGCCTTTCACGACCGCGTGGCTCCACGGCGGTTGTGCCGCTGCGAGGCCCCTCCGGTGCATTCTCAGGGCTTGTGCCAACGCATCAATTGGCACGACGTTCGACGTTTCGTTCCCCCCCCTCCCAACCCGTCTGGGAGCGCAGCGGTGGGGGTGGGGGTCGAAAAAACCGCCGGTCATCCGGCACGTGAAGCGAAACGTCGGACGTGGCGAGAGACGCACGGGAGCGGTATTTTCACCGCGAGGCGGGCGATCGCCCTCGCCACCCGGGCCGTGTGGGGGACCCCCCCGGTGTGTAACGACGTTAGCGGCGTGCAGTGGCACCGGACGTGCGCGTCGCGACTTTGGACGAGCGGCTGGGCACCGAGCCGCGTGGGTTACCAGGGCAGAGCCCGGGTGCTCGCACAGACTCTCGCTCTAAATATGGTTTGAGGTTTTGGCAAAACGTCGGGGACGCTTGTGGTGCGGCGCTTTTAAAACTTTCTCGAGACAGCTCACGCTGCTGTCTTTGTGTAGACCACAGTGGCTGAGCCCCCGATATTAAAAAGAGGAAGGAAAAAAGACCCCAAGTAATTGAATTCAGTAATGATGACGATAATAATAGTGGTGGGTCGGGCGGTGGTGGCGGTGGTAATGCTAATGCAAAAAGTACCACTTTGCGTTAAGCGTTGTTATGATTGTGTGTTTGCGTTGCATGTGTTTTCTGTTGCGGGTAGTGTGCGTTCTTTCTTTAAATAAAAAAAAACTCTCTGATGGGCTTAAGTCGAAGTGTTTTTTTATTTCTTTACTTGGTTAAAAAGTGTTTTTTTTTACTAATTCCTATTATTATTGTAATTCGGACAATTTGCGAAATGACTCTATGCTCGCATTTTTTACACGGCAACCCTTTTCTCTCGTTTCGGTCGTTCTCTTCTCCGCGTGAGCGCAAAGCGCAACTCGCGAATTCAGAGCCAACGCCCTTCACCTGCAACGTTGCGAAGGCTTAATAAAGTAACAGGAGCTCTTGAAGAAAGGAAAAAACACAAAGGTGGCTGAGGAGGGGCCAGGTGACGGGCCAAATACCAAAAATAAAAGACACTCACGAGGGGTATCCGATTCTACGGGCAGAGTCGTCGCACTTTTTACATTTCACGCACTGTATGGACACGTTTGGATTCGGATTGAAGGGCTACATCGGGGATTTATTTTCATTCCGCAAATGTATTGACTGCGCAAATACCAGCCCCTCCTGTTTTCACGCTCCGCAAGTCATCTTTCCATTTTTTTTACTTCTTGAACGGCGCCCGCCCGCCCGCCCGCTCGCCCTCTCTCTCTCTCGGCGATGACCGCTTCGCTCCCCAAAGCCCCTTCGCCGCTCGGCACTTAAATAATAAATTTGCGCTCGGGCGAAAAACGTTTCGCCTAACGTGAAGTAACAACGCGATACCGCCCCGGGATTTCACCGGTGCTGTGAATGGGCGGCATTCATACGGCACAGCTGTGCATAAAGTACACGTAATTAATTCACTTTCATTATGAAGACCGTTGTGAATTTTGGTTGGGGGGGTGGGGGGTTTTTTCCTCCCCCTACATATTTTTTTTCGTCACGCTTCTCGATGTAACACTCGCGCAAACTTTAGCCGACGCGAGCGGCTTTTGCGTCGTGTGCGAACGCAGCGCTGACGCTATACGTGCGACGGCGCTCAGCGACGATCTTCCCCCGGCGTCTCTGCGCGCGTTGTACAGCAGCGGCCACTTGATTCAAGCCGCGCACGCAAGCGGCGACATTCGTAAAATTTTACTCTCAGCGACAAAATAAAATAAATAGATGCTTGTTAAGCGTCCCACCTCCCACTAAAATACGCCGAACCAGAAGGGAGACTTCACTCCTGACCGCAGGCTACGCGAGTAAACGCAGCATAGCTGCCTCTTTGTCAATCTCACGAGGCGACCGACCGATCGCCCTTCTGACTGACTTTTTGGCGAAATTATTATTTTGCTGACTTGGCTGGCGTTGCTGATTCGACGGACTAAAGAGATAACTGACTCGGGTCGACTGGCAAACCGGCTGTGACGATCTTTGCACGCGAAATTAGTTTTCATTCGCGCATTTCACCAAACCGACGCCCCACCTCCGATCGGCACGGTCGGCTACGCACGGTGCGAAAGAAGTCGACTGGAGGCTTTACGCGCCTTTAGAGACGGACGGCACGAGGGGTTGTCGGCCTGCCGGAGCTTCCGCACACGCCGTCTCTGCGAGCAAAAATAAATACTTTCGGGAGCTCTCTCTCTCTCCCCGGGGTGGAGTGGCAAAACCGCCGTGCACCGCACGAAAGCCGCGGCGGCCTCGTGGTTAGCCGTGGCGGCCTCGTGGTTAGCCGTGAGTCATCGAGGGCTGACTTCGCCGAGGAATCCTTGGCCGGGGCTTACGTAAGCTTGCGACTCGACCACCCGCTCGATTGGCGGAGAGCCGCTTGCAAGCGCGGTCGGAGCCTCGGGGCGCGGTAGTGCTGGTGCACGCCACACCGCTCCCCGAGGTAGCCGGCGTTTGGACAGCCCCGGCCGCCACCATTATTCCTAAAGCCATGTTTTTTTGTGCTGCTCATTGGCATTGGCCATGATCCGCTGCTGGATGATGGCCACCCCCCACAGCCATTGCCGTCGACGCTGGGGGGATTGTTTGTTCCAGCTCAGTTTTTTTGCCTTTTTAAAGTTTTGTTTAATCTTGTTTGTTTTGCACGTTGTCGATGCTGGCATTGGTTTTGAATATTGTATTTGGTCTGCGGATACAACTCCACGACCGAGTGCTTGCTTGGACCCCCTCTGCTCTGGCATCTCGAGATGCAATGCATGGGGGAGGTGCGGTATAAATAATAATCAACGATGATGAATTAATAATAAAAACTATTCTCATGATGATTATTAGTCTTGCTTTATTTAGTTTTTTTTTGTTGCAATATAAACATCACTATGCGTGGTGCAGCCAAAACGAAGTCTTTACTGAGAATAACAACACACAAATCAGACAAACAAGAAATTAAATTTGCCGACGAAAATGTACTTAAAACATTTTCGCGCCACCTGAACAAATAAAATGTGCGTTGCGACTCGTTGGCTGCTCGTTTCGTGTAGGCCAAGCATTGACTCGTTAGCGCTTTGCAGCGTTAACGGGCGTGAGTTGTATTCGTGGGCGCGCGTACTAGCGCGTTAATTCATCGCCATCCCTACCCACTCTCGCCATCCACGCCACATTAAAATCTTATCAAATTAATAAATCGGAGGCATTCCTTTGGCACACAGCAGAGGGATTGATTCAGGCAGTTGTAGAAAGGGCTGCACCACACCTCCATCTGCACCTTTCTATACAGGAAGTCATTAATCGAACCGGTACTTTTGGATTATTATTTTTTCCTCAGTGATTTTTTTTTTCTTTTCTAAACCCAGTGCCTCTGCGAAAAAATAATCTGCACCTGTGCTCCCGGCGCATGTGTGCGTCTTTGTGCGTGCTCGCGTGTGCGCACACACACGTGTGTCCACGTGCGTTCAGAGAAACCTAAAAGTAGCCGCTTGTTCGTCGCGAGCACACTGACTTTATTGAGTCCCGCTAAATGCTCATATTTTCCGCCGAGAGCTGGGGGCGGCTGCTTACTCAGAAAAAAAATCCTGTTTACACTGTATATTTTAGCAAGGCGTAACAGCCCCGTATGAAAAAAAACCCCTTGGCCTACAGCCTTCTTACTTTACAACTTTTTTTTTCGTTTTCTTTATTTTTCTTTCAACGCATGAGATTAACATTCACAATTTTGACCCGGGTCAGGGTCTGAAACTACACTTCCACTCTCCAGGGTCGAAGATTAGGGCCCAGGCCAAATATTTGACTTACAGGATATTTGTGTATTTGTTGAACGTATGTTTGACTGAAATTTACGAGACAAATACAAAAAAATGTCTCAAAGTATTAAATTAACACTTTTCTGTGCTCATCCCAATTGACAATTGTTGGTCAGTCATGGAATATCCATATTATTGTGGCAAGAACCAGTCTCACAAAACCACACACACGCGCACACAAATTTTAGCAAAATACATATGTAATTATACAAACATTCAAAATCTTAATTAAATCGAACTACAAAAAAACATGTTTGTTCGATTGTCACTCAACAACGTTGCTTCCAGTGGCAGAGTGGGTGGGAAAGTGCTGCCCTCTACTGCCTTAATGACGTGTCCCTTGAAGGCATCTGGCAGGTAGCTCTGTAATATCCACTTCCTTGAACCGCTTTCTAACATGAAGGCTCGCACTGTTCTGCGAGATTCCAACGGATTTTCTGCCTCGTAGGCATTCCACAAACCTCATCAGATTTATCGTCGCTTGAGCAACGTGTCGAATTGTTTCAAAAGCAAAATAACAAAGTGCGTGGTTTGTGTTCTAAATGCAGGGTGTCTAATCTGCGTGTGTTTATCTCCCCTTGTTCCCCCCTCTGTGCGTGCGTGCGTGTCTGTCTTTCCCCGTCATCTATCGGCAGAAGGAGGCCAGACGGGCAGTCCGAGCCACGAGAACATGTCTGCCAGCGAAGCGGAGATCAAATCGGAAAACGGTAAAAGAGCACGCGCGAGATGAGCTTGTGATGGTGACGGTGGTGGTGTTTGTGATGGTGACGGTGGTGGTGTTTGTGATGGTGACGGTGGTGGTGTTTGTGATGGTGACGGTGGTGGTGCTTGTGATGGTGACGGTGGTGGTGCTTGTGATGGTGACGGTGGTGGTGCTTGTGATGGTGGTGGTGCTTGTGATGGTGACGGTGCTTGTGATGGTGATGGTGCTTGTGATGGTGGTGGTGTTTGTGATGGTGGTGGTGGTGGTGCTTGTGATGGTGACGGTGGTGGTGCTTGTGATGGTGACGGTGGTGGTGCTTGTGATGGTGACGGTGTTTGTGATGGTGGTGGTGTTTGTGATGGTGACGGTGGTGGTGCTTGTGATGGTGACGGTGGTGGTGCTTGTGATGGTGGTGGTGCTTGTGATGGTGACGGTGCTTGTGATGGTGATGGTGCTTGTGATGGTGGTGGTGTTTGTGATGGTGGTGGTGGTGGTGCTTGTGATGGTGACGGTGGTGGTGCTTGTGATGGTGACGGTGGTGGTGCTTGTGATGGTGACGGTGTTTGTGATGGTGGTGGTGCTTGTGATGGTGACGGTGGTGGTGTTTGTGATGGTGATGGTACTTGTGATGGTGACGGTGGTGGTGCTTGTGATGATGGTGGTGGTGCTTGTGATGGTGACGCTGGTGGTGTTTGTGATGATGGTGGTGGTGTTTGTGATGGTGACGGTGGTGGGTGGTGTAGGTGGGGGACCATAGTGCAACGCTTAGCACGCTACGCTACAAACCCGGCGACCCAAGTTCGACTCTCGCTCACGGCCATCAACACCATTGACGATTATTTGAATCGCTCCTGGGCCTTCTGTAGGTCGACTTGGCCTCAAATCCTGGTACGATGTGTAAACATCGCCACTGGGGAGACAAAGGCGGCCAGGCGTGGTGCTGGCCACCGACCCCCTCATGTGCCGTGCCGGCCTTCATAGGTGCTCACTAACAGCACTTGCCCCAACAGTCTGTTAAGGCTTTATGGGGGATCTTTGTCTTTGTGGTGTCGTTGCTGGTTAGTGGATTGTGGTGGAGGTCGCCATGGTGGAGGCTGTGGTGATGACTGTGGTGGTGGTAGTGGCTGGTGTTGTGTGGTGGATATGGCAAATGGTGATAACTGATCATGATGGTGGAAGTGTTGCAAATGGTGATGATGGTGGCGGTGATCATGGTGGTGTGAAATTAGATGTGGCGGTAGCGGTTGTTGTTCTAGTGGAGGTGATAGTGGTGCTGCTGGTGGTGGTTGTGGCGGTGGGTGGTTGGGAAGGTGGTGGTCGTGGGTGAGTGGTCATGATGATGGTGGTATCTGTGGCGGTAGTGGTGGTGGTCACGACCGTGGTGGTAAGGGAAGACGGTGATTGCAGTTGTGGTTGTTGTGGCGGTCGTGATGATGATGACGGTGGTGGCGGCGGCGGTTGTTGTTGTTTTTGTGGTTGGTGAACCAAAATCCCTCGCTCAAAAAATCCCAACGCTCATTTAGAGCCCCGTGTAAACGCGGAGTGTTTCGCGCCCATTACTCTGCGCAATCGTTTGCCGTTGGTAGCGTGTATTATTAATTAGCATTCCTCTAAAACTCTGGAGGTCATGACCGACGATAGCTGTGTACAGCAAAAAAAAAACCTTCGTTTTTTTTATTCCAGCGCCCATTACATAAGAACGACATAACGTTCATGGCCAAGTCTGGCTCCGAGCACCCACCCCTCCCCCCCCCACCCCTCCCCGAACTCGCTCTCTGGCTTTTTTTTTGCAAACGCCGCTTTTTTATTTTTTGGAGTCGGCACGTGGCCTCTACGCGAGTCGTCACCCGCGCGAGACGTCGCACCCGTTGGGCGAAGGCCGCCACCTCCACAGCGCAAACTACCGGCGCATCGTGGGCACCGGGTGGGAATGGGGCTGGCGGTACGCCCCACGGAACATGGAAATTTGAACCCCCGTGACTGCGTTCCAGAAGGAATCAAGGATTCGCCTCTTTTTTTACTCATTAATAGACCCCGCACAGAGACCCACAGACACGCACAAAGACCCACGGACATGCAGAGAGACCCACAGACACGCAGAGAGACCCACAGACACACACAGAGACCCACGGACATGCCGAGGGACCCACAGACACACACAGAGACTCACGGACACACACAGAGGCCTACAGACACAAATGAAATAACCCTATCTACCCTGACTTTTGGGCAACCCAGTATATCACGGTTGCTGTACACAGACTCAAAGGTCCAAATTTCCCAGCAGGCCAGCAACAAACAGCACTCGTGAAGTAGTAACCGATAGAGATTGAATATGTTTCTTGAATTGAGCAAGGTTATGCTCAGAACTTGGGAAAAGTGGCAATGAGAGGGAATTCCAAAGTGGGAGCAGTACGAAGGGAAGAAGCGAAATGAGAAGAGTTTTGACCTGCAGTGTGGTTGTTGAACACAGCCTGGTGGATAAGACGAAACAGTCGGGGGCACCACGGTGGCGAGATGTTAACTACCTCGCTTGGTATACAGGGAGGTTATGGGTTTTACCCTGACCCTGACGCCTTACAGATTGTTCCCGGGACAGCTGCTTTTAAGGAATGAGGGCGACGTTCCTGGGAAAGACCAGGACAACTCCTCAGCGTTAGCGCTGACGTCGGGAACGGCTCCACGTGCGGCGTTGCCGATTTGTTAATATCCGGTGGCCGTGGAATTCACATTCACAGCCGGCCCAAGGTGTCTGGACACTGACGAAAAACAATTTTTCTTTTTTACTTTTTCTTATTTTACCCGGCAAGGCTCGCGGAGCTATGTAGCTCTTTTTCAGAAGTGGCCTGGCCACAAATGACAGCTCAACGAAGTTGGCTTATCGCGTGGAAATTTACAGCAGCCAAATACTCTAAACACGCGTTTACAAATGTGGAGGGAAAAAAACCTTGCAACCACGGGGAGAGAGACACGCAAACTCCAAATATGCAGCAGGCGTCAGGGTCAGGATGGAATCCACGACCTCCTGCGTACCAAGCGAGGCGGTTAACATCTCCTAGCCACCGTGATGATGATGAGAGAGAGACACGCAAACTCCAAATATACAGCAGCAGGCATCAGGGTCGGGATGGAATCCACGACTTCCTGCGTACCAGGCAAGGCGGTTAACATCTCCTAGTCACCGTGATGATGATGAGAGAGAGACACGCAAACTCCAGATATGCAGCAGGCGTCAGGGTCGGGATGGAATCCACGACCTCCTGCGTACCAGGCGAGGCGGTTAACATCTCCTAGCCACCGTGATGATGATGAGAGAGAGACAGGCAAACTCCAGATATGCAGCAGGCATCAGGGTCGGGATGGAATCCACGACCTCCTGCGTACCAGGCGAGGCGGTTAACATCTCCTAGCCACCGTGGCACCCACTCCGGTCGCCACGGAATCCACATCCCGGTACAAATGCGGCACCGGCCGACGCAGCTGCTAGGGCCCACGCTCAGCGTTGACAACCCCAACCCCCCACCGGCCACTCCTCCCCTAATCGCCCGCCGCAGCGACGCGTTGCCGAACGGGGCCACGCCGCCGGCGAGGCACGGCCGCGTGCTCGCGAGCGAGTCATTGATTGAGGCCTGTGTCTTCGCCTGTCACCTGCAGGACACCTCAGCTTCCAAGATATCTTCGTAACCTCCGGAGTCTTCAGCGTCACAGAGCTGGTGCGGGTGTCGAGAAGTGAGTACGACGGCCGCATCCTTTTCCCGATTCGTCCGTCCGTCCGTAGTTTTGTTGGTGGAACGGCGAGTCTCAACTCGGCGCCTCTCATAGCTTGTGTGCGCGAGCAAGTCCGCGTTCAGTTTTCTGTACTTCTTTTCGTTCGTGCACGTATTTAATCGTCGTCATCATCAGCCGTGGTCTATCCACTGCTGGGTACATGCATCGTCATGACGTGGTGATGCCACAACCTCATTTCACTGTCGCACTCGAACGACTGTGATCCTGCGGGGGCCGGCATTCCCGTCACCACTCTCATGTCCGTCGCCTGCATCGTTCCCGACCGCCGACTCGGCCCGCCAACAAGTCACCACGCGACGCCACCGATTTAGCATTTGTGTCCGCGACGCACGCTTGTTTATTAATTCGAATCCTTTATTGAATGCCAGGTTAGGGCACTTGGATAACAACAACAACAGTAAAACATCGCTCGCTTGCCAGGGAGGCATTTGGAGGGGGGGAGAGACAGAAAAAAAACCCGATGTGAATCCAAGAACAAATGCAACTGGCTATGAAATGCGTGCAACATTTTAAAAATGTACGAGTAAAACCGGGCTTTGGTTGTAATCTCTGAACATAATTAACTTGCATAAGCCAGGCCGGGACATCTGCTGTCTCACATGAGGCTTGGGTGGTGCTCTATAAATGATTTGGTAATGTTGCTGCTGCTGCTGTGTGTTGGCAGTGGTGCACAAGCACAATTAACAAAAACACGCTCGACGCATTCATCGGTAACACTTGTGTGTTGGGCCTGCAACGGAAAACATACATATATATATAAACCCGTGAACGTTTTGGACAATGGCTCTTCTTCATAGCTGATGAATAGAGAGGCCAGAGAAATAGAGTGGATGATCAGGAGTGGGACCCTGCACTGAACACCGTGAGGCGTGATGGGAATTACATTGCAGTTATTTAAATCGGCATATGAATAGTTACGCTATTTAATAGCTGTTGAGTACCAGACACACCCCTTCGGTCGTGAAAGCTATCACCAAATAAACTTAATTTATGATGAAATGTTGAAAGTAAAATTGCGAAATGTTGCTGGCACAATGCATCGTCAATGTCCTCGCATCCGATCCTTTCGCGTCCACGGCCTGTTCCCCAGTCCCCAGCGAGGTCGGATGATTGTACTCTCCGTTGTGTATTAATCCTGGAATCCTCTGCCTGACCCGGATTTGAACTCGAGCCCTCTGGGCCGCACTGACCGCGAGGCGAGCGCTCTCACGATGTTTGCTCCGACAGCGCCGATCGCGAGCGGAACCGGTCCCAATTTCCCCGTGGAAATGGAGAGCCAGTCCTACTACAGCATGAGCCCCGGCGCCGCCATGAGGAGGTCTCTGCCCAGCACTTCTTCTGCCGGGTGAGTGGACCACCCCGTCATCCTCATCCTCCTCCTGCTCCACCTCATCCGCCACCCGCTCCCCTCCTCGCCCGACCTCCCTCCCCCTCATTATCATCTCCTTCCTCTCTTCATCCCTATTCCTCCTTCTTGCCCTTCTCCCCAACTGCTGCTTCCACCTTCTCCTCACTGCTCCCTCCCCCCTCCCACTCCACCATCTCCTGCTCCTCCTCCATCATCTTCAGCTTCCTCGCCCTCCATCCGCTACTCCTCCCACCTCCTTTAACACCCCCCCCCTTCGCCGACCCCCCCCATCCATTCAGCGTCACCTCGTGGCAACAAGGTTGAGGCTGCCTGAGCGGCGACCCGTGTGATGCGTCTGTCGTGTGTTCTGCCCAAGGCCCTTGCCCCCCCCACCCCCCCTCCAGTTTTACATGCGGAAAGAACGGGGGCGCCCGACATTGTTTGTGGCGACATTGTTTGGCCGTACGTCAGAGGTCGCAAACGGGTTTTGATTCCTTACCCGTACCCGGTCGCACCAGGGTCGCAAACGGGTACCCGTACCCGGCCGTACCCATACCCTACCCGTACCCGGCCAGGTACGGGTAGGGTACGGGTATCGGGTACCCGATTGCGACCTTTGGGATGAAGCCATGTTGCAGGCGCGGGTGGGTTGATTCTAGGAACTTGAATTGTGAGAAGAGTCAAGGCGTTGGGAAATGAGTGACAAACGGTGACTCACCAGTGACTCACGGCCTACCCGTACCCGGCCGCACCAGGGTCGCAAACGGCTACCCGTACCCGGCCGGGTACGGGTAGCCAGGTATCGGGTAGGGTACGGGTATCGGGTACCCGATTGCGACCTCTGCCGTACGTCTTTTTGAAGGGGGGGGGGGGGGGCAGCCCCCTCCAGCAGCCCCCCTCCAGCCCCGCTAACGCTACGGGGGCCGGTTGTAGGGCTGCCGTAGAAATTTGGTCGGCGGGTAGATTTGGTCCACTGGCTGAATTGAGTCCGTCCGTGCCCTGCTCCCACGTGTTTTTGTATTGCTTGTTGTTGTTGTGACGTTCTGACCCCGTGCCCCCTACTGGACGTCTGTGAAATAGAGCTTCATAGCTCATCGGATTCCGCCAGCATGAATACAATATTCTGATTCTGGATTGCATCTATCTGTGCAGGGTTTTGAGTGCCATTCGCTCTCTGGGTGCTCAGCTTTTCTCCCACGTCAAATCTAAACACTCATTCGTCAAATTGGCCAAAGCAACCTTAATGCAGGACCCTCCTGAGAAAGGAGTCTTGAGACCCGGCGAGGCTTTCAATTTGGAAAATGATTGGCATGAGGTTTGAGGTGGCTACAAAACCTCCGCCTTGGAGGCTTTCAGTCTCAAGTGAGGCGTGCATGTGGATTAATGAAGTGGCATGTGAAGGCAGTGACTTGATCAGTATCACCATCGCTCTCTCCATCAGGCGTGCGCATATAGTCCGTGTATCTTGCCAGGAGAACTGTTAGTTCAAGCAAGCAAGATGAGACACTGTACGTGTGTATGTTGAACTTCTTTCACACCGTACGTATCCAACCGTGCTAATCGGAGGTGCGGAGGAAGGACAACAAACGAAACACAAAAAAGCCGTTCGAAATAAATTAGTTTTCAATGTAGATTTAGTAGCGCATACCTCCTGTGGCTTCCGTAATATCGGAAAGAAAGAGCGTTCCAGGCTGCCGCAGAAGCGCGCACCTGAAAGCGATGCGGTGACCGTCATTGTTTGATGGCTAGCCTAAAGCCGCTGCTGCTACGAGGATGACCCGACACTGAATTTCGAAGTCGGTCCAGAGTTTGCTCGTAATAAACCATTGCTGCTGCTTTTGCAAACAAAATAATAAGGAAAAAAATGCTCCCAAAAGGCCGTGCGGCGGATGGGATGTGCTAACAAAAATCTAAGCATGTTTACTTACTTATTTGTTATGTGCAGACAGAGAGAGAGAGAGAGATATGGGCAGGAGGAGGAGGAGGGAGCTCCCAGGCAGGGTGCCTCATCGACGCGCATCATCTCTCCGTCCAGTCGTCCATTAGTCCACCTGCACGCCATAATCGCCCGAGACCTGGGTGGGGTGGGGGGGGGCGGCGGTGGCGGCGGCGGCGGTGGTGGTGGGGAAGAGAAAAAAACCAAAGTGCCACTGTGTTCTGTCCAATTCTCTCTTCTGCCCAATTCTGTCCCCTGCACTACTCGGTTGACCAAGTTCAAGGCACAAGCCTTGTTACACGTGGGACACAACGATGTACGTTCCAGATGCGTGCGTAATATATCTTCCACACTGACAGAACAGAGCATTTTTTTCGCCGAAGCTCATGGTCGCCTACGAAATGTCGTTCTCTTTCTGTGTTTTTCGCTGATTTTTGCATCGTTATTGATTTTTGCATCGTTATTGATTTGCTATTATTATTCCCGACTTAAAGCTTTCGTGACTGCAGGGATTCATATTCTTTGGGGCTTTCGGTAAAGTCACGTAGATAGGTTAAAAGAAAATAACAAAAAACTACGACGTTTCGATCGCAACACAAGCGGTCGTCATCAGGAAAAGGGGGTTAGCCTCTAAAGGCAAACTGTTTATAAAGGTTTAAAATGGGCGTAGCCCAAGTGTGTCAGCAGCATGGGCGGGGCAGTTAATGTAGGTGGTGGGCAGTGACCGCGACGGTGGTGGGTTTTCCACCCAAATCTTATTATTCCGTTTGATAATTTTGCTGTCGGAGCTAGGGATGAACACTGTCCTTGCCAAATTCTCAATTCGTCGCCGTTGGATGGGGACAACGGCTGTAGCACCGGGCTCAGTTGGGATATCTGGATGGGAAGTGTCCCAATAGATGAAGGCCGATAGACCCTCGGAGGTGATCAGAGCTGCAATTGGCATCGGGGGAACAGCACTCGTTCTACAAGCGATTGAGGTGGGAGTGTGGGGGGGGTGCAGTGGGCAGCTGATAAGGCAACAGATGAGCGGGGCATTGAAGAAGCGACGTGAAACTGGAACGTCTTGAGATGCTGTCGAGTGGAGGCAATGAAACAGACACGTGGAGGTGCCAGAGCGGGATCGGGAGGAGAGGAGCCTTAAGTGGAACGGTTCGGAGAAAGGGGCGAACGCTCTGGCCTGGGGATATCGTCAGCGGGGGCAGGGGGGGGGGCGCGGGAGGGTGAAGCCGCTCTCACCGAAGCTCTTGATAAGGAAGGAGAAAGAGTAGGCGAACAAGCGGGCCCCGCGACGTTCCGTCGCGACACGGGATTCGCCGGCGTAGAACGCGAGCGCCGCTCCACGGCTAGACGCGGCCTCCTTGAGGAGGATGCGAGGCCGGCCGCGGGCCCTCGCGACGACGGCGTGGCTCGCGGTCGCAAGCGGTGACGCGACGCTCCTCCCGGACGCGTGCGCGCGCAGGAGCAAGAGACACAAGTCGAGCACGTCCCTGGACGAGGACAGCCCCGAGGAAGGCTTCTACAACCGGTCGCCTGCGAGCAGCAGCCAGTCGAGCGGCTGGCACAACGACGTGGAGTCTGGTGAGTGGTTGCGTGCTCGCGTGCGTGCATGGGCGTGCGTGGGGAAGTGTGTGTCGTGGAGCGGTTGGCGCGCCGCGCTACGAACCTGGCGACCCGGGTTCCATTCCCGCTCACGGCCAACACCAGCGACGATTATCTGAACGAGTCCTGGGCCTCCCCTAAGTCGAATCGGCATCAAATTAGTACCTGGTGCGGTGTGTGTAAACATCGCCACAAGGGAGACAAAGGCGGCCGGGCGTGGTGCTGGCCTTAGTAGGTTCTCGCTAGCAGCACTTGCCCATGGTCTGTTCAAGGCTGTACGGGGAGATCTTTCCGTTTGTCAAAGGTGCCTGTGCTCGCATCAGTTTATCATTGCGGTTCTAAGTGTTGCTGACCAAATCGTCGTTTTGCAATTTTGAGTCAAGCGCTCCAACTGCGGTGCCACCTGGCCAGCTTGCTCCCTCCACACAGTCGGCGTGCTCGTCGCTGCACATTCAGCGGTTTTCCACTCCCGGGTGCTAACGCGCGCTCCAGGTGGACGCATTGACAATTGGGCCACAGTGGCAGCGTGTGGCGGCGGTGGTGGCTCTCTATGTGAGTCTGGTGGATCTCTGTGTGAGTCTATGGGTCTATGTGTGAGTGTATGGGTTTATGTGTTAGCCTATGGGTATCTGTGTGAGTCTATAGATCTCTGTGTGAAGCTCTGGGTCTCTGTGTGAGTCTATATGTATCTTCGTGAGTCTATGTGTCTCTGTGAGCCTGTGGGTCTTGCTGTGAGTCTATGGGTCTCTGTCAGAGTTTAAGGGTCTCCGCGTGACTCTATGGGTCTCTGTGAGAGTTTAAGGGTCTCCGCGTGAGTCTATGGGTCTCTGTGAGAGTTTAAGGGTCTCTGCGTGAGTCTATGGGTCTCTGTGAGAGTTTAAGGGTCTCCGCGTGAGTCTATGGGTCTCTGTGAGAGTTTAAGGGTCTCCGCGTGAGTCTATGGGTCTCTGTGAGAGTTTAAGGGTCTCTGCGTGAGTCTATGGGTCTCTGTGAGAGTTTAAGGGTCTCCGCGTGAGTCTATGGGTCTCTGTGAGAGTTTAAGGGTCTCTGCGTGAGTCTATGGGTCTCTGTGAGAGTTTAAGGGTCTCCGCGTGAGTCTATGGGTCTCTGTGAGAGTTTAAGGGTCTCTGCGTGAGTCTATGGGTCTCTGTGAGAGTTTAAGGGTCTCCGCGTGAGTCTATGGGTCTCTGTGAGAGTTTAAGGGTCTCCGCGTGAGTCTATGGGTCTCTGTGAGTCTACGAGTCGTTGCGTCTCTATGCGAGAAAGTGCTGTTGGATGAATCCACCTTTCACGTGAGGCTGGAAAACCCGAGGCAGACTCTGTTGCCTCCTCCACCTGGAGCTATGAACCGCCACTGGTGTGCAAGATAATCCAAATCCAGCATTGGACGGGTTCCAGAAACTAAATATTAACTATCCCTGCATGACTTCCTCACCAAAATCCATTATAAAAGGCAATGAATTTTCAATGGGCTGTTGCCAGGATAAAGATTCCTCCTTTTAGTTGCATAGACTGTTAATAAGAGTGTTTGTCAGCGAGCACCTATGAAGGCCTGCACAGACGCACACAAAACGATCAAGGTTAACCAAAGACAATCACAGCATCGCGCGCCTTCACATGCGCTCCTGCGGCCGTCTGGAATGTTCTTCCGATATTAGGAAGCCGCTGGAGCTCTGGAGCTCATTCACTTTTAAATCATCGAGATTGAAAACTCATTTCTTTAGAACTGCTCTTTGTGTTTAGCTCGTTGTCCTTGCCCCGCACCTCTGATTAGCGCGGTTGGCTACGTACGGTGGTGAAGAAGTTCAGCGTACACACGTAGACACAAAGGGGGGGTGGCGGTGTTTCCAATCGCTCGTCTGGCCCCGTCTGTCTCTCTAAACGCCGATGTTTTCACAGCATCAGGTTCTCTCATTCATGGCTAAGCCAACTTAGAGGAGGCCCAGGACAGGTTCTATTTGGCAACCAGTGTTAGCCATGGTTGGGAATAGGACTTGGGTCACCAGGTTCAAAGCAAAGTGGCGTAACCGCTGTGCCACCGCTCCCTCCTCCCAACAACAACAACCGCCGTTTGCCACTAAGTAGCAGCGACGTCCCCACGGAACTCGTACCAGGATAGGTGCACCTTGAAGGGGGCGGGGGTCTTTAGCAAACGCACGCACACCCCAAGCTCAGTACCACCAGGACACACCAGGGGTGCGTTACGCACGTACACATCTTGCATATGTCCATCCACACTCATGCGCGCACGTGCAAATATGTGTAGACAAAGATCCTCAGGCAGAGGAGGCGTCCTCAGGCAGTAGAAGATGCCCCCAGCGTGGGTCGCAAAGGAGAAAGGAGCAGCGCTCGCCGCGGCTATGCAGAAAGAGCAGCTTTTAAGATCATCTGTCGCTCATTGAGCCGTGAAAACCTCGACATCAACACGATGATGATGATGATGATCATCATGATGCTGTTGACGAAGACACTGCTGTTAATGATAATAATTATGCTGATATTTATGATAATGCCGATATCACTGATACACCTACTGCTGACGACGATGATGGTGACGATGATGGTGGTGACGATGATGGTGACGATGATGGTGGTGATGGTGATGATGATGGTGATAATGATGGTGATTATGATGGTGACGATGATGATGACGGTGATGATGGTGATGTTCTTGTGCATGTGGCACCTGGACAGGCGGCTCCCACCCTGCGTCCTCAGCGCTTCACTTCCCGAGTTCGCCCATCATTCAGAACCCGCCGTACCCGTTCTCGGCGCACGCCCACACGGCGATCCGCTACCACCCGCCGCACCCACCGCCCCACGACCCCCTCAAGGACTTCGTGCAGCTCGTGTGCCCCGAGGGGCAGCAGGGCAGCCACGTGGGCTTCCTCAACGTGAGTACCGACAATCTCGCCCGCTCATCGACACGATCCACCGATCGCTCGCTCACTCACTTGCTCGATCGCTCGCCTGCTCATCGACCGATCGCCCGCTCGCACACTCCCTCGATCGCTCGCCCGCTTGCCCGCTCGCCCACTCGCTCGCTCACCCAACTCACCCGCTCGCTCAATCGCTCGCCCGCTCTCAACCGTTTGCTCGTGCTCACTTGCTCACGTTCATAGAACAGGGCACTAACCAATCAATGTTCATAGGTATATGTGCATATGAAAGTGAGCACCCGGTGCGGTGTGTAAACATCACCACTAGTGAGACAAAGGCGACTGGGCGTGGTGCTTGCCACTAACCCCATAGCATAGTGTGCCGTGTGGCCTTCATAGGTGTTAGTCGCCAACAGCACTTGCCCCAACAGTCTGTTAAGGTGATACGGAGAATCTTAGTATCTTATATATCACGCGTGTATATCCAACGAACAACACAGATCACGCCGATTGGCTTGATAGACTGTTGGGGCAAATGCTGCTAGCGAGCCATCGACTACGAAGCCGGCACGGCACACGAGGTGGTAGGTTGCCAACAATAGGCCCGGCCGTCTTTGTCTCCCGAGTGGCGATGTTTGCACACCGCACTCGGTACTCATTTTAAGCTGAGTCGACCTAATGGAGGCCCAGGACGGGGTTCAGATAATCATCACTGATGTTGGCCGTGAGTGGGAATTGCACTCGGCATCGCCGGATTTGTAGTGCAGCACACTAACCGCAACACACACATATCATTTTCCATAGGGGGACATTTTCCAGGAAACTGGGTCAAAATAAATGGTATCCAGTACCGCAACGCCTCCGAAAGTGTTTTCTGCTCCGTTCTAGTAAACAACGTTCATACGCCCACACGCCCACTCACCCACCCACTCGCCCGCCCGTCCACTCACCCGCCCACTCGCCTGCCCGCCCACCCACCTGCCCACCCACCCGCTCGCTCGTCCGTCCGCTCGCTCGCTCACCCACCCACCTGCTCACCCACCCGCTCGCCTGATCACCCACCTGCTCACTCGCTCACCCACCCACCTGCTCACCCACCCACTCGCTCGCCCGTCCACTCGCGCCGTGCCCAGCGACGGTAAAGCCTTGCACTCTTTTTCGCCAGAACCAAGGGGGGTCTGGCTATGCTGATTCCCTCCGAAAGGTATAAAAACAAAACACCGGGGACCAAAACCATACCGCCGCCCTCCGAGTCCCTCCCTCCCATTTCCTGCCTGCCACCCCGACCTCCTCAGAGCAAAGAAGGGGAAGGGAGAAAAAACTCTGCTCTGATGTATTGATTTTGTTACCGCAGTCATGGTGTATTATTTCCAACCCGCTAATAGCGTTGCTCAAATATTACGCGAGGCATATTTCACATCGGCCCGAAAAATATGCCCGCGGCAACGAGAATGTGTTGCTGAATACAATTGTAATAATTACTGTGGCGGTCATAATTTGCGGCCCTTTGTCCATCCACTGCTGGATGAAGGATTACACTCTCTCATGCACTGTACCGGCTTTGACGGTGCGCTTGCTAACAGAACTTACCCCAACAGAATATAAGGCTAGAGAGGTCTGTGTATGTTATTTGTGGGCGTGTGTGCACACCGAGTGTATTCACGTGTTGACAATTTGAAAAGTGTACATGTTTTAGTTTTGATCACAGTTGTTGTATATGTAGTATCTTCAATAATGGCGGGAGACGAGTTGACGGGGCAGCACTCTTTATTCACAACGGTTGCACACGTAACAGTCCCAACCGAGATAACACCTATGTTACGCGTGCCTGACTCGGCCACGCACTCCGTCTTCCCCGTGGGGTACGCGCACCTAACTCTGCCTCGACTCAGGCTCTCCGGCTACGCTCTCCCCACGGGGAACTATCAGACCCCTACGCACACTCGGCTCGGGTCGTACTCAGTCTCTCCCGTAGGGTACGCGTGCCTATCTCTGCCTCGACTCAGGCTCTCCGGCTACGCTCTCCCCACGGGGAGCTCTCAGACCCCTCTTGTCAGGCCACGGGTCTCGACCACTGGGCTACACAGCCCGAGCCCTTACAAGGGCGTCGGACCGTGAATCCCAAGGCCTCGCCTCTGAGCCTCGCAGAACCCCGGCCCTTACAAGGGCAGCGGGGCTAGGGGTCCCAGGGCCTATCTCTTCCTCCGTCTTCTGTCTTCACCGGTTACCAACTCCCCGAGTGCCCGCGCGCATCGCCCTACATAGCCCTCCGCTCCCGAGGGGGCGGAGCCTATGCGGACCGCGATGTGAGCACCCACTCGATGTAACCAATCACCACGCGCTGCCTCACGATCCCTCCTGCCAGCGCGTATCACCACTACACATACAAGGCCCTAAGGCATAAGATAGAAAAAAAACGTCCAGAAAACGAATACGAAGAGAAGATCCCCAATAAGCCCCCCACCTGGGTGGGTGGCTCAGTGGTCGAGCGAGGAGCTCGCGATCGGAAGGTTGCGAGTTCAAATCCTGGTTCGGGGGGTGTGGTTGACCCCCCCCCCCCCCAGTCCATCATCCCACCGGGGGTCCATAAAATTAGTACCACTTTGTGTGGAAAGTCCACGGTGGTTGTCCCTACGGATGGACTCGCACCACGCCATAGGAGTTTGGAATGTCGACCGTGAGTTCAGGGCTGGGGGAATCCACTGAGCTGTGAAGATCTTCTCCACAGATCTCCGGTAGGGCCGGGTCAGCACGTTACAACAACAACAACAATGAATGAATAAATAAATATTAAAGGGTACAAGAGCGAGATAGAAAAAAAGTTCAGCAAGTCACAAAGAAGTAAAAATAAACACATGCAAATATAAATAAAAGCGTGGAAGTACAAATTGCGCTCATACATGAAATTTCTGCAGATTTGTCAAGACCAAATGCAATCTTGTGCAAGGTGGCAAATAAATAAATAAATGCACAGGGGCCCAATGTTCGTAGGGGGCCTAGCACTGGGCGGGGCGGGGTGGGGGGGGCAGTGGCATTCATCTCCTTGCACCAGGGCCCATGCCACCCGCGCTCCCACACTGGGCACATGCTGCTCATGGCTGGCTGAGCGCTTGCAAGGCTGACGGAGAACTGGTGGTAAGATGTTGACGACCTCGCCTGGTATACAGGAGGTCGTGGGTTCGATCCTGACCCTGACGCCAGTATATGTTTGGGGAGTTTGCGTGTCTCTCCCCGAGTCCTCCCCTCCACACTGCGATAAATTTGCACGCGATAAGCCACTTTGTTTGGGCTACCATTTGTGGCCAGTTCGCTTCTGAAAATAGCTCTGTAGCTCAGTGGGCCTTACCTGGTAAGATAAAAAAAATTGTAAAAAAAAATTGTTTTACGCACAATGCCTGGGATGTGCTGCGTCAACCATACCCCCTCGAGGTGGCGACACTTTGCGAGTCCGCGAAGCTCAGGGAACAACGTGAATCTGAGTTGTTTCACCGTGACGGTTAGCCGCGGTTACAGGCGGGGTGGACCACCGTCACTCAGGTCGTTGTTTTGGTCGAGTTCGATGCAACATGGGAGCCCAAAGAGGGTTTGGCCGTGTGCATCGAGAACTATAAACTCAGAGATACATTGGTTGTTGGTGGGAAAACAATATCTTGCAGGAGTTGTTTGAGATTGCTTTGGGCTGTAAATGGGAACAATGAGCTCCTCCCCCTTCGTGTGCAAAGTACTCCAGGAGAACTTTATTAATCTTATAAACTAAAGTGCAGTAACTTCATCTCGTATGAATTGATTCCATTATCCCGGCTCAAGCGCTTGACCTTGCCAAGCGCCCGCTCCCCTCCCCCCTGCAAAGCTCGGCTCCTCGGCTATCGGCTCAAGTGGTTTCAATTGATCTCGGTCACTCGCTCACCCTCCTCCTCCTCCACCACTGCCGGCTGCCGGCAGCAGCAGCGGCGGTTCAGCAGCCCTCACCGCCAACGCTCGCACGTGTCGGCTTACACACTGAAACACGCGCAGGGCTTCACGTTTCACTGCGAGGCAACGTCATACCCACCCCACCCCTCACCTCCCCACCCACCCTGCACCAACACCGCCACCAACGCCACCATCGCCACCACCCTCCGTTGAGCGTCGCCGGCGTTGCCTGGTGGGGTCAGCGGTGCTGGTGCTGGTGCTAGGCCCCATTGGAGCAGAAATTATTTTGGATGGGCGGGGGGGGGGCACTGGGGGGGACCTTCTATAAAGTCGCAGCGAGGTGACGCAAGAGATAGAGAACTAATGAGACGAGAGAGACATTCTGCCTAAAATAGAGAGGTGTGGTGACATGGTCTCAGGCTTGGTTAGTAAATTATTTCACGCAAACATTAGTTTTACAACTTAAATTGCATAATTGCCAGCTGTGAGAATTACAAAGAATATTGGCTGTCACGTGATGACCAGTCTCGTAGCGGAGTGTGTGGGAAACTGCGCACCCCCTTGCTGCACAGAGGACAAAGCGATGACTTGAAGGACTTTTTGGGAGAAGTTCCGTGAAAGAGATTCCCTAACGGATTCTTTGTACCGTGGCATGGTGCCGATGGCAGAATTTGGAACGAATTGGTAAGACAAAAGAGACCAATATATACGTAACTTTTGATTTCAAATGCTTATTCCTGGCCCCGAACTGCAAATGTTTTGCACGTGCCATCCCACCACTCCTGCGGCATAGACAAATGGGATTGATGTCAATGAAACAAGTGCAATCGTGATAGGCTGCATTTTTTATTATTAACTAGGCCGATAAAATGTACACGCGTGGTGGGGGGGGGGAAGTGTCAATCCTTAAGTTAATTTACAATTAACAAAGCGACGACTATAACAATAGCAAAAAGCGGTGAGGCATTCAGGATTAACAGCCTTCACTTTATCGAGTACACTAATAAACAATGCCTCAGGCGCGGGGCGGTATTTTTTTTTTGCCGCGTGTGACCTCCGCCTCGCGATCCATTGATTATTTGGCCGCGCATGTGAATGGTAATTGAGTTTCGACCACGTCTGCAAAAGATTCAATCTCCAATTCACATGCCCGACGCACGCGCGACCATTCCCTCCACGTGACGTTCATATTAAAGTAAGTGCTGCCCACTCCCCGTTGCTGTCTTTGCATCGGACGTGCGCGTGACGCCCCCCCACCCACCCACCTTTCGCACGCCAGTGGGGGGGGGGGGGGGGAGTGCGAAATCGCAGAGCCCACAACGCACGTACACATATGTACGTGTACGTGCGTATGTGTACGTACACGTGTGTACGTACACACACGTACACGTGTGTATGTGTATGTACACGTGTGTATGTGTACGTACGTACGTGTACGTGCGTATGTGTACGTACGTGTACGTGTGTATGTGTACGTGCATATGTGTACGTACACACACGTGCGTATGTGTACGTGCGTATGTGTACGTACACACACGTACGTATGTGTACGTGCGTAAGTGTACGTGCGTATGTGTATGCACGCGACTTCCGAATATTTGTTCAGAGCTTCAAAAACTCCACAAAGGGGCCCATGATAAAAAAAAAACATGTTATATAAAGAAAACAAGTCCTGTTCATTCCTATTATCAATTCAATGGGAGAAATGCAACACACATACTTACCTGCTAATCGGAAGTGTGGGGGCAGGAGAATATTTGCCGCTGGCCGGAGACAACTCGAGGATGGAATTGAGACAATCGAATAAACCAGCAACGAATAATCGTCGTAGTGTTTATATTTCTCCCATTGAATTGATAACAGGAATAAACAGTACTTGTTTTCTTTATATAACATGTTTTTTTTTTATCATGGGGCCCCTCTGGAGTTTGTGGAGCTCTGAACAAATATCCGGTTTGCCCCCCTCCCTGCTTCCCACCTAAATGTGCGCAGGAGATGCTGGATACAGAAACACCCCTTGGGAGTAAGGCCACGTGTGTGTGTGCTTATATTCAACGTAGTGTGGTTATATCAGAATTTCCCCTTTGCCCGCATACACACACCACTCGAGACAAAGCGTGTATTCACCTGCAGCTAACCCCTTCTTCCAGACGAACAATACAATTCAAAGTGACTTCCTGCTGCTGTGGTGGAAATTTGCACATTCCAATGGCAGGGGGCACGTCAACTTCCCCAACAAATTGGTACTCGCTTTATCAACCCCCAGCGGGGATGATGGACTGTGGCAACCCCAACCCAGGACTTGAACTTGCGACCTTCGGATCGCGAGCCACTCTGCGGTCGAGCCGTTAAGGCCGGATGTGACGAGATATTCCGATTTCCGTGACATGCGCTGGGGTTTTGCCGCCCAAAAGTGGCAACAGAGTTGTGGATGCTCTAAATCTTTTCATTGTTCATCCCTAGGCCATGCCTCCTGGTTTAGAGAATGCCTTATCCGCTACAGAGTCAGCATTGAGTACGTGCGTGTGCATTCTCAAGTCAACCGGTCCATGGAAACCCGTGTCCCTTTTCTGCGCGCGCATCTGCCTCTCTGGCTATCTGCCGACCGTACCCAACTTCCTTGTTCGTCTCTCCGTCCATCCTTTCATCTGCCTCGCCCATTTGTCCTTCTGCCTGTCGGCTTGTAAAGCCGCTGCTTGCCTGTCCATCTCCATCTACCTCATTTTGCTGCTGTAAATTTCCGCGCGATAAGCCACTTTGTTGAGCTATCATTAGTGGCCAGGCTTTGCCTGGTAGGATGGTGATGGTTTTACTTTTACTTGTATGTGTTTGGGTGATTTGTTTGCCTTTCCCGTACTCTGCACTGCCATGTCGTCTTGTTGTACTGTGTGTTGTTGTGACATCCTTACCCCGTGTCCCTACTGGTGCATCTGTGAAGAAGAGCTTCATAGCTCATCTGATCCCTACAGTATAAATACATATTCTGATTCTGAAAAAATAATTCTGATTCTGATCTCCTCTATCCATCGATCGCCCCTCTCTCCCTTCCCCCCCCCCCCCGAACTTTAGCCCGGCGGTGGGGGCCAAGCCAAGGTGACGTCCGCACTCTTCCCGACGTCCATGCTGCCGCCCCCTCCACCGCCGATGCCGAGGCCCGTGCCCCTGCCCATGTCGGTGACCGATACGAAGCCCATCAGCACGAGCAGCGACGGAGGCACGCCCTCCCCGACGTCGCCCAGTGAGTAGCATCCACCACCCACCCTGTTTGCTCACCCGCCCACCCGCTCGCTCGCTCGTCCGCCCACCCACCTGCCCACCCGTTCGCTCGTCCGCCCGCTAACTCGCCAATACCTTTGCCGACTCGGCAGTGGCATCGTTGGGCTTTGCGCTGGGCCCTGGTTGCAACGTTGCCCAACGAACTGTCAGGGATCTTTATTCAAGTTGCACCCCCTCTACGAGGAGCGTGGCACCCCAAGGGGTTCTTTCGGCCCCTCCGAGGGCCCTCGGTGCAGTTGCACCGCCTACGCACTTTCGATAGCCGCACCCGCTCTGCGTTCCTCCCCGCTTCGCCAATGCGGCGGGTCTCACCGGCGCGCTTTTGCCAAAAATTTTGATGAAATGGGGAGGTGGGGGGGTGGCGGGGGGAATATTTGCCAGCAACGACACGTGAATCGGGATCCCAGGTGCCGCACAGGTCAATTAATTGGTGCACGCACGCGCATGCACACCGCACGCGCGCACACACACGCTTGCAAATATACACCAGAGCTGGTGCAACATTTTGCAAATGGGCTATTAAAAGCGTGCAAATTCACACTTATTAGATTTTAGTTTAACAGTGACCCCTGATGTCAGCGCAATTAATATATATCACGTGAATATTTTGTGCAGGTGCGATGACAGAATTGGCCCAATATAGGCTTGAAGCTTATTCTTGTTTGAATTCTTCCTGTCATGGTGGGGGGAGGGGATTCATATCTCGAGCAAAGCTAACGGCGAGCGTGGAATCTACTTTACAAGTTCCCTTTTGTGTTTTCTTCACCCTTTGCGTTTTTGGTGGGCTAAAACATTGTACATATTGCACCATCATTATTATTATCATCATGGGTCATGGTCAATCCACTGCTGGATGCAGGCCTCCCCAAGCCGTCACCGTCTCGGGCACCGTAGTGGTGAGATGTTAACTCCCTCGCCTGATATACAGGAGGTCGTGGGTTCGATCCCGACCCTGGCGCTTGCTGTATATTTTGTGTCTGCATGTTCTCCCCGTGTTCGCGTACATTTTTCTCAGGGTCCTCCGGTTTTTTTCCCCTCCACGTTTAGAAACTTGCGTTTCAAGTATTTGGCTGCTACACATTTCCACATGATGATAAGCCACTTTGCCTGAGCTATCATTTGTGTTGGCCAGGTCGCTTCTGAAAAAGAGCTACACAGCTCAGTGGGGCGCTTACACCTGGTAAAATAAAAACAAATCGTTTCGTAAAGATAGTCTCTCACAGGGCCTCGCGATGTAGCAATCCGGAGCGCCTGCAACGTGAGCCGATTTCGTTTCTCCATCTCCTGAGCGCGCTCTCTCCGCTTGAGCTGCCCCTCCCTCGGCACTTAGTAGGCTTGGCCACCGTTCCTTCCAGCGCTTGAAACCCACACTTTGCTTTCCCACCACGTGGCCTCCGTGAAAACAAGGCTGCTGCTGCTGACGCTGACGTCCACTTTTTTTGCATAAACCTCGTGGCGGGGTGGAAGCCTTCACGATCGCAGTCGCCCCAAACGTTTGATGAAGCTAAGCGGTGTAAGTAATTGTTGTTTTTCAACTTTACCAAACAATGGGACATTCCTTCAATCACCTCATCCGCACCACCGTTCGCCCAGTGGGTGCAGACCGCGGTTGGTCGACCGGCAGGTCCGTGAGTGCTGGGATTCAGTGTGGCTACTCCTGTCTCTTCTGAGTACCCAGGCCACAAACTACCCTCGAGGGATGCTTTCTAGAGCTGCCTCTCGAGAGGAGGTCGCTTCCGCCAGCAGTGGTGTGGGCAAGGCACATGCAGGGCTGTGCCTTTACCCTGGCAAAAAAAAACGGTGGAAATTCAAAAATATTGACGAAGGATAATAAAATACCCGCTGAAAGTAGTAACGTGTACGCGAGTACATTTCGAGAGGCTTTATGGAGCTCCCTTTAGCGGAGGGCCCTTCTGCTGACAGTGGCGTGAGCGAGCAGTTGCAGGTCTGCGCCTTTACCGACGTCATCGATCGTCGTGGCTTTACAACAAATTCCAAAGAAGAGCCACGGCATCGCTTGCGTTCGCATTTTTACTTCCGATTTTATCGCGGGGACTGACGGCGAATAGGCATAGCCAGTGCTCTTAATGTCTGATTTAAAAAAAATAACTCGACTCAACTCTCCCCAGCGAGGATCGCGTGCCAGACACCGCGGGGGTGAATGATCTGGGGTGGCATCCTTTGTCAAAAAAAAAAGCCACAAAGCGTAAAACGGAGATGAGCGCGACGATCTAGAACTTCCCCCGGGCGCGCCGGTCAGCCACGACCTCCGACCTCGGCGGACTTTCTCTCTCACGCACGCGGCGGATGTGTGGCTCAGTGCGGGGGAGGGGTGGGGGGCTCCTGCTGTCCGCACGTACACCCATCGCCCTATTGTCACTCCACTGCTGGATGAGGGCCTCTCAACGACGCTGTGTGGGGTTGTTGGAGTGGGGGGTTAGGCCATGCTTCTTTGCTCTGGCTCAGTGCAGGGGTTGGCGGTGGTACGGTGGTGACCGCAGGATCTCCGCCACCTTCTCCACTGTAAGACCAAACCCGCGAATATTTTCTCAGTTGCCACGATGTGGCCTTTTCTCAAAACCACGCAGTGTCCGGTTAGAATATACGCTAATCGGTCCCCCCCATCATGCCTTGCGTGTCACGTGACATCACCATACTTGTGCCATCTATAAAATCGCCTTCTGTTAATTATGCTTATTTGTTTCCAGCCTGCGTGCATTATTCTGTCTATGAGCGTAGAATCCTTAATAAGAGAGTGTGAGAATTGGCGTATCAGTTTCTGACATTGCGCAGGGCATTGCTGTAGTTTTATACGACGTTCTAAATGTCTCGGATGAAATATCTCAGGTGTGCATGCTCCAGTGTACATTCAGAGAGGGGGGCACGCGGGTTGGAGATTAGAAACATGTCGCAGGTGAAGGATGTCGTTGAAACTAGCTCGGGGATCGGGCCCGGACACGTAACGGCCGGGGTGGGGGCACGATGACCCGCGGTCGAGAATAATAGCGGCGGAGTGGCAGCCGAAGGAATGGAACGCGTCGGGAGAGTCGAGGGCCCCACGTCCGCTGCGGAGATAGAACGATGAAATAGGCTCGCACCGCAGTCGCATGTCGCATGGCGGCACCGCGAGGAGATGGCGACGGCCTGGGGTGGAGGCGTTTATCCAGAAGTGGATTGATCATGGCCGACGACGGTGAACTTTACGATGATGATCGTGATGGTGGTGGTGACGCACGTGGAGATTTGGGTTCACGGGCAAAGCTCGCCCCGCCGCGTGGCCTGTCAAGAACTCCATTATCATTCAGGACCCGGCGAGTTTAACCCCACTGCGGAGAAAACCGGTCAATATTTACGGCTTTCCCGGGAGAGCGAGAGAGAGAGAGTTGCTCGCTTTTTTTTTATTCCGCCCTGAAACCGCCGATCCCCGTTGGGTGCGGGCGCCTGGGTGTGACCACCGCGGCGAGGGACGGCGCTGCCCCTCTCACCGGGGCAGCGAGGGCGACGCTCTCTCTCTCACCGGGGCAGCGAGAGGGACGCTCTCTCTCGCTGCCCCCTCACCGGGGCAGCGAGGGCGACGCTCTCTCTCTCTCTCACCGGGGCAGGGAGGGCGACGCTCTCTCTCTCTCTCACCGGGGCAGGGAGGGCGACGCTCTCTCTCTCACCGGGGTTGGGAGGGCGACGCTCTCTCTCTCTCACCGGGGCAGGGAGGGCGACGCTCTCTCTCTCTCTCACCGGGGCAGGGAGGGCGACGCTCTCTCTCTCTCTCACCGGGGCAGGGAGGGCGACGCTCTCTCTCTCTCTCACCGGGGCAGGGAGGGCGACGCTCTCTCTCTCTCTCTCACCGGGGCAGGGAGGGCGACGCTCTCTCTCTCTCACCGGGGCAGGGAGGGCGACGCTCTCTCTCTCTCTCACCGGGGCAGGGAGGGCGACGCTCTCTCTCTCTCTCACCGGGGCAGCGAGAGGGACGCTCTCTCTGCGATTGCCTCGCCCGGCTACCTTTGAGACGGTGACCCCCCCGGGTAGAGAAACTCATCTGCCGGCCGGCTTCTTTGTGCAAGTGGCCGCTCGTGTGTGTATGCGCCAGTGTGCGAGCGAGCACGTGCGTCCATATTTCCCGCACCTCCGATTAGCACGGTTGGCTACGTACGGCGCCAAAGAAGTTCAACATACTCTGATTGGTGGATAGGAGTGGCGCAGTGGTTAACGCGCTGCTCTGCGAACACGGCAACTCGAGTTCGACTCCCGCTCATGGCCAATATCGGTGATGAATACTTGAACCGGTCCTGGGGCTCTCCTAGGTTTGACCAGCTTTAATAACGAGTACCTGGTGCAGTGTGTACACTTCAGCACTTGGTAGATAGAGGTGGCCAGGTGTGGTGCTGGCCACCCACCCCCTCGTGTGCCGTGCTGGCCTTCATAGATGCTCACTAACAGCACTGTTCAAGGCTATATGGGGATGTGCGTTTTTTGTACGTGTGTTGCATCTTAATGTTGACAATACTTACCACAACAGGCTATACGGGAATACTTTTTTTTATTTGAGTGGGTGTATGTGTGGTTGGGTTTGTTGTGTATTTGTGTGTGAGTTTGTGCGATTGTGTACGATTGTATTTGTGTGCTTGTGCCATGTCTGTTTGTGTCCGTGCATGTGCGGGTGTTGGTCGTTTGTCTGTGCCTATGATGTGTTTTTATTTGTGGGCCTGTGCTTGTGCGTCTGTGTGTGTTTGTCTGCGTTTGTACTGGACTTCTTCTTTCCGCTGTCTTACGGCTGCTGATGTAGACGTAGAGCAAAAACGACAATTTCAGATTCAGGCGTTCAAGCCAGCTGGTAGCGGCAGTGTATTGGCTTCGTGCACTGCGCTCTGAAGCCTGCAACCTGGGTTCAGTCGCCGGCCGCGGCTTAACATCAGTGACCGAGCGACATTTCAAGCGGTCCTGGGTCCCAATCTTCACCAAGCGATTACCAACCGGCTTGGCGAAGTACGATATGGCATGGGGGGTGGGGGGGGCGTGAGGTGGGGGGGAGACCTTGTGATCGGACAGGGTCACCCGTCGTTGTCAATTGCTTTAAAGTCTTGAAGAGAGCACGGGTTGGCTACGTACGCTGTGCCGAAAGAAGTTCAGCGTACCGTACATAGAGACACTGTTACAACAATTAACGCAGTTGACGCCCTCCACCCGTAGCTCGCAGGTACTTGAGCGACAGGCGATCGCGACGCGCCGGTGGACTGGGTTCCCACCACCAGGGGCCTCTTAGACGCTCGTCAGAGAAGAGCAGCGTCAAATATCAAAGTCCCATTACCCGGCCACGGAACAAAATATGCCCAACGATCAAAGGGATGTTTGAGTAGACCGAATTTAATTGTTTGCACGAGATGCCATTACCATTATTATTACAATTATCGTGATCGCAGATGTCATTTGCGCGCGTTATTTTTAGCGAGCGACTGCGCTCGCTCGCACACTCGCCCTGTCATTAGCAATCTTGGTGTTGCTGTTATTATTGCGAATATCCTTGGCGTAGGGCGCATCGACTATCAAACACTCGTTGTGCTCATCGTTTATTTTTCTTCTTCCTCCTCCTCGCTCCACGGCACTCGTGCGTGACCGCGGTTTCGGCACGTGTCGGGGGGTTCTTTTTGTCGATCCACTGCTGGGTGAAGGCTTCGCGGTGGAGAGATGTTAACTACCTCGCCTGGTATACAGGAAGTCGTGGGTTCGGTCCTCACCCTGACGCCTGCTCTATATTTGGAGGTTGTGTGTCTCTCTATCCCCATGGTCGCGTGCATTTTTCTCCGGGTCCTCCGGTTTTTCCCCTCCACATTTAGAATCAACGTGCGTTTAAGAGTATTTGGCTGCTATACATTTGCACGTGATAAGCCACGTCATTGAGCTTTCCTTTGTGGCCAGGTCGCTTCTGAAAAAGAGCTCAGTGGGCCTTACCTCGTAAACAAAACATAGTTTAGTTTTATAGTTGTGACGATGAGCGCACTCATGGCAAGGTTGCGTTGAGCAAACGCCGGTTGAAGAACCGTTACGGGATCTCTATTTACACTGGAATTACGGCAAAGTGCAAAAACAAGGCAAATTAAAATGCTAATTACAATCATAATGATGGCAAACCGATCTCGCCATCAACGTCATATTGCGAAATGTAATATCGCATCGTGAAGATGATACCGCAGCAAGCCCACCTCACGCACGCACAAGAATCGCTGTGCGTTAGCGGAGACCATTGAGTCAACACTGGCGTCCCCCCGTTGTCCACGTGCTGTGTCTAGAGCAACACAGAGCAATGCGCAACACATAGCAGCGTAGGGAAACGTAGAGCGTCGTAGAGCAATGCGTAGCAACGCAGAACGATGTGCAGTGACACAGAGTAATGCGCAATAACAGAGCACAACACATAGTAGCACAGGAACACAGAGCCACGCAGAACAATACACAGAAACACAGAGCAACGTGCAGCAATGCAGAGCAATGCACAGTCACAGAGCGACGAGCAACGCAGAGAAACACGGAGCAACGCAGAAACAAAGCGATCAACCCAACAGCGAGGTCTGCAGCTGCTTAGGACTCGGAAGAGGGGGGGGGGGTCCCTTTGCTGGTCACGGTCCAAATTTGCCAAATTTGGAAATTACTCGCAATGATTTGGAAATTTTAAAAAATCCCGTCCCGGTGGTGGTCGCAGGGGCGAGGGCAGACATCGATGTAATCGAGACGCAAAGTTTCGGCGGATCGATTCCGTGTAAGTGGCTCTCAATGAGAACGAATTGATGCACGGGCCTCCGGATTAACCGATAGTAAATCCATTCACCAATTTGCGTGCGGGTTTTTCTCTCTCTCTCTTTTTTATTTTTTACGCTTTCCACGCGCGTGGGAAAGCGTCTAACCCGTCAGACACGTCCATCCCGTCCCGTGCTGTCCCTTCCGCTTGTTCGTCAGTGACTCGTCAGCAGTATAACATTTGCAATTGCGCTGTAACAGGATAAAATTCGCGACAGAATGAATGATCAATTATGTTAATGTGGAAGAAATCCAATCAGCGTCAAGGTGCGGCCTAATGTGGGCTTTTCCGATCCACGAATCATCTCTTTAGATCCATAAATAATGTGACAGGAATCACTTTAACCTAAAAAAAATATTACAGCTATGTGTTCGAGCCTGGATCAAGTATGGATCAAGCTTTGTATCCTTAAAATCGGTCGACTCCCGTTCCTTATACGGGCAAATCCACGCCCGATGACTCCATATATGGGCCTAAAACATGAACACAATGTATAATTCTGTCCCCGGGTTCATTCTATTATGTTACAGCGCATTCTAAAAGCGTCTGCCTCTCAGTCGGGGGGTTTGCAAAAAGATTTAATTGTTCACGACTTTTTCTCCTGTTTTGTACACATCTGCCACATACTCTCTACGTGAACACACGTGCACTTCAGCATCATCATCGATCATCGTCAGCCGTGATCTATCCACTGCTGGATGAAGGCCTCCTGCCAAAGCCATTGCCGTGTCTTCTGATGGTCACGCGATGCAACGATACTCCTCGCTCCTACGCGCGGCCCGACCTCATTGCTCCATATCTGCGGGGTGGAGGCGGTGGGAGGGGAGGGGCGGCAGGGGGGGGGCAGTAGGGGTCAACGGGGAGGGCGGGGGGTGAGGCATGTGCCTCGTATTGGCTGCCACCTGTTTAGATACGTGCCCTCACACACACACACACATGTACGTACACCCAATGCAATGCGCAGCATTTCAGCAATACGCACACGTTACAGCCCCTTCCGCCGATCCACTGCTGGATTGGACGGCCGTGTCGGCAGTGGACGTTGTTTGACCATACTTCGCCAATGCGGTTCAGTGAAGACGAGGTGCACAGACTTGGTGGGCGGGGGGCATAGGTGTACGGTCCAACAATAGATATCGCTGCAATGCCTTCTACTACCCAGCACGTAGCCTCTGCGGCAGCCTATTTTGTGCGTGTCTTTCCCCCCATGATCGCGTGGATTTTTCTCTGGGTCCTCCGGTTTTTCCTTCCACATTTAGAATCAACGTGCTTTTAAGAGTATTTGGCTGCTATACAGTGTGTACAAATTATCGCCACTGGGGAGATAGAGGTGGCTGGGCGTGGTGCTGGCCACCCACCCCATCGCGTCCCGTGCTGGACTTCATCGGTGCTCGCAAACAGCACTTGCCCAAGCAGTCTGTCACAGATACTTTGGTAATCTTTTTCTTGGAGGGGCGAAGGTTTTCAAACTCAGTTCAGACCCAGCAAAAGTTAAATCGCACCTTCTCTTCCCCAAATTCTCTCTTTCACAAGATCAAGCGTGCATCTGTGAAGTGTTCCCCTGCCGTGGGAATGTGGAATTTCCACCACTGGCTCAGGGCTGCCCGATAGAGATGTAGTCATCTGCCCTGCTCTTTCCTGCCGGTTGTTCTGTGTTGTTTGCGAAACTCTCGTCGCTGGCGTTTGTACAGCCGCTTGGTCAAACCACTGCTGGATGGTGGCCTCGCCACACCGTATCTCGGCCATGGGGGTTGTTTAGCCATTCCTTGGGCCGCCACGGTGGCTAGGAGATGTTGACAACCTCGGCTGGTTTACAGGTCGTGGGTTGATCCTGACCCTGATGATGCCGGTATATTTGGAGTTTGCATGTTCTCTCATCCCGTGGCCGCGTGGATTTTTCTCCGGGTCCTCCGGCTTTTCCCTCCGCATTTAGAAACGGCGTGCGTTTAGAGTATTTGGCTGTTATATATTTGCACGCGATAAGCCACTTCGTTGAACTATCACTTGTGGCCAGGTCGCTAGCGAAAATGATTCATATAGCTCAGTGGGCCTTTCCTGGCAGAATTTTTTTCTAATTTTCTAATTTCGTTTTACTTTGCCCTGCTGGGTCAGTGTGGGTTTGGTGAAAGGGGTGGGTATAATCCAGGACTGATTCAGACATCACTCCCACCGCTGACGGTTTTAGCCGTGGCCGGGAATAAAACCCAGGTGACATGGATTCGAGATTCGAGAGGAATTATTTTTTCGTATTGCTGACCGCTGTGCCACACCGCTACACCCCCCCCCCCCCACACACTTACTCACAGGGACTTGAAATGATCGGCACGTTTGTGACGAGCAGACACCCGCGTTCTGGTTGCGAGTGCAACCAGCTACACGCCGCGCTAGCCTGAGATGTAGTCCTCATCTCTCTCCCCCTACCTCTCGCCCCCCCCCTCACCGTTTGAACGTTGATTATTTTTTCTAGCAAGGAAGGCGGGGGGGACCCACCGGTTCATTCTGAAACAATCATTAAGACGAGCGCTTGAATTGAAGAGCGCGTTTTGTTGCATGCGTTCGTTAACGAAGCAAAAACGCGTAAAAAAAACTGTCTTGCGTACATTTGGGTAAAAATGAATGCGTTTAACGACGAAAATTAGCAATTTAAAAGAAAAAAATGTTTAATGTTTTTTATAATTTTTTTATCGAATGGCATTTTGTTTTTTTTTTTAAACAAAAATACGTTTTAAAAGTAAGAACCAACAAAAAAACATCTTTAGAAAAAAAGTTAATCTCAAAGCGACACAGAGGCTCTTTCCTGCCCGCTCGTCGCCGCATGCGGAAACTCGCTTCCGTTGCTCACAGTTAAAACTTCCTGCTCTGTTTTGATTCATTGTTTCACTTCCTGAATGAACGTATGTGTGTCCCCTCTTTCCTTACCCCTGCCCCCATGCTCTTCCCCCCCCCCCGACTCTCTCCCACACACCCTGCACTCCGTAACCCTCCCAACCCCCCCCCCTTTCCCCCTCCCTCCCCACATCTTCCCATCCTTCAAACCTCTTCCCCCACCCCTCTCGCCCTTCTTTGCCCTTGTCGCCTCCCCTTAACAGCTTACTCCTCGCCCATCACTCCCCCTACCAACCGCCCCTTCATGAGCTTGGGACCCCGAGACCCCGGCCTTGTAAATATACATTCCCAGCATCCTCAGGTGGGCTACATCACATCAGCGGTAACATCAGCGGCAGCGGCAGCAGTAACATCAGTAAATAAACAGCAGCAGCATGTCGATGCACTAACCCACACGCATAGCCACGCTTTCAAAGACCATTGCTCACACGTGTTGTAAATTACGCTTGCTACGCTGTGCGCTGCAGGTGTGTGTGCGCGCGCGTGTGTGTTTGTGCATGGTTGTTTGTTTGGCTGTTTGTGAACGCACGTGTGTGTGTGCATGTGTGCGCGCGAGTACATGTGCGGGAAAGGTGTCGTCATGGTTAGCATAATGCAAAACAGAATTGGCGACTTGAATTCGATTCCCGGTCGCAGACAAAGATAAGTGGCGAAAGCGTCAATCGGTTCTGGGCCTCCACTAGGTCGGCTCAGTGCTAAATGATTGCCTTCCATGTTGTGTAAACGTTGGCACGGGGGAGATTTAGGTGGCCCAGTCATGGTGCTGGCCAAACGCGCAGTGGCGCGCAGTTTCCGACCTTAATCGGTGCTTGCTGACAGTACTTTTCCAAATAGTCTATGTAGGCTACACAGGCGGTATTTATCTTTGTGTGTGTCCGTATCTATTCGTACGAGAACAGGCATTACTCCTTGCGTGTGCGCGCGTGTACATAAACGCGTGTCAAGGCAGGTGCGTTCGTTCGTGTGTGTGTGTACGTGCGTGGCCCCCCCCCCCCTCCGGCATGTGTGCAACCACAGGTGGTGCGTGTCTGGGTGCGCGTGCACGCGCGTGCGTGTGTGTACAGGTGTCCGTGCGTGTGTGTGTACAGGTGTGCGTGCGTGCATGTGTGTGTGTGTGTGCGCTAGCCACGCCGTTCTGCAGGTAAGCGTTATGATTGCACCGGCATTCACCGCCGAGTTTTTTTTTTCTGGTAACCAAACTGGCAGTGCCTTTTGTGTGCCAAGCAATTTTAGGGAGGTGGTACGGGGGGGGGCGCGGGTGGGGGGGGGTTATTTAATATAAAAAAAAATTCAACAACAAAAATCCTTTGCTCACTCCAAGTACGCGCATGCACCTGTAAGTCATTACACATACCGCCGAGAGAGCGCGCGCGTGCGTGCGTGTGCCTACGTCTGGATTTAATGGGTCCCGCGAATTCAATTTACGCGCCAACAACAAAAAAACCTGAGCCGTGCACCTGCTACAAATGCCAGTCGGCACAATCGAGCGGCGGCTGCACAAGGTGGGTAGCGGAGACGGGGGTGGGGAAAGAAATTCAAGACGCCGAATGGCTTGTCTTTCATTGGCCGTGGTCACTTATTTGTCTGGATCAGAGGTAGGAATTTCAGCCGTGACCTTTCCCTTGCTGTCCTAGCCCTGGTGATTTGTAGATGAAACGTCGTCTCTTTTTTTAACTTTTACTGCGCACAGCAGCTGTTGAGCGCAGGGCTCCTAGGCCAAACACGTTAAGCGGACCACCACCAAGTTGTGATAGATAAGGGTGTTGTAACACGTTGCTTCGAATTGAGAAAGGTTATTATTATTATATAAACCCATGGCACCTGGGTCTGTCCCATGACCTCCTGCCAGCAGGCCTTTGACATTTCACGTGGCCTCAAAGTGCGCCTAGCCTGGCACAAGCACCGTGGTGACATCACCGCCACTTAGTGGTGAACGGCGGTTGTTGTTGAGTGGTCGAGAGTGTGTGCGAGTGTGTGAGTGTGTTGGCGTGACCTCGCGGTGCGGTGAGTGAGTGGGTGAGTGTGCGGTGTGGTTCGTTGAACACCGTGTGGATGAGATCAGACGGTCGGTGTCTGGCAGACCGAGTCCTCAACGTGGGTGGGGAAATCGACGAGTGAAATTCACAAGCAGAGTGAACCGTGGTCGTAGCCATAGAAGAGTAATCAGGAGGTGTCTGACCGCTGGTGAGCGAGTGACTGCAGTGGATCAGTGAGCGCCGCTGAAACATCAATCACCCTGGCTGCTGCTTTACGTTGAATTGTATTGAGTGCAGCAGCGAGGTAGGAGTTGGGTGCTCCACCCCAGCTATTCCAACTTTGGCTGAATTCTCGGTGTGTGTCAGTGTGTTGTGGGGAGCAGCACTACAGCGGTTTGCTCGCTGCGCTACGAACACCGCCACCCGAGTTCGATTCCCGCTCATGGCCAACACCAGTGACGATTATCTGAACCGGTCCTGGGCCTCCCCTAAGTCGACTCAGCCTCCATTGAATAGCCGGTGTAGTCTGTAAAGATCAAAGGCGGCCGGGCATTGTGCTGGCCACCAACCCCCTCTTGTGCCGTGCCAGCCTTCATAGGCGCTCGCTAACAGCACTTGCCTCAACAGTCTGTCAGAGGCTATACGGGGGACCTTTGTCTGCCTGAATGTGGATTACGTACGAGTGGATGTGACAGCTCCAACTGTTGGCAACTGGAAGTGCTACGAGTGGATTATAGCGAAACTTTCTAATGGTTACACCAATTTGTTTCAGTGGAATATTTCAACGGTATTCTTTTTGCTCACCGCTATCGTTGATCAACGGCTGCGATGTATCACACTGCTGGATTCAGCACTACTTCGTGAGATGCCAACAGTGGTTGTTCCCTATAAGAATAGGTTTTACCCTTTCTGGCAGGAGGTCCCCTAATGAAGTGGTTGCTTCGTTTATGGACTGGGCTCTGCCATGATAATGTGGAATTTCCATTGGAGGATGAACACTGCCCCCCCCCATCCCCATTTTTTATTGCCCTTGGGCACCTGTGTTAAAGAGCTTTATAGCTCATCAGATTCCTCCAGAATAAACACATATTCTGATTCTGATGATTCGACATGAATAAACTTCGGCTTTATGATCACTAATCACCCTTTAAACATCGCCACATTTCACGCCCGTAACCTGGCTACCCGCGGAGGACGGATGAGGCGGTGAAGTACGGTCAAACAAACCCGCATGACCAGCACTGAGCGGCGAGGGCTCCATCCAGCAGTGGAGCGAGAGAGCAGGCGAGCTGTGCGTCAACGTGGGAGCGGGTCGCAAGGAAGAGCTCGGTTCTCATCGCCGGCACGCCGCGCTTGGCTATGCTTCGGAATGCGATTGCGGTCTACCGTCTGCACCCCCCCCCCCCGTAGCCGGAGTGGTTAGCGGGACCCTAATTTTTGCCCGATTGCTCCGGACAAACTGGAAACATAGCGTTCGTCAGAAACCGCGCCCATCGGGAAACCGCTAACCGGATCGCACGAGCTTTTGCCCGAAGGCCCGTGCCGGCACGGTTACGGTACATGCTGGAACACACACACTCACACCTGGTAGAAATTTTCCGCACCAAACGCCTTTGCCCGGGCGAGATTGATGGGAGAGAGTCGGGGCGGGCGGGCGGGCGGGTGGGCGGGCAGCTGCAATGGAGGATATGTGCCCCCTTGCTGCGGCTGCCTCGGCCGCATCGGCCGCTTTTGCCTTTGACTCAAAAACGATGTCAGGTGTGGCGCGGTGCACAGAGATCCCGCGGCAAGTCACGTGACGGCCACAAATCTCGAGTGGGACACCGTTGTCTTATTATTACTCTTCTTGGCCACCCACTTAAAAAAGCTGAAGATTCCTGTCTCCACGTGCATGCGTTCGTACGCGTGTGCGTGCGTACGTGTGTGCGTGCGTGCGTGTGCGTTCGTGCATGTATGTGTGTGCGGGCGCGAGGTGTGGCGAGAGTAAGAGTGGCGGCTTTGTCGACTGTTGAAACGACGGATGAGTTCCTGCCGATTATTGGATCGGTTGAGCGACGAATCGGATGCTTGAGATGCGCTTTAGCGTGTGGGGGTTTAACGGTGTTCACGTCGAAGATGCAACTTATTTAGTTCGTTATCCTCATCATTATATCATCATCATTGCTCATAATCGCAGCGTCACGCTGGACGCGCACTGTGCCGCGTGCTCGTCGTTTTCGAGACCGCATTATCCGGCCTTGTTATTCAAATTGTCAGCCATGATGCAGACACAAGTCAGAGGCATTATGTAGACCGTGAAAGCAATAAGTCAGCTTGGGCAGGACACAGCATGGCTGGGGAACAGAATCGCAGCCAAAGGAGGGAACACACCGGGAGACGGAGCAACGGTTTAAGTGTGACGTGGCGAAGCGAGATGGATTGCGGCAGCGCAAGACCCAGTAACGGGATGGCATTAGCCCGGGGAGGCCTTCATCCGGCAGTCTTGTATGTATGTTGAACTTCTTTCGCACCGTACGTAGCCAACCTTGCTAATCGGAAGTGCTTTCTTTTTGTATTATGGTGGATAGACAACGTGGATGGGCAATGGCTGATGATGATGATGATAAGCGAGAATGAAAATGTCTCTTTCGCAAGGACATTGTCGTCTGTCCTCGTCGTTACAATCGACGTGCCTTACCTTGCCTCGCGGCAGTTTGGCCAAGCGAAAGGTCAGGATAGGTAATTGTAGGAATGTATCATCGCGGTTAACCTTAGAGGGCTGAACGAGTGTTTAGACTTGGAAATTATCCTTCTCAGGTGGTGGGGAGGGAGGGAGTAGTCTGAGTCCAAGATAGTTTTAGCCACGGGATGAAACGTCACGTGGCGTGGCTTGGAGACAGGTTTCGCACAAATAGGTTCTGGAATCAATGATGTTTTTTTCTCATTCTCACAACGCGTGCCAGCAAAGGACGAGGCGCTTGGTTTAATTCTGTCACACGTAATGGAGTACCAAAAAAAAACATAGGAAAAAAGCAGAATCGAGAGAGAGAGAGAAAATAGTCTTAATTTATATCTTTGCTTTTGAGTGAACGTTGGGGTTTCTAGTGTAACCGTGCGGTTGATTTGAACGCCGGTCGCTACGGACTGCTTCGTATGTTTGACTCTCAAGCCAGCCGTCCATGGAATTCCAATACTTTACCATTTTTATATCCGTACATATTTTTTGTTGTAAGGATTTTTTTGGTTGTTTTCATTCGTCATTAAAGAACCCAGGGTACGGCGGCAATTTCAAAAAAGAAATGGGAAAAGACAAACCGATAACGTACAACAAGCCCCAGGGCGTAAAGGATCCTCAAGATTCGGGAACGGAACGTAGGAGTTCTAGATTTGAAGCGTTCCGTGACTGCAAGGATTCATACTCTTAGGTTTTTTCGGTAAAGTCACGTAGGAAAAAATATAAGTAAATAATAATACAAATACAAATAAAATTATATTTTTTTCTTATTAAATAATAATAGAAATAAAATAACAGTATTATTTTATTAATAATATTATCATTTTATTTTTTATTTTTTACTTTTACCTACGTGACTTTACCGAAAAAACCTAAGAGTAGGAACGAAGGAGCCCGGGCTCGCTGGCCCTGCAGTTTATATAAGAGGGGGGGGGGGTGGTGCCAGTGGGGGCCGCTTTATGATTTATATTTAAATCGGCTTGACAACCCTGCTCCCTCGCCCCGTATCCATGCAAGTTGAGATACAACAGATCGGGCCGAAGCGGCGTGCACAGTCCAGCCTTGTACAGGTGAGCGGTGCCACAGCGGTTAGCGCACTGCACTCTAAACTCGGCTTCCTGACTCGGTGGCAAGTGATATCTGCACCGACACTGAGCTTCTCAACACCCACCCACCTTCACCAGCCCGTGGTGAAGTATGGTCAAGCAAACATCACGACCGACGTGGCACGGGGAGGCCTTCATCCAGCAGTGGATTGCTAAAGGTCTGTCAACTAGTGTACATATAACAGGGCACATGAAGTAGGCTTCTTGCGGGGCTGCATTTTTGCAGCAACTTCTATTATTGTACTGTGCTTCTGCGCTCCCGGGTCTATTGCTCGCCGCCTTCACCAACCCCGCACTTGACTGGCGTGGTGAAGTATGGTCAAACAACTGCCACGACCCGCACAGCATGTCTAGGCCCTCATCTAGCAGTGGATTGACAGAGAGGGCTGGACACACCCGCACCTCGAAGCGTTTCGCTCTTCTAACATCTCTCAGCGTCCGTGTCTCTGCTGGAATATATCACTGCTTCTGCGGCCGTCTGGAACGCTCTTCCGTTATTAGGAAGCCACTGGAGCTACGCACTTTTAAACCCAGATTGGAAACTCAATTCGTTAGAACTGCTTGTTGTGTTTCGTTTGTTGTCCACCCCCCCGCACATCCGATTAGCACGGTTGGCTATGTACGGTGTGAAAGAAGTTCAACATACACACACTGCAGTAAATGTACAATTCCCACGTTACATTTCCTGCTCGTTCACCTAATCGGGAGCTCGAAAGGAGAAATTAATAATTGCTTACAACGTGCTCACTCCCACTGTTAGCATCTGTCTTTTTTATTGCGATACAATCAACCACACTCAGAGGAGCACCAGACCCACGACTTACTGTGTCTTTTACTGCATTTTCACGTTTATTTACATCTTTTATATGGATTTATCCATGGCCGGGTCGGCACTTTCACTTGTTGCGGCGCTTTGCGACCGTTCAACGAGAGAGGGTCGCTGTGTCAGAGCGCCGTCTTGCCAAGTTACTATTTATTTGTTTGATTTTATTTTCCCCCGCCCCCCCAAAAGACGCACCAAAAAAAGACACACGCTCAACCTCAACAAGCCACCGCCCAGTGGTGTTGGGCGCCCGTCGAGTTTCTGAGTTCCTGCAAAGGGGGGCGTTGCCCCCTTACTCCTGCAAGGGAAGCGGCACGGGATCACGTGTGCCCACAATTTGAAAATACAGTACAGGATCCTTCTGTTTGGCGGGAAGCGACAGGCTCTGTGCCAAGGTGGTGTAGAGGGGGAGGAGGGGGGGGTCTGCCAGGCGGGGCGTAGGATGTCTGATTAAATTATTGGGAGGGCCCACGGTAGGGTGGGTGTGAGGTGGGTCGGCGGCGAGTCGGTTGGGTGGGTGGGCAGAGGCAAAGTGGCGTTCGCTCAGGTCTAAGTGCACTAAAGCAAAAGTTTAGAGCCTCAAATAGCCGAAGGGGGACGGCCCAGATTCATGCATATAATATGAGTGCGCCACATGTCAGCACGTTCTCAGGGCTTATAGTAAAGTAAAATGCTCGTCATTTTAATTGTACTATTATTATGATGGTCATTGCTAATGAGGCTCTTGCCATAGTTATTTAAGGCAAAGTGCGACCCACACCGCTGGCCAGAGGGAGCGATGGGCATTTTCTGGCCTTGTTATTCAAGTTCTCCCAAACATCGCTGATGGAGTCATTGCGGTTGTGCAGCGCGGCTCTCCGACACGTGTTTGGGTTGTACCGCGTCTCGTCGTTTGGCACGATGTCCGATGTTTTCGCTCTCAGCCAAAGTAAAGTAAGATTTTAAGCAAACTTTAATGCCCCTGGTGGATCAAGTGGTGGTGGGGGGGGGGGCTAGATTCATAAAATAAGATGGGTGCACTAAAATATCAGCTTCAAACTCAGATCCTCGGCAAAATGTGAAATCTCCTCATCCGAATATCATTTCTGTAATAAGTTTACATTCTGTTTAGTCTATCGGCTTGAACTGAATTCAGTTCAGAATTCAGCTCCCGAAAGAAGCTGCAAATCCAGCACGTGGTGTGGAACCTCGGGACGGAACGGCACGCGCGACGACATTCCAAAACGATCCAATTCCCAACGGTGCTTGCAGAGCACGTGGAGTGCATCAAGCGGAGGAGAGAGAGAGGAGAGAGAGCGAGAGAAAGCGAGAGAGAGCTGCGTTCTCCAAAAACTTGCCGTGGCCCTGGAGAGAGAAAGCGCCACCACCGGAGGCCCCCTTTGTGAGCCGTCTCTTGCCGGCCGGTGGTGGTCTAATTGCCCCCGGATTGTGACTTGTGATGGCTGCTTAAAGTGCTCAGAATTACAGGCCTTCCCCAGAGCACATTGCCAAAGCTAATTTTCAAGTAATTTTCAGTCGTTACAAAAAAAAAAGAAATACCTGTAAATCATCTTCGGGGGTTATTTTTTTTTGGTGAAATTCAGGCTGGGAAAAAAATAATGAACTCAACAAGTCGTCATTAATTTATTGAAAACATCATGGCTATTTTTTTGGAGGGGCGTGTGGAGGAAGAGTGAAGGGGGGGGGGATTATACTGCCGTTAACGTGTTACAGATCACGGGGTTTTTTTTTTGGGCCAGTCTGGCTCCCCATGCATGCATTCTTAATGAGCTGATCGTTACAGCTACGTGTGATTAATTCAATTAATTAAAGATGAGACAGTAATGGTAGGGCCGGTGGCATGGCTGACAGTTTTCTTCTCACGTGCGCCCATCCTGCGTTGTAACGCACCATTGGTGTTTGTTTTTCTAAATGTATCGAAACCTGCAGCTTTTTTATATATACTAGCAGCCCTAAGTCTGCAAACCAATTAGAAACAGTTTGTATGTATGTCAAGTTGCGGTTTCAGCGACAGTATATTTAGGAATGTGTTGTTTTGCAATTAATTAAGAGTCCCAACACATGCCAAATATTATATAGAAAGCATACGATTGCTCTTCTTGGTTCTTTCGGTAAAGTCACGTAGAAGGGAAGTAATAAAATAATAAAAATAAAACATAATAAAATAATTCTCACGACGTTTCGGCCACAACACAAGCAGCCGTCCTCAGGTCATTCTTCACCTGAGGACGGCTGCTTGCGTTGTGGCCGAAACGTCGTGAGAATTGTATTTTATTATGTTTTATATTTATTATTTTATTACTTCCCTTCTACGTGACTTTACCGAAAGAACCAAGAAGATGAATCCCTGCAGTCACGAAAGCTTTAAATCGAAATTCTACGATTTCTATTTATGGTTTTCAAATGATAATCATTACAATTATCATCATCAGCAGCAGCAGCCATGATCAATCCACTGCTGGATGAAGGCCTCCCCGAGCCATCACCATCTCTCACGGTCACGCGGCAACAACAATCCTTCCAGCTTCTGCATGCGAGCCGATTTCATTCGCTGCACTTAGTTTAGTTTCTTTCGGCTCTTGTCAACTTGTTGACCACCCAGCCCACCCACCGCCCCAGCTCGCTCTTGAAAACGAGACCCATCCTGGTCTCCTTCACTACCTAAGTGCAAGAAAAAAAATGTACCATGAAATGTTGAACTATCACTCCCATCTTCCAGTGGATATGCATCTTCTCGGGCATGTTCCTCCGTCATCTCCGTTGGGCGCCGTGGTGCAGAGGAGCTGCTATCTCTCTCGCCTGGTATCCAGGAGGAAGTGGGTTCGATCCCGGACCCTGATGACTTACTCCTGTAGTATATTTGGAGTTGGCGTGACCTCTCTTCCCGTGGTGGTATTGTGGATTTTTTTTCCAGGTCGTTCGGTTTTGCCCCCCCCATTCACATTTAGAAACAACGCGCGTTTAGATTATTTGGCGGCTACTATAAATGCCGCCAAGTGATAATAACATAAGCCACTTCCATGAGCTGTCATCAAGCGTGGCCAGGTCACCTATGAAAAAGAGTGAACAGCTCAGCGGGCTTTACCTGATAAATCAAATTGTAACAAAAATATGTCAATGTCGCACATATATACACAGACCTATATACGCCAAATGAAATGCCTACAATTTCGGTTCACGTTATCTAATAATCTACCCTTTTTTAAAGCAACTTAGCACAAATGTTTAATTGAAGGTATATAATATATGTAAATACAAATGTATTGCCAGCCCTTTGAAAACCCACTGCTGAAATCGTTATTTCTCAGACATTTAATTTTATTCTGCCATACTTCCCCACACTGGTCAGTACGAGTTGCTCTCCACTAATGTATCCATGGCCTGGGATATAACTCAGGTTTCCAATTTCCTAGAGGAGCGTGCTAACCACTGCCCCACCGTCCCACTACTCCACCCCCTTAAAAAAAACACTTCTGTAAAAATCAATCCGGAAGGTCACAGGCCAATTAATTAAATCTTATTCCCTTTCAGAAGTTAAACAAATGCTTAACCAACCTTATTTTTTTAATCAAATTCCACCGTGCAGTTTTTCTCAAATTCACAATGAACATAGGGGCCACACAAAGACAAAGATCCGCCGTATAGCCTTAACAGACTATTGGAGCAAGTGGTGTTAGCAAGCACCTATGAAGGCCGGCGTGACAGACGAGGCGGCCGGTGGCCAGCACCACGCCAGGCCGCCTTTGTCTTTCTCGTGGCGATGTTTACACACTGCACCAGTTACTCATTTGAGGCTCAGTCGACCTAGGGGAGGCCCAGGACCGGTTGAAACAATCGTCATTGGTGGTGACCATGAGTGGAAATCGAACTCGGCTCCCCGATTTAGGACCACACACACACCAAACACATCTACAAACATATGCATAAACATATTTTTAATTATTCCACAAAATCAAAACTTTTTTTTAATGTTCATCCAGAGAGCCACGGCTCGTCCTGTAGAAACAAAAACAGCCACACGCGCCCGTCACCGCCAAATGAACCTTTTATAAGTATAAAAATATATATATAAAACACGCACCAAAAGTGTAACCAAAAAAAAACCTTTGCAACTGTACCGTTGTTTACTTAACTCGGTGTACTGTGAGACTATTGCAGCACTTGTCAGGGAGGCAAGCGTGGCAGAGACGTTCCTGCGCTCCTTAAATGCAGCCAGACGGCTCCCCACGTTAGGGTTCCTGGAAAGCAGATAATTTTAGCTCTGCCACTTTTCATTAGGGTTCCTCAATTTTCTAACTTGCCGTGTGTGTGGGGGGGGGCTAAGCATGTGTGTGTGTTAGAGAGAGTGAGGTGGCGGGTGGGGGAAGGCGATTTTCAGGGGTAGGAAGAAGTGGGGGGGGGTCAGAGAAAGAAACCCAAACAATGGAATTGAGGTGTTGTGTGGAACGGAGTGAGCACGGCTGTGGGTCCATGTTGTGGCGGTGAAGAAACAAAGTGAACTTGCGCGTGTGTGTGGGTATAGGGCGCGGGTGAAGGGGTGAGAGTTTGTGTTGGACTTCTTTCACGCCGTACGTAGCTAACCGTGCAAGGAGGATGCGCGGTGAGTGAGTGAGTGAAGGGGTGAAGCCACTTGAAGGGTTGAGTGAGTGAATGAGTGAGCGCGGAAAGCGAGTGATGGGATTTCCCGCACCTCCGATTAGCACCGTTGGCTACGTACGGTGCGAAAGAAGTTCACAATGCGTACGAATGGGTGCGCGAGTGACGAGCGAGCGAGCGCGTGAAGGAGTGAGCGAGCGGAGAAAGAAATGAGTAAGTGGGGTGCGTGACCGAGTGAGTGAAGGAGTGATTGAGTGACTAAAGAAGTGAGTGAGTGAATGAAGAATTAAATACACGGGTGGAGAAGTCGCTGAATAAAGGAGTAAGTCAATGAGCGAGTGAATGAAGCGACGGGTGTGTGAGTGACTTGTTAAACGAGTGAGCAACGAAGTAGAGAGAGAGAGTGAGCGGGGCGAGCAAGTGAACAAGCGAAGGAACGAGACTGAGCGAGTGAATAATTGAGCGAGGAAAGGAAGGACGAAGTGAGTGAGCGAGTGAATGATTGGCCGCGGTGTGGTAGAACTGGGAGAATAATTTAAAGTGGAACTTGCCAAGTTCTGCTCTGAAAGGAACAAAAAAAAGAATAATGCATGAGGGCTTTGTACAGTGAACACGATGCCAATAACGTTGGCTGACGTTGGGCTAAGGTATTAATGCAGCGAAGAAGTTGATGGATCTGGGGTTGGTCTTCACAGGCCCCGTGCTGTTTTCTGCGATGCCAGCGAGGTTAATGAAGCATTCTCGCATTTTTTTTCTGACATCTGTCGGTATCGGGACGGTAAAGTAGCCGGTGATTTGTGTGGAACTTGGGAATCGCTGGCATTCGCTGGGGCCATTGTTACATCATCGGGACCCATGCCTGCAAGGCGTATGATCAGTCAATCCAGGTGCTTTCGTTTTGATCGAATCGTGAGTGTTTAAACAAAAATCTTCCAACGAAATATAAATATTTTAGTTCCTCCCCCCCCCTTCCCCCCCCAAAAATGCCAAAGTTATGTTTCGGAATTCTCCAAAGGTCGAGACGAATGCAAGGCCCCAGACGTGGTTGAGACTCCTAAATGTCTTCCTTGCAACTTTCCTCCTCTGGTTCTTTTCACTCGCGTGAGACGCACTTAAGAGCGAAGAAAATATATTTTGCGGCGCAGTACAAAGTAACCGCTCAAAGACTGTACATTTCATAATAATACGCGCTTTAATTCCTATTGTTGGATTTCCTTTGAACACCACGGAAAAAAACTTTTAAGACTGCCTGTAGAACAATAGCCGCTTAGAAAAGTTTCAAAAGAACAGAGGGCGGGGAGGAGGAGGGGGGCAGAAAAAAAACCCAGAAAAATAAAAAAATTAAATAAACTTTTTCTTAGCGGGATCAGCAATTTTTTTTTTCCTGTTGGGAGTTCCGTTTGAAACTGCGGTACAGTCGATGCACCAGCAGTGGCACAGAGTTGAGTGCGGATTCACACGAGATCGACGCAGCGAGCTTGGTGAGAGAGCGGAGGAGAGAGAGAGAGCCCTAGGGGAGAGCGAAGGAGGGGAGGATAAGAGAAAGAGGAGGAGGTTTTTGTTTGCGTCCCACAAACAGAAGTCACGTCTGATCCGTCTCGTAACTCGTAGCAACCAGACATGATGTCACCGCCCGGTGAACTTGAACTTGAGCAGAGGCTTATGGCTTGGGGAGGAGGAGGTTGGGGAGGGTTTCGGGGTGGTTTGCAGTGGGGGGAGGAGGGAAAGTTTGAAAAAAAGGGGAAAAAGGAGAGGGGTGGGAGGTGGCAGCGTTTGTGGGGCGGTTAGCGGAGAGAGTGGAGAGAGAGGAAGGGAGGAGGGAGGGAGGGAAGGAGGGTGGGATTTAGGTAGTCGGGGTGGGGGGGATGTTTGGTCGGCTGTGTCGTTGGGAAGGGATGTGGTGGTGATGGGGTGGGGGGCAACACCGAGCTCGAGTTGGGGAGCCGGAGGAGGGAAAGGATGGGGCGCGTGGAGGAATTCCAGGCAAGAGCAGTGGATGTTCGAGTTCGCGCGGAAAGGACGATGCACAGCTGAGCCGGCCGCACTCCCCGTTACCGTTTCCACCCCCCCCCGCCGCCCGCTCATCGCATCGTGCGCGGGGAGGCCATGGGGGGCCCGCAGACTGCGTCCCGGGGGGCCGGCTTGACGTGGACGGGCAGCCGGTTCCGCATCGCCACGTGTCGTGCGGTTGATTATTGCGCGCTCGTGAAATTTAAAAATTCGGTTCTTGTTTTTATTTTGAGGTCGCACCAGTTGTAGATGATGCATTTGTTTTGTGTTCTCTCTCGCTCACGCGTGCGTGTCCCTGCGTAATTTAAAAACTCCGGACATCTTCATGCTCGCGTTCACCGTTGCGTTGGGCGATGTGCGTGCCTTCGGTGTTGCTGCACAATCCTGTTTCGGTAAAAAAAATTGCTTCCCTATTTTTTGTTTGTTTGGGATATATAAAAAAACTTTTTTTTTGTTCGGCAAGCAAAACCACAAGCGCCCTTTGTGTGCCCTATCACCGCGTATTTTACAAGTGGCCGGGGAGAGAGAGTGGGGGGGGGAAACGTGAAAAGCAAAAATGTTTGTGGTTAGCGAACTCCGAATAAACCACAGCCGCCGCCGCCACGTGTGGATCCAGGGGAAATTTTGCCATCTGCTGGCAAAGCCCAAGAAGGGAGTGGCGGCGTGCGTAGCGGTGCCTGGGATATAAATAAATAAACGACGGCGGGCAGGGAGGTGGCCGGGGTGGCGCAGAGGTCACGGGCGCTGAGCTGACACCGCTGCGAAATGAAGCCTCCGGCCCAATTAGATTTGATTCAGAATTCATGTTTTGTGATCCATATGCCGTATCCACCCAGCGGTTAGCAAATTCAAGTGAGACGCAACGAAGGGGAGGAGCTCTTGCATCAGGGAGCAAATGCTGATCGAAGACGTCGCGTTGGCCGTTACGATGAGTAAAGTGGCCCATGATGTGACCGGGTGACTCACAGGTCAGAGGTCAGAGGTCTGACCGGGTGACTCAGAGGTCAGAGGTCTGACCGGGTGACTCAGAGGTCAAAAGCATTGAGCTGGCGCCGATAGGATCCTGGGTTCGAATCTGGGTGTCATCCGCGCATAATTAAATCGAGTTCTCGCGTGTCCTTAAATTGATGTACGTCCATTGACGTACAAAGGCACCCACAGACTCGCACAGAGACCCATCAGAGACTCACATTGAGGCCCATAGACTCACATGGAATGAGTTGATATTAAAACCGGGCTTTCGTGTGCAGTGAGTTGATGGTCTCTGCCCGGTCAAGAACGAATGCATTAAAAAACAACACGATTTGTTCCTAACTTTACTCCTGTAGATTCCAAACATTTTCTGTGGCATGTACACTAAACACGGGGAATGGCTTTAAAAGTTGCATAATCTCCTGTAGATGTACTGGTTCTTCATGTTCTGCAGATGTAGCTGCCGCCACTGCCATCTATTGCGTGGCGGTTAAACTTGCGACTCTCGGTCTAAACAGGCAACTCGACATACGGACAGGTTTGTTCGTATCTCTGAATGTCGAATGTTCGTAAGTAGAGGAGTGCCTGTATCGCGTAGACTGCCACGCGACAAACATTAATCACTTTCTGACCCGCCCCCTACTGGACATGTGTGAAAAAGAGATTCGTTGCTCATCGAATCCCTCCTCCAGTCTAAAGAAAGATTCTGATTATTCTCAGTGGCTGGGCAGGTGGGGAAATGCTGCCCTCTAATGCATTGACCGCATGTCACCCACTTGAAGGTATTTTAGTGGTAGCTCTGCAATATCCACTTGTGTGGGACGTCTGAATACGAAAGGCGCTCCGCTTGAGTTCCGATTAGATGCTCGCGATGCCGGAAGCACGGTCGGTGTCAATGTTTGAGAGGAAAAATCGTAGATTATACGGTGATCCATTCATAGACACCCCACTAAAATTATTGGGTTAAATTAAAGCGTAAACGACATTTTATTTCAAGGCCTCGAGACCCGTCTCCCACCAATCACAATTCGACGCATGGCCCAGGACCGGTTCAGATAATCGTCACTGGTGTTCGCCGTGAGCGGGAATCGAACCCGGGGTCGCCAGGTTCGTAGTGCAGCGCACTAACCGCTACACTATCGCTCCCCACGTACACACAACAACAACCGCCATTCGCCACTAAGTGGCGGGGACATCACCACGACGCTTGTGCCAGGCACACACACGTACACTCACACATATATGTATATATACGCATATATACACATGTGTGTGTGTATATATCCGCAGCGGAGGATATCGTCCCCAGGAATGGAGCTTTTTTTTTTTCTCGGGGTGTGAGTGTGCCTACGACGGGAGTATGCGTAGGGCTCGGGACATTTTTGTAGGGATTTTCGTAGGTGGGCGGGCGGGGACACCTGCTATTTTGTGGTCGCCGAACGCAAAAGAGGCCGGACAATTCCTGACAAAAGAGGGCTGTTATTTCGGCCGTGCCAACGCGACCGCACGGATTTCCGTCTTCCAGTGCCCCGTCCTCATTAACCAACCCAAAATTACCGGCCCCTAAGCCGCTCTCTGTCTCTCTCTCTCGCTCATCACTCGGTGACCCCCGGCATCGCGATCGTGGGCGTCCACCGTCGTCCTCCCCCGTCGGATTAAGCGGGACACCTGCGCGATTAAACGAAGAAGAAAAAAAATTAATTGAGGAGCGGGCCCCTTCCCCCCCCACGTGACGAGACCACCTTTACAGTGGCAAAGCAAAAGGGCGGCAAACGTGCGTGTGCCAGCTCGCGTTCGCGCTCGCGCCGCTCAAATGGTGCAACGTGAAGCGTGGGGTTTGCGGATAATTTCTGAAAGGATGTTTGGCCATGCACCGACTGCGGGAGCAACTTGGGCGTCTGTGCGAGGCAGTACAGCAAGTAGGTTGAGTAAAACTGTTCGCACACCGAGTGGGGCGGGGTTTTTAGTTTTTGTCATATTTTATTTCCAAACTGCTGGCAAGGCAATGTTAAGTCGCGTGGATGACGATAAGGATGCTGACGACGACAACGGTGACAATGATGATGTCCTTGAAAAAAGAGACGTTAATTAGCTCTCATCATCAGCATCATCATCATGATGATGATCATCAGTCATGATCCATCCACTGTTGGATGAAGGCCTCCCGAAGCCCGTCACACCATCTGCTCGTTGTCACGCGATGCAATGAACTGCCGATCTCCTACGTGCGTGCCCGTATCGCGAGCACAGCAGTCAAATGTAACCGCTCTATACATCTTCACCGAATAATGAATAAGGTAATAAATTTTTGATTTAATGGCTTGTTTAATTGCCTTGACTAATTGTAATAATTGATTCGTAATTAATTTTATAATTAATATTTCACGGCCCTCTGTCGATGTATTGCTGGATGAAGGACCCCCCCCCCCCGCCCCCACCATACTGCGTCGGTCCTGGGGATTGTTTGACTATACTTCACCACACTGGGCAGTGCGGATCGGTGAAGTTGCGGTGGGGATTGGGAACTTGTGACCGGTTCGGATATCGCTCGCCACGAATGTTAGTCTTGGTCCCCGGAATCGAACTGGCGACGCCAACTTCATAGAGCGCTAACCGTTGCTCCACCGCTCCCCCCGAATAACTATTCATAACATTGATCCCAAACGCCTCTGACAGATTTATGTATTGTTTACAATAAGACCTTTCCATTTAATTACAATGGGAACGTTGCCTTTATAAAAGCAAACATTAAAAGATGCATTTTTTTTGTTCTCTTGCCTTCAAACACGCTGTTCTTTTCAGTCCGTCAAATTATATATATAAATATATGTTTCCATTCAGTTTCTCGTTTTTCTTGGCAAGGCCCTGTATTGCTCAGAAACGAAACACTTGGCTGTCTTGTCCAACTCGAAGACAGAAAAAGTATACATATCCTCCATGGAATGTCACATAATTATATCCCTAACAGAAACACGAATCCAAAATAAATTACTTTCAACGCAGCATTCAGGACCACTGCATCGCGCCAGCCAATTTGGTTTCAATTGTGTGAAAGGGCTAAGATTATTTTTTTTTCATCCAAAATGTTTCCGTTTCGACGTTAGCGCCGCGCTGCAACCGGATCGGCGGCGGCGGCGCCATCTCCGTTCGGGGGCGTCCATCTCCGTTCCACTTCTGCTTTGCGAAAAGTCGGCCCTGGGCCGCATCTTAAAGTCCGCTCACGTCCAAGTGATATTCGTTGGGAACACTCTCTGCAATCCGCTGTCGAACATTGGCTGCATCTGATGCGCGAGTTGTACCGGGGTGGTGCGCTGGCAAAGCTTGCGCTTCACAGCAGGAAGCGCTTAGGTTTGATTCTTGACTAGGGTGCCTTTCAGTCTCGAGGTTATGTGTTCTCCCCCTGCTCTGCATGGGTGGTTCCCTTCGAGTTCTCCAGTCTATAAACTGTAAGGGCCCACTAAGCTTTATAGCCCTTTTTCAGAAGCGACCTGGCCACAACTGATAGCTCAACGAAGTGGCTTATCGCGTGCAGCCAAATGTGGAGGGGAAAAACCGGAGGAACCAGAGAAAAATCCTTGTGACCACTGGATAGGGAGACACGCAAACTCCAAATATACAGCAGGCATCAGGGTCGGTATCAACCCCATGACCTCCTGCATACCTGGCGAGGTAGTTAACATCTCCTAGACACCACGGCACCCAGTCTCCTCACATAACTTAAAACACACACACACTGTAACTGGTATTGGCCAACCATCCAAATGCCTGTACAAATACCTGCAAATGATTTTCCTGAGAGGCCTTGGCAGGACCCTCCTAAAAGAGAGTCTTGAGACTGTAGTGGTGTTTTACCTTCCCGGGCAAAACAAGCGTGATACTAAATAAACACGAATGTTTAAACACCTCGAGCTCCCTTGCAGGGATCTCCGACTGTCTGTAGGAAGGTTGCTCTCCCCCGTTGTGTTGACTTGTTCCTGGATTGTTCATCTAACCCCGGTGTGTCTGCTCTGCCTGTCACTCACTCACTCTCTCTTCTCTCTCTCCTCTCTCTCCTGCCTTAGATCACAACTCGGTGTTTTGTTTTTTTCTCTCCTAGACCATAGTTTTGTAGAACGGTCACGGAGATCCGTCGTACCTGCTGGGCATCTGTGAAAAAGAGCTTTTAGCTCATCGGATTTTCCTCCAGCATGAATACATATTCTGATGATACCGGTAGCATCTTGCTTTGTTTTTGCAACGTTTTACTTTCGTTGAAAATATAAGCCATGTAAAAAAAACAAACCTGCGGAAGAATTCTTAAAACAACAAAAATAACGGAATTCGAACCGCCGAGAAAAAGCGGCGTGATTTAACGGAACACGGCGGCTCGAGTATTAGCTGCCTCTTGACAGAGAATTAACGAGAGGGCATGAGAGTCATTAATAAGAGAGTACAGAGAGAGGCTACATGGTGGGGAGCAGAGGGTTCACGCAGGAATTATTATCTCTATTGGTCGCCACGTCTATGCTGCCTTCGCCAAGTCACGCTAAACCGGCACGGTGAAGTATGGTCAAACCCCCCCCCCCATCCCCCCTCCCCCCAGCCGCCACGACATGGTGAAGCGTTGGGTTTAAACAAAAGACCTTTATTGTGGTTTGATTACCCTGCCAGTACTCACAAACAAACACGACATCTCGCAAACTCTTCAGGCCACCCGAGTGATGACGTCACGAGTGATGACGTCAAGGGCGAGGAGGCCGACGCGATAGCTTTTAGTGCTGGTTTTTGTTTTTTTCGTCTCATCTCGCAGGTTTGTTTTTTTCGGCGCGATCATTTCTTTGATCGGTCTTGGCCGATTTCCTCTCGGCCCAAAATCTTTTTCCCACCCCTTCAATAGCTGGCGACACTCCTTGTTTTTTTGTTTCACGAACTGAAATTTCGTTCATATCGACACCGTCTTCATATATCGCGGGTACATCCCGCGCCCCTCTCTCTCCGTCGGGACAGACGCACGGGGAAAACCTCGCAGTAAGCATTTAACACTCTCCGAACCCTCGGCTTGGGAAAGCGTAACAAAACAAAAAACTACGGCAAATGCACCGCGTCCCAATTACTTGGTGAAGCTCACTGCGGCCCCCTTACCGAGTGTGTGTGTGTGTGGGCACGGGGGGGGGGGTGGTTTGGTTTTTTTTGTTTACTCGGTGATGTCACCAACCCACGGAATCAACACAGGCGCAAAAAAAAACACACACACAAATCCAGTAACAGCTGCGGCTCTTTGCTTCCAAATTGCCCTCTTTTTTTTTATAAATTCGGAATTTGATTATTTATTTATTTGCTTCTACGCCCGCCCTGCCCCTACGCACCCCACTTATTTATTTATTTCGCGCCAAAAACCGCCCACAGCCCATCTGTAGCCCCGAGACTCTGCAATCTGTTGTGGGCACACGAAAGACACACAGCAAACCTGCTGTTAGTTAAGATGTTTCTTTCAGCGAGACGGATCCTGAACAGTTTAACACACTCCTCTTATTTTTTTTTAAACCTTAAAACGCTATTTAGTTTGGCTTCTGAATGTAAAAAAAAATTTTTTTTTTATAGAATTTGGGGGAAATATTTTTTTTGTATCTCTAACCTTTTGAACAGACTCGGAGGGATATTATGTGCCGTCGGAAGGCTGATTTATCATTCCTGGCTGAAAATACGCGAAAGCATTTGCTGTTTTAATCAAACAAGAATGCCGTGCTGTTGTCTCCGGGTTTCAAGGGTGGAGATGATGCAAAGAAGGGAACAACAGAGACACAAAAAAAACCCTTAAGCTTGTTAAAATATATTTTTTTCATGCATGGTATTCTGTTACATTTTCGCATACCTTCTTGTCACCTTGGTTTGTCGTGGCCGGATTGTGTGCGTGCATGAGCGTGTGTTTGTGTGTGCGTGCGTGTGGGTGTGTGGGAGCGTGCGTGTGTGCGTGCGTGCGTGTGTGCGTGCGTATGTGTATGCATGTGCATGTGGGAGCGTGCATGTGTCTGCGTGTGTCTGCGTGCGTATGTGTGTGCGTGCGTGTACGTGCGTGTGCGTCTGCGCGTATGTGTGTGTGCGCGCATGTGTCTGCGTGTCTGCATGCGTGCGTGTGTGTGTATGTGTGCGTGTGTCTGCGTGCGTGTGTGCCTGCGTGCGTGTGTGTGTGTGTCTGCGTGTGTCTGCGTGCGTGTGTGTGTGTGCGTGTGTCTGCGCGTGTGTGTGTGTGCGTGTGTGTGTGTGCGTGTGTCTGCGTGCGTGTGTGTGTGTGTGTCTGCGTGCGTGTGTGTGCGTGCGTGTGTCTGCGTGCGTGTGTGTGTGTGCGTGTGTCTGCGCGTGTGTGTGTGTGCGTGTGTGTGTGTGCGTGTGTGTGTGTGCGTGTGTCTGCGTGCGTGTGTGTGTGCGTGTATGCGTGTGTGTGTGTGTCTGCGTGCATGTGTGTGTGTGCGTGTGTGTGTGCGTGTGTCTGCGCGTGTGTGGCAGAGGTAGAAAGGGAACCAACGAGTGGAGAAAAAAAACTGCGGCAAATAAATAAATATCGGGGCTTTACAAGGAGCTGTCAGTGTGATGATGCAGCCAAGTCGACAGAAGGCGCGCAAAATAGAACAGCTGTACGATACAGCATTCCACTTGCTATCCCCATGCTTGCCATCCAAACCCCACCCCATACCATCCCGTCTCCTCTCCTCCATCCGCCCAGCGCTCTCTCTCTCACACTCTCTCTCTCTCCCACTCTCTCTCCCAACCCAAACCCCCCTCTCGCTCGCTCGCTCTCCATCCGTCCACGCTTGCCTGCTCTACCCATGTTTGTCCTCTCCCTATCTCTCACCGCCTCTGAACCACTCCACCTTCATCTGCCTTCCGCTCTTCCTTTCGCTCTTCTTTTCTCGGGCTTTTGTCATTCCAACCTCGCCGTGCCCTCCGTGTCTCCTGCCATTCTCACCGCCAGTTCTGTCCTTGCGGCGTTCTCCACATTTTCCATATTTGTGACTCAACCTTCCTCGGTCTCAGCCTCCAATATCCCACGCACCTCCGATGGGCGCGGTTGACCACGTACGGTGCGAAAGAAGTTCACCGTACATACACAGCACATGCTCGCTCTCTTGCTCTGTGTCTCTCTCTAGCTCTCTCCAGCTCTCTCTTCTCTCTCTCTCCCCCTCCCCGTCTCACCACCCCCTACACACACACACTCACACTCTCTCTCGCGGGTGTGCACACGGAATTGAGGTGGGCTCGCGCCAGCCTAACAGATGCACAACTCACATGGCTCTGGGACACTGGGCTCAAAGCGGAGCAGGACGGGACGAGACAGGGATGGTTTCTACGTTGGGGGGGGGGGGTAGTGGGGGGGTGGAGGGGGAGGGTGCACTGGCTAGGAGGAGAAGAAGGGGAGGAGAGGGAGGGAGAGAGAGAAGGAGAGCGACCATGCGAGCTGAGCAGGCGGGTGGGGTATTACGGGGGGTGCATGTGGCGCGGTGGTTGCGGGTCGGAGGAGAGCCGGGCCCACGTGTGCCCGTGAGCGTTCGTCGGGAAAAGCGCAGAGGGATGGTGCGGGGAGGCTGTGGGAATTGCGGGTATGGTCGGTGAGCAGGTGACCAGACGCATGTCCTCGGGCATCTGGCTTTTAACGCCGCAAACAGCACACACGCACACCATCTCTCAGGGAGAGGAGGCTTATCGTTATTTCATTATTATTATTTTTTTTCACAACTGTTCTCAGAGCCTGTGTGTGTGTGTTTATATTTTTTATTTATTCGCTCAGATTAATTTTCGGTGATGTGTCAGCGTCCCATCGATTGTGCCCGTTTGGTACCACGATCCATTATGCACCGTGCTGTGGTCTCTGTGTTGTTTGTTGTGTTGTTGTTGTTGCGTGCTCTGGGCTTGTCCTGTTAGCGTGGCGGGGGAGAAAGCCAGACGGCTTGTTTCATGTGCATCATGCTAAAACACACAATGTACCTTGTGTGGGCTTCCCTTCATATGGCTGATTCTATCAACCTATTCGAATTTGAACATCACGTGGACACAATTTCAACTATATGCCACCCTATTATATATTTTAGTCATTCAAAAACCCGGCTTGCGTTTGTTTTTTCTCACGTCGCACGCACCAAAAAAATACGACCCCCTTTTTTTTTTTGTTCCGTTTAAAGAGAGGCTGCGATCATTATGAATGTGAATACATTTTCGGTAATTGGAATGATGATAATATTAATGCAGTCACGCACTTGGCTGCTATCCGTGGGCAAACGGAGTCGTGGGCATGCAAGCGGATTTCCCATTTGTCGCAAAAACGATTCATTTGCGCCGGGGAGAATGTTTTCACAGCTCTCAGTAAGCCAAACAGCCCCTTCACCTTCTGCGTTGACCATCTGCAGTTCCCATTGTTGACAGGTAAATGTTGAATGCCCAGGTTATTCATCTATTAGCTATTATTGGCGAATGCAATGCGGTGGCGCAGACCGTACAGCAGACATCCCATATGCCCGAGCGTCGTAAATTTTAGGGTATAATTAGCGGGTGCAGAAGGGGGGGACGGACAAAAAAAGTTTCATCAGAATGTTTTAGAAAACAGGCATTTGAGCCAATGTTTTCGACCGATATTTCAAAAGCCATTAGTGCAACGAACAAAAACGAAATCTGAAAAAAAAATATTGTTGGGTTTTTTTGTACTTTTATTTTCTATGCATCGATGATAGATTACTAAATCTCTTCAAATGAAAGAAATTCAGGCTATTGCATTGTCAATGGGTGTACCAATGCAACCTGAAAAGAAAATTCGCCATGTTTTGCTATAACGCTGCCTTACATCAAGAGGAATTTTCTTTTTTTACCTGACGTTTCAAGCAATGGCCCTCATTCAGGCCCAGATATTGGCTGACTTACAGAGAGAGGTCACGTTTTCAACACGTAGTGCCTAGAACACTGCTGGGAAATTGGAAGGAATGTTCACGGAAGAAGGGCTTTAATCATGTTGTACCTGGGCAGCCCTCTTTAAACCCCATGCAAGATGGGCAACTCACCACACCATTCTGGTCATTGGGCTTATTTGACTTTCCCATACTTCGACATTCTCGTCTGTGTAGTTTTGAAGTCAGAGAGCACAGACGTTGACGCATATAAGTACAGTGCAGCAATGGAAAGTGTTGCACTGCCCACGCTGTAGCCACGCAGTCTATAACACCTGTTATGCATGGCGATAGCCCATCCAAGCACAATGCGGGGTCGACTTTGCTTAGCTTCCTAGATCTGGGTGCAATTCTATGCGAATTTAGTCATGGGGTTTGCAAGTGGTATAGCCTATAATATATATTCCTTCTGTTGTAAGGCAGTATCACGGACAAATACGATGAGTTTTATTTTATCTTTACGGTGGCATATTTCTGAAATTTAATTAACCCCGTTTATATTTTCTTTACCCTTATTATTTAGAACGTTTGAAATACCGCCGCCTGTGTTTTGTAGATGTGCATGCCTTCAACTGTAATGTGACCTTTGCCCTAAAACATAGTTTTCAATATCAATTCAGTTGCTGTGCAGCAGTCCAACACAGCAACTCAGGGCTACAGGGAAGATGGTGCCATCTCGTGGACAAAACATTACGGTTAGTAACAGACATTAATTATCCAGGCTTTTCGCCCCGAAAATCAGTTCGCTTTCCCCAGCCAATGGGATTGGTGTCCGTCCGGTGAACTCCAGCCACGGGCTCCTCCGGTGTGTTTGTGTAACCCACCTGCCAACCCGCACCCACCCAACTTCCCACCAGCAGGGTCGGCCCACTGACCCACCGACCCACTGACCCACTGACCCACTCGCTCGCCTGTCAGCCTGCCCGCCGGTCTGATTGCCCGCCAGACAAAGAGAAAGATCCCCCCTATAGCCTGAACAGACTGTTGGGGCAAGTGCTGTTAGCGAGCACCTATGAAGGCCGGCACGGCATACGAGGGGGTGGGTGGCCAACACCACGCCCGACCGCCTTTGTCTTCCCAATGGCGATGTTGACACACCGCACCAGGTACTCATTTCAGGCTGACTCGACCTAGGGCAGGCCCAGGACCTGGTCCAGATTAATCGTTACTGGTGTTAACCATGAGCGGGAATCGAACTCGGGTAGGCAGGTTGGTAGCGCAGCGCGCTAACTGCTTCACTACCGCTCCCCCCAAACACGTGGTGTAGACGGGGTGAGGCGTTAATCGGTATAAATTAATTATCAGCCATATGAATGAAAGCCCACACATGTTGTCAAGTGTTAACATGCAACAACTTCCAACTGTTTTAAGTATAGGAACACATCTCTGAGCTGGACTCAGGTAAGCCAGAATTTGGGGTGCTGTGGAAAAGCTTTGACAAAAAAAAGAAGTTAATTAACATTTATGTAATAGAAACCAAAATCACACCATGTTGAACACTAGGCCATTATAGTCTTTTCAGCTGCTGACGTTGGTAAGTAACTCAGATTATGTTTGAAGGGCGATTACATTCTTAACACTGGGCTAATAAGCATCGGTGATTAGTTACGTCTAAGTGTTAGGTGTGAAATACGTGTAGATGTAACTTAAGGAGCGCCATAGTAGCGAGATGTTAACTGCCTCGTCTGGTATACAGGAGGTCGTGGGTTCGATCCCCTACCCTGACGCCTGCTGCTGTATATTTGGAGTTTGCATGTTCTCTCTCCCCGTGTTCGCGTGGATTTTTTCACCGGGTCCTCCGGTTTTTCCCTCCACATTTAAAATCAACGTTTAGAGTAGTTGGCCGCTAGGCATTTCCACGTGACGATAAGCCACTTCGTTGAGCCATCATTTGTGGCCAGGTCGCTTCTGAAAAAAGAGCTGCATAGCTGAGTGGGCCTTCCTTAGTAAAAAAAAAAGTTCAAATTGTTTTAATCTAAAAACAAGTTTTTGGCGATGCTGCTACTTCTGCGTTGCTAGTGATGCACAAGCACAGTCTAACGACGAAGCCCCCAACACAATTCAGGATGGGGATGTCTGGTATGACGCATGCTGCAAATTGACTTCCCTAAATGTCTGGATTTAAATGATAAAAACGACGACAACTCTCAAGCAAAACGATGATAGCAAGACAACATCAAGAAGGGGGGGTCAGCCTTAGCTACGTGATATTTTGTCGAGCCATTTCCGAGTGGCCGTCCGATGACACCCGACCGAACATGCACGGTGGTTTTTTTTTCTAATTACAAGTGACGATGGCCTTCTTATGTACGTACATCTCGGTGCGTAGGATAGAACCCAACCAACATCCAGTAGCGGTAGTAGCAATCGTAAAACTTTTTCAATTTTAATGCAAACGGACAATCGTCAATAACATCGTGGACTTAGAGATATTATATATCAGGGGCACATAAATGGCTAACGTCCTCATAACTGGAAAGGCTGTCCCCCATAATTATTGTTATGTTTTCCTCTCCGTGTATTTACCTAAATGGTAGCATGATGATGACTATGACGACGATGACGATGATGAAGATGATTTTTTACTTGTGAGTGAGTCTGTTGCTTGTTTGACCGATGTTTGTCAGATTGAATGATTTCACACTCGCACGAGTTAACAATCGAGAGCCCTGCTGCTGCTGCTGCTGCTGATGGTTAGATGTGAACGAAGCTAGTCCAGTTATTATTGTTGTGCTGCTCCTGCTTATTATCATCATGATTGCCACAATGTCGAAGACAATGAGGACACCATCATTAAAATCTCACTGCGGCTTCTGATGATTCTGCAGCCACTGACAATGATGATGATGACGACGACGGCGACAATGACGATGATGATTCTGTGCTGCTATGAAAATGTTTCCTTGTTGTTTATCTCTCTGAACTTTTGTTGTTGTTGTTGTTGTTTTTGTCGTGAGAGCAGCCATGGTACTTGGGATGAAAAGCGGAGCTTTCCATCCTCACCATTCAAGCAGCACTCCGCCAGACCATTTCCCAAGCTTCTGACCGAAGGCAAAATAAAAACAGCTCAAAGCAACGCCTCGATTTTTCCCGCCAAATTCTCGATCGATGGGGGTAGGAGAAAGTCAACAACGGAAACCAGGAAAAGCTAAAAAAAACGAGCAAAACATTTTTAAAAAGAAAAAAAAAGACAACAACAAACCGCATCAACAGCAACGACTTAAAGAGAACTTGAACAAATGGAACGACGCACGGACACGTTAAAACACGAACGCGCAGTCACGCACGCACGCGCCGCCGCCCGCCGCACCATACACGCACGCACGCACATACCGTACAGATGAACTCATCCGGAACTAACTGGAGACTTGCATGATTAAAGTGCGAACAGGTCGCCTCAGCGGACATTTGTGTTGCAGCAGCAGCGGCGGCAGCAGCAGCAGCAGCAGCGTTAAACGGACTTCATTGCTTTTCTTGTGGAGCGAGCGGTTGGGAGGCAGTGAGTTTCTGGCCTTGCAAGACACCGACCAGGGAACCCGGAGGTGAAAATGACCCCGTGAGGGGGTGGGTGGGGTGGGGGGGGGGTCACCCCGGGACCCCCTGTCACATGACCTAAAAGCCAAGCAGCCGCCCGCACGTGAGTGTGACACAACACTTGCAGGGCGTTACTCGCCCCCTGATCGTTGATTTGCGAACACGCAGACGGGCGCCGCCGCACACCGGGCTACGTGTGCGCGCGCGCGTCCGTGTGCTGACGTCTGGTGAGTGAAGCGTAAGCTGTTGATCGTGAACACGTAGTGAGGCATTTGTACGATGCTTAAAACGAATTAACAAATTGTCAATTTGTAATAATAGTAACAGCAGCACCATTTTTATTATTATTACAATTTTAAGAGTAATAATGAGTTGCCCAATGTTTTTTGCTTAAAATTGACGAATTTAATTTGCTGGAAGGATACCCATAATGCATCTTCGGGTAATTATCTACCCAGTGTGTTCTCCGCAGATATGTAAATTGTGTCCTTGGGGTTCTGGAGTGCACGTGCGCCCGCGTGTGTGTGTGTGTGTCTCTTGTTTCAAAACCACACTCACACGCTCCTCCGAGCTATCTCATACGTTTAATACGAGTCCAAACAAAAATAAATAAATATGAATAAAATTTACCAACAATTAAAACCGGGGGGGGGGGGTGTGGGTTGAGGGGGTAGTGGTGACACGGTCCTAACACAAGGGCCTTCATCTCTCACCGAATATTTTCCTGGCCTACCGGAAGATATCCACGGCGCGGTGTGCCGGGGATGCAGGGAGTGTTTTTCTCCAGGTCGCTAACCCCCTTGAAATGAATCCCTGCGATTTCGGATGTAAAGCGGAGGTTCTTTTAAAAATAATTTTTCCTCCCATGAAGAACTGCATGGCCACGATGACCCGCTGCGCTCCCAACCGCTGACCGTTTTCTAACAGAGTTGTAATTGACTAGTGTTATGGTGCTGTGATGAATAGAATTCAGGTTGTTGTTGTGTCGCCTGGCCAGTCGCCTATTCCCATTTTTACTTATTAACGCTGTTGTTTTTTTTTGTGTTCTTCTCCTCCTCGTGATCACGTCAAGTGGTGGTAACGTCCCGACGATAGTCGTGGACTGCGCCACAAAATGCATTCTTCTTCAGTAGAATCCGATTACGCATCGAAGGGATCAACTCTCGCTCGCGTAGACGTGTGACCGCTGGTTTTTTCGTTTGTGCATGCAAGGGACGGGGGGGGGGAAAAAAAGACAAAACATACTCACCGGATAGATCGATAGATATACGCGTGCATTTTGCTTTTACCTTTAGGTGCAAAACTAAGTCGCACGTGAGAAAAAAAACTCAAATTTTTTCTTTTTATAAAAACAAAATACTCGTCGAAAGAAAACCAGCGGAACGCAGTTTCAGTCATCAGAAACGGAGCGGATTCAGCGTTCGTGCGTCTAACGACGAAATATAACGATGTCACGATGCCATCAGTGGTGCATACTCGCCCAGTTTTAAACAGAAGAATGCATTTTTCGTAAACTTGAGCTGAATCCGAGAGTTTCGTTCGGGGGAGTCTTGAACGGCAGTTTTGGTGTTTCACGCAGAAGATGCTGTTTTCATGATTACTATGAAAGTTAGATGCTTATTAACGATATAAATGTTTGCGCTACATTGCATCAGGAGTAGTTTCTTTTTTTTTCAGCCGATGTGACGGGGCATTATCCAGTAGCTGCGTGGGTGTTGACGCACGGTCACGGGATACTGATCGCGACTCTGGCACTGTTGCGATCGCTCCAGACCGGGTTAGATTCCAATTGTCGCGCTTTTCAAACAACGCACTCGTTTTTACAAACTTTAAATCGCGCGCATTCGTAGCGCTCACCTTTGAGCTGAAGTTGCACACACTCGCGTACGTTTAAACACACACACCACACACACCACACGCGCAAACCATCCTCCCGCTCTAGAATTGAATGTGACCACGCAGTTACTGTTTAGTGTCGTTTTGTCATCGATAGACGTGTATTTTATAAAGTGCGTTCGCTTGTAAAACACTTCACAGGATTCACAAAAACGCGTACGGGACACGCACGGACACACACGCGCACCAGCGTGCGTGAGAGCAAGACAAAATCAAGAAGGGGGGGGGGGGTCAGCCTTAACTATGTGATTCTTTGTCGAGCCATTTGCGAGTGGCCGTCCGATGACACCCGACCGAACATGCATGGTGGTGTTTTTTTCTAATTACAAGTGACGATGGCCTTCTTATGTACGTACATCACGGTGTATAGGATAGAAACCAACCAACATCCAGTAGCGGTAGTAGCAGTAGTCAACCTTTTTTCAGTTTTAATGCAAATAGACTTTTCCGCACGTGAATGGGCATTCTTTTACTGGAGTACATCATAGACGCGATACTTAAGATAGTGGTAGTGGATCAGTTTAACATCGTTGCATCGCTTCAACGTATGCAATTTTTCTTCCCACCCCCTACACACACACACACGAGATCGTAAAAAAAATGGTTTTTAAATAAATGCAAAAATAATAACGATGATTCATGACTTTGGTGACCAGAATAACCCGGAATATATCGGGCAAAACAAAATAACTATGGCTTAACAATAGTTAGCCGTATTTATTCAACCCATTTAAACAGTGAATCAAAAATTCAAAAAGGACCCCGCCAATTACAACCTTTGCTTACGATTTACAGAATAAAATATCTGTTTTTTGTTTTTTCCACGGCAACAGCAGCGAGTAACTAATTCTCCAGCCAACATCAGCGAGCAACAACAAACAAAAATCGAGAAAAAACTGAAAAAAATATTAATTTGAGAGGCAAAGTGCAATCGATTTGTTGTGGGGAGATAAAAACAAAACGGGCGTCTGTTGTAGAGAAGTTTCGCTTGGGGGGGTGGGAGGGAGGGAGGGAGGAGGTCTTTTTTTTAAAGAAAAAAATGAGACATTTGTAATTTTCACTTTTTTTTCCTTTTTAATTTTTTGTAAAAGTCCAGTTTCAGCCCTGGGACTCTAAACACGTGGGTCGGTGGCGGGATAGGCGGCGGGGGGGGGGGAGTTCTAAATATAGCTTGCCTTTGTCGGATTGAGAAAAGTGGAGAACTGAGAGAAAGAATCGCTATCGTTGTTGTTGTTATCGTTGTTTGTTGTTGTTGTTTTATAGGTTATATTTTTTTCTCGGTGGCGCGTTTAAGATGTGTATGACCCCCCCCCCCCCCGATGCCCGACCCCTCCTCGCCTCCCCCCATCCGTTCTCCCCCATACCTCCCCTTTCCACTCGCCTATCGCACGTGAACAATAGATGGGGCTTACGCGGCCGCATTTGAATGAGCGAGAGGGCATTGCCAATTGGGGTACAGGAGGAGGGGTTCACTCTAACAAATCTGGGAGGGGGGGGGGCGTACCGGGGTGGCAATGGGGGACCCCAGTGGTTCACGTGGGGTCAAGGGAGCCAGGAGTGGGGTGCGTGGTGGCATTGGGGTGCCGGTCAGAAAGGGGTGTTGTATGGCCTTGTGGGTCTTGCATTTGTTTTTGGCTTTACATGATACCGGCTATACACACAAGTATATTATTGCTCTATTACGCGAGTTTATTTTAGAGAGAGGAGAGAGATGTACATTCGGGGCCGAAACGACACGTTTCGTTAAAACAAAAAAATATGCACACATCTTATCTTTTATTGGGATCCGTTGATGATTATTGGCGTTATCTCTCTCTTTCTCTCTGTAATTTACGGTGTGCAGCAAAGCTGTTTAAAAGGAGTGTTCGCGTAAAAAAAAAACACACAAACGAAATAATAAGTGCTTCTACAAAATAATAATAGTAATGATGATGGTAGCAAGGGTGTTCCATATATACATGTATGTGTGTTCATCGATGCAGTACCATAGTTCACAACAGCGCACAGTGAATGACCATAAAAAAAAACCCTGGTGATGATTCACTCAAATATTTAAATTGTACTGTTAAACGAGCGTGGCTATTATTATCTGTATGCACCTTAACTGAAATCGTCAATCGTTTTTTTTTACTATATTTAACTATCTTCGGGAGCAATTTGAAAAAAAAGTATTGTGTTTGATGGTAACGTTATGATGTAGCACCATATACAATTGCGAACAAGACGAAACGTGTTGATTAGACAGGAGTTAACTGCGTTGCACTACAAAGACAAACACACGCATGGATATATATATAAATGTGTGTGTATAAAAACATACGTAACTATGCATACTCATATACCACAAAACGGAATCCCATTTATGGTTTCACGCATATATATATGCATATTTGTGTATGCATATATATGTGTGCATGCATACCACGTGCAGTGCTTACATGCGTACACATGCTGACAGTAGCAGGTTTTTAAACGCTATACACACGTATATATATGCTTACACATTTCAATAAAATATATAAGCATATACGTGTACAATGTATACTATTTATATACACTTCATAATAAATATCCACTGTGTACACACTACCAGTAAGTGTATATACATACGAGTATACAAAGATAAAGCCCCCCCCCCTCCCCCGTGTAGCCTTGCACAGACTGTTAGGGCAAGTGCGGTGAGCGAACGCCGATGAAAGCCCGGATGGTGTGTGGGAGGGGGGGTGTAAATATCGCCACCCAGGTGCTCATTTAAGGCCGAGTCGATCTAGGAGAGGCCCACGACCGGTTCCGATAATCGTCACCGGTGTTGGCCGTGAGCTCACTTCACTTCCGCTGCCCACAAAGACAAAGATCCCCCGTATAACATTAACAGACTGTAGGGGCAAGTGCTGTTTGCGAGCACTTTAAGGCCGACACGGTACACGAGGGGGCTAGTGGCCAGCACCACGCCCGACCGCCTTTGTCTCCCTAGTGGCGATGTTTACACCCCGCTCCAGGTACTAATTTGAGGCCGAGTCGACCTAGGGGAGGCCCACGACCGGTTCAGGCAATCCTCACTGGACGTTGGCCGTGAGCTGGATCCGATCTCGGGTCGCCGGGTTCGTAGCGCAGCGCTCTAACCGCCAGACTACCGCTCCCCCCCCACACACACACACAACAACGATACCAGATACCACTATATGGAACGCCCTTGCTCTCTGATCGACACATCTGAACATGACAATTCCGACGGCATGCAAGTTCCACGCCGTGTATATTCTGTGCCCTCTCCCTCCACGCGTTGAAGCCGACGCACTCGCGCGCTCTCCCCATGGAGACACGTGGCTGACGTGTCCGAGTGCCCGTCAGACGCACACCCTCCACCTTCCATATCGCCTTCCCTCTCTTTCCCCATTCTCCGCAAAGAGCTTCAGTTTCTATATATATAATTATGGGGGGGGTGTGTGTGCCTACCACCCCAGACAGCGACGGGGGAGGGGAGTCGTTTTCCGGAGATCAGCCCCGAACAGCTCCATGTGACATTAAGCCCCGTGCGCATGCGTTTACGCACGTGTAGATGCCGCACGCAGGCGCTATAGGTGTGTGTATGTGTGTATGTAGGTGTGTGTGTATGTAGGTGTGTATACACGCGCGCATGCACACCGGGTGCGAGCCATTTATAGATACCCCGCTGAAATAACGGAGAGGTGAGAATGGATAAGACGGCTTTTCTTTTACAAAGCCCCTCCAAGTCTCCCAACAATCTCAATGCAACGTGTTAACGATCGCCTCTGTAAAATGTGGAGCCATCCTTGAGAAATATGCAATCACCTGTCGAGTCGAAAGAGGCCCATTAGCAGTCGGTGGGATATCTGTAAATGGATCGGACTGTGCATTGATGTACGCTAATCAGGTGTATGCGTGTTGCGGCTATCGTCACGATTATGATAAATGGCAATATCAAATTTTTTTAATGCCCAGAAAATGTATTTTAAAAATAATATTAATATTGTTTTGCACAGAAAAGCTTTTTTACTGATTCAAAATAATTATTATTGACCAATTAAATGATATAGCGTGTGTAGTGAAATCGGAATACCGGGAGAAAAATCTCACCACGATAATCCTTACGTACAATTATACAATCAATCCACTGCTGGATAATAGTTTGACCACACTTTCACCTAAGCTATATATATACAGAGACAAACAAAAAATTCCCCCGTATTGCTTTAACAGGCTGTTGGGACAAGTGCTGTTAGCAACTACATTTGTAAGGCCGCCACGGCACACGAGGGAGTCGGTGATTAGCACCAGCCCCGGCCGCCTTTGTATCCCTACTGGCGATGTTCACACACATCGCACCAAGTAGTGTACTAATTTGAGGCTGAGTCGACCTAGAGGAGGCCCATGACCTGTTCAGATAATAATCATCACTGGTATGTCGGTGGCCGTGAGCGGGAATCGAACTCGGGTCGCCGGTTTAGTGGCACGGCGCGCTAACCGCTGCACTACATACACACACATACACATACATACACACACATGGATATGTATGTGTATGAATGTATATATGCGCGTATATATAACTTGTAGTTGATATTGCATATACACATACACACACACACGTGTGTGTTTCCCACACCCCAGTTCTCGCAACCCCCACCACGCTCACTCTTTCCCCGTTTACCAATGTAAACTCATCTTCTTGGTTCTTTCGGTAAAGTCACGTAGAAGGGTGACTTTACCTACGTGACTTTACCGAAAGAACCAAGAAGATGAATCCCTGCAGTCACGAAAGCTTTAAATCGAAATTTAATGTAAACTCAGTACAATGCAAATGATCTCGCTGCACTCGCCGGATGATTGCTGAACACGTCGGGCGAAACGCGCTAAGCAATTAACCCTGCCTGCGTCACGTGTTCCACGTGTATACACACGGGACGTGTACACACACACACACTGATATCCCAATATTAATTTGAAACGGCTCTAATAACGCAGACTGGATTAATTGCTTAGTGCGTCATGTATTTAACAACGATCGCGATCGGGCTGGTTGCAGCGTGTAACGAATAGTTCGATTGAGAGGAGTAAATTGGTAATGGCGATGTGCCGCAAGGACTGGAGTGTGTGAAAACCACAACTGTGTGATCCTTTTTTATATATATGTACGATATATAGAATCTGGGGCTCTCGTTGCAAATGGCACTATTATATGATGGATTAACAAAAAGCTATTTTTTAATTTGCACGAAGTAGGTAATTGAATTTAAAGGAAAAAAAATGAAACGCACCCACATCATGTGCCTTGCCTTTTGAGAAAAAAAAAGATACGTACTTTAACAAAAATAAGTGTGATAAGACAAAAAAAGAGATTAATTTACACAATGCATTGCTGCACCTTAATATGCTGCATGAATTATCCGTGCGATTGTTATGATGATAAGATCTGACATCTTTGTATTTCATGTAGTTTTAAAAAAAAAAATTGAAAGAAACGGCGGGGAAAAAAATACGTTTAAGAAACCGAGTGATGTCATTCGTTACACGATTTACATGTATCAGCATTTTTTTTCTTTCTAGTGGTCGTATATTGTATAAGCGCATCTGCATTCATGTGTAACGCTTTTGGTAAAAAAAAAACACAATGTTATATAGATAACGAGTCGCAGTATTCGTGTTGGGCAAAATGACCCACCCCAGTCCCTCTACCCAATTCTGCCCCCCACTTCCCCCCCCACTACCCCCCCCCCCCCACTTCACCCCCCCCCCTCTCCACCCCCCCCCTCTCCACCCCCCCCCACCCACTATTTTCTCTCTGAGCCTCTGTCTTCCATTTCGTTTGCTGTTGTATCAAATATACGGACAATTTATGCAATGCAGTTTTTCCTCGTGTGTTATTGTTTCATGATGATTCTTTTTTTTTGGGCTCCTCTATTATAATAAGAATAATAAAGAAATAGCAGCGCCGCTTGTTGAACCCGTTTATTTGTTGTTGTTGTTGTCGATGACACGATTAGTCGCGCAGATTTATTCTCATTAATCACATTGTTTTGACCGTTTTTATTCCCATTGTTATTGCTTCGGTGACGTCGCTGGTTATTACCCTGTCTGTGCTTATGGCTTATTATTGATTTTGATTTTTGACCAAAGTTGGCACTGCTATCTATGCAGTACGGTAAAAAAAAAACATAACATACATAAATTTGTGTAATTTCTTTGTGCTACGAGAACTTTGCATGTGGACAGGAACGGAAGTGTTGTGCTGTCGTGTGTATCGAGTGTATTGTTTTGTTGAAAGACAAAACTCTACTTTTTTTTTGGGGGGGGGGGGGGGGGGGTCGTTATATTTTCATCCTTTGGTTTTTAATTTTGTTGTTTGTTTGTTGGTGTTGTGCGGCTGGGGGGTATGACGTCACTGGACATCATTTTATTTACGGTTCATTCATTCGCACGTGAACAAAAACAAACAGAAAAACCACAATTGTGAAATACTCAAACGCGAGCACAGTTTGTGATCTCATCAATTGCGCATCAATCAATGCAATCAATTACAAACAGGCGAATCGATCAACAATACGAGCTGAGTCTTTACACGCGGTCTTCAACAACCCACGGTGTCTGAATACCGTCCTCGTACACATTGCAAGCCTATAGCTGAAGCTGTGACCATCTCTACGGCTAAAATACCACCTTCATCTGGAACAGCGCTGGGTATTTTTTTTTTATCGATTATCACTCCGTTTCAAAATCACTTAACGCCCGCGGGCACAACGCACGGATAGTGTGCGTTACTCTACGGCAATCGAAGTAGACAATGAAGTCCGGCCCATTGTCAATCCGCTGCCCGATCAAGACCTCTCGCATGCACAGATGTTAATTTAGAATATATATGAAATGTATATTCTAACGAACATTTGTGTGCGTGAAAACTAATGGTATTTTTTTATTCAAATAGGAGGTTGGTAGGGAGATAGGTACAGAGGCAGTTAGGTAGGTAGGTGGGTGGGCACACAGATGGGTAGGTAATACAGATAAGTGCATAGGTAGCTAAACACAGAATTGGATAGATGGGTCGGCATATGGGAAGGAACGTAGGTAGGTGCGCAGGTAGATAGGTACACACGTAAGTAGAGAGGCAGGTAGGCACACGGTTAGGTATTTGACAGCCTTTACGCTAAAAGCGTCATTAAAACTCCATGGCGGGTTGGTTATTTGAAAATGAATAGCGTCGAATTGTACCTTGAAAATCTGAAAACAATCCCAAATATGACTTTTTTTCAAAGTAACGTCAATATATACACACACACGCGCGCTTTTGTCCACGAAACCACCGCGTGGCCAATGGCCTTTTCGATTGCCACTGTATCACGCTAAGGCCATTGCCGCTTGCACGTGTGCATGTGTGTAATCTTCTTGGTTCTTTCGGTAAAGTCACGTAGAAGGGAAGTAATAAAATAATAAAAATAAAACATAATTTTAATTTTATTTTTATTATTTTATTACTTCCCTTCTACGTGACTTTACCGAAAGAACCAAGAAGATGAATCCCTGCAGTCACGAAAGCTTTAAATCGAAATATGTGTGTAATGTCAAATGATATAACCGCATTCCAAGAACAATAGAGTCAAGATTGGACAAGCTGTTCAATGGTCTTTCTCGCGTTCGTACCAACCTGACGTTTAAATAAGAACACGTAGACACGCAATTATATTATTGTACATTATTGTTATATTAGCGATCGTTTATATAGATACCCCGCCATAACGATATAAACACAGGACATTTACAGATTTTAAAAATAATATTTGTTTTTACATCAAAGCTCTACAATATCTCCCAGCAATCTCAACACATGATGCACCCGCTAGATAGATGCGTCACTCTCACACTATCCACATCACCTTGTTGAGAATAGTTACGATTTGAAAGTGAGGCAAAAGCGAGTCAGTCGCGAGAAACCAGTTGGGGGAGGGGTGGATCGAGGGGGCATCTATGATTGGTTCAGCCCTGTGTATATACACACACACACGTGTGTATACGCAGGTGATATAGGCTTGCATTACGTACAATGGAACAATGAAATGAAAGACAACTATTGTGGTTTCGGCCAATACGGTGCCTACAGAATCGTAACTTTAAATGGTGTGTTAGCCTCTCTGTACGCACTCACGCACGCACGTGGCGACTTGGGCTGACAGGTCAACAACACGTTTCATAAAGAGTCACACACGCACGCATGAGAAGCCACTATTTATTTGCAACAACAACAAATACCGTCTTAGTCAAACAATGGGCATTCTTTTTTATTTTATTGCTAGTGTTATATGTAAATCCAGTGTTATTTAATAGATCCCTATAAATGACTTGTTTCTAAATAAATAATGTTCTCAAAAAAGCAACGTTACGTTACACACGAACACACACATATATATATAACCACACCACGTTTTCTTATTAGCCGATCATGTGAGTTGGCCAACACGGGTTTGCCCAGGTGCCACGTGCGTGCGTGAATATGCAACAGATTTGGCTTCAGCCGAATTACATTGACCACTCAACACAACAATACAAATCGGCTCTTCTCGCACCAGCTCACGTTAGTGTGACGTTCTCTGGATGTGTCCGACACGACTTTGTTCGAGTGAAGGTTTTTGTTTCGCGGTTGCGTGTTCTGTGCGCGCGCGCTGCGTCGCGGCCGTCCGATGTGATTTTCGGATCGTTACCGCGTGTTTGCTCGGCACGACGTCCGACGTTTCGCACCACGTGCCTGCTTTCTTTCTGAAGACGCTCCAACCAAGCAGGGTCGGAGCGAAGCGTCGGATATTTACGCCGAGGGTGTTAACACGCGGGTAACAACCCGACAATACGTGGGTGATCTTTTTTGGGAAAAAAGGTCACCTTTTGGTGACGTCGCTGCTGCTCGCTGTTGTTGCAGCGGTGATGTCCCAAAGTTGCGGTTACGGGCGGGGTGTGTGTGGTTTTTTGTGTGTGTGTGTTTTTGATCACACTAAAATAAACATCTGCAAAAGTCGTGTCGGGCAACCACGGTATTAATTAGCCAAAAGGCTATTGAGTGTAAAGGATAAACGAGATCTATTGTGTTATTGATCGGTTGCGTAATAATTTAAAGGTCTGTTATTTTATTTGATCAAATCAAGTAAACAAAGGAATATCGTAATGACGACTTCAACACCACCACCACCACCGTATAATCTCTTCCACTTTTCACAATGTTTCAGACTTAAATGCACTATAATGTCCAGACGAACATATCTTCTAGCCGGGACTGCTAAAAGAGAAAAAAAAACACAGAAGCTTGCGGAGTAAAATTCGTTTTTAACAATTATTCTATTATTTTCATATTTTTTTTCTGTGTCTGCTCGCTGTGCCGTCTCTCTCGCCTCTTTCTCTATTGCTCTCTCTCTATGCGCTTGGAACGTTAATTAAACAAACAAGGCTGTGTAACTTTTTACTGTTTGCAAAAATCTGTTGTATTGTATATATACGATTCGTTGTTGCAAAACCATCTCCCCCCGGCTCCTACGACCCCCGTATTGTAGTTGCGTAGGATCAGACAATTAGAAGATAAACCGCTCGCTATCTCTCTCTCTATCTCTCTGTTTTTTGGAATGCTTACAAACAGAACAAAAAGGAAAAAAAAATAAAGTTCAGAAAATGAACCTTGTTTGTGTTGTTGTTGCTGCTGCTGCTGTTTTATGAATGTGTGTGTGCATGCTGAACTTCTTTCGCACCGTACGTAACCAACCGTGATCATCGGAGGCGCGGGGGAAGGACAACCTGTTGCTGTTGACGGACAGGCAAGCTGCGTCGTCTTTTGAATGCGTCCACCCACGTGCACACAAAGAGACAAAGATCCCCCGTATAGCGTTCAATACTGTGTTGGGGCAAGTGCTGTTCGCGAGCGTGCGAGCAAACCAATCGGACCGAGCACGTGGCTGGGACAACGTCACGCCAAGACCGAACCGGGTCCTCAAATTTAAGGCCGAGTTGACCTACGTGTAGAGGTTCTGGACCGGCTCAGGTATTTGCTGTCGCTGTTATTGGTCCGGGTTCGAGGCACAGTGTGCTCACCACTGCGTGCTCAACCACTGCGCCACCACTTCGCACAACGCATCCATTAACACACACGTGCATACCTCCACGGATAATGTATAAACTTACACACATATACGTACACACATCATACACACCCACACGTATGTGTTTAAGCGTATACATATATACACACACGTGTTTAAGTATCTCCATGTATACACTTAAATACACATACGTAAAACAAATTATACACATACACAAGTGCGCATACGTGTGTACATTTTGTCCGTGTGCGTGTACTCTCTACGTGCATGTGTAATGTATACACATGCATGCACATACGTGAACGCAGACGCGTATGAAATACGTATGCGTAAACTTGCACAAGTACACAAACATACGTCAACACACAGACAAAGCAAGTACACACGGCATACACACATAGAAGTATACACAAACGCACATAAGCACGCACATATAAACAGATTGCAACACTCAAATATAGAACGCAGATTCATTCGCATACTTTACATACATAACGCATGAAGACAAAGACCCCCCGTATAGCTGTAACAAACTGTTGGGGCAAATGCTGTTAGCGAGCAACTATGAAAGCGGCACACGAGGGGGTGGGTGGCCAACACCACGCCCGACCGCCTTTGTCTCCCCACAGTGGAAATGTTTTTTGCACACCGCACCGGGTTACTAATTTGATGCTGAGTCGACCTAGGGGAAGACCAGGACCGATCACCGGGTTCATGGCGCAGTGCGCTAATAACTGCACAACTGTTCCAAAGATAATGACAGACACACACGAACGCAGGGCATATAATAAGCACACAACACGCACAGATATAGACATAACTGAACGGTCAAAATATTTCGATAAATATCTAAAAAATACACGTTTGCTATGTCAATATATGGGACAAATTTGTATTCATTTTTATATTCAGCATGCATATTATTATGCAATTATGTTAATATTTACTTTTCAATATAATTTGACCGACCAGCTTTAACTGTGTGTGCACACATCAGCACTTGCTGCCAAACGTTGGAAAGTGCTGTTTTACAAATGCTCCAGTACATTCTTAAGGATTTCGCCTTGGGATTTCACCCTTCGATTTCGCTTTGCAATTTCATCCTGGAATTTCGCCCCGGGATTTCGCCCTCTGATTTCGCCCTCTGATTTCGCTCCTGGATTTCACCTTTGGATTTCACTTTGGAATTTCACCCTCGGATTTCGCCTTGGGATTTCACCCTTCGATTTCGCTTTGCAATTTCATCCTGGGATTTCGCCCCGGGATTTCGCCCTCGGATTTCGCCCTTGGATTTCACCTTTGGATTTCACTGTGGAATTTCACCCTCGGATTTCGCCCTTGGATTTCACCGTGGCATTTCCTCCTGGAATTTCGCCCTACGAATTCACCGCCGTGGGATTTTGTCTTGGGATTTCGCCCTGACATTTCACCGTGGCATTTCCTCCTGGAATTTCGCCCTGAGATTTTACCTGGGTACTTTGTCCTGGGATTCCCCCTCGGATTTCACCCTGGGATTTCCCCCCTGGGATTTTGCCCCTGGGATTTCGCCTTGGAATTTCGCCCTGGGATTTCACCTCGGGATTTCGCTCGAGGATCTTACCCTGGGGTTTCACCCTGGGATTTTGCCTTGAGAACCGCAATAACAATCCTTCCCCACTCGCACAATCAGAGGGACTTGATTAAACAACCCCCCAACACCCGCTCACCCCCACCCAATCCACCGTCGACTCCATCCACAGCTGCAGAGAGCAGGTAACGTGCGTTGTTTGTTCTGAGTTTCCAGAAACGATTTCCCTTTTCGCTTCATTTCCCCAGTTCCCCTTCTCTGAGCGCCCCTCACATTGTTTATTTTACTTTCTCTCTCTCTCGTCTTGCCTTCTCTTTCTCTGTGGTCTCGGCCAACAATAACCCAAGCGCAGGTGCTGCACATGAGCGGCAACCCTCCTGTTGTAGGACTCGGTGCGCGCGCGTGCTTCAATTGAGGAAATTGCACAGAACGCTCCGTGATGGCGTAGCGTGGGATCCACACGCGTGTCGTGTGTGTGTGTACATGCGTGTTAGTCTATGGGTGGGCGCGCTCGATTAACAAAGGCGGCCTCGTGTGCCGTGTCGGCCTTCATAGGTGCTCGCTAACAGCACTTGCCCCAGCAGTCTGTGAAGGCTACACGGGGGAGATGTGTTTGTCTTTGTGGCGGGGTGGGTGTGGTGTTGGTGCAGAACCGTAACGGATTTTTGCTGCACTGCCCCCTACCGCCTACAACACCGACTACAACGCCCGGTTTATCCCACCGCTCTCCTCGCTCTGCAGCTTCTGCCGTGAGGGGCACTGCAAGATCCGACCGTGTCCGTCCCAGTGCTTGCCGGGCTGCGTCGGCTTCGGGTTGCCGAACGAATACATTTGCAAGATGACACTCGTAGTAGGTTTTTAGCCTTTAAACTTGTACAAAACTGACACCTTTATACAAGGCATCATGTTTGCAATAACCGCAACAACAAGCAGTCAAAATGCAAACAAAAAGAAACTCTGATAATGGTAATGATATTCACTGTCCTTGAAGTTGATTGGTCCACACCCGAGACAGCTTTCCTTAGAGCCTAGTCTCCATTGGTGTTGGACCAGATGACGCCAAAAGGCGTACCATTATCAGAGTTGTTTCTTTTTGTTTGCATTTTGACTGCTTGTGTTGCGGTTATTGCGAACATGATGTCTTGTATAGAGGTGTCAGTTTTGTACCAGTTTAAAGGGTAAAAACCTACTACTATATTTTGCCACTGGTAAAGGAGGTCTCATAGTGTAAGATGACACTCGTGACACGAAAAGTGCTCGCTGCAAAACGAACCACGATACCTCGCTGATTTCGTCAAGAAGCAAAAAAAAACATCACGTGACCTCCGGTCATCCTCGCGGCCAGCGGCTTTTTGGCTGCTGGGCAGAGGTCGCAACCGGGTACCCGATACCCGTACCCTACCCGATACCCGGCTACCCGTACCCGGCCGGGTACGGGTACCCGTTTGCGACCCTGCTGCAGCCGGGTACGGGTAGGCCGTGAGTCACTGGTGAGTCACCGTTTGTCACTCATTTCGGGTAGGTGCGGCCGGGTACGGGTAAGGAATCAAAACCCGTTTGCGACTTCTACTGCTGGGCCATGGGACAAAGACGCCGGTCATCGCATCGGGCGGCGCTTTCAGATGCGCTCCTGCGACCGTCTGGAACGCTCTTCCCTTCCGACAATGAGGAAGCCGCTGGGAGCTATGCCCTTTTAACATCGAGTTTGAAAACGCATTTCTTTAGAACTGCGTTTTTGTGTTTCGTTTGTTGTCCTTCCGCCGCACCTCCGATTCGCACGGTTGGTTACGTACGGCGCGAATGAAGTTCTACGTACAATTAGCATGCTTAGATTCAGAGGAGTCATTTCTCCGGGGATTTGGCCATAGGGGCCGTCCATAAATGACGTCACGCACCTGGGAGGGGGGGGGTAGGGGTCAGACATTTGTGACGATGTGTGACGAGGGGGGAGGGGTTTGAGAAGTGTGACGTCACATCAAAATGCGCAACTTTAAATGAATATAGAATTGTTATAACAACACAATTTGTTATACCAACACTCCTACAACATCAGAGTGCAGCGCCACATTAAATACGCAGTACAATGACAATAGTTTAAAGCGATTTGAAGCATGTTTTATTTTCAAAATGGAAATATGGTTTTGGGGGGGGGGGGGGGGGCAGAGCTTTGTGACGTCATATTTGAGGGGTGGTTTGACTCTTTGTGACGCCGTGTGACGAGGGGGGGGGGGTCAAAAATCGTCCAAAATCGCATGACGTCATTTATGGACGGCCCCATAGGCATTGTCATTCCGGAATGCTGTTCCAGGGAATTATTTTCGATGGGAATTTAATTTTGGGTTTCATTTACAGAAACCGATGTCGTGAGTCTCTGCATCACATGTTTACGAAACCTCTTCGAAGGATTATAATAACATGGGGTACAATAATGGAGCATTAGTATGTTTAGGTGTAACTTTAGGTGTATCTAGTTGTAGTGCCTTACGCCGACAATCCCTGTCTCAAGTCAGCCCTAGCAAGCGTTCAGGAAAACACCGAGCAGAAAATAAGGCACCTTTGGGCGAGTTGACGTGAAATATTTTTCAGTGAACACTTCCCCTAACATTTACTTTTGAATTTGACGGAAAACGAATTGAAATGTTCACCGATGCCGCTTTTTGCCAGGCTTAGCCCTGCGCACAGGGCATTGCCACTAAATATATCCCCGTCGTGGCACGTTCACGTGGCCATACGTGAGCTTTCTCTGCGACGTGTGTGAAGGTTGGGTGCACGATTGCTACTCGCGCTCCAGACAGCCTTGACTGTGCAACAAAACACGCGTTGGGCCAGACATTCTGCAACTTGCTCATACTTTTACAGCTGCACGATATGGCAAACGAACGCTGTTACGATAAGGGTCATGATAATGATTCGGTTTGGGATTTTGCAATTCGTCGCGGAGATAAGGGCGCAGCCCTGCAAGTTGAACGCTCACCCCACTGCTGGTGAAACGACCTTGCCCCCTCCCCCCCGACTCCCCCCCGCCCCGCCTCTGAATCATTATTTGGCCTACTCTTCCACGCCGTCCGGATGTCGCGAAGTAGATGTGCGTGCGCACCGTGTGACCCCCACCGCATGCAACTTACTGCCCGGCGAGCTGTGGTGGCAAGCGGCGGTGGAAGAATGATTTTAGAAAGAAAAAAAAACTCGCACCACTCTTTCTCAACAGTGATCCTGAACGGTATTTGTTTGTGGCTTAGGTCACGTAGTTTAATACCAGAAGGTTGTAACTTTACAACAACAAAAAAAACATTATTAAAAAATTCAGCGATGAGAATCGTTAATCCAGTGGTGAGAAGCTTTATCCGTCAGCATGTGGCCGATACATTGGCCTGCACGTGCAAGAAATAACATCTGTGTTAGCACGTTTTTTTTTAAATATTGTCAGGTGGTGGTGGAGGGATTAACGAGAAGACTTTTGGCATCAAACGTCCGCGTGGCCTCACCCAACAAACCCAGCACGGATCACGCACGGTCGCTAACATCCCTCCGCGCTATTTTGTTCCGTCGCATTTGCACCTCCGATTAGCGCGGTTGAATACGTGCGGTGCGAAAGAAGTTCCACATACACTCATCGGCGGTCATACTTGTCTTCATTTGCCGTCGTCTGAGACCCGCGTCAAGGCCACACTCCCTGTCGCTCTGATGCCAGACTGCGGTGGTGCGAGTGAACTATGAACTCTTGAACTATGAACTCTTGAACTATGAACTCTTTTTTGTTTTACCAGGTAAGGCCCACTGAGCTATACAGCTCATTTTTAGAAGCGACCTGGCCACAGATGATAGCTCAACGAAGTGGCTCATTACGTGGCAATGTATAACAGCCAAATACTCTAAACGCGTGATGTTGATGCTAAACGTGGAAGGAAAACCCGAAGGACCCGGAGAAAAATCCACGCGACCACGGGACGAACATGCAAACTCCAAATATACAGCAGCAGGCGTCAGGGTCGGCATCGAATCCACGACTTCCTGCATACCAGGCGAGGTAGTTAACATCTCGCCGCCGTGGCGCCCCTTAGCGAGCTCGAAAAAATTCCTCCTTTTGCCCAGGGAAATTCACAATGAGCTTTAGGGCCCTGCACCCCGGGGGTGAGTGAGAGGTGGGGAGAGGGGGTGGATAATTCCACAGCAGTAGTAATGAAAGCTTGGCTTCATGTCGGAGGTGACATATAGTTTCGTTTTATTTTAATTTGTATGTTTTAAGTGATTTGTTTACCTTTTAAATATTTTGTTGAAACGTTCTTACTCGCCCTTCGTGGACATCTGTGTTAAAGAGCTTCATATCTCATCGGATTCCTCCGGTATATTCTGATTAAACCCATCAATGTTTCGGAACCAAAATCATCGATGCTCCCATGTCATCGGATAGATCGATATCAAAACCATCAATGAATCAGATAAAAAAAATCATTGGCGCTCCCGATGTATCGATGTCTTTGTTGTCGTTGTTGCCCATAGTGAGCACGTAAGCGCGCGCGAGACGCCAAATCTGTGTGTGTCCCGGTGTTGTGGTGGAGCGGTGGGGTGGTGGGGTGGTGGGGTGGTGGGGTGGTGTTGTGGTGGAGCGATGGGGTGGTGGGGTGGTGGGGTGGTGGGGTGGTGTTGTGGTGGAGCGGTGGGGTGGTGGGGTGGTGTTGTGGTGGGGTGGTGGCGTGGTGGGGTGGTGTTGTGGTGGGGCGGTGTTGTGGTGGGGCGGTGTTGTGGTGGAGCGGTGTTGTGATTGTGCAAGAGAAGCCGCGATAAACAAGGGCCTGAGTGCGACCGTGCGAGACAAACCACAATATTGGGGCCTTACCCTGATCGATTGCCGCACCCCCTGAGCTGATAATGTCGTTACTACGCCACTGCAGTGCCGGATTAATTATCCTGGCAGCAAAAGTAGCTACATCATGCTACGGGCCCCGCACTTTCAAGCTATCAATTCCGGTTCAGTGATCGTGCACTTGCTCTATTACTACAGTACTATACTGCCTTCAACTTTTATGAACGACTGGGTGTTTAAGGTTAGCGATTTGTCGTATTATCTGGCTGTATAGCAAATTAACAAATACAATTACTTTACTATCCAAGCAGAAAAATTGTGTTTTAATATATATTTTTATTTTATTTAGGGCGCCTTTATAACATATGCTACAGGCCCTGCGCTAGCTTAATCCGACACTGCGCCACTGGGATGAGAGCCACCCGCAGACCCCCCCCCCCCGCACCCATCACGCATCTCCTTTGTCGCCAATGCAAAGGAGAGAGTGCACGAGGCTATGGCAGGGGTCAGGCGTCTCCCTCTCTGCTCTAACCGGATGGCTCAGCGGAGGAGCCAGCGACTCGCGGTCGAGAAGGTTGCGAATTCACGTCCTGCTGGAGGCTGACTCAGTCCTTTAACCCCCTTCAAGGTCGATACAATGAACATAGGGTTCCACTTTGTGGGGGGAAGTCAACATTGGTTGTCAGATATATAGACATTACCGCCCTCTAACAATGCATGGGAGGCGTGGTGTGAACATCACGCGATGATGGTTATGGAGGGGTAGCACATACAATTGTTGAATTGTAATTGTTGTGATTTAATAATAACAACGTTACCACGGCGATCGTGCCTTGCTAGGGGCACTTTAAGGCCACGCGAAGTGTCGAACGTCCGCTGGCGGGTCACAGGACAGACTGACTGAGATGACTGGCCGATGCACCACTTGTGCCCCCTACTGTGCCAACTTGCTGTGTTTATCCACCCGGTGCTCCGCTCGTTGATGTGAGCCTCGCTCCTCTGCCCTCCGTTGTTGTTGGAGGGCGACTGCCTCCAACTGCCCAGCAGCACCGTCCTTCAAGAGGTCCCTCCACAGAGGCCGATCTTGACACCGCTGGTACCAGTTATTGGCAAGTCCACTCAGTTCCATATCCTCTCGTATCACATCACTCCATCTCTTCTCTAGCCCGTGCCGCGCCCGTTTAGCCCCCTCGATCCGGCTGAACAAAAGCTGTTTGGGCATGCGGTGGCTGGGCATGTGGGCTACATGACCCAGCCAACGCAGCCTTGCCGGCCTAAGGAGCTCACCGATGGGACTTTGTCCAGATCTTTCGAGGATTTGTGAGCTCCTCACACAATCCAGCCTGGTTAACCCCAGGATGGATCGTAGGCAGGCCAGCCTAAATGTTTCTAACCGGCGAAGATGTTCCATTAGGGGGTCTACGTTTCGCAAGTATAGTGAAGGGAGGGCATGACCCTGGCCGACAAGACCCGAAGCTTTGTGTGGAGTGACAGACCAGGTAGCTTCCACACAGCGTTACGCAGCCGATTAAAAGATAATAACGCTCGACTGATTTGGAAACCTCTGCTTTCAAACCAGAGCTGGTCATAAGAAAACTGCCCAGGTATGGAAACCTCTCCACTTTCTCCGCAACTGCCCCATCAATGGGGAGTTGAGGAGGTGGAGTGTTCAATGGCACAAAATACCCAGGCAGGTGCTCAGTTTTAGTGGAGCTGATGGTAAGGCCCCACCTCTTAGTGGCAAGCTCCAGGTCCAGCAGTAGCGCCTCCAACTCCTCTGAGTGAGCAGCAATCACCAGATCATCGGCATACATAACAAGGTTAACCAGTAGGGAGCAATCCCCTCCACCGCACCCGAGCATCGATCAGCCTCCCATTGTATCTGTCCCAGATGGAAATTCCTCCGGTACAGCCATGGAAAGCTTCTCGTACTACGTGGTCAAAAAATATGTGAAAGAGTGTAGACGCCAGAGGACATCCCTGTTGTACCCCAAAGTGAACAAGAAATGGCTTTGACTCCCGGCCACGTAGTCATAATAATATTACGCGCACACACACACACACACTCCTAGTCTCAATGTCTCAGTGTAGCTCTCTCGATCTCTCCGAGTCTCTGTGCGCGAATCTCCCTGAATCTCTCCAGATCTCTCTGTGTCTGTGCGTGGGTCTTTCTCTCTCTCTCTCTCTCCCCGCGTGTCTCTTCGTCTCCCCCGTGAGTAAACGACGCGTGGTTTGAGCTTTGGCGAGCCGCACGGATGAGCTGCCACCAATCATACGTCGGGCGTTGTGTTTTGGGCCGTTGCGGAACTCCCTTCGTGGGCTACGTCAAAGTTGTACTGTACTGCGCTCCAAGTGTCTAACCGCTCTCCGCATTCACCAAACTGACCCGGCCCAGCCCGGTGAAGTATTGACAAAACAACTCCCCCGTGACGAACAACACCGTGGGGGTGGGGCGGGGGGCGCGATTCATTCAGCAGTCAACTCGACGAAGGGCTGCACGTGATTGTATTGTTATATCATACACGTTTGAGCAAACAGGGAAATATAGTTCGCTATTCACTGCAGCTGGGTTTTGCTCCAGCTGTGGGCCAATTATTCAGTGAGTCTGTGCCCAGCAATAGCTACGAGACCATGGCTCGTCAAGGCCATGTGCTTCCTCCCCAGGGCCACTTACTCTTTATTAGTTTTTGTCTCCCCCCCCCAATGGTATCCCAATTGAGCGATCACTGTCGTGTTTGGAGACAAAGAATCTATTCGGAAATCTCCCCCCCCGCCACTCCCGGTGGCTAGGAGATGTTAACTACCTCGCCTGGTTTCCAGGAGACTGTGGGTTCGATCTCCACCCTAATGAAGTTTGCACGTTCCCTCTCCCCGTGGTCGCGTGGATTTTTCTCCTCCGTTTTTTCCCCCACATTTAGAATCAGCTTTGCGCGTTTAGAGTATTTGGCTGCTATACATTTCCACGCGATAAGCCACTTCGCTTCTGCCGAAAGAGAGACATAGCTAAGTGGGCCTTACCTGCTAAAATAAACAATATATATAGTTTCGTGTAATTCTTCGTGTTAGAGGTGTGTAATGCCAGGATAGGACGAGTCCGTTTGCATCTCTCGCAGAGCAGCGCACAGCGACAGCGACTACGTCCATCGCGGAGATGGAGCGATTAGATCAGCTCTCGCGCTAGCAGGAGACGCTGGGTGGATTCGTCGCTTCACAAGGCACGACATTGACGGCAGCATTTTTAGGGGAGGTTGTCATCCATCCGTGAATATATAACTGCTTGCTGCTTATGACGATGAATAGATATTAAGTGAAGTGGTTCTTGTGAAACGTTCACCAAATCTGTTACAATTTATTTGGTGCTGCAGCTGCGTTGGCAGTGGCGCACATGCACAAACAACAACGACAGTAACGCAACACATTCCGTCGAGAGCAACATTGCGCGGCCTTCGTAGCAAAACAAATATATAACAGGCGACGTTACGGGCAATGGTTCTCTTTCAGAGGACGTCCCTCCACCGTGCCTTTTTTTGCATGGATAGCGCGGACTGTGGGCCTTAAATCCGTGCCTGGCAGCGCCTTCGGTAAGCCGGGCGGTAGGAAGCGATGGGTTTTTTTCCCATCATCCACGCGTACACATGGTCCACGTATACGCATCATCCACGCGTACACATCATCCACGTGTACACATACACGTGTACCAATCATCCACGTCTACACATCCACGTGTACACATCATCTACGTGTACACATCATCCATTTGTACACATACACGTGCACTAATCATCCACGTCTACACATCCACGTGTACACATCATCTACGTGTACACATCATCTATTTGTACACATACACGTGTACCAATCATCCACGTCTACACATCCACGTGTACACATCATCTACGTGTACACATCATCCATTTGTACACATACACGTGTACTAATCATCCACGTGCACACATCCACGTCTACACATCCACGTGCACACATCAGCTTCGCGTATACATTATCCACGTGTACACATACAAGTGTACACATCCACGTGTACACATCATCCACGTCTACACATCATCCACATTTAGAGCAGTTAAAAAAAAATTGGCAGCCACCTTGACCTGAATTCCTCTAAAGTTTCCAGCGCCTTCTTACACGACGCACGCATTGCAACAGATGTGCACATAAATAATAATAATCTACTGTAGCTGCGTCCGCCGTAGTCCATCTCACGCCGATGTGGATTCTCATTATTAATGGAAATAATAATTGTTGAAATTATTACAACAGCAAGGTCGTAATGTACAGCTCGATGTCGGCCCATCGCTGGCCGAAGCCTCCTCCCCACGTCGCGTCGATCACGGGGGAGGTTGCCTGACCATACTTCACCACTCTGGTCAGTGCGGATGTGTTGGTGGAATGGATGGTGGGATGGATGCAGGGAGGTCAGCCTCGTGGCTAACATTATTGGCGAGCAGCCCGCACGGACCTAACGTGGTGAACTACGGTCACACAACCACCCCCCACCGTGACTGACATTGCATGTGGAAATATTCTTAGGTTTTTTAGGTAAAGTCACGTAGGTAAAACATTACAATTAAAATTAATAAAAGTAAAATAAAAATAAAAATCACGACGTTTCGGAGGCAACACAAGCTTCCATCTTCAGGTGGAGCCGGCACAGCCCGACAGCTGTATCAAGTAAATGAGAGATTACAAGAGATACCACTCCGTATATATAATGGTTGAGGGGGGGGGGGGCAGTCACGAAAGCTTCAAATCTACAATGCATGTGGAAACTTTCATCCAGCAGTGGATAAACCAAAAACGTGGGCTGCACCCTTGCTGTGTACCGCGTTGTAATTGCTCCACGTGGATCGGGGCGGCGGGGGGGGACGGTGTCTCGAGACACATCGCATTGTTCATTGTCATGCCGCTCGTGTCCACGCGGCAGAGCCACGTCGAGTCTCACTGCTTCTCTTTCAAGAGGCCAAGGTTTCGCATGGGGGGGGGGGGCGGTGATTTATCTGTGTATATTCAAGTTGAGTCATTAGCGGTGTAATTCTTCAAATCGAGAAAATCGTGGACCCGTGAGGCCAGCACGCAATGGCATAACTCTTCAGAATGACGCCACGGGAGCTTTACCGTCCATAGTATAGGAAATCGTGTTTTTGTTACGGTGAATACCGCACAGCAGTAATCGCCAGGGCGGCCGCTGGGTGCCGAACCGCGAATCTCTGCAAGGACGAGCGGCCGAACGCGCTGTCGTGTTCCCGACCTCATGGAAATTAAGTTGGCTTTGGCAGGACGCATCATGGCCAGACGGCGTGATGACCGACTGGACGAGACTGGTGATGGAATGACAGTCGACGGCGCGAGCATGGATCAGGGAACGAATACGTAGATCTCACGTTGACGGTTGAGAAACGTGGACGAGACTGCTGAGGGAATGGTAGCCAAATAAACTAAAGCTAAACTAGTTTTTATTTTATCCAGGTAAGGCCCACTGAGCTGTACAGCTCTTTTTGCAGAAGCGACCTGGCCACAAATGATAGCTCAACGAAGTGGCTTATCATCATGGGACCTTTTTATTTTAACGTGTGGAAATGTATAGCAGCAGATACATCCTAAACGCGTGATGTTGATTCTAAATGTGGAGGGATAAACCGGAGGACCCGGATAAAAACGCACGTGACAACGGGGAGAGAGCGACAGACACGCAAACTCCAAATATACAGCAGCAGGCGTCAGGGTCGGGATCGAACCCACGACCTCCTGTACACCAGGCGAGGTAGTTAACATCTCATAGCAACCGTGATGATGATGATGAGAGAGAGAGACACGCAAACTCCAAATATACGGCAGCAGGCGTCAGGGTCGTTGATCGAACCCACGACCTCCTGTATACCTGGCGAGGTAGTTAACATCTCATAGCAACCGTGATGATGATGAGAGAGAGAGACACGCAAACTCCAAATATACAGCAGCAGGCGTCAGGGTCGGGATCGAACCCACGACCTCCTGTATACCACGCGAGGTAGTTAACATCTCATAGCAACCGTGATGATGATGAGAGAGAGAGACACGCAAACTCCAAATATACAGCAGCAGGCGTCAGGGTCGGGATCGAACCCACGACCTCCTGTATACCATGCGAGGTAGTTAACATCTCGTCACCGTGGCGCCCAAAGGTAGGGAACGCACCCAAGAGGAGGTGCCGCTACCGAGATCCAATCGGTCAAAATTGCAGGAGCGCCATGGATTGTGGCATCGCAGCATCACGAGTGATGGCGATGCCGGTGGTGGTGGTGAGCAGTGGATCGACAAGAATATAACAACGAATGGTGGCGATGTGTGTGTGGTCATGTATGGTATTCGTATCTGTGTATGGTATACACGCGTAGGAACATCGGATTGCGTTCGAGGGTGGGATGGATTGTCCGTGTCCCACAAAAGTGTGAGGAATGGCGATGGTGTGCGGAGGGCTTCATACAGCAGTGGATAGACCACGGCTCGTTAAGGTGATGACGATTACAGTTCCAAAGTAGGCATTTTGTTCGGTGAATTGTTTGTCCGGTGACTTTTGTTTGTTCATAGACTTGTTCCGTTAAATTCAATAAATAACGGGTAACGTAAAAATAAAATTAAGATGATGATGATGATTATTAGTTTCGATTTAAAGCTTTCGTGACTGCAGGGATTCATCTTCTTGGTTCTTTCGGTAAAGTCACGTAGAATGGAAATAATAAAATAATAAAATTAAACATAATAAAATAATTCTCACGACGTTTCGGCCACAACGCAAGCAGCCGTCCTCAGGTGGAGAACAGGTCTGTCGAGAAGATAGAGTCTGAATGACTCTGTCTTCTCGACAAACCTGTTCTCTGAATGAATTCACTGCGAGCTCATTTGAACGTCTGTGCGCGTGCTTTAGACTTTCCCCAACAGACAATGCCGACGATAGGAATTGTTGTGCGCGACTCCCGTTGCTCAGAACAGGCGAAACACTGCCATCCAGTGTTGACAGTGAAGTCCACTCTCGAGGGATGATCTCTCTATCTGTTGTGTGCACACATGCACGCGTACACCTCATCCACGTGTACACCTCATCCACGTGTACACCTCATCCACGTGTACACCTCATCCACGTGTACACCTCATCCACGTGTACACGCCATCCACGTGTACACTTCCACGTGTACACATCATCCACGTGTACGCCACAGCGACATCTCTCAGGCTCCCCTTGGCTCTGGCGTGACGATGTTTGAATTCGAGTGGAGCGAGGCTGATGAGGCCGCCGTGTTTGTTGAAACCGGCACACACACACAGCTCGCGCGTCCTGAACCAATGCTGCTGATGGGATGTGTAAAGAAATACCGTGGAACGACGGCGGTGTGGATACGAGACGTTATTGTCTGACTATACATTCATTTAGTTTATTTTGTCACTCATGAACTCAAGACACGGTCAGTGTTTATTCACTGTTTTTATTCCCACTCATTTACCCAGCAAAGCATCACTGAGTCTCAAGACTCATTCACAGGAGGATCCTGCTAAGGGTTTGTGCAGTTGGGGCGGGGGGGGGCGATTGCTCTGCTTTTCCCGATTTAGTTGATTTGCGAATATTTATTTTCAAATTTGTAAAATGAAAAAATTGTATCCATGACGCCGGCACACACAAAGTGGCCTCTTTAAAATGACGTCCCGGCATCTTAAGGGCCCGCTGTGAAGCAGACCGAGCCTAGTTTATGGTCGGTACACCCGCAGGATTAACCATTTCATTATCTTCTCGATACATATACATATATTTATATATTTTTTAAAAAATGTCTCCCGGCGATTTGGCAATGATTGTGACGTTTGAAAGAGCTGGGTACATGGCAAGCTTGGTAGCGGGGGTGACGCCACGTGACCACCGACTCGTGTCTGTGTGTGTCTGTGTGTGTGTGTGTAGGGAGCGGTGGTGTAGCGGTTAGCGCGCTGCGTTATGAACCTGGCGACTCGTGTTCGATTCCCGTTCACGGCCAACACCGGTGACGAATATGTAAACTGGTCCTGGGCCTCCCCTAAGGTCGATTCAGCCTGAAATTAGTACCTGGTGCGATGTGTAAACATCGCCACTGGGGAGACAAAGGCGGTCTGGCGTGGTTGGTGGCCACCCCTTCGTGTACCGTTCCGGCCTTCATAGGTGCTCGCTAACAGCACTTGCCCCTACAATCTGTTAAGGCTATATGGGGGATCTTTGTTTTTTTTCACCCTGTAGAAATCCAATGAACTATGAAGCATTTTTTCACAAATGTCCAGCCGAGGGGCAGCTTTTTGGAAGTGCCTCCCACGAGAGTGGGCTCGAGTGAGCCCCGTCTCGACCCACCCATTCACTCATTTACTCACTAACACCTCCACTCAACCACTCACTCACTCACCCATCCGCTCACTCACCCACTCACTCACCCAGTCAATCATATACCCATTCACTCGCTCGCTCACCCACCCACTCAACCACTCACTCACCTATCCGCTCACTCACCCACTTACTCACCCAGTCAATCATATGCCCATTCAACCACTCGCTCACCCATCCACTCAACCACTCACTCACCCATCCGCTCACTCACCCACTTACTCACCCAGTCAATCATATACCCATTCACCCACTCGCTCACCCACCCACTCAACCACTCACTCACCCATCCGCTCACTCACCCACTCACTCACCCAGTCAATCATATACCCATTCACCCGCTCGCTCACCCACCCACTCAACCACTCACTCACCCATCCGCTCACTCACCCACTCACTCACCCAGTCAATCATATACCCATTCACCCGCTCGCTCACCCACCCACTCAACCACTCACTCACCCATCCGCTCACTCACCCACTCACTCACTCAGTCAATCATATACCCATTCACTCGCTCACTCACCCACCCACTCTCCCACTCACCCAGTCAATCATATACCCATTCACTCGCTCGCTCACCCACCCACTCAACCACTCACTCACCCATCCGCTCACTCACCCACTTACTCACCCAGTCAATCATATACCCATTCAACCACTCGCTCACCCATCCACTCAACTACTCACTCACCCATCCGCTCACTCACCCACTTACTCACCCAGTCAATCATATACCCATTCACCCGCTCGCTCACCCACCCACTCAACCACTCACTCACCCATCCGCTCACTCACCCACTTACTCACCCAGTCAATCATATACCCATTCAACCACTCGCTCACCCACCCACTCAACCACTCACTCACCCACCCGCTCACTCACCCACTCACTCACCCAGTCAATCATATACCCATTCACTCGCTCGCTCACCCACCCACTCAACCACTCACTCACCCATCCGCTCACTCACCCACTTACTCACTCAGTCAATCATATACCCATTCACTCGCTCACTCACCCACCCACTCTCCCACTCATCCAGTCAATCATATACCCATTCACTCGCTCGCTCACCCACCCACTCAACCACTCACTCACCCATCCGCTCACTCACCCACTCACTCACCCAGTCAATCATATACCCATTCACTCGCTCGCTCACCCACCCACTCAACCACTCACTCACCCATCCGCTCACTCACCCACTTACTCACCCAGTCAATCATATACCCATTCACTCGCTCGCTCACCCACCCACTCAACCACTCGCTCACCCACCCACTCAATCACTCGCTCACCCACCCACTCATTCACTCACGAGCAACATCATCACGTGGGATTTCACCCGCGTGATGCGTCCATGTCGAAACCGTCCGGCGTGTGCATCCAGAGTCAACATCAGAATCATTGCAGGAGGAATCCGATGAGCTATAAAGCTCTTTTTTCACAGGGGCGGGTCAGAACGTTACAACAACAAACAGCAATACCACATGATAGTCGTGCAAAACACAAGAAAGGTGAATAAAAATCACCCAAACACGTACAAATACAACGAAACCCATCCCCATCCTACCAGGCAAAGCCCACTGAGGCATTAACTCATCTTTCAGAAGCGACGTTGCCGCAACTGCGAGCTCAAAATAGTGGCCCATCAATGTGGACATCTAAAGCAGCAGCAGCAGCAGCAGAATCTAAATGATCTCAATGCACGTTTCTGAATGCGGACAAGCTCGCAAGAAAGGCCAAGCGGAAGGTCAACCGCGGGGTTCGCAGGGCACCTGTAGGGCACACTGTGACCTTGCCATCTTCCGTGACCCCTCTCCCCCCAACCACCACCAAGCAAAGCTCAGTGGCAGCGACTCGCACAAAGGCGCGCTAAGCACCTGCACCGCCTAGACGCAAAGAGATCGTGTGGGGTGCGAGTGCCGTTAGCGAGTAGCGACCATGAAGGCCGGCAGGGCACACGGAGAGGTCGGGCGGCCAGCGCCACGCCCGGCCGCCTTTGTCTCCCCCCAAGTGGCGACGTTTTTTTAGTTTTTCACACCCGCAACGTGGGTGCTCATTCGAGGCCGAGGGGGCCAGTTGGGACTATATTATTCACGATGTAACACGACGTTTTGTTCCTGGGTACTAGCAGCTTAAAACTAAAATAAAGTACGGGGCTCGCGTGAGAATTACAACAGCGGTGGGGGAGGGGGGGGCGCCCCCCCCCCCCCCGTCATTAAAGCGCCGTGTTCCTTAAAAATCTCGCGCGTTGCCCGCCCGCCTTTGGCCTGCGTGCCATGAATGTGGCTACGTTGTTAAAAAAGCAAAGTCTCTTAACAGGAGCAGGGCCCCCCCCCCCACTGCCCCCCCCCCCCAGCCTAATCCTGCATCGGTGTTGGCAAAGCAACGGCGCTTTTAGAGAGAGAGAGGAGAGAGGAAGGAGAGAGGAAGGAGAGAGGAAGGAGAGAGGAAGGAGAGAGAGCGAAGAGAGAGGGGAGATATGAGCTACCGTCGGAGGTCATAGGACTGCGAGTTCTGGGTGCAGATGCAGCACTTGTTGTAGTTATAGAAAAAAATCACAGAAAACAGGGGGAACATAGAGAGAGAGAGGGGGTAGAGAGAGAGGGGGTAGAGAGAGTGGGGGTAGAGGGAGGGGGTAGAGAGGGGGTAGAGAGAGGGGGTAGAGAGAGCGGGTAGAGAGAGGGGGGTTAGAAAGAGGGGGGGGGGTAGAGAGAGGGGGTGGAGAGAAGGGGGTGGAGAGATAGGGAATGGGTAAGGAGGAGAAGCAGATCGTGCTTCTTCGTGGTGATGTTTGTGTCTACGAAGAAAGTAGCAGAGATTGATTTTGTTCCACAGTGGGAAAATACGTGCAATGTTTCATTTTCAAAGGGGGGTGGTGGGAGCACATAAAGCAACGCAATGGAAAAAAAAAACTAAAAAAGCCGAAATGATGCACGAAGCAAATCGCCGACTAAACCGAGCATCTTCTTGTATCCTCCGATCGCAAAAAAAAGGAAAGAGCGAGGAGAGAGGAAGGAGAGAGGGGGACAAAAGTGAGGGTTTGGCGTAAACCGACTCGGCTTAGAAGCGCTGCACGTCGCGATTGTCAACGCTGCGGCGGTCGTCCGTGGGGCGAGGTGATTTGGTGCGGAGGGACCAACAACAACAACAAAATATAACAAAGTCTCTCTCTGTCTCGTCGCGAAGATGCGAATCGTGGGGGGTGGTGGGTGGGAAGTGGCACCTGATGGGGGCTTTGACAGAAGGAAAGAAAGCGCACGCCACGTTACCACGATAACGTTACCCACTATTACGTTGAAACGATGACTTTACCATGATCACGTTGACGCGATCACATTACCACGAGCACGTTACCATGATCACGCTACCCACGATCACATTGAAACGATCATGTTATCACGATCACGTTGACGCAAGTGGTAGATGCAGCACGTGAGTTATTTTTCATCTTCTTGGTTCTTTCGGTAAAGTCACGTAGAATGGAAATAATAAAATAAAAAAAATAAAACATGAGAAAATATTTTATTTATTTTATTCTATTATTTTATTCTATTGTATTATTTTATTATGTTTTGTTTTTATTATTTCATTATTTCCATTCTACGTGACTTTACCGAAAGAACCAAGAAGATGAATCCCTGCAGTCACGAAAGCTTTACATCGAAATTTCACGTGAGTTATTGTTGATCGCTATTTCACCCCTGGGCAGTTGTAAACAAAGGCAGAGATCCATGACCGGTTCTGATAATCGTCACTTGTGTTTGTGGCCGTGAGCGGGGAACGAACTCGGGTCGCCGGGTTCATAGCGCAGCGCAGCGCTAACCACTTCGCACACACACACGATGAACGTATTCCAGTGTTCCTCGCTTGATCGCTTTGACACGGTCTGCAGATGTAATGGGCAGAACAATCTTCAACTGTGCCAGCCTAACGCATGCCACGTGCCATCAAAGTGCAATGCACGGCCCCCACATCTCGTTAGCAAATTACGTCGGTCCAGTCGATGATTGCTGAGCGAGTTGAGAAAGTCTGCTAGCTTTGTACGTCAGTACAAAGTAAATTATATATTAACATCATTACAAAGTAAACAAATATTAGTGCTTGTCTTTGTGCTGTACACCTTTTGGCGTCCTCTGGTCTAACTCCTTTTGAGACGAGGCTCCAAAGAAAGCTGTCTCTGGTGTGGACCAATCAGTTTCATAGACAATGCATATATTATATTATCAGAGTATGTTTTTTGTTTGTATTCTGACCACAAGTATTGTGGTTAATGCAGACGTGATTCCTTGTAAAAGGTTTCAGTTTGGTGTTTTAACATCTTAACACCTGTTTTGTTTGCCAGAAAAAATGGGAAACCTATTCTCATATTGTGGTACTGGCTAAGGAGGTCCCATGATGAGATAGAACTAAACTCTAAACTGAAACTAAACTCTAAACTAAAACCAAACTGCAGCTAAACTCTAAACTAAAACTAAACTCTAAACTAAACTCTAAACTAGAACTAAACCATGAACTAGAATTACACTCTAAACTGCAGCTAAACTCTAAACTGAAACTAAACTCTAAACTAAAACTAAACTCTAAACTAAACTCTAAACTAAACTAAAACTAAACTCTAAACTGAAACTAAACTCTAAACTAGAACTAAACTCTAAACTAGAATTACACTCTAAACTGCAGCTAAACTCTAAACTAAACTAAACTCTAAACTAAACTCTAAACTAAACTAAACTCTAAACTAGAACTAAACTCTAAACTATAATTACACTCTAAACTGCAGCTAAACTCTAAACTAAAACTAAAGTTGTCACTCACGTCAGCCGTAGCCGCGAATTTGTCTCAGTCAGAGCCGTCCCGAGGGTAACGGTGAACAGGAAGCGGTCGCCCCGGGCCCCGCGCTTTGGGGGGCCCCGCGCTTCGACGTCACGTGTCAGACGCAATTCTGGCGGTTTAGTTTGAAGGCGTTGAGGGGGGGGCACACGGGCCCCCTATTGCACCGGATTTAGAATGCAAGTGCGCTAACCACTACACCGCCACTCTCCCGCCCCACAAGATTATAAATAACGGAACAAGCGCATTCTTCTTTGCTGACACCTCTACGCCTGCTATTGCACCGCACACACACACAGGGAGAGCGAGCAATTCATAAATGCCCACGCTGCGAAGTAAAACTGCGATTTTAAAAATTCAAAATAGCGACTCCATGCTCAAGCAGGCATTGGGTGTTGCTCACCTCCATGGGTTGCCCCTAAGCCCGAACGCTCACAATTCCACATTCATATGGCAAGGATCAGTCCTTCGTGTTGACTTTCGTAAAGTGTTACTTATTTTATATACCTCCCCACCCCAATTATGATTGTAAACCGAATCAAATTGCAATACTGAAATACATTATTAATGAGTTAGCCAGGCGACTTGGCAATTAGAGCTGAGATCTAGGGTTTGAATCTGCATCTCAGCCACACATTCTTGCATGTATGTTGAACTTCTTTCGCTCCGTACGTAGCAAACCGTGCTAATTTGGGTTCTCAAGTGCAGTTGAGAGTTGATGATCTCAGTCCAGTCACTGCACAAAACCCCACCTGATAAAATGTGGCTTTGGTACCTCATTGCCAGTAAAAAATATGATAATTGGTTTTTTACCCATTTATCTGGCAACAAAACTGACACCTTTTTTAGATGAAGCCTTTTGGCGTCATCTGGTCCAACACCATGTGAGACTAGGCTCTAAGGAAAGCTGTCTCGGGTGTGGACCAATCAACTTCAAGGACAGTGCATACATTATCAGAGTTATGCTTTTTTGCATTATGACTGCAGGTATTGTGGTCTATGCAAACATGACTCCTCGTAAAAAAAGGTGTCAATTTTGTTGCCAAATAAAAGGGTAAAAAAACAATCATCAAAATGTGGCTTGCCACTAAATGTTGGTTAAACTCGAGCTCTGAGAATGAAAACAAATAAATCACCGTGACGGTCGTGTGACAAAGACAACTCTTCTTCTTGGTTCTTTCGGTAAAGTCACGTAGAAGGGAAGTAATAAAATAATAAAAATAAAAATTATTATGTTTTATTTTTATTATTTTATTACTTCCCTTCTACGTGACTTTACCGAAAGAACCAAGAAGATGAATCCCTGCAGTCACGAAAGCTTTACATCGAAAAAAGACAACTCTCTGCAGCCAGCAGGGCGGGTTGGCAAAATGTGTCGGAAGAGGGGGGGGGCTGTCGTGCGTGGATCAGAGGTCACGTGAAGAGGTCACGTGAAGGGATCAGAGGTCACGTGAAGGGATCTCGAATGTAGCTCGGTGACGCCCACTTCAGTGGACCATTCTCAAACACAGAGGCGATGCACGCTGCTCAGTGAGTCTTAGTCTCATGGCCATCACGAAATCGCAATTGTAGATGAAAGGCCGACATTTTTTAAAATATATATATACTTTTTTTAAGGTTTCTTTTCGGTCCAAAAGACAGCAATCGACGATCTAAACCCCAAAAACTGCGCGGATTTTTTTTTACCTTTCATCAAACAGCGGCATCGTCAACGTCGGCGTTGATGCATCTTTCATGAAATCCAAAACCGTTCGACGGTGATCAAATTGGGATCCCCCGCAAGTTGCGTTAAAGTTTAAACGGTACTATTAATTTTAATGATGGATTACAGAATCAATAGCGAAAATGAAATAATTGTACGCAGCTTTGCGGGCGCCTTTCTTACGCGCGTGTCTTGTGGCATAACGAGCGTCGCGGAGATGAAAACGTAGAGGCATCAAAGAATATTCCACAAGGACTCGTCGTGAGAAAGAAAAAACACACACACGCACGCAGCTTCAATTATTTAAGGAAACACGAGCGTGCCTTGGGGCCCAGGGAACGTCGCTAGGAGGGATGCCGATGGCCCGGTGGTTGAGACGAACGTTGGAGCGGTAGGGATCGCGCCTGAGAGAGAGAGAGGACGTCCACCCTGGAGATGGAGCGATTGACGGTGCTGGACCCCTCTCGCTGGATCCTTCGCCTTCTTTGTCTTGTTCTTGTTGTTTTTGTTCTTGTTCTTATTGTTCTTCTTTTTGTTGTTCTTGTTGTTGTTCTTATTGTTGTTCTTATTGTTCTTCTTTTTGTTGTTGTTGTTGTTGTTGTTGTTCTTATTGTTGTTCTTATTGTTCTTCTTCTTTTTGTTGTTCTTGTTGTTGTTCTTATTGTTGTTCTTATTGTTCTTCTTTTTGTTGTTCTTGTTGTTGTTCTTATTGTTGTTCTTATTGTTCTTCTTCTTTTTGTTGTTCTTGTTGTTGTTCTTATTGTTGTTCTTATTGTTCTTCTTCTTTTTGTTGTTCTTGTTGTTGTTCTTATTGTTGTTCTTATTGTTCTTCTTTTTGTTGTTCTTGTTGTTGTTCTTATTGTTGTTCTTATTGTTCTTCTTCTTTTTGTTGTTCTTGTTGTTGTTCTTATTGTTGTTCTTATTGTTCTTCTTTTAGTTGTTCTTGTTGTTGTTCTTATTGTTGTTCTTATTGTTCTTCTTCTTTTTGTTGTTCTTGTTGTTGTTCTTATTGTTCTTCTTTTTGTTGTTCTTGTTGTTGTTCTTATTGTTGTTCTTATTGTTCTTCTTTCTGTTGTTCTTGTTGTTGTTCTTATTGTTCTTCTTCTTTTTGTTGTTCTTGTTGTTGTTCTTATTGTTGTTCTTATTGTTCTTCTTCTTTTTGTTGTTCTTGTTGTTCTTCTTATTGTTCTTCTTTTTGTTGTTCTTGTTGTTGTTCTTATTGTTTTTCTTTTTATTGTTCTTGTTGTTGTTCTTATTGTTCTTCTTCTTCTTCTTTTTGTTGTTCTTGTTGTTGTTCTTATTGTTCTTCTTTTTGTTGTTCTTGTTGGTGTTCTTATTGTTGTTCTTATTGTTCTTCTTTTTGTTGTTCTTGTTGTTGTTCTTATTGTTCTTCTTTTTGTTGTTCTTCTTGTTGTTCTTATTGTTGTTCTTATTGTTCTTCTTCTTTTTGTTGTTCTTGTTGTTGTTGTTCTTATTGTTCTTTTGTTCTTATTCTTGTTCTTCTTGTTTTTATTGTTCGTGTTCTTCTTTTTCTTCTTGTTGTTCTTCTTGTTGTTGTTGTTGTTGTTCTTTTTGTTCTTCTTGTTCGTTTTGTTCTTTTTCGTGTTCTTCTCATAGTTATTCTTGTACTTCGTCTTGTTCTACTTCTTCTACTTCTTTCGTATGGCCGATGTAGATGCAGAGCAACAACTACAATTTCACATGGGCCCGTGAGAAAGGGGAGAGATGACTCAGGGATGCCTTCATCCGGCAGTGGGTCGATCATGACTGGTGATACAATTTCAAGAGTTTGGGCCTTAACTATGTTTGGTCAAGCTACGGAGGGACTGGCACCCACCATAGGATTGTGGAATTTCCAGCTCTGGTTCAGGTCTGCCAGTAGAGATGAGTGCTGATGCATTGCTCTGTTGAATAAATACACAATTTGACTTAACTTTCACGTGGAAATCTATCAATACAATGGAATGTCAGCATTTTGTCAATCCACTGCTGTCAGTCATGGGGGTTGTTTGGCCATACTTCCTCACGCTGGTCAGTGCCTGTAATTCATTGCTAGGGATGCCGGCGTGGTTGTATTGGTTAGGGGCCGTTCATAAATGACGTCACGCGATTTTTGATTATTTTTAACCCCCCCCCCCCGCCCTCGTCACACGGCGTCACAAAAAGGCAGATCCCCCCCCCCTCAAATATGACGTCACAAATCTCTGCTCCCATCCCCCCAAAACCATATTTCTTATTTTGAAAATAAAACATGCTTCAAATCGCTTTAAACTATTGTCATTGTAGTGCGTATTTAATGTGGCGCTGCACTCTGATGTTGTAGGAGAAAACATTTATTAAAAAGTCTATTTAATTAAGTAGAACGTGTTGTTTATATTTATTTAAAGTTGCGCATTTTGATGTGACGTCACATTTCTCAACCCCCCCCCCCCCTCGTCACACATCGTCACAAATGTCTGACCCCCCACCCCCCAGGTGCGTGACGTCATTTATGGACGGCCCCTTAGCACACGAGGACTCGCCAGTTCAGTTCAATCTGCCGGAGCGGCAGTTTCCACAACGGCGCAAGTTTCTCAAATCCCCGCTTCTGTCCAACCAAATGCAGCGTGGATGGATACAGTGAGTCGATGGGGCAGGTTGCGTGTGGCGGGGTAGAGGGTGGGTACACCCACCTCTTCAAAGGCGTCTGGCCAGCGCGGAAGAGTAGGCCAAAATCCCCTCCAGAACGTCCCCCAGAGGGGAAGCCCTCTTGCCGGGCTGAACTGTTACCGTCTCATTCGTCATTGCCTGCCAATTAGCGCACCCGCATCGCTCCAAACACAAACGGGGCAAAATCTCCCCTCGGAGCTGATGCGGTTAATGAGGCTGCTAAGATGTTTCACCTTTGCCTCTTGAATTTTGGAGCGTCCGCACGGAGTGAGCCGGGAGTTAAAGGGCTGCGCTGGGAAGTGATGCGGTCAGCTGAGTGGTTTGGCCTTCTCGTCCGCACTTGTTACGTACCGACCAGGATACCAGTGTCGGATTAAGCTAGTGTGGGGCCTGTGGCATATGTTATAAAGGGGGCCCTAAATTAAATAAAAACACTAAATATTTTAAACACGTAAATGTTTACCTTGCATAGTAAAGTAATTGTCAATTTTCATTTGCTATAGAGCCAGATAATACGACAAATTGCTAACCTTAAACACCCAGTCGTTCATAAATGTTGAAGGCAGGCGGTATAGTACTATAGTAATAGAGCAAGTGCAGAGTCACTGAACCGGAATTGATATGTTGAAAGCATTTAGCGCGGGGCCCTTGAAAGTGCGGGGCCCGTAGAATATGCTACTTTTGCTACGAGGATAATACGGCACTGCAGGATACTAAAACTAAACTAAACTATGTTTTATTTATTTTACACGGTAAGGTCCACTGAGCTGTACAGCCCTTTTTCAGAAGCAACCTGGCCACAAAATGATATCCAAACGAAGTGGCTCATCACGTGGAAATGTATAGCGGCCAAATGCTCTAAACGCGTGTTGTTGATTTTAAATGTAGAGGGGAAAAAAAACTGGAGGATCCAGAGAAAAATCCACTCCACCACCGTGAGAGAGACACGCAAACTCCAAACATACAGCAGGCGTCAGGGTCGGGATCGAACCCACGACCCCCTGTATACCGGGCGAAGTAGTTAACATTTTTGCCACCGCGGCCCCCCTTTGTATGATGAGTGATGCTCATAGTTGACGACCCCTTCATCAATTCAGTTTCAGTGACAGTCCCCCTCCCAAAGGATGAAATTGAGCGTGGGCTTTCTCGACCCCCTTCTAAAGGGGTGGAGGGGGGGGGGTCACTAGAGCTCCCTCTAGTGGAGGCCTGTCCACCAGCAGTGGTGTGTCCAAGACGTTTCAGGGCTGCGCCTTTATCGTCAACCGGAGTCACCCGGTGGTTGTGAGCAACGACTGAGCGGTAGCTAGGAGATGGAACGCGCCCAAGAAGTGAATTCGCCGTGGAGATGGAGCAGTGGAATCGGCTCGCGAAACGCTACGTTGCGTTACTGAGGCATGGTGGCTGCTTTGGTAGGCTGTCATCCAGCAGTGGAGTGACCATGGCTGATGACGATGTGAAGACGGCGATTGTGCTATCGAACGGACGATCGATTTTCTTCTAATTAATGAGCCTGAAACTTTTATAACGGCACTCCCGTTCGGAAATGGCATTAATACGTAACAGTTAATTAATTATTAAGCATGTACAAAATCGATTTGCGCTAAATCTCCCCTTAAAGAAGTTGCGGCTTTATTTTTTTTATTTTGGTCACGTGCCATTGTGTGGGTGGAGCGGTGGCGCAGTGGTTAAACGCAACCGCGCTGTGGATCCTGCGCCCTGAGTTCGATTGTCGGGCACGGCTAACGTTAGTGGCGAGTGATATCTCAACCAGTCCTGTGCGCCTCCACTTCTACCAATCCTACAGTGGCCGGCACGGCGAAGTCTGGTGAACAACCCAGATGGCCAACGGAGTGTGGGGAGGCCTTCATCCAGCAGTGGATTGACACGATATATTTCAGTTTCAGTTTCATTTATTTGGTGTAGCCCTGTGAGCCATTCGGCTCTTGAATCGGGTGCAACCGCAACAAACAAAAAACAAAAACATGAACAAGAAAACATCTTAAAGTGACTATGTGACTATGTGCAAACATAAAATCCAAGAAAAGACGGCAAAGTATTGCAGAAAAAGCACCTTACACCAACACTGTGTGCAAAAATCCCAGTGGAATGCAAGTCAAACAACAACAACCACAAGACAACTTAGATTAAGGCCATCAGTCTAACTCGTACTACAACAAACAAACATGGCCAAACCAAATTAACGTTTTCGAAATCGCCAAAATGAAGCCATAAAAGCAATGTAACAGTGATCATAGGAACTGTGACCGAATTTTCACAATAAACGACATAAACAACATGTACCACCAAACCATGCAGCCATAGCTGGCTGCATGAGTCACTCCACAACAGCAGGAGCATCAGTCGGAGTATCAAACATTTTCAATGCACCTTTAAGATCAGCACACTAAATCAAAACACAGATCATATTTTGCAGCGGTCATCCGGAGCAAAACATTCTATTTTATTTTAGGCCACTGAATAGCAGTGGCAGCTAGGGATGTACAACTCCTCTAGAGCAGTTTTGAGTGAAGATCTCATAGGTAGTGATTCAAGTTGCAGTTTAATCGCAATAGCATTCCAGACCCTGGGGGCATCAATAGCAAAGGCCCTTCCTCCAGTATTTGTACGGCAATAGAGATATATGATTCCACGTACTCATAAAAATGACGATTGAAAACACGTATTTTTTTTCTCTCTCAAAAGACATGTCAGGATATGTGCGTATTTCGTCTTGTGCTTATGCGAGGTCGATTCGGCCTCAACTGAGTACCTGGCGCAGTGTGTCAACATCGCGAGTGGGGATACAAAGGCGGTCGGGCGTGGTGCTGGCCATCCACCCCGTCGTGTGCCGTGCCGGACTTCATAAGTGCTTATTCTTAGGTTTTTTCGGTAAAGTCACGTAGGTAAAACATTTTCATTAAAATTAATAAAAGTAAAATAAAAATCACGACGTTTCGGAGGCAACACAAGCTTCCGTCTTCAGGTGGAACCGTCACAGCACGATAGCTGTATCAAGTAAGAGAAATTCCAAGAAAACAGTCCTCGTATATATACTGGTTGAGGGTGGGAGGAGCCAAGGTAGGCCCTGAATATTATTTCTGTGAGGTTCGGTGCGGCTGAAGCACGCTGTTAGGAATGAGCCTTTGTTGTGTAGACTGGTTGAACTGGGAGGTTCTAAGAGTTGTTAAGGTGCGGCTGATGAATTCATAGGTGCTCGCTAACAGCACTTGCCCCAACAGCCTGTTAAGGCTACACGGGGGGTATTTGTCTTTATTTGTTGCTTACGCTAGGGAGTGACTCTCACCCTACCATCGGGCGTCTCGGTGGCAAAGTGACAACGCTCGTGCCTCACAGCTGCAAGGGTTGTGAGGCACTCTCCGACCCCCAGAAACAAGTTTGCAGATTTGCTGAGCATTTCTGTTAGGTCCTGGGGGACGGGATATCCCTCAGCCTGGATAACAACGTGGTACAAAGTAGGGATGACCCAGCCGAGGCTGCGGTGCCTCAAATATTGGAAGAAGTCACCCCCTGTGAGTGGATGGCTGAGGTGCCATCTGTTAAGGAAGTACTGAAGGCGATCCAGAGTCTGAGACCAAGGCACCGGGCAGAGATGATCTCCCAAGCGAAATGCTGAGGGAGGGTGACGTTCGTGCACAGACTGCCCTACATGACATCATAATAACAGTCTGGACCACTGGACGGGTTCCGCATGATTGGAAGGATGCCCTGGTGCCCCCCTTCTTTAAGAAGGGGGACCGCACAGACTGTAACAACTACAGGGACATCTCACTCCTCAGTGTGCCTGGAAAGGTCCTGACAAAGATTATTCAACATCGCCTTGCTAGGCACGCTGAGGAGAGGCTTGCGGAGCCCCAATGCGGTTTCAGGAAAGGGCGATCCTGCACAGATGCCATATTTTCTGTCCGTCTGCTATAGCAGAGGTGTAGGGAATTCCAACAAGACCTACATCTCTGCTCTATTGACATGGCCAAGGCCTATGATACCATCAGTAGGCCTGGCCTCTGGGTTGTTCTTCGTGCTTTCGGAGTCCCTGACCCTCTGCTCACGATCATTAAGGACTTTCATGATGGTGAGCGGGCCCGGGTAAAACTACGTGGCCGGGAGTCGGAGCCTTTCCCTGTACACCTTGGGGTGCGACATGGGATGTCCTCTGGCTCCCACATTATTTAACATCTATTTCGACCACGTAGTTCGTGAAGCCTTCAATAGCTGTCCCGGAAGAATTTCCATCTGGTACAGATATAATGGGAAGCTGATCGATGCCCGGGTGCGGTCAAGGGATGGCTCCCTATTGCTCAACCATGTTATGTATTCCGATTATCTGATCTGGTCATTGCTGCCCACTCAGAGGAGGAGTTGGAGGTGCTGCTGCTGAACCTGGAGCTTGCCACTAAGAGGTGGGGCCTTACCATCAGCCCCACCAAGACTAAGCACCTGCCTGGGTATTTTGTACCATCGGACACTCCACCCCCACAACTCCCAATCGGTGATGGGGCAGTTGTGGAGAGAGTGGAGAGTTTCCCATACCTGGGCAGCGTGCTCATGACTGGCTCCGGTTTAAAAGCAGAGGTCTCACTCCGAATTAGCCGAGCGGAATTATCTTTTTATCGGTTGCGTAACGCTGTGGAAGCTACCTGGTCTGTCGCTCCGCACGAAGCTTCAGGTCTTCTCGGCCACGGTCATTCCCTTCCTTCTCTGCACTTGCGAAACGTGGACCCCCCTAATGGAACATCTTCGCCGGTTAGAAACATTTAGGCTGGCCTGCCTACGATCCATTATGGGTTTAACTAGGCTGGATTGTGTGAGGAGCTCACAAATCCTTGAAAGATCTGGACAAAGTCCCATCGGTGAGCTCCTCCGGCAGGCAAGGCTGCGTTGGCTGGGTCATGTAGCCCGCATGCCCAGCCACCGCATGCCTAAACATCTTTTGTTCGGCCGGATCGAGTGGGCTAAACGGGCGCGGCATGGGCTAGAGAAGAGATGGAGTGATGTGGTACAGGAGGACGTGGAGCTGAGTGGACTTGCCGATGACTGGTACCAGCGGTGTCAAGATCGGCCTCTGTGGAGGAGGCTCGTGAAGGACGCTATTGGGCCGTTGGAGGCAGTCGCCCTCCAACCAAAACCGAGGGCAGAGGAGCGACACTCACAACAACGAGTGGAGCGCCGGGTGGCTATAGCACAGCAAGTTGGCATAGTAGGGGGCACAGGTGGTGCATCAGCCAGTCGTCTCAGTCATCTCAGTCAGTCGACCCGTGGCACCTGGGTCTGCCCCGTGACCTTCTGCCAGCGGGCGTTCGACACTTCACGTGGCCTCAAGGTGCACATGGCCTGGCACAAGCGTCGTGGTGACGTCACCGCCACTTAGTGGCGAATGGCGGTTGTTGTGATTGTGTGTGTGTGGTGTAAGTATTCACAGTGCATTGCGGCTCTTGAAATATTGAGAGAGAGAGAAGAAAAAAAATCACCGAAATAAAAAAAATGATCCTCTTGTTATTTCGGTTGCCGACCCCTCCCCCCCTGGTGTAGCTCGAGATGATGTCGCGTTGACTTAAGACGAGTGAGCGAGTGAATGAGTGAGAGGGCTCGGGGCCAGGGCACGGATAGAAGGGAGCACGTGGTGAGCGAGTGGCAGGCAAAGGACGAGACATGACTATGGGGGGCAGACCAAAAGCCGCGGAGATGGGGCAACGAAGTTCATTCAGCGTGGGTTGAGGCCTTCATCCAGCAGTGGAATGATCATGATTCTGAGGGCTTCAGAATAATTTGGCACTTTTAAAATAAATCTGAAAACTTGCTTTTTTAAACTTGTTTTTAATTAGGATTTTCTTAATGTATTATTTTTACTATGTCTTTGCTAGAAATTTGTTACAACGTGATTTTATTTTTGCCTACAAATTAACTTTTATTGTTCATGCCTGTAATGCACTATGTATTGGATTTTTTTGTACGAATAGTGCTATAGAAAAAAAGTTTGATTGATTGATTGATGGCTGCTGCTGATTATGCTGATGATGACGGTGCTGTGTTAACCAAGTCCTGATTACCGTCGTTGTTAAATAACTTTGAAGACGGCAGCCGATGTTCGGGGGAAATTGGGCATCGTCTACGTGAAGCGAAGTTAAAATGAAAACAAATGTGTTGTTTAATCACTTAAAAGAGAGTACTCTGTCCGCTGGCCCGCTTGGCTCTCGCGATCAATGTTTCTCAGTGTCGTTTTATCAATAGCGCAATGCATTATTAAGTTTAGCGTTGTCGAGGCATCTCAACAAACTCTGTTAATGACCGATTTTGCTGCAGCAAAGGCAAAACATTTAAAGTTTCCAGCTTTGATGTATTGCACAGCAAATAGGTTAGTGACCTCTGTATGGATTTATATTTTGTTTCATTCCCTTGTACTAGTTGGGGGGTCCCCACACTCGAAATAAATCCGTAAGGAATTTAATAACCACCTAACGCTCTGTATCATACGATGTTTTTTTTTTAGAAGTTTGGCTGGCTGGCTGGCACGGCACGACCACGTCCGTGCACTTTGCTCGTCTTCAAATACACATCCTTGTAAATAAAACGTCTCATAACAATATTAAAGTAATAAAACACCTTAAAGTAAAACCATCATTCAGTCTCCATGGCCTATTGACCTTCAGGTCACGTGTAGTGGGATAAAGTCTGGGTACCAGTGCCGGATTAAGCTAGTGCGAGGCCTGTAGCATCTGTTATAAAGGGGCCCTAAATAAAAAAAAAACACGTAAATATTAAAACACAAATTTTTTTACTTGCATAGTATAGATATTATAATAGGGGTTTTTTCCCCTTTTTTTCTGGCAACAAAACTGAAACCTTTTTACAAGGAAGCATGTGTGCATTAACCACAATACTTGTGGTCTAAATGCTGGCCACCCACACGATGCATATATTATCAGAGTGTGTTTTTTGTTTGCATTTTGACCACAAGTATCGTGGTTAATGCACAAATGATTCCTTGTAAAAAGGTTTCAGTTTTGTTGCCAGAAAAACGGGAAAAACCCTATTATTATTATTATATTTTGGTACTGGCAAAGGAGGTCTAATGAAATATAGTAATTGTATTTGTTCATTTGCTATACAGCCAGACAATACGACAAATCGCTAACCTTAAACACCCAGTTGTTCATAAAAGTCGAAGGCGGTATCGTACTATAGTAACAGAGCAAGTGCAGAATCACTTAACCGGAATTGATAGCTTGAAAGCATTTAGTGCGGGGCCCTTGAAAGTGCGGGTCCCGTAGCATATGCAGCTGCTTTTGCTACGAGGATAATGCAGCACTGGTGGCTACTCCCGCCTCTTACGAAGACAATTTGGTCCACGTGGAAGAGGAGACCAAATGCCACTCGACAGCTCCTTTCAGTGAAGGCCCTTCCGCCTGCAGCGAAGCGGAGCAGGCAATTGCAGGGGCTGCGCTTTCACCTGTATTCGTGGCTGTGCATATCCTTTTCCCCGACGGCCACAGTTACAACACTTCTTGCAAACACCAACTCTCGCATCTTAAAACAAATAAACAAACACACATTTCACTCGAAAAATTACTCGAATGTGGAGCATATCGGTGTCCAGGGTTTTGTCCAGTGACACGTGCATTGATGAAACATAGATCTCCCGTATAGCCTTAACGGGCAGTTGGGGCAAGTGCTGTGAGTGAGCACCTATGAAGGCCGGCACGGCACACGAGGGGGTGGGTGGCCAGCACCACGCCCGGTTGCCTTTGTCTTCCCAGTGGCGATGTTTACACATCGCACCAGGTATTCGTTTGAGGCTGAGTCGACCTAGGGGAGGCCCAGGACCGATTCAGATAATCGTCACCGGTGTTGGCCGTGAGCGGGTATCGAACCCGTGTCGCCAGGTTCGTCGCGCAGCGCGCTAACCGCTGCACCACCGCTCCCCCAGTATTGATGACACGTGCAAAGAGACTAATACACAGATCCCCCGTCGAGCCTTCACAGGCTTTTGGGTCAAGTGCTGTGAGCGAGTTGCACCTATGAAGGCCGAACACCGCACACGAGGGGTGTGGGTGGCCAGCACCACGCCCGGCCACCACGTGTGTGTGTGTGTGCACGCGCGCGCACGCGCATGATGACACGCGCGCGCGCACAATCTCCTCGGCACGCAGGAGAGTCAACACGGAGCTCTGCTGCGGTGTCACGGCGGCAGCCAGGAGCCCTGCTGAGTGAGGAGCCACGTGTTGTTAAGCGGGGTGTCTAGCCCCCACCCCCCCTCCCACTCGTGGGTTGGGGGGGGGCTAAGACGCTGGCAGTGATGAGCGTTAAAACAGTGGGGGGATCTGGGCGGCGGGGGTATAGTTAACAGCCATGATCAATCAACTACTGGATGGAGGCCTTCATCACCACCAAGCCGCATCGGTTATGTTGGGGGGGGATTATCGATTATGTCTATTCCTGCGTGTTATGCAATACGGTTCAGGGGCTATATGCCAACCCCGCCGAGGCTGCTGCTGGTCACGGTGAGAGAGCTTCAGCAGAGAGAGAGAGAGAGAAAGTTCGCGTCGTCTTTTTTGCTGAACCTCTTCCATCCTCCGTTGAAGAAGCGCAGCCCACAAGTGGGTTTACTAACACATTCCTGCGGAGGGAGCTGGTAGGAACGTTGGGTTGCTCGGTCAATGGCCAGGGTCAACGGCGGCGTGGTGTATTCCGCAAATATGCCCGACTGTGAGGGCGGGCACAAGCCGGCGTGAGTAGGTTCAACGTTGAGTTTTATAAGGGCAACACGGGGTGACTAGCCCCTCCCCACCCAGTCCCACCCCTCCCACCCCCACCCAGCCCCTCCCCACCCTCCCCTCTCCACCCAGCCCCACCCCTCCCATTTTTGGATGCACGACGGACGGACACAAGACTCCCCTGTGGGCTGGTGTAACCAGGAGGTTCCTACCAGTAATATGGTCCATACTTTGAGTTGCATTGCAATGCTGGGGCGTGTCTTTAATGCATCCCAACGTGTCTCTATGTCTCGCTATGGGCCTCTGTGTGGCTCTATGTCTATAGGTCTCAATGAAAAAATATGATAATTGGTTCTTTACCCTTCTATCTGGCAACAAAACTGACACCTTTTTACAAGGAGTCATGTTTGAATAGACCGCAATACCTGCAGGCATAATACAAACAAAAGAACATAACTCTGATAATGTGCACTGTCCTTGAAGTTGATTGGTCCACACCCGAGACAGCTTTCCTTAGAGCCTAGTCTCACATGGGTTGGACCAGATGACGCCAAAAGGCGCACAACTCAACGACAATGCACCATCAGAGTATGAGAGCTCGGGGCAAGCATCTACACTATGGGAACCTCATTTGCCAGTAAAAATATGATAATTGGTTCTTTACCCTTCTATCTGGCAACAAAAACTGACACCTTTTTACAAGGAGTCACGTTTGCATAGACCGCAATACCTGCAGTCATAATACAAACAAAAGACATAACTCTGATAATGTGCACTGTCCTTGAAGTTGATTGGTCCACACCCGAGACAGCTTTCCTTAGAGCCTAGTCTCACATGGGTTGGACCAGATGACGCCAAAAGGCGCACAACTCAAAGACAATGCACCATCAGAGTATGAAAGTGAGCTTGTTTGGGCCACACGTGCAGGATGGAGAACGACAGTAAAATAAAACAAAACTGTAATGATGGGAATAGTGGAGGGGAGTGGAATAAGAGGAAGACCCTGTAGAGAATGGCTGGATGACTTAATAAGAGATTGGTGCCAGAGAGATGTGGCGTAGCCTCAGGACGTTGGCACAGGGTAGAGGAAGTGGCAGAAAAGGAAATAATTGCAGTGGACACCTGCGGGCTTTCTGCCCGTGGAGTTTGACGATGACGATGATGATGATGATGCAGAGCAACAACTGCGATTTCACATTCAGGCGATTGAGCCCAGACAACCGCGTCGACAGACTTCACGCAGCAGCAGCTCCACTCTAGATTTGAATTTTTCGTGACTACAAGGATCCACTCTCTTTGGTTCTTTCGTTAAAGTCACGTAAGTGAAAAAAATAAAAAATAAGAATAGAAATAATCAAATTAAATCACGACGTTTCGGAAGCAACACAAGCTTCCGTCATCAGGTGGGACAACCACAGTAAGAAACAACAAATTGCTGTAGTGGGCAAAGAGACCTGTTTGTGACAAGCGATTATATAAGGTAAGAGGGGGGGGGGGCGGAGCCAGGGAGGAGAGATGCAGGGGGCGGGTGGTGTGGAGTAGGGGGAGAGAAGCGCCTGTTGAGACACGGCTGCTGAGACACACAATGTTCGAGTCGGGCAATGAGTAGGTCTGGCCTGGGAATGAGGGGTATGGAAGCACTCTGTGAAACGTGAGAAATCGCGACGAATGGCATCAACACGGCGAACGAACGTCGATTTTCAGAGCAACAAACAGCGCCGATTACACTGCTCCACACAAACACCAACCCAATATTCTTAGGTTTTTTTTTCGGTAAAGTCACGTAGGTAAAACATTAAAATTAATAAAAGTAAAATAAAAATAAAAATCACGACGTTTCGGAGGCAACACAAGCTTCCTTCTTCAGGTGGAACCGTCACAGCACGATAGCTGTATCACTTGTGCGGTGCAGGGGGTATGGTATGTTGCCTCCGAAACGTCGTGATTTGTATTTTATTTTTATTTTATATATTTTTATTTTATATATTTTTATTTTACTTTTATTATTTTAAATGTTTTACATACGTGACTTTACCGAAAAAAAACCTAAGAATATGAATCATTGCAGTCACGAAAGCTTCAAATCTAGCACCAACCCAATGCCGCCTCTCTTTATCGAGTGCACGGCTCACCAAGGGCTTCATCTTTTGGCGATGAACCAACCACACCCCCTCCTTCAACGTCCCTGGCTTTAGAGAGGGGTGCATTCACCACCGCCACTACCGCCACCGCACCCAGTACACGTAAATCATCACGAGCCATGGTCATTCCACTGCTCGATTAAATCCTCCCCAATCTGCCATCATCTCTCGTGATAAACGACGGACGGACGGACACAATAATCCCCTGTGGGCTGGTGTAACCAGGAGGTTCCTATCAGTATAAAGACGTATTCTAATTGTTGTTCGGCAGCATCGCGCGTAATCTAGACGCGCTCCAAAGTGCGCGTTCAACACACGATAACCACCATACCCCCTGCGCCGCACAAACAAACAAACGACGCAGATTGCCCATTCCACTTGTCCACAGGCGCAGCAGCGGGTTCGGCTCACGGTCAAAAGTGTCAGCAGAACTTGGAGCGCACAAAGACAAAGATCCCCCGTATAGCCTTAACAAACTGTAGGGGCAAGTGCTGTTAGCGAGCACCTATGAAGGCCAGAACGGTACACGAGTGGGTGGGTGGCCAGCACCACGCCCGGCCGCTGCAGTCTCCCCAGTGGCGATGTTTACACACCGCACCAGGTACTCATTTGAGGCTGAGTCGACCTAGGGAAGGTCCCGAACCGGTTCAGATAATTGTCACCGGTGTCGGCCGTGAGCGGGAATCGAACCCGGGTAGGCCGGGATCATAACGTAGCTCGCTCACTGCTGCACCACCGCTCCCCACAGCAGTGCCAGCAGACCCTGGAGCGCACACACGCACACACACACACGCACACACACACATACACACACACGCACACACACACACGCACACACACACACACGCGCACACACGCACACACACGCACATACACACACACGCGCACACACACGCACACATACGCACGCACACACACACACGCACACACGCACACACGCAGACACACACACGCACACATACACACACACGCACACACACACGCACACACACGCGCACACACGCACATACACACACACGCGCACACACACGCACACATACGCACGCACACACACACACGCACACACGCACACACGCGCACACACGCACATACACACACGCACATACACACGCACATACACACACGCGCACACACACGCACGCACACACACATACACACACACACGCACACACACATACACACACGCACACACACGCGCACGCACACACGCACACACACACATACACACACACGCACACACACACACGCACACACACGCGCACACACGCACATACACACACACGCGCACACACACGCACGCACACACACACACGCACACACGCACACACACACACGCGCACACACGCACATACACACACGCACATACACACGCACATACACACACGCGCACACACACGCACGCACACACACATACACACACACACGCACACACGCACACACACGCGCACACACACACGCACACACGGTGACGTGCGGCGCTTATGTAACAAACTGGGTATGCAGTTCAACACGTAGGCTCTTTTTTCAACTCTCCAACACACTCCGGTGTGCTGTACTGGTAACGAATTGGCACGTTCTGTTTACGTGACAAACCTTACTAATTGTTTGGCTGTGTCGGGTGGTGGCGGGTTTAACGACACATTGATATATTTTACTCGATCCAACCCAAAAAACAAAAAACCTCTTATGGATGGGTTCACAGTGCAATATTTCACCCTGGTTTAAAAATCTATTAATGAATTAAAATAAACAAGTTATTTGCTTTATGAAAAATAAATCAAACATTACCACCGGCGCATACTGCAAGGCACACATCTCCCACCTCCCGAAAAGCCTTTGAACAGACTGTTGGGGCGAGTGCTGTGACCGACACAACACACGAGGTAGGTGGGGTAGCCAGCAACAAGCCCGGCCGCCTTTGTCTCGCGAGTGGCGATGTTTACATTGCGCATCAGTTACTCATTCGAAGGTCCAAGTCAACCTTGGGGGAGGCCGAGGATCGGTTCAGATATCGTCGGTCCGGCGCAGTGCGCGAACCGCTGCGCCCACCGCTTTGATCGGTCAATATGCACCGCACGCTCACATCCAACAACCCGATTTATCCACCCGGCAGGGATGATGGGCTGGAGTCAACCTCAAACCAGGAGACTTGAACTTGTGAGCACCGCTTTGCGGTGAAGTCAACGGTGGTTGTCGTCATGTGGATAGACTCGGTCCCGCCGTAGGAATGTGGAATTTACGCAATCTGTCAACGACAGGTGAGCCTTTGCCAAGACGTTTCGAACAACAAATAGAAGCCGCCGGTCGCCAATTGTTGGCGGCGATGTCGCGTTCGGCGCTTTGTGCCAGGCGAGGTCGCAGTACTTTTGAGGCCACGTGAAATGTCCGAGGCTCGCATGTGGCAGGAGGCCACGGGAGAGACCCCCAGGTGACAGACAATTACTACGCGCGCGCACCAAACATCGACAAAGACCGGGCCCCGTGTAGCCGTGAACAGACTGTTGGGGCAAGTGCTGTTAGCGAACATATATTAAGGTCGGCAGGGCAAACCGTGGCCATCGGAGTGGCTTATCACGTGGAAATTTACAGCAGACAAATACTGTAAACGCATGCCGATTCTAAATGTGGAGGGGAAAACCGGAGGACCCAGAGAAAAATCCACGCGAGCACGGGGAGAAAGACGAGCAGACTGCAAATACACAGCAGGCGTCGTCAGGGTCGCGTTCGAACCCACGACCAGGCGAGGTAGTCAACATCTCTCCACCCACACCACGCCAGGGAACACTTGCCGAGCAACGCAGAGGAATATTGCTCTTGAGACCAAGCAGTTGTGGCGATGGACCACAACCCCTTTGCCGACTGCACACGGCGAGGCAGCTCGCCCCACGGCAGGCAAGGGCCGCTATAAAGGGAAACACCAACCGCGTGGGACAAATGAGTACCGCTTGCCACGCGCTGTGTCGCAGACCGAGATAATTTGTCGTCAGCCCTAGGAGCGACTTCGTGCAGAGCCAAGTGTTGCCTTGTGGCAGTTTTATTTTCGTGTACGGCCTTGCGGGGGATTTAATCTCCCTTCTCCGCACAAAAGGCGTCTCGCTCGGCCGAGTGAGTGCGCATAATTGTGGTGCCGTTTTTTTTTTCCGGTTGCAGAAAAACTGCGGTGGTCTTATAAGGAAGAAAACTTGCGATTTGAATGGGGGGTGGCGAGGTGGGGGGGGGGTGTGGGGATTTTCTTTGCAAGATTTGTCTATGCACATAAACTGTGTGCTGACGCTAAAGGGTCTTTCACTTATTTTTTATTATGTTACAAAACTAAATAATAATTAATCATAATTTTTTCCTCTGCCGAAAAATTCCAGTGCTGTTCTACCTTTCACAAGGGTAGCATAGACATTTGGCAAATCAAATGTAAATGTACACATACGGTGCTTGCAAAATCATTTGATTGACAAAACAGCAATCGCGGTCGCCACCAGAACCACTCCGGCAGGATCTTCTTGATAAATGAGCCTTGAGGCTCAGTGGATAAACAGATCTTGCAATAATAATAATATAAATAATCCGCTCTCTGGAAAAGGAGAAAAAAATTAAAAATATTTTTTTTGGTCCGTAACAGCAGCGTTATTTATTTATTTCCAAGCAAGCTACAAAAAACATCGGCAAAGGTGAGATTCGTTAGGGCTTTTTCACGGTTTCCCGCTTAAAATCCAAGCCCGTCTTTAGCGTTTGAACTGTGATAAACGGCGAAATTTGCAGCAGCTGGAGTCTTTCAGTTGCTAATGTTCATCTGCCGTGGCTGCTCGCCATATGGGGCCCTCCACCTGTTTCTGTTTAATCCCCCAGCGCAGCATACCACAGGATGGCTCCATCGTAAGCGACTTGGATATGCAAGCACACACGCACACGCGGACACACTCACGCACACACACACATTCACGCACACACACATTCACGTACACGCATTCAAGCACACACGCATTCACTCACACATTCAAGCACACACGCATTCACGTACACACATTCAAGCACACACGCATTCACGTACGCGCATTCAAGCACACACATTCACTCATACACATTCAAGCACACACATTCACTCACGTACATTGACGCACACACATTCACGTACACACATTCAAGCACACACGCATTCACGTACACACATTCAAGCACACACACATTCACGCACACGCATTCAAGCACACACACATTCAAGCACAAACACATTTACTCACACATTCAAGCACACACGCATTCACGTACACACATTCAAGTACACACACATTCACGCACACACATTCAAACATTCACAAAGACAAAGATCCCCCGTATAGCCTTAGCAGACAGTTGGGGCAAGTGCTGTTAGCGAGCACCTATGAATGCCGGCACGGTACACGAGGGGGTGGGTGGTCAACACCACGCCCGGCCGCCTTTGTCTCCCTAGTGGCGATGTTTACACATCGCACCAGATACTAATTTGAGGCTGAGTCGACCTAGGGGAGGCTCCGGACTGGTTCAAATAATTGTCACTGGTGGTGGACGTGAGCGGTAATCTAACCCGGGTCTTCAGGCTCGTAGCGCAGCACGCTACCCCCTACACTACCGCTCCCCACATTCAAGCACACACACATTCACGCACACACATTCACGCACACACATTCACCCATACACATTCAAACACACACATTCACTCACGTACATTGACGCACACACATTCACTCACGTACATTGACGCACACACATTCACTCACGTACATTGACGCACACACATTCACGCACACACATTCACGCACACACATTCACGTACACACATTCAAGCACACACATTCATGCACACACAATCACGTACACACATTCAAGCACACACATTAACGCACACACATTCAAGCACACACATTCAATCACACACATTCAAACACACACACATTCACGCACTTATATTCACGCACGCGACAACAACCGCCATTTGCTACTAAGTGGCGGTGACGTCACCACGACGCTTGTGCCAGACCATGTGCACCTTGAGACCACGTGAAGTGTCGTACGCCCGCTGGCAGGAGGTCACGGGGCAGACCCAGGTGCCACGGGTCGACTGACTGAGATGAATGAGATGACTGGCTGATGCACCACCTGTGCCACCTACTGTGCCAACTCGCTGTGCTTTAGCCACCCGCGCTCCGCTCGTTGTTGTGAGCGTCGCTCCTCCGCCCTCCGTTGTTGTTGGAGGGCGACTGCCTCCAACTGCCCAGTAGCGTCCTTCACAAGCCTCCTCCACAGAGGCCGATCTTGACACCGCTGGTACCAGTCATCGGCAAGTCCACTCAGCTCCACGTCCTCCTGTACCACATCACTCCATCTCTTCTCTAGCCCGTGCTGCGCCCGTTTAGACCCCTCGATCCGGCCAAACAAAAGCTGGTAGGCATGCACCGCACCAGGTACTCATTTGATGCCGAGTTGACCTAGAGGAGAGGCCCAGGACCGATTCAGACAATCATCACCGGTGCTGGCCGTGAACGGGAATCGAACTCGGGGGGCCCGGCTCGTGGCGGAGCGCGCTCACCGCTGTGCGGCTGCTCCCCATACGCACCGCACGCAACAGCCCCATCTGTGCGTTGTGGAGCATTGCTGGTAAGAGCAGATGTAAGCGGAATCCGTCCCGTCTCTCCGTGCAACATACATACGGGGTATGGGTAGTCCATTAGCCTATTGGCTTTCCAGAATGAGACGAATATTATCCAGCAGCAGCAGCATGTATACTCTTTGGTTCTTTCGGTAGCAGCGGCATTTGTTTAATTAATAAAGCTCCTGACCAGGTTCGACCCATCAGCAGAGAGAGAGAGTCTTGTTAAACAAACACCGCTGGGTTGTCAGATGTCAGCCCAGCGGGGTTTGCGCAGTGGCGACACTCGTGTCGCAGAGCAAGAAGGGCGTGGGTTGTAATCCTAAGCCAGGCGCCTTTCTGAGTGGCACCGCGGAGGCGGGATGTGATCGACCTCGCCTGGCATGCAGGGGGACCTGGGTTCGATCCCGACCACTGACGCCCGCTGCATGTTTGGAGTTTGCGTTGTCTCTCTCCCCGTGGTGGCGTGGATTTTTCTCCGGGTCCTCCAGTGTTTCCCTCCACATTTAGAACCAACATGCGTTTGGAGTATTTGGCTGATATACATTTCCAAATGATAAGCCCACTTCGTTGAGCTATCATTTGTGGTGGCCAGGTCGCTTCTGAAAAAAGAAAGATATAGCTCGGAGGGCCTTACCTGCTAAATAATCAACAGAGAGACATCGAAAATCGATGTCGATTTTTCACACAGAGACACAACAGGGGTGTTCGCGCTTTCTGTCCACAGAGTCAATAAACACGTGTCGCCCTGCTCGTCATCACCCGGGGGCAATGCACCTTCAACTCCGCGTGCATCCCAACGAAACACGTGATCTGACATTGAAGCGGTGGCTAGTGACGAGCCCACCCCGAGCCACCAACAACCAACTACCCTGGTGGTTGTGTACACGTGTGCGGCGTGGTGCTCGCCACCTCGTGTGCCGTGCCGGCCTTCATTGGTGCTACTCGCTAACGGCACTTGCCCCCCCCCCCCACCCCACTAGTCTGTTAAGGCTATACAGGTATATTTGTCTTTGTCCTCTTGCTTGTGTACGCACGCGTATGCGTGTCTCTATTGTGTTGAACGTGGGGCTTCTTTCGCACCGTACCTAGCTAACCGTGTTAATCGGAGGTGCTGGGAAAGGACAACAAACTAAAGGCAGTTCTAAAGAAATGAAACATTAGTGTTCGTAGCGCACACGCACACCCAAGTGTACACCCGGCCACCCGAGTTCGATTCCTGCTCACGGTCAACGCCAGTGATTATCTGAACCGGCCCTGTTCCTCCCTTAGGTCGAATCAGCCTCAAATGAGTAACTGGTGCGGTGTGTTAACATTGCCACTTGGTAGAGAAAAGCGACCAATGCTGGCCACCCAGCCCCCTCGTGTCCCAGCCATCATAGGTGCTCGCTAACAGCCCTTGCCCCTAGTCTGCTAAGGCTATACGGGTGATCTTTGTCTTCGTATGTGTATGTATCTGCGGGCCAGGGTGAGAGTATTTATAATTGGAAGGACGTAATAAACCATTTCGGATCTTAACTGATTGTGTTCACGTTTACGGTGACTTTCAGACCGCAGTCCACTCACTGGCATGACTGTGTATCTTGTATTCTCCGCAGGGAAAGGATTCTTTGCTCCTCTGCAAGATTCCCATCACCACTCTCCCATTGACATATTTCGTTGCTTCCTCTTAGTACCTTCACGCGACGGTCAATGGTATAGTGTATAGGATATTGTATAATAATAAATAGTATTAAAGTGTAATGTTTAATACAATGTATAAGGTAATATATAGTATCGTAATTGTATAGTGAATATACAGCAGTGTGGTATACAGTTGGGTGGGTAGAATAATACATAGTGTAATATTACAATGTATAGTCTATAAGCATATTAGTTGCTGCGGCGCCATATTATTAACATTCCTTCCCTTTATTAATTCTAACCTTACTCCCTTCCTTTGATACTGCTAATCCTGCATAATGCATGGGCATAATGACTTTAAACCCCTCGCCAAACCTCCTACGCATTTCACAAGTAGTACTAATCGCATATCTGCATTTCCCATAAATATGCTAAATTCACTTGATATGCAAATTATTTTGTCAAGACGCTCTTTGCCCCTCCATCCCAGCATAAATAGTCGCTCCAAGCCTGGGGCGTGCCATTCAGACTCTGCCTTCTCGACAGACCTGTTCTCCACCTGAAGACGGCTGCTTGCGTTGTGGCCAAAACGTCGTGAGAATTATTTTATTATTTTCCTTCTACGTGACTTTACCGAAAGAACCAAGAAGATGAATCCCTGTAGTCACGAAAGCTTTAAATCGAAATTTATAATTATAGAGTATTAATCACATTCCTTGACCATCTCAAGGCTCAATGTGTGCCGATAACGCACATCATTTACCTGCGGTCAGTAACGCACCTGAACCTGCTTTGAGCCATCGCTACAGGTTCACATTGACTCAGCCAATAATGTGCACCCGATGGAAAGTAGCCACGATCAGCACAAGGGAAACAAAGGTGGTCGGGAATTCATTGCCCCCAGCTACACGTGCCGTGACGGCCAGCCGTGACTCCACCTCTTGAACGGCGCTCCGAACCCGGCGACTCAGCCTCAAACGAGTACCTGGTGCGATGTGTAAACATCGCCACTGAGGAGACAAAGGCGTTCGGGCGCGGTTCTGGCCATCCATCTCCTCGTGTGCCGTGCTGGCCTTCATAGGTGCTCGCTAACAGCACTTGCCCCAACAGTCTGTTCAGGCTATACGGGGGATATTTGTATTTGTTCTAACTTTAGTCTATTCACGAGCCAGTCACCCCGAACTAAACTGCACATTTGACACACTCATCAACAACACTGCCTTAACATATATAACATAGCACATGCTATGCCAGCACATGCTATTGTATGAATAAGGGCAATTGCCCGAAACGTCACCTGTCTTTTAAATATATTTATTTTAAAGCCACGGTGTTATTGCCACGAATGTGAGTTTTTTTCTTGTTAATTGTTCTTGTGCCAACGCAACAGCAGCAGCAGCACCATCACCACCACCACCAACCACCAAGTGAATATATTTAAACAACTCAACTTTCGATGGGTGCCCAACAAAAACAACCTCGTGGTAACTGTACGCGCGAGGAACCGAGGGACATCACCCGAATCATCATCCATCGTTGGGCCTGGGCGGCGTTCGGCAAAGGCTCGCGCAGCGTGTTTGCTTTCAAGTGGCTCGCGAGCCGCTCAAGGTCTGAATATATTTAGCAGGTTGGCAATGGAAGAACAGAAAGCCATGCCCACCGGGGTCTTCTCGCCAACCGCTGCCAGTCATACCCAAACCGAGTGATCTGTGCCGTCGGGTTTGTGTGTGTTTGGTTTCTCTGTTCTCTCTTCTTTCTCTCCGCGGATTTTCCCACAGCACAACAGCGTTGGTGGCACATGACACCAGCCGCTCTCTCAATCACCCACGGTTCTTCCCTCCCCCCTCCATGACCATCACCAACGCCAAAGACCCTCCCACATCGCCTTAAATAGACCGTTAGGGCAAGTGCTGTTAGCGGGCAGCAGCACCTATGAAGGCCGGCATGGCACACGAGGGGGGTAAGGCCCAGCAACCACGCCCGGTCCCCTGTCTCCCCCAGAGGCGATGTTCACACAACTCACCAGGTGCTCATTTGAGGCTGAGTTGACCTAGGGGAGGCTCAGGACCGGTTCAGATCAACGTCACCGGTGTTGGCCGTGAGCGGGAATCGAACTCGGGTCGCCAGGTTCGTAGCGCAGTGCGCGAACCGCTGCACCACCGCTCCCACCCACCACTCTCTCACCCACGTCTCTTTCCCCAGATTATCACCAACACCAAATACAAAGACCCCCTTATAGCCTTTAACGTACTGTTGGGGCAAGTGCTGTTCGCGAGTAGCACCTATGAAGGCCGACACAGCACACGAGGGGGTGGGTGGCCAGCACCACGCCCGCCCGCCTTTGTCTCCTCTAGTGGCGATGTTTACACACCGCGCCAGGTACTCATTTGAAGCTGAGTCGACCTAGTGGAGACCTAGGACCTGTTCAAATAATCGTTACCAGTGTTGACCGTGAGCGGGAATCAAACCCAGGTGGCCAGGTTCGTAGCAGAGCCATGCTAACCGCTGCACCACCGCTCCCACCCACCACTCTCTATTCTCAGATCATCACCAACACCAAATACAAAGATCCCCCGTGTAGCCTTTAACAGACTGTTGGGGGGCAAGTGCTGTGAGCGAGCAGCGCCTATGAATGCCCGCACGGCACACGAGGGGGTGGGTGGCCAGCTCCAAGCCTTGCCGCCTTCGTTAACTGCCCACACCCATTGCGGCATTTGTGCATAGCGGCCGATGTTCACATCTCCCATCTTGTTCACATGTCCCATCTTGATAATTGTTTTTTTACCCTTCTATCTGGCAACAAAACTGACACCTTTTTTTACAAGGAGTCATGTTTGCATAGACCGCAATACCTGCAGTCATAATGCAAAAAAAACACAACTCTGATAATGTGTGCACTGTCATTGAAGTTGATTGGTCCACACCCGAGACAGCGTTCCTTAGAGCCTAGTCTCACATGGGTTGGACCAGATGACGCCAAAAGGCGCACAACTCAAAAACACGAAGTCTCGGGTGTGGACCAATCAACTTCAAGGACAGTGCATACATTATCAGAGTTATGTTTTTTGTTTGCATTATGACCGCAGGTATTGTGGTCTATGCAAACATGACTCCTTGTAAAAAAAAGGTGTCAGTTTTGTTGCCAGATAAAAGGGTAAAAAAACAATTATCATATTTTTTACTGGCAAATGAGGTTCCAATGATGTCCCATCTTGTTCACACATCCCATCCTGTTCACATATCCGCCTTCATGCGACGTTGTACTTTACTTACCAGCCGTACCGACGACGACTGCCAGTGGAAGAGGTAGACTGCCAATTTGTAAACCCTTTTTACCGCATATTAGCAGTTTCCAAAGAAGAGATTTCCTCACATTTCTCTCTCTGGTTTTTTTTTTACAAAGCCAATACGATTAGCGTGCGGGGAGGAGGGATGGGGAGGGGACACCGGTGTGCAGTGAATGCCTTTATAAACTGCGGGATATTGGTTAAATCAGTAAGCTTGGCAAGAGGGCGCTCACAATTCATCATTGTAAGGGCGCTTGCTGAAAGTGAGGCGACTGCATTGTGGGTAGGGCGCAGCCGCCTTTAAAAATATTATTTGGCGATGGTGCTGCTGCTGCTGCGTTGGCAGTGGTGGACAAAAGCACAATTAGCAACAACAACAGCAACAATAAAAACTCAACACTTTCGTCAACACTGTGGCCTTAAAAGGAAAAAAATATACACGTCGCCTGTCATATATATTTCCTTTAAAAGTCACGTTGTTGACGAATGCGTTTAGGTTTTGTTACTTAAATAAAAACACGTTGATCAGACAATGCATCGGTTCATTCTCATGCATTTTACAATGTGCGGGACTGTTGTGACAGCCGTGTAGGGGCGGCAATATTCAACACTGGGCGCCAGGTCGCACTCGTTACGCGCGACAAAGTTGCTTGCCACAAATGAACCGCAATACCTGGCCGGTCTCGGCAAGGAGCATAAAACCATCACGCGACACTCCGGTCATCCTAACAAGCAGCGGCTTTCGGATGTCGATCGAGCAAAGACGGGGCCACTGCATCGCGCGGCGCTTTCAGATGCGCTTCTGCGGCCGTCTGGAACGCTCTTCCATCCGATATTCGGAAGTCACCGGAGCTGTGCACTTTCACATCGAGATTGACAAAGGAATTTCTTTAAAACGTCTTTTTGTGTTCAGTTTGTTGTCCTTCCTCCGCACGGTTGGCTACGTACGGTGCGAAAGAAGTTCAACATACAATACGTACATCACGGCGAGCCAATAGTTTACGATGAAGCTCCTCTCCGATCTCTGTTTGGGTCTCTGCTCCGTGCGGATTGTCGGCGATTGCGCCACCCGAATGCGTTGATTCCTGACCTAGATTTGAAGCTTTCGTGACTGCAAGGATTCATATTCTTAGGTTTTTTTCGGTAAAGTCACGTAGGTAAAAAAATAAAATTAATAAAAGTAAAATAAAAATAAAATTCACGACGTTTCGGAGGCAACACAAGCTTCCGTCTTCAGGTGGGACCGTCACAGCACGATTGCTGTATCAAGTGAGAGAAATACCAATATACAAATACTGTTTTCTTGGTATTTCTCTCACTTGATACAGCTATCGTGCTGTGACGGTCCCACCTGAAGACGGAAGCTTGTGTTGCCTCCGAAACATCGTGATTTTTATTCTATTTTACTTTTATTAATTTTAATTTTTTACCTACGTGACTTTACCGAAAAAACCTAAGAATATGATTCCTGACCTCTTTGTGCACTGGGCAGGACCAGATGAATGCTCATATCGGGAGACACCACTGATACCCCCCCCCCCCCCCCCAGATGCTTGTACTTAGAGGTGACACACGCAGTGGGGTAAGTGTTATCGTATTCTCACGGATTAATTATCAAACACCCCCCCCGCTCTCCGGCGTTTTAAAGCAAAAGTTGTGGGTCTGGCCTAGTAGGTGGCGCGCGTGTGCGTGGGTGTGCCCCTCTTGTTCCGTGTAGACCTCCGTAGGTGCTCGCTTACAGCACTTACTCCAAAAACCTGGTAAGGCTATGCGGGGGATCTTTGTCTTTGTTGTGCAGCGGTTAGTGCACTGCGCTACGAACCCGGCGATGCGGGTTCGATTCCCGCTCACGGCCAACAACACTGGTGACGATTATCTGAACCGGTCCTGGGCCTCACCTAGGTCGACTCAGCCTCAAATGAGTAGCTGGTGCGCTGCGTAAACATCGCCACTGGGGAGACAAAGGCGGCCGGGCGTAGCGCTCGCCTCCCGCCTCCTCCTGTGCCGTGCTGGCCTTCATAGGTTGCTCGCTAACAGCACTTGCCCCAACAGTCTGTTAAAGCTACACGGGGGATCTTTGTATTTCTTATGACACGAGGCACAAGTCTTGGGATGCGTCTTACATTCGTCCAGAAAAAAAAAAACAGCCATCGGCTAATGGGATGTTCCTTGTGTGCAGTATTGTGTTGGAACAGGGTGGCGCCCTTCTATTCGTTGCACATGCACGCGTGCTCACACACCACGCCGCTGCTCTGCAGATCTCCTCTTAGTCCCAGAGCTGTATCACCCAGATCACCTGGTTCCTTCCGCAACGAGGCAGTACGCCTCATATTCTAGCTTCCCCCCACATCTCCCTTCTCCCCTTCCACGGCGTCGTCCCGAGTCGGCGTGACATCGTTTCCATTCCTCCCGGCGACAATTTCATCCACCGCGATGCGCGAGGCCGTTGACATTCCGCGAAGACACGCGCGGTGAAAGGCATCAACCGCGGCATCACATCAGCGGGATTGACGCGCTACATCCTCCCACGTAAGTGGGAACGACCAGAAGACACGAACCACGGACCGTCTCGCAGAGGTGTGGACTCGAGTCATGTGACTTGGACTCGAGTCAGACTCGAGTCATGAATTTGATGACTTGCGACTCGACTTGGACTTGCATAACAATGACTTTGTCCCACCTCTGAGATGTGGACTCGAGTCATGTGACTTGGACTCGAGTCAGACTCGAGTCATGAATTTGATGACTTGCGACTCGACTTGGACTTGCATAACAATGACTTTGTCCCACCTATGAGATGTGGACTCGAGTCATGTGACTTGGACTCGAGTCAGACTCGAGTCATGAATTTGATGACTTGCGACTCGACTTGGACTTGCATAACAATGACTTTGTCCCACCTCTGCCGTCTCGTAAACCCGCAGAGACAAACAGAGATACGCGGAGACCCCGTAGAAATGCCGCACGTGTAACATGCAGCGAAGGCAAGCGGCAGTGCGATGGTGGCCATGCCACACAAACTAAGGACCAAACTCTTTGGTTCGTTCGGTAAAGTCACGTTGGTATAAAATTAAATACATTAAATCACGACGTTTCCTGATGACGGACGCTTGTGTTGCGCCCGAAACGTCGTGATTTATTTTATTTTATACCTACGTGACTTTACCGAAAGAACCAAAGAGTATGGATCACTGCAGTCACGAAAACTTCAAATCTAAACTAAGGACCGTATGGTAAACCACTCGGTAGTCTGCGCTCCTTCAACGGAGGAGGACGAGGAACAGCAGAACGACACGAACTCTCTCTCTCTCTCTCGCTCTGCTGAAGCCCTCTCATCGTGGCCAGCAGCAGACGTCGACATTGGCATCTAGCCCCTGCACACATTGCTGCTGCTGCTTCTGCTGCTGCTGCCATCATCACGCAGAAGACTCGAACAGTGGGTGAAGCCCCCCCCCCGCCTCCCCACCGAGGCAGCCCCGGCTGTCCCTGGCATTCGTTCGTGCCGATCTGTGGCCATTGACATGGGGGCCCTGGCGGCTTCGCCTGCCTGCCCCCTCCCACCCCGTCCCCCCTTGCGAGGGGTCGCGTCGGCCCTGGGCCGTGCCACGTGGGCAACTCCCTTTCCCTCCCCCCATGTGTCCATGCCCTCACTGTCACCCTCAACCCACACACCCTCACTTCGCCCATTGTCCGAATGCATTGTCATGCATGCTGGCTTCGTCTAGAGTCTATAAAGGCGACACCATCTCAAGGTGCTGTTCGGAAATGGTGGGAATTATTTATTTTACACTCGTGGGCAGATGAGAATACGGAGTTATTGAGCCTGGACTTGAACAGGGGCTGGGCATCGACAGCACGGATGACTGGGGGGGAGAGAGTTCGAGAGCACGAGGGCAGCAGAGGAGAATCATCATGGCTCCCGCTGAGCGAAGGTTGACCCTGGAGCATCGACAGAAAGCCTTTGTTGATGCAGTGGAGAGTGCGTGGAGGGGAGTAGAGTGAGATGAGAGGGGAGAGGTAGGAGAGAGCGTGGAGGGGAGTAGAGTGAGATGAGAGGGGAGAGGTAGGAGAGTGCGTGGAGGGGAGTAGAGTGGGGTGAGAGGGGAGAGGCAGGAGAGTGCGTGGAGGGGAGTAGAGTGGGGTGAGAGGGGAGAGGTAGGAGAGTGCGTGGAGGGGAGTGGAGTGATATGAGAGGGGAGAGGCAGGAGAGTGTGTGGAGGGGAGTAGAGTGAGATGAGAGGGGAGAGGCAGGAGAGTGTGTGGAGGGGAGTAGAGTGAGATGAGAGGGGAGAGGCAGGAGAGTGCGTGGAGGGGAGTAGAGTGAGATGAGAGGGGAGAGGCAGGAGAGTGCGTGGAGGGGAGTAGAGTGAGATGAGAGGGGAGAGGTAGGAGAGTGCGTGGAGGGGAGTAGAGTGAGATGAGAGGGGAGAGGTAGGAGAGTGCGTGGAGGGGAGTAGAGTGAGATGAGAGGGGAGAGGTAGGAGAGTGCGTGGAGGGGAGTAGAGTGAGATGAGAGGGGAGAGGTAGGAGAGTGCGTGGAGGGGAGTAGAGTGAGATGAGAGGGGAGAGGCAGGAGAGTGCGTGGAGGGGAGTAGAGTGATATGAGAGGGGAGAGGCAGGAGAGTGCGTGGAGGGGAGTAGAGTGGGGTGAGAGGGGAGAGGTAGGAGAGTGCGTGGAGGGGAGTAGAGTGAGATGAGAGGGGAGAGGCAGGAGAGTGCGTGGAGGGGAGTAGAGTGATATGAGAGGGGAGAGGTAGGAGAGTGCGTGGAGGGGAGTAGAGTGAGATGAGAGGGGAGAGGTAGGAGAGTGCGTGGAGGGGAGTAGAGTGAGATGAGAGGGGAGAGGCAGGAGAGTGCGTGGAGGGGAGTAGAGTGATATGAGAGGGGAGAGGCAGGAGAGTGCGTGGAGGGGAGTAGAGTGGGGTGAGAGGGGAGAGGTAGGAGAGTGCGTGGAGGGGAGTAGAGTGGGGTGAGAGGGGAGATGTAGGAGAGTGCGTGGAGGGGAGTAGAGTGGGGTGAGAGGGGAGATGTAGGAGAGTGCGTGGAGGGGAGTAGAGTGGGGTGAGAGGGGAGATGTAGGAGAGTGCGTGGAGGGGAGTAGAGTGAGGTGAGAGGGGAGATGTAGGAGAGTGCGTGGAGGGGAGTAGAGTGAGATGAGAGGGGAGAGGCAGGAGAGTGCGTGGAGGGGAGTAGAGTGATATGAGAGGGGAGAGGCAGGAGAGTGCGTGGAGGGGAGTAGAGTGGGGTGAGAGGGGAGAGGTAGGAGAGTGCGTGGAGGGGAGTAGAGTGAGATGAGAGGGGAGAGGCAGGAGAGTGCGTGGAGGGGAGTAGAGTGATATGAGAGGGGAGAGGTAGGAGAGTGCGTGGAGGGGAGTAGAGTGAGATGAGAGGGGAGAGGTAGGAGAGTGCGTGGAGGGGAGTAGAGTGAGATGAGAGGGGAGAGGCAGGAGAGTGCGTGGAGGGGAGTAGAGTGATATGAGAGGGGAGAGGCAGGAGAGTGCGTGGAGGGGAGTAGAGTGGGGTGAGAGGGGAGAGGTAGGAGAGTGCGTGGAGGGGAGTAGAGTGAGATGAGAGGGGAGAGGCAGGAGAGTGCGTGGAGGGGAGTAGAGTGATATGAGAGGGGAGAGGTAGGAGAGTGCGTGGAGGGGAGTAGAGTGAGATGAGAGGGGAGAGGCAGGAGAGTGCGTGGAGGGGAGTAGAGTGAGATGAGAGGGGAGAGGTAGGAGAGAGCGTGGAGGGGAGTAGAGTGAGATGAGAGGTGAGAGGCAGGAGAGTGCGTGGAGGGGAGTAGAGTGGGGTGAGAGGGGAGAGGTAGGAGAGTGCGTGGAGGAGAGTAGAGTGAGATGAGAGGGGAGAGGCAGGAGAGTGCGTGGAGGGGAGTAGAGTGAGATGAGAGGGGAGAGGTAGGAGAGTGCGTGGAGGGGAGTGGAGTGAGATGAGAGGGGAGAGGCAGGAGAGTGCGTGGAGGGGAGTAGAGTGGGGTGAGAGGGGAGAGGTAGGAGAGTGCGTGGAGGGGAGTAGAGTGAGATGAGAGGGGAGAGGCAGGAGAGTGCGTGGAGGGGAGTGGAGTGAGATGAGAGGGGAGAGGCAGGAGAGTGCGTGGAGGGGAGTAGAGTGGGGTGAGAGGGGAGAGGTAGGAGAGTGCGTGGAGGGGAGTAGAGTGGGGTGAGAGGGGAGAGGCAGGAGAGTGCATGGAGGGGAGTAGAGTGAGATGAGAGGGGAGAGGCAGGAGAGTGCGTGGAGGGGAGTAGAGTGGGGTGAGAGGGGAGAGGCAGGAGAGTGCATGGAGGGGAGTAGAGTGAGATGAGAGGGGAGAGGCAGGAGAGTGCGTGGAGGGGAGTAGAGTGATATGAGAGGGTAGAGGCAGGAGAGTGCGTGGAGGGGAGTAGAGTGGGGTGAGAGGGGAGAGGTAGGAGAGTGCGTGGAGGGGAGTAGAGTGAGATGAGAGGGGAGAGGCAGGAGAGTGCGTGGAGGGGAGTGGAGTGAGATGAGAGGGGAGAGGCAGGAGAGTGCGTGGAGGGGAGTAGAGTGATATGAGAGGGGAGAGGTAGGAGAGTGCGTGGAGGGGAGTAGAGTGGGGTGAGAGGAGAGAGGCAGGAGAGTGCGTGGAGGGGAGTAGAGTGAGATGAGAGGGGAGAGGCAGGAGAGTGCGTGGAGGGGAGTGGAGTGAGATGAGAGGGGAGAGGCAGGAGAGTGCGTGGAGGGGAGTAGAGTGGGGTGAGAGGGGAGAGGTAGGAGAGTGCGTGGAGGGGAGTAGAGTGGGGTGAGAGGGGAGAGGCAGGAGAGTGCATGGAGGGGAGTAGAGTGAGATGAGAGGGGAGAGGCAGGAGAGTGCGTGGAGGGGAGTAGAGTGAGATGAGAGGGTAGAGGCAGGAGAGTGCGTGGAGGGGAGTAGAATGAGATGAGAGGGGAGAGGTAGGAGAGTGCGTGGAGGGGAGTAGAGTGAGATGAGAGGGGAGAGGCAGGAGAGTGCGTGGAAGGGAGTAGAGTGAGATGAGAGGGGAGAGGCAGGAGAGTGCGTGGAGGAGAGTGGAGTGAGATGAGAGGGGAGAGGCAGGAGAGTGCGTGGAGGGGAGTAGAGTGAGATGAGAGGGGAGAGGCAGGAGAGTGCGTGGAGGGGAGTAGAGTGAGATGAGAGGGGAGAGGCAGGAGAGTGCGTGGAGGGGAGTGGAGTGAGATGAGAGGGGAGAGGCAGGAAAGTGCGTGGAGGGGAGTGGAGTGAGATGAGAGGGGAGAGGCAGGAGAGTGCGTGGAGGGGAGTGGAGTGAGATGAGAGGGGAGAGGCAGGAGAGTGCGTGGAGGGGAGTAGAGTGAGATGAGAGGGGAGAGGCAGGAAAGTGCGTGGAGGGGAGTGGAGTGAGATGAGAGGGGAGAGGCAGGAGAGTGCGTGGAGGGGAGTGGAGTGAGATGAGAGGGGAGAGGCAGGAGAGTGCGTGGAGGGGAGTAGAGTGAGATGAGAGGGGAGAGGCAGGAAAGTGCGTGGAGGGGAGTGGAGTGAGATGAGAGGGGAGAGGCAGGAGAGTGCGTGGAGGGGAGTGGAGTGAGATGAGAGGGGAGAGGCAGGAAAGTGCGTGGAGGGGAGTGGAGTGAGATGAGAGGGGAGAGGCAGGAGAGTGCGTGGAGGGGAGTGGAGTGAGATGAGAGGGGAGAGGCAGGAGAGTGCGTGGAGGGGAGTAGAGTGAGACGAGAAGAGACAACTAGACTCGTGGTATGTGAAGGTCTCCCAATACCAATGTTGGTCATGTCGGGGTGTTTTTGTACCATACTTCACCATGGCGGTCAGTGCGTATTCGTGAAATACATGTACCGTACACATCTATACATACATAAGAGTTGTTGTTTATATCGCAACGATATTTCAACCCTTCGTTTTAGGACTCTGTCTTCCTTTACGTTTTGGCGGCCCTCTCCTCCCCTCCGTCTCCCCCCATCCCTCTCCCACCGTTCCCTGTAAAGAACATTCCTCACCGGTGCCAAGGCTGCAGCAGCAATAGCAGCAGCAGCTCTGGGTGAGGAGGGACCCTTGGCAGGTATGAAGCGGCCTGCATGCCCCCGCACAACCGCGTTGCATAAGGGCCCCGCGTGTCTGCACGGGCGTGCATCTCCACGTGGGCCGAACGTCCGCACCCCCCCCACCCCCCACGGTGTTGCCGTCTCCAAAAACAACTCCCAGGTGAAACCTCCGCAGCGCGCGGGGCATCGTTGCTCGCCAACGTTCGTCGTCATCATCGTCGTCATCATCCTCGTCACATCATCATCGTCACGTCATCATCGCCGTCACATCATCATCATCGTCGTCATCATCGTCGTCGTCATCGTCCTCGTCACATCATCATCGTCACATCATCGCCGTCACATCATCATCATCGTCGTCATCATCGTCGTCGTCATCGTCCTCGTCGTCATCATCATCGTCACATCATCGCCGTCACATCATCATCATCGTCGTCATCATCGTCGTCGTCATCGTCCACGTCACATCATCATCGTCACATCATCGCCGTCACATCATCATCATCGTCGTCATCATCGTCGTCGTCATCGTCCTCGTCACATCATCATCGTCACATCATCGCCGTCACATCATCATCATCATCGTCGTCATCATCGTCGTCGTCATCGTCCTCGTCGTCATCATCATCGTCACATCATCGCCGTCACATCATCATCATCGTCGTCATCATCGTCATCGTCCTCGTCGTCATCATCATCGTCACATCATCGCCGTCACATCATCATCATCGTCGTCATCATCGTCGTCATCGTCGTCTTCACCATCCTCATCACATCATCATCGTCGTCGTCATCATCATCGTCACATCGTCATCATCATCGTCGTCATCTCTTCACGACCTTGGCGCGATGCAGCGAGCCCATCGTCTAAGCGCCGACGGCTGATGTCATCCCAGTTGACAATCCTGTCGGGCGAGAATCTTCATTTCTCCCCCCCCCCTCGGGACTTTGGCGGCCGATCCGTCGTTAGGCTCGACAACCGACCCATCCACGTAACCATGAACAGAATCCGATGAGCTGTAAAGCTCTTTGTTCTCATAAATGTCCAGTAGGGGCGGGTCAGAACGTGACAACAACAATACAACAAGCACAATAGGAGTGTAAAGTACAGCAAAGGTAAACAAATCAATATAGACAAATACAGCTAAACAATTATTATGTTTATCTTGCCAGGTAAGGCTCACTCAGCTCTTCTTTTTCAGAAGCGAGCTGGCCACAAATGAAAAGCTTAGCCTCTCCAGCTTGCAGTCACGTGCCCATCATCATCATCAGCAGCAGCAACATCATCAGCAGCTACGATCTATCCACTGCTGGGTGAAGGCCTCTCCCAAAAGGGGCATGAAGTCACCAGGGGCCCAATGTCAATGCAGACAACTCGGCACTTCCGAAGGACAGGGACAGCCGGCACAGGCAGGGGGCAGCACACCACGAGTCAGGAGGGGGGTGAACGGGGGAGGGAGGAGGGGGGGGGGCTCAGCCCTTCACCAACAATTCACGCTTCAATCACTTTCATCAGCTGTGACCTATCCACTGGTCTCCCCCATTTACATCTTGCATGTGTACGTTGGACTTCTTCTTGGTTCTTTCGGTAAAGTCACGTAGAATGGAAATAATACAATAATACAAATAAAACATAATACAATAATTCTCACGACGTTTCGGCCACAACGCAAGCAGCCGTCCTCAGGTGGAGAGCAGGTCTGTCGAGTAGACAGAGTCTGAATGACACACTCCAGGCTTGGAGCGACTATTTAAGCTGGGATGGAGGGGGGAAGGGCGCCTTGACAAAATAATTTGCACATCAAGAGGAATTTAGCATATTTATGGGAAATGCAGATATGCGATTAGTACTACGTTGAACTTCTTTCGCGCCGTACGTGACCAAACGCGCTAATCGGAGGTGCGGGTGGAAGGACAACAAAAATCGTCTCATGCAACGATCCGCCATCTGGGAGTCAAGCTTCTCCACACGAGCCGACTTTACCGAAATGTATCCACATGGTGGATGTCCTCTCGGGCATGCTCTCTCTCTTTCGCTCCCACCTTTGGCTGCCACTCTGTCCTGAGTCTCGACCACGGACAATCCACGTAACCATCAAGGTTCATACTCTTTGCTTCTTTCGGTAAAGTCACGTCGGTATAAATTAAAATGAATCACTAGAACCAAAGAGTATGGATTCCTGCAGTCACGAAAGCTTAAAATCAACATCAAGGTTCACCTTTTTGCTAGCAATGAAAACTTTAATTCTTTAGAACTGCTTTTTGTCTTTAGTCTGTTGTCCTTCCCCCGCACCTATAATTAGCACGGTTGGCTACGTACGGTGCGAAAGAAGTTCAACTTACGTACAAGCGTGCACGTGTCTTTCTGTCTCCCGGTGTAACTCAAAGCTTGCACTGCTCCGTGTTTCTATTCTTCACTTTTCATCTTTTTTTGTTAAAAATTTTTTTGTGAAAATCCATATTTCCGTCCATAAATGCATTGATGAATACATTTTTTTTTCATTTAAGGTGATTTATATAATTTGCATTTGATATCTGCTCCGGGTATTCCTTACCTCCTGTCCCTCTAACTCTCAAGCGTGCCTCTCTCCACGCTTACTTTGCGACACTTTCGAGCTTTCATTCCACGTTCTTTGTCGACTGTAATTTAAAATTCATATAATGATGATGATAATAACGTACAGGATAAACGTGACCTCGTCAAGTGACATTCCATATGGCACGCTAATCATTCGGTGGGTCAATTTCGTGCTTGTGTCATGGCCAATTTAACCAAACCTGCAATTATTTAGAAATGTTCCCAGGGAGAAAAAATAATAACAACAAGAGGGCTTCTGTGTGCACGTGTTTTATGCCGCAGATTAATACAATTGCCCCCCCCCCCCACCCGAATTAAATCTAAATTTAAAGATACAAACGAGGTGGTACTCGCGGGGAATTGATACGGCGAGCTGGAATTTACTGGGGAGTCGAATGAGAAGTAATGTGGGGGGGAGTGCACGTGTGCAGGACACACGCCGTCAAGAGGCTGAGCTGGAGAATGAATGGATATTGGCCCTGCAAGGAAACCGTCGAAGGAACGATAGCAAGAGAGCGAATCAGCTGGTGGACGGTGCACGAAGGATAAGCAATGAAACTAATTATTTTTTTATTGTTACCACGTAAGGCCTCACTGAGCTATTTTGCTATTTTTTTTAGAAGCAGCTTGGCCACAAATGATAGCTCAACGAAGTGGGCTTATCATTTGGAAATGTACAACAGTCAAATAGTCCGAACGCATGTTCATCCTAAATGTGGAGGGAAACACCGGAGGACCCGGAGAAAATTCCACGCCACCACGGGGAGAGAGAGAGACGCGCCAACTCCAAATATACAGCAGGCGTCAGTGGTCGGGATCAAACCCACGACCCCTTGCATACCAGGCGAGGTAGTTAACATCTCGCCACCGTGGCGCCCTTTATCACACGTTCAGATGGCGAACGTGTGTAAAAGATCGCCCTTGAACGTCAACCCTCATCTACGAGAAAAATAACGATGATGACGATGATGACGATGGTGGTGGTGCTGATTTAATTATGAGCGGCTCCTCACTCGTCGAAGGGGCCAGTGACGCAATGCTCGGTGACCTCACATTCACATTTGAGGGCATTGAAACGAGACGAACGCGGCGTCCTGTGTGATCACCCCGCTCGTCAGACGCAGTTTTGACGAGGACGTCGTCGTTTTAACTCGTGTGGGCTGCGGTCGTAACGCGCTGTGCTAGGAACCGGGCCACCCGAGTTTGAATCCCGCGCCCCTGTTGAACATCGGCGGCGAGTGTTTATCCGAACCACATTCGTCAATAGCACTGCAGCCTCACTAGAGAATAGAAAACACGCGGCGTTCCGGGAAAAGCGCTTTCTTCGTGACACAAGGCCGTTGCCCAAAACGTTTCCTAGTATATATTTCTTTTTTTTTAAATACTTTATATTAAGTTCACTTGCTTGCTTGCTTGCGCGCTTACGACCGTGCAAATCTTTCGGTCGTTTTTTAACCCACTTCCCGTGATCCAATCGAGCTGACATTTTGCACACAGACTCGTTGTGCGTGACAATTTATTTTCGTGAAAAAATTTTTCCAAAATTTTCCACTTTTTAGGAACATTTTTTTTCATATTTAATTTAAAATACCAATGTGATAAAAATGAAACTCTTACTCAAGAAAAACACAAATGAATAATAAAATAAAACCGATGCCACGCATATAAAGGATTTATAGTGAAAAACTTTGTTTTTACGGGTTAATTTTTTAGGCAGTGTCATTGATGGAAGGTGGTACGTTTGTCTTGCGTGTGTTAACTGTGCTTTGTGCACCATTGCGAACGCTGCAGCAGACAATCATTTGATATCTTGACCGGCTCTGTAATCACCTCCCTCCCCCCCAACTCCGTTCACCAACTCTCACTGACCAGGGTGGTGAAGTATGTACTCACCCATGACCGACACGGCGCGGAGAGACCTTCACGCATTGGTGGATCGATAATTAATGGAAGCACTTTATTTGTTTATTTTACGTCTGCGATCTTGCTTTTGCTCAGATGTTTGGCGCCACCTGTTGTTAAAACGTTTGCGTATGAACCAATGGACCTCATCACCTCCCTGTTTGGTGGTGATGAACTTGGTGGTGGAATCTTGACTTAAAGCTTTCGTGACTGCAGGAATTCATATTCTCTGGGTCTTTCGGTGAAGTCACGTAGATAGGTTGAACCTATCTACGATGAACCTATCGACGTGACTTTACCGAAAGAATATTGGTGGTGGAAATTCCACATTTCTGCGGCAGGGGCTTTCCCATCTACAAAGCAACCGCTGTTGACTTTTTAAAAAGTAAGCCGTTTAGTTTTTTTTATAGCCCACGTGCTACGAAGAAGGGCCGGTGACTAAAACGTCGCCAATTATATATGGGGGCTTCATTTTAAAGCTACATTGTTATTCACGAATTCGTTGAGTATTTTTTGTTCAGAATCAGCATCAGAATATTGATTTACACTGGAGGAATCCGATGACCTATAAAGCTCTTTTTCACAAATGTCCAGTAGGGGCGGGTCAGAACGTTTCAACAACAAATAATAGAAAAACACGATAGGAGTGCAAAGTATTACAAAGGTAAACAATTCACTGTTAAAATTATATACGTATAAGTAAAACTAAACTATCTTCTTGGTTCTTTCGGTAAAGTCACGTAGAAGGGAAGTAATAAAATAATAAAAATAAAACATAATAAAATAATTCTCACGACGTTTCGGCCACAACGCAAGCAGCCGTCCTCAGGTGAAGAACATGTCTGTCGATAAGACAGAGTCTAAATGACACGTCTTAGGCTTGGAGTGTCTATTTAAGCTGTGAGGGAGGAGAAAGAGAGCCTTGACAAAAGAATTTGCATTTGAAGAGGAATTTAGCATATTTATTCCTCTTCAAATGCAATTTTTTTTGTCAAGGCTCTCTTTCTCCTCCCTCACAGCTTAAATAGACACTCCAAGCCTAAGACGTGTCATGTAGACTCTGTCTTATCGACAGACATGTTCTTCACCTGAGGACGGCTGCTTGCGTTGTGGCCGAAACGTCGTGAGAATTATTTTATTATGTTTTATTTTTATTATTTTATTACTTCCCTTCTACGTGACTTTACCGAAAGAACCAAGAAGATGAATCCCTGCAGTCACGAAAGCTTTAAATCGAAAACTAAACTATATATGTTATCTTACCAGGTAAAGCCCACTGAGATATTAACTCATCTTTCAGAAGCGACCTGGCCACAAATGACAGCTCAACAAAGCGGAGCATGATGTGGAAATGCATAGTGGAAAAATAATCTAAATCTGTGGTTCTTAACCTGGGGTGCACGCACCTGGGGATGAGAGATGCCCTTTCTGGGGGTGTGAGACGTGGCCAGATCTTTTTGAAGGTAAACAATCGAAAACACAAATTAAGTACGGGAACATAGTGATAGGTTTTTACCCTTTAAACTGGTACAAAAACTGACACCTTTATACAAGGCATCATGTTTGCAATAACCACAACACAAGCAGTCAAAACGCAAACAAAATGAAACAATGATATGCATGATGATAATGATATCCGCTGTCCTTATCATTATCATCATCATCAGAGTTGTTTCATTTTGTTTGCATTTTGACTGCTTGTATTGTGGTTATTGCAAACATGATGCCTTGTATAAAGGTGTCAGTTTCTGTACCAGTTTAAAGGGTAAAAACCCATCACTATATTTTGCCACTGCTAAAGGAGGTCTCATAGTGTAAGTACGGGAACGTAAGCACAGCTGCTTGGTGTAATCAAACCTTCATGGTCAACGAGGCATGTATGTTTCATTCTGTGTATTCGTGCGTTTTCGTCTCCGCAACGTGGCAGGTACGTATGTATGTTGAACTTCCTTCGCACCGTACGTAGCCAACCGTGCTAATCGGAGGTGTCGGGGAAGGACAACAAACTAAACACACCAATCAGTTCTCTACGTGGCGCTGGCGTTCTCCGCGCACATTCGATATTTCTCCTGCACGATATCCACGCTGCAGCCTGGATTACCCCCTTCCTCGACCACCCCGAATGGCTCAACACACGTGCTGAGCACCGCTGGCATGCGGCCTAGGGAACTTGTGGGGTGCATTGTTCATACAGCAAGCGTCATTCGCTTCCACCGTGGACTCTACACACACGCGCGCATGGAACTTGTGGTGTGCATTGTTCATAGAGCAAGCGTCATTCGCTTACACCGTGGACTCTACACACACGCGCATGGAGCTTGTGATGTGCATTGTTCATAGAGCAAGCGTCATTCGCTTCCACCGTGGACTCTACACACACGCGCATGGAACTTGTGGTGTGCATTGTTCATAGAGCAAGCGTCATTCGCTTCCACCGTGGACTCTACACACACGCGCATGGAACTTGTGGTGTGCATTGTTCATAGAGCAAGCGTCATTCGCTTCCACCGTGGACTCTACACACACGCGCATGGAACTTGTGGTGTGCATTGTTCATAGAGCAAGCTTCATTCGCTTCCACCGTGGACTCTACACACACGCGCGCATGGAACTTGTGGTGTGCATTGTTCATAGAGCAAGCGTCATTTGCTTCCACCGTGGACTCTACACACACGCGCATGGAACTTGTGGTGTGCATTGTTCATAGAGCAAGCGTCATTCGCTTCCACCGTGGACTCTACACACACGCGCATGGAACTTGTGGTGTGCATTGTTCATAGAGCAAGCTTCATTCGCTTCCACCGTGGACTCTACACACACGCGCGCATGGAACTTGTGGTGTGCATTGTTCATAGAGCAAGCTTCATTCGCTTCCACCGTGGACTCTACACACACGCGCGCATGGAGCTTGTGATGTGCATTGTTCATAGAGCAAGCGTCATTTGCTCCCACCGTGGACTCTACACACGCGCGCATGGAACTTGTGGTGTGCATTGTTCATAGAGCAAGCTTCATTCGCTTCCACCGTGGACTCTACACACACGCGCGCATGGAACTTGTGGTGTGCATTGTTCATAGAGCACGCGTCATTCGCTTCCACCGTGGACTCTACACACACGCCGATGGAACTTGTGGTGTGCATTGTTCATACAGCAAGCGTCATTCGCTTCCACCGTGGACTCTACACACACGCGCATGGAACTTGTGGTGTGCATTGTTCATAGAGCAAGCTTCATTCGCTTCCACCATGGACTTTACACACACGCCCATGGAACTTGTGGTGTGCATTGTTCATAGAGCACGCGTCATTCGCTTCCACCGTGGACTCTACACACACGCCCATGGAACTTGTGGTGTGCATTGTTCATAGAGCAAGCGTCATTCGCTTCCACCGTGGACTCTACACACACGCCCATGGAACTTGTGGTGTGCATTGTTCATAGAGCAAGCGTCATTCGCTTCCACCGTGGACTCTACACACACGCCCATGGAACTTGTGGTGTGCATTGTTCATACAGCAAGCTTCATTCTTTTCCACCGTGGACTTTACACACACGCCCATGGAACTTGTGGTGTGCATTGTTCATAGAGAAAGCTTCGTTCCCTTCCACCGTGGACTCTACACACACACGCCCATGGAACTTGTGGTGTGCATTGTTCATACAGCAAGCGTCATTCGCTTCCACCGTGGACTCTACACACACGCCCATGGAACTTGTGGTGTGCATTGTTCATAGAGCAAGCGTCATTCGCTTCCACCGTGGACTCTACACACACGCCCATGGAACTTGTGGTGTGCATTGTTCATAGAGCAAGCGTCATTCGCTTCCACCGTGGACTCTACACACACGCGCATGGAACTTGTGGTGTGCATTATTCATAGAGCAAGCGTCATTCGCTTCCACCATGGACTCTACACACACACGCCCATGGAACTTGTGGTGTGCATTGTTCATAGAGCAAGCGTCATTCGCTTCCACCGTGGACTCTACACACACGCCCATGGAACTTGTGGTGTGCATTGTTCATACAGCAAGCGTCATTCGCGTCCACCGTGGACTCTACACACACGCGCATGGAACTTGTGGTGTGCATTGTTCATAGAGCACGCGTCATTCGCTTCCACCGTGGACTCTACACACACGCCGATGGAACTTGTGGTGTGCATTGTTCATAGAGCACGCGTCATTCGCTTCCACCGTGGACTCTACACACACGCCCATGGAACTTGTGGTGTGCATTGTTCATACAGCAAACGTCATTCGCGTCCACCGTGGACTCTACACACACGCGCATGGAACTTGTGGTGTGCATTGTTCATAGAGCACGCGTCATTCGCTTCCACCGTGGACTCTACACACACGCCGATGGAACTTGTGGTGTGCATTGTTCATAGAGCACGCGTCATTCGCTTCCACCGTGGACTCTACACACACGCCGATGGAACTTGTGGTGTGCATTGTTCATAGAGCACGCGTCATTCGCTTCCACCGTGGACTCTACACACACGCCGATGGAACTTGTGGTGTGCATTGTTCATAGAGCACGCGTCATTCGCTTCCACCGTGGACTCTACACACACGCGCATGGAACTTGTGGTGTGCATTGTTCATACAGCAAGCGTCATTCGCGTCCACCGTGGACTCTACACACACGCGCATGGAACTTGTGGTGTGCATTGTTCATAGAGCAAGCTTCATTCTTTTCCACCGTGGACTTTACACACACGCCCATGGAACTTGTGGTGTGCATTGTTCATAGAGCAAGCTTCATTCGCTTCCACCGTGGACTCTACACAAGCCCATGGCTCCATTGGCGCTAGAGGGCAGCAAATACTGCCCGGGGTTATTTTGGATTTTTTTTGTTGCGGTATGATATTGGTGGTCAAAAGATGTCGACAATATGAGACATCAAAATAGTTATAAATATTATGACTCAGGGTAAGGGGTGAAGATGTACAGCGCTTTGTCAATCCACTGCTGGATGAGAGCCTCCCCGCGCCATTCGAATTGTGTGCGCTATTTGAGCATACTTCACCACGCTGGTAAGTGTGAGTTGGTGAATGGGATGCGAGCCATGAATCGGTTCATATATCAATCTCCATTGATGTTTAAGCCATAGTCCCGAATAAAATCTGGGCACACCGGATTCATGGCACAAGTACGCTAACGACTGCACCACCACTACAGCCCAATTTCAATTCATCATTGTCAGGGTGTGATCTATCTACGGCTCGATGTGTGTCCTCCGCAAGTTCACGTTGCCATGCAACAATCCGATTCAGATATCACTCGCCGCCGATGTGGCCAGGAAGTCAACTGAGGTCACCGTGTTCAGAGGGAACGTTCAATAACTGCTGTGCGCCACCACTCTTCCACTAATGTTTTTTTTTATGTTAAAAACATAACTGACAAAAAAAACAATGACGATCATCAAACGTAATTCAAAAAAGTCTTTAGAAATGTGCGTTTAGAGCATTTGACTGCTATAAAGATCCACACGATGAGCCACTTCGTTGAGCTGTCGTTTATGGCCAGGTCGCTTCTGAAAAAGAGCTACATAGCTCAGTGAGCATTAGTTTAAAAAAAATGTTCTTATGGAAATACGATGAAATTGAGATTTGAAATGTTAATTGAGTGGGCTATTTAGACGTTCAACGGTTTAAAACCTCGGACGAAAGTGAATAGAAGGAACACTCATTTGCATGGGAATAATAAGGCATCATCAAAGTTGGAACATTTGCTGAGCTATCGAGTGTGCAGGTGGTGCCGAGTGACACTCAACAACACAAACCACACACACTCACAACAATAGACTGTTAGGGCAAGTGCTGTTCGCGGGTAGAACCTATGAAGGCCAGCTCGGTACACGAGGCGGTGGGTGGCCAACACCACGCCCGGCCGCTGAGTCAACCTAGGGGAGGCCCAGGACCGGTTCAGATAATCATCGCTGGTGTTAGCCATGAGCGGGAATCGAACTCGGGTGGCGGAGGTTAGTAGCGCAGCGCGCTGACTACTACACCACCGCTCCCCATACCACACACACACACACAGTACGCACCTCCGATTCCTCCAGTCTAAATTAAGATTCTTCTTTGGATTTTGTCCTTCCCCCGCACCTCCGATTAGCACAATTGGCTACGTACGGTGCGAAAGAAGATCAACATACACGCATACGAACCGCGGCAGAGGGGCCAAGGTTCCAGACTACAAAGAGAGGGGAGTGGTGGTGGGGGGGTGAGGAAATTAGACAGAAGGCCACATTTCACTGGTAGGAACGAAGAGAACCAGCTTAGGTGTAGCAACATCGCCCCCTACTGCAAACACTTGGCAGGACCCTACAAAAACCTTTAGACTCAGTGAGGCTTTCCTGGTTAAACAAGTGTAACATTCCCTTATAATTCCCTGAGATAGTTTTTAATTATTAAAACATTTAAATTAAAAATTAACTCACAGCAGCCTAAAGCCTACTTCTTCTTCTTTAGTGCTGCCTAACGGCGTGTGCGACTTCACGATGATATTGGTCCCGGTCTAGCACGGCGTGTAGAGTTTGTGCTGTTGTTAATTGTAGCCATGTTTTGATGTTACTGAGCCATGTCGTTTTTGGCCGTCCTGGTCGTTTTTTCCCTTCGATTTTTCCTTCCAGGATTTGCTTTAATAGCTGGTATTTGTGGTCGTTTCGAGCAATGTGGCCTAGGTAGCAGAGGTGGGACAAAGTCATTGTTATGCAAGTCCAAGTCGAGTCGCAAGTCATCAAATTCATGACTCGAGTCTGACTCGAGTCCAAGTCACATGACTCGAGTCCACATCTCATAGGTGGGACAAAGTCATTGTTATGCAAGTCCAAGTCGAGTCGCAAGTCATCAAATTCATGACTCGAGTCTGACTCGAGTCCAAGTCACATGACTCGAGTCCACACCTCTGCTAGGTAGTAACACTTCCTGCTAATGATGGTCTTCAGCAGTTGCCTGTCAGTGCCCATATCTTGCAGAACTTGTGTATTGGTGGTTTTGGCTGTCCATGGGATTTTCAGCATTCTTCGATACAGCCACATCTCGATAGCTTCAAGCCTTTTTGTTGCTGTTGTTGTCAATGTCCACGTCTCTACTCCGTACAGCAAAATTGACCAGATGTAGCATTTCAGTGTGCACAGTTTCAGTGATGTACTCAAGTTGCGGTCTGCAAGGAGTGTTTTCCATTTAATAAATGCTTGCCTTGCTTGTTCAATTCTGCTCTTGATTTCGACTTCATGGTTCAACTGATCGTCAATGATTACACCAAGGTATTTAAATCGGTGTACTTGTTCCAATTTTTCGCTGCCAAGCTTGATTGTTATTTCGCTTGTAGTTCGGCTGACCTTCATAACCTTTGTTTTCTTTTTATTAATTCGTAAGCCCCATATTTGACTCTCTGTGGCAACCTCGTCCAAGATTTGTTGTAGGTCTTGTTCCGAATCGGCCAGCAGTGCAGTGTCGTCAGCATACCTGATGTTGTTGATATATTGTCCATTGACTTTAATACCAATGTGTTTATCTGCTAGTGTTCGATCAAAAATCTGCTCCGAGTAGATGTTGAAAAGACTGGGTGAAAGTGGGCAGCCTTGTCGTACACCTTTTTGTATTGGTGTTGGATCTGTCAATTCGTTGTCATATCGGAGTTGGGCTGTTTGCTTCCAATAAAGAGCAATGATGAAGTTGATGTCGTTTTTATCTAGTCCCAGTTGTTTTAATAGAGCAGCTAGTCGGTCGTGGTCGACTGAGTCAAAGGCATTCTCGTAATCTATGAAGCAGATGTACACTTCTTTCTGATGTTCGTAGCATCGCTGTAGTAGTATCTGTAGACAGAAGATTGCTTCTCTTGTGCCTAGTCCTTTGCAGAAGCCAAACTGTGTGTTCTTCAATGCATTTTCGCATGTGGAGCGTATGCGCTGTTGGATCACCTTCAGGAAGACTTTCAGCACGTGGCTCATCAAGCTTATCAGTCTGTAGTCCTCGCATTTCCGGCTTGTTGCTTTCTTTGGTATGGCCACAAAGATGGATTGTAGCCAGTCGGATGGAATTTTATTGCCATTGTATATTTGATTGTACCAATTAGTCAGTTGTCGTATGTTGTTACTGTCTAATAGTTTGAGCAATTCTACATGGATTGTGTCGGGCCCGCACGCTTTGCCTGACTTAGCTGTTTTGATTGCATGTTCTACTTCTGATGTTAAAATGTGTAGAGCGTCTTTCGACATCTGTTGGTCTTTTTCTGCAGATGTTCTCGCGGCGCCATAGAGCTTGTGTATATAGTTTGTCCAGGTGTCCATTTTTTCCTGTTTATTTAGGATTGGTTGGTTGTTGTCCGCATACAATGTAGCTGTTGAGGCTGGTCTGTAGATGTTACCAGCTTCTTTGAGCTTCTTGTGCAGAGTAAAATTGTCATGTTTTTTAATTAGTTCTTCAATCTCGGCGCATTGTTCTTCCATCCACTTTTCTTTTGCCTGTCGAATTGCTTCTCTGATCTTCTGTTGCATTTGTTTGTACTTCTCCAAGTTGTTATTTTTGTAAATTCTTCGTTTGCTCATTAGATCGAGAATACAATGTGTCATCCATCGTTGTTTCTTTTTCGGTGGCTGATGTCCCAGCATGACTTCTGTTGTTTCTGTGATGCATTGTTTGAACGAGCGCCAGTACTCCTGAACATCTGCTGTTTCTGTTGTTATTGAGCGGATGCTATCGTTGAGATGTTGCTGTACTTGTCTTTTATCGGCGCTGTTCTTCAGTTTCTCCAGGTCTGCTCGTCTCGTCTTTGTACATTGTATTGATCGCAATTTGAGTCTTATTGTAGCTGTTACTGGGTTATGATCTGACGATATATCGACTCCAGGGTAGGTTTTTGCTGTAATCACACTGGACTTAAACCTGATGTTAATTAGGATATAATCGATTTGGTTCCTGACGATGTTGTTGTCGGAGTCTTGCGGCGAGGTCCACGTGTACAGTCGTCGAGGTGGTAATTGGAACCACGTGTTAGCAATACTGAAACGTTCTTCTTGGCAGAATTGAACCAGTCTGTCGCCTCGTTCATTCCTTGTTCCTAGTCCGTGTTCTCAGACAATGTTCTGCATTCGACCGTGGCCAACCTTGGCGTTGAAGTCGCCGAGGATTATAGTGATGTCTTGCTTCTTCAGTGGCTTCAGCGTGTTGGTTAGTTGCTCATAGAACGATTCGATTTCATGATCTTGTTTATCTGCTGTTGGAGCATAAACCTGTAGAATGTTCACGTTGACTTTGTTGCCTGCTAATTGTAGTAGTGCTATTCGTTCTGATACTGGGGTAAAGTTGTTGACTTTATTCGCTAATTTCTTGTGTACTATAAAGGCGACACCGTATGTTTGTTTGGTGTTTTCTTCTCCTCCGGAGCAGAAGATGTGGTGTTCACTCGATATAAACTTTTTTGTTCCAGGCCATTTAGTTTCGCTTAGACCGATTATGTTGATTTTAAGTCGATCCATTTCTTGTATGACATTGGCTAGTTTTCCTGCTTTAAGTAAACTTCTAACGTTCCAAGTTGCTACTTTGAAAGGGTTCTTTGACACAAGCTCGGAGATTCTTAGCACCCCTGTCCTATTTAAAGGACGCCGATACTCAGGGCCTTTGTTGATTTTGCTTGTCATCATTGAAGTTTTCAAGGGATAAATAATCCAAGTAGTTTCCCGTTGCTTTCTTGGATCACAATTTATTTGAAAAGGTCATGTGGGGACCTTTCGAAACGGGTTTTGTCTGACGTCTCCACTGAAGTCTTCCTGCCTTGGGTGACCCTTCTGAGAGCACTAGGCTCTCGACGGTATAGCGATCAGCTTCTCAGACGTACACAAACTCTCTCGCCGCATTAAGGCACCGTTTCTCGAGAGAGCTAAAGCCTACAGCTAGGCCTAAAGCCTAGAACTAGACCTCAAACTCTCCCTTCGTATCGTACCCCCGCCATTTCATTTTATTATAGCCATTCATTTGTTCGTTCCTACCAGCCCACCCCGCAGGGACCTGTTATTAATTGCACCAGTGCCAATGCCAACCACACTCCGCCACTGGTTGGAACTACTTGCACATATCATTAAGTACTGTTGGTGCTCGTGTAAAGTTAATGGGGTGAGTGCAACAAACAGAAAACGTAGTCGAGTGTGCATTTTTGTAAAATGCGGTTGCTTCATATATATGTGTGTGTGTGACGCGGTGACGTGGGAGTTATGATCGTTTGGCAAATCACCCCTCCAGCCTTTCATGCTGTTGGTAAAATATTGCTTCCAAAGTTCATGAGCAAAATTTGCGCGCACACACACACACACAGGTTGTTTAACCGTGTGTCTCCTGGCCAGGTGAGGCAATGCAAGGTTACGACCACAGGTGAGATAACCAAAGGTGAGGGCCACAATGGCGAAATGTTAATTACCTCACATGGCATACAGAAGGTCGTGGGTTCGATCCCAACCCTGACAACTGCTGTATATTTGGAGTCTGTGTGTCTCTTTCCCCATAGTCGCATGGATTTTTTTCCAGGTTCTCCGGTTTTTCCCTCCACATTTAGAATCGACACGCGTTTAGAGTATTTGGCTGTGATACATTTCCACGCGATAAGCCACTTCGTTGAGCTATCATTTGTGGCCAGGTCACTTTTGAAAAAGAGCTCTACAGCTCAGTGAGCAATTCAACCTTTTCAAAATTACAAAATGGATTAATGCATCAGCCATGATCAATCCACTGCTGAATGGAGACGTCCCAAAAGCGTCGCCATCCCTCGCAATCCTGCGGGCGATAATGCTGCACGTGGGCTGATTTCATCGCTCCATCTCCGCGGCGGATGTACTCTCTCGGACGCGTACCATCTCTTGGCCGCCATTCCATCACTATTCTTCACCATTTGTCATCATCATCATCATCTCTTCGATCGACGTGTCACTGCCCCAGGCCGCCCTTAACACATTCCTCTTGCGGAGGGAGCTGGTAGGAACGTTGGGTTGATCGGTCAATGGCAGGGTCAACGGCGGCGTGGTGTATTCCGCAAATATGGCCGACTGTGAGGGCGGGCACAAGCCGGCGTGAGTAGGTTAAGCGTTGAGTTTTATAAGGGCACCACGGGGTGACCAGCCCCTCCTCATCCAGCACCACCCCTCCCACCCCCCACCCAGCCTCTCCCCACCCAGCCCCACCCTCCGCACCCAGCCCCTCCCTACCTTCCCCTCCCCACCCAGCCCCACCCTCCCTCCCCACCCAGCCCCTCCCCACCCTCCCCTCCCCACCCAGCCCCTTCGTCCCCACCCAGCCCCTCCCTGCACGACGGGCGGACACAATAATCCCCTGTGGGCTGGTGTAACCAGGAGGTTCCTACCAGTATAAAGACTTTGTATTGTCTTCAACCGGCATAGGTTCTCTAATCCACGTGTTACTCTCTCTCTCTCTCTCATTGTCTCTCAATGCAATTCCAAGAATGCACCCCCCCACGCTTCTTCGTGCACTTTCCAGCCAAGTCTTTACGTTCCATTATCTTTGTTAACGTCAACGTTTCTCTGAACACGTGCGTGTAGTACGTGTAACAATAGTGTCTTACAGTACTCGCGTCACGGGTTTTGTTGCATAGAGCAGTGTGTAAGATCGTCGCCGTCCTCTGTGAAGACCGGTATCTGCCATGGGAATGTGGAATTTCCACTGCTAGCAGAGTGCTCCCAAAGACGATGAGCGCTGCATCCCCATCACCGCGTGCAGAAACCGACACGGTTTAATTTAATCTGCACGTACACCGCCGTTATAGTCTGATGCTCTGTAACATTTTATTGTAATGCTCAGTTTTGTATTTAATGACATTGTAATTAACTTCCCTACTCAAACAGGCTTAGGAGAAGGCATTTTTACAGATTTAGATAATGACACGGATTAAGCGGTAAGACCAATTCGTGTGTGGCTAAGCCACGTGTAAGATAAATGAAAGCATTGTTAGAACTGCAGATAAGCCCATTTGCAAACATTTAGACTTTCTGAATAAAACTCCACCTATTTTCTTGGTTCTTTCGGTAAAGTCATGTAGAAGGGAAATAATAAAATAATAAAAATAAAACAAAAAAATAATTCTCACGACGTTTCGGCCACAACGCAAGCAGCCGTCCTCAGGTGAAGAACAGGTACCTAATTAACGAACTTGAACTCAAGTTCAAGTTCGTTAATTAGGTATAGCCCTGTGAGCCATTCGGCTCTTGAATCGGGTGCAACCACAACAAACAAAAAACAAAAACATGAACAAAAAAACATCTTAAAGTGACTATATGTGACTGAGTGCAAACAGAAAATCCAAGAAAAGACAGCAAAATATTGCAGAAAAAAACACCGCACACCAACGCAGTGTGCAAAAATCCCAGTGGGATGCAAGTCTCCGCCTACTTAGACCACTTCGGCCTTGGAAGGAAACGTGCGATTCACACATTAAGTGTGACATGACACAGGTGTGAGGACAGGATGTGAAGTCGGGTAGGTGTGAGGCAATGTTTGAGATCACACAGGTGTGAGGTGAGACAGATGTGAGGTGAGACAGGTGTGAGGTGAGACAGGTGTGAGGTGAGGCAGGAGTGAGGTGAGACAGGTGTAAGGTGAGGCAGGAGTGAGGTGAGACAGGTGTAAGGTGAGGCAGGAGTGAGGTGAGACAGGTGTGAGGTGAGACAGGTGTGAGGTGAGGCAGGAGTGAGGTGAGACAGGTGTGAGGTGAGACAGGTGTGGGGTGAGGCAGGAGTGAGGTGAGACAGGTGTGAGGTGAGGCAGGAGTGAGGTGAGACAGGTGTGAGGTGAGACAGGTGTGAGGTGAGGCAGGAGTGAGTTAAGATAGGTGTGAGGTGAGACAGGAGTGAGGTGAGACAGGTGTGAGGTGAGACAGGTGTGAGGTGAGACAGATGTGAGGTCAGACAGGTGTGAGGTGAGACAGGTGTGAGGTGAGGCAGGAGTGAGTTGAGACAGGTGTGAGGTGAGACAGGAGTGAGGTGAGACAGGTGTGAGGTGAGACAGGTGTGAGGTGAGGCAGGAGTGAGGTGAGACAGGTGTGAGGTGAGACAGGTGTGAGGTGAGACAAGAGTGAGGTGAGACAGGTGTGATGTGAGACAGGTGTGAGGTGAGACAGGTGTGAGGTGAGAGAGGTGTGAGGTGAGGCAGGTGTGAGGTGAGACAGGTGTGAGGTGAGACAGGTGTGAGGTGAGGCAGGTGTGAGGTGAGACAGGTGTGAGGTGAGGCAGGTGTGAGGTGAGACAGGTGTGAGGTGAGACAGGTGTGAGGTGAGGCAGGTGTGAGGTGAGACAGGTGTGAGGTGAGACAGGTGTGAGGTGAGACAGGTGTGAGGTGAGGCAGGAGTGAGGTGAGACAGGTGTGAGGTGAAACAGGTGTGAGGTGAGGCAGGTGTGAGGTGAGGCAGGTGTGAGGTGAGGCAGGAGTGAGGTGAGGCAGGAGTGAGGTGAGGCAGGTGTGAGGTGAGGCAGGAGTGAGGTGAGGCAGGAGTGAGGTGAGACAGGTGTGAGGTGAGGCAGGAGTGAGGTGAGACAGGAGTGAGGTGAGACAGGTGTGAGGTGAGGCAGAGTGAGGTGAGACAGGTGTGAGGTGAGACAGGTGTGGGGTGAGGCAGGAGTGAGGTGAGACAGGTGTGAGGTGAGGCAGGAGTGAGTTGAGACAGGTGTGAGGTGAGGCAGGTGTGAGGTGAGGCAGGAGTGAGGTGAGACAGGTGTGAGGTGAGACAGGTGTGAGGTGAGACAGGTGTGAGGTGAGGCAGGTGTGAGGTGAGGCAGGTGTGAGACTAGACAGGTGTGAGGTGAGACAGGTGTGAGGTGAGACAGGTGTGAGGTGAGACAGGTGTGAGGTGAGACAGGTGTGAGACTAGACAGGTGTGAGGTGAGGCAGGTGTGAGACTAGACAGGAGTGAGGTAACACAGGAGTGAGGCAGGTTTCGTTGGTTAAAGTGTCTATGATAAAAGATAATAAAACAAACCTCAAACCCTCCACTAATTCTCAAGCGCGTGAGAGAGAGAGAGGTGATCACGCAGGTAACGAAGTTGATGTGGCGTGTGTTGGTGATGGTGGTGATGTGTAGTGTGTTGGTGATGTGTTGTGTGTAGTGATGTGTCGTGTGTGGTGATGTGTCGTTGAGTGGTGGTGGTGTGTGGTGGTGGTGGTAATGTGTCGTGCGTGATGATGTGTTGCTGACTGTTGAGTGTCAAAGTCTCTGTGGGGTGGGGCCCGACTCGCTTTAACTCCATCAACAGAGGAAGTATTCTCGCACGCCGCACGACGCATTCCGCGGCCGTGTTTGCTAGCTGTTAATTACTTAGGCGAACTAAAAAAAACCCCACGTCGCTTCGACGCGAACGTCCTCAACAAGTGTGGGTTCGGCCCGACGCCGGTGAGCTTTGTTTGTTTGTTTTTTTCTTGCTTTTTTTAGTATTTTTAAATTAAACGCAAGGTTTTTTTTTCTTCTGTTTAAGCTACTTGCTTCCTCACGAAGGCACCAACAATGCATTGATTGGGTTTAGCAATTAATATATTTGTCGCTTCGTAGACCGAAGTGATATCAGCTGGGCGAAGTCTTGGTAGTGTACTGAATGCACTCGTTGTGTGAATTAAAGTTTTGTTGAAGTTTATTTGTTAATTTTTATTTTAACTCTGTTAAGGCCTAGCGGTCCTACGGGCCTACCTACTCGCCTGGTTGGTCCTACCGGAGGATTTGGTTTCGAGTGGGTAGGGCGTTCTAGGTGAGCCCGGGGCTTGCCGAGAGGCAATATGCCACGCTGTAAAGATATCATTAAAGTTTAACTTTACCTTTTTTGTTGCATAACTCGTTTGAAGACGTTCCGGGATGATGTTTAATGTTTAATTTTACCGCATACTTTACACTTGTTACACCCGTGCATAAGTACTGCATCAATGTATGGATATAATGTACTGCACATTGCCTTAATATCGTACAGACGTTTAAACCTTACGCTCGCAAATTGTGAAATTTGTAATCGCGGTGTTTATATCTGTAAAAAAGTAGTTTCTCACAAGTTTGTGAGGCGACCAAGTAACGTGTCCAAACCTTTGACCGAGTAACGCTGTACAATATGCAACGCGGTGCGGTCGTAGGTTTAAACATAAATCAAAACAGTCACTCCCTGTGCAAGCTAAGACTGCTGCACCTTGCTGTTGTTTTTAATTTAAAGAAGAAAGTCAAACAATTAAACAGACGTGCATACCACGGGGATTCTGTAACGCTCTTCAACGCTATTCGGTGATTACAGCGCTTTTAACAAGCACAATTAACAGCACACTTCACGGGTGACCTTCAAGGGAAATTATATAATAATTGACTAATCAATTGTGCCATGAAGAATGTTCATTGCCCAACACGTCGTCTGTTTATATGTATTCATTTCGTCTCTAAGGCTTTTATGTTATTGACAGATTTGTCGAGATTTTCTGGCCCAAACATCACTGATGGGGCCAATAATGCTGCATGGACGCTTTCAACCTCAAGTCAATAATAATTACATTTAAACTTGATTTGAAGCTTTCGTGACTTTAGGAATTACTCTTTGGTTCTTTGGGTAAAGTCACGTAGAACATTTTTTTATTCAATAATAGAACGCGACGTTTCGATTGCAACACCGGCAGTCGTAATCAGGTAGAACTTCGCTAAATTTGAGAGATAAACACAGACGACTGCTTGTGTTAAAATCGAAACGTCGTGTTCTAATATTTAATGTATTTTCTTTCTACGTGACCTAACCGAAAGAGAACCAAAGATTAATAATAATAACATTTCTCGCTTTGCATCAAGGGCCTCAAAGCGTTGTACAGGACACAGCAGCGGCAGACACTCAAATTAAAGTTTAATAAGCGTATAAATAGGTTTTAAGGCGCATTTTAAAAATGTCCAAGCTTTTATACACGAATCTATTGTGACATTTCTATAAGATGGAATAAAAATTTCAATGCTATCCCGATAAAACGTAACCCACTTGCGAAGAGGTTTAAATATTGTTACTTCCTTTGTATGTATTTGTTTTTAATGCAGATATTTTGTACGCAGCTGATGACATTTTAATTCAAAATCAGCTACGCGTGTGGTAGATTTCACCCAGTTGTAGACGATGCGTGATTAATATAAACAAATCATAACCTGTACACCCTTATGGTTTACCTCGTATTCTTTTATAGGGAAATTGAGTTTTCAGGTCCATACGGCGTACAGCAAAAACATGTTTTAATGTGTCTATTTGTTTGTGTTTCTGCCTTCTGATGGGACTGTGTAGGATGAACGTTGAGATTTATAAGGACACGGGGTGACCAATATGGTCTGAATTGATCTGTAATGAGGTGATAAGGGGTTGACAGATCTGACAATTCCTCATCGGAAATAGACGATTGAACGCATATAAATACATTTTCAAATAAGTTGACTTACTTTTTTTAAAATATACTTTTCATTTTAATCTTTTATCAAGGTACTTTAACTTGGACAAATTATTCCGATGGGACATTATTGGACACCCTGTATGGAGCCACATCTGGCATATTGCCACAGTTGTAGATTCCCGTGCTATTGATCGCATATTGACATCACATACAAAAGGGAAATTTCATAGCGCTTGTAATTTTGTAGATTATTAGGAGAAATATGGAGTAAAACAGTGGGTAAGCATCGTTCATTTTCTTATATTTGCAAATGTAAAACATAGCAAAGTCCTGAGGTGTGAGCAGTGTACACTGACACTTCAGTTAACTGTAGTTATGCTATAATTGGTTCTTTCGGTAAAGTCACGTAGAAGGGAAATCATAAAATAATAAAAATTAAACAGTAAAATGTGAGAATTTTTTTGTTTTATTTGTTTCATTTTTATTATTTCCCTTCCACGTGACTTTACCGAAAGAACCAAGAATATGAATCCCTGCAGTCACGAAAGCTTTAAATCGAAATGTAGTTATGCTGTTCACAGATCCTAACGTGTGTTTATGTATCCATGTTGAACTTATTTCGCACTGTATGTAGCTAACCGTGCCAATAGGAGGTGTGTAGGTAACTCCTTTTGTCTGCAAGAAACATCTGCGGATCAACAAGGATATTGCTTGATGTTGTTCCACTGGAGTGTGATGTGGCATCCCATCATAATCATCACCATCATCATAACCACCGTTTTGTTTAACGTGGCCACATTTTCTTTACACCTTTACAGGGCTCGCGGTTTGATATAACTTGGCTTTTTTGTAGCTATCACAGCTCTAAGAGGCAGATCCGTCTTCAAACTTGGCCGAACTCGTACAATCTTAATGCTTTTCTTTGCTTAGATAAAATAAACAGTGTAGCCCACGTTTTTAAAGCTAATTCAACACAACTACTGTAAGTGCAACATTTTTCACAAATGGAACATATGCACAACTGTGTTATGATACATTTTATAACGCACTTTGCATTCCAATGCACAATAATCGTGTAAATTCCATGAATTTCCAGAAGTGCTATTACTGCTCTGCATGTCCACCGATGTGTCTCATTCCAATTAGTGAATTTAATTGGAATTGGCACTCATTTGAAAACGTGTACACTTGTGCACTTTTGGAGGAACACTCTCTTTATTCTCTTACTGATAATTATTGTGATCATTTCTGAGCGTGTGTCATTGCGGTATTGTAATTGTGCAATGCAGTGAAATTAAATTCACTTGTTCGGAATGTTCTGTAAAAATAATTTACAATGCTGGATGAACGCATTCCCATGCCGTCTAGGTCATTACAGCTGTTAAACCATATTTCACCATACTGTTCAGTGCTGGCTGGCGATCGAAACGTCGTGATTTATTTGATTTTTCTCTACGTGACTTTTATCGAAAGTACCAGAGTATGGATTCCTGCAGTCACGAAAGCTTCAAATCAAGATTGGTATAGGACCAGTTCAGAAATCACTTGCCACTGATGTTAAGCCATGGCCAGAAAACAAACTCGGGTTGCCGTGTTGAGAGCATAGTGTTGCTGACCGTTGCACCAATGCTCCCTGTTATAAAACAGTGTCATTACCAAATATAGTGTGGTTTTTATTTGCACTTTTAAAAGACTGCCGATATTATTTGTATTGGACTTTGAATGAGTTTTTATAATATGTATTAATGCTTTAACGCTGCTGTTAAATGAGTCACACTTCTGTCTCAATTGGGGATGTTTTTTACGGCTAATGTTTCTATAAACTGAATTTTAACACGGTGAAAAATCATATAATTTATATTATTGCCTGCAAAAGAGGCTTCCGTTAATCTAAAAATACTAAATGATGTTGTGGGCTTGGGCAGGACACATTGCGAGAAGCGATGATGACCGATGGTCAAGAATAATAATTGGAATGACAGCCAAGAGATGGGACGTGTCCGAGAGAGATGGAGCAATCAAATCAGCGAGTGTGCATTTGCTGAGCGGACTGTGACATCACAGGACCATGAGGGATAGCGACAGCTTGGAGAGAGGTCTTCGTCTTGTTTGTGCAAGACTTTCAATTTCTCAAGCGACACCGTTGTTTTTGTGCTGATTTCTCTTTGATTTTTGTGTTTAGTTTGTTGTTTTTCCCCCACACCTCCAATTAGCACGATGGGCTATGTACGGTGCGACAGAAGTTCAACATACATATATTTGTGTCACCTATTTTTTGTTTTACTTTTGTTAGTTTCTTGGTTCTTTCGGTAAAAACTGACACAATGTCCGATTTAAAGCTTTCGTGACTGCAGGGATTCATATTCTTGGTTCTTTTGGTAAAGTCACGTAGAAGGGAAACAATAAAATAATAAAAATATAAAAACAATAAAATTCTCACGACGTTTCGATTGCAATCGTCAGGTGTGAAAACCACAGCAAGAAAATTTGAAAAAAGTGGCTTTTTTTTACCACCACAGAGAAACAACCTTATCGGCCATGATCAATCCACTGCTGGATGCAGTCCTCCCCAACCGTCTCCATTTCTCACAATCTCACAATGCAATGATCCAGCCAGCGCCTGCGCACGAGCCAATTTCGTCCCACTCCATCTTATCGGTGGACGCCCTCTCAGAGGTGTTCCATCCCTTGACTGTCACTTGTAATGAAGCGGTGATATAATGTAAACGAATCAATGTGAAAGGATCAGTGCTTGTACATCTTTTTAAAACCCCGCTTAGGCAGATTAATTTTCTAATGGTTGTGTTAATGCTCCACTACCAGACTCAATTAATGCATGTCCTATTAAATACTTTGATTGGTGTGCAGCATGAAATGGAGGTTAGTCAAAGTACAACGTGTCAGCCTATTTAATTGGTGTGTCGGATCGCAGGTTTATCATGCGGCTGCTTTTAAAAAGATGACTCTGAGCCTACGCTGCCATGCCAAGTATTGAAGGTATGTCACCCACGTTATTAATGTTGGAGCAAGTGTGATGTTTATTTCCTTTTGCGGTATTGATCGGTTTTGAATGGTCATTTATATAAAAAAAATTAATGGTTCAAAACAAGGTTTAATATATGGACTTGTGTATATGGGGCCACTGCACTGGTTAATATGAATTCATTTCGAATCACCCCATCTAGACCAAACCCATATTTCTCAGAGGCAATGAAACTGTGGGGGTGTTCTCACGGAGGGCTTCATTTTAATTAACCTTTAATTTGTTTTGGTGTAGGCCGGGGGTTGGATGTGGGTGTTGTAGATGAGGGGAAGCATGTTAAGATGATTGTCTTTAGAATATATATTTATGCTGAGGCATTGATAATGAGCAACATGCATTGTTTAGGCCTATTTTTGGGACTTAAAATTAGTTTTACAGCTTTGGAATCTTTTTGGCATTATCCAAGATCATGAAAAAATAAGTACAGATGTCCCCGAGTTAAGATGGTCCGACTTACGATATTTCGACCTTACGATGGCGATACGACAAAATTGTAAAATATTTTAAATTTCGTGCGGCAGGCAAACGCATCAGCGTACGAATCTTGGCGAGTACAGTACAATATGATATGTTACAATACGTTCAATGCATGTATGATACGTAGCTTTAGCGATTTCATTTTAGGGTTACCACGATACGATACTTTCAATGCATGTTAAAAGTTTTTATAGCAGATGGGATTGTTTCCTGAAAAAAATTTCTATTAAATTGCAGTTCATATAGGTAGGCTAAGAATGTACCTTGTTTTTTACTTCACATTTTACTGTGCAATACAGTATTGTAATTAATAAATACATACAGTATATAGTTTATACGGTACGGTACTGTAAATTGCTCTGTTTTGCTAAATTATCACCTTTCTTTAAGACTCCTGGGTAGGCTAGGCCATCTTCGACTTACGATATTTTTCACTTACATTGGGGTCGTCGTAACGCATCTCCATCTTAAGCAGAGGACTACCTGTATAGGTTTTACCTGTTTCTGGCAATGCCAAAACATAAGCATAGGTTTTAACATTGCCAGAAAGGATAATAAAACCTATACATTTTTCATCATCTTGGATAATGCCAAAATATTCCCATAGATGTAACTGCTCGACCCGAGCGTTACGTGTTCTGTTACTTGTATTGTATTTGCTGTTGGACTTTTGGCATTCTCTGCTCTATCGCAGGTCAGACAAGGCCATGCTGTATCTAGTGTAGGCCTTTTGGTTTCAAGGACAATGCATATTTTATCGGAGCATTGTTTTTGCATGTTTTGCCACAAGTATGTGTGGTTAATGCAGACTTGATGCCTTGCAAAATGTATCTATTTGGTATTTGAACATCTTAACATTGCCAGAAAGGGTAAAACTTCTTGTTATATTTTCATCATGTTTTACAGCTCTTTATCTTGTAGGACCAAGATATACAGTATTTTAGCCTACAAGTAGCAAGCAAAATTTTCAGTGTTATCTTGATATATCATAACCCGATGTATTCAGGCTGGCTACATCTTGCCTCGGATACATTGCAGGAATGTTGTTGCTGATGTTTAGGTGGATTCTGGTAGAACACGTTTGGATATTCAGCTACCCACTGAGAAGTTCTGCAGATTAGGAAACCTCAGTTTAATATTTTTTTAATCGGTCATTATAACAATGCATATGGGGAGTGATTTTGAAGGTAATATCAATATTTTTCGAAAATAAGGATTAATCATGGAATAAGTCATTGGCTTGAAACAGAATGCAGAATCGCTTCTCGGCATGGATGAAAAGGTTTGGCCAGGTTCGTCCACAATTGTGTGTGTTTTATGAGCATTTTTTCCTTATGAAAAGTGTACAGATTATTTATGTTTGAATTGCAATCCTAAAAAGGTTGGTATGCTATATATACAAGTAATCAAATAAATATAGCGATTATATTAAAGCTCATCAAAATCCTTAATGTGTCTGATATGTGTGTTCATAATCGTGTCGCTATTTGGAATCCTTGCAAAATAGTCCAGAGAACAGGCCACAGAGATGGACATCACAGAACTGCTACTGAATTATATTTGTATGTACATCTCTCCCCCCACACACGCATATACGAAGGGGAATACTGTGGCTCATGGCAGTCAAACTGATATCTTTTTTTGTGATGGCTGGAATGTATCCAGATGGAGTGATAGAAAAACCTAATTACATTTTACGTACACTAATTGGTCACCAACCTGAGACCATCAACTCACTGCACGTGAGAATGTGAGTTAATCGCACGTGGCAAGGCCAAATCGAACACAGGTGCACAACAGTTCTGTCTCTGTGATCTCACCCCCGACCCACCCATCTGCCTTCTGCAACCACGTCCATTCACTGCGCATGCGGTGCGGTTGTTTGGAGGATTCGTGTGTACGGCGTAGTGTCTCGACGCGCACGTCCAAAATCCTGGAACCCGCCCCACCGTGACATTGCTCAAGAGGATGTTGCTGCCGCTGTGCAGATGTGCAGGAGGCTGTGCAGTCCATCGAGCGACTGCAACAACGCCTGCGACAGAGGGCGGGCGGGAGCGGCGGCGTAGGCGTTGGTGGACGGGCCAAGGTCGATGTAGCGTCGCACGAAGCGCACCTAAGACTGCTCAAGGACACCCTGCAGAGTTCGACATTCCGGAGCATCTTTGCACTGCAGGGCTCCATAGCGCAGCTTGACAAGCAGGTCTGGCTCTGCGTCTGACAGTGCATCGCTATTTTAACACTCGGGAGTTGAGGAGGGGTGGGGCAGGGGACATTCTGTTGGTGATCTTGACAATGGTTCTGTAGTTGGGACAAATGGATATACTTGGTATGTGTATTAATGTGATGATGACAACAATGGAGCAGTGACGTGTCTACTGCTGCCTTTAGGTTATGCGACCGTATCTTCGATGTGGCATGGAAGCTATGAAAACAGTGACTTTAGAGTTTGAGTCACGTCCACGGCTGACATCGGTGATGAGTGATTTCTTAACTGGTTCTGGGCCAACCTTCAATCCACACCGACCAGCATAGTGAATTATAGTCAAACCACCCCCATGCCCATAACACTCTCAGAAGGCCTTTAGCCAGCAACGAACTGACAAAGGGCTGTTCATTATTATTTAACACCTTTGTAGGCTACATTTGAAGTAAAATATTTCCCAAACTGATGTGGAAAGTAAACTTACGTGTGGTCCTGTGGCGGTGAATACCCGGCTTCTGTTACGCATCCAAATTTAATATATTATGCCAGGGCTGGCACCTTGTCCCATTTGAATATTTGGTGTTTTTTTTTATATTTTGATGACACAGCGCCACCGCTGTTTTCGACGTTATTGTGAAAATTCCGTCACAGTTCCTATGATTGCTTTTTCATTGCTTTCATGGCTTTATTTTAGGTGATTTCGAAAAGTGTATTGGTTTAGCCATGTTTGTTTGTTGTAGTACAGAGTTAGACTGATGGCCTTAATCTAAGTTGTCTTGTGGTTGTTGTTGTAGTTGTTTGACTTGCATCCCACTGGGATTTTTGCACACAGCGTTGGTGTACAGTGCTTTTTTCTGCAATATTTTGCTGTCTTTTCTTGGATTTTCTGTTTGCACTCCGTCACATATTCACTTTAAGATGTTTTTTGTTCATGTTTTTGTTTTTTGTTTGCTGCGGTTGCACCCGATTCAAGAGCCGAATGGCTCACAGGGCTATACCTAATAAATGAACTTGAACTTGACGTTACATGTGTTACCTGTGTAATTCTCCTGCAGCTGGATTCGCTGCCGAGCAGGAGGGTGTCCCAGTATGACTTCTCGCCGTCGGGCGAGCTTGTGTTTGAGGAGCACGGAACATCCGTTCCCATTATCCAGCTCCCAGCGGCGCCACTGCCCCCCACTGTGGATGATGAGGACTTTACCCTGGTGGTGAAGCATCTAGCTCAGGTGGGTTCTCATCGTCATCGTCGTTTATTATGATCTTAATTATTGTTCCTCGCCGTCAACATCGTCATGTTTGACGATGTCATCACCATTGTCATCGTCGTTGTCATCAATTGCTTTATTATCATCGTGTTTTGTTATTATGATCGTTCTTCATGGTTAAAGAGTAATATTTGTCATCGTAATCACCAAATGGTTATATTATCGTAACTAGCAGTAGCAGTTGCAGTGTCATTAGCAGCAACAGCAGCAGTAGTCATCATCATCTGCCATGGCCTATCCACTGCTGGATGAAGGCCTCTTAAGCCATTGCCATCTTTCGGTACTGAAATGTAACTACATATCTATCATCGGCATGCAAACCAATTTCATCGGGCCTTCTCATTGTTCGATATCATCTCGCATGTTCCCTCCTCTTGGCTGCCAGCAGCGTGCAGCATCATGTAGTGGTACCTGCCAATAGCAATATTGTGATCATTATCAATAGCCAGAATCATCATTATTATCTTGTCATCAATCATAGTAAAAAATATACAATATGTCATTGTTCCTATTGTTCTCAAATGTGCGTGTACCCATGTGCATATTTGCAACAAAAAAACAATGCTATTAAAACTATCAATTCGTTTTAAAACTATAAACTAAGCCGGGGGAAAAAACTGTAATAATTTTATAATATATCAAAAACATTGGGATACAAATCATTTACAGTTATGTGCCAATGATTCCAAGGTAAAGTACCACAACTATTTCATGTACCGGATAACGCCTACAGAGTTTTCTCAGAAGCGACCTGGCCACAAACGATAGCTCAACAAAGTGGTTTATCACGTGGGAATGTATAGGAACAGCCAAATAATATAAACACGTGTTTCCAAATGTGGAGGAAAAAACCAGAGGGTAAGCTGTCGCGTGCCAGCATTGTGGTCCAAATTTGCCACCTGTGAAAGTTACCTGCACATTACTGAATTGGGATTACACCCAGCACCATCGCCCCCAACTGTAAAACTTCTGCAGACTACGTGAAACGTAGCCCCTTCACGATAGCCTTGTACTATGAGAATGACGCTAATACCAATTGCACAAAACTATTATTATTGTTAAACGCTACGCTAATTGCGTTGCTGTGTTGTCGTCAACGGGGCAGGGCCGGCTTGTGCACTTTGTGGACCTCGACAAGCCTGAGGGCGTCGGCCTGGGCTTCAGTGTCATGGGCGTGAGGAGCGAGAATGGACACAACGGCATCTTCATCAAGGCCATCCACGCGGACAGCATCGTTGGCAGGTGGGCGTGTGACGATTCGCCTCTTCCCCCCCCCTTGCCCCCTCGCAATTCGATGAGTTATCACAACTCTGGGCGCAGGCAGGTCCCACTGCCACCACCACCACCTCCGTATGTCCCCTTGCAGTTCGATGAGTTCTTGCAACTCTGAGCACAAGCAGGTCCTCTCAACAATATGATTGCCTTTTTTGCCGATGTGGTGAATGTGGAGCCTCTTTCCTGGCTTACAGGGCTCGTGACGTAATTACATAAGGCGTGTATGAATATGTTCCACGGAGAGCTCGACTCTAGAATTAGGGGGCATTTAACCTTATTGCTCGAGCATTATCGAGTCAAACTAAGGCACATTTTTAGGGTTCTTAGGGGTCATAGACGTTACCTTTGACCCATAGAATCAAACTGAGGCAGCTGTTTTGATCATTAGGATTAGACGGTTATTGCCCCAATACTCGCGGTCAGAATAAGGCCGCTTTAAGATTCTTAGGCATCACTGTTTTGACCCGAGGCGCTCTGGCAAAGGCATATTTAGGATTCTTAGGGTTCAATGCTGTTGGTCGAATTTCAAAAAGTCATCATCAAGAGTGATGTAGCCACAGGTCACAATCTCGTAGAGTAGAGTATCCTCATGGAAATATCTTAAAGATACTCAGTGGTCACATTAAGGAATATTATAGTGATGATACAGCAGTGATAAATTCAAAATCATACTGGGCATCTGTGAATAAGAGCTTTAAAGTTCATCGGATTTCTCCAGTACGAATAAATATTCTGATCTAATACATCTTGGTTCTTTCGGTAAAGTCACGTAGAAGGGAAGTAATAAAATAATAAAAAATAAAACACAATAAAATAATTCTCACGACGTATTGTGTTTTATTTTTATTATTTTATTACTTCCCTTCTATGTGACTTTACCGAAAGAACCAAGATGAATCCCTGCAGTCACGAAAGCTTTAAATTGATCTAAGACAGTTTTATAGGACCCTGCTACGTTGCGTTGGAACGAGCCCAAGACCCCGACTTGAGAAAGCGAATGCTGTTGAAATCCTTTTGCTAAAACTACTAAAACTATCCATGATAGTGTTTTTTTGGGTTGGATCGCGTAAATATAAATTTGGCATTAAACCCGCGACCACCCGACACAGCCAATTAATAAGGTTTGTCACGTAATCAAAACATGTCAATTAATTCGTAGTACAGCACACCGGTGTGTTGGAGAGTAAACCCACAACATTTACAATTGAATACTAATTTATATTTTTATTTTACCAGGTAAGCCCCACTGAGATATAAAGCTGTTTATCAGAAGCGACCTGACCACAAATGATAGCCCAACGAGAAGTGGCTTATCATGTGGTAATTTATAGCAGCAGCCAAATACTCTAAAGCGCGTGTTTCTAAATGTGGAGAGAAAAACCGGAGGACCTGGAGAAAAATCCACGCGACCCCAGGGAGAACATGCAAACTCAAAAATATACAGCAGGCATCAGGGTCAGGACGGGACCCACGACCTCCTGTATACCAGGCGAGGTATCTTCTTGGTTCTTTCGGTAAAGTCACGTAGAAGGGAAGTAATAAAATAATAAAAATAAAACATAATAAAATTATTCTCACGACGTTTCGGCCACAACGCAAGCAGCCGTCCTCAGGTGAAGAACAGGTCTGTCAGAAAGACAGCGTCTGAATGAAAACCACCAGGCTTGGCAGCGTATATTTAAGCTGGGTTGGAAGGGGAAGAGCGCCCCGACAAAGGAATTCGCATATCAAGAGGAATCTAGCATACCCATGGGAAATGCAGGTATGCGACCAGTACCACTTTTGCCCGTACATTATGCAGGATTAGCAGCATCAAAGGGAGGGGATAGGGGTAGCATTAATAAAGGGAAGGAGTGTTAATAGTATGTAGCTGCAGTAACTAAAACCACCACGTAAACAACTAGTATCATCAGTATGCTAAATATACTCTACAATAAGCTGAGTTACTAAAAATCCAGGCGTGGTATTTAACATTTCGCCACCGCGGCACCCCCAGGGATGGCCGTCTCCAAGAGGGAGACCAGATCCTGGCCATCAATGGCATGCCGCTGGACGAGCGCGTCTCACAGGAGCAGGCGGTGCGGCTGCTGCAGACGACCACGGGGCCCGTGCAGCTCGCGGTCGCCCGCTTCTCCCACGACACTGAGACGCCCCCAACAGAGGTGGGGGGGTGGGGAGGGGTTGGGAGGGGTGGGGAGGGGTGGGGTGGGGGGGGGTTGGGGGAGGGGTTGGGGGGGGTGGGGAGGAGTTGGGAGGGGTTGGGAGGGGCTGGGGAGGGGCTGGGGAGGGGAGGGGCTGGGGAGAAGCTGAGGAGGGGAGGGGTGGGGAGGGGTTGGGAGGGGTGGGGAGGGGTGGGGAGGGGTGGGGTGGGTGGGGTGGGGAGGGGTGGGGAGGGGTTGGGTGGGGAGTGGTCGGGCGGGGTTGGGTGGGGTTGGGTGGGGAGGGGTGGGGTGGGGATGGGTGGGGCGGGGTGGGGAGAGGTGGGGAGGGGTGGGGTGGGGAGGGGTGGGGAGGGGTTGGGAGGGGAGGGGTGGGGAGGGGAGGGGTTTGGAGGGGTGGGGTGGGTTTGGGAGGGGAGGGGTGGGGAGGGGTGGGAGGGGTGGGGAGGGGTGGGAGGGGTGGGGAGGGGTGGGAGGGGTGGGAGGGGTGGGGAAAGGTGGGAGGGGTGGGGAGGGGTGGGAGGGGTGGGGAGGGGTGGGGGGGGTTGGGGGAGGGGTTGGGGGGGTGGGGAGGGGTTTGGAGGGGCTGGGGAGGGGCTGGGGATGGGTTGGGTGGGGTGGGTGGGGTGGGGAGGGGTTGGGAGGGGCTGGGGAGGGGCTGGGGAGGGGAGGGGCTGGGGAGGGGCTGAGGAGGGGAAGGGTGGGGAGGGGTGGGGAGGGGTTGGGAGGGGTGGGGAGGGGTGGGGAGGGGTGGGGATGGGTTGGGTGGGGTGGGTGGGGTGGGGAGGGGTGGGGAGGGGTTGGGTGGGGAGGGGTTGGGAGGGGTTGGGTGGGGTTGGGTGGGGAGGGGTGGGGTGGGGATGGGTGGGGAGGGGTGGGGAGAGGTGGGGAGGGGTGGGGTGGGGAGGGGTGGGGAGGGGTTGGGAGGGGAGGGGTGGGGAGGGGAGGGGTTTGGAGGGGTGGGTTTGGGAGGGGAGGGGTGGGGAGGGGTGGGAGGGGTGGGGAGGGGTGGGAGGGGTGGGGAGGGGTGGGAGGGGTGGGGAAAGGTGGGAGGGGTGGGGAGGGGTGGGAGGGGTGGGGAGGGGTGGGGGGGGTTGGGGGAGGGGTTGGGGGGGTGGGGAGGGGAGGGGTTTGGAGGGGCTGGGGAGGGGCTGGGGATGGGTTGGGTGGGGTGGGTGGGGTGGGGAGGGGTTGGGAGGGGCTGGGGAGGGGCTGGGGAGGGGAGGGGCTGGGGAGGGGAGGGGCTGGGGAGGGGCTGAGGAGGGGAGGGGTGGGGAGGGGTGGGGAGGGGTTGGGAGGGGTGGGGAGGGGGTGGGGAGGGGTGGGGATGGGTTGGGTGGGGTGGGTGGGGTGGGGAGGGGTGGGGAGGGGTTGGGTGGGGAGGGGTTGGGAGGGGTTGGGTGGGGTTGGGTGGGGAGGGGTGGGGTGGGGATGGGTGGGGAGGGGTGGGGAGAGGTGGGGAGGGGTGGGGTGGGGAGGGGTGGGGAGGGGTTGGGAGGGGAGGGGTGGGGAGGGGAGGGGTTTGGAGGGGTGGGGTGGGTTTGGGAGGGGAGGGGTGGGGAGGGGTGGGAGGGGTGGGGAGGGGTGGGGAGGGGTGGGAGGGGTGGGGAAAGGTGGGAGGGGTGGGGAGGGGTGGGAGGGGTGGGGAGGGGTGGGGGGGGTTGGGGGAGGGGTTGGGGGGGGTGGGGAGGGGAGGGGTTTGGAGGGGCTGGGGAGGGGCTGGGGATGGGTTGGGTGGGGTGGGGAGGGGTTGGGAGGGGCTGGGGAGGGGCTGGGGAGGGGAGGGGCTGGGGAGGGGCTGAGGAGGGGAGGGTTGGGGAGGGGTGGGGAGGGGTTGGGAGGGGTGGGGAGGGGTGGGGAGGGGTGGGGATGGGTTGGGTGGGGTGGGTGGGGTGGGGAGGGGTGGGGAGGGGTTGGGTGGGGAGGGGTTGGGAGGGGTTGGGTGGGGTTGGGTGGGGAGGGGTGGGGTGGGGATGGGTGGGGAGGGGTGGGGAGAGGTGGGGAGGGGGTGGGGTGGGGAGGGGTGGGGAGGGGTTGGGAGGGGTGGGGAGGGGTGGGAGGGGTGGGGAGGGGTGGGGGGGGTTGGGGGAGGGGTTGGGGGGGTGGGGAGGGGTTTGGAGGGGCTGGGGAGGGGCTGGGGATGGGTTGGGTGGGGTGGGTGGGGTGGGGAGGGGTTGGGAGGGGTTGGGTGGGGAGGGGTGGGGAGGGGTGGGGATGGGTGGGGAGGGGTGGGGTGGGGTGGGTGGGGTGGGGAGGGGTTGGGAGGGGTTGGGAGGGGTGGGGTGGGGAGGGGTGGGGAGGGGTTGGAGGGGTTGGGAGGTGTTGGGTGGGGAGGGGAGGGGAGGGGTGGGGTGGGGAGGGGTGGGGAGGGGAGGGGTGGGGAGGGGTGGGGTGGGGAAGGGTTGGGTGGGGTTGGGAGTAGTTGGGAGGGGTGGGGGGGCTTAGCCCTCCCTTCCTTCCTTCCTTTTTCGATCTCTCAGTTTTTTTATGTAAAGATTTATAACTCGGGTCGGAAGCATTTGTGCATCAGCTCTGTCCGTACATCGATCCGTCCGCAACGCATTTCTCTTGTAAAGATGGTTCAATATGGGCGAAACTTTTAGTCCGATGTTGTGTTTCTCTTCTGGACCTTGCCAATTTGGAACTGGCCACATTAATCAAAGGGTTATTGCCCAAAATGTGGATGGACAAACGGGAGCGTGAGGGGCCGTTTGCGGATATAAAGACACGTTTTTCTCTGCCATCACCCCAATGGCTTCCGTACTGCTCATTAAATACCTCCATCGATAAACGCACATTGCATAGCTGTTACATAATCCATGCGTACGCTGATTTTTTTTCCTCATTCATGTTCTATTTTAAAACACATCACGGATTCATAATGCAACAAAAAATGTTGGTGATGCTGCATTGACAGTGGTTCACATTTCACAACAAAACTCGACACATTCATCAATAACACTGGGACCTTAATATATAATAGGCGACATTTCGGGAAATGGCTCTTCTTTATAGCACATGAAGCATGTTATGTTACCTATTATATATTTTTTATTCTTTTAAGGCAGTGTTACTGATGAATGCCTTGAGTAAATTTTTTTTTACATATGTGCGTGTGATTTTTACATGATGGTTATGTGGTTTTCTGCCACACGGGTGGATAATCATCAACATTTTATATTTTTACCACGCTTCACATCTCACTGCAATCTCAAATATACATAAGGGTTCAGCACGCGAACCAAACGTACACAGATCTAGAAACGCAACAACCAATTTACAAAGAAATGTATAAATGTAATGCAATAACCATTCAGTGACTCTCCGTTTCATCAGGCCATACACACGAGTCGGTGTTCTTAGGTGAATTTGAAGAAAATAAGTCGAAATCTGTTCTTGAATTGATCCAAGATTATTGCTGCAGTGATACGGTCAGGGAGACCGTTGCAATAAATAAAAAAAATTCTGATTAGTTGTATACAGCGTCGTTTATACAAATTGTATCTCACAATCGTTGAGCAACCACAGACAAGCTGGAAGACAGCCAGGCGGTGAGCCGGCGCCAAACAATTGCCCAAGCTCTGCAGTCCTCTATTTGTGAAGATGTTTTTAGCCAATTAACGAGTTTTTATACACGTGGGAGGAAACCTGAGCACACGGATAAAACTCACACATGTGAGGGGGAAACACTGTATCCCATACAGGGGGGACGGATGATATTAGCCCCGCACTTTGCTTTACCAGATTCCGGCACATCAGGGTATGACACCTCAGTGCCGATGGGATGGTAGTTTTACAACGTGTATGAGATCCAACAACCCTTGCCTCCACGGTGCTGGATTACAGGCGTGCGCCATGCCGCCTGGCCGGTGAGACATGGGTACAATAGACGCTGCCGGATTCAGCCAAAACTCCAATTAATTGCCGCCGTTTCTGCTGCTACTCTAGGGACTGGAGCAGACTGAAACCATTGAGTTGGTGACTACGGGCAGTGGAATGGGCTTTGGAATCGTGGGCAACCGAGCCACAGGGATCATCGTCAAGACAATCTTGCCCGGAGGAGTCGCTGACAGGGTAAGATGCTGTGCTGCTTGTGTGATTAGAATCTCCATTTATCGTTATTCATCGCCATTCACCTGGTTTCCCCAGGCCCCCCTCCCCTTTGCTTTTCTCCTGTTCCTCATTTTCAGTTGGCAATTATTTCATTCTTTTCTTGCGCCATTTTTAGTCGAAGTGTCTGTGGTAAGTAAAAAAAACAAGTGGCTATTGTGATTGTCCCCAGCCACTCTTGTTCATACACTTCGATATCCGCGAATGCGGAAGACGCTTTAAATTTCACGGCAGGATAGAGTAAATTACATGGGAGTTCAGGATAAAATGTGGCAAGGAGAGAGGAGGTGGTGATGGGTGGATCACAAGTCCAGCATTGGGGTCATGGAGCCTAGAGGTTACATTCTAGATTTGAAGCTTTCGTGACTGCAAGGATTCATACTCTTAGGTTTTTTCGGTAAAGTCACGTAGGGAAAAGTAAATAATAAATGATCAATAATAATAATAGAAATAAAAATAAAATAATAAATCACGACGTTTCGGAGGCAACACAAGTCAGCTGTGACGGTCCCACCTGATGACGGAGACTTGTGTTGCCTCCGAAACGTGATTTATAATTTTATTTCTATTATTATTTATATTATTTTTATTATTGATTTTTTAAAATTTATTCTCTAGAGGTTATAGTTGAGCAACAAGGGAAAGAGTTGAACCCACATTGTGGGATAGCAGACCTCAGATGTTGTCCATCGACTGTGATAGAGCAGAACAAAGCACACGGTAGCATAGCCTGATGACATCAGTAGCATGGTGATGCCATGATCTATGCTGAAAGTGCACTGAATAAATGTTCCCTTAAAATATTTTCTTGTTTTTCAACCATTAGAGAGAGACAGTGCTCGATATAAGAATAAAAGTTTGGCTGGATGGCTGGACGTATGGTTTGCGAGTATTCACTTAAAATCGTTGTTTTTTCGAAGAAATCCAGAAAATAAAACGTTTAGATAATGCGGTTTATTAATAGTCATGCAACAATGGTGTGGGGGTGTGAATCGTTACGTGATTGATTATTGTTAATAACCTCTTGTGCTTCCTGACTCCCACAGCGTATAAAGCCCAACATTTTTTTCCATTCTCACTTGTTGTGGTTCTATATTGGTCCCAAAAACTCTGACGAAATCAGGATGGGCGCTTGTGCACGGGCGATCGGATCCTTCGCATCGGCGACATGGACGTGCGGGGCAAGGGGAGCGAGGAGGTAACCGTTTACACTGGATTTGATTTTATATTTTATTTTGCACATTTTTCACGAATCACGGCTTTTTAAGCCAAGCAGCCGTCAGCTGCAGTCTCGCATGAGCGACGAGCCGTAGTGAACGCCATTTACAATAATCATTTGCACTGCTTCACAGCCGCTTTGCCATTCCACTGCTGGATGAAGGCCTTCCCTTTATACCGTGTCAGTCATGGGATTTGTGTGACGGTACTTTGATCATGCCAGCCAGTGCTGGTTGCCCTGCAGAGTTGTGATTTTTATTTTTTACACAAGGTAAGGCCCACTGAGCTAATTAACTTATTTTTCAGAAACGACCTGGCAACAACTAACACTGGTCAACACACTTTTTCTGGCATAAGGTATTCCAACGGTTTTAAGGTAATTTTCAATAAAAACTGCAGAAGAAAAATATTAAATAAATGTGGATATCTACATAAAATGATATTATAAACACACTATCCTAAAAATACAGCACCATATTTTAACACTAAAGCAGTCACTGACTCGCAACAACTTGCAATCATAAGTGACAGAGTTAATTTCGGGTAAAATCAATGAAAATGTGGTATGCCGATAGCATAAAAATGATGTGATTGAGCAAATGTGAGATCAGATTTGGAATCGGCACCCTGAAATTAGTCTAAAACAGCTGCAAAAGTCCAGGCCAGAAAAAAATGTTTTTTTTTTGACCAGTGTAATAGCTCAAAGAAGTGGCTTATGTGGAAATTTATAGCAGTCAAATACTCGAAATGCATGATTCTAAGTGGCTTATGTGGAAATTTATAGCAGTCAAACACTCGAAATGCATGATTCTAAATGTGGAGAGAAAATTTGGAGGACCCGGAGGAAAACCCACACGACCATGGGGAGAACATGTAAACTCCAAATCTACAGGCATTGTCAGGGTTGAGATCAAACCCCTGACCTCCTGTATACCAGGCGAGGTAATTAACATCTCGCCGCCGTGGCGACCACTTTGCAAATTACTGGAGGAAATGTAATTGGTTACCAATTATTGCGTAACCTGTACATTATGTCATTTAGATAGAAGTTGTCAATTATTTTCAGGTGTGTGCTTTAGTAACAAATGATGTATGTGTAGTTACATCGCTGGATTCAACAGGCTGTTGGTGCAGTACCGGCCCTAGAGGAGCATGGCGTGCGATGTAGCGACATTGCCGGATACCACAATGTTGTGGGTGTAGTACCGGCCCTAGAGGGGCACTGTGTGCGCTGAATAATAGCGCTGGATGGCACCACGCTTTAAGTGCAGTGCCGACCCTACAGGAGAAGGTGTGTGGGTGCCGACCGAAGGATGAGGTTGTGTCAGGCCATTGCACTGGTTGACGCGGGAGGACACGTGACTGGTTAAGTTGACAGAGGGGCCCCAAGATGGGGCTAGGGGGGGATCACGTGATTAGGACCCAGATCCTTCCCGAGGATTCTGGAAGGTGGACGTGGCCAAGGGTGGAGCCGGCCACGCCGCAGAGAATATAAGCCGGGTCCCGAGGGAGACCAGGGTTGTTGTTCATTCTGGAAGAAACCCTTCGTCTACGTTCACCGTTCAACGAGTCTCCAACACGTGGACCCGGGCCGAAGTCATTGGTCCCGGTCCGTAGTAGCAGTTATGTTGTAACTAGTGAAGTTACTAGTGTAGTAACTAGTGTAGTTACTAGTGTAGTAACTGGTGTAGTTAGCCTGGTGGTCATCACCTTAGGTTGTTATTCTGTTCAGGGGAAGTTACCCCATGTGTTGAAACTGAATACATGTGTTGCCTCTAAGTCTACGTCTGCGACTCAGTTGAACCCACTATATATGTTATTAAAATGACAAATATGAATTACATTTAATTTAGATATTGCCCTTCTCTGTCAAGGTTGGTGAAGGTGACTCAGGATCGGTTCTCAGATCACTCGCCACTGATATTAGCCATGGCCAGGAATTGAAAGCAGATTGCTGTGTTCATTGTGCGGTGCGCTAACCAATCGCATGCGCTCGTGCACAAGAGTGTTCCCAATGTATTTGGCTGCTCTGAATAGTATTTTTTTTAGTATTTGGCTGCTATAAATTTCTACATGATAAGCCGCTTTGTTTGAGCTATTATTTGTGGCCAGGGCGCTTCTGGAAAAGAGCTATATAGGTCAGTGGGCCTTACCTAGTAAAATAAAATGCAAATATAGTTTAAGTTTAGTTGAATCCACAACCCAAATAATCCGCCCACGGATAATTGAGCCTAATCTGTAAATGCTGCTGCTACTCGCAGGTGATCTCTATCCTGCGCCAGTGTGGTACGCGCGTCCTCCTCCTGGTTGCTCACGGAGAGCCTGGCGAGCAGCTCCCTGCCACCCCATCGCCGGCACTCGCTCAGACTCCTCCGGACCTCCCGCCGGTCGACTACATCCCTTCGGAGGCTTCGCATTCCTTGGCGGCGGACCGTGCCGGCGCGTCCGAGCCCTGGGCAGGCGAGAGCAGCGTGAGTTGCGCGTGCGCGCAAGTACGACTGTCGCAGTATCGCACGCTTTTAGATGCGCTTCTGCTTTGTTGTCTGGAACACTCTTCCTTATGACATGAGGAAGCCATTGGAGCTGTGCACTTTTAAATTGTCTGTATTGAAAACTGTTGGCTACGTATGGTGCGAAAGAAGTTAAACACACACATACGGACATATGTACGTTACATTTACGGACACCTTTGTAAATCCACTGCTGGATGATGGCCCCCTCCCCCCTTGGAGAGCTGCTTTGACTGCCACAATTGTCAGTGTTGGTTGGTGAAGTGATGGGGCCCCAGGGCCAGTACAGGTTTTGCTTGTCACTAATGTTAACATATGTTGCACGTGAAGTTTTATTTTTTTATGACGTCTCAAAAATCTGCTTCCTACCCATTACACATTGTATGCATATGCATCTGGCAGCATGTATAATCCTGTTAGCGTAATAATGAAAAGCAATATACCCAGAAAAGTTTTTCCATCATTTTATATGATCTGCTATGACAAACGGATCAGATACGCGGACATCGACAGAGTAATTGCAACCGTAGCGGAAATGTGCGCAAAGGAGCGTGGAGAGATTGTACGCTTGAAATTACACTCGTGGGAAAGAATGATGAATATGTGGAGGAGAAAACTTCTGCTGGTCCGAGTAGATGCCTTGGGGCAGGATGTGTCACAATAAAGTGTGATTGGTGCTCAAGGCTAATGACAGAGTGGCACCTAAAAGAGGAAACGTTTCCTAGAGAGCACCCATTGCTAAGATAGAGCGATGAAATCCGCCTTTTGTACGGAAGATAGATGCCTCCATAATAAACGTTTTTTGGATTAGATCGCGTTCATATAAATGTGTCGTTAACCCTGCCACCACCCAGACACAGCCAATTAGTAAGGTTTGCCAATTAGTTGCTACTTCAGCACACCGGTGTGTGCTGGAGAGTAAACTCGCGTTTCGCTGGCGATTACAACCAGCGTCATCGGGCGAGTTTTGCCAGAATTGTGAAGAAGTCTTCCTGTTTCCAGTCTTAAATAGAGTACGGTGATGTCATCACTGTGAGCCTATCAGGTGCAAAAGCCTACATGTTAAATAGATGCCGAGTTGGATCCTGGGAGCACGGGAGATGGCGACCTCTTTGGGATCATAGTTGCCGATTTAACGATGATCGTGAGGACAGTGATGACGGTGATCGCTTCTGCCCACAGGTGGACGAGGAGGGAGTTGATGACGACGTGGAGGTATACGATGTGGAGCTCACGAAGGGTGGCCATGGCCTGGGGATCAATCTCACCAGCACAGGCGACAACAGTGGGTGGTGCATGCCCAGCAACACAACCACCACCACCATCGCCACCACGCTAAAGTTAACGTGCTTCCAGTCCTGATGGCGCATCACGTGGAGTTTCTTAATTTGTTGTATGCTGTTTTTTTTCCTCCCTCTTGAAGTCTTAACTTTGAATCATGGGTTCTTTAATGACAAAAAAACATTTATATATATAAAAATATCCCAGTCCAAATCAAGCAAATTAAACCCTCCGCTGTGTAGAGCAAGGGCAGTCCGGCGTTAAATTAAAGAACTTAAATGATTAAATACTATTTGTGCTGCCACCAGTGAACAAAAATAACCGTGCGAGGCACATGCATGCCGTGACTTCCCTCTCTGGCCGTAGTGGTGGCTTTTAAAAAAAAAAATTTGTAACGTTTAGCTTCCTTAATGTGGTTGCAAACGCTTCCATGTTTGAACCGTTGTCAGATAACCAAAAAAACATTACAGCCGAGGTTGCAGCTGTGCCTCAAACGTGGGTGCACCATTATTTATATATATATATAAAACAAATGTAGCTAAATTAAGTACGCCGTTTGTGGCCGCTGTTATTTTCCGCAGGGATTGTCGTGAGAAGCATGGTACCCGGCAGCCTGGCCGAAAGAGACGGGCGGATCGGCGTGGACGATCAAATCGTGGCGGTGAGTGTCGACAACCCCATAACGATTTCCACTGGGGAATCGCAGCGGGAAAAGACCAAAGCCGAGTGAAGAGAATGTAACACGTATGTAGGCTTTTGCGACCAATGTTTTAATAATTGATTTTCGGCTCGGATCGATTGCGTAAAATGCCAATGTGTGTGTCGTACGCTCTACGTGATTTTAACGAAAAGAACCAAGAATATGAATTCCTGCAGTCACGAAAGTTTTAAGTCAAAGTTGTTCGTATCTTTTTGTATTTATGGCCATTAAATATTCTAAAGTACGTTTTTTGGGTGAAAAAGGGTAACTTTCAATGCTATCGGAACTAATTAAGCCTTTAACGTGCATTTCCTATACTCAACGACCAAATCACTTGACGACCAGTTTTTTGGAACCAATTACCGTCGTTAAGAGGGGTGTTCTACTGTACTGAAAATATTTCGTATCATGTCATGGAAGTGATATACATCATAGCAGGTCACCGCGTAGAACACGATGCATTAGGGTTTAAAGTGGTAAGATATTGCTTGCGGAAGTACGTTTATAAGAGCAACTTATTTCAGCAGTAATATTGATTTATAAAGGAAAGTTGGTGTTTTATATATTTCTGCTCCTCATTTGTAATCAGCGGGCACTCAGCATTGATTCATCACAACCGCAGCAATTGCAATGAATTGCCACAATTTTGGTTTGAATTCGTGAATTGTTTCTCGCTTTGGACCAAACTGTGTCATCTCGTTGCTATTATTGTGCATTCTGTCTCGCCTGTAGATTTTTAGGCTACACTTTATGTTCGGTTATCATGTCCATAACATTCTCACGAATCGTAAGTAATTAAAATATCGCACGCCAGAAATCTGGGCATGTGTCCTGTGAGGTAATTTGTGAATCTGCATCGCTGCATTCCCTTAATAGCCTGCCGCTCACTACTTTCGATCAGTCACGTGATTGTCTTACATTTCTGTTTTTATACTCGTGCCTTGGGTAACGGGAACTTTGTTCTTCTCTAAAACGTATTATTCTTGAGTGCACACGACCGCTTAACTTCTCGTTTCAGATTTTTACTTTCTCCTTGTTTCGTCTTCTCTAAAAGTTTGTTCCCTGTGCGCCATCGGCGTCGGCTCATGAGATGAAGGATCTGTTCGGAGCGCTCGCAAAACCGTGCCACCCTGCGTGGTAGAGAACGGCCCACAGAATGAGATATGGCAGAACCTGTCTTGATTGCCTTTTCTGTTACTTTTTTTGTTTATCCACAATCGAGAGCATTCTTTCCTTTTCGCACAGTCTGCTAAATATGAATGTTCGTCGTGTAGAAGTTGAACTGATATTTCTCATATTCGGAGCTGGAAATGATGAGCCAAATAGAGTGCAAAATCGATTTGAATGTGATAGCTTTATTTTGCAGCTAAAGGAAAACGTTTATTATTGGTAATGTTTTTGGCAATTGCCCTTAATTAGAATTGGCACTGTCCACAACACACGACGCTATTGCTCAGCAATGATGCAGCGCGTGCAGCAAGTAACGGACTTAATTTACATTTGGAACGGAGATCACCGGTAAATGTGTAAAAATGCAGGGCCGTCTGTGTAAGGGGCTGCGAGGACTGGAGTGTAAGAAACCTTACCCCTGCGCGCTGACGCTCGGCACATGTGCTGTGTGCGCGCAATATTCGCCGCTGTGCTCCGCACGGCCAGATGGGTTTAGCCTGCGGAGTATAACACTGCATGTGAAGCTGCCCCAGAGACAGGTCCACGCGAAGCAGGGCATATGGTGTTTACGCTTTGCACTGGCTTGTGTGTGTGTGGCTGATCTGCCTTGTTTATTGCACTGTGCATTGAGACAAGGTTTGCACTGCCGTGACCCTCTGCTCAATGTGAGGGTTTCCGCGGCAGCTTGCGTTTGCGATCTGTTTGGGTTGATGCGAGGGGAGAAGAGCGTGGTGTATTTGAGGCCCCCCTGGCGACTCGGTGAAGTGTTACGATGCAGTATAAGAATGGATTTTTTGTTGTTGTCTTGTTCGTAGTGTCTCATTTGAATTGTCCGTCTCGTAGGCTTAGTCTTGTTTGCTCTGTCACGTTCCTCTCGAAATAGCCACTCACGTCGTTGTGGAGAATATTCAGTGGCGAGTTATTACTGAGTGTCAACTAGCCCAAAACTTGTGAGTGAACAGATGCTGCTGAAATGATGCACTCCCAGAAGGGCGTGTGTGTCTGATGAGGTCTGTAAGAAAATAACTTTTATTGTTTATGGAGGGACACATGTAGAGTCGTAACATTCGCTTATTTTATTGTTAGCTCAAATAATAATTTGTATTTAATTTGTGTATCCTTTGTATGAATTGAAAATGCGACATTCTTGGACAGACAGACAATTCAATGCATGTATGTTGAGCATAAGAATGTATGTGAATTGATGATTTGTTCCATCCTTAGTGATGGACATGATGAAAGGTTTTCATTCTTGGTTTTGTCAAGTTATAATTCCCGATTTAATGTCTTACATTGTCAACAGGAAGTAAAAAATTCAAGCGGCGTTAGAGATCTATTTATGATCGTACCGATAAATACTATTTATATAATGTAATATATTAAGTAGAATTTCTGCTGTATAACTTGATGGGTGGTTTTGCCTCGGGCAGTGTTGACATTTAATTTAGAACAATACTTATATATCGGAACCAATCCCGCCACCCCCACCCCCCTCCTCTTCATCTAGTAGTGGATTGACCAAATAAGCTCCATGATCCGCACGGCATCATCCCCACACCTTGCTGGTCATGGGGGTTGTGGCCATACCTCCCCACACTTATTTAATATTTATACAGCACCTTTGTTCGAGGTGCTTAACATAGTAACAAAAAAACGGTATAATAAATTAATGATTTAGACGGGAACGGCATGCAAGGACCGTGATAGAGGGTGCGTAGGGGTTACGAAAGGGCAGGGGAGGGACGGGAATAAGTGGTCGGTGCGAGCTGGTGAAGGCGGTGGGGGAGAATGGACATGGGCACTTAGAAGTACAGGCCATGAACAGATTTGGCAGCACTGCCCTTTTGCTGCCCACATGTTATCTCTGCAGCCGCCTCTATCAACCCGTTTACTGCGTGGCGGTCTCCAATCCAGGCGCTATCCAGGCTCAAACCTGCTCAGCTTCTGAGATCTGATGAGACGGGGTGCATTTTGGGGGATTCAATCGTAGGCCTAGCACATTTCCTATTACGATGATCTTGACATTTTGTCTGCGAGCTTGCCGAACTTGTTGAACCGACCACTCGGAAACGGCACTTGCGTGGAAACGGTCCAAAAATAATATGTGGTGTGCGGCCAGGTGGACGGCATATTCATCGGGGCGCTGAGCAACACGGATGCCCTTGGTCTTCTTTGCTCCACGGGACGCACAGTATGCCTGTCTCTGGTGAAGAGTCGCGCGAGCGAGCGTGACGCAAGAGTCACACGAACATCCCCGACATCCGCCGCGCCCGTCGCCACCTCTCCCGCTAAGCGGGGAACGCACACAGGCGACCAATCCTCCGTGGGTGAGCAGTGTTTCCTGGCTTTAAGAGCACACCGTAAATACCTGCAACGATGCACATTGACCTCCCCACTTGCTTTTATTGGGGCAACCCGCGCCGCCATCAGGAGGGTGTGCACGCCTCACAGCTGGGAGACACGGTAGACATAAATGTGAGAGTGCAGCGTTTGGAGTTGCCTGGGTGGCTCGGAGGTGAAGAGAGCGCTGGGCTGCAACCGCGAACAATCCTGGGTTCGAAGCCATCCACGGCCACCTGTGATTAAACCAAGCTCTAAAGTGTTATTGAGTTAGCGGTCTCAGACTGGTCATCATTGACTGCAAAAACACAATCCGTTGCGTTTAATTTGGTTCCGCACTCAATTTGGCTCCATTCTAGCTGTACGAGTTAAAAAAAATGTGCGTTTTACTGGGACAAACATTGGTGTAGGCGGCAGGGCGGGTGGGAAAGGGCTGCCCCGTATTGTGTGGACCAGAGGTCACATGGCGCTATGACATCGCGCAGGCTGAAACAAGTGCACAGCTTTCAGTCTGACGAGCTTCTCATCGTTTTGTAAATAGTGGTCAGAAATCATTTTTTTATTTAATGACTGGAAATGTAATTCACGGGTTACCTTTCATTTCCTGCATGAGCCCACACTGCTCTCAGAAGTTCTGACTTGGCCAATGCAGTTATGGTGTTTAGCTGTCACTATTTAGCTGTATTTGTACAACAAATAATTTGGTTGTGCTGTTTTATTTTAAACGAGTATATGTCATCATCTGCAGGACAAATTACGGAGGAGGAAGCGATGGCCTTGCTCCGGAGTTACGAATCAGACGCTCCGCAGAGCCAGCTCGCGCTCAACACCGAGGTAAGGGCCAATTTGTTGTTCCTTAGTATGTGCTGTATGTTGAACTACTTTCACACCGTACGTAGCCAACCATGCTAAGCGGAGGTTGCGGTGAAAGGTGAAAGGACAACAAACTAAACATAAAATCGCAGTTCTAAAGAAATTAGTTTTCAATCTAGATTTAAAAGCGCGTAACTCCAGAGATTTACTAATCAGTCATTGGCCGACTTGAATAAGTCATTGTAGTTATCCATCGTCGATCTACTGCCAGATTGAAGTCTTCACCATCTCCCATGGACCTGCGATGTCACAATCCGTCTCGTACCGGCACACAAGATGATTTCTTTGCACCTCCTCCACAGTGGATATGCCCTCTTGGACATTATCCATCCACTCCGTAATTTGTCGTGACCATTGGTGTGTCCTGCCCAAGCCCACTTACTTTTCTTAACTGTCGATATGCTGTTGTCTCAGCTGTATTCTCCAATATGTTTTTTGTTTCCTAATCCATGTGGTCCTTTTACTGTTGCTGAGTGCAATCCCAAGCATGCGCCTCTCCACACTTCTCTGTCCATTTTCCAGCTTTAACTCCGTTTCCTTTGTCAGTGACCCGTCTTTCTAATTAATATAAAAATAGTGGGCACATGTGCACCAGCGGGATCAGGAGTGGGTTGGATTGAGACATTGCAAGACGGTAACAGATGTATGCATGTTGAACGTCTTTCGCACCGTACGTCGCCAACCGTGCTAATCGCTGTTGGAAGTGGTTCGACAACAAACGAAACACAAACGCAGCTCTCAAGAAATGAGTTTTTAATTTAGATTGAAAAGTGCATAGCTCCAGTGGCTTCCTAATATCGGAAGGAAGAACTTTCCAGACTGCAGCAGAAGCGTGTCTGAAAGTGCGCGATGCAGTGCCCGTCTTTGTTCGATGGCCAGCCAAAAGCCGCTGCTGTTAGGATGACCGGCGTTTGCGTGATGGTTGATGCTCCTTGCCGAGATTGTGGCTCTCATTTGTGGCAAGCACTTTGTGATGAAAGATGGTGACAGCCCGAGGAGGTGTTCTTCTGGCATTATTCAGACCATGACTAATGATGATGAATGTTCAGGGAATCGTTATTTCTGTAATGTACAATTGGTGACTTGCCCCCCAAGTCTTGCAGTCTCACCAGCTGGTACTCCTGTAGCTGACCCAAGACGGATGATGGGTTCAGTGGATCCCGGCCATGCTTTGAAAATGTGCCGTCGCGAAAACTATTGCTTTAAACACCACCGCTATATTGGATATGTAAAGGTTTTTTTGGTGAGTCCACTGCTGTATGAGGCCCTCCCCAAGTCATTTGGATCGTGGGGGTTACTTTAAAATACTTCGCCGCTCTGGTCTCTGTTAATCAGTGGATGCGGGAAAGCTCAGACGTGGGAGAGTATCGAAGCACAAATACGTTGGTCGATTTCTGCTGCCCAGAATGTAGCACAGCGCCACGGACGCTTAACGACAACCTGGCATGCGTTAGTGGTCACCCAGCCAAGCGCGCTAACAAGGCTCAACTCCGCTCAGCTTCAGATCGGGTGGATTCTGGGTGATTTTGTCATAGGCTACTGAACTATAATAATAAGAAAACTACAATAATAATCTTGCAGTGCATTCTGTAAAGTCCATTTCGTGGATCGCTGCTCATCTCGTGTTCCACTGTCACTGAAAAACCAAGCACCAAAAGTTGCGTGGAAAAACAATAAAATCATCATACACAACGAAGCACAACAACGGATATTCAGTGCAGACTGTTCTTGTTAATCTGTGTACGGCCTGCCCCGGCCAAATGGGTTTTGTATGCAAATCGAGTGCGGGTTAAGGGGCTGAACAGGAGAGCGGGGACGTTCGCAATTCCACCCGTTGAGTTCCAGCTTTAATATCGTCTCAGCGTGGCGTACAATCGCCTGGAGAAAATCAGACCCCCCCCACCCTCTCCCTGTGCCTTTGCCGACACATTGTCTGTAATTACGGCAGGGCAAAATTAAATATACTTTATTCCACTCGGCACTCGGCGCTTCTCTAGCTTCGGGCAGTCAGAGTTAATAATGACTGAAGCCCAAGACTAATGATTTAGGCCTAATGAGCTAAGCCCACGTGTGTAATTACAAAAAGATGGCAAGCGCCGCAATTGAGGAGAGGAAACATCCTTTTTGTTTAGTTTTTTTCTTTCCCCCACCATCTCATCTGCACGTACCGCTTGGGGGGGGGGGGGGGGCAGCCACTTTACACGTTTCAAACGTGACTAACCAGCTCCTTAATCATTTTCTTTCGTTTATTTTTAACTGTTTGTAAATGCACTCGTGCCCAAAGCCAAGCGCCGTCTTCCTTTTAGCCTGCAGAGTGTGCCGGGGAAATTGTGATTAGTTGAACATCTCGTCGTTAACCCGTTTCCCCGTTCCAAGACGTCTGCACGTTGCAGGGTGGGTGTCCCGTTCACCGCTGAATTTCTGAACGTGCAAGCGGTTAGCGTTTGATTTTATTTAGAGAGGTGTAGCGTCGCTGTTTTTAAAGACATTGTACATAATACAGGTTTTTTTGGGTTAGATCGCGTTAATATATGAATGTGTCGTTAAACCCGCCACCAGCCGACGCAGCCAATTAGTTAGGTTTGTCACGTAAACAGAACGTACCCAATTCGTCACTAGTACAGCACACCGGTAAGTTGGAGAGCCAAGCCACAACATTTACAATCTGAGTACGACGTTTCGCCAGTAATTACAGCTAGCTTCATCAGGCGACAGCCAGATTAGTGACAACCGCAGCGACACGATCGCGCTCTACGACAGCTGGCTCCAAACTATGCCACATATGTCCCGCCGCATGGCCTTTTACTTCCGATCCGGTTGCGATGATGTACACCAACGTCATCGCAACGGGAAAGGTTTAAGACCCCACAAATTGTACAGGAGAGGGGATGGTGGTGGCCAACACCGCACGGTCACCTTAGGTTCTCCAATGCCGATATTGACCGAGAATAGTCAACACGCCTTTCCAACACACCATAGAGAAATTGCAAATATCCCATTGACATTCTTCGTCTAAATCCAATGCTTCCAAAAGAGTTGGATGTATTTTAATGACCGATTGTGCCATTTTTAATGGTCGTGATTTAACTGTGAAACAGAACTGTGATTACAATATACTTAATATATTTTGACCCGGAGACACGCAAATAGTTTTAAATAAAACCAAAGACAGCGTCATTCTTTGCCCAGGTTCCAATGTTAAGTGCAGCATCTTGAGATGTTGCTCCATTTCGACTTTGTGAATCCAAATTGTTGCCATAGCGGTGCGCTTTGCAATTGGCAACCCTGAGCTCGATGACAGTGCAGGTGGCTGGAAAGAATACAAAGGGTGCATTAATGCAGGCTTACATGAAACGGCATTCGCTGGGGTTTGTGTAGTGCATCACAGGGCCAGCTTTCTAAGAAAGGGTCAAATGTTAAATTGCGATGAGCCAGCTCCGTCTAAGGCCATGAATCATGGGCTGCACAGTCTGCAATTTCGTTTGGATATATCTGCTGGTCCGTTGAGTTGATCCAGATGACCTCTGTGTACCGCTTCTCCCCGAGTTTCATGAATAGCAGCAGGAAAGTCACTGGGCTATTCCACTGCTCGTTTGACCACACTTCAGCTCAAGTCGCTCGTGAAAATTGCCCGCACCTCCGATTTTCAGTTGGCTACATATGGTGTGAAACAAGTTCAAACACATCTTCTTGGTTCTTTCGGTAAAGTCACGTAGAAGGGAAGTAATACAATTTTTTATTATTTTATTATGTTTTATTTTTATTATTGTATTACTTCCCTTCTACGTGACTTTACCGAAAGAACCAAGAAGATGAATCCCTGCAGTCACGAAAGCTTTAAATCGAAGTTCAACACACATACGAAAATTTTACTATCTTTAATTTAAAGCTTTCGTGACTGCAAGGATTCATCTCCCATAAATATGCTAAATTCCTCTTGATATGCAAATTATTTTGTCAAGGCACTCTTCTTCCACCCCTCCAACCCAGCTGAAATATACGCCCCAAGCTTGGTGGTGTTTCATTTTTCACCTGAGGACGGCTGCTTGCGTTGTGGCCGAAACGTCGTGAGAATTATTTTATTATGTTTTATTTTTATTATTTTATTACTTCCCTTCTACGTGACTTTACCGAAAGAACCAAGAAGTTGACTATCTCTGTCGCTTGAGTTCTTTACCCTGGTTTAAACAAATAAACTTGACTCAATGGTCAGTGCAGGTTGGTGAAGACATGGACCAGTTTGGATGTCACTCGTTACCAACGTTAGCCGTGGCCGGATATCGAATGTGAATTACCCAGTGCATAGTACGGTGTGTTAATCGCTGCACCACCACTCCCCCTATAGTATGTTATTTGTTATATTAAAGTCCTAATCAACATATTCCCTTGGCCAAACAAGTAGTATGGCTGTGCTAATCTCTACTTTTAGCTTTTTTATTATTTAATTCGAATTGTGCTTTTGGCATCTTGGCATGAGACACGTCCAATTGCAGCTCTAAAAACGGGCACACCATTTATAAACCTTTTAAAGATTGATGTATGTCAATCAAACCTACATTCTAAATTGTTGTCGGTGGAATATGCCAAATTAAGTGAATAACTCACTTTTATTGCGGGTTCTTTGTGTGTACAGTCATTGATGGATAGGCTCAGGGTTTTCTCACTGCTGCACTTGAAAGCTTAGTTCCATCATGTGTGGCTGTGTAACTTCGATGCAAACCAAGGATCTCAGCCTTGATGGCTCAATACTCTTCACAGGGCCACTTCTCCACGGAAGGCAGAATAACTATTTGTGGACGTTTTAACATTCCCATGGTTGGAGACGATTTTGTTCTTATGACAACTACTGCTAACTTTCCACCAAGTGGTATCTATTTGAGTGATGCTGGAGGGATGATAGGTTGAGTCAACCCCTGACTGGCGTGGAGTGGGACGGGGTGACATGGCCTAGCAGTAGCGCATTGGCCCCCTGTTGTAGAGGTTCACGGTTAAATTCCTGCGGCCGCCCTGATTATTACTGCGTGTGTAATCACCTTAATAGTATGCTGCTGCACAGTGGACGTTAAAGACTCCGTTAAGTCATTCGCAAGAGTAGGCCATTGTGTATCGGTGTCCTAGTCTAATTTACCCACAAAGTACCCATTTGTGGGACGATGATACGTCGCAATTATCGCCCCCCTACTGGCAGACATGCCCCAAGTCACTCTTGCAAATTAGACTATCCTAGTATGTTGATTTAAATATGTAAACTTGAACTTGAAACTTAAAACTCTCATTGTTAGTCGAGACATCTAACCACAGCACCACCTTGCTGGATAACATATTAAATATTTTCCGGATTATAAGACTCTCCGGAAAATAACACGCACCCCAAAATGATGCCCAATGTCAAAAGGATATACAAATCTGGTCTCGCATATACAACACGTACCTAACAGTATATAAGACCAACCCCCAAACTTTGCTTTAAAATACAGGTGACACAAAATGTCTCCTCTAATCTGGAGAATACGCTATCAGTGGGAGATAAATAAAAATCAATTAATCTAAAACCAGTGCATCGATAGGTCGATCCAACATAAAAACCTCACTGGACCTCCTGCAGGCACGATGCAGCTAAATCCAGCCGTTCCTGTCAATCGCGCAAATGATTCACATCCGTTACTACGTGTGCATCTATGGGAATAGCCGCCCGACACGCGTCATCGTTACAGTGCGCGTCAGCGGGAGGCCCCGTAGCACCGAGTGATGCGTGCCGTGAAAGCTTCTTAGGCATTAAACGGGTGGCGCCACTCTTGAACCGCGAGGCCACAGATTATAACCATGCCTCGTCCTCACAGGATTGTGGCTTGGAAGCTGATTATTTCACCGGTGTGCCACTCGTACCGAAGAGCCTACGGTTGAAGGTGTGTGGCGATGTGCAGATTTGTATTCAACCATGGTCAATTCACTGCTGGATGAGGGGCTACCCAAGTCGCCGCCGTCTCTCGCCACCCCGCGATGCAGCAGTGCAGAATAGTGACTTTAAATGGATTCTCACACTGGACGTATGTACATCGAACGACACGTGTGAGGATCAATTACGATTTATGTAAATTATATCGGGCGACTTGAGTTCAATTGCCTGCCACGGCCAACATCAGTTGCGAGTGTAATCTAAACTGATGCTGGGCACAACCTTCACCAATGTGCACAAGCAAACCCCTATGACAAAAATACTGTCCTATAAACAATACATTTACGATTGTATAATATTATACTATATGATGGTATGCACGACGCGATATTGTACCGTTCTATTTATTCACACTGCTGGATGACGACCTGCCATGTGACGAACAATCTTTCCAGGGCATTTAAAGCGTATCAGAATCAGAATATGTATTAACTAGTCTTTTGCCCGTCCAAGGACGGGTGTATTGCAGTAAATCTAAAACTTGCAAATAAATAGCAGACCGCCACGTGATATTCATTGCATCCATTCTTGTGCAATTTGTAAGGGCGCGGTGACACAGACTTATTTCATTTTAAGGTTATAATCCCTTGTTCATCATGACGTCCTTTTTACTTAGATGTCTCAACAACAGCGTTACGGAGATCGCGTGACGTGAGGGTTCTGCCTTTGTAGTGAGGGTTGTGAGTTGACGCCGAGGAGGGGGAGGAGGCGCCTCGGCCCCCCATGTGGAGTGACGTCAGCCACTAATTATTATGAATGGGGGGGGGGGGGGGCGTGTCCATTTGGAGGACGTCACCTTATAATGATTATTACTGAGGGGGGCTGTTCGATGTGGAGTGACGTCACCTGCTTATGATTAGTAATGAGGAGGGGGGGGGTCCATGTGGAGGACGTAACCTGTTAATCTTTATTGAGGGGGGCTGGTCGACGTGGAGTGACATCACAAGCGATGCACACAGGAATTCTTGGCTCATTGTAGTAGGTAATAATAATGGGGGGGGGGGGGGGCTCATGATTTTTAATGAGGGGGGCTGTTCAATGTTGAGTGACATCACCCGCTCATGATTATTAATGAGGAGGGGTCGGAGGGTGTCCATTTGGAGGACGTCAACTGCTCATGATTATTAATGAGGGGGGCTTGTCGATGTGGAGTGACGTCACGCGCGTTAAGGACAGTCCTGGGTGATTATAGTAGGTATACTGGAGGAATCAGATGAGCCATGAAGCTCTTTTTCACAGATGTCCAGTCGGGGCGAGTAAGAACGTTACAGCAACAAACAATACAAAAACTTGACAGGAGTGCAAAGTACAGGAAAGGGTTACACATCAGCCAAATATAAATTTCTCCTGATGCTGATTGAACGTTTGTAATGTATCTGGGAGAAAAAGCACAAAAACAGTTAGAGAATATAATAATAGCAGTAATACAATTTACGTTCTTCTGGACAAAACTAAATAAGTTGCCACTAATCTAATATAGCACGTTAAGACCACCTTGGCCTGACAAATGATGCAATCAATTTCCTTTAGCCAGGACTATTGATTTAGATTTATATATTTATTAACTCGTTCCACCAGGCGCAATTAGTGTTTTCAAGCTCTGGCCTTGCCTGCAAAGAGCGCATTCAAAACGGTCATACAGCTGGAAATCACAGACTTTTGGATTCACCAATTAAATACCCTAACCCAATCCATCCGCTCTTAGAGCCAGTGGAGCCATTGCAACATGTTCAGTGGCATCACATGAAAAGCCATCGTGTGCGCCAGGCCTTGCTGCTCATCTGCTTGCTCTATAAAATTATAGATAGATATTCTTAGGTTTTTTCGGTAAAGTCACGTAGGTAAAAAATTTAAATTAATAAAAGTAAAATAAAAATTGAATAAAAATCACGACGTTTCGGAGGCAACACAAGCTTCTGTCTTCAGGTGGAACCGTCACAGCACGATAGCTGTATCAAGTGAGAGAAATTCCAAGAAAACAGTCCTTGTATATATACTGGTTGAGGGTGGGAGGAGCCAAGGTAGGCCCTGCATATTATTTTTGTTCGGTTCGGTATAGATTGATGCCTACTCAAGCCCATTGCCATCTCTCACAGACCTACGGTGCCACAATTTGTTTAACTCCTTGCATTCGAGTGGTTTTCATCGTTCCACCGAATTGGTGGACACGGTCGCACACTTAACACCTGTATTTAAGCCACAAGAGGGTAAATCCTTTTTTATCATTCAATGTAAATTTATCCGTATCGACTCTTATCAAAATCTCTGGGTTGTTTCAATGCATCGCTCTGTGAGGTGCATTCTCCATCTGTAAGACAGGCAAACGAGCTGCCATCTCTTGCTCTGAAGATGGGTAACCATCTTCAACATTTGGCTTATTTGTTTCTGTTTATGAGGCCGTATTCACGACACCGGTTTATTTGATGATAAAATAAGACGTTTATTTATTGAGCCAACCACCATCGGTGGGACTTTCCAATGTCATAGAGATTGGAAAATCCATTTTGTTTGTTAAATTAGAGCAGTGGAGTAGAGGGGGGGCCGCACTTTGCACACTATACGATGAGCTTGGCAACGTGAGTTTGATTCCTGGCCATGGCGAGTGATATCTGAACCAGTCGTGGGCCCCCCACCCTCCTTAACTCGCGTGTGCTGACGAGCGTGGTCAAGTATGGCCAAGCAACCCCCACGACTCTTTGGTTCTTTCGGTAAAGCCACGTAGGTGAAAATAATTCTAGATTTGAAGCTTTCGTGACTGCAAGCATTCATATTCTTAGGTTTTTTCGGTAAAGTCACATAGGTGAATTTTTTTTAAAAATTAATAAAAGTAAAATAAAATAAAAATTACAACGTTTCGGAAGCAACACAAGCCTCCGTCTTCAGGTGGAACAGTCACAGCACGATAGCTTTTATTAATTTTCAAAAAATGTTTTACCTACGTGACTTTACCGAAAAAAACCTAAGAAAAGGTGAAAATAAATTTAAAATAACTAAATCATGACGTTTCACCTGATGACGGAAGCTTGTGTTGCCTCCGAAAGGTCGTGATTTAGTTAATTTTTATTTTATTTTCACCTACGTGACTTTACCGAAAGAACCAAAGAGTATGGATCCTTGCAGTCACGAAAACTTCAAATCTAGAATTAGAACCCCCAAGACAGACTAGATCTGGGGAGGTCTTGAACCCAGCAGTGGTTTTACTAAGGGGCTGTAAATGAGTAATAAGTAATTAATATACTGAACTCTACGTATGGTAAATGACACTTCATACAACATTGTACAGACATGCTGGGGTTGTAAAGCGCGTAGTCTTCTGCACGAAATACTTTTCATATCCACTGAACCGAAATGGCATCCAAAATAATGGAACTAATCTGCTTTCCATTAACATTCAGCTGAATGGACTGCCACATGACTTGTGTATTGTAATCGTATATTGACTTTATCGGATATTTGAAATGGCAGTGCACAGGGAATTCTAAGATGAACTCTTCATTGCTTAGTGGGGAATTGTGAGGCACATAGACATGAGCCGCAGCTTTATTATTTATATTATGATTCACGGTCTCGTATTTGACCTTCGGGTTGATGAACGTCGAGATAATTCCACCCAGTAAACGACGTATTCCCGTGTGAATGACATATTGCCCATAATTAACGCATTGAATAGGTGTCACTCTGCGTGTGTTTTACGTTGAGGGGGCAAAGCCGGGATTCGTTTATAAGTGGGCGCTGAGCGATTAGCACACCTCCGCTAGGCGCCACGCCAACGAGATGTTGACTACCTCACCGGGGATACAGGAGGTCGTGAATTCAATTCCTACCTTTGATGCCTATATATATGGAGTTTGCATGGTCCTCCCAGTGGTCGCGTGGATTTTTCGTTTTTTTCCCTCCACATTTAGCTACATGCGTTTAAGAGTTTTTGGCTGCTCTCCATTTCCACGTGATAAGCCACTTCGTTTGAGCTTTACTTTGGTGCCAGGTCACTTCTGAACAAGAGAAATGTAGCTCAGTGGGCCTTACCTGGTAAAATTAAATAATAGTATCGTAGTATATTCCGGCAGACCTGCTTCGATCCCGAGTCGCAGACGTCGCGTTAAACGAGCAATGAATCCAATTTGCGTTTCGCCGTTGTGCATTTTACATTCCTGTGACCAATGCGACTAGAATTTGGAAGCCATTCAGGCCTGAGCCTGGATAGAGTTTGGATTGGTGACCACTATCCATATAAGGTGTTATATAGGTGTTGTGTGATGTGTGGCAGAGGACACTGAATCACAATCTGTTGTCATACTTTTCCTATGTTCCCACATCAATGCACAGCCAGGAATCGACCCCAGTTTGATTCCAGGCTGTGACTGAGAATCACTGGTGAGCAGTATCTCCACTGTTACCAAACAGCATTGACCAACGCGGTGAAATATGGTCAAAAAACCCCCACGATTCAGGTAGACCCTCATCCAGCAGTGGATTGTCAGGGGGCGGCACATGTACACCTGGTACGGTGCGTCATCAACAGTGAGGACGTGGAAGTGGTCCGCACCTACGTAACGCTGGTGTGCTTGTGCGTAACAGGTGCTCGCTAACAGTGCTGGCGCCAACGGTCTTACCAGAGTAAATGGGGCGACGTCTTATTGTCGTTGTGTGTCGTGTGCGATGAAGCCTGATCCACTGGGGCCCGAGCTGCTCGTGGATGAACAGGAGACGACCGTGGTGGAAACTCGGGGAGCTGATGCTGCTGCCACACCTCCACCGGTACGCCCCGTTTGCCCCTGTGTACATTTCACCCGAATACATAAATACATGCACGGGGGTGATGCTGCCACCGTTGCAACGGTCTGCACGCTGTACTTGAAGCCCAGAGGTCACAGCTTCGATTTGGTCTCTCAGTGCGGCAGGTTAAAACAGGAGGGCCAGTTTTTTCTCTCTACCTTTCCTATGCTTTGCACTGCGATGCAGTTTTTCTGTTGTTTGTTGTTGTAACGTTCTAACCCACCCCGACTGGACATCTGTGGAAAAGAGCTTTATGGTTCATTAGATTCCTCCTGCAGTATAAATAAATATTCTGATTCTTAAATAACCCTCCCCCCCCCCCTCCCCATCTCTGTTCACCCTCCAGTTTATTTGGGTTCACCGCAATCGTTCAATCGGCAGGTCACGTGTTTTGGGATAACCCGTGGGTCCTCGTGTGTTTTTTTTTCTTTTTCAAAACGTATGGCCAGCTTGGAAGAGTAGGCCATGAATACCCACGAAGAGGGGCTGTCTGGAGAGCTCCCTGCAGTGGAGGCCAATCCGCCAGCAGTGGCGCGAGCAAGCAATTGCAGGGCTGCACCTTTACCCTTTTACCGTTTTACATACATTTTATATGTCGTCGTCATCAGCAGTAATTGACTTGTAAAGGTTACCATCATATTGGATCTTCCCTCTGGCACAGAATCTCGGAGCGCATTCGTTCATTCAAGAATAAATGAGGTTTTTAAAATGAAAGGTACCGATGCAAAAATGCAATTTACAATCGAGCTAATCCATCACCGTGTTAATCTTGACAGATCAGTTTAAAATCCGAAGAGGACTTCAACTATGAAGTGTAACATATGGATGATTAAAGTAAAGAGGAATATTTGGCCTTTACGTATACTATTGTAAGAATGGCCAAATTAAAGAAATGGGTCTTCAAATTAATACAGGAAATGCATATATTAAAATGTATCACGTAAGGAGTGACCCATTATAGCATGTATTTAATTCATCATCTTCAGCCATGCTCAATTCACTCCTGATTAAAGGCCTCCCCAATCTGTTATTATCTCTCACGGTCCTTTTATACGACAATCCGTCTGGCATCTGTGCCACGAGCTGATATTATCGCTCCATCTCTGAGGTTGGCGTCCTCTCGGCTGTTCGTCTCGACCAAACACCTTCATCCCTTCCAGCACCATGTCCTGCCCAAGTCCACTTTTCTTAACAGTAAACACGTTCTCTCTAACTTCTGCACGCTCTCTAATCCACGTGCTCCTCGTTTCAGTGTCATTTAAAACATGCACCTCTCCATGCGTCTAGTTGCCGAGGTATCTCACGGTTCATTTCAAGCAGTGTGTGACAGCTCCGATTAACACGGGTGGCTACATACGGTGCGAAATAAGTTCTACATACATACATACTTTTTAATACTCCAGGAGACTTGAACCCATGTGGCTTACGAGTTATAAGCTCGCTTAAATCTTCTGGGAATCCAGACATTCGTGGCCTGAATTAGAGCGTATTGCAGATGAGCAAGCGTCACTAAACCAAGTCCTTGGCAAGCAATCGCATTGCTGTGCTGCGTTAAATCACATGTCATTGATATCAAGTCTACCAGTTACACCTCCGATTGAATTTGCGTAAGACGAGGGATTGATTACTTCGTGTGATGTCGCCGAGTGGCTTGCGAGCTTTTCAGCCAAATCCTGTACTACGTCCGAACGTGCGCTTGAAAAAGTTGCCCATCCGCACGTGTGACAAGGCCTTGGTTCACAGCATCTCGGATAAGAGAAAAATCTTCGGTTTCAGGCTGGCATCGTTGAGTGCAACGGCGCGTTGGTAAAACATTTTAAATTATGGCATGTTAGCGGAGCCATCTGCTGGCTACTGCATGTGATGGGTTTATTTTTGCGACACCTTCACGTATTTATTTACTGTAAAATAAGTTACGTCCATGAAGAACCTTCTTTTGCTTGAGCTAAAAATATTTTTTTGAGCTCTTCGGCCATGTTTTGGATGCCGGTCTTAAAATATTTAGCTTCAGGCTTCCAGACACAGGGTGGATAATTAGTCAACTACCATTGTCAGATGTTATCAAATTAAATACTTATGATTAATATGGCCATTATTTCGAAAAAAACATTTATTCTCAAGATTCCTTTTCAAGAAGGTTTTAGATGTGTGAGGGTCTTATCTGGCTAATTTAATATTGAGTATTCTTGCCTTCGGGAGGAAGTGGCAATATCTGAAGAAATACCACATATACACACACATGGAGTGGGGTGGAGTGGTGGCGTAGTTGTTGTTGCAAGCTGGTCACCATGCTCGATTTCCAGCCATGGCTTACACCAGTGGCGAGTGATATCTAAACTGAACTGTCAGTATGTGTATTTATAAGCATTATAGATTGTAAAATGTCAATGATTAAATAGCTTATGTTTAAGTGAAATTAAAAAAACCTAGTAAGTGATCGTTATATGTACTGGAAGTACAGCGGAACACAAAAACAATACAATCGTGAAATACAATGATGATATTTTGGGAAACTGATTTCGCAATAATCGCCATATCTTGATTTTTATTTATGCCTCACTAGTTCATGAAGCCTGTCCTTCGCCAGGCTAAAGTTTTCAATAAATATATTATTTTTTTTAACAATTTTGTATCTACGATCAGACACTAATAACTACTCAAAAAATGTGTATTTTTCCACAAATTATTATGGAGCACTTAATACCGAGATTTGGGGACCTTAAAATAAAATATCTCGGATTTTCAGATTTTTCCTGTTGTTTGTGTCCTAAAAGCTACCTATGTACCACATTTCTATTTCTAACTCGTCGGGAAGTACTCTCGAGGTTTTTGAGACATACAGATTAAGGTCTTTATTTATATAGATGGTGATAAAATATTATTCTGGCAACCATGGCAATCCCAGATCGTTCCAGACAAACAAATGTAAATCCTCAAATGTATGTGTACCTATACTCGTTGGTTCTTTCGGTAAAGTCACGTAGTTAGAAATAAAATAATATGAAACAAATCACGACGTTTCGATCGAAACAAATCACGACGTTTCAAATTACGACGTTGCAATTGACCTTCATAGGTGCTTGCTAACCGCACCTGCCCCAACAGTCTGTTTAAGCTATACAGGGGATCTTTGTCTTTGTGTATGTGTATGTACGCATTGAGGAGTTGTAGTATAGCGGTTAGCGCGCTGCGCTACGAACGCGGTGATCTTAGTTCGATTCCCACTCACGGCTATCACCACCAGTGATGATTATTTGAACCAGTCCTGGGTCTCCCCTAGGTCGACTCGGCCTCAAACGCAGTCGGGCGCAGTGCTGGCCCCACCTCCCACCTTGGATACTGTGCCGGTCTTCATAGGTGCTACTCGCTCACAGCACTTGTCCCAAATGTATCTTACTTGATACAGCTATCGTGCTGTGACGGTTCCACCTGAAGACGGAGGCTTGTGTTGCCTCCGAAACGTCGTGGTGATTTTTTTTACTTTTATTAATTTAAATTTAATTTTTTTTTACCTACGTGACTTTACCGAAAAAAAACCTAAGAATACTTGTCCCAAAAGTCTGTGGAGGCTATATGGGAGATCTTTGTCTTTTGTGCAGCCAGTGGAACTATCGGCGGACGAGCCGCGCCTTCGCAAGAACGAGCCCCTCCTCACCTGGACCGCCTACGGGGTGGTCGCCAGGGTCACGACGCAGGCCAGCGGCGGCGACGCGGCTTCGCCCGTCGGGGCCGGCGGCAACCAATCGGCGGGGTTGGTGACGGGACCGGGGCAGGAAGGGGGCGGGGCCGAGCTGGAGATGCCCGTCGATGACGACGACGACGACTTTATGGAACCGGCGATCTACGACAGAACGCAGAGCCTCATCCCCCAGTTTGCAGGTTCTTGCTGGCGGCTTTTGCAAGGATTTTCTAGAAATAAATATAATGCTTCCCAACTAAAGTTTAGAGTGTTTATGTGTTCGCTCTGTCCATCTGTCCATTTGTAATTCCATACCGGAGGGGCACTATAACTCTGGTAAAGATGATCCGGTATGAAACAGCCTCTAGAAAGGTCTCTGAGCGTCATTCTTCTTGCTCTTGGGGGGGGAACCCCCTGATGGCAGCGTGGCGCGGATGCGGCACACGGTCACTCGGCATCGGCCTGCACGTGGACATTCGTCTGCCAGTCGAGGGCGGCGATTACTTCGTAACATGCTCACCCGTCCCCGCCCCCGCCTGGACATCTGTGAAAAGAGCTTCATAGCGCATGGGATTCCTCCTGCAATAGGAACAAATATTTTGATTCCGACTGTGTAATCCCAATCGAGTATTTAAGTAATTTAGTGTTTGTTTTCGAATTTAATCCAGCAACCGTACCTCCGAGGTGCTGGGATCAACAGGTGTGTGCGCCACCGCGCCCGGCGGTTGTATTGGAGGCAGGTTCGCTGTAGGCGCCGCGCTTCCGTGTCTCCGTGCGTCCGCAGAGCGCCGGGTGCGTGCGCGCGATAATCACGAAGGGATGCCGGGGGCTCCCCAACCCCGGAGGCCGGCGGCGGTGTCACGGACGGAGGACGGCACGTCCAGCGACGAGGAGGTCAACCTGGATGACTTCCTGAGCCGAGCGAGGAGCTCGCAGGTCCGCCCGCGATCGCTTTCGGATTGCAGGGCTCACGCGCATGCACAGCCCAAGTGATTTGATGCAGTGTATTACAATCCTTCAGACCTATGTTAAACTCCTGGTTATGACCCACAACTGCAGAGCCAGCTGATATCTGAAGCCAAGTTGGACCTCTGTTAGGGTGACTCGGCCTACAATGAGTACTTATTGCAGTCTGTCAATGTAATCGAGCGGGCAAGTGAAAGCTTCTGTGTGCCTGTGGGCATCTGTAATTATCAGCACACTGTGCTTTCATTTTTTGGTTTAGTTCCAGATCACAACATATGTGGCTTGTAGTATCTATACCTGTCATGGGTCTTCCCTAGCCTTAAATATCTACATGGTACATCATCAGCAGTAAGACAGGGAGACAGTGGCAATTGGGTATTTTTTGCTGCTCCATACCATGCTCTCATGTGCCATGCTGGCTTGATAGGTGTTCACGAACAGCAATTTACTCCTGCAGCTTTTCGGGTTAAAATGTGTTAAGGGTGGTTGCAGAGCACAGAAAAACGGACAATAATAGGGGTTTTCCCCTTGTTTTCTGGCAACAAAACTGAAACCTTTTTACAAGGATTCATGTCTGCATTAACCACAATACTTGCAGTCAAAATGCAAACAAAAAACATACTATGATAATATATTATATTATGGTACTGGCAAAGGAGGTCTAATGAAGAACAACGAATGTTTGTCAGTCCACTCGTGGATTTAAACCACCCCGGACCATGGGGTGCAGCAGTGTGGAGATGTTAACTACCTCGCTTTATATACAGGAGGTCGTGAGTTCGATCCCTACCCCGACGCCTGCTGTATGTTTTCAACATCTAAAAACATGCTTTTGCAGTATTTGGTCGCTGTACATTTTCACTTGGTAAGCCACTTCGTTCAGCTATCATGTATGGCCAGGTTGCTTCTGAAAAAGAGCGACATAGCTCAGTGGGCCTTACCTGGTAATATAATTGTTTAGTTTTAATGTCTGTCACGGGGCTTGTTTGGCCAAACTTCACGCTCGTCAGGGTGGGTTGGCGGCGGGGTGGGTAACCAGGACCGGTTCAGATATCACTCGCCTCTGATGTTAGCTGTGGCCAGGAATTGAACTCGGGTTGATGAGCTACAGTCTTCTTCTTGGTTCTTTCGGTAAAGTCACGTAGAAGGGAAATAATAAAATAAAAAATTAAACATAATAAAATAATTCTCACAACGTTTCGGCCACAACGCAAGCAGCCGTCCTCAGGTGAGGAACAGGTCTGTCGGAAAGACAGCGTCTGAATGGGCACCACCAGGCTTGGCAGCGTATATTTAAGCTGGGTTGGAGGGGGGAACAGACCTGTTCTTCACCTGAGGACGGCTGCTTGCGTTGTGGCCGAAACGTCGTGAGAATTATTTTATTATGTTTTATTTTATTATTTCCCTTCTACGTGACTTTACCGAAAGAACCAAGAAGATGAATCCCTGCAGTCACGAAAGCTTTAAATCGAGAGCTACAGTCTATGAATATATCATGGGACCTTTTTGCCAGTATCAAAGTATAAAAAATAAGAGTAGGTTTTACCCTTTCTGGCAATAAAACTAGGTGTTAAGATGTTCAAACACCAAATAGAAACCTTTTACAAGGAATCAAGTCTGCATTAATCACACGTAATTGTGGTAAACATGCAAACAAACATGCTCTGATAATTTTCAGTTTCATTTATTTGGTATAGCCCTGTGAGCCATTCGGCTCTCGAATCGGGTGCAACCGCAACAAACAAAAAACAAAAACATGAACAAGAAAACATCTTAAAGTGACTATGTGACTATGCGCAAACAGAAAAATCCAAGAAAAACTCCAAAGTCTTCCAGAAAAAAAAAATAATAATATGCATTGTCTTTGAAACTTGATTGGCCTTGACCAGAGACAGCCTTCTTCATGGCCTAGTCTCACCAGTGTTAGGACAGAGAACAACGCATATATACTTATCAGAGCATGTCTGTTTGCATGCATGTTCACCACACGTGTGTGTGGTTAATGCAGTATATGAATATATGAATCAAAGTAATAATCTAATGTTGAATAAATCTAATGTTCTCAAACAAGTTGCACTGGGGAGACGACAGTTGTGGGCTGTGTGTGTAGTGCTGGCCCCCACCACCCCATTGTGTTTCTAGTCTCAAAACGTGCCCGCTGACAGCGCTTGCTCCCCCATCCCACGTAGGCTAATGTGTGGATAGTCATCTTTGCCTCTTGTGTGTTAGCGGTGAGTTGCTGTGCGCGTCGCAACACTGGGTCTAATTATCCCCAGTGGGACAAAGGAAGGGGTGTCGTACAAAGCCTTGCTGCCGTGTTTCCCTCCGCACGTTGTCTCGTAGGAGGATTCTGTGGATGGAAGTGGTGCTGTGAAATTTACAGCCGGTGCCAGCCACAGGAGCCCCCAGCAGCTTGGTATGTCTACACACAGCCTGCCTGCTTCATTGCACGACCGATACATTTGAACTATTTTTTTATTTTGCCAGGTAAGGCCCACAATGAGCTATTTAGCTCTTTTTCAGAAGTGACCTGGCCACAAATGATAGCTCGACTTAAGTCGCTTATCACGTGGAAATGTATTGCAGCCAAATACTCGAAACGCATGTTTCTAAAATGTGGAGGGAAAAACTGGAGGGCCCGGAGAAAAATCCACAAGACCACAGGGAGAGAGACACGCAAACTCCAAATATACAGCAGGCGGCAGGGTCTGGATCGAACCCACAACTTCCTGCATAACAGGCGAGGCAGTTAACATCTCGCCACCGCAGGACCCTTATATATAAAATCGAAATCCCCCTTCATGGTGGCAAACGCATGGAGCACGCGCCACCCTTTGCCCCGCCACCGTTCCATGAGTGCGAGTGGCCAGAGCACTGCACTATATGAACCCGTTGGGCCGAGTTTGATTCCCAGCCACAGATAACATCGTGGTCTATATTTGAACTTGTCTTGGGCCTCCCCCTAGGTCTACTCGGCCTTAAATGAGTACCTGGTGCTGCGTGTGAATATTAGCACGAGGGAGACAAAGGGGACTAAGCGTGATGCTGGCTACTTACCCCCTCGTATGCTGTGCCGGCCTTCATGGGTGTTCACTAACGACACTTGCCCCAACAGTATGTAACAGCCTACGTGGGGAATCGTATGTCTTTGAGCAAGGGCCAGATTGTTCATCATGCATCGTATTGATTGAAGTGATGTTGAGGATAATTTTCAGTGGATAGTTGAGCCTCCGAAAAATGATGCAGATCCTGAAAATAGGTTTGCTAATGTGAAATTGATCTTTTCCTGTGTATAATGCGTATCCATTATGAATGAATAAATGAAACTGGAAGGGCATTGGATCAATTAAATTCCATAATGCATGTTATATCAGAGCACTTCTGCTGTCATATGGTAGTGATATAGATTCTCAGAATTTTTAATTCCCACGTTAAATGCAATTGAGCATAATGCAATCAATGCGTAGTTATGTATTTAAATATCCTATATGTTTAAGTAGAAGCATTGGTGGTTTTGGCACATTTTTTTTATATTAACCATACGGGTAGTCCCACAAATTAGGCAACCTGACATGTGTCATTTCCTAATAAGACATGAGGTACGATTTTGATGGGAATTATAGTTTTGGAAAATGTGGTTTATTTATGGGTCAAATCAATGGATTGGCACCACCACCAACATCACAGCATGGATGGAAATCTACAGTTTCTTTGCGTACATCTGACACCGCATTATATTACGATGATTTTTTCCTTACCGAGAAAGGTGGACACATTCCATCTGAATTACAGCCCCAATTGATTGACTTGATTTGCCAAAGAGAAAAAAAAGTCACTTTATAATCATATTATTGGTGTCAGAAATGTTACTCCAAAATCATGGAACTGCCCTTGATGATAGTGACTACATTATAAGGTGCAACGTTAAGTAGAAATATCAATCCAGGAAAATAATATATACTTGAGAAACGTTTTGAAGTTGAGCCCTCTTGAAGTTTGACAGCAGCCCTTTTTGAAAACGTAAATCTGGGTTTCTAAGTCAAACGCCTTTCATTTTCACATTCAGTGCTCCAGATCATCTGCATATTGGAGCGTTTTACACGTTAACACATTCGAATTACGTACGACATTTAAATGGAATGAGTAAAAATAATACGCATGGCAGTTGTGCTGCTAAGCTTGGGTCCGCGTGACAGAAACAAAAACTGAGCCACTTGCGGTGAATGTGCCGCTCATGTGATCCGTGGAGTCTGTGACGGGGTGTTCCGTATTGTGCACCCCTACACCACAGCGTAGTATTAGGTTATTTTTCAATACAAATAAAATGTATTTTTCATATGTATGTAAAGTGAACACATTTGTGAAATATTCTCAATGAGAAACTTTCAGCTTTGCAAGACCAGATTTTTGGACAATTATACAAAGTTTTGTTTTTGCATAGAGTAAAACCTTGGTTTGCCACAATTCATTCCCGAAACGTATTTGTAATCCAAAGCACTCGTATATCAGTTGTGATCACGTGACGCTCGGCAGACAAATCGTATACACGCACTACTCGTATTGCAAGAGCTCGCTCATTTATCAAATTAATATTTATTTAAAAATTTTGCTCGTCTTGCAAAACACTCGCAGACCAATTTCGATTTAAAGCTTTCGTGACTGCAGGGATTCATCTTCTTGGTTCTTTCGGTAAAGTCACGTAGAATGGAAATAATAAAATAATAAAAATTAAACATAATAAAATAATTCTCACGACGTTTCGGCCACAACGCAAGCAGCCGTCCTCAGGTGAAGACCAGGTCTGTCGATAATGCAGACTCTGTCTTATTTTTATTATTTTATTATTTCCATTCTACGTGACTTTACCGAAAGAACAAGAAGACTCGCAGACCAAGTTGCTCGCAATCCAAGGTTTTACTGTAGTTGTATAAAGTAACATTGCAGTTACAGTGGGAGGCTCTAGATAATACATATCCCATGGGTTAGCATTACAAATTGTATCGTGGTTATGGAATTTTGGGAATTTACTCATCACTTACATTTACCCCCCCTCAAGAAGAGAAACGCTCAAAGCACTTGTCAATAATAGCCCTGCCCTAAAGACATCATGACAGGAACAGTTCGGGCAATAGCTCTTAATTATAGCAAAGAGATTGGGAAGAGCCATTTCCTGAAACATTGCCTATTTCATACATACGTTTTACTTTTTGGGCAATATTTTTCGTGATTAATATGTTGCGTTTTTGTTATTTGTGCTGTTGCACCACTGCCGACTGCAGTACCACATACAGTGAAGAACAGGTTCACTGAAGGTTTTAAATGGTTTTATTGGAAATAAAAGGAACATCTTGACATTTCAGTTGACCTGACCCCCACTCTGTTTTTGATAACCGACCTTCTCTAGTAATTGTTGGTTAAAGAAGGCCATGTGCTCAAAACATCGATATCTGAATTCCCTCTTAAGTAGCAGTAAAATACCTGATTATTTTTAATTTACCCATTTAGTGTCTACGTTATCACACTTGTGCGTGTGCGGTGCCTGATGACTCCTTATTGTTTTTGGCTCTGAATTTCTTTTTTTAAAGCTATCACTGATAGGAAGGCATGAAGGTAAGGCCGAGAGCTAATAATTGGATTGGCGGTGTGGCTTTATTAAAACAGAATTAATGGCTGTTCAAATAAATTGCTTGAAATGTTGGCACCTTATTTCTCAACGCGTCATTTGGAAGTTAATATCGTGAGGATTAATGAGTCTCTGTTTCTTGTGTTGTTGCTCTTTTATAAGTTTAGGCTCCGCAAGAAAAGTGGAAGGCGGGCACGCACGGCAATTTCAGTACAGGTAAAGAGGTGAAAAGCCATCGGTGTGACGCGAGACGCACTGATTAACGGCGATTGAGCAAGCGTGCACATTGATCATGGTTGTGCTTGCGTAACTAATTAACGAAACACTAATTTTTCTAATGCGGAGCATCAACTTTAGGAAATCGTCATCGTTTCTGCGCATGGGTCATTACGGTAGGGGGCGGTTGACCATACTTCACTACACCGGTCAGTGCCAGTTGGTAAAGGAAACTCATTCTGTCTCCATAATACAGGTTTTTGGGTTGGCTCGCGTAAATATGAATGCGTCGTTAAACCCGCCACCACCCACCACAGCCAATTAGTAAGGTTTGTCACGTAAACAAAACATGCCAATTGCTTACTAGTACAGCACACCGGTGTGTTGGAGAGTAAACCCACAACATTTACAATTCGAGTACGATGTTTCGCCAGTATTTACAACTAGCAACATCAGGCGACAGATGGGATTTGTGGAGAAATCCTTCTGTTTCTGTCTTAAATAGAGGGATAAATGTGATGTCGTCACCTGTGAGCCATTCATTCCATCTCGCCTCTCACCGATTACCTGAATGCTCTTGGTGCCCCTATTTTCTACTTCAGCTATTCAGCTCTGCTAGGCATTCGAGCCTCTTCAGGCTGGCGAGGCAGTGCTCGTTTGAAGAGCAGTAGAGAATAATTTCCATTATGTGTAAGTGTGGGACACCATCACGGTGTAACGGTGAGCACGCTGGATTTGGTGTTGCCAGTTTGATCTCCCGGAGTGGCAGCTGAAACAATGTGGAAGTTTACTGAATCCCAACCCCTGCCTCGGTCCACCCAGCAGGAGAAATGGGTATTAGCATAGTTCATCAATAGGTCACAATTGGTGGGGTAATTGTTGATATTTTCACCCCTTCTAAGACGTCTGGCCAGTGTGGAAAAAGAGTAGACAATTTGCCCTCTTAGAATGGTTCTCTAGAGCTCCCTCTAGTGCAGGCCATTCTGCCAGCAGTGGCGTGAGCGAGCAGTTGCAGGGCTGCACCTTTGCCTTCTGTATACATTTTAAGCAGGAGTAGTCAAGGATTGATGTTTTTGGTGATTACAAATTCAGTTTGCATATCCACAGAGGTGAAATTTGCACAGCCAAATGTGGTTAAAGCCTGGTTCCCAAGTGTAGTGGTTTCAGAAAAGTCACCAAAAAGCACATAAATACCATCGCGTGGTTTAATTCATTACATTCAAACTTTGTATGTATTCCCTGCAGCTGCGCAATAATTTGCAGAAATTGCAAGTGTAAAGTGGAGCTTAAATACTGTTTTACATTTGTGCGGATGGGTCAAATCCAGTTTTTATTTCTTACATTCCATAAAGCAGAGTTGGTGATTTACTCGTTTTAAAGTCCAGTTGTTTGTGTAAGCAATGTGGATTTATGTGTCTCTAAATGTGTATGTTTTAATGCAGCCGGTTCTCAAACGTTTAAAGAAAATATATATTAATGGTAATATTTGTCTCAATAGCCTAATTGGGCTAATTTTGAAGCCTTCTAACCATAACAACAAGTAGTGCTATGATGTTGATTGCTTTATGAAAAATTAAATATAATGACGTTTGAAACTTTTTATATCTTATTTGCTAATATCTGGTTTATAGCATTGTATGAGCATAGAGATTGTTTGCATAAAATGCATAAAAATGCAATAGTGTACAAAGTACAGTGTGTATATATATGCTCTGAAATCTTTAATATAAGCATTGTTCTAAATCACTCTCATATGATGGAGATTTTCTTAAAGGAACAGCTGATTACATTGGTTTTGCACTACAGTGATAACAATGACAATGATATCCACATCCTGCCGATGACAATGACACCACATTTGCAAAGTGCTGCTGAATGTAACCTATTGCACTGCTGGCCCCCTGGTCGGCTGTAAATTTATAGCCAACGTCCATTCGTCGTCTGCTATTGCCTGTCTTCCCCACCCTCCTCACAACCCCCTTCCACCACGGTGCTTACGACAAACACGCGTTTTTTTTCTCTCTCTTCGGCTTTCAAAGCAACTGGATTTTGCTGCCGCCTGTTATTACGCATCAGCCAAGCATGAGCAGGGGCTGGCTTTTGTCGGTTAAGGGGGAACGCACTGTTAAAACGCGGATTCCGGATCGTTTGGGAACCCGGGATATTTTTTGTTAACGTTTAATTTGATACTAATTATATATTTTTTTTGTAGGGGGGAAAAAAATAAATAAACGTTGGAAAGGCGCTGACGATGTCGTGTCGATTGTTGTTGGTGCGCTCCTGTCGTTGTTATTTAATGGTCGACTTTGGGCAGGGGAAACGCCGTGTCTACGGGCGCGCGAGCGAACGGTCCGCTCACGTGTCCCACCCCCCCCTGCCGGGTGAGCGAAAGGTTGTGTGCATTGTTCAGGGGCCCCATGACTCGAGCGCTGACGAGTCACGCGTGGGCGGCCTGCGCGTCTGCGTGCGTGCGTGCGCGTGCACCCACGCGTGCGTGTGTGTGTGTGACGATCGTGCGCTCGCCCGGCTATTTCTATCCGTCATAAATTGCCGTTCGTTCCGCGTTTATCGGTTGAATTATTTGCATTTTGCGTGGTTACTTATTATTAAAGCGTTTTTTTTTGTTTTGTTTGTGGTGGTGGTGGTGGTCTTTGTTTATTCCACATGTCTACCTTTTTGGATGCTATTCCTCTCCTACCTTCCCCCCCTCCCCAGCCTTGCTCTACGATCCCTTTTATACGTTGTGGTTTGGACCGCCAGCTCGAACACACACGTGCCGAATGAACCGGTGTCTGTGTTGTTCATACATTAACTGCACAATTATATTTAGCATTTTCCTATTCGTCTCGGCTGCAGCCGTTGTCATGGCATTAATTAATTTACTTCTCAATGAACACGTAGAAAAGCATCCAGAATCAATGGCTCTTTCTTCCTTCCACTTGCATCTTGTTGGTGTTGCGTCGCGCGCGTGTCTCTGTTCCTCCTCTTTTCATTCGAAGTGTCCCTGTCCATTCTTTGAAACACAAAACCAGTAATTATCATGAAACACAACAATTCAAGGTAAGATGTTATTTGTTTGCATTTTTGTTCCGGTTACGTTCGTTTCTCTCGCGTATTCTCTGCCGTCTAATAAATTATTATTTTTTGTAATTACCGACATTGTTTTGCAATCGTAGAATGTAATGCAATGCCTGGGTCTTTGCCAAATACAAAACGAAATGTGCCTTTTGTGTGATACGGTGCGTTGAAATTAAACTTTGTCTTCCTTAGTTTGATCCTCTTGTTGTTCTACTTAAAAGATTATCAGATTCAAAAAGGGTCAGTTAAACAAGGAGGGTCAGGTAAACAACGTAGCCCTTGGAGCGGCTCGGTGGGAGAGGGTGTTGAAAGCAAGCTTTTTTTGAGAGCTGTGTTCGAGAATTATTCATCGCACTTAAAGAAACGCTTAAGCATTTCTCTCGTGTTATAGCCACTTAGAATTATTAGACCTCTGCATTCCAAGGAGAAGTATCTTTTAAATAGCCCTTGTTTATGTGTAACTTTATTTGGCGATGTTATGTATGTATGTTGAACTTATTTGTGCTGCTGCTGCGTTGGCAGCCGGTGCACAAGCACAAGTGACAAAAAAACTCAACATTTGTCAACAATCCTGTGGCCTTAAAAATATATAACAGGTGACGTTTCAGGCATTGGCCCACGTGCTGCGAAGAAGAGCCATTTCCCAAAACATCACCTCTTGCTTAGTTTTTTTTACGGCCACTTATTGATGAATGTGGGGCTTCTCGTCTGTAACATGTGTATAGTAATCCGTCCATGGCATGACATAAATACTTTCGACAAAGCTATGTTAAAACAAGAACGTTAACAGACGAGCATTCGAGTCGATGAAATGCATTGTTGACCACATCGTTGACTGGATAATCAATTAATGACGTTTCCAACACTGTCTCTTGCAACGGTTGAGTCGGCCAAAATCGAGAGCAGTATGCGTGTGTGTGTGTGAGAGCCCTCCGTCATGAGATGGTGATCTGCGGTGCTGTCTCGGGGGCGCACCCGGTGCCGTCCGCGGGCTGTGCCCCGGCGCGGTTGTTTGCGTTCGCCGCGGGGGAGTAACGGGAGCGTTTGCGGCGTGTCGTTGTGGCGGCGGCGGTGGTGCCGCGCGTGTGCAGCGAGCTGCCGGAGCGGGAGGAGGGCGAGGGCCAGGAGAGCGAAGTGCAGCACTCGGGCGGACACCGACACTGGGGCCCCCCACGCAGGTCTGCTCACGCACAAGACAAAGGTCCCCCGTGTAGCCTTAACACTTTGTCGAGGGGGAAGGGGCAAGTGCTTTATTAGCGAGCGACCTATGGAAGGCCGGTGTTGGCGAACGGAGGGGGCTGGGGGGCCAGCAACGACGCCCGTCCGCCTTTGTCTCCCTAGTGGCGATGTTTACACACTGCACCAGGTACTCATTTGAGTCAACCTAGGGGAGGCCCAGGACCGGTTCAGGCAATCGTCACTGGTGTAAGCCGTGAGCAGGAACCGGACTCGGCTCGCTGTGTTTCATAGCGCAGTGCGCGAGCCTCTACACTCCTGTTGGCACATGTGCGTACACACAAAGATAAAGATTCCCCTATATGGCATTTAACAGACTGTTGGGGCAGGTCCTGTGAGCGAGCTTCTGTTAAGGCTGGCACGGCGCACAAGGGGGTGGGGTGTCCGATGTGCATGGCAAAGGACTGGAGTGTGTGGCATGTGCGTTGTTTGTGTGTGTTTTTTGTATATTATGGTGTGTGTGTGTGGTATGTGTATGATGTGTGAGGTGTGCGGTGTAGAAATATGGTGTATGTGGTATGTGTTTTGTGCAGTTTGTGTATGGTGTGTGCGGTGTATTTGTGTGCGGTATATGTATGGAATGCGTGTGGTGTGTGTATGTATGGTGTGCATGTGGTATATGCTGTGGAAATATATTAGATCTGCCAGTCATCTCATTTAACCCGTGGCACCTGGGTCTGTCCCGTGGCCTCTCAGCGCGCCTTCAACACTTAACGTGTCCTCGGAGTGCACCTAGCCTGGCACAAGCACCGTGGTGACGTCGCCTCCATTTCGTGGCGAATGGCGGCTGCTGTTGTCTTTGTGTATATGGTGCATGATGTGTGTGGTATGCATTGGTGCTGCCTGGGCACTGCAGGGTCGAGCTACGGCGAGTTCCAGGGGTGCCACTGGGCATCAGCATTGTGGGCGGTCGTGACCAGGCCAGCGGTGGTGCCGCCCCTGTCAACCCGCTCCATGCCGGCATCTTCATTAAACAGGTCCTGGAGGGCAGCCCGGCCGACACCACAGCTGGCCTGCGTGCTGGCGACAAGATTGCTGCTGTAAGTATCTGTGTATCAGGCATTGTGGGGAGCGGTTGCGTAATGGTTATTGGTGCTGCGCTACTAACCCGGCGTGACCAACAAGTTACTAATAGTACGCAAGGTTTATGGTACTCGCCACCATACCCACGGTCTATGGTACTTGCCATCATACACACAGTCTTTGGTACTCACCATCATACCCAACGCCTATGGTACCCTAGTGTGGGTTTAGGCAGGGGTGTTCATGCATGGACCTCACATTCTCTACCTAACTATTTTTTTTATTTTACCAGGTAAGGCCAACTGAGCTACATAGGTCTTTTTCAGAAGCGACCGAGCCACATATGATAGCTCAAACGAAATGGATTATCATGTGGAAATGTATAGCAGCCAAATACCCTAAACGCGCGTTTCTAAATGTGGAGGGAAAACCCGGAGGACATGGAGAAAAACCACGCGACCATGGGGAGAGAGACATGCAAACTCCAATAAACAGCAGGTGTTGGGGTCGGGATCTAACCCACGACCTGCATACCAGGCGAGGGAGTTAACATCTCGCCACGGTGGCGCCCCATTAACTGCAGCAGTGTGTAGGGAATTGCTACGAGGACTTAAACCTCAACTTCATTTACCTGGCCTATAATGTCATCATGGGGCCATGGCTTTGTGTAGTTTTCAGGTTTTTGAGTTCCTGACCCCATTGTTAGGATTATTAAATACCTTGCTTAAAATATTTGGCAGTTAACCAGCATTGATTCCAGAAACTGCTGATGAGACACTGAATTTTGAAACCGTTCCAGCCTGTGCTTGTACTGAACCAATGCTGATGAAATTGTGCACTTGCAGATGGCCATTGGGCCGATGGTTTGTGTACGAAATGTTTGACATTTTTTTGCATGGATAGACACACGGAGGCATCATATTGTCTACTTATCAATTTTGTAATTGATATCCACAATTACGCTAATGATTAGTTTGTGTTAATGGCGATGGACTGGCCAAAGTAATGCTGTGCGTCGGAACCATTCTCTGTTCGCTTGTCTCCAAAACTATTGAACGTTTTTCTTTTTTTGACCGCATAGGTTGAGAAGTTTTCCTTGGCTGTAGCGGCGAAATTTCCATTTGGTGCAGATAAAACAGGAGGCTAATCGAAGCCCCTGTGCGGTCAATGGATGGCTCCCCACTGGTGCACGTGTTACCTATGATGCTAACTTTATACTTTCTACTTGTGCGAAAAAGTAGGTGGGAGAGTCTGCTCCAACCAGAAACTGGAGCTCACCAATGGGTGCCACGGTGGCTAGGAGATGTTAACTACCTTGCCTGGTATACAGGAGGACGTGGGTTCAATCCTGACCCTGATGCCTGGGGTATATTTGGAGTTTGCGGTGTCTCTCTCTCTCTCCCCGTGGTCGTGTGGATATTTCTCCGGGTCCTCCGGTTTTCCCTCCACATTTTGAAACATGCGTTTAGAGTATTTGACTGCTATAAATTTTCATCATGATAAGCCAGTTCGTTGAGCTATCATTTGTGGCCAGGTCGCTTCTGAAAAAGAGCTATATAGCTCAGTGGGGCCTTACCTGGTAACATAAAAAAAACAGTTCATAGTTTAGTTTGTTTAAGAGGGTGAGGTGTTATAATCAGCATCACCAAAACAAAGCACATGCCTGGACATAAAACACACCATCCTCTCCACTCTCCTCCATGAGTGATTGGGTAGCTGTGGAGAGGGCGTAGAAGTTCCCATATCTAGGTAGCGAGGGTGCCTATCACCAGCGGCAGCTTACCAGTGGAGGTCCGAATCAGTGGAGCGGATTTATATTTTTCATCGATTGCGTAATGGTGGTGTGGAAGCAGCCCCGGCCTCTCCATGCCAAGCTTTGCGTCTTCCCGGGATCAACAGTGCCCTGCCTTCTCTATGCTTGAGAAACGTGGCTACTTTTGCAGGAACACCTGAGCCGGTTTGAAACATTTGGGCTTGCCTGTCTGCGATCCACCCTGGGTTTAACCATACTGGATTGCTTGAGGAGCTCACAAATTTGTGAAAATCTAGACAGTCCCACCAGTGAGCTTATCTGGCAGGAGATGATGCATTGACTGTGTCATGTACCCTCTATGCCCAGCCAGTTCGTGTCCAAGCAGCTTTTGTATAGCCAGCTGAACGGGGTTCAATGGGCATGGCACATGATGTGGCAGGGAGAACCTGGAGCTGGGTGGACTTGCTGACAACTGCTACCAGCAGTGACAAGATCGGAGCTTGGTGGATTTACTGACGACTGCTGCCAACAGTGACAAGATTGCAGAGGTGGGACAAAGTCATTGTTATGCAAGTCCAAGTCGAGTCGCAAGTCATCAAATTCATGACTCGAGTCTGACTCGAGTCCAAGTCACATGACTCGAGTCCACATCTCATAGGTGGGACAAAGTCATTGTTATGCAAGTCCAAGTCGAGTCGCAAGTCATCAAATTCATGACTCGAGTCTGACTCGAGTCCAAGTCACATGACTCGAGTCCACATCTCATAGGTGGGACAAAGTCATTGTTATGCAAGTCCAAGTCGAGTCGCAAGTCATCAAATTCATGACTCGAGTCTGACTCGAGTCCAAGTCACATGACTCGAGTCCACATCTCATAGGTGGGACAAAGTCATTGTTATGCAAGTCCAAGTCGAGTCGCAAGTCATCAAATTCATGACTCGAGTCTGACTCGAGTCCAAGTCACATGACTCGAGTCCACATCTCATAGGTGGGACAAAGTCATTGTTATGCAAGTCCAAGTCGAGTCGCAAGTCATCAAATTCATGACTCGAGTCTGACTCGAGTCCAAGTCACATGACTCGAGTCCACATCTCATAGGTGGGACAAAGTCATTGTTATGCAAGTCCAAGTCGAGTCGCAAGTCATCAAATTCATGACTCGAGTATGACTCGAGTCCAAGTCACATGACTCGAGTCCACATCTCATAGGTGGGACAAAGTCATTGTTATGCAAGTCCAAGTCGAGTCGCAAGTCATCAAATTCATGACTCGAGTCTGACTCGAGTCCAAGTCACATGACTCGAGTCCACACCTCTGCAAGATTGGCCTCTGTGGAGGAGGCTCAAAAAGGATGCTCCTGGGTAATTGGAGGCAGCCACTATTCAGCAACAACAAAAGGCAGAGGAGCGATGCTCACAACAACGAGGAGAGTGCCGGGTGTCCGACAGAGCAAGGTGGCACGGTGGGGAGCATTTACCCATAACGCTTGGGTCTCTCCCGTGACTTGGAGATTTCACATGGCCACAAAGTGCACATAACTCGGCACAAGTGCTGTGGTGATGTCACACAAATGGCCGCTGTTGTAGTTGGTATTTAACAATTAATGCCACCCAATCCCCTCGCTGTTTGGATGAATTGTTACGATTCACGGTCATTATTTGATTGAAACATCTTATTTTTTAAGTGAGTAAAACTCAGTTTTATATAGTTCCATTCGTCACATTAGCCTTCATGTGTATCTTTTCTTTTTCTTTTCATAAAGTGTAGTTGACTTGCACACAATTCTTTTGCATGTGTAGTAAGTCACTTCAGAGACACGAATAATAGTAAGAGGCATACACGTTTATTCTACACTTTCCACAGTATAGGGGATAACTATATATGGGTCAGGACAGCCGGCACACTGCCTGACCCAACACCGATGAGGAGGTGAAGACGGGGACGAAGATTTGTGAAGACGACGGGTTCCATTCCCAAACTGCAGCAGCCCCGACCCAGCGTCGGGGCCTACCTTTTATCCTCCGGCGCGTGGCCTGGATCCGCCCTCCGCCACGCCCCCTTCTGGAACCTACCTGAAGGTTCTGGGCTCTGCCCCACGTGTCCTCTCTGTCACCTTTACCCTACATCCATGACTATCACGTGCCCTACTGGCAGACCGGCCGCTGTATCCTTAAATGCCCTTCACTGCCAGCAACCGGCGCTACGTGCTTCGTGGCACACTTCACCTTCCCTGCTGGTAGACCGGGCTACTACACCCACGATCCTGCTCTCTACCAGTAACCAGCGCTACGTGCCATAGTGACCCATTTTATGTCACTACACATGTATTGCGAAACAAATAATTATAATCACCGACTCGTTACACGTGTAGTGGTGTATTCACACGGACACTGTCAGCTTTTCTCCTGTGTCACTGTATTACTTCGCATCCCACACGGATGCTCCTCGCTCTTTACACAACGCACTCTTGCTTCGAACTCTCTCTCTTACTCCGCTCGCCTGCCACTTAATACTCTGCTAGCATGTTACAGCACACTCCGCCAGTCTGTCAGCCTTCTCTCACACCTCCAACCTCGTCCGTGCCCCCAGCGGGGGATCAGCCAACACCGCTGGGGTGGACGAGGTGTGGAGGGCGAGGTCCCAGGCTTCTTGTCTCCGGCTCTTTGTCCTCTTCGTTCCTTCGGCTCCAACCAACGCGTGTTCTCCGCACACCCCTTTATATCCCCCTCCTCATTAAGGGTCCTCAGTTGCCCCCTATTAAGCCGGCGCCTCCGCGGCACCTCCTGCACGTGCTCTTTCTCCCTTATCATCTCCACCTCCTGTCTCTCCGGCGACTGCTCCATGTTTGCATGCTTGCACCTGCCTGTCCCCAAATGCACCCACCGAATTACCGCTTCTCCCCTTAATTGCTGGCGCCTCTCTGGCGGCTGTTCCATGTCCTAACGCTTGCACCTGCTCGCCCTGAAATGCACCCGCTGTTTGCAACCTTGCGCGCGTTACGCCACTACACGTGCATGGTATGTATGGGATGAAGAAACAACTTGCCCTGTGGTGCAGTATCTGCCACGCTGTACCTTGAACCTAGAGACCCCAGTTCGATTCCTGGCTGTGACTGATATCATTGGTGAGCAGTATCTCCACTGTTACCAAACAGCATTGACCAGTGTGGTGAAGTATGGTCAAACAGACTTCATGACTAAGGTATGGTGAAGCTTTTATTTGGGTGGCTGGAAAGGTCAGTGAATTAAAATCCTGGTTAAGGATCGAGACAGCCCATCATCTTCTGTGACGGGTAAATTAATTCTCAATATTATTTAATCCAATATATATAAAAAAAGCCTGACGTAGTTTGGTAATCGAAAATGTATTTCATTAAATTATTAAATTCCTTGTCATGGCAAAAGGGGGGAGGAGGAGGCCTTGGCAATTACAGCGAGATCATCTTGTCTCGGTGAGCTCCGGCTGCACGCGATATTTTCGAGATAAATGTTTGCACGTATCATTTTATCTGTGCATTGATTTATTTTTTAAAAAATCGTGGGGGCGAAGTATACTTTGGAAATGCACTGAGCGACGGGAAAAAGGTGAACACACGGATCGGGGAGCAAACACCAATTTTGAGCCGTCGTGTTGACCCGTGGAAAGAAAGAGGGGCGAGTGCAGGGCAGAGGTCGCAAACGGGTTTTGATTCCTTACCCGTACCCATACCTGGCCGCACCAGGGTCGCAAACGGGTACCCGTACCCGGCCGTACCCATACCCTACCCGTGGCCGGGTACGGGTAGGGTACGGGTATCGGGTACCTGATTGCGACCTCTGGGATGAAGCCATGTTGCAGGCGCGGGTCGGTTGATTCTAGGAACTTGAATTGTGAGAAGAGACAAGACGTTGGGAAATGAGTGACAAACAGTTACCAGTGACTCACGGCCTACCCGTACCCGTACCCGGCCGCACCAGGGTCGCAAACGGGTACCCGTACCCGGCCAGGTACGGGTAGCTGGGTATCGGGTAGGGTACAGGTATCGGGTACCCGGTTGCGACCTCTGATGCAGGGACACGTCGTCGCGAGCGGGGATGATGGGTCACGGTCCGGATGACGACGGGTTGGCCGCCAACGGAGGGAACGCATCTGACGGGATGGCCTCTTGCGGAGATGGAAGCGATGAAATCGCCTCTGTGTGTCCGGGAACTACGGCGCAAACTTGGAATGTGCACACGGTTCGTTTGATTCCGGAGGCTGCCGGAAACCACAGGCAAGCTGGAAGGCAGCCAGAACCGATGCTATAACCTACACTTGCCCCAAGCTCTCTGGCCCTAAATCGCGATGTTACAGCCCACTCCATGGGAGGAAACCGGGAGTACCCGGAGAAAACCCGGGCATGCGAGTGGGAGGGTGCGGATACACTCTTCTCTTCTTTAGTGCTGCCTAACGGCGTGTGCGACTTCACGATGATATTGGTCCCGGTCTAGCACGGCGTGTAGAGTTTGTGCTGCTGTTGTTAATTGTAGCCATGTTTTGATGTTACTGAGCCATGTCGTTTTTGGCCGTCCTGGTCGTTTTTTCCCTTTGATTTTTCCTTCCAGGATTTGCTTTAATAGCTGGTATTTGTGGTCGTTTCGGGATACACTCAGTCCCCCAAAAGATGGAGATTATTCCCACTTGCTGTACTGCCTTACTCTGGCGAGCCAGGAGATGGCGACTTCGCAGCCCCCAGGGGGTTTTGGGAGACTCGCAAACATTTGTGTGATCCACCAACCTCGCTGCCACCCTCGATGCTGGATTGCAGTCGTGAGCCACATTGCCTTCTTGGCTAGATCGGTCGGAATGACGGCAGCGTGTGTTTGTGTGTGTGTGGGACATTCATCCAGCAGTGGATATTACAATCAGAATCTTTATTAGACTGCAAGAGGAATCCGATGAGCTATGAAGCTCCTTTCCACAGATGTCCAGTATGAGCGAGTCGGCAAGTTACGACAGCGAACAATAAAAAAAATCGATCGAAGTGCAAAATCCAGAAAAAGGTAAGCGAGTCACTGCATGTCCGATTTATCACGCTTGGGCAATGCAGCAAAAAGAACAACAAACCAGTCCCAGACCACACCAAGACAACACACAGCCTCAATAAAATGGCACATTAGCATACACGATGGTGGCTGACAACGATTACGATGGGTTATTTCGTCACGAGCTCTGTTATTCTGTCGGGTGCACATTCCGGTCTGCGACCGCCCTTAAGTGGAGCGAGTACGAACTCGTTTACCCTCGCCGCTACGTTGCTCGTGCATCAACCTCGCGGCAATGAATTATGACAGCGTCGGACCCAGCTGTGATGGCTCCAGCTTCTTGCGTGTAATGGGTTTTTGTCGTGCAGGACGCAGTCTTTAAACAAAGACGCGGGGGGGGGGGGGCTCCCTTCCCTGGCGCGCGCTGCCAGGATGTTTAAATGAAATGAGCTTAAGCTCGAGTTTTTGACAAAGTCGACAGACGTCTCCCCATTAATTTGGCCCCCCTTTCGTTGGAATCCACCCAGTGATGTTGACCTACTAAGGATGACAATTAAAATCGGCCTCCACGGTTTGTTGTGATCTTCCACGTCCGTACGGCGGGGACTCGGTCGTTAATACGTCCACGTCGAGGTTGACGAGTCGAAAAGTGGACGGCTTCGGGAGTAGCCGCGTGAATGAAATACTGCCGGCGAGTGATAGAAGTTGGCGGTGGTGTTGCGACAACTTCGCCCATGATTTGAAACTTGGTGACCTTGTTATGCCCAGGAAAGGCTTCCTGAGCCCAACATGATTTTAGGGATCCCTGTTTAGTATCTTTTAAAAGATTATAGTTGAGTAAATTCTGACAGAAAGCAGAGACCGGAATGGCCTGGTAAAACTTACACCGTTGAGATGATAACGCAAACTCTACTGTGCAGATAGCCCCATCAGAACACACCCTACTTGCTGAACTGCCACACGTAGGTGCCTCGTGCCCTGCAGGTAAGCGTCTCGTGCGCATCATGGTTCCATCTCGGTGTGATCCACCAACACCGCATTCACAAGCTCCGTGTCATGAGAGCAGCCAGCGCTGCTCTGGCGCTCATTGCCAAGAATGCTTGCAGATGCATTATGGGGGAATATTGGCAGCAATCCAGACACTTTCTTGTCAAAGGCAGACAAGATGGTTCATGCAATGGTATCATAATCGTCGTCATCACCCTCATTTTTTTGCACATAATCGATGTGCAGCTTCCAGCAACACGATTGCACATTTTTTTATTTTAAGCTTTCGTGACTGCAGGGATTCATATTCTTGGTTCTTTCGGTAAAGTCACGTAGAAGGGAAATAATAAAATAATACAAATATTAAACAAATATTCTCACGACGTTTCGACTGCAACACAAGCAATCATCATCATGTGTGAAATCGACTGCAACACAAGCAATGATCATCAGGTGTGAAATCCACATCTGATGATGATTGCTTGTGTTGCAGTCGAAACGTCGTGAGAATTCTTATTGTTTTATATTTGTATTATTTTATTATTTCCCTTCTACGTGACTTTACCGAAAGAACCAAGAATACGATTGCACATGTTTACGTTGTGAACCAGTGGCATGTTTGCTTTACAAGGGAGATTAAAATGCATTGCATTTACAACCGCCCCAAAGTAATTAGGGTAGTACACATTGGAGCGTGCCTTATCTTGCACGTAACGCAGCTCGGTGCTCACTCCGTGGTGCGCCCTGTGGCTCTTTCCTTGTCGGCAGAGATAGCTTTCGTCGTTGCCGAGTTGCGTGTGTTTTTACGTGTTGCATGCTCCCACACACGCCAGTAGTTTGTAGCGCAGTGCGCTCATCAACGCACTATAACCCTGTCGACCTGCATTCGATTCCCAGCCATGGTCAACACTAATTTGCCACTGATATCTGAACTTGGTTGGCCCTTCCCTAGGTCGGCTCGGCCTTAAAATGAGTACCGAGTGCAGGGTTTAAACATCAGCACTGGGGAGACGAAGGCTGTGGTGTTGGCCTCATCACCCCATTGTGCACTATTCCAGACTTAATAGGCATTTTACTAACAGTACTTGCCCGAAAAGTACGCTGTATGGCTGTTTAGTACTTTTGTGTGTGTGTGTGTCTGTGTAATGTGGGTCATTGCGTTGCCGTGTGTGTATTGTGTGTGGATTTCAATGGTGAGTGCTCGTCTGCATTTGCAGATGAGGCATGCTTGGCGACATGTGGTGCGATCCTGACGAGAACCGACTTGTTTATTCCCCAATCAATCGAACCACTCCCTGTCTCGCACCGTGCTCCTTAATAGGCGCTCGCCAACAGCACTTGCTCCGACCACTTGCGAGTCCACACGCCGACCTCTTTGCCGGCGTGTGCGTGCATTTGTTTATTGTCGGTTGTGTCCGCCCCCCGGCGCAGGTCAACGGAGTGCGGCTCCTGGACGTCACGCATGCAGAGGCCGCGGCCTTGCTGAAGCGCTCGGGCAGCCCGCTCGTGCTGACCGTGCAGTCCCTCGTGACCGTCCCACGGGTGAGTGAGTGAACGAGTGAGTGAGTCACGTGGGGTTACATCATGGGGACCTCCTTTGCCAGTACCAAAATATACTAATAGGGTTTTCCCCCTTTTTTTCTGGCAACAAAACTGACACCTTTTGCAAGGAATCATGCTTACATTAACCACAATACTTGCGCCTTTTGGCGTCATCTGGTCGAACATCATATGAGACTAGGCTCTAAAGAAAGCTGTCTCTGGTGTGGACCAATCAGTTTCAAAGACAATGCATAAATGATCAGAGTATTGTGTTTTGTTTGCATTTGACTGCAAGTATTGTGGTTCATGTAAGCATGATTCCTTGCAAAAGGTGTCAGTTTTGTTGCCAGAAAAAAGGGGAAAAACCCTATTAGTTCATGTTGGGTTCTTTACTACGGCTGTGCTGCCAGGCAAAGCAATTTGCCGCACCTGCTTAGGGTTTTTGATTACATTTGTTAAGGCCAGGAGCATGGAAGCATAGTACGTTAATGGATTTTGCTGGACTCGCCTCCCTGTGCTGCCCACGGAATGAGCCTGATGGCCTATAACACCTGTTGTGTAGGTGTAAGCAAATTACTTGGTGATATTGCATTGGCGGTGGTACACAAGCACAAATAACAGAAATCCGTGAGACTATACAAAACCCCAAAAACACACCACACATCGAAAATCGTCAAACAACTCGCAGTACGTCCAGAAAGCTCATCGGAGGGGAAGGTGTGGGGTCGGTCCTTGTGTATGCTGAGCAGTCTTTGTGAATTCACAAACCTTAACCTGCTGTTTGACTTTCATTTGTAATTTACATTGGAGAGTATTTATCTACGGGCAGCACGGAAGCAATTTGTAGTGTGATTTAAGGCATCGCTGATTAAAATGAACTTGCATTTTTCCCTCCGTGATTGTAGTCCGTCAGTAGCGACGACCGGCCTGTACTTGACGATCGTGATTATGAAGCCGCCGTGCGCTCTGAGCCTTTGCTGCCAAGGTAGTTGAGCAGTCCCATTGGCCTCTGGTTCGTTTTGAATTGGTCTGTTGCCTCGAAATGCACAGCCACCTGATTGTATTGTGTGGAATTGCCAAAACACCTCCCGCTGTAGAGTTGCATTGCTTGTGATAGAAAACCATGCGTACGCCGGTATTTTGTTCCTCTGCCTGGGAATAAATAAGCGGATAATGCCGCGCTTATCTGCCCCTCCCGTGTAAAAATAAAAGCACTTTTTTTACACGTAACATCAGCCATGCTGCTTTCTTGGGAGGTCATCGTTTCAGTAGCATTGGTTCAATACGAGCAAATGATGGACCGCATTTTACATTCGGTGTCTCACCAAAAGTCAGGCTCACTTTTGAACCACTTATGCTCACTCTACTCCCCTCCGCTTCAGTAATCACGGCTTTCTTCAAAGCCCCCAGTCAACCTTTGAGTGGGAGGTTGCTCATTCTCTCTGCTGCGCCTCTCATCTGTATTGACCTTCCCACAGCCATCCGTGCTGTCAACTCCCTGCCCCTGTTCAAGTCCAGACTCAGCACCTCCTTTTTTTCCACCACCCATGACCGACTGCTTCCTTAATTAAAATAAATCTGCTCACTCTTTCTTTGCAGAATCTTGAGATGTGGTTAGATTTAGACTCGATATAAATCCTAATTTGGTTCTATTCACAAACTGGCAGGCTAGTGTATGACCTGTAATTGAAAGGGCTTGCGTTCAAATCCTATTCATGGGTCGACTCGGCTTTTCATCTCTGAGGCCGATACAATTACACTGGTCAACAAAAAAAAACATTTTTTTCTGGCCTGGACTTTTGCAGCTGTTTTAGACTAATTTCAGGGTGCTGATTCCAAATCTGATCTTAGATTTGCTTTAACACATCTCATTTTTATGCTATCGGCATACCCCATTTTCATTGATTTTACCCGAAATTAACTCTGTCACTTATGATTGCAAGTTGTTGCGAGTCAGTGACTGCTTTAGTCTTAAAATATGGTGCTGTATTTTTAGGATAGTGTGTTTATAATATCATTTTATGTAGATATCCACATTTTAAAAATATTTTTCTTCTGCAGTTTTTATTGAAAATGCAATATTTGATATCTCAAAAACCTGATGTGATAGACAAAAACTGATACCAGATTTGGAATCGGCACCCCAAAATTACATTAAAACCGTTGGAATACTTTATGCCAGAAAAAGTGTGTTGACCAGTGTTATTAGCACTTTGTGGAAAGTCAAAAGCGGTTGTCCTGTGGAGTAACTGCCCACTGCCATAGGATTGTGGAATGTCTACCACTGGCTCAGGGCTATTAACAGAGGTGTGCAACCACCCCTTGCACCATTTGAGCCAGGGCTTTGCATTTTGCCTTTTCACGGCTTCAGTTAAACAATTGTTATTTTACCGTCGGGTATTGCAATTCGTGTTTCATCGACATTGCAAAATTTCCCGTCTCATCGTATGTCAAGTATGACTGCAAAGGGGCATTCCTGGCAGTGCATTGGGTGTTAAAGGAAGATGCCTACCCAAAAAGTACACAGCTGAAGCCTTCTACAAGAGCGGTTCCGCGTGTCTGTACGCACATGTCAGTGGGCCGCTTGAAAGATGTTGGGTAATGATTGGTGTAATCATGCAGTGTCTTTTTTTCTTTTATTACCTGGGCATAGCACATCAATCAAATAGCACTGCAATTCCGATCGAAATAATGTGTCCCCTTTACGCGATTACGGAAATATGTTCCTTTAATCCCGACCGCAAGCTGACGTTTACATCCGTGCCGAGATGTGTGACGGTGCATTGAGTTTCATGCGTGTCAAATGATTTGACTCATTCCATTAATAAGTCATGCTTTATACAATTATATATTCTGTACTCTTCTGCAGAATGGCACCCCGTATGTATTGTCTGGACGATTGTGTAATTTTTGACTGAGGTTGCCTCATGTTTTGGGAATTGTCCAGATACACACCACGACCCTGTCTCCCCCCTTGCTCCCTTGACTACGTCTTACGTTTGAAGATTCGTTCGTGAGAAAGAAAGGCTTTCACTTGGGTTTGAACCGAGCCATAGCAGCTCGCGAGGGACGCGGCTGCAGTGACGTCATGAGAGCGCTATCACGGAGAACCTAAAAGTCAACCTTTAAAGGGCTCTTATTTTCACGCGATAACATTGGCCAAACAGATGTTATGTTCACAACATAACATCTGTTTGCTTTGAGAGTTGGGTAATCCCGTGCTACCTCCGATTAGCGCGGTTGGCTACATAAGGCCTGAAAGAAGTTCAACATACAATACACATGTATTAATTTAAATATTGGTTTGGTCTATTTTCCACAATTTTATCCGAATTGTGCCGTCGTTGTCATGTCGTGAGACGAAGTATCCAATCAAAACTATCGGAGGGCGGTGCACTCTTTTGTGTTTTTGAGAATGACCCGCAGGAAGTGAATACCTCCAAGCTCCCTCTAGGGATCCCTTCAAAGTGACCTCTTGTTCGCATAGAAGGGGGGCAGCATTTTCCTTCTCGCCCTAAATATCAGTTCTTAGAATACCAGTTCTTAGAACTGATATTTAGCCAAATTAAGTGTGGAACCATATTTAATGTGATAGTTTGTGCAGCCCTTGATGACCAGGCTTTAGACCATAAACTCGCTACACCTGAGCATCCCAATTAGCTAATGAGTACTTCTACAAGGACGGCCACAGCCCAAGACTATCAGCAGTGGGCGGTAGTTACAGGACGTCTCAGGGGTCGAATCGGGCAGCTGCCTCTGTGTTTAATCAGAGGCAGCTGCCTGCTTCAACAACTAGCATGATGATAAGATCACGACCGCTGTTTAGTTTGTTGTCCCCCCCCGCACCTCGAATTAGCACGGTTCGGCTACGTACGGTGCGAAAGAAGTTCATCGTACATACAGTCCATACAAAAACAAAGATCCCCCTTATAGCCTTGACAGACTGTAGGGGCAAGTGCTGTTAGCGAGCACCTATGAAGGCCGGAACGGTACACGAGGGGGTGGGTGGCTAGCACCACGCCCGACCGCCTTTGTCTCCCCAGTGGCGATGTTTACACACCGCACCAGGTACTCATTTCAGGCTGAGTCGACCTAGGGGAGGCCCAGGACCGGTTCAGATAATCGTCACCGGTGTTTGCCGTGAGTGGGAATCGAACTCGGTTCGCCAGGTTCATAGCGCAGCGTGCTAACCGCTACACAACCACTCCCCACAGTCCATACAGCATACATACACACATGCCGACGGTCTTGGGCCATGGTCGTCCCTGCCGGGATTCGAATCCGGGATCTCAGCGGTTGCAGCCCAGCGCTCTCACCTCGAGCCACCCAGCCAACTCCCAAGCGCTACCCTCTCATATTTCTGTCTCCGTGTCGGCAGCCGCACAGCGTGCACACCCTCCTGATGGCTCCGCAGTTGCCCCAAGAAGAGCAGGTGGAGGTCAAGGTGCATCGTGCACAGGTGACTGAGTGGCAACAGTGAAGCCTTCGTTTTTCTGCTTGATTTGCCAACTCCCGCCTCCCATCGTGATTGTCATCTTCATCAGCCGTCGTCTGTCCACTTGCTGGATGAAGGCCATCGCGATCGCCCATCTCGCGCGTGAGCTGACCTCATCGCTCCCTCTGTCGTCTGTCGCGGTTGGTTTTCCTGTCAGGGCTGTTCACCCCTTTGACTGCCGCTGTGCCGTCAGCGTTAACCGTCAACCAGCCTATCTTCCAGCGACGTGTCCTGCCCAAGCCCACTTTGTGTAACCGTCAGTGCGATGTCTTCCTGTGTGGCTCTCAGTGTAATTCCCAGCATGTCCCCTCCCTGCGCTTATTTATTAACATTTCAGCGTTTGTTTAATTTCCTTCGTCATTGTCAATGCTTCTAATCCACATCTCGTAAGCGAACAATGTGCATTCCGCCTCCACGCAGACACAGGTGCTGACGGTACGGTCAGCACCGGTACTGTGGAGGCAAAGCAGGTGGCCGAGTGTGTGTGGTGTGTGGGGTAGTGCAACAGTTGGCGTGTTGCGCTGCGAACCCAGCGACCCGAGTTCGATTCCTGCTCATGGCCAACAACAGTGACGATTTTCAGAATCAGTCCTGGGCCTCCCTAGGTCGACTCGGCCGCAAATGAGTACCTAATGCGATGTGTAAACATTAACATTTAGAGATAAAGGTGGCCGTGCATGGGGTTAGCCACCCACCCCCTCGTGTGCCGTGCCAGCCCTCATGTACTCGCTAACAGCACTTGCCCTAACAGTTTGTTAAGGCTATACGGGGGATATTTATCTTTGTGTTGCATGCCCCCTCCACCTTTTGTGTCATCACGGACTTAATAGGTGCTCACTAACTAAGAGCACTTCCACAGTGGTTATCCGTCATGGACAGATTGGCTCAAACATAGGAATGTGGAAATTCCCTTTCCTGGTTTAAAACCATAAACGGAAACGAGCATTGCTCATTGGCTCTTTGAGGCACTTTTAAATGATCCGCCGCATCCTCTGACCCGAAATAGAAAGTTTGCGTTTTGTCCAGTTTTTCCTGCATATGCGGTGGTGGAAAAGTGGTCAACGCACTGTGCCATGATCCCGGAGAAATTGCTCCATTTCCAGCCTTGTCATCCATTCCTCGCTCTCCCTTGGGTCTGCTCAACCTTAACGGAGCGCCTGGGACAGTGCGTTAACATCAGCACTGGGGAGACAATGGGGGAGGGGGGGGGGGCGCGTGTGGTTTTGGCCACACCACCCTCCCCCCATCTCATCGAGGACCAGCATTGATCAATCCACTGCTGGATGATGTCGAAGGCAAACCAAGATGTAACATTTTCACCTTGCATTAATAAGTGCTCGCAAACAGCACTTGCCCTAACAGCCCGAGCAGGCTCTAGGGGGCGGGGGGGGCCTTTGTGGGCTTTTTTCTTGGATATCTGAAAAATATCTTTGTATCAGAATCAGAATCTTGATTTATACTGGAGGAATCCAATGAGCAAATAAAGCTCTTTTTCACAGATCTCCAGCAGCCCATCGGATTGCTCCGGTATGAATAGAGACACTGATTCTGAACGGCCACCGTGTGTATGCCGCCTGTGACTATGGGCGCTGGCGTGCGAACGAACGGACAGGCGCACGCGCGCGCCGGGCAGCTGGCAGACGCGGCGGACTGCGCCCCCAAGCAGCCGGGCACCGCAGCGGGGCCGGGCGCCGGGCCTGGCGCTCCCGCCCCAGCCCAGCCGCAGCGGGGATCGCCCACCGCTCCTCTGTCCCACCTCGAGGAGGACGATGAGGAGGTGGACGTCGACGAGGAGGAGGAGGACGAGCAGCAGCCAGGGGACAGAGCCGGCTCTGCGGGGCTGAGCCAGGGTGAAGGAGAGGAGCTTGGGGAGCAGGACTTGGGTGAGCTCACAGAAGGTGAGGTGTCCCGACGGCTGGCACGACGGTACGATCGGCGCCTGTTTTGGGGTTGTTTTTGAACTGCTTTTTTGTGTTCAGTTGTTGTCTTTCTTCCTCACCGCCCGATTAGCACGGTTGGACTACGTACCGTACAAAAGAAATTCGACGTTACCGCGAAGCTAATTGTGATCCTAGATTTGAAGCTTTCGTGACTGCAAGGATTCATACTCTTAGGTTTTTTCGGTAAAGTCACGTAGGTAAAAAATAATAAAAATAAAATAATAATGAATGAAAATAACTCAATTAAATCACGACGTTTCGGAGGCAACACAAGTCTCCGTCTTCAGGTGGGACCGTCACAGCTAAATTTACTGTATCAAGTGAGGAGAAATCCAATCCTAGATAAGCCCCTCCCCCCTCCCCTAAACTTGGATTTCTCTCTGATCTTGTCTCTTGGATTTCTCCTCACTTGATACAGTAAATTTAGCTGTGACGGTCCCACCTGAAGACGGAGACTTGTGTTGCCTCCGAAACGTCGTGATTTAATTGATTTATTTTCATTTATTATTATTTTATTTCTATTATTTTTTACCTACGTGACTTTACCGAAAAAATATAAGACTAATTGTGATCGCCTGTGACCACATCACCCGGAGTTGTGCCCGATCCCGCCAGAAGCTAACGTCGGGGATTCGAGCCTGGATAGTGCTGAGATGGGCGACCTACATGCGCACCAGTCTTGTTTGTCGGCGTACGTGGGGTTGTGCGGTGGTGTGGGCATCGGAGGGCAGTGCAGTAGAGACCGTTGTGCTGTGTCACGTGGCTCCTGTTCTTCCCGCTTTCGCCAACGCCCATTGACCGGCGTGTGGTGAAGTGTGGACAACCCTGACGACCCGCACGATGTGACGGGGCTCTCATCCAGCTGTGGTTGGGCGATAGGGCCGTGTACAATGCACACGCCGCGTCGTGATGCCACGTCGGGCCAGGGGGCCGATGGGGGTTAGGACAGTCAAGAAGTTTGCAAGTTCAAATCCCGGTCGCACGTCAAGGTAGTCTGTTGTTGTCTCAAGGTGATGGGGGGGGGGATCAGTAACGTGAGTTTAACTTTGGACACCCCCCCCCCCCTTCCTTGTTAACCTTCTTTTACAGGGGTATCAGAGCTTGGGAAGACACCAGGGGGTTGTACATTTTATTGAAAAAGTTTATTGAAACGTGCGGTTTAGACAGGTTCCCATCACGCTGTCATCCGTAATGTGTTTGTGCTCATGTCCAACCCCCTCCTACATCCTCCGTGGTGCACCTAAATATTCGTTCGTTCCTTCACTTCTCAGTCCGCTTGCCGCGGTGAGGGTCGCCGCGGTGAGGGTCGCCGCGGCAGCATGTTGAGTTGGGAATTCCGGACCTCCCTTTCCCTGGCGACAGACTCGAGCTCTTCCTGGGGAATTCCCAGGCGTTCCCAGGCCAGCCGAGCAACATCGCTCCTGCCAGCGTGTCCTGGGCAGACACCCTGGGGTCTTCGCCCAGTGGGACATGCCCGGTTTCTATTTTTCTGCATAAAATACTTTTGGGAAAAACAAGATATTTGCGGAAAGGTGTGGTTATGATTAATTTTCCCATACGGAACCTTTTCTTGTCAGGATTTTGTTGCTGTTCGTAAAATGAACTGCATAATCCGCCGCAGTTTAAATGATGCAGAGTGCAAAGCAAACACGTGACCCAGATTGGTATAAAAGTCACTTGATTGGATCAGCAGGTCGCATCTGGTGGGGTATTATGTGGGTACTTCCATCTCTTGGCAGACGTCTGGTCGGCGTGGAAGAGTAGGCCAAATACCTTCTGCTGTAAGGGGAGCTCTCTCCAACTCCCTCTAGTGGAGACCCTTCTGCTAGCAGTTTCGTGCAGTTGCAGGCATTATATTAAACGCACGGATAAAATAAGCATTTATATATTGTAATTGTACTGTTAGTTTGAACGTGAACTTAATACAGCGTATCATTCCTGTGGACTAGTCATTGCCACGAGAATGTGCATTCGTGATGAGCACCACCCCATTTGTATTTTGAGCAGGGAAATATCGTCTTTTGATTTGTGATGTAATGCATTGTTACATAATTGTGCGTGTGCGTAATGAGCATATTATGTAACAATAATCAAAACAATTATACCACGCGATCATATTTAATCTTACTTATCGTTTGGCACACACACACGCGCATATTTTCTACCTTGCCTTGTTAACCGTCGACACAGTAATTTGCGTGCGTGGGTTGTGTGTTACGTTTCAAAAGGAACATTGGACTGTATTTTGATGCTTTGTTAACCAGAGCATTGCTGTGATCACACAGCTGTGCAGCGTTCCGATCATAATTTCAATAGATGTTAGAATCAGGGTGCTTTGCATGCAAGGTGAGTTGGCTTAACGCTGCTTCACAATGACAGCGGGATGATAAGGGAGGGGCAGGAGGAGGATGGAGCCAGTCAAACCGAATCAAAAGCTCCGCACGAACTCTCAAATCAGCAAAGTGCTCCCGCTGTGCGTCCTTTGAAAAGCGGCATGGCATTTACCCAGTGGTGGAAAGAAAACAAATGAGCAGCCAATTTGCTGCCAATGTGACAATGTGGTGGGGCTTTACACAGTGATTATCGTGGATGTCGGTGGCGTGGTGGTTAGCGTACTGCGCTGCAAACCCCGATCGCTCCAGTTCGAGTCCTGACCGAAGCTTTCCATCAATGGTGGATACCCGAAACTATTTAAACTGAAAAACTGCTAAACATTTTTTTATTTTATTTTACAAGGTGAGGCCCACTGAGCTGCATCGGTCTTCTTTCAGAAGCGACCTGGCCACAAATGATAGCTCAGTAAAGTGCCTTGTCACGTGGAAATGTATAGACCCGGAGAAAAATTCACGTGACCACGGAGAGAGAGACACATGCAAACTCCAAATACACAGGTGTCAGGGTCGGGATCGAACCGACGACCTCCTGTGTGTACCAGGCGAGGTAGTTAACATCTCACTACCGTGGCACCCATCCCGGCCCTGGGCCTCGTTTAGATTAACTCAGCCTTAAAGGAGTAACGTGCGGTATGGAAAAACAACAGCGTTGGGGAGAAAACTCACCCCCACTTTCCCCCCTCTTGTACGCAGTGGCGGCCTTCATAGGTGCTCCCTATAACAGCACTTGCCCAAATAGTCTGTTCAGGCTACACGGTGGAGCTTTGTCTTTGTAGTGCATGTCAGATTTCGCTCGTGTCACCTGTCACCTGGGGCTTTGCTGTCAGAGTTTTTGTTTAGCGCAGGGATGTGGATTTGCAATGTCCTGTGTGAAGTCGGTGTTTGTCTTGGCTGTCTGTTTTGTTTGCTGTGCTTATTGTCATCAGGAGGTGTGCACAGAAGGAGAGAATCATGGTCTGTCAAAACAGTCGAAACGCGTAACGTTTGCGATTGTTGTTGTAACGTTCTTACCCCGTTCCCTGACCGTGCATCTGTAAAAAAGGGCTTTGTAGCTCATCGGATTTCTCCAGTATAAAGACAGATTATGAGTTTGGTCCATTGTTCATGATAGAGATGTCGATGCGTGTTTGGCAAAAATGGGATGAAAGCGACGTTTGAAAATGTGAGTTGGGCCCATAGTGCCTTCGAGGACTTGGACATGTTAGTTATGCCCATGATTCATAAATGAAACAGAGAAATATCGATACAGTGGTAGAGAATTAGTTATTATTTACAACATAGACAGGTACGATGTTGCGTACGCTATGCTATCATTTCCTTACGAATCCACCTTGGCCAATAATGTTTTGTAGCACATTAACATTTTGCTTAAATCCATGGTATGTAAATCATAGACCGGGATCATCATATAGACTTTAAGCAGGTATGCAATGGCATAATCCACGTTATAATATCCTTGTTACATCACCACCACTACCAGGCAGTACTCTGTACTGCTGAACCTTTACTAACCCCCAATGCATTAGTGCCCATATCACGTGTGAATACATTTTCAAAAGTGCAATTGCATCATGTGTACCCGTCGGTAACCGCATAATGGTATGACCCATATCTGCGTGAACACCCCTGGTGCCCCTTCACCCCCCCACCCCCCGGCCTCCACAGTAAAATGGTACGACCCAAATCCCAGAAGCTGTTCCACTCAGATCCAGATCCATTCTGATGTGATTTCACTCGACAGGAAGCTGGATCTTGCCCAGCACTTGGCGGTTGATCTCTGGGGTTTGGACATTTATATTGTGTGATTTGGGGATACGTGGGTCATTTTTGCTTCTGTTTTGAGTTTCTTGAAAACAAAAAAATAGTACAGCCTTAATGGATGACATTCTTGGGTTTTTTCGGTAAAGTCACGTGGGTAAAAAAGATCAAATTAAAATTAATTAAAGTAAAATAAAAATAAAATAAAAATCACGACGTTTCGGAGGCAACACAAGCTTCCGTCTTCAGGTGTAACCGTCACACCACGCTTGCTGTATCAAGTAAATGAGAAATTCTAAGAGATCCGACCCCGTATATATACTAGTTGAGGGGGGAGGAGCCAGGACAGGCCCCCTTTTTATTATTATGGTAAGGTTGGTGCGGCTGAAACTACGGCTAGTCTACATAACAAAGGACTGAGCCTTTGCTATGTAGACTGGCTGAGAGGGGGTGGTGCCAGAGTTGTTAAAATGCAGCTGCTGCTAATGGGACCGAGTCCCTGACATGTAGATGGTAAAAGCAAAAAAGAAGGTTAGGAAGAAACAGCCTCCTGCTACGTTGCTTGGTGGGTAAAACTTAAAGCAGGAAACCAGCGTGTGAAAAAAGAAGCTAAACATGATAAAACAAATGAATGACTCTGGTGCATGGGCTGGGATACTCACAACCTACTGTGCTGTGAGGTTGCAGTATCCCGAACAGGCCATTGATCTATCTGTGCAATATTTAAGCGCTCATGTCCAATACGCATTTATTTCCTCCCAAGTTATCCGGCATCCTCCTGACACACACGTACCTATTGAGGGATTGGCAAAACATTCCACTGCTTCAAGAAGAGGAATACATGGTGATCATAGGTTTTTCCCCCTTTTTTTCTGGCAACAAAACAGGTGTTAAGATGTTGAAACACCAAGCTGAAACCTTTTCACAAGGAATCAAGAAAGCTGTCTCTGGTGTGGACCTATCAGTTTCAAGGACAATGCTTATATTATCTTTTTTTTTGCATTCTGACCAGAAGCATTGTGCTTAATGCAGACGTGATTCCTTGTAAAAGGTTTCAGTTTGGTGTTTTAACATCTTAACACCTGTTTTGTTGCTAGAAAAAAGGGGAAAAACCTATGATCATATTTTGGTACTGGCAAAGGAGGTCCCATGAGGAAATACATCGTCTTTTTTAATGTTTCGTCTTAAATCTCCCAACTTCTCTACACCCAGCAGCATACATGGGTAGACCAAAGTTGAACAGCGAGTAATGTGTTGTGGGGTAAAGTTGTCACTCGAAGCAGTGGCGTGAGCAAGCGATTGCGGGGCTGCCAACTTTGCCTAAAATGTTTAATCCAGCAAATGCTTTGCTCTTCACCCAATGGACTGCCCCTGCTGCTGCCGCCTCAGTGATTGCATCCGGGGGTGGCACTTGGAGTTTTCCACCGCGTAGCAGCAGCAGCAGCTGCAGGGCTCTTATCCCGGCAAATGTCACAATCAGATTTCCACTTGACGTTATAGATGAATGCATTTAATTTACAAAGCTGTCCACTTGACTGCAGCCATCTTTTTTTCTTTTCCCCATCTCGGGCAGGATAGCCCGCGAGTACTGTGCAACGTTCGCGTAATGCGATTTAAAATATCCACTTCGTACAAGCTGTAGCAGGGCAATACGTTACGGGGCCGAGTGGTGGATCCAAATCTGGGGCGATTGGGGTGATATCCCCCTACCTCCACCATCCCCCTCCCGTGAAACCCAGATTAAATGTTTTATTATTATTGATATTTACCAGAGCAGATGCATTGCATGTAATTTTTACGGAGGACCCTATTTTGAAGAAAGGTTGAAACATTTGGACAGCCCTGCCTCGTGGGGAAGTTTTAATAATCCGCTTTCGTTCCAGGCCCTGCAGATTTAATGGAATAATACCCACGGCATCCTTCGGTCCCAGTGTGGTGTTCCGTGTCTCTGTATAGCCAGGTGTGAAATTGACACCTATTGAAGTTCATGACAAATGTTCCAACAAAGGTGGCATGCGTTGTGTATCCGGCCGTTTGGCATGGCAGTTGAGCGAGTGTCTCATGATGGGAAGGTTGTGAGTTCACACTCCTGATTGGTGGTTAACCCAGCCCATCATCCCCACTGGGTCAGTAAATGAGTACCACTTCGTGAGGAAATTCAGCAATGGTTATCCTATGGATAGACGTGCCCCCGTCATGTGAATGTGGAATTTTCACCACTGCCTCAGGGCCGCTAACAGGAGATGAGCACTGCCTCAATGCCCATTTGAGCAGCACGCCGCTATTCGAAGCGTTTGAATCGATGATCTAAACATTAGTTAGAATATGCACATGTGATTGTTTGAAATACCTTTTTAATCAGCGGAGGCCACGTACGTAATAATGATGATGGTGATGCTGCTGCTACGGGTGCTGATGGTTGTGTGGTTGTCTGTTGGTGATGGTAATGATGCTGCTGCTACGGGTGCTGATGGTTGTGTGGTTGTCTGTTGGTGATGGTAATGATGCTGCTGCTACGGGTGCTGATGGTTGTGTGGTTGTCTGTTGGTGATGGTAATGATGCTGCTGCTACGGGTGCTGATGGTTGTGTGGTTGTCTGTTGGTGATGGTAATGATGCTGCTGCTACGGGTGCTGATGGTTGTGTGGTTGTCTGTTGGTGATGGTAATGATGCTGCTGCTACGGGTGCTGATGGTTGTGTGGTTGTCTGTTGGTGATGGTAATGATGCTGCTGCTACGGGTGCTGATGGTTGTGTGGTTGTCTGTTGGTGATGGTAATGATGCTGCTGCTACGGGTGCTGATGGTTGTGTGGTTGTCTGTTGGTGATGGTAATGATGCTGCTGCTACGGGTGCTGATGGTTGTGTGGTTGTCTGTTGGTGATGGTAATGATGCTGCTGCTACGGGTGCTGATGGTTGTGTGGTTGTCTGTTGGTGATGGTAATGATGCTGCTGCTACGGGTGCTGATGGTTGTGTGGTTGTCTGTTGGTGATGGTAATGATGCTGCTGCTACGGGTGCTGATGGTTGTGTGGTTGTCTGTTGGTGATGGTAATGATGCTGCTGCTACGGGTGCTGATGGTTGTGTGGTTGTCTGTTGGTGATGGTAATGATGCTGCTGCTACGGGTGCTGATGGTTGTGTGGTTGTCTGTTGGTGATGGTAATGATGCTGCTGCTACGGGTGCTGATGGTTGTGTGGTTGTCTGTTGGTGATGGTAATGATGCTGCTGCTACGGGTGCTGATGGTTGCGTGGTTGTCTGTTGGTGATGGTAATGATGCTGCTGCTACGGGTGCTGATGGTTGTGTGGTTGTCTGTTGGTGATGGTAATGATGCTGCTGCTACGGGTGCTGATGGTTGTGTGGTTGTCTGTTGGTGATGGTAATGATGCTGCTGCTACGGGTGCTGATGGTTGTGTGGTTGTCTGTTGGTGATGGTAATGATGCTGCTGGGGATGATGATGATTATGGTAAATTTGTTGCAGCTGAAGACTGATGCTGCTGCTGCTGCTGCAGTTTAAGGACGGTGCTACCAATGATGATTATGATGACTGCCGATGGTGATGCTGCTGCTTCTGCTGTTGATACAAAAAATGATTGTTTGGTGAAAGCATTGTTCTGTCGTGCGTGCGGCTTTTCTCCGGATACTTCAGTAAGGAATTATCCAATCCTCCCAATTCATTACTCTCCTTAAAAAGGTGTCTTGAGATTCTGTGGGAATTCCTGAATATTGGACTTTATTTTAGTACGAGACATACAGTATTTAACGGATTTATCAATTTAAATACATTATTAAACTCGCAACATACACACATTGATTATTTATAATCCATGCAAATGATATGATAATATGTGTGGGTGAAGCCGTGGCACACTGGCTCACCGCTGGGCTGGGTGACTTTAGTTTTAGAATCCCCGCTCCGACTCTCACCAGTGGCGGTCAATATCTGAACTTCTCCTGGGGGGCCCCTGTCACCAACCCGCACCGACCAGTATGGTGAAGCACAGTTAAATAACCTCACGACACACGCAGCGTGTGGAGGCCTTCATGCAGCAGTGGATCAGTACTGATTGTATGTAGCATATTCAACGAATCAACAATCAACACAATTTTTGTTGTTTTTTTTATAATCTAATAATCACCATTTCTGCAGCCTTAGCTTCACACACATGAGGATAATCGCTCCAAACATGGCCCTTTTGCTCTGCTGGCCGTGATTCGCGACACGCGGCTGTCAGACATCAGCGGTCGACCGCAACTTAAGTCGGCCCGAGAACCCTCAAATGCAGCCCGGGCGAATCTGCGTTCAAACTCACGGCGACCTCGAGCGTGCTCTTGTCACGTGCCTCCTCCTCCTCCACTCGGTGACTCTTGACCGTGGCTGGAGAGGCTGATCACGGCGCTCATGCATGTTCCGCTAATTATGTGACTGCGAGCGCGGGGACCCCTCGAGGTGCATCGGTGCCTGCCTGCCTGCGCGCCCACTCCCGCCCGCGTGTGTGCGTGTGTGCGTGTGTGCGTGTGTGCCTCGTTGGCCGCCCCCCCCCCGTCGTCGTAGGAAGCGTGTGCAATAGACAAACGCGACGTAATTGTGACTTGTTCCTCTCCACGTTGTGCAGCGGCGGTCAAAGCGTGAGATTTGAGGCTGAGCAAAAGAACACGCTTGGTTCCCAGTGGGGTAGATATCTCTTTGTGCCAGCCTCTGGGACATTGCTCATTTCAACTGGACTGTTATAATCCTCCCCTACAACCGTTGCTCATATATAATGTTGATGTCTATGATTGTGCCTCTTTCAGTAGAGATCTCATCTTCAATGTCTATGCCTGTCGATCTCTCTGTCCTTTCCTCTCTCCTCGCCCACCCCTCCCCTCCCACTGTTCCTCAAATATATTGTCTGTGCCTTTGATTGTGCCTCTTGCAGTAGAGATCTCATCTTCAGTGGCTATGCCTGTCGATATCTCGGCGTTCGGCGTTCCATATCGTGCGTTGCTCATTTGCATCTCTCTTCCTCCGCTCCCTCTCGCTCACTGCGCCAAACGCCCATTGATGGTCCCCGCGGTGCGTCAGTTGTGTCCGCACTCTCGCGTGCACGCGTGCGTGTGTGTTTGCATGCCCTCGTGCGCGCCTGCGTTTGTGTGTGCGCGGATGAATGCCCCTCCACACTCGGTGTGAGTGTGTATGTGGTTTTTGTTGTACGTGTCTGTATGCCCATGTCACAGAAAGCTCTGTGCGTGTACTTGCAGGCAGATACGCGTGCACTCTTCCTTATTTGTGTGCGTGTGGGTATAATTGTGGGGAGCGGTAGTGCAGCGGCAAGCACGCTGCGTTACAAACCCAGCAACCCTGGTTCGATTCCCGCTCCGTCAACACCAGTGACTATTATCTTAATTGGTCCTGGGCCTCCCCTAGGTCGACTTGGCCTCATGAGTACCTGGTGTGGTGTGTAAACATAGCCACCAGAGAGACAAAGGCAGCCAGGCATGGTGCTAGCCACCCCCCCCCCCTCGTGTGCTGTGCAGGCTTTCAAAGGTGCTCTCTAACAGCACTTGCTCCTACAATCTGTTAAGGCTATATGGGTTATCTTTGTATCTTTGTGCCCATTTTAAGCGGCGTTCGAATGTAAATGTTGTGGATTTGCTCTCCAACACACCGTGTGCTGTACTAGTAACGAATTGGCTACGTTCTATTTACGTGACAAACCTTATTAATTGGCTGTGTCGGGTTTAACGACGCATTTATATTTATTTGTGCCCATATGTTTGCTTCTGTGTGTGTACTTGCCACCTTTTGTGGCATAGTGGGGGCGCACACGTGATATATTTTGCCAATCATCTCAGTCATTTAACCCTCAATACCTGAGTCTCTCCTGTGACCTCCGTCCAGCTGACCTTCGACATAGCACGTGGCTTCAAAAGTGCACCTAGCCTTGCACAAGCTCTGTGGTAACATCACCGGCACTTGTCAGAGACTGGCGGCTGTTTATTGTTGCCGTTGTATGCGCGTGTGCACAAGTGTTTCTTACACATGTGTGCTGGTAAGGTGAAAAGCCCTCCCCTCGAACACAATTCCACCCATGGTATCACCACCACATGTATATCAGCCAAGCCCTCTCTACCTACCCGCCCAGCCACCCAACCACCCAACCACCCAACTCATCTAAAAAAAAAACTCAATTAGAGCCTGGCTTTTAAAGACGTACCGAGGCATCGCGGATAAAGCAGGCAGCGCTCGCGACATTCCAGCGATTTGCATTCGTGTTGTGGACGCTCGCATTGAATGCCACGGGCCGATTTGTAAAAAGAGGCCATGAAGGAGCGTTGTCATCTTCAGACGAACGATGACGCTGATGGATTCCAGATTAGGCGTGGAGAGGTCTGTTCTGGTTGTAGCACTCGAGGTGTGGGGGGGGGGGAGGTCATTGTTCGGAAAGGTTTTTCGCGCCGGGCGGTCGGTCGGTCTCCTGGCACTCGCTCTGCATTCCTGTAACCGTTTCATCGTCACCGTATTATTATTCTTCTCAAGCGGCGGCGCGCTGGAAAGCACGTGTTCGCTTGGGTTGTGATCAAGCGGCGGTCGCTTACGTCTCGATGCCCGCTTCTGTGACCGCTCTTTTAACGGGGGACGCATTCCTGATACAAGAAAGGTTCATCCCGACCAAAGACAAAGCAGATAAATCGAATGGAATTCCGCGTGCGATTCTCGAGGCATATCCACAGGCTCGCTGCCTAAATGCCTTCAACTCCACCACCAACTCCCCGCTTTCTTAACTCCTCCCCACCCTTCCGTCGATTTCCCTTCCACCCTCCTCCACCATGACCGCCCCCCCCCACTTCCATCTCCCCGAGGTCTCCAGCATGCGCGCGTGCGGACACCATGCCAATCTGCGTGTGGATCATGCGCAGGACCCACTCGCCGCCCCTGCGGGACGTTGATCGATCTCCCCCCGACCGCACGTGCAGACGCCGGCACTCGCCTCGCTTTAACAATGCGGCGTGGCGGCGCTGCGGTGGATTCCAGCGGCAGCCCCCAGCGTCGCGCCGTCGCGCTCTCTCCCTCGCCTCCGCCGCATCCCGTCCTTCCGTCTCCCGTAAAAAAAAAAATCCCCCTTTGGTAATCCGTTCCCCTCTCTCTCTCTCTTTTTTTTATCTCTTGCTTCTCTTCCTCGCTCTCCACCCACCCATCCACTTCCCTTCCTCACTTCCGTCTTTGGATCCTGCCTCACTCCCCTAATTACGGGGGGGGGGGGGTCCCCTCTGCTCCGCAGCGGTTGGGTCGTCGTACCGATTGTTTTCAATTACATTTTTTTTGGTTCGGTTCCCTTCCTCGTTTCGGACAGCTGATTGCGCGACTGGCGATTGGTTAACCGGTATATAGCGCGGGACCAGCGTACCCTTGTTGTCACTGCAGCTGCTGCTGCTGCTGCCGCTGCTCCTGCTTCAGCCTGGGAATCTTTTTGTCCGCGTCATGGTGCAAGGAGATGGTTATCCCGGTAAGATCAATACAATTTTGTCACAGTGGCCCGTAATAATATCAAACTCCCCTTTCCCTCTACGGCTACTCGTCCCCCCCCCCGCCCCCCCCCCGCGTGCTCTTTTTCGCTTTCACTCCTGCTCTTTAAAAAGGGCAGTCGTCCGCGGCGCGTCAAAGTAAATGCAAACCGCCGCGCTTTTATAATCGCGCAAGCGTAATCGCAAGGATGACCGTGGCGTGCCGCTCGCATCTGTTTCTTCCGACAGCGTACGTGCCCGTTTGCTGCTCCGGGACCCTAAACATTGCCACTGATTATCGTCGTTACTCACTTCCATTCCGCTTTGTCTCCATGCCACCTTTTTTTTTTTTTGCCGCCACGCATCACTTCGACGTTCCCGAAAGGCATGCGCAAATGTCTTTTCCGTCGCAGACATAACGTACAAATTTCGCCGACGGCTCGCTCCTCTTTGCGCGCTTGCGTGTCTCTCCGTCGCTCTTGTCTCGGTATCCCGAAGAGCTCTCTGTGTTTCTCACCGTTACTCTTCCCACTCTCTCTCTCTCTCTCGCGCGTAATCTTGGTGCTGCTCACCTCTGCGTTTCTAATAAATTGCCACAGAAGCCCCGGCCAATTTAGTTCGCAGTGCACAATCGTTCATGTTGTGTGCATCTGCAGCGTAGCTGATATTATTATTATTATTATCCACGCTCGTCTATTAAACGTCCAGTTTATATCTCATTAAAGATAATAACTGCTCTGACCATTCTTCCAGCGACTGTCACTTACTAAAGTCAGTCTTTACTCACTGTGGTCACTTAATGATAATTCAAATAAATATATAATAACAATTTACGGCCCTTCGTAAATCCACTGCTGAATGAGCGCCACTCCATTCTGTGTCAGGCATCGGGGAGTGTTTGACCATACTTCACCATGCTGGTCAGTGCAGATTGGTGAAGGGGGTGGGAACCCAAGACCAGTTCAGATACCACTCACCACTCATGATGCCTGTGGCCAGGAATCAAGATCGGGTTTTTAAGCTCATGGCTAATCTGTAACATTTTGATATGCATATCATTTATAGGCAGGTTATATTGGTTTTAATAGTGGGCGAAAAATCCAGCATATAGTCGCGGAGAAACTACTCTGCTTAAATGATTTCTTATTGAATTGAGGACGTGGATTTCTTACGTGTGTGTGTGTACATTGTGAGGGGCAGTGGTGGAAGGGTTAGTGGCACTGTACTTGAAACCTGGTTCAATTCCTGCTCGTGACCAACATCTGGATCCTCCTTAGGTTGTCTCAACCTTAATCTGGGGATAGACTCAGGTGGCCGAACCACTACCAATTGACCACCCCCCCCCCCCCATGGCTATCGTGTCTGGTCACTCACCGCACTTGCCCCAAACAGCATGAGTAGTTTAAATGTGGGGGTCTTTGTCTTTATATGTGAAGTGTTGCTTTAGGCCAGGAATTTCTTTCGAGCCATTAAACAAAGATGGTTACAGCATCGCGTGGCGCTTTCAGATGCGCTTCTGCGGCCGTCTGGAATGCTCTTCCTTCCCATATTAGGAAGCCACTGTTGCTGTGCACTTTTAAATCGTCATCTAGATTAAAAACTCATTTCTTTCTAACTTATTTTTTGTGTTTAGTTTGTTGTCGTTACCCCCCCCTCCGCACCTCCGATTAGCACGGTTGGCTACATAGTGTGCGAAAGAAGTTGAACATACACACACACAGGATGGACCATGACGTGAATTTGATTTAGACTTTGGTGTTCACATGCAATCTTCCCCCGCGATCCACGGCACTCGGTTGTACGCTTGAGAAATGCGGAAACATTCTCTTTTTTCCTCCTTCCTGCCCTGAGGATATTTTTTGGGCGTTTACCGTGAAAGGAACACAATTTCCTCGAAAATGTAATTCATAATAACGGTGATAACAATGGTTTCTTGCTTGTCCAGGAAAATCTCTAAGTGTTAAGAAAGAATACTTATTTTTTTCCCAAGAAGATTCTTAATAAACGGTCTGCTGGAGTTGAGCCGATATTCATGAACCTACTTGGGACGTTTATCAACGCAGTAGACGCAAGAGCCTCATGCTCGTCACCACGTGAGCAGGGCACCTCCTGCAAACACGGACTCTGGTCGACAGAACTCGACTCTCCAGAACAGATTGCATCACGAGTGTAAGACGGTGCACTTCGCCAGCGTAGTTCCATAATGTAACCCCCGAGACACCACAACAACCAAGGCCAACAATACAGTGACATTGCAGGCACAGAGAAGCTTCAATGGAAACGTAATGTCAGTTGGCTTATTGCGTCTTCCGTTTCGGTGCTTCGTATGCCATGCATGTACAGGCCACTGCTGCGCGAAGGAACATCGCCGTGGTGTGTGGGTTGTGGGGCTTACTTGACCGTACCTCACCACGCACGGCTGGTCAGTGCGCTTTGGTGCGTGAAAGCGGGGAGCGTAGACGTGTGAGCAAAGAAGTATAGTACATTACAGCAGTGCGTTCTGTTGCTGACCACAACATCATCCTGCAGCCTGTAACACGCGTTTTTGATTAATGGTCACCGATCTGAACACTCACCAGGCTTAACTTTGCTATAGTATTGGAGGTATAGTTCATAGGTGCTATTGTATTGGAGCTCAATGTTTCCGGGGTTTGAGCTAGGAACCGTGCCAGCGGATCATAGCTTAAGGACCATACTGCAGGTACATATGGCTTAATGCCTGCAAGAGTAATTCCTCATTTAATGCGGTATAGATGCATTCCTGAAATGTACCTCGTTAAGCGAACACACGTTCAGCGATGAATTACCACACCTCCAATGACCACGGTTGGCTACGTACAGTGCGAAAGAAGTAAAAAATACACATGTACATGAAAAAATAAGAATATGATTTACCCTTTCTGGCAATAAAACAGGTGTTCAAACAACACTTGGATACCTTTTGCAAGGAATCATGTCACTGCATTAACCACACGTACTTGTGGTGAACATGCATGCAAACAAACATATGCACATTACCGTGACTGAATCGCATTTGAACTGTAAAATCAGCCAGCAGTCATCCCATGGCTGAGACAACGAACTGAGATGAGGGTGCACTGTGCACTGTATCACTCCGCCCAGCTGCGCAGGTCAAGAAAGTAGTTCGCCTTCGACTACTTAGAAACCGCGTTCTAACGGTACGCATTCCACGTTGTTGCAGAATGTGTTCCCAAATAGAAGAACCGTGGGATTAGCGAAAATGCGTTGTGTTAAAACGTGTTAGGCGAGGGCTTACCTTACAGCTAGGCCCATGGCTTTAAGGCAAAACGGGAGGGCTGAAGCTTAGTTAATAATGTATTGATGGAGAATGGCTTAAGGATTAAATTGCTCGGTCATGTCTTAAGGAGAATGGCTCCAGGAATATGATTTTAGAACCCTATTTATTGTCTCGGGACAATTGTTAGCGTTCGTCGGCTATTCTCTTAACACGTAGAGTTGCACTTCTTTCGCTCCTTGAGAGTTCCTCTAAATGGGCTGATGGCCTCGGCCTACTCACCCTTGACTCGCATAGAGGCCCATGGCCTCAATTAGAGAACCATGTGTTTGTTGGTGAAAGCTTTCTCACCATGAAGCTCAACGCGTGGCTTCAGGACTACGTTTTCACGGAAACGTTTGGACTTAAGATGTGCAACATTGCCTCACCTTTGTATTCTGATTACAAGATAAACGTTAGATTTTGTTCTCGCCAAAACCATTGAAACATAATTCCTGGTGCAGCCTCACCGGTCAATACAGATGGAATAGATTCCATGCGCTCTAAATGCTTTGTATAAGGATGATGTATCACTCTCTAAACAACTTGCCATTAGATGGATGATCTATTTGCAAATGCGGCCCATTTTAGGCTATTGTTTGAGCATCATTCATGGTGATTTCTTTCCACTTTTTTAGAAAATGTGCTATAACTAGGATCGTGTTAAATCGAAGAGGGAGCTTTATAGCTCATCGGATTCCTCCAGTTTAATCAAAGTTCCTAATCCTTATATTAGAATGGGATATACTTTGTTGTTGTTGTAAGCATGACCCGTAATTAGAGCTGGGTCCTCTGATTTTTCAAAGAAATGAATTACTCTTCGGATTTTCGGTTCAATAACTTGGATTAATCTGATAACACAAATAGTCTTGGAAAAAAGTCTCAGCTCTTCCCACGTGTGCCGGTGGACGGGAGGTGGTGGGGAAGGGCTTGGTGATCAATGTCATCAGAATCATCGGCCGCGTCACGCTGGGGTCTGCCGCCATTCTTCAAGGTGCCCCGAGTAATGGGCCACACACAAAAGCAGTCCATTGCAATTTTTCGTCGTTTAATCGGCTTATTTGACAAACTGTTCTAGCTCTACTTGCGGACAAAAATGTTAACTCTGAAAATGTTAGCGTAAAATCTCAAAGCTTTAAGCAGGGGTTTCTTCCAAAGACGATCCCGCTCTGTTTGTGATGTTGGGATAGGAAATGACAAGCGATACACGGAAGTTGACGTAGCCCCTTTTAAGAGTGTTCCATTTTCCACCGTGTCTGTTGTAAGTGGACCAATTTTTTTCTGAATACGCGTTGCCCACGAATTGCTTTTAGCGCCTATTAGTGCAGCGTACTTAAACACTTGGGCCCCTTTGCACGCACGCGATGGCTCCGTTTTCTCTACGGATGCCCGTTTTTTTTGGAAGGCCTCCACTGCTAGAGGGCCCCACCATCTGCCGCGTGGAGGGCGTCAAAGAATCTCCAGTGCAATGCTCAAATATTACGCTCTTTCACACTCGTTTTAGTAAAATCCCAGGGTTTTTTTTTTTATATTCCCAAGTGCCCAAACGCAGGCCTTCTCGGCCGACCACTGGCTCCCACCACATCACACCTCGACACAACCGCCAGGAGAAAATCCCGTAGCCGGTTTGCGAATTTTGACAGTTGACCTCCGGGGGTCTGCCCCCTACAGTCTCATCGGCATGGTCTGGGTTGAAACACTCTGGCGAGGCTTTCCTGGGTAAATAAAGGGATTCAATATTTATTTTGTTATTTACTTTCTAGGCCTTGGCCCTGAGTTGGCGACCTCTGATTGCCACTCCAATGGTTTTCTCTGTAACCTAACCGCCCTCCATCCAGCACACATGCCGCCTGCAAATAAAATTGCAGGCTCTATGTATTGTCCCTGCTGAACTACAATACCTGCTCAACTGCAATAGCTGAGCGTGTAAAAGCCAATAAAATAGCAATTCCAGCCATTCTCACTGCACCGACGGATGAAGGTTTCCCCACACCTAGTCCATGGGGGTTATTTGATCATACTTCACCACACCAATCAGTGTGGAAACCCAATAGCATGCTTACATTATTTCAATTGTTTAAAATTACCCAGTAATGAATTGGCAGATCTGTCTCAAACTGTGTGACCTTCTGAAATCCAAGTCTCTGAGACTTGAATTGAAGCCTGTTTGGATAATCACCGCGTCCTCTCGTAAGAGGCTAAACCTCACTAGCACGCTATGATGATATCCGTTCCCTGAAATTACTGGAGAATAATTTTCAAATCATGTCAATTATGACCTTTACGAATGCACAGTCTTGAGACTGAATTGAGATGTTGTTTGTGCAAAGGAAGGGTCATTATTAATATTATTCAATTTGTGTTTCTATTAGTGTCGACCAGTGAAGCTGGATCTCAGCAGTTACGCTCAGCCCACTGTGCACGTGATCACTGTTGAAACGGACTGCATCATGATATTTTTATTATCATCGAGCTTGGGGATACGACTAGTAGCTGCGCACTTTCCCTTTCGTATGCTGCTTTGGGAGGCACGAGCACAAATTACGACGTAACTCTTGAGCACACGCATTCATGCACGCACGCACTAAACATGCGGATGCTGCCACAGCAGTGCGGTGTAACGGTCGGCACACTGCACTCGCAATCCAGAGGTCGCCGGCTTGACTCCGTCTCCTGGCGCAGAAAGTTAAAAACAATGGGGTGCAAAGTGTCTGAATTTCCACTCCCCCCCCCCACCTCTGTCCCAGCCAGCAGTATAAATGAGTTGCACGGAATGGGAGGGGTGGGGGGGTTCTTCCACCTCTCGCGAGGGTTCCGGACGGCGTGGACGATTGGGACACAATACCCCCCCCCCCTCTCTAGCGCTGTGTCGAGAAGGCAGGCCCTTGAACACTTAACGAAGCCCCTCCGATTAACACGGTTGGCTACGTACGTTGCGAAAGAAGTTCAACATACGTACGCACGTACAATTCAATTTCGAGATTGTGATTCCGTAACGGTTGTAATTGAGATGATTTGAACATTATTATTCTCGAGTTGCCACGCTGCGTGCCTCTGGAACTCGAATCAAAAATCGCATCGGCAGTGCCGCTGGCTGTGCGGAGGTTTTCATCTGCAGGCTAGTCGCAGGTCCCGCACCGCTGATCGCCTTCACACGCACGCCGATGCGCTCCCGCAGGCCTGTCGGCCGGTGCGGTTGTGTGTGGAGCGGCGTTCGTCGGTCCTAAGCCCCGTGCATGCCAATGAGCGCGTGGGACAGTGCGTGCGTCTCCACCGAGCGAGGGGCTTGGTCATAATTCCTGGCTTACTGTTCTCGCTGGAATACGCCTCTGAATTCCGCCCCCCGCCTGGACGCAATGTAACTTTATTGTACGTCACCGGCTGATTTGGAGCTGCAGAGCCGTTTTTTTTGGGACACACGCACAGGCACGCGCATGAAAAACAAGAAAATATGAAATTACATGCCACCGTGCCCGATGCAATTTATTTGTTTAGTGTCCACCGTTACAGCGCCCATCAAATGTTTGCGGCCGCTTTCGCCCGGAGCAACGCTGCGCGGGTGGGCGGGTGGCGGGTGGCAGACGGCGATCGATGGCTCTGATGAGTATGGATTCCGCGGAAATGTCGGTGGCTTGGAGACGGAAAGTCCCCTCATTCAGACCTGGATTTAGGATACAGCAGACCTAAAGCCATGACAACATCTCAGGCAGTGAACTCATATTGTGTATGCTTCCTTTATCCCCCGAGTCCCACAGCTGCTCACTTGTCTCGTTGCTCTCCTGAGTAATCAAGCTGTTAACGTTTGAGTGATGGGGCTTTGTGCAGGTTTTTGTCTGGAGATTATTGGCCCTCGTATAAGTGTTGAGTCTTCTTCACGTGTGGCATGTGGTTTTCTAAACACGGCTATTAACGGCAACAAATTTCAACAAAGGCCCGAAGAGAGAAAAAAACACGAGCATCGAGAGATATGCGCGCTCGCCGTTACAGCGAGAGATGGAAAGAGAAGCCACGTGGATTAGAGAACGTGAGAAAAGTATGGGGGCTCGTCGGGCTGGGCACGTCGCGACGAGAAAGGGGGCGATGGACGATGTGATCGCAGCCAGGGAATGAAATTTGCCCGTGACGACGTTGACTACTGGCCAGATGGAGCGACGCCATCAGCTGGTGGGCAGTCGCTTGGGAGTGGGTCTTTACATCGCAGGTTTCTTTTGAGACGGCTTGACGGCTGCATCCAGCAGTGGGTTGATCGCGGCCGCTTATTATTATTTTCGTTAGATTTTTTGCTGCACGCATGAAACAAAGGGCCGCTGCAGAACGCTGGGTGACAATAAACAACTGCACGCGAATATGCGTCAGGGACATGTCCCTGACGCGTCCTGATGGATATTGGGGGGGGGGGAGGGGGGGCAATCCGGGGGATGGGGAAAGCAAAACTATTGTCTCGTTTACATAGAAAAATCGCGCGCCGGGAGAAAATTCGGGATTTTTTTTCAGAACGGAGGGGGAGGGGGGGGTGATGGCTGTGTCGGAGATCGTAAAAGCAAAGAGGGGGGGGGATGTGTTACGGGTGGGAAGTCCTCGCCTTGTATGGCGGAGGTTGTGGGGGGGGAGTGGAGGGCAAGCCGGAGGGGGGGGGGGTCCGATTATGTTTATGTAAGGCCTACAGCTGGACCCGCTGCAGATCTCGTGGAAACCTGGTTGCAGCAACTGCAATTGATCATTTCTTGACGGTGGGTCTCAGGTCTCAGTGTTGGCTTTTGTGGTGAAGTAAAGAGAGTGGTTGTCAGTTTAACACGTAGTTTTTTTTGGGTTAGATCGCGTAAATATAAATGTGTCGTTAAACCTGGCACCACCTGACACAGCCAACTAGTAAGGGTTGTCACGTAAACAGAACATGCCAATTTGTCACTAGCACAGCACACCGTTGTGTTGGAGAGCAAATCCACAACATTTATAATCGGAGTACGAAGTTTCGCCAGTGATTACAACTAGCTGCATCAGGCGACAGCCAGATTTGTGGAGAAATCCTCCTGTGGTGGTGCTATGAATAGAACTCTGGAATTTCCACCACTGGCCACGGGGCTTTAAGCAGGAGATAAGTCCCGCCCCACCTACATTTGAGCAGGAAACCACTTTGAATTTGAGTATTTTTTATTGTAAGTGTATTTAATTGTAAGTGTTGCTAGAGTATTTGACTGCTATAAATGTACACGTGATAAGCCACTTCGTTGAGCTATCACTTGTGCCTGGTCGCTTCTGATAAAAGAGCTGTATAGCTCGGTGATCCTTCCTGGGGGGAAAAAAATGTTTCGTATAGTTATTTGTTGGTAAATATTTTTTCATGTTGCATAATATGCACCTTTATGCAATGTAAAATGCAATTGGCTTTCATGCAGCGCTCTTCGTGGGGAGCATCCCAGGGTGTTTGACAATTTCAACTCGAAAAGACATTGGCCAATACATCCAGCACAGATCTGTTTTTAGAAATTTAATTTAAATGGTTTCATTGCGCCAGCAGCATTCCTGATATGATTTGGATTACAGTTCCCGCAGCAGGCAGCATGTCAACTCAAGGCCGGTCTCGCCTTGAGTTACCGAGAATTCGGAATGTGGTCATCTTTAGAGGCGGCTCGGAGGAAAAGGCGTCTACAAATTCTGTAAATATTAAGGGCTTTCTAATAGTTTTTTTTTATAAATCCTGAATTTAAGCTGGAAGCCAGTGCTGTGATTTAAGAAGCAGCGTTCACCCCTCTTTCCCTTTATCTTGGTCCTCTTCCCTTGCCTTCCCTCCCCCGTATACTCACCGACGCTCTGGCTCGCAAGCCCCCGCGTGAGTGGGGCGGTGAGCCCAATCTCCTCCCCTTCCCAGGACCCGAGAGTTCGGGCTTTGGTCCACAGAATTTCTGTACCCACCTCCCTTATTAAGATTCCTTACATTTTACCTGGCTCTCGTCAAATAAAATATAATAATAATAAAGCCAAGTCATGCATCGTTGTTATTGTCAGCCTGCAAATTCTCACTCCTGAGCAAAAGCCTCTCCCATTACCTCCATCCCTTTATTTCAGGAGTTGCTCCCATCAGGTCGTGGCCTTGGAACTATTTGATTTCGTTGCTGCCGCTGCTGCTGTTCCCGCCGCTGCTGCTGCCGCCCTCTCTTCTGCCATCTTCCTCTGCTTCTGTTCCCTTCTCTCGGCCTCCACTCCATAGTTCATTCTTTTTCTCACCTCTCGCCAGTTACGAAACTGAACTACTTTGTATTTTACCTGGCAAGGCCTACTGAGCTATACAGCTCTCTTTCAGACGTGACCTGGCCACGAATGATAGCTCACCGAAGTGGCTTACCGTGTGGAAATTTATATCAGCCAAACACTCTAAACGCGTGATGATGATTCTAAATGTGGAGGGGAAAACCCGGAGGACCCGGAGAAAAATCCACACGACCACGGGGAGAGAGACGTGCAAACTACAAATATACAGCAGGTGTCAGGGTCGGGATAGAACCCACGTCCTCCTGTATACCAGGCGAGGTGGTTAACATCTTGCCACCGTGGCGCCCCACCCGGCCCTTGGCCTCCCTTAGGTCAACTCGGCCTTCAATGAGTAACGTTTGACCAGTTCTCCTCACGACGAGGCCTGTGTTGTATCCCTCAGCTACTTAAAAAATATCAGTTCCTTGCCCCCTTCCCTATTTCCTCCCCTCCCCCTTGAAACCCTCTGCTCCCGATTATTTCCCCGGCCATGGCAGGACGGCGAGCCTGAGGGCTCTCGCCCGTTAACTATTTTCGCGAGGGTGTAGTAACTCTCGATTTAAAGCTTTCGTGACTGCAGGGATTCATCTTCTTGGTTCTTTCGGTAAAGTCACGTAGAATGGAAATAATAAAATAATAATAATAAAACATAATACAATTATTCTCACGACGTTCCGGCCACAACGCAAGTAGCCGTCTTCAGGTGGAGAACAGGTCTGTCGAGGAAACAGAGTCTGAAGTCTTTGTCTCCTCGACAGACCTGTTCTCCACCTGAGGAAGGCTGCTTGCGTTGTGGCCGAAACGTCGTGAGAATTATTTTATTATGTTTTTATATTATTTTATTATTTACATTCTACGTGACTTTAACGTAAGAACCAAGAAGCTGTAGTAACTCGTTATGTCAACCGTGCGCCTGTTACATGCCATCTCGCCCTTTCTCCGTTACTCCGTCTGCACCTTTGGATCTTGAGTAAACAGTTTAAAAAAGAAATCGCTTACCAAAAAAAAACCTTCCCAATTAGTGACCGTGCAAGCACGTTCGCCAGTCTATCGCACTCGTTGACGGCGTTTGGACGGCGAGGCACGAGCATTGCAGCAATGGCATCGCAGTCCTTGACACAGCCGGTTTTGGACACTGCGGTGGAAAAGGTTTTAGTATGCACGACGACACGTATCCGGGAGACATGAAATTTACGGTGGTCAAGGTGGGGGGAGAGCGGTGCAACTTTCTCCCATTCCAAGACCGCGGCGAACCGGGAGAGAGGGGTCATCCTTCTCTTGCCCCCACCCCCCCCCCCAAAAAAGAAAGACATCGCTGCATGATTGCATTGCTCACGGCACCGATTTAATTGCCGCCGCTCACTCCGCCGAACCGGTCGCTCCCGCGGGAACGTCGCGTTGTGCCCAGTCAGAGCGGCGACGGAGGCACTGATGGGGGGGACCGGGAGACGGAGAGGTCAGGGGGGCGGCCGAGGTCAGGAAGTTGCGAGTCTTCTCGCTCCGTTTATGCTTCGGAAATCCCCGCGCCTGAGCTGATGGCCGACTCCGATAACCGCACCGCACCGGGGACGGGATATCCTCCGGAGCTTTCCCCAAGCATAAAATGATTTATACTCTTCAGCCGCCAACGGCAGCCTCTTAATTAAACACTTTTTAACAGGAATAGCTCCTAAGCCCTGTGCTCCGGTGTGTGGGGAGCCCCGGCCCCGTTTCCTGAATAGTTATATTTTAATGGGAAAGCTTTATTACGTCTCGTGGATGTGCAGGCACAGCCGCTTTCGTCAAATCCGCTGCCAGAGATGAGCGTTTCTCCAAGCCGTTGCAGGTCGTGGGGGGGGGGCGGTTTTACTCTAATTCACCGCACTGAGCAGTGCGTTGATGATAGCGGGCGGTTCGGACATCTCCCACCGCTGATGTTAGCCGTGGCTGGGAATCAAACTAATGTCCCTGGGACCATAGTGCAATTTGGTAACCACTCCACGGCTCAATGTATGTGTCTGTATGTACACATACACACACACAAAGACAAAGATCCCCCGTAGAGCTTTACACAGACTGTTGGGGCAAGTGCTGTTTAGCGAGTACCTATGAAGGTCAGCACGGCACATGAGTTGGTGCCCGGCCACCCTTTTTCTCCCCAGTAGCGATGTTTTAAACATTGCAGTGGGTGCTCATTTGAGGCTAAGTCGACCTAAGGGAGACCCAAGACCAGTTCAGATTATCATCACTGGTGTTGGTGGCCATGAGCGGTTATCGAACTTGCATCGCCGTGTCCGTAGCACAGCGCACTAACCACTGCACTACCGCTCCTCATTTTCTATATATAAAATAGATATATTCACTTGAATTGCGTTAGCGAAGGTATAATGACAGACACGTCTAGTTCTTATCCATAATCTATTTTGGATTTAATATTAATCATACGCTTTTTACGATTACAGGATTTGTAAATAATTAATTATATAAGCTGTCATTTAATTTTTTTTGTTTATTGAACAAACAAGCATAATTGAAAACTAGGAATTGCAAATTAACCATAGATAGGCTGATGAGAGGAGAGCGCGACTCTTTGTTGTAGTAGTGCTCATGTCACTTTCGCATACATTACTCTATTAATAATGTTACACGAATATTGCTGTTAATATTTTATTCATGTTTTGTATTAATATTAATCACTATTATAATCATGGTAATCCACGAAGCTGCTTATGAGCTAATAAAAAAAGGCCCCTTCTCTCGTAAAACAGTGGGAACGCGCCCGAGATATACACCATCCGACGCGGAGATGGAGCGATCGGCTCGGCTCGTGCGCCCGAGCGAGATGGAGTGTTGCATCGCAAGAGTGAGAGACGGCGATGGCTAGCGGAGGCCTTCATCCGGCAGTGGATCGAACATGAAAATGAAATCATAATATCATTAATCAGTTTTGCCGAACGCACTGCTGCAGTAATAACGCCGTCAACGCTACTGGGTGAATAATTGGCCTGAATCAGCCATGATCAATCCACTGTTGCATGAAGGCCTTCCCAAGCTGTCGCCATCACTCATGGTTCTGAGATGTAACGACTTGACGGCACATTTTGGTATCTCATTCCTCCCGTGTATCTTTTGCCTTCTTGCGTTTTCCAGAAGGTGAATTTCATTGTCCCATCTATATTCTGCTGTCCATCAATCCGCATGTCCCCATCCAGTTATATTTTAGCCTGTCGTTGATGGGCAACATGTGCTCGCATTTCGGCTTTCCATTTTATCCATTCATTTATGTTTCTGTTGTTATGTCTGGTAACACCAAGTCCATGTCTTTGCATGGAAATTACGCAGTAGCTAGTGTATCTTCCGTGCTCTTTGTGGAGGAACAGATGTCACGTCTTATGGTGCCATGTTGACTTATCCTTTGCACGCTGCCGCGGTGTAATTGCTAGAGACGACCGGAATTGCAATCCAGGGGTCGCCAGTTTGATCTCCTGGCACGGCATTTGAAACATTGGGGAAGTTTTTTTTTTAATCCCCCCCCCCTCACCCCCTCCGCCACCTGCGACTCACTGGCATGATAATAAGGTACACCACAGTTAGTTGCGTGTGGGTACTCTCAGCTCTTCCAAGGACGTCGTGCTCGCGTGTGGAAGAGTCGTCGGCCTAAATACCCTCCGTAGGAGGGGCTCTCTCCAGAGCTCCCTCTTAGGTGCAGACCCTTCCGCCAGCATGGGCGTGAGCGAGCACTCCGCAGGGCTGCACCCTTACCTTTTCCCCTTTTGCTTTGCTATCCATGTGATTCAAAATCTGTCTGTTTAAAGAAAAAAGAATGATAACAAGGATACATTTAACGGAATCGCAGGCTGCACTTGCTATTTCAAGGGCGCCTAATATTTTGGTGTGACGCATCGGCTTTAGTGTTCATCCGAGCTTATGGACTTCATGGTCATATTTATTTGGCAGGTACAGCCCTGAGCTTGTAAGTTGAGAGTGGCCAGAAGGGACCACATCATACCTGTAAATCATGGATCCGGTCCACATGGAAGGTGGGTCCAGTTTTTTTTTCCATTGCACTACAGCGCTCAGTAAACAGCCCCGCAATCACCTAATGACATTCACACTTCGATTGTAGTAAATGTTATGAATAAATAAATGCATAGATAAATGCATAGAGTGGACGAAGGCCATCCCCGTGCCATGTCATTCATTGGGGGGTTGTTTGAACATACTTCACCACGTTGGTCACGTGCAGGTCGGTGAAGATGGGGAGCATAGACGTGATAGCATTGTACAGTACAATAAGTGGATTTTGCTGCACTGCCCTCTGTTGCCCACAGGACCGGTTCAGCAATCACCGGTCACCGACAGTAGCCTTGGCCGGGAATCGAACTCGAGACGCCAGGTTCCTGGCACTGTGCGTGAGCCACTGCACCAAGGCCACCGCCAGTTAATATTTGAGGCGTGTTTTTTACTCACTGCACACCACCCCTCTCCCATAGATTCAATGAAATGTCAAGATTTGGCGTTCTAATTTTGTATTATATCTGTCCTTTACATTTTGTCTTTTGTTCCATTTTCCTCAAGGCGAATTCGTTTCGAATTTGCATAAATAGTGACCTGTTGGTTCTCAGATGGACAGCTCAATGTCAGTTATTATTATTATGCTGTGCGGTGGCGCTGTGATTGACGCATGGCACGATCAGCACGGCGAACTGAGTTCAATTCCCAGCCACAGCTGTTGTCAGCGGCGAGTGGTTCCCAAACAGATCCTGGGCCACCACTACTTCTCGCCTCCACCGCGCTGACCAGCACGGTGAAGCGTAGCCCAACAGCCCTCGATCACCAACATGACCTTCACCAAGCGATGGCTTGACAGAGGGGCTGTACGTTGTTTCAATTCAAACATCGTTGATCATTTTCTCGAGTTTATGATTTGAAACACGCACAGATCTGATTGGCATGCGGCCTCAAGATAAAATAGCAATTACTGTGCCAGCCTCTGTGCCAGCCTCTGTGCCAGCGTGCGATGACTGTGAAGCTTGGCTTGAGTCTGCAGCTCCTGCGCACGCTGTCTGTGCATCGGCAGGTGTGCGGTGCGGCTGCTCTCAGCTGCAAGCGAGAGCTGGGAGAAGGCTGATTATTTGTAAATGGGCTGTGCAGGACTCCTCCCAGTCCACCCGCTGTGTGTTGTGTGTGTGTGTGCGCGCGCCCACGCGTGCTTCTATGTGTGTGCGTGTACATCATCATGTGCGTATGTTGGGTGGGGGAGCCGGTGACGTAGTGGTTAGCGTAGTAATGGGCTACGAATCCGACGACCCCTGGGTTCGATTCCCACTCGTGGCTGACATCAGTGGCGAGTGACATTCTAAACGGTCCTGGACCTCCTCTCGGTTGACTCGACTGTAAATGAGTACCCGGTGCTGTGGGTACCCATCAGCGTTGGGGAGACAAAGGCGGCCAAACGTTGTGACGGCCACACCACCCCCTCGTGCGCCGTGTCGACCTTTGTAGGTGCCCACTAATAGCACTTGCAACAACAGCCTGTGTAGGTTACACGGGGATTTTTTTTTATATTTGTTAACGAGGTGTTGATTTTGTCCATGGATGGGCCGTGGCATGAATTTGATTTAGGTGATGGTGTTTACGTTCCAGGCTTCCCACGTGATCCCCTGCACACAGTCGTGTGCTTGCTGAACGCAGAATCTATTTTTTTCTTGCTGTGCTTTTCACCGCTGAGGTACGCGAGCATTCACCGTGAAGGTTCACAATTGCCGAGAAAAGCTAAGAGTAACAACGATAAGAATGATCGTAGTTTCAGGCACCTCTAAAACGACCTGACAAATGTAAAAGCCAGCCATAATGGATTACACAGACGAATGATGTTCATAAGTTAGGATTTGTTTTGTACAATATATCAAATAAAAATTTAGTACAATAATAATGCCTTTGTTTATCAGGGAAAGCTCCCGAGTGTGCAATGCCAGGTGCTCGCTAACAGCACTTTGCCTGCCTGCGGGGAGCGGTAGTCTCGTGGTTACCGCACTGCGCTATGAACCCGTGCTAACACCAGTGACGATTACCTGAACCGGTACTGGGCCTCCCCTAGGTCGACCCAGCCTAAAATGAGTACCTGGTACAGTGTGTAAACATTGTTACTAGAGGTACAAAGGGGGCCCGGCGAAGTGTTGGCCACCCACCCTCTTGTGTGCCACTTCGGCCTTCATAGGTGCTCTAACAGCACTTGCCCCAACAGTTTGTTTAGGCTATGGGGGGGGAGGGTTCTTTGTGTTTACATCACCAAGTGGGAGGGGGAGATGGGGAATTTGACAGCTTGTATTCCGTGTGACATCAGCTTCGTGTTCGGCAAGGTTGGAGCAATATAATCACGGCTTGCCTGCAAAGTCTGCAGCAATCCTGTTACACAACAGCATGCCCCTCACAAGCCATATATGAAGGGATGCCATGAACAAACTATGAATTTAAACGCAGCCGTTTTTTATTATACCAGGTAAGGCCCACTGAGCCATATATGATTTTAGTTTTGGTGCCATTTCTTAGTTTGTTGATTTTTTTTGCTTGGTAATCGGGTTTTGATTTGCTTGGTAGAGGCTGTATATCGGATTTGGTCCTCATGTATAATCATGGTACAGCATTGTGGCATTCTATTAGCATGAATGACACTATATAAAATGTAAGTTTTATTATATGGCTCTTTTTCAGAAGCGACCTGGCCAAAAATGATAGCTCAACGAAGTTGCTTGTCACGTGGGAAATCTACAACAGCCAAACACTCGAAACGCGTGATGTTGATTCTAATGCGGAGGGAAAAACTCGAGGACCCGGAGAAAAATCCACGCGACCACGGGGAGAGAGACACGCAAACTCCAAATATACAGGCGTCAGGGTCAGGGTCAGGTTCGAACTCACAACTTCGTGTATACCGGGCGAGGAAGTTAACATCTTGCCACCATGGCGGCCAATTTATGGTGCCCTTCATAATCATCAACAGCAGCAGCATTGACACGTCTGCTGCTGGATGGCAGTTTCCCCAAGCCGTCGCCAACTCTCACTTCTCTCGCGATGCAACAATTCATCTAGCACCTCACACGGGCTGATTCCATCGCTCCATCTCCGCGACTGACGTACTCTCAGTTGCGTGTCCTCCTTTGGTTGCCACTCTGTTGTCGGTTGTGGCCACCGGCGGTCATTCCGTCTCTCGGCTTGTGATGCCGAAGCCCACTGAATTTTCGGAATGGTCAATTGAATCTCTCTAGTTTGTGTTTGTTCTCTGTTCCATGGCTTGGTCTCTTTGTCTCTCTTTGTAACTTCTTTTTCAATTGTCAGTTAAAAAAAAAATTACATCATAGGTAACATGCACGGATTGAAAATGCGTAAATATGTATTCAGCTCCATTGGTTTTGTTGCTTTTCATTGCTAAATTTCGTTTTCAAAAAGCACTCTTAAACCGCTGACATCTGCCTTCATTTTTCATCATATTGATCCCAGCCTGCCTGTAATAACGGCTGTATGTACAAACACACACACACTGATTTATATTCCTGTTGTTTTCCTCCAACAGATTCTTGTTGAACGTGACTTTAGTTTTTCTCGTATTTATTTTGAACCCAAATATTGCAGCCCTTTTTTTAATAAGGAAATTCAATCGATACCAAATGCCATTACGTCTAGGCCTCTGCAGACTATGAAAAGGCATTTGACTCATTGGAGATCGATTCGGCCGTACAGGCTCTCACAAACTAAGATCCTAATCGAATAAATATTTAGATTAAAAAAAACTTTCTAAAAACGTGCCGACTTGATCAAAGTAACAAATTGCATATTAGAAGCGAATTGAGAGATAAAGACAAACTCTCGCTCAAGTTATTCACGGCAACGTATAAAGACGTCTTCCCGAAGGCATGAACAAGTAGAAATGTATTAAAATATAAATCCCAGATTTGCTGATGACAGTCATTTTGTCAAATGGTGGAAATCAGCTGCAGGAGGAATGATGAAAAGAGTTTAATTGTGTTCCTTTAGTGAAAGGATGTATTCTCCTAGTAATTGGTCTTGGGGAAATTCAACATGTTTGCCAACATTATCGTCACTGCGATTGATTTGCTACAGTTTTGCATTGCGATTGTTATTCTGCGCAGGCAATGTTGTGGAAATAATTTTATTTGCCACGCCCCATGTCTCGTTCACTCAGAGCCCAGGATGCCTCAGTGGTAAAATTCATACCGAGCAGAAACAAGGGCCTTGGTTCGATTCCTCACCCGGGCACCTCTCTGCGTGGGGGTTGTACGTTTTCCCCCTCCTTTGCATTGGTTTCCACTCCGGGTTCTCCAATATCCTCCAATATCTAAACAAAAAAACCGTACAGTGTGACTGCTATTGGGCCAAACATCCCAGTGCTGAAAAATAACCCCCAAATTTACTCAATTGTGATTACACACACCAGCAAGATCGCCCCCTAGTGTGAAAACTCGACAGGACCCTCCTGAAAAAGAGCCTTGAGACTCCGTGAGCCTGTCCTCGGTAAATAAGTATGATGGTAATAATAGGACTACATATAGTTATACATTTAAACATGTACATGTGTAGGGGTGCCTCGTTGTCGAGATGTTAACTACCTCGCCTGGTATGCAGGAGGTCGTGCATTCGATGCTGACCCTGATACCTGTTGTATATTTGAAATTTGCATGTTTTCCATCCGTGGTCTCGTGGACTTTTTCTCCTGGTCGTCCGGTTTTTCCCTCCACATTTATAAACGTGAGTTCAGAGGATTTGGCTGCTTATACATTTCCACGTGACGAGCCACTTCATTGGGCTATCATTTTTGGCCAGGTCGCTTCTGAAATAGAGCTACGCATTCTTGGTTCTTTCGGTAAAGTCACGTAGATAGAAAATAAAAATAAATAAAATTTAAATAAAAAAATATAAGTAAATAAAAAATAATAAAAGCAAAAAACCCACGACGTTTCGATCGCAACACAAGCGGTCTTCATCAGGCGGAGAGAAAAGAGGGGGGCAAGCCTCCAAATGCAACTGCTTATGAGGGTTTCCAAAGTGAGTGGGCAGTTGACGAGAGTTGCGAGGAAGAGAGCTGCGTGTGTTTTCTTGTCAACCTCTACCGTCAGCAGTGTGGATGTGTGTAGCGAGGTGCAATGCCCCCCCCCCCCTATCTCTACAAACCTCTCTCCCCTCATCTCTACCCCCCCCTCTCTCCCCCTATCTCTCTCCCCTTCCTCCACTCATTGTCTACTCCTACATTGGCACTAGCTGATTGACTGCCCTGCCCGTGCTGTTGACGCCGCGCAGCCCTCCTCCTCCCAGCTCTCGTCCCCCGCCCACTCACTTTGGAAACCCTCATAAGCAGTTGCATTTGGAGGTTTGCCCCCCCCCCTCTTTTCTCTCCGCCTGATGAAGACTGCTTGTGTTGCGATCGAAACGTCGTGGGTTTTTTGCTTTTATTATTTTTAATACAAATTTTGTTTTTATTTTCTCTCTACGTGACTTTACCGAAAGAATCAAGAATATGAATTCCTGCAGTCACGATAGTTTTAAGTAAAAAAGAGCTACATAGCTGAGTGGGCCTTACCTGGTAAAATCAAAATAGTTTGTAGTTTTTAGTTTTGTATGGAAGAGTATAGAGGCACAAACTCCCAACCTCGAGGATAATTATTGACCGTACTTCACCACGCTGGTGAGTGGATTTTGCTGCCCACCCCTTAGCCCCAGAGCCTATAACACCTATTATGCATGGTGGTTGCCCATCCAAGCGCTACACAGGCTCAGCCCATGCTTGGATTTCGAGGTCTCATGGGATCGCGTGCATTGCAGGTGATTTGGTCAACAGGCATTGTTCTATAGATTTCACATGGAGGGTGGTAATGCTCTCTATATATATCTGTATAGACCAGTTGTCCAAATAGTCAACATAGGTCTATCTATAATAGCGTCTATATACTGTAGATCTATATATATAGAAAGCCGATAGATTGTTTATGATGTATATAGTTGGTGGTAACCAGTCATTGCTGCTGCTATAGATTTCCACGTGATAAGCCATTTCGTTACGGATACCATTTGTGGCGAGGTCGCTTCTGAAAAATAGCCTCATAGCTCAGTTGGCCTTACCTGGTAAAATTAAAAAAATTGTTCAGTTAGTTTATTACGAGACGAAGCATTTTCAGTAAAAAAAAATGTGGCTATATGTATTTGTTAGATTTATTGAAAAGCGATAATATGTATATATATCAGTTTGTTGGATAGTGTAGCAGTGAGCGCGCTGCCCTACGAACCCAGCGTCCTGAGTTCAATTCCCGCTCCCGGCCAACACCAGTGACGATTATCTGAACCGGTCCTGGGCATCCCCTAGATCGACTCGGCCTCAAATGAGTACCTCGTGCGGTGTATAAACATCGCCACTGGGCTTACAAAGGCAGCCGAATGTGGTGCTGGCCACCCACCCCCTCGTGTGCTATTCCGGCCTTCATAGGTGCTCACAAACAGCACCTGCCCCAACAGTCTGTTCAGGCTATACGGGGGTCTGTGTTTTTACGTGTAGATATAAAGCCTGTCTACATAGGGAACACTGATTGACTTCAACCACAGCTGTAGAAGTATAATGAATCTTAATGATCCCTTCCGTCTGGTTCAAGGTCTTTAAATTATACTAAGATACCCGAAAAAAGAGCAAAGCATTTCATTGCGGCTGATCTGATTAAGTCTTCTAATTAATCAGCACACGTATGGCCACTGAAGAGGCAACGTTTATTATGTTTTGCTAAATTTGCTTTCCCAGCGTAGCCACTCAACGCTTGCTCTGTGCCCTCGTGACGATCGCCGTGCATCGGGGGCTTCCGTTTATCTCTGCTTGTGAAGGAAATTACCGCGCATTCAAAGATCTCCTCGTGCTCTTCGATAGAGAATAGGGAGGTTTAACACCCCCCCCCCCCACGTATTTTAGCCAGGTTCAGCAAGGTCAATAGAATCGCTCGGCGATCAATGTTATTCTCTGCCCTGGCTTAATATGCTAGGAGCCCGGACGTCGGCAAATTTATGTGTACTGCGCTTTTAAGAAAAGCGCAGTACACATCATCATCATCATCATCGGCCATGTTCAATCCACTGCTGGACGAAGGCCTCGCCAAGCCGCCACCGCTCACGCTGCGATGTAATAATCCACCTCGCACCTGCGCATGATACTCATTTGCACATATTATCTCCCTCGCCTGGTATGCAGGAGGTCGTGGGTTCGATCCCGGTCGTGACGATGCCTGGTTGTATATTTGGAGTTCACGAGTTCTCTCTCCCTGTGGTCATTCGGGTTTTTCTCCAGGCCCCTCTGGTTTCACCCTTCACATTTAGAAGCATGCGTTTTGATTATTTTACTCAATAAATTTGTATGTAATGTGCCGATATCGCCTTCAATAAAGTAGGCATCGGTGCACATTACAGCAGAACAAGAACGCCACAGGGACATACATTTATTTTTAGCTCCTACATATTTGGCTGCTACTTTAAATTGCCACATGACATAAGCCACTTCGATAAGCCATCGTGTGTTGCCAGGTCGCCTCTGATAAAGAGCCAATAGTTCTATCAGCTATTCCTGGTAAATAAAATAGTATTCAAAAAATGTAACATTAAAATGGAAATGTGGACGTCCTGGCATGGAACCTGTTCACCCTGCAGCTGACGTTCACTGTCGTTTTCCCCTCTTTGGAAACGTCGTGCTGTAGGAACCCTTCTGAATAGTGCCGATTGGCACACGCTTGGTGTTCTGAGAAGTGCCGGTGTGGCATGCCGCCGCCGCATGCCGTGGCGTTTCCCAAACCGGGCGCAGGCCCGTGCGGTCATCGCGAACACGCCATCAAACAGCACCAAGGTGGACAATCTGGGGCCGCCCCGCCCCTTTGGGTCTTTTCTCCCACTGCTTTAATGAAATGGGTGCCTCGGTAGTGAGATGCCAACTACCTCGCCTGGTACACAGGAGGTTGTGGGTTCGATGCCGACCCTGACGCGTGTATATGTGGAGTTTGCATGTTCTCTCCGCGGTCGCGTGGATTTTTTTTTCTGCCTGTCGTCCAGTTTTTCCCTCCACATTTATAAACGCGCATTTAGAGTATTTTGCTGCTTATACATTTGCACGTGATAAGCAACTTCGTTGGGCTATCATTTGTAGCCTGGTCGCTACTGAAAAAAATATCTATACAGCTCAGTGGGCCTTTCCTGGTAAGGAAAGTTATAGTTTAACATCGTATCGTATTCGAGACAGGTTGCCACCATCGTTGGGCTATTCGGGTCTGGAACATTTCGATATGAATCCTGAGAAGCCTGAATAATGGATGGTCTTGGCACATCGTTGGCGATTTGCTTCTTCACGCAACATGTATTTTCCTAACCAGCGGGTTGTTTCTCTCCCCAAACCTTTCCACCCCCATCCCCTCTTTTCCTTTTAGTGGAGCACTGCACATAGACAAATATTGAATGTCCATTCGCATTTAACAGCGATTAGAAAATTAGCAAACGGTGAATGCGTTTTCTGGGAAGCATAAGTACGTAGCCTAATTAGGCGCATTGTCCAGACATAGTGGTCTATAATGCAATTATATCTATTGCGATAATTCTGGGTTGCGTTTCTACGCAAGATTGTGCCGTTTGTGGCGAATGCAGTGGCCTCGAGTGGCAGTGGAGAATGTCGAGACCCCTCGTGGCAGTGCAGGTGACGTGTAAACAGATTATAAATTCAAGGTATATACAACTTGGAGGAAAGAAAATATTCGCTGACATCTATTTCAGTGCGTTTCAAATGAGCGTTCGAATCTGTGCTACGAAGTAAAGGCCATTGCACGAAATGTCACCGATTATATATATTTTTGTTCATTTAAGACGACGGTGTTGTTGACAAGAGCGTGGAGTCTTTTTTTTTATTTTGATCGGTGGATCGATGCTTCGTTGCACCACTAATTGTCGGCCGCCGCCAATGCCACCTTGGTTCCAGTCGGCCTTGTCATTGAGGACCATCTATTATAGCTGTAATAATTCGCCTCCCATGCGATTCAAGTCGAGAATCAAATCGGGTTTTTTATTTATCATGTTGACTTTTTTGTTTGCGACGTCTCGTTCGTGCCCCGTCCCCCTCCGTTACCGTGTCTCGTTCCTGCTCGTCTCACCCGACCCGTCCTCTTCGTTGCCGTCGGTCAAAAGAGAAAAAAAAACTCTTTAGCATATCCGCAAATAAATAAATATTTCGCTCTTTCTTTCACGCACGATTGAATGCATGCATCATGAGAACGTTGTCATGATTGATGTGCGGCATGGTCTAGATATCTATATATATAACCACGGCTTATATAAACACCCGTTGTCTCCCCAGTGAAAAATAAATGACTAGCCACAGTGCGACTGTGGCGATGCAACGCACACACTGTGCAATATCGTGAACCCACAGAGACACGGCGAGATGCATAGCGACACACAGGCACATAACGTCACGTAAAGTCACGTAAAGTCACGTAGAGACACACGTAGAGATACACCAAATACAAGACACGGCAGTGCGACCGTGGCCATTCAACCCACACTATGGGCAGTACAGTAAACCCACAGAAACACGTCGAGATACACAGCGACACGTAGACACGTCGCGATGACACGTCGAGTCGCGTAGAGACATAGAGACACGTAGAGATGCATAGAGATGCGTTTCTAGATTTGAAGCTTTCGTGACTGCAAGGATTCATACTCTTAGGTTTTTTTTCTTTTTCGGTAAAGTCACGTAATAATAGAAATTATTTTATTTTATATTTATTTTATATTTTATTTTATTTCTGTTATTACTTTTATTAATTTTTTATTTTATTTTTTTATCTACGTGACTTTACCGAAAAAACAAACCTAATTGTAGAGTTGCGTTATTGACGAGCCACGGCAGTGCGATTGTGGCCATTCAACCCACACTGTCGACCGCACAGTAAACCACTGCGGCCTGCGCGCTTTCAATGGATGAGGATCAGCAAAACGACACGTACTTTCTGCTGAAGCCCTCTCACCGTGGCAAGCATCAGAGATGCCTGCTCTCTCGGCATATATATACATACTGAGTGTGTGTATGTATATATACTTACTGTGTGTATATATAGCCAAGGGTGGGGAGCGGTAGTGTAGCGCTTAGCGCGCTGCACTACGAACCCAACGAGTTCAATTCCCACTCACGGCCACCAACAACGGTGACGATCATCTGAACCGGTCCTAGGCCTTTCCTAGGTCGATTCAGCCTCAAATGAGTATCTGGTGCGGTGTGTAAAAACATCGCCGCTGGGGAGACAAAGGCGGTCGGGCATGGTGCTGTCCACCCACCCCCTCGTGTACTGTGCCGGCCTCCATAGGTGCTCGATGACAGCACTTGCCCCAACAGTCTATTACGGTTATTCGGGGCATCTTTGTTATATAGCCAAGGACTGGAATGTGTCTGAGATGAGGTCGTCCACCAAAAAGATGGAGCATTAAAATCCGGTCACGTGCAGATTCTGTGTGGACCGTCACATCACAGAATCGTGAGAAGTGATGGCAGCTTGGGGGGGGGGGGGGGGAGGCCTTCATCCAGCAGTGGATTTGAGCATGGCTGATGATGATCCTGATGAGTCGTAATGTACACACACACACACATATCCGCTGATTGACTAAAGCAAATACACACGCGACAAACACTACCGAAAAGTAATTTTGAGTGGACATTTTCCAGCGTGGTTGCAGTGCAGGTAGTAGTAGGAGAATTATTAAACTCGTGCCGTGTGGCGACCGGATCATTGGGACCAGATGCTCACTGCTGTGTCCGCTCAATAAACAAAAGCCAGCCGGCAGAAATTGGTTTTCATTGAAACCGCTCTGCAGAATGTCCCTCTTCACAAAAACACAAACTTGACGTTGCACCGCACCGCAACTTAGCGGTTGATTGCCAATTATTAGTTTCTGTTAGCCGCGTCTGTTTCCTGTTCAGCTCGTTGGTTGCTGCTGGTGGTGGTGATCTGTACGCGGAGTAGATGAATGAAATTAAACTAAAAACGTCAGTGGAGCAAGTTGGCGCCTTGCGCTATGGAAACCGACGGACCCGAGTTTGATTTCTGGCCACGGCTAACAACAGCGGCGAGCGACAGCTGGACCGGTCCCGAACGCTCCTCTTCACCAACCTGCACTCACCAGCGCGGTGAATTATAGTAAAAAACAACAACCACATGATCTAAAGGTGTAAGGTGGATATTCTTAGGTTTTTTCGGTAAAGTCACGTAGGTAAACAATTTTAATTAATAAAAGTGAAATAAAAATAAAATAAAAATCACGACGTTTCGGAGGCAACACAAGCTTCCGTCTTCAGGTGGAACCGTCACAGCACGCTTGCTGTATCAAGTAAATGAGAGATTCCAAGAGATACTACCCCGTATATATACTGGTTGAGGGGGGGGGGGGATGGGCCAGGACATTACTTTTATGAATTTGAATTTTTTACCTACGTGACTTTACCGAAAAAACCTAAGAATATGAATACTTGCAGTCACGAAAGCTTCAAATCTAGAAAGTGTGAGGTGGACTTCACCCAGCAGTGGATTGATAACGGGTTTTACATTCCACCGAAAAGAAATCCAAGAAGAAATGAACGCATCTCCGACGGGCGGCTTTACGTAAGAAGCACCGCAATTGCTCCCACATCATCCCAAACTGTTGCTAGGCAACATCCACCACTGGCGCACCACTTCTCCCCGGAAACGGGGCACCGTCGCCATAGCGACTGGAATGTGATCCACGTATGGCAGGACAGAGAGGCCGCTTATTCTTTGTTTGGAGGGAGCGTGCGGGCGGTGGTGGGGGGGGGGTTAAGTAAGGTTTGGAGGCGTGGGCGGGTGCACGAGGGATGGAGACGAGAAGACACAAAAGAGGAGGGGGGACCACTTGGCAACGGAGCGCACGTCACACGGAGAAACACCCGCAGGTGTCGGCAGGCAGTATCAAAACAACACAAGCACACGCGCACACACACAAAGACATAGGTCCCCCGTATAGCCTTCACGGACTTGTGGGGCAAGTGCTGTTAGCGAGCACCTATGAAGGCTAGCACGGCACACGAGGGGGTGGTGGGTGGCCAGCACCACGTCCGACCACTTTTTGTCTCCCCAGTGGTGATGTTTAAAGGCAAAGATCCCCTGTATAGCCTGAACAGACTTTTGGGGCAAGTGCTGTTAGCGAGTACCGATGCAGGCCAGAACGATACACGAGCGGGTCGGTGGTCAACACCGCACCCTGCCTCCTTTGTCTCCCCAGTGACGATGTTTACACACCGCACAAGGTACTCATTTGAGGCTGAGACGACCTAGGGGAGGACCAGTTTAGATAATGATCACTGGTTTTGGGCGCGAGCGGGAATCGAACTCGGGTCTCCGGGTTCCTAGCGCAGCGCACTAACCGCGAAACTGCCGCATGCGTACACACACACACCTGGTCATGGATGTAATCGCCACTAGTACACAGTGCCCTGTTTAGGCCGTGGTGCCATCAAAAGTTACCTGGTGGCAAGTCCAGATGTTGTTTTGCCCACTCAACAAGAACAAGTAGATATACAATTATGCATTTTATATATATATATATATATGCACATCTTCGCACCTCCGATTGAGCACGGTTGGCTACGTATGGTGTGAAAGAAGTTCAACGTACATACGTAAAGGAAATATTAATAAAACACTAATAACAACTTACAATCCTTTGTTAATCCTCTGCTATATGAAGGCTTCCTCACACTTTGCCACCCACAGGGCTTGTTTGACCATACTTCACCATGCTGGTCATTATAGGGTTCGTTAAGGGGGGTCTAGGACCGGTTCAGGTGTCGTTCATCACCGATTTAGCCGCGACAGGGAATCGAACTCTCGTTTCCGGGTTTTTCTTGCTTTGTGCCAACCACTGGCCCCACCACTCAGTCTCAAAATTGCGTATAAATCAATCATCAATGTTCAAGCCTGTGTCAATCCACTGCTGGATAGGAAGGCTTCCCCACACACTGTAAGTTATGGGGTTTTTTTTACCGTACTTCAACCTGCTGGTCAGTGCGGGTTTGTTAAAGGAGGGGTCCAGGGGCAGTTAAGATATCGTTCCACGCATTTCGGCAGAACAACGGTCGTTGGATTCATGAGCACAGTGAGCTAACCGCTGCACCACTACTCCTCACCCCAGACCACCAACACTACCGTCACCAGACACCGGCCACCTGACACTCACCAAATACTCACCAGTGACCTGACATTCATCTGACATTGATCGTGCACACATTCACCACTTAGCAGAAACTCACCATACACCAGATACGCAATGCTCACCAGCCCCCTTGCCTGACCCAAGACACCTGACACCACTCACACTTCTATTTACTTGCTTATTTCTTTAAAAGTATGTTTTCAGCCAATGCAATGATGAGTTGGGTTTATTATTATTATACAACTGGGGAAGAAACCGGGGAAACCCGAAGAAAACACACGCGCGGGTGCATCGCTCTATCCCCGTACAGATGGAAACAGATTGTGATTAGTCCACTCGCTTTTCCGCCTTGTGGCGAGCCAGGGTATCGCACTCCGATGCCCGCTGTAAGCGAGTTTCACAACATCTGTGTGCGATCCACCAACCTTCGCCGCTGCCTCCACAGTCTTGTATGTATGTCGATTGAATCGTGCTGCATTACAGGCCTACATCAGAATCTGTGTTCATACTGGAGGAATACGATGAGCTTTCAAGCTGTTTTTCACAAATGTCCAATCTGTACTGGTCAGAAAGTTATAACAACCCCGGCTACCCGAAGACATTTGGACACAACAACAACAACCGCCATTCGCCACTAAGTGGCGGTGACGTCACGACGACGCTTGTGCCAGGCCATGTGCACCTTGAGGCCACGTGAAGTGTCGAACGCCCGCTGGCAGGAGGTCACGGGGCAGACCCACGTGTCACGGGTCGACTGACTGAGATGACCGAGATGACTGGCTGATGCACCACCTGTGCCCCCTACTGTGCCAACTTGCTGTGCTTTAGCCACACACACACACTCTCACCAGACACGCACCACTCACCCGTTTACTTCCGTAAACCGGTAGCTGCCCACGAGTAGGGTGCACGGGGGAGCATTTGTATAGAGTGCAATACCGCAGTGAGTCCAGCGCACGGCATGCAACTCTCTGCGATGAGTGGGACATTGCCAAGAGTTTTTTTTTTGTACCTAGGTCAGAGATCACATGAGCAAACGTCATTCGTCGTTGAGATTGTCGGTCAACGTTTCATTCCGGTCAGAGTGAGCCCTTACTGGGCCCGGCAAAGAGAAACATTATTTCGGCAAACACTGTGACTGACAGATTGATGGATGACTGACTGTGGAGTGGTTTACATTAAGACGACAAAGTCACCACATCGTCATGAACACTGCCTTACAACAGACAAGCTTATAGTCGGCTTGCTTTACAGACAATGACCATTTTTCATAGGAGAGAGAGGGCAGAGAAATTGACTCACTCTGTCATGAGAGATCACAATCATGATGATGATGATGAACGTATTAAAAAGGTTAAAGGTAGTGGTGTCACACCACTGCCAACAGACGGGCCTCTGGTAAAGAAAGCTCTAGAGAGCCCCTCTAGATGATATTTGGCCTACTCTTCCATGCTGGCTAGACAGCTTGGAAGAGGTGCGAGTGCCCACGCTTTATTCCAGTATCTACACGTACATTGACGAATAGCCTATATCATTAATTCATATATCACCGCTTTGCCACAGTATCTTTATGACAGTTGGTGATAATTCTGCCTGTAACCTGCTTATCCAAAGTTGTCTCTTTTTTTTCGTTTGTTAACGATATTAAATCCATTATATAAATTGCGGCTCATCAGAGAATTGAGCATCAACACGCAATCGTCGCGTTACGTGATGCGCAACACATTTAAACAGCCATTTGCGTATTTTAAATTCAATTGCACAGCGGGGAAAAATAGACGCTCGTGAGCTCTATACATTAAAAAAGAATTGGAAAGGAAACGTTCGCCAAGGTCAAACCGCTTGCCGGCGTTCCATCGGGATGACAGCGTGTGGTGCGGGAACGGCGGGGCGCGGTGCGGGAACGACGGGGAGCGGTGGGGGAACGACGGGGCGTGGTGCGGGAACGGCGGGGCGCGGTGGGGGAACGACGGGGCATGGTGCGGGAACGACGGGGTGCGGTACGGGAACGGTGGGGAGCGGTGCGGGAACGACAGGGTGGAGAATCGATTAGGAACTTCGGGGGGCACTGGGGGGGGGGCCTCTCATCCTTAAACAGGAGTCGCGTGTATTTTTAATAAAAACATCCAATTATTTTGTCCTCTTCCCCAATGTTATGCTCGTTGCGCTGTCGCCACGCCAGGGGGATGAGCGAAACACCCCCTCCGCGTCTCTCTCTCTCTCGTTGTGTTCGAGGCCCAAATGAAGCGAAGATCGCAGAGCTTCCGCGGAGATCCCTTCAAGCGACCTTGGCGGGGAGGGCGGGGCGCACAGCAGTTTCACACTTACGCTGCCACACGAAGTAATGATCTTTTTTTGTAAAATTCTTAGAGCTGGCATTTCGCCAAATTGAGTGCAGAATCAAATCGAATGTGGTGGGTTGTGTTGCGTTGTGTCGTCATTGGTGAACGGGCTGAGACCATCCATTCGCTGCACTTGAGAACCCGGTTTAATCACAGGTGTCGAACCCAGGTCTTCCACGGTCCTGGGTCACCCACTCTGACCTCTGTGCCACCCGGCCACCTCATTTGCACGTAAAGCCAAGGGCGTTCAGATGTTTTCCCTAAGCCGCGATGAGCTAATTGGCAATCGCGACAATGGGTGCAGCCAAAGTATTCAAGTTTTATTACAACTACAACCTCAAGTGAAATGTGAAACGCAGATGGAAGGGGGGGGGTGGCTTGTGAATTCAGTTCCCGTTGTTGTCTTGCAGTTTCTTGGTGGTGTCATCAAAACATGTTGTTGTTTTGCTTTCAAGTGTATATTTTAAAAGGCTCCGATATAATTTTTTTTTTCATGAATTATTCATTCGCTTTACACGCGTGGATTTGTATAATCACTTTCATGGGGGTAACAGGTGAGACGCGCGATCTCTGACATACGCTACCATGCAGCCTGAGAAGACTGTTTGGGCAAGCACTATTATAACGAGCTTCCACCATGTACGAGGGGGTTGGGGGGGGGGCAATTTTTTTTTTCGCTCTCTCAAACGATTCGTGGCCTTGATAGAAGAATTTCCGCGGCGGCATCAAATTCTATTTAGATGAATATTCCCGTCAGGGGCTTTGATCAGCTGCTAAAAAAAAAACAAGCCATGTATAATATAATAATTTAATTTGTCAAAAACGCAAGTTGAATATTGATGCAAGGGAATCGGCGGTTCGGAGTGTGGGGCCATGTAATTGCCGAGCAGAAAAGCCCCGATTGCCACTCGGTTCTGAGGTTTGCAGTTCTAACGCAACGCCCGCCCCGTTTTAATACTGCTGGCCATGTTGTCCTCCCCGGAGTGTACGTAGGCAACCGTGCGAAGCGCAAGTGCGGAGGAAGGACAACAAACGAAACACAAAGAGCACTTCTTAAATAAATGAGTTTTCAATTTAGATGTAAAATGTGCATAGCTCCCCAGTGGCTTACGAATATCAGAAGGAAGGAAAAAAAGAAAACGGGTCTGATTTCCCAACATAGTACCGAAGGTTTAGATTCTCAATGAACACATTCCGGGTCTCTGAGAGACAGGAGTAGGCACGCGACTAATTTCCCAACATAGGCCCCGAGGTTTGATCAAAAACATCCACGCAACGTCCGATCCGCGACGAACGTCAAATGTCCTCCCCGTGACTTGATTTTATCGAAGAGCAAGCTACGTGTGCTCCTGCGTCATGGCCCAAGTTTGGCAAAGTTTAAAATTGACCTGCAAAGTAGCTATAATTGAGTAAAACCGCATATCAACATCGCCCCATACTGGCAGACTATACCCATCTGTGACACACAGCGCCTCTGTGATAACATTTCCTTTGAATGGCGCACATATCAAATGTGTTCAGCGGCATTGGATTGGAAGGCTTTAGACACGTTTATTATTTAACGATTCATGTAAGCAACGTGACGTCTCGGCTTTACATCTCCGATTGGATATCCCTCTCCCACTGCTGCACCCCGCCTCTGCCCTGCCGACAAGGGCTGCAAACACCCAGCAAAGTGCTTATTGACAACCACTGTTTTGCAATAGTGCTGCTTCCAACAAAATATATTCACCTTTGCAGGCATTAAGAATGGATGACTTGGCATCACGGCCGATTGTTGATGGCGTGTTGAATGCGAATGAGAGCAACGGCTTCCGCTGCACTTTCTCCGCAAACGCTCTCGTGCCCTTTACGTTGCGAGTCCGCGGAAGGAATCGTACGCGCATTTAATTTCCATCTTGTCTTTATCGAGGTTTTGTTGTTGTTGTTGTTTTTGTTTTCGCATGTCGGTAGTCGCCTTAACACGTGGGCGGCGTTCGAGACCGAAATCCTTAATAGATGGTTTCTGGGTGAGATCGCGTAAATAAAGGTGACATTACCCAACCGCCCCTCCCCCTCCCCTCTGGTCCTGGCACCTGATTGGCTCACAAGTGATGACGTCACATTTATCCCTCGAATTATCCACAACTCTGGCTGTCGCCTGATGAGGCTGGTGTTGCTGTTCTAGTGCTGTGCTAGTAACGACTTGGCACGTTCTGTTTACGTGACAAACCTTAATAATTGGCTGTGCTGGGTGGTGGCGGGTTTAACGACACATTTATTTACGTGATCTAACCCAAAACCAAAAAAACCTCTAATGAACCTTATAATTGTGTTCAAACCTAGTTTGACAGGTCCCTTGCGATTGAGATGCACGATCAATACTGTGTATGAAAACAATAACTGAAGAAGTTCAGTTCCATGATGTCCAACTTAGATGTTGGACACTGTAATGATGCAGGTAATCATTAGTATGATTGTGAATTGGCTTATTTCTTGGGCATAGTATATAATGTGTTCACCTTTCTCAATAATGTTATTTTGTTATTTTCTTTGAACCTACCTACGTGACTTTACCTAAAGACCCAAGAAAAATGGAGAAATTGCTCTTTAAATCTCATGGTGCCGGACGTACGTGGATGAACTGACGTTTGCAGTCACGCTGGAATGTATGTACGTGTGTGTGTTGAACTTCTTTTGCACCATGCGTAGCCAACTGTGCTGATCGGAAGTGTGGGGGCAAGGACAACAGACTAAACATAAACATCAGAGAGACCTGACAAAAGCAAATATTTCCGCCGGTAAAACCTCTAACTTGACATGATAGATCTAGAGGTAATACCTATGACCTGGCACGAGATATCCAGAGGTAAAAATCTCTGGTCTGACTAGAAATCTCGAGGTAAAACCTCTAACCTGACAAGAACAGAGATCTAGAGTTTTATTCACGTGCAAAATGCCACTGGTTGCAAAGACGCCGACCTAGAGTTGGGTGGCGCGATCCGTCGCTTGTTCCGAACGTTCGCGGTTTTTGACCCCGGCAGGCCGCCCCGGTTATTACCGCGCTGCTTGTGGATTCACCGCAAAAGACAGGCCGTCTGCTTCGCAGTGGGCGTTAAAGGTCCCCTTTGACGCCGTTTGAAACTTGAGTGGGCCATTGTTGTACCGGTGTCGTGGTCCAAAGTTGCTCAACTTAGAAACTTACCCGAAAAATATACTCGGGATTACTGAACTCATCTTGTTGGTTCTTTCAGTAAAGTCACATAGAAGGGAAATAATAAAATAATATAAATAAAACATTATAAAATAATTCTCACGACGTTTCGGCCACAACGCAAGCAGCCGTCCTCAGGTGAAGACCAGGTCTGTCGGGGAGACAGCGTCTGAATGAATGTGACGTGCCGGCCTTGTCTCCCCGACAGACCTGTTCTCCACCTGAGGACGGCTGCTTGCGTTGTGGCCGAAACGTCATGATAATTATTTTATTATGTTTTATTTTTATTACTTTATTATTTCCCTTCTACGTGACTTTACCGAAAGAACCAAGAAGATGAATCCCTGCAGTCACGAAAGCTTTAAATCGAAAGATTACTGAACTGTTCCGGTCATCCAGAACATACCGTGCAACGTCTAACGACGCAGTGCCCGATCCACAAACGCGAAGCGGACGCCGTGGCGCTGCACTCCCTGCGCTGCTCCTGACGCGGTTATCTGGGCTTGACCACCTGAATGTGAAATTGTCGTCGATGCTGTGCATCTGACATGAGCCGTACGAAGGAAGAAAGAACGGTACACACAAGCAACATTGTCCGCCACCTACTGCGGGCTGTGTCTGTGAAACCTCGCGGCGTTCCTTCGCGATAGCCTTGCGCGCGCGATAAGAATGTCGCGAAGGGAAATAATTAAAATAAAACAATAAAATTCTCACGACGTTTCCATTGCAACACAAGCAATCGTCATCAGGTGTGAAAACCACAGCAAGAACATTTGAAAAAAGTGTCGGTGAATTTTATTGTTTTATTTTTATTATTCTATTATTTCCCTTCTACGTGACTTTACCGAAAGGACCAAGAATATGAATCCCTGCAGTCACGAAAGCTTTAAATCGAAAGATACCCTCCTGTTATTATTGTGAACAGAACCACACGGGGGGGGCCCACTTTGCCGGGACATTTACCTGACTACAGGCTGCTGTCTTGCGACTCCCTTATGTAGAGCTCTGCCTGTCATATGAATACTACATCGGTGCCAGCCGAAATCAGTCCCCAGCTGTGTTGTTATTTGTCGTTGAGTTTGAATCCCGTTCACGGCCAACACTGGTGGCGATTATCTTAACACCCTTGGCTTTGCTTGTCCTGGGCCTCTCCTAGGTTGACTCAGCCTTAAATGAGTATCTGGGGAGACAAGGCCGGTCGGGCACGGTGCTGGCAACCCACCCTCTTGTGTGACGTGCCGGCCTTCATAGGTGCTCGCTAACAGCACTTGCCCCAACAGTCTGTTAATGCTATACGGGGAATCTTTATTTGCACTTGACCATGGCCACACCACCCGCTTGTTTGTGTTTCGTGAGCAAGCACTGACAGCGCACAGGGGCGGCAAAATGCAGCAACGACCATTACAGTCTCCAATGCTGAAGAGAGCGGCATAGGGGCACACTCTTCCCTTAGTGGGCAGTCAGGCAAGCTAAGCAAGCATTACAACCACCCGCCTGGGTCATTCTTGTTCTACTGTGGCGCCCGTGTATAGATTCGGACTTAAATGGCTACAGCATAGTCGCTGGCCTAGATAGGCCTTTGCTAACAGCACCTGTCCCTGCCGTTTTAGGGTAGCTTTTCATTTTGTGCACGCATGAATTAATTAGGGCAACGCACCGTGATCCCTGCGACCCGAGTTCGGTTCCTGGCCATGACTAACATCAGTGGAGAATTATGTCCGAAACAGTCCTGGGCATCCCCTAGGTCGACTCAGCCTTAAATGAGTACCTCATGCCGAGTTTAAACATGAGCACTGGAGAGACAAAAACAAAGGCGGCCAAGTGTCGGTTTTGGCCACACCACCCATCATGCGCCGTGCCGGCCTTCATAGGTCATCGCAAACAGCACTTTTCCCAACAGTCTCCATGCACTATACGTATGCCTCGCCCCCCTCTGATTAGCACGGTTGGCTACATACGGTGCGAAAGAAGTTCAACGTAAATACATACAGGCGCTCGCTCCCAGCAAACTTACTCTTACACAGGTAGCGATGGGCCTACCTCGGCCTTCGTGCGTGCGTGGCGCGCGTGTAATAATCGCCACTTGGGGAGGTCAGATGACGGTGCTGGTCACTCACCCCTTCGCGTCCTTTGCCGGCCATCGCTGGTTCTCGCGTTAACAGCACTTGCTCCAAACATCTGTTAAGCGTCTACGGGGGGACGGGGGGGGACTCACCTTTGACCTTTGTCTTCACAGACAAGCTGCGGCAGCGCTACGGCCACCTGCCGGGCGAGGTGCTGTCCCTGGATCTGGAGAAGGGCCGCGGCGGCGGGGGCCTGGGCCTCAGCCTCGCGGGCAACAAGGATCGCTCGCGCATGAGCGTCTTCGTCGTGGGCGTCCACCCGGACGGCGCGGCGGCCCACGACGGACAGATCCAGATCGGGGACGAGCTGCTGGAGGTGCGATGCGTGCCGCGCCGTGCCGTCTGTCCGGCGCTCGCAGAGGCGCATCGGCTTCCCGCGTTGCCGAACGAACGCGCGTTATTATGTCGTGCTCGTTGCGCATGGACGAAGCTTGCCACAAATGAACTGCGATGCCTCGCCGGTCGTCACCGCAGCAGTAGCAGCTGCAGCAGCAGCAGCTGGCCGTCGGACAAAGACGGTCGCAACGTTGAGCACTTTTGGATTCGCTTCCGCGGCCGTCTGGAACGCTCTTCCTTCCGATATTAGGAAGCCCACTGGATCTATGCACTTTTCAACGTAGATGGAGAGCTTATTAATTTAGAACTGCTTTTTGTGTTTAGTTTGTTGTCTCTCCCTCGCACCTCAGATTAGCACGGTTGGCTGTGTACGGCACGAAAGAAGTTCAACATATATACATGCCGAACTCCCCCCACAACCCCTCACATGTCGCAAATAATGTTAGTGCTGTACATTTATGAACCCAGGACAGTTATGTTTTGGTACATTTATAAATCCAGGACGATTGTATAAGTGCACATGGATGTAGGCCAATGATTTATTGAATTGAGCACACTTCTCTTGTCCGTGTTCTCCACCAGTCCTCCTAGTTTCTTAAGTATGTGTTATGTGTACGTAGCACACCGTGCGAATCGGAGGTGCGGGGGAAGGACAACTAAACACAAAGAGCAGTTCCTTAAAGAAATTAGTTTTAAATTTAGATGATTTAAAAGTGCACGGCTCCAGTGCCTTCCGAATATCGGAAGGAATGACAAAATAAAACGGGTCTCATTTCCCAACATAGTACCCGACGTTTAAATTCTCACTGAACACTTTCCGGGTCTCTGGCCGACGGGAGTCGGCACGCGACTCGTAGCCAGAGCCACGGTTGTGGCGTCTCCAGGCCCGGAACACGATCTGCCTCTCCGGTGTAGAGCGCACGATGCTTGCTCGCTCCTCTGCTCCGGTGTCGTCTGCTCAAGGAGCCGTGCCCAGTCAATGATCACTCAAGTCCCGTTGCTGGGGGGCCTGTTTCTGCCCCACCACCTCCTCCTCCTCCCCGCAAATGATCCTGGTTGATGTGATGAAGTTTGTTTCATGGACACGAACAGAATGAATGAATGAACAAGATGTAATTAAACGCTGGTAGTACCATCCGCAAAAATTAGTCTAGAAGTCCAATAGACCTTATTTTGCACGACAATATTAATCCGTTTTAGCGCAACCAGGCCAGGTAGTTGACTCAAATATTTCGAAGAAATTAAAAATACCTCGGCGAGGCATCCGGTTACACTTTGCAACATTGACAGAAATAAATAATTGAAGCTCTTTTCTTATATACGTACGCTTTCTTCAAACCAGTGGCACTAAACCGAATTATTTTTCAAATCGGCGAGGCATTCCCAGATTAGCGGGGGAGCTCACTGCGGAATGCATCTGACAAAATCGGCCGGGTTTCGCCCGATCTCATCAGACCTCCGAAGATGGGCGCAGCTGAGCCTGGATAATGCTTGGATGGGTGACCACCATGCACGACAGGTCGTCACAGGCAGTACGGTGAAGACTGCAGTACAGCAAAGCCCTACATTGTTGCGCTGTACTTCTGTTCTCCCACCTCTACAGTACCGCCGGAATTCACCAATCCGCACTGAGCAGCCCGGTGAGGTTTGGTCATACAAACCACGCCCCCCCCCCATGACCCATGTAGCATTGCGAGGCCCTCATCCGGCAACGGGTTGACTGCATGGCCCGGACATTTACTCGGAAGAACAGCAGGGGAGCGCAGCGAGCAGGAGAGTATGGAGAGTAGGTTTTAACGTTTCTGGCAATAAAACAGACGTTAACATGTTAAAACACCAAACAGAAACCTTTTGCAAGGCATCATGTTTGCATTAACCACACGTACTTGTGGTGAAGATGCAAACAAAAAATATGCTCTGGGCGCAGCAGAACGGATTGGTCCTCACCAGAGACAGCTTTCTTTTGAGCCTAGTCTCAAAGTGTTAGACCAGAGGACGCCCAAAGGCGAACAGCACGAAAGACAATGCCACTATCAGGGCATTTATAGCTCTGTGTGAGCAGCTACATCATGAGACTCATCCGGCAAACGGGTTGACTACATAGCCCGTACATTTACACGGCAAGTCCCATGATGAGCAGGAGAGGGTTAGGAGAGTGTCGGGTGGAAGGTGGAGGGGTGGAGGGTGGAGGGGTGGAGGGGTGGAGAGGAGGAATTCTGCTCACGGGGCCGTTTGAGGGCGAGCGCACGCCCGCGCACTTACGCGCGCAAGGCTTTCGCATCCTCCCACGAGCAATCAAAACGCGTCTGCGGTGCCCCAGTCTGCACTTTCTGCACCCCCCCCACCACCCCTCCCTAAGTGGCCTCTCCTCTGATATGTACCTCTTGCTGGTTCTGTCGGGGCAACTCACCGATGATCTTCTTCTTCTACCGCAGGGAAAGTTTGTGTGAAATGTACACCCGGGTTTGGGTTTGCGAGCCGTGCGATGATAGCTTCGGAAATAACAAATAATTGTTTTTTTTTACCAGATAAGATCCAGTGAGCTATGAAGCTCTTTTTATAGATGCAACCTGGTCACAATTGATAGCCCAATGAAGTGGGTTTTCACGTGGAAATTTATAGCAGCCAAATAATCCTAACGCGTGGATCTAAATGCGGAGGTTAAAACTGGAGGACCCGGAGAAAAATCCACGCGCCCACGGGGAGAGAGACACGCAAACTCCAAATGTACAGCAGGCGTCAGGGTCGGGGATCGCATCCACGACCTCCTGCATACCAGGCGAGGGAGTTAACATCTCCTGGCCCCCTAGTATGGCGGCTCACGCTGTCCAGCCCGCCGGGGAGCGGCCGTAGCAGAACGATGCGGCTCTTCGCGACGTCACCCGTCGTGCGGTTTCGGGTGGCCACGGTAACCGCGCCGTGAGGGGGTGGGGGGGGGTCGTCTTTTACGTCCCGCTCTGAAGCGGTCGACGGAGGGGCCTCCACGGTTCTCTTGGCCACTCGTCGACGTGGGATTCCGTTTTGGGTGCATCTGCCGTGCGGATTGAGTGCTTTGTCGGCCTTTGCGGAACAATGTTCTGTCCTGGCAAGCAACGTGTTTTTTGTGGCTTTGTGGCGTATTTTGTCATTCTACTTCGACATAATTACCAAGTGACATTCACAGCAGTGCTTCAAGAATGTACCCTGTAATTTATGCAGGTTGTTCTGCCCGGGACGCTTGTATGATCGGGTCATTGTACTCGATGTGAAATTAGTCACAATCAGAAGACAAATGATAGGAATTGAGGGCACTTTGCAATGCCACTGCTGGAACAACGCCTGCCCCCCCACACCGTATTGATTGTTGAGGTTTTTTTTTTGTTTCACCGACGCCGGATTCACACCGGCCAGTGTAGCATCGGTGGGAAGGGACCAAAGAATGTTCATGGACATCACTCGCCACTGGCATTAGTCGCACAAAAATCACGGTATGATTATTGTCGTCACTAATATTAACATTTCTTTACAGGGCCTTTAGGTTTACAAAAAAATGTTCACGGCATTAGCTGTTGGATAAAACCAGGACCGCTCTAAAAATACAAGCGGTCATGCTGTTATCTAAACAGCCAAATTACATCGATCTACTATTGCACGCAAAGTGAAACATTCCCGTATTCAGCGAGAGAGAGAGAGAGGAAGACACCGAGATGGAAACTGTAATATGAAACTGTAACACTGTAGTCTTTATTTTATACGTGCATGGATAGTTTTGACGTTCCATCACAGCCACTTGGCAGTGGCAACGTGTACAGCACTAATGGAACCCATTACCCATCATAAGCACCATTACAGGGCTACTTTTCAATTCATAATATTTACATTTCCTGTTGGTGAGTGATTTCTGTCGGCACCGCGTTCAGCTCGTTGGCGAGCGACAACAAACCTCGCGCCGCTCGATTTTGCTCGTCATTTTGTTCGTCTCGTTACAGATTAACGGGCAGATCTTGCATGGCAGAAGCCACCAGAACGCGTCGGCCATCATCAAAGGCACGCCGTCCAAAGTGAAAGTGGTCCTTCTTCGGTGAGCGTCGTGTTCTTTCAGTGAACCTAACGAACTATTTAAAGCTGCCCAGCATATGGCGCAGGCTTTGGCTTTACACCGATTGCATCCTAAGCCTGAGTGCTGTCTGTGCGTGCTTGTGGAATAACGTTTACCGCAACATGGCTACATGCTGGGGGGCGGGGGTGGGGAATCTTTGTCATTGCCTTAGTAGCACTGTTATCTATGTACGGTGCGAAAGAAGTTCAACATGCATACACATACATACTCGTTTAATGTGGTAGGTGCCTTCCTGAATGCCGCGTTAAGCGAAAAACACGTAAAGTGGAAAGAATTTCCCCATAAATAATGTAATGACGATAAAGTTTGCCGAGATACGATGTACGCGCACACAGCGAGATGGCGGGACAGAAAACTGAGGGTACGCCTTCGCGTTAATGTATCGTTCCACATACTGAATCGCTGTACCGCTCAGCTGCGGAGCTCAAGAAAGTAGTTCGTCGTTGACCGTTTAAAAACCGCGTTGTAACGGCGCACGCCCCGCATTACAGCGGCACGCTCCGCCTTACATCGGCGCGCATCCCGCGTTGTGTGAAAAGTGTTCCAAAATGGAAGAACAAAGTTGTGATTATGTGTGTCTGTTCAAAATGTTTAGCGTACTTCCCGACATGCAACAAACTTTAAATTTGCCATGTGGGTACTTTCCAAACTGTACACCATGCAAAAATTATAAAAATACACTTTTTTTTTTTTGGGGGGGGGGGGAGCTCAATAATGCATATATTTTTTGCACGGCAAGTGAGCTGTGACGTCACATCTGTCATGTGACCCGCGCATGTGGAAGCGTCACGCATTGTAGTGTAGCGGTTAGCGCGCGCGCTACGAACCCGGCGACCCGAGTTCGATTCCCGCTCATGGCCACCACCAGTGACGATTATTTTAACCGCTCCTGGGCCTTCCCTAGGTCGACTCAGCCTCAAACAAGTAACTGGTGTGCTGTGTGAACATCGCCACTGGGGAGACAAAGGCGGCCGGGCGTGGTGAATCCAAGTCCCGGGCGAAGCCAGATCGTAAAGCTCGTAGATGTATATATATGAACCCGGAAGCTCATGTTCGATTCCTGCCAATGGTGAGCATCAGTAGCGAGTCATGTAATAACTGGTGCTGGGCCTCGCCTAGGTCGACTCGGCCTTAAATGAGTACTGGGGAGACCAAGGGGGTCTAGACGCCGGTGTTGACCACGTCAATCGGTCACATGTCATGCCGGCATTCATACGTGCTTGCCAACAGCATTCCAAATGGGGGCGGGGGTCGATTTTTGTTGTTGAATGTATGTGTGTTTGTGTGATGGCTACAGTTGGATTTTAAAAATATAACTGACTGATATGCAACAGGAAATCCTTTGACTCCTCCCTTCCCTGAGGTCTCCATTGCTTCCGCCTGTTTTCGCATCGACTCCCCAAACATCCGCTGCATCCTCAATTTGTACACGATTTTTACGTTCCTTCAACCGAAACTAAACAATTATTGTTTCGCTTTACCCCAGGTAAGGCTCTCTGAGCTGCACACAGCTCTTTTTCAGAAGCGACCTGGCTATCAAAAATGATAGCTCAACGAAGTGGCTTACCACGTGGACATTTATAGCAACCAAACACAGTAAAACCTTGGATTGCGAGTAACTTGGTCTGCGAGTGTTTTGCAAGACGAGCAAATTTTTTTAATAAATATGAATTAGATTAACGAGCGAGCTCTTGCAATACGAGTAGTGCGTGTATACGCTTTGTCTGCCGAGCGTCACGTGATCACAACTGATGTACGAGTGCTTTGGATTACAAACACGTTTCCGGAACGAATTATGCTCGCAATCCAAAGTTTGTTTTACTGTACTACTAAATGCACGTTGATTCTAAATGAGGACCCAGAATAAAATCCACATGGTCACGGGGAGAACATGCAAACTCCAAATATACAGGCATCAGGGTTGGGATCGAACCCACAACTTCCTGTATACGACGCCAGGTAGTTAACATCTCCAAACGTCTCACCTACACTAGTGGTTTCCAACCTTCCTGTGCCCACGGACCAAAGTCACCCCTCAAACAATATTCGCCGGCCAACCGTGCAATCGAAACCACCAGAGGTCTGAGAATCGCACATTTGGAAACCACCGCTACACTGCCTGATATCTCACATGGCGTTATATTCGGCTGGATTAAAATAAAATTACGACAACTTTTTTGGAAAGAATAGGCATGAATTCTGTTTGAACTTTCAGAATAAGAGCTTTTTTGGGTAAAATTAGAGGCTTCATTAAATATTAATAACAGAATTGTTAATACATGTATGAATATATATTGGAAAATCAAAATGTCACGGTGTAGTGGTTGGCGGCTGGCGGAGAAGTGAGAAGTAGCCACGCTGTGGAACTACCGCCCTACAGGAGGCTTATTCATCCTGTTGGCATCATCATCATCATCATACTCATCGTCATATCTAGGATCAATCCACTGTTGGATGAAGGCTTCCCCAAAGCCACCACCACCACCATGCCTCACTATTGTCGAAATGCAAATAGGCCATCTAGAACCTGCGCACTAGCCGATTTTTTAATCTGCTCCATCTCCGCGGCGGATGTGCTCTCGTCACGCGGTACCCCCTTCAGTTTCCACTCCGCCGTTAAGTTTCGATCGGTGACGGTCATCCCCTCCCAGCCATGACGAGTCCTCGCGCAGCTCACTTTCCCATCTCTTGACGGTCGGCGCAATCTCTTACGTGTGTTCCCTGACTCCGAGTTCCACGTTCCCTCTCACAGTGCCTATTCCAAGCATGTAAAACTATTTTAACTAATGTTATTCTAGCAGCTAAGGCCCACTGAGCTATGTAGTTCTTTTTCAGAAGCAACCTGGCCACAAACGATAGCTCAACGAAGTGGCTTATCATCACGTGGCAATTTATAGCAGCCAAATACTCTAAACGCCTGATGTTGATTCTAAAACATGCAAACTCCAAATATACAGGCATTAGGGCCGGGATCGAACCCACAACCTCCTGTACCAGGCCAGGTAGTTAACATCTCGCCATCTGCCCTCGTTCCACGATCCTAGGTGGGTGGCTTCCAAATTGTGCAAGCCCCTGCCACCACCTCCTTTTTCCGCCTCTGCCACATCTTCTACTGCCTTTCCGAAAAACGAAAAACAAAATTGGATTTCGCCTGCTGTGCGTGCCGGAAGCGGACAGCTGGGTGCCTCTCCAGCCCGGTGTTTATCAGACTTAAAGAGGAAACACTGATGCTCTCCTCTCGGAGATCTCTCTCTCTTCTGTATAAGACAGTGGCAGATTGCAATCTCTTCTGTGTCCCTTTAGTCTCAGTGCTGTAGCACAATCTGAAGAAAGTGTGATTAGCAGTTGCAACGGATTTGCGGTTGTAAAAAGGGGTCTGGTGCGCGCCGGACATGAAATCACCATCTGTGCGACGTGCCGTTGACGCGATGGAACGTGAAGTTGCGGCGGTGTCAAGTTGTCACCGCGCCATCTGTGAAGTTGAGTTTTTGAGGTGCTGCCCAAGAGACACTCTGCGCAATAATTATGCGTCCACGCACAGCCGCACACATGCACGCACACTTGTAAAAAAAAAACATCTGCAGTTATTTTTCAATTAAATTTCAATATTGGAGCCGGGAGAAAAAAAAAGGAAACTCATTACGGACCATCTGGAGAGCCCGTCTTCAATGAAGGACGCGCATTTTTGGTTGACGCTTAAAATTGTGACCTCGCTTCGAAAAGACCTGACGACAGGTTCACGCGAAAATTGGCCCGCACCAACAGCTGCAGCAACCCACCGCACACAGAGAAAAACGGGTTAAACCTCCCTTAATATTTACGTGCATTAGAGCTGCGGGGTGGGGGGGGGGAAAGTGCATTATCATATCATCTCGGCTTGACGTCACCAGCTTCCCGCGAAGGGTGTGCTCAGACGAGCAGCACTCTTTGAGATTTAATTTATCGAGTGGCGCTTTGGAAGCCGGTTGTCTCCGCGCTGCGCTCTTCCCCTGCAGGCAAAAGAACCCGCGTGCGTCTGAGCGGGAGCAGCCTTTTGCTCGCCGTCATCTGATAGTGGGGGGGGGGAACAAAAACCACGCAAATCGTGCCATCGTCGGGGAACGGCGGGGAAGCCTGACTGGTGCCGGCGATCGTGCGGTTTAAACCGTATTCAAGGATCATTCTCGGGCCTGCCACGTTAATTTCAGGGCATGTGTTTCGCGTGATTTCTGCCGTCGTTTTTTTTCCCCGCGAAATAAACCAAAGCAGTAAAAATGAAGACGCTCCATTTTTGAGGAGGAGGAGGAGGAGCGGGGTGGCTCGTAGCAAGTAAGCAATAAAAAAAAATCGACGTTTCAGAATCCGATCGGCAATGTTTCTGCTCTCCACGTTCTGCTGCGCGGGCGGGTACGTACCTTCGCCGCGTGCGAGCGTCCACCGAGGTCGTTTGTGCTGCGCGTGGAATCGTGTGCGCGTTACCGTGGCCGCGCAGCGTCGCGTGCAATTAGCGTGTAAAATTACGGGCCGCGCTCACGGTGAAGGAGCCCCCGAGTGCTTTGTGTCGGCGCACACGCAGCAAGGCACGAGGAAAGAGCTGCGGGTCTGCAAATTTGACAGCCTCGTTAATTGAGAGAGGGGGAAAATAAAACAAAGCCCGGCTTTTGTGAAAGTGTCGACATGTTTCCTTAACGATTTTATATTGTCGCTTCCACCCGGATCGACATGCTCACAATGGGTTTTTTTGAGATGTTAAAGCAGCTGTCATTTTTCTGACGCCGTCAATCATACGCAGCCCATTCCATGGAGCTGTCTGCACGCTAGCTGCTAATTAAATTAAATCCCGCGGTTTGTTTTTTTGCTTTGGCTGGGGGATGATGTTTGAAGTCGGGTTAAGTAGTTGGGTGCAGGTAGTTTGCATACAATTTAGCTTCTTTGCAATTAACAGGGCCCCATAATTTAGATGGAATGCTCTTAGAAGTAACATCTGAAAACTCAAAAAAACTATTTTTGCAAACCCGACTGCTATTGAGACCCAGAAAGTTGGAAACCGGTCCAGAGTTTGCTTGTTAAAACAAATCCCACTTTATATAACCAAAAATATGTTCACATTTGTGAGACAGAACGGAGGTCGACTTACATTTGCTCTTGCTTGTAGTGCCTGGGTTCGAGTGACAATGGGGGGTGAGAGAGAGAGAGAGAGCGATTGAGCCGGTGCGTTTCTCCGTGGTCAATTTTCAATTTCCAAGGTGCCTGCTCGCTTCCTGGTTTGCCATCGCACAGAAGGTGGCCGGCAGGAAATGGATGCAAGACATGGCCTCCTCCCTCCTCCGTGCGTCGCCCTCCCAGAACCGCCTCCCACGAACGACATGCGTTCGTTCGTTCGTTCGTCCGTTCGCTTGCGCTCGCGTTCACACCCAACTGGAGACGGCTTGCCTGCAACCACCAAACGTTTTGTCACGAAATTGAAATCAGCTTCCCACGCTGTGCATGCGTGCACGCGTGAGGGGGGGAGCGGTAGTGTAGTGGTTAGCTCACTGCGCTATGGACCCTGCGACCTGAGTTTGATTCCCACTCACGGCCAACACCAGTGACAATTATCTAAACTCATCCGGGGTCGACTCACCCTCAAATGAGTACCTGGTGCGGTGTGTAGTTGAAAATGTTTATGCACGAGCAATGTGTGTGTGTGTGTGTTGGCCACCCTCACCCCTTCATGTGCCGTGCTGGCCTGCATAGGTGCTCTCTACCAGCACTTGCCCCTAAGGCTATACGGAGGATCTTTGTCTTTGTCAGTGTGTGCACGTGTTGGTGTGTGTATTGTGTGGAGCCGTAGTGTAGCGGTTAGCACGCTGCGCTATATACCCGCCGACCCGGGTTCGATCTCCGCTCACGGCCAACACCAGTGACGAATATCAGAACCGGTGCCGGGCCTCCCCTAGGTCGACTCAGCCTCAAATGAGTACCTGGTGCGGTGTGTAGGCGGCCGTGTGTGGTGCTGGCCACCCCCTTGTATGCCGTGCCGGCCTTCATAGGTGCTAGCTAACAGTACTTATCCCAACAGTCAGTTAAGGCTACACACATTTTTGTTTTTGGGCGTATGCGCGCGCACGCACGCCCCAAAATCACATTGTAAAAAAAGAAAAATGCAACGTTTTTCACGCGTGAAATTATTTCAGGCCGCATGTGAGCAATTGTGCGAGAGCGTGTGTGCGTGCGTGCGACTGAAAGCCACCTGTTTAGACTAACTTGGCCGTGTGCGCGCGTCACGCGGTTGTGTTCAACGACTGAATGCGTTGTTAGGCTGCTGCGTGCAACTTAACCCTTTCCCGTTCCGAGACGTCTCCGAGTTGCAGGGTGTCCTGTTCACCGCTGAATCTCGGAGCGCGCAAGCGGTTCCGCGTTAGTTTTATTGAGAGAGGCGCAGCGCCGCTGTTTTTACAGGCACTGTATTCACGTAGCTGGCGCCAAACTAAGCCACGCGCTTTTCCCGCACGGCCTTGGTGGGAGCCTTGGTCTGTCATGGGAACGGAGCCGGAATAAATGGCCCTTGTAACAGTAATTGTAGCATTTTGCGATGTTTGCTTTTTTAGATATGATATTCATCCAAGTGGTTTTTATTTATCGAGAAAAGCCTCGCCAAAGAGTCCCCGAGGCTCATTCTGTCAGAGCGTCCTACAATGAGATGTTTTGCCGCATCTGTGTACCGTGTAGCAAACTGGCGACAACACTGAAAAGTTTCTGCGCAGATACGTTCCAAAATCCGTTGCAGTAGAGCCATGCCGTAGCCACCTGTGTTTTCCTACAGGGTTCTAACGTGCGCGTAAGACGCGTGCTTTTGTAATCCGTATTGGTTCTCGTTGGCGAACAGAAACCACGCCGTGTGAATCGAATCCAAGGCCTCGTGACGTTTGCTTACGCGAGCGTACGCGCGCTATGCCACCCAAATGTCTCTGCAAAAAAATGACCCGTGACAGCTGAGCTTGCGCTCTCGAAAGCATGTGACGGCCGTTGTAAAACAGCCCCCGCATACAGTACACAAAGCAACCGAGCGGCACAAATTGGCCTTTGAAAAAAAAAACCCACATGCAATGGACATCCTAGCGGCTTGCACAGCGTCCCAGCGCCCCAACTCGCTCTCGTTCCGGGAGCCCGTCCGTCGTTACTCGCCGGAGCCTCGAGCCGTTTCTTTTTTTTATCACCTTCACCGAAACCCAATAAATCACATGTGCATCTATTATTCACGCGGCTCCTGCCCGAGCTGGAGCGGGGGAAAGAGCGCGGTTGGAAACCCCGCTGTCGACGATGTGCGCTCATGTCCTCGCGCCCTCCTGCTGCAGGAACAAGGATGCCCTCAACCAGATGGCCGTGCCTCCCATCCGGAGCCCCCTTCCCATCTCCATCTCCGCCCCGTCCAGCGCTCACTCCGGGGCGAGATCACTCGAGGTGAGGTTTTCCTCGAGATTGCTCCGGATTGCACTTGGTCGTTCTTGTGCCCGGTCTCCCCCCCCCCGCGCACACCCCCTCCCCTCTCCCCTGTGCCCCCCCACCACCCTCCCCCCCCCCACACTAAATGCAGGCGTTTTGAACGATGACCCTGACATTTTTTTTTGCCCGCTCGCTCTGTTGCTCTGTTGCACATGCGCGCTCGCTCCCTTTTAAATAGGTCAGCGGCTTAGTCTCACACCACTGTCGCTTTTTTAACCGGTATCTGATGCTCATCCACAGGCTGACTTATAGTAGGGCGGTGAGGCGGGGCTGGGGTGGGGGGGAATACAGCCTCCACTCAATCATCTGCTGGATGATGGCACCTCTGATTAGCACGGTTGGCTCCGTACGGTGCGAAAGAAGTTCAACATGCATACAATGATACCGTGGCGGTTGTGCGGGTTGTTAGGCCGTGCTTCGCCCCCCCCCCCCCCGCGATGGTCGGTGTGGGTTGCTGACGGAGGGGGTGGAAGGGCGTTGGGCTGCTTACTTGACCGGTTCATCCGTCGTTTGTGAACGACGTGAGCTGTGGTCAGGGAACCGAACCTCGCTTCAGCGGTTTCGGAGCACAGTTTGCGAACCGCTACATCGCCACTCTCCAGGATGAATAATTGAATAGTGCCGTGTATAACTCGCACAGGAATTCAAATATTGATTCTTAGAGCATCTTAATGCAAAACCACCTTAGTATGTTGACATTCATGGGGATTGGGGGGGTGGTTGTGACGGCACGGGTTCGGGGAGGGGAGGCCTTCATCCAGCAGTTGATGAACAAATCAAATAATCAGTGATTCCTAACCATCAGTTTAACACGTAGGCTTTCGCAAACAATACTATCCATAATATTGGCGAAACGTCGTACTCGAATTGTAAATGTTGTGGGTTTACTCTCCAACACAACGGTGTGCTGAACTAGTAACGTTGGCATGTTTTGTTTACGTTACAAACCTTACTAATGGGTTGTGCCAGGTGGTGGCGAGTTCAACTACACATTTCTATCATCGTGATCTAACCCAAAAAAACTATTATGGATTCCTAACCGTGCTGAACCCGTGGATCATTGCCAACTCTCAATAGAGGTAGGTGTTGGTGAACTTTCACGCAACAAGATAAATCCGGTGTTTTGTGAAAAAAATGTTATCTGCAACAGTTCCATGGACCGCTTCCCCCGCTGCCTTGCAGAGCACCATGGGTTCCTCGGCCCAGAGGTTTAGAACCACCGCACTGGATGATGATGATGGATGGATGATGATGACCAATCACGAGATCTTTATTTTACTTGCCGATATCGCCCTCATTAAAGTCGGTCGACCATTGGCGGCGTGGAAGGTTGAATCCCGAGAGGTCAACCATGAAGCGAATGGGCCGATGCGGTCACCTGATGCGGTCACCTGATGCGCAAATGGCGCATCAAAGATTAGGCGGCATGCGAGTGGTGCGGCCACGTATCCCAAACCGTGGACGCGCTTCATAAACAATCCTCCGCTGCTGCTGCTGCTGCTGTCTTCCCTCTCCTTTAAAGGAGGAACGGACGAGAGCTCCTCTACTTCTAAACAGACAATTGAGTGGATAACAAATTCACCTTATGGCGGGACCCCGGGGTCCCATAAGGCCCCAGCTCTCGCGTAAACATTACATGATAATGTAAACAAAAACTTGGTTCTTTTTCACCAATGGGTTTGAAGGATGGTGGCAAGTGTTGTCTTGTTAAGCTATGCCTTTATAACTGAAAACTACTTACCTGCAGTACCTCTATTTAAATACACTATCGAAAAAATAATTTACACCCCTCTGTCAATCATCGTGTTTCTCAGTGTGGATTTGTGAACACACTTTATAAAAAGTACATAAAATAGTACGCGTTTTCAATGCGCTGTTCATATTGTAACAAGCGTTTCTACGAATGTTACTCTACAGAGCAGTGGGTCGCCGCTCCTCTTATCCGCATTGATACGAGCAGTATGTGGGGACTATGGCTTAACCGCAAAACAAAAACCTATCTGCACAGATGCATACGGACAAGAGAAGTATTATCAAACAGGAGGAATTGCCACTGAGCCAACTCTCTCTCTCAGTTGCTACGTGTTGGGCTACAGTCGCCTGGCGTCACCATCTCTCTCTCTCAGTTGCTACGTGTTGGGCTACAGTCGCCTGGCGTCACCATCTCTCTCTCTCAGTTGCTACGTGTTGGGCTACAATCGCCTGGCGTCACCATCTCTCTCGCCCGTGGCATTTCCCTTCTCTGTCTGCCCTCTCTCTCTCTTATCAGAGCCACAGCTCGGCAGCCTCCTCAGGCCAGGCACCCCTACGACCCAAAGGGGACTTCTCCTCCTTCCCAGACGTGCACGATGTCGTTGTGACTAAGGTGAGTGTGCAGCCGTTGTCAATGTCGCTAATCGCATCGGTGATGTGCAGGGTTATTTAGTAAAAAAAAATGTTATGCTATCCACCCAAAGTTGAAAATGTTTATGCACGAGCAATGTGTGTGTGTGTGTGTTGGCCACCCCCACCCCTTCATGTGCCGTGCTGGCCTTCATAGGTGCTCTCTACCAGCACTTGCCCCTAAGGCTATACGGAGGATCTTTGTCTTTGTCAGTGTGTGCACGTGTTGGTGTGTGTATTGTGTGGAGCCGTAGTGTAGTGGTTAGCACGCTGCGCTATAAACCCGACGACCCGGGTTCGATTCCTGCTCACGGCCAACACCAGTGACGATTATCAGAACCGGTGCCGGGCCTCCCCTAGGTCGACTCAGCCTCAAATGAGTACATGGTGCAGTGTGTAAACATCGTCACTGGGGAGACAAAGGCGGTCGGGCGTGGTGCTAGCCACCCACCCCCTCGTGTACCGTTCCGGCCATTATAGGTGCTCGCTAACAGCACTTACCCCTACAGTCTGTTAAGGCTATACGGGGGATTTTTTTTCTTTTATTATATACACCACTGGGCAGTTGGTGGCAGCCGCCCTCCGGCAACCAACTTGGAACAGTGGGAATCACAGGTGGTGCTGCATCTGCCTGTCATCTCAGTCAGCCGACCCTTAACTCCTGGGTCTGTCCCATAACCTCTTTCCGGCGAGCCTTGGAAACACTTCACGTAGCCTCAAAAGTTCACCTAGGCTGACACAGGAGCTGCGGGTGACGTCACTGTCTCTGAGTGGTGCCCATTGTTGTTATCGTGCTGTTTTAAACAATTTGCTGCACCCTTGCTGCAGGAGGAGAGTGGAGGCATCGGTGTCTCTCTGAGCCAGGAGGGATCGACCGAGGGATTGTCAGTGAAAAGCCTCGAGCAGAACACAGCTGCTGCAAAGGTCAGCTGATACGGCACTAAACAAAAACTCAACTATTTTTATTTTACCAGGTCAGGCCCCCTGAGCTATATAAGTCTTTTTCATAAGCGACCTGTCCACGAATGATAGGTCAACGAAGTGGCTTATCACGTGGAAATGTATATTCAGCTAAATACTGTTAAGCGCACGTTGTTTCTAAATGTGGAGGGGAAAACCAGGGGACCCGGAGAAAAAACCACGAAACCTCGGGGGAGAGAGACACGCAAACTCCAAGTAAACAGGCGGCAGAGCCGGGATCGAACCCACAACCTCCTGTATACCAGGCGAGGTAGTTAACATCTCGCCACCGCAGTGCCCGACACAGCAAGACGTCAATCAGACTTCTCGTAAGATTATATCAAAACACTCCCGACACAGCTTCACGCTCGCTCTCCCGTGTGTTTACCGGCTGCTGCCCCCTACCCCTCCCCGTGTGCTGTTCGGCGTGATGTCCAACGTTTCATTCCACGTGCTGGAAGCTTCTCCGAGGAGCTAAAACTGAAACGCTGGGACAGCCCCGCCAGAGAGATGTACAGATTTTGTTTAAAAAAAAAAAAAAATGTAACCATACTTCATCACAATGGTCAGTGCAGGTTGGTGAAGGGTACACCCAGGGCCGGTTCCGATATCTCCCAAAATTTGAATATTTATTTCGACTGGAGGAAACCGATAAGCTCTTCAGCTCTTTTTCACGGATGTGCAGAAGGAAATTGCCGATGGTGTTCGCCTGCCATGCCCGGGAATCAAATTCAGTTTGATGGGTTCATACTACAGTGTGCTAACCGCTACGCTACCGCTCCCCACTGCCATGACCATACCTTCTTATTATATAGCACTGTATCTACACAGTCGTATGTTTGTGTGTTAGTTGAACTTGTTTAGCACCGTACGTAGCCAACCGTGATAATCGTAGGTGCAGGGGGGGGGGGGAAGGCCAAAAAATAAATGCAGTTCTAAAGAAATGAGTTTTCCGGTGACGTTCTAATACGTCATAAACTCTTTTCCTTTTCCGGCCACTTTGTGTAATCGTTTCACCCCTTTACTGACGGTTATTTTACCTTCATGTTAATCATTCGTTCTATCTACGTCATTACACAGTAGTGTGCTTCACAAAACTTGATCCGTCAAGCTGCAAACAGACGAATTCTCAGTGGCCTGCCCTCGTGCGTGATGATGTCAAGCGGTCTTAAACGTACACTTTTGTATAGACAAATGATATGCTTTGCCAATTCCCTGCTGGGGGAATCGAACTGTAAGCTGTTGTGCAAAGTGCCCCACGTTGATTACACACTCTGGCCCACTAAATGCAATTGTTATGAATTATATCTCATGTCACATCGTCTGAGCCGAGTCGGTGCCCATTGACAGGTAATTTCCATCACTTCCATTCTCCCCGGCAGAATCTTCATCGTAATTGTGCTTAGATATGGCCCCCGCATATGACACCTCCTCCGTTATCATTCCACTTCCCAATACACACCTTGCTTGGAGCCATTGGCATTCTCCACCTCTTCACCTTCCCATCGCACCGTCTGACTCATTCCAAGTGACAACCACATGCCGTGCGTGTCTCATCCTTCCGCGCCGTCCAACATCCGCTCTCGTAGCTCTTCGCCCCACCACGCCTGCCGGAGCGTTCCGCGCCTGCGTCCTCGCTCGCCTGTCCGTCGTTCGACTTTGGTTTGCCCCGTCGTTTTAATCGTTTCTCAAAATATGTCTTCGCCGATCCGATTCCGTTTTCTCACTTCGGGTCCGCACATCTGCCCACTTCGGTGACTGTGCTCGCATGGTCAGTGTGGGTTGGTGGTGAAGGCATAGAAGTACAGTACAATACAACCTTGGATTTTGCTTCGCTGTCTACCACGTGGCCCTCCACCCACCCCCGCCCCTCCGCCACCCTCGCAAGGCCTGTGTTCCCCCATCCAAGCATTAACCAGGCTCTCAAGCAGCATCCAATTAGCACGGTTGGCTACATATGGTGCGAGTGAAGTTCCACATACATATGTACATACACGCTCGTTTTCCCCAGGAAAGCTCAATGAGTCTCAAGACTCATTCAGCGAGAGCCCTGATCGTTTTTCACAGTAGGGGGGGGGGGGGGGTGGGCGGAAATTGCCCCGTGCTTCCCGAGTGAATCATTTGCGAGTGATTTTTTTTAATTTAGCAAATTTGGAACCATGACGTCGGCACACGATGGCCTACGCTTCCTCGAACGACATCACGGCATCTCGAACGTGGATGACACGCATCCTGTGGTTAGTCCACCCGCAGCGCTAACCGGGGCAGCCCGTTGAATTCGAACCTCTGCAGAACACTCCACCGCCGTTAGTCGGGAGGAATTTTTATAATTTATTTTTTTTCAGGCGCCGTGGTATATGGTAAAAGTGCCGTCTCCAACTTTGATCCACTCTACTACCTCTGTGGCCTCTCTGTGTGCCGTGAAGAAGTGGCATTGCCTTAGACAATCCCCTATTATATACTCTCAGGGCCGCCACGGTGTTGTTCACGAACAGCGTTGGGTTTGTTGTGTTGCCGCTGGGCCACGTCTGCCGCCACCCCTCGTTGAAGCTGCATTATCCGGAGCCGCGTGACCGTACCACTTATCCCTGCGAGCATAGATCCATTTCCATTAGGATCAGCCTTCAATTATCCTCATACGCCCGAAGTGTGCTCCAGTATGTGGAGCCTCTAATTGCTATCGGTACGACCGTCCCGAGTTAAAAGCCACCCATTCCAGTCTTGATGGAGATAAAAAAACACCACTTGCAATAATGACATCATCAGCCGTCGTCTACACACTGCCGAACATAGGGCCCCCTCCGCAAGCCATCACCACGCTTCGCTCTCCTGGATGTGTGTACGCGTGTTGAACTTCTTCCGCACCGTACGTAGCCAACCGTGGCAATCGGAGGCGCGGCAAAATTTACTTCCGGATGTGCGACGCAACAATCGGTCCCGCTTCTTTTCTCGCTCCGTCTCTTTCGCGGTGGACGTCCTCTCGGGCTCGTTTCCCCTCCTCCGGCTGACGGGGCCCCTCCGCAGTGACGCGTCCTGCAGGTGCTAGATCAAGGCCGCGATGGTGGTGGTGGTGGTGGTGAGGATGATGGCGATGACCTCGTGGCCGTGTTTGTGTCGTGTCCCACACACAGGGTGGCCGGCTGAAGGTGGGAGACCGCATCCTGGCCGTGAATGGGGAACCTGTTCTGGGCCAAACGGCCGACAAGGTGATAGTTTTTTTACTTTTTCAACCACGTTTGCTGGAGCACAGGTTCCAAAACACCACGTGGCCAGCAACAAATAGAACTCCTGAAGGTTTAATGGACAAGAGGAAATAAGTGTCTTGAATTGAGCAAGGTTATAAGAGACGATGGGAGGGAATTCGAAGGTGCGAGGGAAGATTCAGAAAGAGAAGTGTTGTGACCTGCAGTGTGGTGAGTGAGTGAGTGAGTGGGTGAGCGAGTGGGTGAGCGAGTGACTGAGTCGGTGAGTGAGTGAGTGAGTGAGTGGGTGAGTGAGTGGGTGAATAAGTGACTGAGTCGGTGAGTGAGTGGGTGAATAAGTGACTGAGTCGGTGAGTGAGTGTTGTTGTGACCTATAGTGTGGTACGTGAGTGACTGAGTCGGTGAGTGAGTGTTATCACCTGTAGTGCGGTGGTTGAAGACAGTGTGGTGGATGAGACGAAACGTTCAGCCTGGTATAAAATGTGCTCAACATGCGTGGATGAATCAATGAGCGAAGTCTACGGAGAGTGTGTGTAACCATGGTCGTGGCGATTGAGGACACTGCGAGTGACTGGCATGAATGGACGAGTGCTGGATCGTTTTATCAAGTCCGGTTGTGGTCGCAACCAAGTGCTCCACCACACCACACGTGAAAGGACATTGTTCCAACTTGAGTCAAATTCTGCCTCTGTACTCTTAGTTCTTTCGGTAAAGTCACGTAGGTAAAATTAATAAAACAATAAAAATCACGACGTTTCGGAGGCAACACAAGCTTCCGTCTTCAGGTGAAACCGTCACAGCAAAATATCTGTACCTTATATAGGGTACAGATATTTTGTGTTGCCTCCGAAACGTCGTGATTTTTATTGTTTAATTTTTTTATTAATTTTACCTACGTGACTTTACCGAAAGAACTAAGAGTATGAATCCTCGCAGTCACGAAAGCTTCAAATCTAGAATGAATACCTTCTGCCTCTGTGTATCTCGTGGTGATAATTGTACAGTAATAAAGAAGGCTTTGGCAGGGGAAGGAGATGGCATTCGGGCCATGAGATGTGGTGCAAGTGCAGACTCATCGTGGGTTTAAAGCACTCTCATCTTTCATGCGTCCGACGGTCGGGATTTGATATCTAGAGCTGTAAATGTACAATAAATTGATGAGTTCATGACAAAATGCTAAACAGGGTGCTGAGTTAAAGGGCAAGGTGTTGCCAGCTGATAAGTATATACTTGCATTCTGCATTTATATGGGTATTATCTGCGGGCAAAATACATTTTCCTTTTAATTTAATGTAGGGAAAAAATACATGTTGAAGGTTTTTCATTAATTTAACAGCATAAATAATGTACGCGACGCTAAATTGTACCGTGGTGAAATAACCCTTTGCAGGGGCCCTCTGATGGATGGTCTTTGAATGTTTATTTCAAAGTCCATTTTGCTTTCAATTTGTTTCCCCCCCCCCCCCCCCCCAAATTGATTTGCCACTCGGCAACAACGACAACACAGCAGCGGATAACATGACAACCCCTCTCATGCCTAATGCTAATGAGCATTAGGCATTCAGGCAGCGTTGAGACAGTGGTGGAAATTCCAAATTCCTACATTGGAAAATGACCAGTTAATCTTTTGGGTGACCAAATGAAACAATGATAATAAATCAACATACCAGCTTTTAGTGCAATGCAATCATCAATCCACTGCTGGATGCAGGCCGCCCCAAGCTGTCTCCATCTGTCATTGTCATGCAATGCAGCGATCCATTTGGTACCCGCACATGAGCCGATGTCATCGCTTCATCTCCGTGGCTGCCTTCCTCCTCGGGCATGTTTCCACTTTTCGGCTGCCACTTCGCCGCTACTTTGACCATCGGCCATCATCCCTCCGAGCGACGTGTCCTACCCAAGCCCACTTTTCTTAACGGTTCAACGCGATGCACCTAACTTGGCTATCTTATGCTCTGATCCACATTATTTATACATATCTCATGAGAGGCACTCCAATCGGCGGGGTTCATATCGCGTCTGTGGGCAACTGAATCTCACGATGCCGCACAGAAACACTGGAGCACGTTCACTGCAGTTTTTTTGCTCCTTGTTTTTTTTACAATTAAAATTTTACGAGAAAAAGCTCACTGAGCTATGTAGCTCTCTTTCAGAAGCGACCTGGCCACAAGCTCAACGAAGTGGCTTATCATGCAGAAATGTATCGCAGCCAAATACTCTAAACGCATGTTTCTAAATGGGGAGGGAAAAACCGGAGGACCCGGAGAAAAAATCCACACGACCACGGGGTGAACATGGAAACTCCAAATCTCGGCGTCAGGGTCGGGATCGAACCAACAACCTCCTGTATACTCTTAGTTTTTTCGGTAAAGTCACGTAGGTAATAAATGAAATTAAAATTAATAAAAATAAAATAATAAAAATCACGACGTTTCGGAGGCAACACAAGTCTCCGTCATCAGGTGGGACCGTCACAGCCAGATTTGCTGTATCAAGTGAGGCAGGGATTCCAAGATGCAAGTTCTTAAATACACCTCCTGTATGCCAGGCGAGGTAGTTAACATCTCGCCACCACGGCTTCCTTGCCGAGACCATCAAAGCCATTGCACACAAGGGTGCCCTTTCACCCCAAGCGCTCACCATGGGGTTTAAACTCTGCAGCTCAGACTGAGAGACTCATTGCTTTGACCTGGGTCTCACAGCCCCCACGAGCCATCCACTCGCCTCCGACGAACAGTTTTTTTAATTTCATCCGTGACCTGCCAGTCGGCAACGACAGCTCGGCGTTTAAGAGTTTGAGACGCGGGTCAGGGACCTGTGGCCCACGTGACTCTTTCATTCTGCCTGCCAGCCACGTGAGATCTGGCTCTTTGAAACGGCCCGCAAGCATTATTGATCTGCTACCGCGAGAATCTTAGCTCTGCTAATCGTGGCTACTGGAGGGGGAATAGTTTTCCTTCCCGGTCGCGCTGCGTTTGTGATTTTAGCACGCTCACACACATCTCACTTTAAGGGGGGGGCGGGGGCGGGGCCTGTTTCATCTCGGTTGACACGAATGTTATATTTTTTTGCATGATCGGACCTCAAAATACTTTTGGCAGGTTAACACCCACGTTTGCAATCTTGGATAACGTCATTGGATAAAGCCGCCGTGTGTGTATTAACGCGCGGTTGCCCGCGAGAGGTATGTGAAAATGCTGTTCGCCCGGGGAAAGGTTTCTGCACTCCCCTCGTTTAAGACGATGTCCCTGGGCGAGGGGCGGGGTGGGGGCTGGGTGGGGGGGGGGTACGTTTGCACACGAGGGCCGATAAGATCTGAATGTAATTTTCTTTGCCTCTGGTTATCCTGTGCCCCACCCCACCACGACCGCGGGCACCAGGTGCAGCAGCTGCTGCGGCAGGACCCGGACCCGTCGGTCACGCTGACGGTGAGCTCGCGGGACGAGCGGAACTTCCCCCAGGTGCCCACCACGCTCGCCGTGCCGCCAACCACGACCCAGCCGCCGCCTTCCGTTGCCCCCAGTGAGTTATTGCGCCGACGCCCGGACCAGACGAAGTTGTGACCTTTCGTGGACGGGAACGGCCAACAGAAGTGGACATTGCAGAAACATCTACTTTTGAGGGCCGTTCAATTGATCTCCGGTCCACGCAATAAGGGCGGCAGTGATTATCTCACCCACCCTGCTTACAGAGAGTAATGTTCGTCGCTTGACAAGGCAAATTGAATTTTTTGTTCATTTTTTTGAGATAGAATTTAGCCAAATCGAGCGCGAGAACTAAATTTCACATGACAGATTCTTTTGGTCAGTAATCGGTTATCCAGGCCAACCATGTTAATCGGAGGTACGGGGGAAGGACAACAAACTAAACACACAAGAAGCACTATGGAACCTCATTTGCCAGTAAAATATGATAATTGGTTTTTTACCCTTCTATCTGGCAACAAAACTGACACCTTTTTACAAGGAGTCACGTTTGCATAGACCGCAATACCTGCAGTCATAATACAAACAAAAGACATAACTCTGATAATGTGCACTGTTCTTGAAGTTGATTGGTCCACACCCGAGACAGCTTTCCTTAGAGCCTAGTCTCACATGGGTTGGACCAGATGACGCCAAAAGGCGCACAACTCTATGCAAACATGACTCCTTGTAAAAAGGTGTCAGTTTTGTTGCCAGATAGAAGGGTAAAAAACCAATTATATTTTTACTGGCAAATGAGGTTCCCATAGTGTAGATGCTTGCCCCGAGCTCTCATACTCTGATGGTGCATTGTCTTTGAATTGTGCGCCTTTTAGCGTCATCTGGTCCAACCCATGTGAGACTAGGCTCTAAGGAAAGCTGTCTCGGGTGTGGACCAATCAACTTCAAGGACAGTGCACATTATCAGAGTTATGTCTTTTGTTTGTATTATGACTGCAGGTATTGTGGTCTATGCAAACATGACTCCTTGTAAAAAGGTGTCAGTTTTGTTGCCAGATAGAAGGGTAAAAAACCAATTATCACACAAGAAGCAGTTAGAAAGAAATTAGTTTTCAATCTAGATGATTTAAAAGTGCACAGCTCGGAAGGAAGAGCATTCCAGACGGCCGCAAAAGTGCATTTGAAAGCGCACGATGCAGTGGCCTTTTTTATTCGACGGTAGGCAAAATCCGCTGCGAGGATGACTGGAGTTTGCATGATGGTTTATGCCCCAATATGAGATCAGTGAGGTATTGTGGTTCATTTATATTGTGGGTTGCTTGGCCAGGTATCTTGCATTGTGGGTGTTGTGCGCACGGCGCACTGTCGCTTGTCAGGAAAGTGCCGTTCTGGAGTCACGGCTCCGCCGGAGCAATTGTAGGCAAATTGGACATGGCGGTGAAATTGGCTGACTTCATGTACCGCGCCAAGCTGCCGAGTCAGAACGTTTAGCAACCATAAAAGCCCAAAATTATGCTTTTGTTAAGTTTCATGGTTATAAACCGTGTCCCCCCCCCCTCCCCACTGTGCTGTAATTCCCTTACCGTGGAATTGCAGAGAAACCCTCCACTTAAGCCACAGGCACTGGTGCACTGGGACCGGCACTCCCTGTTTTGTAACGGAGGCCCCGGGTCGCAAAGCAGCGCAGTTGAAACACCCGACGTCGTAATCTCTCCGTCATTACCCACATTCAACACGTGGGCAGCCCTGTTGGCAGTCCGCTGCTGGATGAGGGGCCTCACCCACGCCGTGTGGCACTTTGGCGTTCTTTTGACCGTACTTCACCAACCCTGGTGAGTGCGTGTTTGTAAAGGCGATGGATTTAGCTTCGTTGCCCTCTGCTCACCACCACATGGCAGGGCCCCACAGCCACCCATCACAACCTGGCACGCACGATGACCGCCCATCCAAGCACTGTCCAGGCTCAATTCTTAAGTAGCTCCCGAGCGTTGACTAAATCAGGCACGTTGCGGGTGACTTGGTCGTATGCAACAATATTCAATCACCTGGTCAAATATATGCATTTTTAAAACAGTACTTTATTGGCGTTATGAATACAGAGTACAGTTTCTACATGACCGGTGTAGTTATGTACGTACGTATGTATGTTGAACTTCTTTCGCGCAACGTAACTAGCCAACCGTGCTAACCGGAGGCAGACGGGCAGAGCCAATGCATACACGTTTTCAACCTCGGTGAGAAACTATTAATAAGAAGTGTCTAATCTGCACTTATCAGAGTCTGGAGAATTGCTTCTTGACCGCTTCATCAATTTTAATGAATGAGGGGTCACTGGGAAGCTTGTGATCTGTAATTTATGCAAACGATCTCGAAATTCTTGGTTCTTTCGGTAAAGTCACGTGACTTTACCGAAAGAACCAAGAAGATGAATCCCTGCAGTCACGAAAGCTTTACATCGAAATTTAAGATCTCGAAATTATGACAACAATCAGCCTCTGACCTGATAATTCGACTTAGCAGTCCTGGAGCTGCTTATATCCACTCCACCATTTGAAGCAATCGCTTGGCACGGAACACAATGCCCACAACCCCATTACGAACTGCCATACAACGGGCAGCCATGTGCCGTTGTATGGGAGCAGGAGGAGCCATAGAATGTCAAGTGCTTCCCACTATATTGGACAAACCGGTGAACGGTGAAGGTCAGGTGAGTTGATGACTTATTCTTTGGGTCTTTCGGTAAAGTCACGTAGTTAGGTTAAAAAAAATTATAATCAATAAAAAAAACTAGGACGTTTCGATCGCAACACAAGCGATCGTCATCAGGTGGAGAGAAAAAGGGGGGTAAGCCTCTAAAGACAAACTGTTTATAAAGGTTTTAAATGGGCGTAGCCGAAGTGTCAGAACGGAGTGGGCGGGGCACAAGACGGATAAGCTTATGTTAATGTGAGGGATTTAAAACCGGTAAACATCGGAGAGTGCAGCGTGAGCGGAGAAGGTTATGTTAATGAGTTGATGACTTGGTGCGTGGTGAGGTCAGGGGAGTGGTGAATGTCTGGCGAGGGTCATGTGAGTGTCATGTTCGTGTCACTTCACCCCGTCCATAGAACGGGCTGCCTTCTCGCATGCAATTAACACACAAAAGGTGTCTTGTTTGAGCGTAATGCATATAAAACATTTAGATCCTTCAGCCTATGGGCCATCTGGGTATATTGGTCGTAAATTCTAGATTTGAAGCTTTCGTGACTGCAATGATTCATATTCTCAGGTTTTTTCGGTAAAGTCACGTAGGTAAAAAACATTAAAATTAATGAAAGTAAAATAAAACAAAACAAAATAAAATTCACGACGTTTCGGAGGCAACACAAGTCTCCGTCATCAGGTGGGACCGTCACAGCCGAATTAGCTGCATCAAGTGAAGCAATGATTCAAGATGTAATCCCTTATAAGCAAGTTGAAGGGAGGTGGAGAGGGGGGGGGGGAGAGCTTATCAGGCTGTGGTAGCCAATGAATGGAAACGTATCGGGAGGGAGGAGGAGCGGTGATCAAAGACTGCACGCAGTGCTCAACACAATGAATGGAGACGTGTCGGGACGGAGGGCGAGCGGCGATCAAAGACTGCACGCAGTGCTCAACACAATGAATGGAGACGCGCCGGGACTGAGGGCGAGCGGTGATCAAAGACATCACGTAGTGCTCAACACAATGAATGGAAACGTGGCGAGCGGTGATCAAAGAACAATGAAGAGATTACTGTTAAACACTGTGGATGTTAACACTCGGTGAAGTAAATTAAAATAGTGCCTGTCAGATAAGATGGTCCAAAAAGTGTAATTAAGTCTTTTTTGCGTGGTTAATAACATCTTTCCAGTGATTACTGAGTTTGTACCCATCATCACGGTTGAAATTATGTCTGTGTTTGTATATTTGTATGGCTTCGTGTACAAACCTTTGATGGTAGCCCGGAGGTTTGCAGAGAACCTTGGTCTTGGAAAAGACAATTTCATGAGAGCCCGCCGAGTTGTAGCAATGATCGGCAACGGCCGAAGAATCAGTTCTGCCGTGTTTCAGATCTGACTTGTGCTCGCGGACACGATCAGCAACATGACGTTTTGTTTCTCCAATGTAGCAATCACCACAAATGCAACTCAATTTGTAGACTCCAGGATACTGTAAGTCAGGAACGACATCCTTCACAGATGGAATCAGATCACGGATTTTATGCACTGTACTGAATCGGACTTGGATCTTATGTTTGTTTAGAATTTTGGAGATCTTTTTGGTCACGCCTGCTATGTATGGTAACGTGATAGTTTTGGTCAGAGTTTCATGTGGTTGTTTCTGTGTGGTGGGAGAGACAGCTTGGCGGATAGTGCGGTCAGAGTATCCGTTCATCCTGAGGGCCCGATGTACATGTCTTAATTCATCAGTCAGGTGGTGTTGGTCAGAAATGCCATGGGCTCTGTGGTATAGCGTTTTGATGAGAGAATTCTTTTGAGATGGGTGGTGGTGGGAATCTGGTTTCAAGTAGGAATTTGTGTGGGTGGCTTTCCTGTAGACAGAATGTCCCAAGGATCCGTCAAGCCTCCTCTTAAACAGAATATCCAAGAATGGTAGTTTACCGTCTTTCTCCACTTCCATGGTGAATCTGATAGATGGGTGTCTAGAATTGATGTGGTCCAAGAGGTGGTTCAATGCTGGGAGGCCATGTGGCCAGATGACGAAAGTGTCATCCACATATCTCTTCCACAGGGAAGGACGCAGGGTGGATGTCTGGATGGCGTCTGATTCAAACTTTTCCATGAACATGTTGGCTATAACTGGTGACAAGGGGGAGCCCATAGGGGTACCCTCATTCTGTTTGTAGAAGGTGCCATTCCAGGTAAAATAGGTGTTGGTGAGGCAATGCCTAACCAGCGCAGGTACATCAGAATTCAATCCATGTTGGACTAAGTCCTCAATTATTGTTAGGGTGTCCGGTACTGGGACTTTGGTAAACAAAGATACTACATCAAAGCTGACGAGGATGTCATCAGGAGATAGTACCATGTCCTTAACCATAGAGACTAATTGGGTTGAGTTGAGTACTGCCGAAGAGGTCTTGCCTGTGAAGGGGAGCAGAGTATCTGATAGAAAACGGGCTAGTTTGTACGTCGGAGAGTTTATCGTCGACACGATGGGTCGTAGCGGGGTGCCTTCTTTATGGATTTTGGGAAGACCATAGAGTCTGGGAGGTCTTGCCGCCGATGGTTTTAGAGAGGGACGTTTGCTTGGTTCGATTAGGGAAGTCGAACTCGTGATGATACAAGGTAATACCCATCGCTTTCACACTCACATCCGCTGCTGTGTCCTCACCGAACTCCAAACAGATCTTATTTAAAGCTAGCCTATCACTAATCTCGGAGAGAATAAGGTTACTCCGATCTGAACTCGATAATTTAGACAAGACTCTCTTACAAACACATCTAATGTTAATACAAAAAATGTCACCTTCTGATTGGAACCACGTTGATAACATGACTTCTGCTTCTGCTGACTCAATGTCAGCCAAATGCAAAGCTAACCTGATTTCTAAATTCAACCTCCTATCTAAAAAGAAACCAGAGCCACACATCGCAAAGCTGGATGTTAACAAGACCGTGATTAATCAGAGTAACATTCCAATTTCTGACAATCTAAAAACGGTACTGGCCAAAGGACTAATTTTCGCCGTCACCCCTAAATATATACCAGTAGAGGATATGATTTCTCAGATTGATGTAGCCCTCAGAGGCATAGGACACATCCATGCGGATGTAGCAAGAGCTGAAATAGCTACTATTCTTAAGAATGCTAAGAAACCCACTAGTAACATCAGCAAAAACGAACGCTCTGAACTCGCGAATTTAAAAAAGAGAGATGATATAGTCATCCTCTCGGCAGACAAGGGCAATGCCACGGTCATCATGGATAAAGATTCATACAACAACAACATCCTGGACCTGCTTAATGATGGGAGTTACTCCAAAATTAAAAACGATCCCACTAACGACAAAAACCAACAGTATCATCACGAGTTCGACTTCCCTAATCGAACCAAGCAAACGTCCCTCTCTAAAACCATCGGCGGCAAGACCTCCCAGACTCTATGGTCTTCCCAAAATCCATAAAGAAGGCACCCCGCTACGACCCATCGTGTCGACGATAAACTCTCCGACGTACAAACTAGCCCGTTTTCTATCAGATACTCTGCTCCCCTTCACAGGCAAGACCTCTTCGGCAGTACTCAACTCAACCCAATTAGTCTCTATGGTTAAGGACATGGTACTATCTCCTGATGACATCCTCGTCAGCTTTGATGTAGTATCTTTGTTTACCAAAGTCCCAGTACCGGACACCCTAACAATAATTGAGGACTTAGTCCAACATGGATTGAATTCTGATGTACCTGCGCTGGTTAGGCATTGCCTCACCAACACCTATTTTACCTGGAATGGCACCTTCTACAAACAGAATGAGGGTACCCCTATGGGCTCCCCCTTGTCACCAGTTATAGCCAACATGTTCATGGAAAAGTTTGAATCAGACGCCATCCAGACATCCACCCTGCGTCCTTCCCTGTGGAAGAGATATGTGGATGACACTTTCGTCATCTGGCCACATGGCCTCCCAGCATTGAACCACTTCTTGGACCACATCAATTCTAGACACCCATCTATCAGATTCACCATGGAAGTGGAGAAAGACGGTAAACTACCATTCTTGGATATTCTGTTTAAGAGGAGGCTTGACGGATCCTTGGGACATTCTGTCTACAGGAAAGCCACCCACACAAATTCCTACTTGAAACCGGATTCCCACCACCACCCATCTCAAAAGAATTCTCTCATCAAAACGCTATACCACAGAGCCCATGGCATTTCTGACCAACACCACCTGACTGATGAATTAAGACATGTACATCGGGCCCTCAGGATGAACGGATACTCTGACCGCACTATCCGCCAAGCTGTCTCTCCCACCACACAGAAACAACCACATGAAACTCTGACCAAAACTATCACGTTACCATACATAGCAGGCGTGACCAAAAAGATCTCCAAAATTCTAAACAAACATAAGATCCAAGTCCGATTCAGTACAGTGCATAAAATCCGTGATCTGATTCCATCTGTGAAGGATGTCGTTCCTGACTTACAGTATCCTGGAGTCTACAAATTGAGTTGCATTTGTGGTGATTGCTACATTGGAGAAACAAAACGTCATGTTGCTGATCGTGTCCGCGAGCACAAGTCAGATCTGAAACACGGCAGAACTGATTCTTCGGCCGTTGCCGATCATTGCTACAACTCGGCGGGCTCTCATGAAATTGTCTTTTCCGAGACCAAGGTTCTCTGCAAACCTCCGGGCTACCATCAAAGGTTTGTACACGAAGCCATACAAATATACAAACACAGACATAATTTCAACCGTGATGATGGGTACAAACTCAGTAATCACTGGAAAGATGTTATTAACCACGCAAAAAAGACTTAATTACACTTTTTGGACCATCTTATCTGACAGGCACTATTTTAATTTACTTCACCGAGTGTTAACATCCACAGTGTTTAACAGTAATCTCTTCATTGTTCTTTGATCACCGCTCGCCACGTTTCCATTCATTGTGTTGAGCACTACGTGATGTCTTTGATCACCGCTCGCCCTCCGTCCCGGCGCGTCTCCATTCATTGTGTTGAGCACTGCGTGCAGTCTTTGATCGCCGCTCGCCCTCCGTCCCGACACGTCTCCATTCATTGTGTTGAGCACTGCGTGCAGTCTTTGATCACCGCTCCTCCTCCCTCCCGATACGTTTCCATTCATTGGCTACCACAGCCTGATAAGCTCTCCCCCCCCCCCCTCTCCACCTCCCTTCAACTTGCTTATAAGGGATTACATCTTGAATCATTGCTTCACTTGATGCAGCTAATTCGGCTGTGACGGTCCCACCTGATGACGGAGACTTGTGTTGCCTCCGAAACGTCGTGAATTTTATTTTGTTTTGTTTTATTTTACTTTCATTAATTTTAATGTTTTTTACCTACGTGACTTTACCGAAAAAACCTGAGAATATATTGGTCGTAGTCGTGATTTTATTACCCACAGTTCATCGAGAGAGTGCGTAATACTTTTTGGAACACGTCTGTTCAGCGTCTAAGACACACTGGAAAACACGTCTGATGAGCACAACAGACTTGAACGTGTATCTGAGCTGCGCATAACGAACTGGAAATCGGTTTTGAATTACGTCACGAAATCGCAGTCAGTTTCGTAAACACCGGATAGGCTTCGCGTGCCACATGAAAAAGAAGCGATGTCACGGGGCATCTTCGTACGAGTCGCAGCGTAGACGGGGTTGAGTCTAGAGCTGGGCTATCTCATGAACTATTTAAGCAGTCGATTTTGCAACTTATAGGAGAGTGGTGGAATAAGTTGGGGAAAATACACATTCGCCCATCTGTTCCCCCAAGTGTGCCGCTGGACGGGAGGTAACGCACGGAGCTTGACGATGTCATCGGCGTCATCGGCCTTGTCACACTAGTCTTGGCTTGTAGAGCGGATTCCAGCCTTCGGGAGGCAAGATGTGGGCGGAGGTCGACATTTGAAAATGGGGCCCGAGTAATCCAGCACAAAAACCGCGGTCGTTGCGATGTTTTACTCATCGATCCGGCTTCCTCAACTTCACCGTCCCGGCCCCCGGTTGCGTTACCCATACCAACCGCTCTCCACCCCCCCCCCCCCCCCACGTCTCTACCATTGCACCGCGTGCAGGCGTCACGTCGTCCCGCGTGGCGGAGGAGTTGGACCCCGCCACGTGCGCCATCGTGGCCGGCCGCGAGACGACCGTCGAGATCAGCAAGGGCCGCACGGGCCTGGGCCTCAGCGTCGTGGGTGGCGTCGACACCCCTCTGGTCAGCGCCGCATTCCTCGTGCGAACATCTACAGCCATGCTCTCAATCCACTGCTGGATGACAGCTTCTCTCCACTCTCCCCTTCACCCTCAACCCTACAACCTTTCCATCTGACACTCTCCTGCCCACGTTGCTCGTGTACATGGGAGAGGGCGCCGTGGTGGCGAGATGTTAACTACCTCGCCTGGTACGCAGGCGAGGTAGTTAACGTCTCGGTTCAATCCTGACCCCCCAACGCCTGTATATTTGGAGTTGGCGTGTCTCTCCCCGTGGTTTCGTGGATTTTTCTCCGGGTCCTCGAGGTTTTTACCTCCACATTTAGAAACGCACGTTTAGAGCTATCATTTGTGGCCAGCTCGCTTCTGCAAAATAGCTGTATACCTTAGTGGGCCTTGCCTGGTAAAATAAAAAAAAGTTGAGTAGTTTAGTTTACACATACAGCTTATTTAGTCAATCGAATGCTGGGTGAAAGCCTCCCTTGACCATGCGTTTCACAGTGGGGCCAGTTGACAACATGTCACCAGTCTGCTCGGTGAAGTTACTCCTCACCACTGGTGTTAGCCGTGGCCAGTGAATTTAACTCAACCCACCGGGGTTCACCGTCCAGTACGCTAACCACCGTGCCACTGCTCTACCTCCGGTTGCATTTACAACCAGGTTTCAACCCTGGTTAGACCAGGAATATTTTAAGTGAAGCCATTGTTGCTGTATTGCCTTGATACAGCAATTTTGCTGTGACGGTTCCACCTGAAGACGGAAGCTTGTGTTGCCTCCAAAACGTCGTGATTTTTTCCTTTTTTACCTGCGTGACTTTACCGAAAAAAACAAAGAGTATGGACCCTTGCAGTCACGAAAACTTCAAATCTAGAACCATTGTTAGTGGCCCGGCCGGGGACAATGAGCTCGGTGGACTTGAGAACAAAGGGAGATGATCATCTGGTTGATAATTCACTGTGTAACAAAAAAAAATTGTTCCTGGGTAATAAGTGTTATTTCCTCATTACTTATGTCTCAAAAGTACTGAAAATGTCTATTATTCCCCACAAACTTTGCTTTTGTGACCAGGACAGTGATATTTTGAAATTTACCTATTTTACAGAACATTCCAGATAGATTCAGTGTTGAGTAAACTTGGAGTAACTTCTAGAACATTCTAGAACTTTACAGTAATACAAATAGTAATATAAATACACGGGCCTTAAGCCCACCAGTTTAGTGTAGTTCCAACTGCCTAAGTGGATACATATCTGCATTTTTCTGAGATTGCATGAAGAGGCTGCAAGCATCCGGCAGACGCATTTTGCTCTGTCTGCGGCCAATATATCAAGACAAGAGCGAAACAGTACTCTGTGGAAGCATCTGCTAAGATGTGCGAGACATATTTTGGCATGCCTGTCGGGGATCAAGACAAACCCTGGGCAACTCATTTCATCTGCGAGCAATGCAAAAAAACTCTGGAAGGTAAGATGGACAATTATTGCTCGGAATTTTATGTTATATTATCTGTTCAATTGTTAGAGTTTTTCATTTTTAAATGTTTTACGATTTTCAACGTTATTGAAAAATATATCATATATATGAAAAATATTGCGAGAATCTCTTACACATTAGTCATGGGTGAAATAAATGTATTTTTGTAGGATGGTACAGAGGGGAAAAGAGAGCCATGAAGTTCACTATCCCAAGAATTTGTTGGGAACCCACTGACCACTCAAGCAACTGCTACTTCTACATTGTAGACCCTTCCAAACGTCGGACTGGCAAGAATACACCTGCTATCACGTATCCGGACCTTCCTTTATCCATCGCCCCGTTGCCACACTGCCATGAGCTCCTCGTACCCACTCCTCCGGAGAGAGAGCAGCCGTCTTTAGAAGAGAGCGAGGAAGACATTGTAGATCCAGATGACAATTTCAGAGGAGAGAAACCCATACTACCCCAACCAAAAAGACTTCAACGACTTGATCAGAGATCTTGGTCTCACCAAGTCCAATGCAGAGCTTTTGACATCTAGGCTGAAGCAGTGGAACTTGTTGGATGAAAGTGTGCAAGTCGCAGATCAGAGGAAGCGTCACCAACCTTTTTGCAGCTTCTTCACCCGTCAACATGGGCTCTGCTTCTGCTACAATGTGACCAGTCTGTTCGAGGCAATCAGAATCGCCTGTAACCAGAATGAGAGGCGCCTCTTTATTGACATCTCATCCAGGAGCCTCAAAGCCGTGCTGTTCCATAATGGTAACAAGTACCCGTCTCTTCCCCTGGCTCACTCGGTGCACCTCAAAGAGGATTACAACAGCATCAAGACCTTGCTGGATGCCTAGCAGTATGATGAGTACGGCTGGGAGGTCATCAGATACTTCAAAATGGTGGCATTCCTGATGGGTCTCCAAGGCGGATTTACCAAGTTTCCCTGCTGTCTTTGCCTTTGGGACAGCAGGGACACCAAGGCGCACTACCACAGGCGGGACTGGCCACAGCGGACCGAGTTCCCTGTGGGGAGGAACAACGTCAAGTGGGAGCCACTGGTGGACCCCCAGAAGGTGCTGATGCCACCACTGCACATCAAATTGAGCCTTATGAAACAATTTGTCAGAGCTGTAGATAAGGAGTCGGCAGCCTTCAAGTACATTCAAGACTTCTTCCCTAAGCTGTCAGAGGCAAAGGTCAAAGCCGGTGTCTTCGTCGGACCACAGATAAAGAAGATCCTGGAGTGCAACGACTTCCCCAAGAAGCTCACTAGTAAGGAGAAAGCGGCTAGGAACAGCTTTGTCGCAGTGGTTCGTGGCTTCCTGGGCAATCACAAGGTCGAAAATTACGTGGAGTTGGTTGAGACTCTGGTTAAGAACTATAGCACCATTAGCTGTAGGATGCCCCTCGAAGTCCATAACCTTGATACTGATCTTGATAAATTCAAGGAGAACATGGGAGCGTACTCGGAGGAGCAAGGCGAGCGCTTTCACGAGGATATACTGGACTTGGAACACCGCTACAAAGGGCATTATCACGAGAACATGATGGGAGACTACATTTGGGGGCTGATTCATGAAAGTGATTTACAGTTTAATCGTAAATCTCGAAAAACTACTCCTACTTTTTTGTAGTAATTTTTGTATTACTTTAGTAAAAATACATGTTAATTTTTATTCATATGTAATTTTTTTCTAACTTTATGTGAACGAAAAAACACAAGTTCGCCCCTTTTTTCATTTAAAATAGGTAAATTTAAAAAAATCACTGCCATGGTCACAAAAGTAAAGTTTGTGGGGAATAATGGCCATTTTCTATAACTTTTTAGGCATAAGCATTTACGAAATAACACTTACTACCCAGGAGCAAAAATTGTGTTACATAGTGTAATGGATCTGACTTGCGCAGTTGCATCGACCGAGAGAATATTACCGCAACTTAAATAATGTAATCTGCTTTTGGCGCGATGGCTCTCACCAGGGTAATGCGATATCTCTCCCACTGCCCTGCCCCCCCCCCGATGAAATGTAAACCATTGATCGTTAAAAACAAATGCTTAAAAGCAAAAAAAATAGAAAATGTAGACATCTTGAGCGCCGTGGCGAGGCGTGACGGAAGTGCTGAGTGGCACGGTCAGTCGTCGTTTTTCGTGGTGGAGTATTTTATACTACACCGTGATCCGATCGTAGATGCCCCGCTCAAGTCATGCTGGATAATTGATCGGAGCAATTCACGTGTTAATTCAAAGGCTCTACATGTCTCCCACTGATGTCAATCACGCACTTGCATGTGTTTACACTCTGCCTCTGATACGCTTCGTCCGGCATAACCGGTGTGATTAGCTCATTTCACGTTCAAAATATGCGTCAGCAAAATTATGTTTTTATTGATACTGCTTTGGCCAGCGGTTTACGAGCATTAATAACACATTCTTCAACAACACTGCGCTGAACATAAACGAAACAAAAACCATCTCAATAACAAACTCTCTGGTCCTTTCGGTAAAGTCACGTAGATAGAAAAAATAACGAAAGAAAACACGACGTTTCTGTTGCAACACAAGCGTCCGTCTTCAGGTGAGAAAATTATCTGCTGTTGTGACTTTATATCGGTACGGGAGGGGGGGAAGGGGGAGAGGGGGGAGGGTTTGTGGCGTGCAGGGAAGGGTGGGGGCTGGCACAGGGGGGAGAGGGGCGACGTCTAGGGCAGTGGGACCCTCCGTCAAAGCGTGGCATCTCTCCTCGCCGCTCTGAAGAAGGGCCTCTGCTCGAAACGTCGTCCGTCACGTGTGCGTTTTCATTCGGGGGCAGAGTAGTGTTCTGACCTGTGCTCACTCATCGTGGTTTCAGTGGGGTGTCTACAAATGGATCATCAGGTAGAGTGATGCCAACGTCTCGTGGTTACAGCGCTTTGGTGAACTTTTTTTGTGTAAAAAGTACTATACAGGGTGCTTCAATCAATGTTTAACACTTCTGAGAATTTGCAACAACACCACAAGAAATGTGCTTCCGGAGAAGAATCCAGGCACGCGTTGACAATGGTGGTGAACAAGTGGAGACTTTTTGAAGCTATTAACATGACATTTGTTATGACGTTACAGTGTAGTATCTTTACTCTTTGGCTCTTTCGGTAAAGTCACGTAGGTATAAAATAAAATAAATTAAATCACAACCACAGCAAGGGTTGTCCCACCTGATGACGGGCGCTTGTGTTGCGCCCGAAACGTCGTGATTTAACTTATTTTATTTTCTACCTACGTGACTTTACCGAAAGAATCGACGAGTATGGATCCCTGCAGTCACGAAAACTTCAAATCTAGTGTAGTATCTGTTCTTTTTCCATTTAAAACGATAGTCCCATATAAGTGTTAACACGTTTTTGAAGCGCCCTGATATACAGTGATCCCTCGTTTATCGCGGTTAATGGGGACCGGAACCCCTCGCGATTGGTGAAAATCCGCGAAGTAGGATTGGCCCCCTAGGAATTTCCGTATATGTGTGTGTGGGTACCAGAATGTTTAAAATATGTATATTTATACTTTATATATATATATTTTACTTAAATCTATTTAATTATAAAACCTTAATATTATACATTCACTCTCTCTCATACGATACGTATTATGGTGTTCTACACTCACCAATGACAGTAGTATCTTGAGACTTGACTCCAGTAATGACGACGATGACAATGACGACGATGACAGACCTGTGCAGTTCGATGAATGTGATGATGAATGATGATGATGATGGTGTTACTGCACAGGTATAATGAGGCCTTTAAATCAGTTCGAAAAATCCGCGATGCACTGAGTCCGCGAAACTTGAACCGCGAAGTGGCGAGGGATTACTGTATATATAAAATATATAAACAAATATATGACTATGATGACATTTGTCTCCAGGGAGCCATCATGATTCACGAGGTTTACGAAGAAGGAGCTGCTGCCAAGGACGGGAGGCTGTGGGCCGGAGACCAAATCTTGAAGGTGAGAGCTCAGGTGGCCGCGACCTTACCATCGTCGTCCTCGTTGTGACGATTATCGCGATTTCATACCCCTTACCCGCAACTTTGTATGGACGTATTTCACGCGTTTATCGTTTTCTGCACGTCGCTGTGCAAAATAAAGATTTGTATCTGAAAGTTGCTTAACGGCAGTCCGCTCCGGCGTAAGCCTGCCAACCGAGCCTTCTCGTCGTTACAGCTTAGCAATCTATAACGAGTTGCACGCAAGTAAGTACACAAGTTACTTAACCGCGGATCTGATGATGTCAAATAAACGCCGTGCCGTCAATTACTACGAAAAACGCTTTGCAAAGCATTACTTTGATGGATAATAGTTATTTATAGAGACCATTAACTATTTAGTTTGTTATTTCCTACGTAGATTGTCAAGAAATTACATATGTAAGAAAAATGAAATGAGCGACCGTTACTCACGATGTGACGATATTTTTACCGGGACGGAAGTTTGCGATCGCACGTGATATCATGCGCACAGTCGGTCGATCGATCGATCAGCAGGTCGCGTTTAGTGGAGTTTATTATCGCACCTCTCCCAAGATGAGGCCAAACACCCTCTGGGGAGCGGAGGGGGGTGCTGTAGTGGAGGCCGTTCCGCCAAGCCTTGGCATGAGCAAGCAGTTGCACGGCTGTGCCCTTTACCTACTTTATATTGTAGGGGGCATTGTGGCATCGCAGCTCTCATGAGACCGTGGGGGGTAGGGGGTAGGGCTGAACGATTAATCGATTTCAAATCGACATCGCAATTTGAAACGATGTCATTAGCAAATCGCAAAGGCGGCGATTTTTTGGGGATTTGAAAAGTCCTATTGCTTTCTTATTGGAATTTTATTTATTATTAAAACTTTATTTAACTTAACAATTGTTCTATGTTTGATTTTACTATTTCAATTCAAACATTTTAATAAATACATGTTGGAAGCAATTCATGTCTTTTCAGTTCTCATCCTTGCATTATAATATATAGAGCAGTTAATATTTTGATGGTATCATGTGGTAATGCTCCATCACATGTTTTAAATCCATCATACAGTGAATATTGAACTGAAGCATGACTTAAAAAATGTAATCGCAAATCAAATCGCAATCGCAATATCTGTCAGAAAAATCGCAATTAGATATTTTCCCCAAATCGTTCAGCCCTAGTGGGGGGGGGGGAGGGGGGAGCGTAGATGGCCGTATTGGAGCTTTTAAAAGGTCGCACTCATCAGACACAAAGTGATTGGCACAAAAGAACCACAACACCTCGCTGATCTCGCCAAGCAGCATAAACCACCACGTGAACTCCGGTCATCCTCGGAGCAGCTTTTGGCTGCCCATCGAACAAAAGACGGTCACCGAATCGTGTGCTTTGAGATGCGCTTCTTCAGCCGTCTAGAACGCTCTTCCTTCCGATATTAGGAAGCCACTGGAGCCTTGCACTTTTAAATTTCTATTATTAACGAATTTATTTAGAACTGCTGGTTGTGTTTAGTTTGTTGTCCTTCCTCCGCACCGAGGATTAGCACGTCTGGCTACGTACGGTGAGAAAGAAGTTCACCGTAGAAACCAAACAAACACATCCTCGCACGAGCAAGCGCATCTGCTCCACACTCGCGCTGTCCTGCAATCACAGCGCTTTTTCATCACGTGATTACTTTTTGTCATCATAGGTATAATTTTTTTCACGGAGGACGTTACGTCCACTGTCTTTATACGGCCACATTGCCTGTGGCATGTATTCTTATCTTTGTCCGTTGTTATTGCTGTTGGCCGCTCCTATGTAGACCACCGTGATTATGTGAAAGGTCATTTCAATAATTTCAACAACAACAACACTTTCTTAAATAGTCTAAGGTTTTAATCGTGTCTGATCAAATCACCTGTCATTTACCCGATCTCCTGCATGTTGTTTGAATGGGCGACCCCCATGCATATACAGGTTGCTATAGGCTGCTTCGGGCATTTGGCAGCAGAGGGGAATGCAGCAAAATCCATCAATGGTCTGCATTGATTATATTCATATTAGTTTTATGAAGGCAGTCGGTCACAGGCAGAGGAGAAAAGGAAAGTCTGGACCGTGGACTTAGAAAAGGAAGTTCCAGACCAGGGGGACCGCGGAGGAGAATGAGCGTTGCTGCCACTGAGCAAAGGTTAAAGGTCAGAGCCGCATTATCCCATTAGTCACGTGACCGTACTAATTATCTGCCCGCATTGATCCATTCCCATTAGGGTCAGACATCAATTGTCCCCCACGTGCTGTGTTCCTCGGTATGTTCCGGATCCTATTATATCGTTACGACATCCACCCAGAGTTTAAGCGCCACCGTTCGCTGGGGGAAGCGAGTTCCAGCAGAGGACGATGTGCGACCTTCCCGCGAGCAAAAGGTCAACCGGGGTACTTGGGCAGTAATCCTCGGCCGCTCTTCTCCGACGTGTTTTCCCGGTTCCTGAAGAAGCTACTGGCACTGGGAGCGAAACATCGGACATGAAGCGGAACGGCACGAAACCCTAAACCACGTGGAAATGGAAAAAATATCACTGGTCAACAAATTATTTTTTTTCTGGCCTGGACTTTTGCAGCTGTTTAGACTAATTTCAGGGTGCTGATTCGAAATCTGATCTCAGATTTGCTCTATCACATCACATTTTATGCTATCGGCATACCCCATTTTCATTGATTTTACCTGAAATTAACTCTGTCACATTTGATTGCAAGTTGTTGCGAGTCAGTGACTGCTTTAGTGTTAAAATATGGTGCTGTATTTTTAGGATAGTGTGTTTATAATATCATTTTATGTAGATATCCACATTTATTTAATATTTTTCTTCTGCAGTTTTTATTGAAAAAGCAATATTTGATATCTCAAAAACTTGATGTGATAGACAAAAACTAATGCCAGATTTGGAATCAGCATCCCAAAATTACCTTAAAAGTGTGTTGACCAGTGTATTCGGTCCTCGGCGACGAATCACCTGAACGGTGTCACTGCCTGCGCAGGTGAACGGGACGGACCTGCGCTCGGCCACGCACGAGGACGCCATCAACGCTCTGCGCGCGTCGCCGCAGCTCGTGCGTCTGTACGTGTACCGCGACGAGGCGCGCTACCGCGGCGACGACGAGAGCGCGCTGCACGTCTTCACCGTGGAGCTGCTCAAGAAGGCCGGCCGCGGCCTCGGCCTCAGCATCGTCGGCAAGAAGTACGGACGCCGGCTAAAGCAACCCGCGCGCACGCTCGTTCGCTCGTTCGTTCGCTTGTTCGCTTGTCCGTCGCGAACGCCACTCGCCTGGCCTGCTCGCTTATTTCATTCATTTGCTCGGTCGTCCAATCGCTCGATCGATCGATTGCCAAATGCCGACCTCGCTCACTCGTTGGCTCTCGCCCACTTGCCCTGTGCGCTCTTTTACTCTCTCGCTCGCTTACCTGCCCCACAAAAAATAAACTACAGCATCTTACAATCGCTCACTCAATTAACTGGTAGACCGATCACCTAAATACCTGGTCACCTGCTTGCCTGCCTGTTCACTCGGTGATGAGCTCACCCACCCACCTGTGTTCTCACCCGCATTGCCACTCTCCGCAGCGGCTCATAACACTCACCCACTCTCCAACTAAAACAATACCGCTTGCCTTCCTGCTTACTCATCCGGTTGCTTGATCGTTCGCCCAAATGCACGCACACCCACTGCTAGACGGAGGCCTCTCAACTGAACATAGTGTCAGTGATGTCGACACACCATGTGTGTGTATATTGTACTCTGTCGTGGGGAGTTCGGGTGCAGTAGTTAGCGCACTGCGCTACGAACCCGGCAAACCAAGTTCAATTCCTGCTCACGGCCAAAGTTGGTGATGAATATCTGAACCGGTCCTGGGCCTCGCCTTGCTCGACTCAGCCTCAAATGAGTACCTGATGCTGTGTGTAAACGTCGCCACTGGGGAGACAAAGGTAGCCAGGCGTGGTGCTGGCCACACCACCCCCTCGTGTGCCGTGCTGGCCTTCAGAGGTGCTCGCTAACAGCACTTGCCCCAACAGCCTGTTAAAGCTATGGGGGGGGGGGATATTTGTCTTTAAACATCAGTGGTTTGTCGAAGACAGTCGCTCTACAGGTGTGATTCACTACCGTCGTTGTTGTTGTTCTCATTGTTGTTGTTGTCGTGGCCGCTGCGCAGGAGTGGGAACGGGGTGTTTGTGTCTGAGGTGGTGCACGGGGGGGCGGCCGAGGCTGACGGACGACTCACGCAGGGCGACCAGATCCTGTCGGTGGACGGCGAGGACGTGCGCTCTGCCTCGCAGGAGACCGTCGCTGCCATCCTCAAGGCACGACGGACACCAGGGGCTCACACGCACACACGAAGACAAAGGTCCCCCCTATAGCCTGAACAGACTGTTGGGGCAAGTGCTGTTAGCGAGTAGCACCTATGAAGGCCGGCACAGCACACGAGGGGGTGGTGTGGCCAGCACCACGCCTGGCTACCTTTGTCTCCCGAGTGGCGACGTTTACACACCGCATCAGGTACTCATTTGAGGCTGAGTCGACCTAGGGGAGGCCAAGGACAGGTTCAGATAATCGTCACTGTGTGTTGGCCGTGAGCGGGAATCGAACTCGGGTCAGCAGATTCGTAGCGCAGCGCGCTAACCTCTGCGCCACCGCTCCCCACGAACAAAACAAAGACAAAGATCCCCCGTGTATAGCCTTTACCAGACTGTTGGGACAAGTGCTGTTAGCGAGCACCTATATACACGCACACACACACACACACCCAGACACACACACACACATACACACACACCCAGACAGGCACACACATACACACCCAGACAGGCACACACACACACTGGGCAAGTTAACGAGTCGTTGTGGTGTCCATGGTCTCCGAGCAGTGCGCCCAGGGCGTGGTGAAGATGGAGGTGGGGCGCATGAAGGTCGGCTCCCTGCTCTCCTCCCGGCGAACGTCCGACACCAGCCAGGTGAGCCCCTCGGACGTGCCGCCCGGCTACGTTCACCGCAGTCGAGGTGGTGGAACGGGGGTGGAGATTAGTCCGCACTTGCCGAGCGCCGCCTGTCTCCTGGCGAGCCCAGGGGCGCGGGCACCTCCTCGACACCCGCGGGTTGAAGGGAGTTTCACGACAATTTGTGCGGGGGTTCCAGAGTCAGAATCGGATCGATTGTTTGTTTTGGAGGAATCCGATGAGCTGTGAAGCTTTTTTTTTCCACAGATGTCCAGTATGGGCGGGTCAACCACTTACAACGGCAAACGATAAAATAAAAACCGATGGCAGTGCAGAATAAAGAAAAAGATGAGCAGGTCACTAAACATAGGCAAATAAGGAATTATTTAAATTAATGACATAAGTCCGATTTATCACGCTTAGGCAATGCAGCAAGAACAACAAGAAAACAGTCCCAGACCAGACCAAGACAACATACAGTCCCCCCCCCACTACCCCCCCTCACTACCCCCCCCCCACTACCCCCCCCCCCACTACCCCCCCCCACTACCCACCCACTACCCCCCTCCCACTACCCCCCCCCCTCCCCGCTCTGGTTTTGTGCGTAGGTGAGCCAGGCGAGCGCCAACAGCCTGCCCCCGCCGTTCGGCGTCGTCACGTCGAGCGTCGCCGCCGCCGCCGCCACGGCGACCGCCAGCGCCAGCGGCAGCGGCAGCAGCAGCGAGCCCACGCCGAGCCGCTCCGACGGCACGCTGTCCCCCACCAGCTCGCAGGCCACGTCCGGTGAGCGGCCACGAGCGGCCACGAGCGGCCACGAGCGGCGGCCGTGGTCGGCCGAACCCGTCGGTGTGATGTGACAACGGTGGGGCGGGGCCGGATGTGCTCGCCGGATGGATCGGGCAGATTGAATAATAATAATAATAATCTCTATTTTGTAAAGAGCCTTTTATATTGAAGTATGCGAAAGGGCTGGATGTGAAAATAAAACTACACTCACAAGTATAGATGAGATCTAAGCGAAATAGAAATGTGATAATAACAATATGGGTGGGCTGAGGGGGGTGGGGCGCTGACCAAACGTCTCGGCCGAATTGATGGGAACGAAGCTGGCGGTGGCGGCGGTGGCTGTCGGCTCAATCTTTCTCGTTTGGGTGGTGCCGGCACCGTAGAAGCGATCGGGGGTGGGGTAGGGGTGGGGAGGTTAGCTAGTTAACGGCTCTGACGGGTCACGTGACACTACTTTGACACCGTCCCAAAGGCTCTCATCCTGGCAGTGCCACAATAGGCAGCCTCGCATCGTCCTCGTGAAACCCCTTAGGCAGTGGCGTAGCTATCGAGTGTGCAGACGGTGTAGCTGCACCACGGCCCACGGGCTGATGGGCCCAGGTGCTTGGCTATAATGAGTGAGGGGGTGTGTGGGCAGGGGGGGTAGCCAGTGGGAATTGGACAGGGGGGGGGACCCCATTTCATTCCTTGCACCAGGGCCCATACCAACCACCCTAAGCCAGTGATAACGGGGAGTAATGTGTACGGTAATCGTTTCAGAAAGTAGGTTCGGTGCACACGGGATACAGCAATTTGAACTTATATTCTTTATTTACTTTTTAGTTATTCAAAGGGCGCCACGGTGGCGTGATGTCATCTTTCTTCGCCTGATATGCAGGAGGTCGGGAGTTCGATCCCGAACCTGACGCCTGCTGTATATTTGGCGTTTGCATGTTTTCCCCGTGGCCTGTCCTTTGTCCTGGCTCCCTTCAGGCTTGGAAACACCGCAGCAGCAGCAACAAATACGGACTGTGGAACTGACCAAGGTGGGTGATGCATGCGTACAAACATGCTGTTAGTTAGCAAGGGGGGGGGGGTGGTTGGCCAGCTCCATGCCCGACCACTTTTGTTTCCCCAGTGCTAATGTTTAAAGACAAATATTCCCTTATAGCCTTAACAGCCTTTTGGGGCAAGTGCTTTTAGCGAGTACCGATGTCACCTTTGTCTTGCTGGTGACGATGTTTACACATCACGCCCATGTACTCAGCCCATGAATACATACACACGTACATATACACATATTCAATTGAATACATAAACAATGAATGTGATTTAGATGCAAAGCATTCAATGGAATGCATTTACATCTAAAAGTATGAAATTAGAAAATAAAGTAGAAAATAAAATCTCAAATTTGGCCTCTAGATCCCAAAATGCAATATCTGGAGAAATTTTCTTCTGAAACTCATCTCTTAATACACACCCATACAGACACACACCTGGATGTCTCTCTGCCTCCAGCCTGTCCACGCCAACTTTCAATACAACAGTAGCTGTATTTTCTTCATGTTTTGTGAAGCATTTTCAATTTTTCTTGCAACACACTTTTTTTCGCTCCGATGTCTATTTTTTTTGGGTGGCTCCCGCTTGCAAGGGAATCTCATCCTGCCCCCTAAGAAGTCATCGCCTGGTTAAACAAAACTAAACTAGAAGCTATAACCCCTTACGCAGGACCCCAACGACTCCCTGGGCATCAGCATAGCGGGGGGCATGGGCAGCCCTCTGGGGGACGTTCCGGTCTTCATCGCCATGATCCAGGCCGACGGGATTGCCGCCCGCACGCAGAAGCTCAAGGTGAGCTCCCTGTACCAAACTAAACGATTAAACTTGTTTTTTTTATTTTAGCAGGTAAGGCCCACTGAGCGATGCTGCTGTTTGGTCAGAAGCGACCACAAATGATAGCTCAACGAAGTGGCTCATTACGCAAATATGTTACAGCAGCCAAATACTCTGAACTAGTGATGTTGATTCTAAATGTGGAGGGAAAAACCAGAGGACCTGTAGAAAAATCCACGCGACCACGGGGAGAGAGACACGCAAACTCCAACTATACCTCCTGTGTACCAGGCGAGGTAGTTAACATCTCACCACCACGGCGCATTCTTAACTAAAAACGATGTTTTTTTTATTTTACCAGGTAAGGCCCACTGAGCTTGATAGCTCTTTTTCAGAATCGACCTGGCCAATTTATAGCAGCCAAATACTCGGAGGACCTGGAGAAAAAGCCACACATCCACGGGGAGAGAAACAAGCAAACTCCAAATATACAGCAGGTGTCAATGTTGGAATGGAACCCACGACGTCCTGCATACCAGGCGAGGTAGTTAACATCTCCGCCACCGTGGCGCTCGACCGCGTCCTACACCACGTGGTCAGCACGAGGTATAGGGACCCGAGTCATGAATTTGTGGAAAGGCCAGTTCCAATGTAGCCTACGTAGACTGTTGGGGCAAGCGTGGTGAGCGGTCACCTGTGAAGGCCGGTTCAGCACGATGAGGGGGTGGTGCGGCCAGTAACAACGCCCTGCTGCCTTTGTATCCCTGGTGCTGATGTTGTGACTTGCAGATGCACGCCACCGACGACAACTTGAATCTGAACCTTTCCTCAAATGGATGCATTTGGCAGCATGTTCACGTTAGCTCTGGGTTGACAAAAGCAGCCGGGTGTGTGTGTGTGAGACCCGAGTTCTGGGCCTCCCCTAGGTCGACTCAGCCTCAAATGATTACCTAGTGCGTTGTGTAAACATTGCCACTGGGGAGACAAAGGCGGCCAGGCGTGGTGCTGACCAACCACTCTCTCGTGTGCCGTGCCGGCCTTCATAAGCATCTCCAATTAGCACGGTTGGCTACGTACGATGCAAAAGAAGTTCAACATACATAGGTGCTGCTCGCTAACAGCACTTGCCCCAACAGTCTGTTAAGGCTACATCGGTTGGGGATCTTTGTCTTTGTGTCGGGCAGGTGGGAGATCAGCTGATAAGCGTCAACGGTGAGGCGGTGCATGGGCTGACGCATGCGCAGGTGGTGGGGCTTCTCAAGAAGTCTCCCTGCATCCTCCGGCTGCAGGTGAGCACGGACGTGTGTGTGTGTGTGTGTGCGTGCGTGCGTGCGTGTTTGTGCGTGCGTGCGTGTGCGCATGCGCGTGTGTGCGTGTGTGTGCGGGTGGCTAAAGCAAAGCAAGTTGGTACAGTAGGGGGCACAGGTAGTGCATCAACCAGTCATCTCGGTCATCTCGGTCAGTCGACCCGTGGCACCTGGGTCTGCCCCGTGACCTCCTGCCAGCGGGCGTTCGACAATTCACGTGGCCTCAAGGTGCACTTGCCCTGGCACAAGCGTCGTGGTGACGTCACCGCCACTTAGTGGCGAATGGCGGTTGTTGTTGTTGTGTGTGTGTGTGCTGCGCTACGAACCGGGTGACCCGGGTTCGTTTCCCGCTCACGGGCAACGCCAGTGACGATTATCTGAACCGGTCCTGGGCCTCCCCTAGGTCGACTCAGCCTCAAATGAGTACCTGGTGCGGTGTGTAAACATCGCCACTAGAGAGACAAAGGCGGCCGGGCGTGGTGTTGGCCACCCACCCCCTCGTGTGCCGAGCCGGCCTTTGTAGGTGTTCGCTAGAAGCACTTGCCCCTACAGTCTGTTAAGGCTATATGGGGGATCTTTGTCTTTGTGTGCGTGTGCACGCGCGTCGGGCACTTCTCCTCAGTGCACTTTACTACAACCACCTCTCCGCCAGTACAAAGGCAAACATCCCCTGTTTAGTTGTACAAGAATGTCAGCGCAAGTTCTGTCCTCAAGCGTCTGTTCAGGCCCGGTGGAACACACATAACACACGCAACACACTCAACACACACAACGCACACAACGCACTCAACACCCTCAACACACTCAACACACACACGCGCAGAAACGAATGCGCACCCAACCGCTCTCTTTAACCCCCGCGGCGGTCCTGTACCTTTCGTGGTTGCTGCTGCTGCGACCGCTGACTGCTTCTGACTGCCGCTGCAGGTTGTGGCTGGAACGGACCTCAGCCGGTTTTTCAACCGCAGCGACGGCGCTCAGTCGAGTAGCGGCAGCTCCTCCAGCCAATCGGGCGCCGGCATCGCCGCTGCGGACCTTGGGTGAGTCCCCCCCCCGCCCCACGTCGCCGCTGCCCCGCAGCCCCGGCGCCCCGCAGCCCCGGCGCTTCATCCACGTCGGGGGGTCGGCAACTAAAACAACAAGGAGTGCCATTTTTCTTTTCGAACAACGCACGTGGTGAACACGCGACGGTGGGTCCTTAATAAATAACGTCACGAAGCGGTCGTTAATGAAGCCGCACGTTGCTGACCCCCCCCCCCCCCCCCGGCTCGTGGTAAACTCGACTCCCTTCGTAAACTGGACTTCTGTGGCAAACCCAGATTTCCATGGTCAAGGGGTCGGTAACCAAAATAAAAAGATTTTTAAAAACATTTTATTTTCAAGAGCCGCCGCATGGAGCTCCGGCGGCGCAGGTTGCCCGACCGCTGGTCCAGATCAAGGTGACTTCGTGGCCCCAAAGCCGGCGACGCCACCACCACCACCACCTGCACCTCGTTGCCAACGCATTCTAAACTGAAAACTCAACCATGTCTTCTTTATTTTAGCAGGTATGGCCCACTGAGCTATATAGCTCTTATTCAGAATCGAACTGGTCATGAATGATAACTCAACGAAGTGGCCTATCATTTGGAAATGTATAGCAGCCAAATACTCTAAACGCATGTTTTTTAAATGCAAAGGGAAAACCGGAGGACCCGGACAAAAAGCCACACATCCACGGGGAGAAAGACACGCAAACTCCAAATGTACAGCAGGCATTAGGGTCGGGATCGGTCCCACGACTACCTGTGTATCAGGCGAGGCAGTTAACATCTCCTAGCCAACGTGGCATCCAGCTGTTGCAGAGTCGACACACACAGAGTGACACCCACGATCTGGCCTGACAGTGCCCCGCGTTCTGATCCTTAAGTGTTCCCCTCGCCCTTGGTCGCCGGACCAGGATACTCCATTGTCTGTCTTGGCAGTCACGTCCACGGACCAGGGCACAAATTGCTATCACCTAAGGTCGTGAACAATTCGTATTTCTCATTTATTTGCATGGCCAAGAAGAGGTTACGCTCCAACACGCTGATGTGCTGAAATAGTAACTAATTTGCACGTTCTGTTTACGTGACAAACCTTACTCATTGGCTGTGTCAGGTGGTGGCGGGTTTAACGACACATTCACGCAATCTAACCCCAAAAAAAACCTTCATTATGAAAAGTGAATGATTTGATAACTCCACTGATTTCAAATGGTTATCACATCACTCATTGTTATTGGCCACATAGAGAAACTGGAACGGCCAAAGAGATGCGACCTCAGGTGGTACCGACGAGCGAGATATCTGGTGGTTAGCGCACGGGATCTAAATCGCCACCCTCCCCCACATCCTGTATTTACACGCCCCACCCTGCGAAGCCGGTTTGCCTCATCATATCTACAACACTCGCCCTGCCACGTGTTCTGTTCCCCACATTTGCATTGCTTCACCTCTCTCGCCGGCAAATTCCCGGCATCCCACCTCGGACGCTTCCGCTCGAAATGCCAGCTACTTCTATTCCGACTGCTCGCTTTGTGGTCCAGCTCTCTCCCACTCAGTTCCCATTTCCCGAATCAGAGCCGCCCCCTAGGGGTGACACGGTGAATCGGGGGCGACTGCCCCGGGCCCCGCACATTGGGGGGGGGGGGGGGGCTTCGACGTCACGGTGTCGGCCGTTACACTCCCGGTTAAGTTTGAAGGCCTCGTAGGGGCCCACGCTGTGGCATTTGCCCCCGGGGCCCCTCCCCCTATGGACGGCCCTGCCCCTAATGTCCTTTAGCAATGCTGAATCGTCGCATATCCGCCCTGTGACCATGTGTGTACGTATGTGGATCTTGTTTTGCACCGTACGTAGCCAACTGTGCTAATCGGAGGTGCGGGGGGAAGGACACCAAACTAAACACAAAAAGTTGTTCTCAAGAAATTAACCACCCGCACCCAATGCAGTATCTGTGTCCTGATGTTCACATATCCCACATGTTCACATATTCGCCGATTCCTCAGTCCACAGCGAGTTGGCTTCATGATGTTTTACTATTCTAGCCCTAATCCGTAAAACCCAAACCCATAGTAATTCGTCCTAACTTTGAGCCATAGCTCCTAACCGTGATCCCTATTCCATTCCTATTGAGACATGGACTCTATCCCCGAGCCCTTAGATAACTTCTCTCTTTGGCCCTAGCCTAACTCTTAATCTTAATCCAGTGACCAGCTATCAATGCAAATTTACAATCTATAATCCTGACCTATTATCCCAAACCCTTGCACTCATTCACAGCTCCGAGCCCCATTACTTATCCGAATTGATTATTCTCATGGCTCTAGTCTGTTTACTCAATTCACAACTTTTTAGCCCTAATCTTAAAAAATATAGTCAAATTCCACACTAACGCATGTTGATTGCAGCCAGGGGAGGGTAATTGTTTTTTTTAGAGTATTTGGCTGATATAAATTTCCACGTGATAAGCCACATCATTGAGCTTCTGGAACAGAGCTACATAGCTCAAGTGGGCCTTACTTGGTAAAATAAAAATAGTCGTAAAAATAGTTTCAATTGAAAAAAGAGATCGTTGAAAGAGTAGGACAAAGTAACATGCTGATGGTTACTTCCTAAGCTGATGCTGCAGCTGTAGGACGTTGCTTCGGAAGGCCAATCAGCTGATGGACTTTCGCACTCTTTTGTATTTGTTTGATGACGTAAAACAGAGCGTTGTCTGTTCATGCATTTCTTAAAAATTAAATAAAATTGGGAATGCGGGGAGCAGGAGACCATGGCCGCACATCGTCTCCGGCAGTGAAGTGCGTCAGGGCGTGCTGGGCGGGGACTGGTTGTTGCCCTCATGTGCTGCAGGAGGAGGCTGTCACGTGACTCTGTGGCAACATGGGCTGACGTCCACTCACGCGTAACATCGACATACTACATGTGTTTTATTATTTTTCTCGTGCATCTGGTGCGAAAGTCACGCGTAAAAGCATTGCCTAAATAAATTGGGGCCCACTTCGTTTCACCATCCTCACTCAATTGTCTGCCATTCCGAGCTGAACCCAACGACCGGCGACGACGACTTCCGACTTGACAACTCACGACGGTGATGTTTGCTTGTAGGCCGCAGCAGCACAAGACGATAGTGCTGGAGCGCGGGCCCGACGGGCTGGGCTTCAGCATCGTCGGCGGTCGGGGAAGCCCCCACGGCGACCTCCCCATCTACGTCAAAACCGTCTTCAACAAGGCAAGCGCCAGCGGCACAAACACCGCGGCTCAAACGTCAAACGGCGCCCAATGCGTCCCGTCAGCTACACACCAGGCGCGTGGCACTTAAAGGAAAAATGCATGGTGTCCATGAAGTCCCTATTTCATTGAACTTAATGGTAAATAGAGAAATGGATAGAGAGTTTATGGACACCCTGAATATAATAGGCGACTTCTCCAGGCAATGCCCCCCCACTCCTCCTTTGTAACATTTCGGCGTAGCCTTTGTGAACTTTGCGAAAAGGAATTTGACGCGGTGGAAAGGTACGCGGTCGTCCGCGCGCTCGCGAATCACGGCCACGCTCGTTCTGTGACATAACAGGAAACCTAACAGGTTTGTTTTACAGCGCCGGTGCTACAAAGAAGGGCCAAAGCCTAAAACATCGCCCTTTGCATTCCATTTTTACCCTTTCCCATTCCAATGACGTACGTCATCAGTTTTTATTGCGATTCAGTTCCGATGGCTGGTGCCGAACATCGGAAGTCATAGGAACGGAACCGTAAGAAAAACAAAAATAAAATAACTTTTTCAGTACCAAGGCTCCCACAAGGCCGTGCGGGAGGGCATGTGGCACAGTTTGGCACCAGCTATCGCTGAGTGCGTTTGTGTCGCTTCGGTTCTCTGCGTTGAGTGCATTGTCTTTAACAAAAACGGCGTTACATCTCTAAATAAAATTAACACGGAGCTGCTTGCGCATTCCGAGATTCAGCAGTTAACGGGACACCCACCATGAAACTTGCAGTTGTCTTGGAGCAGGAAAGGGTGAAACCTGCAGCTTGATTAACGAATGTTTTATATGTGTGTTGTGTACTTGCGCACTGCTGCTAGTGGGGAGCGGTTGCGCGGTGGTACGTGAGCTGCTCGACGAACCCGGCGACCCAAATTAAATTTACGCTCACGTAACAACACCGGTGACGCTAATTGTGTTTTTCCGTCCCCGCGTTGGGCAGGGTGCCGCCGGTCACGACGGGAGGCTCCGGCGAGGGGACCAGATCGTGTCGGTGAACGGGGAGTCGCTGGAGGGGGTGACCCACGAGGAGGCGGTAGCAGCGCTCAAGAGGGCGAGGGGCCCCGTTACGCTCACGTTGCTGTCCTAGGTGACGGCGACGACAACGACGTTGATGACGATGCTTGCAACGACTGACAGCTCTCCCCTCCCAATCGCAGCCACCTGGCGCCACCTGGCGCCACCGGGCGCCACCACGACCACGGAAGAGATGGCGCAATCGCCAATCGGCGCAACCGCCAAATTCCTTCGGCTGCAAGCGACAAAGTTTCCAAAGAGGTGACGCCGGTAGCAGCTTCGCCGACCGGCCCGTTTCCGACACCGCCGAGTTGCGACCACAGCCACGCCAAGTCGTAGAGTCTGCCGCCGTCCCTGCGTTGTCGGTGACGGTGACGTCGCGCATCGTGGTCGTTTGCGCGACGGGCTGACGGCTAAGCTGCTGTAACACTTAACCCTCGAGCGCCACGTCCTACAAGCGCGCGGTGACCACCGGGGCTTCGCCTCGGCCGCAGCGAGCGCCACGGTGCGCCGAGCTGCACGGCGACACCATCGACCGTCCCTTGCCCCCCCCCCTCGCCCGCGTCCCCCAAACCCCCGCTTACGTTTATGCAGCACGTGAGCCTTGTGTGGGTGGCCATTGTGAACGGCAGTAGCGGCGACCGGCTAATAGGACTGTTTATGCCAGTGTTCTTCACTCATTTTAATGGGGGGTGGGGCGGCGGCAGGGGGGGGGGGGGCACTTTCGCCAATAAGACATCATCAGGGTGCGAGGGCCATCACGCGTTTGAAACCATTGGGGTTTGACAGCAGCACGATGATGGGGGGGGGGGTGTTTTCAGTCTTTGTGTATTGTCGGGGGGGGGGGGGGGCATATGTCAGGGGGCCGCACTAAAGGCCACCAGGGGCCTTGCAATGAAGAACACTGGGTTATGCCAACAGACGAAATCAAAACCATTTTGCAAACGATTAAATTAATACAAAAACGTGCTATATATTATACGAAAATATCAAAATATATATGAACTTATTCGCGGTTTAAACAGCGATGTTGAACTCGGTGGAGCCAACTTTTCGTGGTTCGGCCTTTTTGCTACTGAGCGTTCGCCAGTCGTTTGCGGAATTTCTTAAGCCGCCTTGCAAGCACATGGCAGCGGGGAAGGTCATGACGTTTAATTTCCTGTCATTTTTTAAAATGTAATCTGTAAAAAAAAAGAACAAGGAGTCATCCCAATTACTGCAACCTCGCTGACGGAGCTCGTAAGGGTTTCGGCATAACAGCACACGTGTGGCGATTATCTGAACTGGTCCTGGGCCTCTCCTAGGTCGACTCAGCATCAAATAATTACCTGGTGCGATATGTAAACATCGCCACTGGGCAAATGAAGGCGGCCAGGTGTGGTGCTGGTCATCCACCCCCTCGTGTGCTGTGCTGACCTTCATAGGTGCTTGCTAGCAGCACTTTCTCCAACTGTGAAAGGCTACACGGGGGATCTTTACCTTTGGGAGACATCCTGTGCTTGGACAAGTATGCACAGGAGATGAAATGTAAGAGTGAATATATGACGTCTGGCTCCCTTCTCGATAGAGGTCAACTTTAGGTTATAATCCCCGTCCATCATCTCCAAACCATGCCTACATCCGGGATTAGTTTCAGCTGAGTTTGTATTGAGATAGCGACCCAAAAACAGAATCTGTGCCCGGCACACCATATCCAGTATATTTCCCGCTGTGGCTACTGGTCACATGCCTGCTCCGCTCTACCAGCAACGTGGAAAAGTATTGAGAAATTAAGCCCTGGCTACATCTTTACATCAACAACTACTAAATGCAATCGTATGTTTAAAATACATTCACTAAATAAAAACTATATCCCCGGGTAGAAGGTGGTGTCGAGAGGGGGGGAGGGGTGTGAGCACCGGGAACCGTGGCCGGGGGGAGACGGAGCGACACCTGGTGCCAAGCAAGGCGGGCCGAGCATCAACACCGACACCGACAACAATAACAACGAGCCCCAGGGGCAACCAGGGCAGCGCCAGCAAGCCCCCAGGGCATCGTCAGGGCACTGAGACCAACGCACACTTGTCCCAACGTAAGCGCGAACGTACCCCGACGCTCGGTTGGTTTGAATAAATGTGCGCACTTGTCAAGTGCGATATGAGCCCATGCGCGCTCATGCGTCGTGTGCTGTGTGCCGTTACTGTGACACAGCTCCTTGTCCAGCCAAGCCAAGATTATCCACAACATTTGCTTAGGGGAATCGTTAGTTTTGATTGCGACGCCTCCAATGAAATTTGAGGGGCATTATCAAGAGCATGGTCTACAGCTGTCTCGGGAGCATTGCGGGGGGGGGGGGGGGGGCAATCGCGCGAACGCGCACAGATTACGTGACGCTTCCCACCACGCGTTCGTCCTCGGAAGTCTTCGGCACGAATTGTCACGAAAGGCATCATCCTCTCTGCTCCGGGGTTTGTCTCCAGGTTTGGGGGGGGGGGCAAACCCTCCAATGAAATTTGCCCAGGTGGTTTCAATTGGGCCGACAAGTCCCGGCATGGTAACGCGCAACTGTTTTTCTCCGGGTTCATTCACATTGGTTCATTTTTTCAAGGGTTACTGATGACGGACGAAGGTAATTTCGTTAAATCTCGAAAAATTTTGTCGGAAAGGATGGAATCGTGACAATGCAACGGGGACGGTCCAAGGTCTGTTTTTTCCTGCCTACCCAGTAAATCTGCCTGGTGAGAACGCTGCTGCTGGTGACGAGGATGTTTTTGAAGATGTTGTTCATGTTTATACAGGAACACAATTTCATCCCTGGGATTGTATAAATTATTTTGTGATTTTTTTTTTAATTATTATTGCACTGGGTATGGATGGATTCCAGGACTACTTTTAGATGTCTTATTTAAGTTGCTGTTCTCCTAAATGTGAATGTAAAATAAAATTATATTTCACCGTCTGCCTGAATGCATAAACAGCTGATGGATAATCTCGGATTATATGGTGTTTATTGAAGGGTTTTCTTGTGTATTTTTGTATCATTCCCATGCTGTTTAAAAAAAACTTCTATCAGTCTCGTACAACGAAAAGGATTTGCAAGGTGTCATACGAATAATAATTTCGTGGAAATATACCATTATAATGAAGATCATACATACCACAACAGCACAAAGGCACTTTGAAGGTCGTGTTAATTCATTTGGCCATTTTTCCACTTTGATGATACCATTGAATATTGATTTCCTGAAACTACAGTTTGTTTCCGCATGAAAGCCAGTGGGACTCGACGGACAGTGTGGTTTACATTTTGGAACTCTGTCATCTGAGCAAGTTCATCAAGCGGAGTGTTGGCAGCGATTTTGTGGATGGCTGGTGATGCGATGCCAAGCGACGCGCGTTCAGATTTTCACTCGGACGCCTCTAGCAAGACTACTGTTGACAAACCACTCATTACATTCGTTGATTTGAAAGTTTATTTTATATTTTTTTCTAAAGTAATTTTCGTTAGTTTGATTTTCATAGATGTGGCGGGTATTTTTTTGTTGTGTAGTGGCTCTGTAATATATTGTTTCAATTGGGCTGGTGTATAATGTAATTGTTTGAATGTAATGTATGGGTTGGCAGAAAAAGGTTTTGCGATGGGACGGGCGTGTGTATAGTGGTGAAGATGTAAATTTCCACGTTCATTCTTTGAAGACAATTTGTGTTGTCTCGCATGATCTCAACATTTCTCTTTAATTAAAAAATAATAAAACTTTAATGTGGTGTATGTTTTTTTTTATTAAACTGCGCGGTTTTGCTTAATCACCTCGTAAATCTCTACAGTTCCTCCCGGATGCACGACCACGAACAGGTCAACACGTGACAGGGCTTTCGCGACCAATATTCTTGCTGAAGGTTTTTTTTACGGTTAGATCTCGTAAATATTAATATTGTGTCGTTAACCGACCACCACCACCCGACACAGCCAATTCCTAATGTTTGTCACGTAAAACAAAAACGCCCAAAGCTGGTTGGAATGACTCCACGTAGCCAACTGATAATCGGAGGTTCGGGGGAATCATAAATTCAAGACAACGCATTTCTAATCAAGCGAGTTTTAAATCTAGATGATTTGAGTGCATCCGCTGCAGTGGCTTCCTGATATCGGAAGAGTGCATCTAAAAGCGCACATGATGATCGTGGCAAAAGGGTTTTATAGATATATAACTTCTTACTGGTAGGAACCTCCTGGTTACACCAGCCCACAGGGGATTATTGTGTCCATCCGTCCGTCGTGGAGGGAAGGGCTGGGTGGGGAGGGAGGGGCTGGGTGGGAGGGGTGGGCTGGGTGGGGAGGCGCTGGTCACCTCGTGGTGCCCTTATAAAACACAACGTTTATCCTACTCACGCCGGCTTGTGCCCGCCCTCATAGTCGGGCATATTTGCGGAATACACCACGCCCTGGCCGTTGACCCTGCAGGCCATTGACCGAGCAACCCAACGTTCCTACCAGCTCCCTCCGCAGGAATGTGTTACCTGAGCTACTAATGCTTGGGGTGCATCGTCCATGTGCTGTTTGCCTTGGCGACCTTTGGTCTGTAGCACCGTTGAAGCCATAAATAGAGGCCGTGTCTGGTGCAGCCCAATGGGTTTCAAGGATAGTGCGCACATCAAAGCATACTCACATCGTATACATCGTGTAGGCGTTTAGTGTAAATCGAATTCGTTGGTGATACTGCTGCTGCGTTGGCAGTGGTGCAAAGGCACCAAAAATAATAAACTCAACCCTCGTTCACGTCGCCTTAAAATGCAAAATATATATTTGGTGAAGATTTTGTGCGGTTCTGGTACAACTGGGTCATCGCCCGAAACGTACAAATGTAACGAAGAAGGGCCATTGCCCGAAACGTCGCCTATTATGTTTTCTTTTTAAGGTCACACTTCTTGACGAATGCGTTGAGTTTGAGGGTTGAGGTTGTTCGTGTTGTCATTCTGCCACCCAGTGGCTAGATTTGGGAACTGCACAGCCCCCAGATTTTTGCTCACAAGAGGTTTTTTATGGGGAGTTCGATCGCGAAAATATAAATGCGGTGTCGTTAAACCCGCCGCCACCACCCCGATACAGCAAATGAGTGAGTTTTGTCACGTAAACAAAAAAGTTCCAATTAGTGACTACTTCAGCACACGGGTGTGCTTAAACAAAACAAACCCACAACGTTTACAATTCGAGTGCGACGTTTTGTTGCGACCAGAATCCCCTTGTTTGCTTCCGTTATCTCTCCAGGGGACGACGTGAACCCCTCTTCGTGTGGCTGTCGTCGACGCAGTGGAGAAACGCCCGCTATTTTAGATCGCAGTGGTTGAGCCAGATCATTGCAATCGGGGCCAGCGGAGTGGTTTGCCGTGATTTATGTCCGTGTATGCTGAACTTCCTCCGCACCGTACGTAGCTAACCGTGCGAATCAGGTGTGCGGGAGAAAAACCACAAAAAAAATCTGTTCGAAATGAATGTTATCCATCTAGATTTAAAATGTGCATAGCTCCAGGAAGCTTCCGAATATCGGAAGAACGTTCCAGACGGCCGCAGGAGCGCACCTGAAAGCACGCGATGCGGTGCCCGCCTTTGTTCGAAGGCAAGTCAGAAGTCGCCGTGAGGACGACCGGACTTCGCGTGGTGGTTGATGCTCCTTGCCAAGATCAGCGAGGTATTGTGTGGTTCATTCCCCCTTCGTGCTTGTGAATCTGACATTGGGTCGTTTAAATATCGAAGCCGGGGTGTGGTTACGAGCTCTTTGCACGAGACGACAGAAGCATTGCCTCTCTTGCGAGGAGGGAGGGAGGGTGAGTTTCATCCAGAAGATGCAGTGGATGTGACGAGAGGAAAAAACATCTGGGCAGCTGACCCCATGCCGTAGTGGAACTTCTGGCATCGATGTTAAGTCCATGGATCTCTGTATACGGGTGCATATGTATAGGTCTACGGGTCGTGTGCAAGCCGTATAGCGGCAATGTAACTAACGGGATGTGGGGAGCTGCAGTGCAGCGGTTAGCGCGCCGCACTACAAACCCAGTGACCCGAGTTCGATTCCCGCTCACGGCCACCATCAGTGGCGATGATTTGAACCGGGCCTGGGCCTCCCCTAGGTCGACTCAGCCTCAAACGAGTACCTGGTACGGTGTGTGAATATCGCCACTGGGGATACAAAGGCAGGGTGGGCGTGGTGCTGGCCACCCACCCACAACCCCCTCGTGATGGTAACTTGGATGTATGTGAACAGTCACACCGCTGCACCTTCAAACAACAATAATGCAGTTTACAACACGCGCAAGACTGTGGTGCGCAAGAGGCGAGACTTTAATAAACTTGTGGCCGTGGAGATTAAAATGTCTATTAAAAGTCCGCTTGGATTGAACGATGGTGCTGCTGCTGCTGCACATTCACTGCAGTGGGCTGTGGTGCTGGATTACAGACACGCATAGCCACCACCCGGCAGGATCTTTACAGTAATATATCGTCTTGAGTTAAATATATCCTGAAGTACTCTTTGGTTTTTTTAAAATCCTTTATATTAAGTTCGCTTGCTTGCTTGCGTGCTTGCTTGCTTACGACCGTGCAAATCTTTCGGTCGTTTTTTAACCCACTTCCCGTGATCCAATCGAGCTGACATTTTCCACACAGACTCGTTGTGCGTGACAATTAATTTTCGTGAAAATTTTCTTTCCAAAATTTTACACTGTTTAGGGAAATTTTTTTAAATATTTAATTACCAATTGCTTAATGCTGGCAGACAATCATCTGACCCATAGGTGGCAGCCATCTCAAGCCAGAGGACGAGATGACTCTAGCCGCCACGCATATAAAGGATTTAGAGTGAAAAACGTTGTTTTTACGGGTTAATTTTTGGTAAAGTCACGTAGGTAAAAAAATAAGGAAAATATTTTTTTTCTGTCCTACTATATTGATTTTCCAAACACCTTTATTACTGACAAGGAACACGATACATTGAAAATGCAATGGTAGGGAGCACATGTAGCCTTGTCTACGCTGTGGTATAAAATACTCGCGTGATTGTCGTCTGCACTGCATTCCCCAGGTTATAAGACGCTCTGGAGATTAGGACACGCCCAAACATGTGCCCGGCACCAAGCGACACAATCTGGTCACAACACACATCTACCAGATTAAGACACACAAACACACCACAACCCTTGCTGTATTATGCAGGGGGGGGGGGGGGAAATGTGTTTTATGATCTGGAGACGATAACAATTACAGCATGAGTTCATATTCTTGGTTCTTTCGGTAGTCACGTAGAAGGGAAACAATAAAATAATAAAAATATAAACCAATAAAATTCTCACGACGTTTCAACTGCAACACAAGCAATCATCATCAGGTGGGATAATTTTATTGTTTTATATTTTTTTTTATTTTGTTTCCCTTCTACGTGACTTTACCGAAAGAACCAAGAATATGAATCCCTGCAGTCACGAAAGCTTTAAATCAGCATGAGTTCAAGAAAATAATAACCTCATGGGCTGTTCTGCCGTACCTTATCAGAACCCAGTCATTTCAAAGACACACCAAGACAATCCTTTTTTATTTTCTGACTTGACAATTTCAAAAATGCACCTTTTTTATTTAAATTTCAATAAATAAAATGTCAACTCCTCTAGTTAACTTACTACAATCTACATGAAACATTCACATTCAGCAATTAACCCGAACAGGCAAAACACATAAATTCACACCAAAGCCAAAAAAAACCTGCGCACATGCATTTCGCGTGCCAGCATACCAATAATCAACGCCATCACCGAGCATAAAAATTAAATCCATTAAGGCCTAAGTGCCAGGCGGCACAGGTCACGAGGGTGCACGTCGGTCGCGTCGAATGCAATGCGCCTCAAGGGTGAGACAAGATCGAGTGCAGTCACTACACGTGGCCATGAGCGTGGCAATTAAAAGTCGGATACTCTACAGAGGGCGATCCATTTAGAGACACCCCACTAGAATGGAAAAAAAAACATGTAAGACGCCAGCATTTTTATTTTCAAAGCCTCTGCGTGTCTCCCACCAATCTCAGTATGGAGACTTATTACACATGTGTTAACCCTCTCGAGATAGGCCTTGTAGCCGGTGCGATTTGCTTACAGCTTCAATGGCAATTTCAACTAAAAGGTACATTGAACATTGTTGGGGTGTCTATACGTGGATCACCCTGTCCATGAGAGCGGGTGAGGCTAAGCGAATCTCGACATTGTGTGTTAACAAAGAAGTCACTCGCTCTCCAAATCAGACACTACGATTCGCATGGGATTGGGCCTATCAGTGGCATAGAACTCGGGCTTGATGAGGGCTTAGAGATAGGGCTATGATTAGCCATAGGTCTAGGGCAGGGGTCGGCAACCTACGGCTCCGGAGCCGCATGCGGCTCTTTACGGGCTGCTTCTTGACGATATGTACGTATGTACAGTATGTACATAGATGCATTGCGGCTCTTGAAATACTGAATTTTGTACCGAATTGGAAAGAAATGGCTCTTCTTGTTATTTTGGTTGCCGACCCCTGGTCTAGGGTTAGCCAATAAGCAGGATACCAAGCTCATTTTACAGAGACTACGAATAAAAATTTGCTTCAAAATCTAACGTTGTCTCATTTCAGTCAAGATTTTCTACGGTCCCCCCCCCGCCACATGTAATTTCGACATTCCAACACGGTGTCCGTCTCTCTGTGTGGAGAATCTGGGTGGGCCCTGAAGATAGGAATGTTATTCTCCATCACTGCTTCGGGACCGCCAGCAGACATTAATAGCACCACCCAACGACGTTCGTTTTGAGCTTGGGGAGGTTGTGGGGGGGGGAGGGACAAACCGGACTTGACTTGGCGACCGGACACGCTACAAAGCCCACGTGGTTTTTGTACAACCGTAGTCGACACCAGTTGGGGTGGGCCTCGGTTGCACTTTCACACTTGCCACGTTAACGCGCGCGTGAGTGCCGTATACAACAAGCCCTACAAGCCCCGCAAACCCCAACCCGAATAAAGCTGCACAAAATGTTTTCCAAACACGCAAAACACGTGAGCACGGAGCGTCATCCACGGCGTCGTCGTAAGCCGCAGGCCTGCGCCAGGTTCACAAGCCGGCTGCCTCTGCCGTGCTCCAGAGGAAGGGGGGGGGGTCAACAGGGGGTCACCCCCCCCCCCACCACCACCCTCCCCTCTTTTTGATAAACAAATCACAAAAAATAACTAAAGTATCTTCTTGGTTCTTTCGGTAAAGTCACGTAGAAGGGATATAATAAAATAATAAAAATAAAACATAATAAAATACAATTCTCACGACGTTTTATTTTTATTATTTTATTATTTCCCTTTTATGTGACTTTACCGAAAGAACCAAGAAGATGAATCCCTGCAGTCGCGAAAGCTTTAAATCGAAAAATAACTAAAGTAGTTTTGCAAGGCCAAACACCAGGCAACAAATACTACAATGCCTGTTGACCGCCCCGGGTGTTTTAATCATCGCCAACTACTTGTGCAGTTTCATATACATATTGATCTCTGTCAAAAAATAATAGTTCAGAATTTTGATCACCTGCATTTGCTAATCTCAGTTAAAGCCACTGCGAAGGTATAGAGGGCACCTTGCTTACGTTTCGCAGATATTTTGTTGTTAAAAATGACACAGGATTGCACGAAATAACACATTCAACGTTTTCTCCCGAAGAGTTGTCAGCGTGCCAAGATTTAAACGTTTAGTAAAAATATCTAGTTACAAACGATGGCTTATAAACGTCTACATTAGAAAAAAACGAAATCCTGATGAAACATTTCAATTTCTCTGGCCATGACATTAGTGAATTTAAAAATGTGCATAGATTGCTTAAGTACTGTTCCTACAAAATATTTTATCAGTGCAAAAAATATATCTTATCCATGAAAAGATGACAATGTTTAAACACAGCTTCAATACTTTTTTCCCCCTGAATTATGTCATTAATTTTGCCTTTCTAAAACATCATAGGTCCCCGCTGCAAACCTTTACAAATACTTAATTCGTGAGTCTGCCTCACGGTAGAAAAAAACGGCAATTATGTTTCTACGTTACGTCCTTTAAGTGTCGTTCCAAGTTGAAAGAGATGAAGCTTAAAAGGCACAGAGGAACCCCGTAAAGGAAATTTCCCAGAATAATTCAAGATGAAAATGTGTTCATCCCACAAGACCTATAATAAACGGGCATCAACATTTCACTCAATTAATATTCTGAATCCAAATTACATTTAAATTGGGTACAGCGTCGGTGCGCCCTGGTTGGAGCGACGCGCTATGAACCCAGTCAAATTGAGGTCATTTCCCGGCCACGGACAGCGCTATCAGTGGCCAGAGATATCCGAACCATTTCTGCCCTTCCCCACACACCTTCACCAGCCTGCACTGAGCAGCATGGTGAAATATGATCAAACAACCTCCACAACTGACAGGATGCAGCATGGAGAAGGCCTTCATACAGCAGTGGATTGACAACAGACTGTAAATTATGATTATTTTACAATTGAGCTATTCATGCCATGAGAATGCAGAGATCTCCATCAGGAAAGCTCACAAGAGAGACGAGTCAAATCACATTGTGTCATCGCAGAACAGCCCCCGGAGTACATCGCAACTACTTTTGAAGTCACTTCAGTCACTTGCCTAGGCGTCTTATCTAAAACAAACCCTTTATATGCCCTCCAAAAGAGCGTTAAGTCACAATGGCATTTCAACCAAAATGTTGAATTTTTAAGAGCTCAAATGTGCCATACCAGGTGAAAAATATATATATTGCTTTGTTCAGTAATTTGTGGCTGGGAGTAGACCATCAACTCTCTACCCTTGAAAAAACAGTTAAAAACCACGGCTGACTTAAACACGGACTGGAACCCGTTTGTCTCGTGTCCCCTGACCTCTGAGCTACCGGGTTAAACTCCACGACATGCCAGTCACATACCCGGTGGCGACACTTTACCACTCAAAACTCACTTCCCCTTTGCCAGCTGAATGCCTTTCAACAAACAAACTCAACGTCAGTGATTTTATGAATTATACGCTTTGTTAACTATGCAAGACAGCGATGCACAGAAACCATTGTGCTTAAACATTTAAACTTAGCACGTTAACTTCACCGATGCCACCACCTATATGGAATTGGCCAATATATATTTGCACTCCTGTGTGTTAAATCTCAGCTCTCGACAAGTTTAGAATCACACTCCAGCCCACAATTCATTGAACTGCCCCCACTCAATATGACGATTCATGTGATTCCCCCCCGATTCTCCCCTCCCCCTCAATTGTGGACATATAATCCGCCTGCAGAGGTAGCTGCACTACAACACGAGTTCTGCAAAGTGTAAGAATAAGCATGGAGCCACAGAGGCAGCCGGTGCCACCTTACTGCTGCCGCACGCACCTACAGTGGTGCTGGGAGACAACACAACTCATAGGCAGGTAACAACTCATAATACTCTGTGGCCTCTAATCATTAATTGTCGCGATTCAACATAACAGTCAATCCTTTTTGTCGGCAATTTTTTTGGACAATTCTGTCTAGAATTTCATCGGGCCCATGAATTACCGATTCTAACACGCATGATTCCGTGTGTGTGCCTGACCGCGTGCCGTTAAGTGTAAGAGAATATTTTAATCGACGGATCGTTACTTTCAACGTAGCCCTGTTCACATGGCACAACAGGTGAACGAAAAACAAACGTTGCACACAACTCCTTTGCTGCCTGTGCTGTAGTGGTGATCTTAAGAAAAACAAAGGAACATTAATCATTCATGCAAACAGACAAGGTTTTTTTTTATCAGGGTTGCCGCGATATCATCCTACACGATTTGATACGGCATTCAACTTCACAATTATTTATGTTTATCAGTTTCCATTAATTGGGTAAATGCATTTCAAATATTTTACCGTCTCGTGTTTGTATGTACTTTAAGTACGAATAAATGTCCATTGATAATTACTAAACAGTAGTTCACTCAACATATTCCTGCCATACATCTCCTCAAATCGTTGGAACTCTACAATCTACTGCGCAACGCTCATAACTGCCGTGCTGTCAATTATTGTGGAAAGCATTTCACAAAGCGCTAACCTAACAGGTAATTAGTGCTTTTCTGTTATTATGATCGTGAACTTTTGATTATCCTTATTTCACATAAATTGTCAGGAAATGTAAACTTTTAGCGTAAATTAAGTGAGCCACGATCATCACGATTGGGCAACATTTTTCCCAATTGACGGTTCGACTATCGTGAATCCTATATCGTGTAACGTACCGTAGCATCGCCACATCGCGGCAACCCTAACTTTCCACTGACGCTGGAGTTGTTTGCGCAGGAGGGACGGGGGGGGGGGAGGGGGGGGTTTGAACCGCGCTACCTGAACGACCGACCTCGTCGCTCAACAACAAAAAACGACGACGGCGGTGGCGGCGGCGGAGGCAATGTTTCTCCGCGAGCTGGCGCACGGCACCACCTCACTCCGCCTTCTTGCTCTTGCGCTTGCGCAGCGCCGGCTCCGTCGGCTCTGCCTTGCCCTGCTGGGCCGGCGCGGCGGGGCCCGACGACGGCCCGTGGCCGTGGCCTTCCGAGTCAGGTGGCGCCGCGCCGAAGAGGAAGCCGCACAGCGGCGTCTCGATGGGGTCGAAGGGCGAGGCGTGCGAGTGCATGGCCGTGAGCATCACCTGTCGCATGCCACGAGCGCACGAACGGGCAGGACGAGAGGAAACACAGAGGGGCTTTGTCTTATTAGTCTGTGTTGGTCTGTCACAGCGAGCGCTCTTATACGGATCAGCTGTTCTATGGAGCAGGCCACGAGCAACGATGGGTAAGCGGTGTGCTTAACGCGTAGCTTTTCGCAGCTGTTCGTAATTCAAGTGCCCTTTTCGGGGTTGGGCAACGTTTTGAGCATTTCTTCTCTCGGGCTTTCATCACGCACTATTTGCGGGCACCTTCAACTCTTCATCCCTGACGAGGACTTGAAGACAGCTGCCTGTCTAAAACTGAAGCAGACCAGCCTGCAGTCGGTCGTGGTGCAAGTTTGAGATAAAAAATGCTCGCGGCCTAACCCCGCAAGCCTACGCTTGTAAAAGGGCGGCATGGCCAACATCAGGCCCCTTCACGCGCGCAGGGCCAGGCATTTATTTTACGCGGAGGGGAGGACCAGGAGGGATTCGTGTACAATTTTCAAATTATTTTAATGACCAGGAATTTTACCTCCGTCATATATGGTAAGGTGGCATAATGCATGAAAACCAAGGCGCGCCCCCACATCCCACTTGGATATGTACAATCACCGGCGCCATTACCATGGCAAAGAGATTTACACCCCAGTGACATCATTCATGTAAATTTCAACACAACATCGACAGAGTGATGTCACTAAAGCGCTATAGCAGCAGCAGACCTCACTGCGATTCAAAGACTTTCTCAATAACTCATGGCCAATAGCCCGCGTTAAACATCATTAAGTATGGGGCGACACTTGGCCTTTAATGACCTCGGAACTCAACCGCACACAACCGCCCCCTGAACATAAAACGTCACCGGCGTCCTCCCTGACCTTTGTGGTGACGAGGAAGATGGTGACGATCAGGATGAGGAACTCCTCGGAGAGTGGCAGCCATCCGGCGGCCTCTACTGTGAAGAGAACGGCTCCCAGCAGCGTCGCCTTAGTGGGACTATGAGGTCGGGAGGCGGGGGGGGGGGGCAGCGACAGTCGTTATTTACACAACACAGACGATCTATGCAGCCCCCTGCCACTCACATCGCCAGAAATCTCAGTGGCATACTTTTTTGACATATATATAAAAAAAATCCCCCATTTTATCACATTTGTGCAGTAGTTATCATGGCATGAGAGGAAGTGTCCCATTCAGATCTCTCGCAGAGCAGTCCACCCCCTTTGTCTTGGAGAATGCCACCACAAGGCCACCACCTCTGAGATCCCCCCACCCCCCCCAAGTGCCTTCTGGTCCACACAGTAGGGGGCAGCACTCTCCCACCCGTCCTGCCATATGAGAGTCAACGTTCGTTGCACGGCAGTCACAACCAATATTTTTAATTCTCAGAGCTGGAATTTAAACAGAAAATTTCCGAACCAAATTTCAAGGCAATAGCTTTTTTGTTGTTGCTGTGCAGTCATTGGTGAGTCATTACACTCGATTGCCTGGTTTATCAGTCGGTTGCCTGCATGTGAACCCAGGATCTCAGCGGTGTCAGCTCTGACCTCTGCTTGGCGTTCGCATGGCAAGACGCTCGCTGTCTACCGCTAGAGCTGAGCGCTACTAGGTTTGACATTGCATGCCTTTGCAAATACAAAGACATTAAAAATTTTCTGGTCTATATAAAAAAATATATAGTAATCTCTTCATTTACTCACTGTGTCTCAATACACTTCTTCAGTACGATTATGCATTGGAATATTTGGTCTATTTTAATAAGTGCTGGGCATGCATACGTGCGTGTACATGAGTGCGTATGTTGGCCTTCATAGGTGCTCGCTAACATATCTTGTCCCAATGATTTGTTAAGCCTACAGGTAGATCTTTGTCTTTGTTTGGTTAGCCATGGTATGTGTGCACATGTCCAAGTGTATGTGTGTGCGCGCACGGGTGTATGTGGTCATAGTAGCGATGTTTGTGCACACGCGTGTGCATTCGCTAGTGTATGTACATGCATGCACGTGTGTGTGTGTGCGAACGTTCGTGCGCGCCCGCGTGTGGACCCGTGCACAGTCACACGTTTCCCAGAGTACGTGCGTGTCCGTTTGAGTGTGTGTGCGTGCGGCGTGTGCGCACGAGCGTGCGCACACACACGGCGCTCACAAGGACATGTTGAGCAGCTCGTTGGTATTGGGTTTCCAGACTCCGCGCAGCAGTTGTTCCAGGTTCGCCAGAAGTCCGCTCCCGGCACCTGCAGACAAGCATCAACACGCACCAGGGCGGACACGCGCACCACTGAACGGCCCGGGAGGCAGGGAGTGGTAGCGAGTGGCCGGAGAAAATACGATGGAGGGTGGGGCGGTGCTGTCAGGTGAAAGTTTGGACCCATCGCTAAATGAAGTCGCCTTACACGCACTGTGAATGTGCACAATGTGCAACATCATTGGTCTCTTGTTCACTCTTGAGCGGAAACGATTCGTGGTGGCGAACGCCACATGCTCATTGGAACTGGAAGATTCTTCACCTTTTTAGTTGTTTTTGTTACCCTTTACTCCTAAGTTAACCTGATTGTGCTATCGGAATCTAAACAAAACTTTATTTTCACCAGCGAAGGCCCATTGAGCTCGACAGTTCTTTTTCAGAAGTGATCTGGCCACAAATGCCCTAGACGCATGTTTCTAAATGTGGAGAGAAAAACCGGAGGACCCGGAGACAAATCCACGTGACCACGGGGAGAACATGCAAACTCCAAATATGCAGGCGTTAGTCTCGATCGAACCCACAACCTCCAGCATACCAGGCGTGGGAGATTAACTTCTCACCACCGCGACGTCATAGGATGAAAAGTTAAGCCTCTGCCGGAAGCCTGGTAGCTCAGAGGTCAGGGCACCGCTAAGATCATGAGTTTCAAATCCAGATGACCACCTGTGATTAAATACGATTCTCAAGTGTAGCAAGTTGTTGGTCTCAGCCCGGCCATCGTTGACCGCACAGAATATCATGCGTTGAGAATGTAAAATATCGTTCTTGCTGTCGTGCGACAAACGTTACACTATGCAGAAGGGCAGGTGGAAAAGTGCTTCCCCCTACTGTGCAGACCATGAGAGGTAGTTCTGAAGGTAGCCCTCTGACATCTGCTTCCGTGGGCCGTTCTCTAACACTAAGGGTTGTGCGAGAGATCCCAATGGGATTCATCGCATGACATGACACTGATTGCACAATCGGGACAAAATAGCTATCACTATCATCAGTGGTGTAGCTATGGGGTGTGCAGACGGTGCAACTGCGCGAGAGCTCGCGGAACCAAGAGCCTCGGAGGGGTCAGGGGGGGAAAGGTGGATATGGGACCCCATTTCATTCTTTGCCAAGCCAATCCCGCTATGCCACTTGCTGCTGATAATGAAAATATTCAGGCAGGTGGCAAAGAATTGAGAAAACTCAAACTCATAAATCACAAGGTGGGGCGTTCAAATCGCAGTCACAGGCCCATCATCCCTCTCACCTCTCCCCCCGTGGTATATTTACGCGAGCACCGACGACCCGCCGCAAGTAACGTGGGGACTCTTAGGCGACTGGCTCGGGACGGAAACGATCGCAAATAGACGCGCGCGTGGCACCGCCACCCACCCTTGGCGATGCCGACGGCGACCATGACGACGTAGCCGCGCTTGTAGACATGGTGGGCGTGCGCCACGCCGGCGGCGATCTTGCGCACGCGCGTCACCTCCTTGCCGGCCACCACAAACAGCTTGACGGGCAGCAGCGAGCACAGGCGGTAGTAGAGGTCTTTGGGGAAGTAGAAGATCATGTACCTGCACCCGGACCGGGGCGGAGAGCGAGTACGTTTGTAACATCTCGATTGAAAATGTATTTCTCGACATTGTTGTCCTTCCCCCGCACCCTCCGATTAGCATGGGTGGCTACGAACGATGCGAAAGAAGTTCAACATACATACATCGCTGCATAGGTGTTTGCGGTTGCGCTGTATGGCATATGTGATCGGGCTGTTGGGAACATTGCCTGACGTTTTTCGCTTTTCGTTGCATTTGGAGCTTTTCAGGAACTGTTTCGCTCCGCGTACGGCAAGTGAACGCAGGGGTGTATAGGCACCGGAGCATAGTTCTGCACAATGTTGGATGTTGCACCACTGCCCCTCTGCTGCTCACAAAGTAGCCCTGCAGTCATGCGGTATATATATATTTAAGTCCTTGGAGCTAGGCTCGCCAAAATTAAGTGAAGAAAAAATATTAATTTATGAAATCCAGTCTAACTAGAAGTTCAAGTTTGCAAACTGAATCTTGGCTCACGTCAATGGGAGTATGGAAGATTTCATACGGCGCTAAACATATTTCAGCTATGTGGCGATGAACACATGGCCAGACACATCAACGGAGGTCCTTAAGATAAAAACACTAGTTGTGTAAATCGTGCACGGGTTACATAACGCTTTTCAAAACGTGTTTGTCTGGTGAGGTATATTTCACGAGTGGAGCAGAAGGAAACCCCCTAAGTCATGGCAGGTACATAAAACTGCAATATGTCAGACAAGGCTGCAGGATGAATGGTGACAGGCTGCAAAGGATGGTGACAAGAGGGGACACTGGAGGAAGACCACGATGGGAATGGACGTCGATGGCAACCGTCTCGGTTAAAAGACACAGCACAGCGACGGGCAAGTGCGAAAGAAACAACCACGCTCTCACCGCTCAATCAGATGGGGGGAATAGAAGAGGATAAGCCGACGGGAGGTCATCAAAGAAACTGTGTTTGCATATTTGGAAATACGCGAGTCCGTTTTGCTTTGTTGTGTGTATGCAAGTTTTAGGCAATAACCCTTTGATCAATTTAGCCGATTTTCAAGTCCTTTATTCTGCGGGTTTGTTAATATTGGATCATATTTACGAAAGTTATAGTGCCCCATACTCTTAGGTTTTTTTGGTAAAGTCACGTAGGTAAAAAATAATAGAAATAAAATAATAATAAATGAAAATAACTCAATTAAATCACGACGTTTCGGAGGCAACACAAGTCTCCGTCTTCAGGTGGGACCGTCACAGCTAAATTTACTGTATGAAGTGAAAGCTTCAAATCTAGAATTATAGTGCCCCCCCCCCAACCCCTGTTAAGGATGGATGGACAGACGAAATGTATGGGGCAGAGATGATGTATTTTAAAGCCTTTAAAAAACACCACAAACTTTGCATTTAACCCCAGTGCGAGAAAATAAAATGCACGGTGCTTTGCGTAACCACCGCGTGCGTGCGCATTCAACAATGACCGTGTTACGTAATACATTTTCGGCGCCTGCTTAAAATTAACCGAGCGCAGAGTCGGGCGAGCGGGGGAGGGCTGCGCATGCCGTCGACGGCACCAATCCCTTTACGGCGCAGGCCGCGACGAGCTCTCGGATTCCTCGGACACATGACACTGCGCGGAAAAGCTGTCCCCCGTGCTCCCGCGCCGCTATTTTTTGCACATTCAAAGTCCTGACACAATCTTTCGGCTAAATTTAAAAAGTGGTGTTCTGAGTGTACCCAAGAGGGAAGGGCGAAGTGGGGGAGGGCGGGTGGTGAATGGTATTGATGATGAGATGGCACCAAGATCAAGGAAGGGTGATAAACGTCAATCGGGCAATCGGTCGGATAAACTTTTGTATCGCACCATGCGCTGATCTGGTAATGAGCAAAAGAAAGGAAGACCCGTGCACACGTGTGTGCGTAGTGCTGCGCTACGAATTCGGGGACCTGGGTTCAATTCCCGCTCACGGTCAACACCAGTGACGATTATCTGTAACGGTCCTGGGCCTCCCCTAGGTCAAATCAGCCTCAAATGAGTACCTGGTGCAGTGTGTAAACGTCGCCAATGGGGAGACAAAGGCGGGCGTGGTGCTGGCTACCCACGGCCTTCATAGGTGCTCGCTAACAGCACTTGCCCCAACAGTCTGTTCAGGCTACACGGGGGATCTTTGTGCGTGTGTCCACAATGACAAATGCCCTCCACTTAGCCTGACAGGCTGCTGGAGGCAGGTTCTGTTCGCAAGTACCTATTAAGGTCAGCATCGCGCAGGACAGGTGATGTGGCCAACGCCATGCCAAGGACGCCTTTGTCTCTGCGCTGCTGATATTTTACACACTTGCACCAGATGCTCGTTTTCAGGCCAAGTCGACCGGGGCGAGGCACAGGAGGGGTTTAGAGGTCGCCGGCCAAATGGGTTGCTCGTGCAGTGCAGAAACCACTGCACCTCCGCTTCACCCTCTATAATTATACATACACTGGTATCGGATGGGCAGTGCACAAATCACGACCCCATCGCTCTCCACACACACACACGTCAATGATACTGTACCAATAAACGCACGCTGGGATTTTCTCACGGGCCGGGTTTTCGGCGATGAGACCGATCTATTGCGCACCTTCCCACCGGCCACCCGCGGTCGTTATCGCGCACAAAGGCAAGCAGGCTTGCCCCCACGGGGCTCCTAAATCGACGCCCCCTTCCAGCCGTTCCCGGGGCAACTGCTGGGTGTGGGGGGGGGCCTTAGGGGATGTCCGGCATGTCACGCGGAACCCTGTTGCTTAAGTGTTTTTTAAATGGAGAAAATGAGTTTGAACTTCTGGGTTAAAAAACGCAGATAGCGAGCGCCACTCCCCACACTACCCAGCCTCTGCTGCCCCCCCTCCCCGCCCACCCCGTATCTGCTCTGGGAAAGTGGCATGCACTGCCTTCTCTTGGCCTCATTCCCAAGCGAAATGCCCCCCCCCCTCTCTCTCTCCCAGCCAGCTCTGGGAACCCATTTAAATCCACAATGGCGTTTTTAACGTATACACGCGGCGGTCCTGGCAATTTACACGGGCATTCACACGCAGCGCTCGTGGGGGAACGCCACATGGGAGAGAGCTCAACGTTATATTCCCTCCAAGTGACGACTGAATTGAAGTGCACGTGTGTGCGAAGAGCGCGGCAGCCAATCTCGCACGTAAATTACTTAAGAGCCCCCCCAGTTTGTCGATGCAGGGATTCCCTCCCCCCCCAGCATGCCGTGTCGTGCTGTGGCGGTTTATGGACCGTACGTCGCCACGATGGCCAGCTTGGTTGTTAAAAGGCGGAGAGCATAGACGCACGTGCAAAAGTGTTTGCAGTAATTCCGAAATGATTAAGCAATTATGAAGTTTATTTATTTATAATCAATTAATGATTACACTGAAGAACCACTTATGCTTTGTAATAAATTAATAGGCAGCCAAATCCTGGGTTGAAATTTTTATTTAGCCTTCTGTGCAGAATGAAATTTATTGATTAAAAGCGTATGCAAATTGCATGTAATTTTTTCATCAAATTCATTTAATTTTATGGTACACCAAGGTTTATTTTTCCACACTGCCCTCTGTTGCCCATCATGTAGCACTTCAGCAGCCTATAACATCTGTCATGCATGGCGATCAGCCATGCAAACACTTATTCAGGCTCAACTTTGCTTAGCTTTCAAGATCTGATGAGACCGGGACGTGTTCCACAGGTGGTTTGGTCACAGGCTTCCCTTTAGCATTCATAAAAAATTAACTCATCCAGACCTGATATAGTTGCCAATTGTCTTCCATCCATTCTCGGCCGAAGCGTCGACAAAACCGTTTCAAACTATTTTGTTTGACTCGGTGAGTTCTGAAGGAGATCCAGGGTGAGTCTAATTTGCACGAGTGACCTGGGTCACGTTTGCAAATGAGGACACGTACACGCTGCTTGCTTACAAGCAAAAGCAGTGTCCAGCAGAAACGTGACTTTTCAAGAAACGGTCCCACAATAGAGACAAGGCACACACGCACGCACACGCTTTGAATAGCCACAATGGCTGGCAGAAAGGTCAACAGAGGAGTGTGGTTGAAGATGGGTGCTATTGACAGTTTTAAAATGTAAATGTATCATGTCATTTGGGCGTCACAGTGGCGAGATGTTAACTACCTCGTCTGGTATGCAGGAGGTCGTGGGTTCGATCCCAACCTTGAAGCCTGCTGTATATTTGGAGTTTGTATGTCTCTCTCTCCCCGTGGTCTTTTCTCCGAGTCCTCCAGTTTTTTTCATCCACATAAAAACACGAGTTTAAAGTATTTTTTTAACTGCTATAAATTTCCACATGATAAGCCACTTCGTTGAGCTATCATTTGTGGTCAGGTCGGTTCTGAAAGACAGCTACATAGCTCAGTGGGCCTTACCTGGTAAATAAATAAAAAATATTTTACTTTCTTAATTTTAGACTGGCATTCCTCCAAATTAATTGCACTCGGATACGTCATCCATTCTCGAATGTTGTGCAGTTATAAATACAGGCCGTTACTCTTATAATTACATTGTCTGAACTCCCAAAAGCGCAGAAGTTAATTACGCAAGCTTATGACCAAATCCCTCGGAATGCGCCCGATCGTCAGATACGCGTTCCCCATTTTCGCCAACCCTTATTGACCAGCGTGGTGAAGTATGGTCAAATAAGACCCACGACCCATGTGCTGTGGCAGAGAGAGCTTCATCCAGTGGGGGAGGTGGCTAAGGGCCGTACATGTGCACGTGCGTGCTGCAGGACGTTTACAACGCATGCCCAGTGATCGGGATGCTCTCCATGATTGTGTGTGTGGTGGCTCAGCCTACAAGAAGCAAATTCTGGCTGTCGCTGATGAGGCTGGCTGTAATTACCGGCGAAAAGTCCTACTCGAATTGTAAATGCTGCGGGTTAATTCTCCAACACACCAGTGTGCTGAACTAGTGACGAATTGGCACGTTTTGTTTATGTGACAAACTTACTAATTGGCTGTGTCGGGTGGTGGCGGGTTTGACGACACATTAACATTTACGCAATGTAACCCAAAATAAAAGCCTCTATTAAGGTTAATATTTTGATTTAAAGCTTTCGTGACTGCAGGGATTCATATTCTTGGTTCTTTCGGTAAAGTCACGTAGAAGGGAAATAAAAAAAAAATGTAAAACAATATATATTTCATATATTTTTTCCCTTCTATGCGACTTTACCGAAAGAACCAAGAATTAGGTTAATATTGGTCGAGAAAAAGCCCATGTGTTATTTTTTTTTGGAGCAACGACGTCAGTTTGCATTTTTGTTTCCTAATGTTTTTATTGCGACACAACGCGAGCCCAGTACGATACGCCGATCGCCGTTGGAGGGAAACTGAAACTACGCCAGCGGCGACTCGAATTCGGCGCGGCGGAACTGTACAAAGTGGGGGGGGGGGGTGCAATTGGGCTCGCTGCCCCAGACAAGTAGGGACCGTGCGTAGGGACGTGAGGATTTATATGGGGAGGGAGAAGAAAGAGGAAAGACCAAGGGCTGAAGTGACATTTAAAACAATGCATTTTTTTTAGTAATGCTGGAAACTATTAATCGATTATTAAAATTAAGAACCGCTTATGTTTCGTAATCAATTAACCGGCAGCCAAATCCTAGGAAATCTATTCATGTAAATACCATGCAAATGTAATTCTGTACTTTTTATTACAGTAATTTGAGCTGTAATCGACAGCAAATTGCAGGCCCGCAGGGTGGGGTTTGAACAGCATCAGCATGTCGCGCGATCATGCTACCACGCCCGCTGTCGTAAGCGAACGTGTCACCAATGTCGCTAACGAGAGGCACAGCTCTCTCGCTAACGTGACGAAACGTTCTCCAGCAATCTGCATGGAGATCGGAAAATTCCAAATTTGAGCCCCATGTTGAAAAAGAGTTTCACTGCCCCCCACCCCAGATTAACGGATTATCTTGAAAGTGAAAAATTGCAGCTCTCGATTATAATACTGTAAACTTAGCTCCCGCAGCTCCGAAAACCGGTTCCATCCTCAATCCCCGTCAGTTGCCGTGCGTGAATTAACGTCCGACATCACTGAAAACGGTGAGAATACTGCATGACACGTGACATTCTGGTGTCTGCCTCTGCTCCTCCTGTTGCCTCTCCTTCTGTCTCTCCCCCACCACCCACCATAACCGACAGCACTACAATCATCTTTAACGTAAAAAAAGGCAAATTCCATCCACCAAACGCATCCCTCACAGTCTACCCACGCCAACTTCGTCAACGCCTCAATTTCCCGCACCTCCGATTAGCACGGTTGGCTACGTACGGTACAAAAGAAGTTCAACATACATACGGTACTATTCCCCCCCCAGATCCCTCAACTTGTGAATCCGACCCTGAAAATAAATCTAAACTAGTCCCCTGCAAAGCTCTTTCTAAACCTCTCCTGCCTTAGAAATGTCCTAAAAAAGGTCATCTTCTTCCGCCTCTCCAAGCACCTCCCCCTCTCCACAGTCTCCACAATCTCCAGTACAATCTGGTGTCCACCAAGTACATTTCACCGAGACTGCTCTTATACGCGTGGTAAAAGGCCTCCCCCCAATTATCTCTGTTTAGACCACGATTCCCTCCATACCCTCCTCTGCTGCTGCTCCTACGTTTCCATACAAGGACCATCTTCCTCTCAGAGATCCCTTGTTCTATGCTATGGTGTTCCACAAGGTTCCATCCTTGGTCTTTTTTCCTTTCTCACTCGCATCTCCTACCTCGTAGCAAAATCATCTCCAGCTTCGAAGCCCACAATCACTTCTATATGTATTACACCCAGGTCTACATTTGCACTGCCTCTATGAACCAAAGCATGGAACACACACAAATGCACACACACTCACCAGAGATCTCTATCTTAATTTAAATCAGCACGTGAGACGCACACACACAATAACTATATCAATATCAATCTGGCTCTTTAAGTCACATGGGACAAAGAGAAAGACTCCCAAGTGGGTGGCCAGCACCATGCCCAGCCCCCTTTGTCTACCCAGTGTTGATGTTCACACACTGTACCAGGTACTCAATTAAATCTGAATCAACCTAGAGGCCCAGGACTGGTTCAGATATTCAACGACGTTGGCTGGAAGTGGGAATCGTACTCAGCTCACTTGTTTCATAGGGCAGCGTGCTGACTACTACAATACCGCTCCTCAGACACACACGCACGCACACACACAAATGCGCACAAGAACCTCTATCTTAATTTGAATTAGCGTTATCTACGTCACGTGGGACACACATGGGGGACACACATACACAAGATCTCTTTATTAATTTGAATCAATGCTCTCCGCGTTACACGCGACACACAGTTACAAAGACAAAGATCTCCCATACAGACTTAAACAGGCTGTCGGGGTAAATGCTGTTTGTGAACACCTATAAAGGTGGGCATAGTAAATGAAGGGGTGGGTGGCCAACAACACTCCACACCGACCGCTTTTATCCGACCAGTGCTGATGTTTGCACGCGCGCGTATTTGTGTTTGGTAAACCCTGCTTTAATACTGATGATGATAATGATTGAGTCCATTTGGTATTTGCGACATTCACATAGCACAAGGCTATCAAAAAGAAAGGATCTGTTTCACAGAATTTACAGCATTTCAAGTGCTTTATGTAATCGTAATCCAGAGTATCTTACAGGTATTTTGATATTATTTGGATCACGACGCCAGCACTTAATAGCCTTCTCATTTCGTATTTTGTCCAGAGACCATTAACGCTCACTGTCAAACAGATGGCCCGTATTTTACGATTACACACCCGCAACAATAACCAGGGTGGCCTGCCAGATTAGAACCACCAGTGGCGAACACGCTGCTGCCAGGCCATGTCACACCGCCCCTAGATTAGGCAGGTCAGCGAGAAACAGTGGCAACGTTCACCCTTGGGTGGCTAAAAGACGGCGGGGGTGGGCAAGGGTTGGGAGTAGAGAGGCGGACGGGGACTGACCAGATGACGGAGGCGAGGAAGACGTTGATATTGCTCTCAAAGGGGTCTAGGATGGGCTCCCCGAGCATCGCGGCCGCCAGCATCCCCCCTCCGAAGCAGCACAACATGCTGCACACCCAGCAGGTGATGGGACTCCTGCGGGACAGGTCCACCACGCCTACACACAACACACACACACATCATTTGGTGATGCTGCTTGCTGCTGCTGCTGCTGCGTTTGGCAGTGGTGCACAAGCAGAAATAACTAGGCGAACAAAAAAAAACGTACCGCGTCCGTCAATAACACTGTGGCCTTATATTCTTGGTTCTATCGGTAAAGTCACGTAGAAGGACGGCTGCTTGCGTTGTGGCCGAAACGTCGTGAGAATTATTTTATTAAGTTTTATTTTTATTATTTTATTACTTCCCTTCTACGTGACTTTACCAAAAGAACAAAGAAGATGAATCCCTGCAGTCACGAAAGCTTTAAATCGAAACTGTGGCCTTAGGCAATGGCCTCTTCTTCATAGCACATCAACACATACAAGCACGCATCAAGCATACGCACACAACACGTGACAATTTACACGACAAAATACAAACACATCGTCAAACCTGTACAGCCATTCTCAATCAATTGATGAATTTAGGACGCGCCAATGTGTTGGTCACAGGGATTGCGTGACCATACTTCACCACACCAGTCGGTGCTGGGTGGCGAGGGCGATAGGCATACGGTAGAACAATGGATTTTGCTGCACTGCCGTCTGCCGACCCTATGACAACCTGGGTGCATTGGTGGTCACATATAAAAACACTGTTATTCAGGCCCTCAACGCTGCTGCATATATATTCTCAGATTTACTTTACAAAGGACGACACTGCAGAACCCGGAGAAAGCCCACGATTCACATGAGGGAGTAACATTCAATGGTCCACACAGATGGGATCGTGAACCCACTTGCTGCCGCCACCGTCTCCTGGCCAAGCACACGGCCCAGCGGGTTTGGGAGATTCACAAATCCGAGTGACCCACCAACCCTCGCCTCCAGAGGTGAGCATCACAATACAGTTGAGCGTCACGATACCACAATGATCACGCAAACTTAAAAAATAAGGGACATTCTCATTCTAGATTTGAAGCTTTCGTTACTGCAAGGATTCATATTCTAAGGTTTTCGGTAAAGTCACATAGGTAAAAATTTTAAATTAATAAAAGTAAAATTAAAAATAAAATAAAAATCACGACGTTTCGGAGGCAACACAAGCTTCCGTCTTCAGGTGGAACCGTCACAGCACGATAGCTGTATCATTCTCATTCTATGAAAACTCTTGGATTTTTAAGTCAGATTTCTATTCATCTCTCCATATAAAATAAAATATTTGTTTCAGCCCATTAGCCTATGGGCCTGTGAGACAAATGTTATCCAGTCGTATTAGTTTAAGCAAGCAAATATTGAGTGAGAAATTGATGGATCTTTATTTATTTTATTGCATGGAGTCACTGGTGGAGCCAGTGGGGGGGGTGGCACGTGCCACCCCAATGATCTGATCGAAATCCCTAATTTCGATCAGATCATTGGGGTTTATTAGTAATAAATCGGCATTTTGCGACCCCCACTGCCACTGTGTAGCATATTATTACGTGCCAGGGACTCTATGAGATGATAGGACAAAATTCTGAGTCCATAATTGGCAATAAGTAACGGCCAAGCAGTTATAGGTGATTCACAGAAGGCATTCACCTTCAGTGAGCACGATGCTGATCACACACGGTTCGAATTCGACCCTCGATCGATGGCTGTGCCATCGCCGCACACTCGTCAAATAAAAATCAAGGGACAAGTCCTTACTTACTCACAACTCTTATCATTTTTCATTGCTGGAGGGGTTGCCCCCCCGTATTCCTGAAAATCCTGGCTCCGCCATTGCATGGAGTACTTCATAACAGTGCAAAATAATAATAAATCCTCATGAACATATAGAAATGAATCTGTCCGTTTCCACTCAGGTGGCACTGTGGCAGAAGGCGTAACTCACAGAGTAAGGTCGTGCGTTCAGCAGCGATGTTTTTACACAGGGCAATCACGAATCAGTTGTGGCCAAGTTAACCGAGGGCAAGCCTGGGGCAACTTCAGATAACATTTTGCCAGTGATGTCACTCACGCTCGGGTGACTGAACTCAGGAAAGTGTGCGTTGCACAAACCACTGCGCCACCCCTCCACACACACACATACCAAGGCAGCACAATAAGGTTTGATGTCGACAGAGCACTCTTCATGCGCAGCATCCCAGGGTACTTTACAATGCATAGACCAACCAATAAAACCCACCCCCTCACATTCGTCAATAACACTACCTTAAAATAAAAAAGATATATATAATAGGCACCGTTTTTGGTATGGTCCCTTTTTTCATAGGGGATAATTGTGATATGAAGAAGCGCCATTACCCAAAACATCGTCACATCTATATATTATACATCTTAAGGCAGCGTTATTGATGAACGTGTTGAGTTTTGTTTGTTAGTGTGCGTGTGCACCACTGCCAACACAGCAAATAATTTGTTCATCTAAACTCCAAAATAAAAATTTGAAAGTCAAACAGTTGATTGTGCCAACTTCCCTGAAATGACTTGTAATCGAGGCTCCCAAGGCAGGGAGCATGCCAATGGAAGGCCCTTGCCCCCTCGTGCATTTAGACGACTTATAGGAACCTCCCAAACACAAAGGTCGCCCCTATAGTCTGAATGGACTGTTGGGGCAAGTGCTGTTAGCGAGCACCTATGAAGGCCGGCACAGCTCACGGGGTGGGTGGCCAACACGCCCGGCCGCCTTTGTATCTCCAGTGGTGGTGTCTATACACCGCACCAGGTACTCATGTTAGGTTGAGTCGACCTAGGGGAGGCCCAGAACTGATTCACATAATCGTCGCTGGTGTTGGCCATGAGCGGGAATCGAACTCGGGCAGTCGGGTTCATAGCGCAGTGATAACCACTACAACCCCCATATACAGACACACCAACATGCGTGCGCACACACACACACACGAGGATGCACACAAACATCAAGATTCTTAGGACACCGCAACAATACGTGTCCAGCCAATTTCGGTTCAAAAGCAATACGTGTGAGAGGAGCTCTACATCACGACGGTCACGTCATACTTTTTTTCATTTTATTCAATTTTAATATTTCACCTGGAAATTCCCTTGAGATGTATAATCTCGTTTGCAAGCATGTCCACCAGGGCGTCGATTGACACACGGGTAGCATATAGGCAACGACAAAAACACCAATTACAGCATAAAGAAGGTGCCATCGCTACAATGACACGGTGTCAATGAAGAAAAGCCACACACGCCGACGAACTTTGCTCTCGCGAGTGGAGTTTGCCTCCTGGACAGCACAGATACCGCACAGTTTGGCAAACACGTGCATTGCCCGTGCAGCGCTCTAGCAGAAAACCTGTGGCGCACCGGGCATTTTAAGCAATATAAAATATTAATCGTGTATGACAAATTCCGGCCGAGTGTGCAACAGCACAGAAAGCAATCTTGCTGGACAGCCCGAGTTTCACACGACAGGGGGGGAACTGGACGCGGTGCGTGGTTAGAGGAGCGGTCACGTGCCCCTCAAGTGCTCATGAGGGAGATGCCATTTCCCTTTAATTTGGAGTAAAATCGCTTGTTAAAGACTATCGTTGGGATACTTAACAGGATTTTTTTTTTAGCTGTCGTCTTTGAGAAGAATTTGTTTTACTGTTATGATAAAACCAAGGGTGTTGTGCAGTCGTTCAAGGAAACATCGCAATTAAAATGTAAGGCTCAAGTTGAAATACAGGACTGCATAACTTTAAGCTAGCATATAAACTGCATAGGACTCTCGACTTCAAGGTAACGTTGCATTTCATAACAATAACAAAAAATAGCCCTTTTCAAATACACTTGTTGGATGGTCTCCACATATTGTGCTGGTCACAGGATTAGTTTGACCATACTTCATCACGCTGGTCAGTGTGGGTTGGTCAAGGAGATGGAGGGCAGAACCGGTTCACCACTTAATCTAAGCCATGGCCGGGAATCAAATTCAGAAGTGCATTAACCACAGCAGCTTGGCTCCCACGTGTTGCATATCACCCCTTGAAATGTATTCTTACCTGTGTTGCTCTCGCTATGTATCTTGGTGATATCTGTCTGCTAATATGTCTGTCTATAGTTTTCTGGTTAGATTTTATGTCGCTATTTCATTATACCTGATGATGATTGCTTGTGTTGAAATCGAAACGTCGTATTCTATTATTTAATTTAATTTATTATTTTATCTTTAGACGTGACTTAACCGAAAGAAACAAATAACATCAGAAAGCCATCAGGAAGGTTTCTTTGTTTGTCTACGGGTGTGCAACCTTCACAGCTCATTGGATTCTTTCACTCTAAATATTCTGATTGTGAGATATCGATGTTATAGTTGCTCCTCAATTCATATCCAAATATGAATTGATATTCTGAAGGTCAAATTCACTCATCTGAAGCACTGTGGTTGCATACATCTGAGCCACGAGCTTGATCGTCTAAGGAACAAAGTTAATTGCAACACCGAAGGACTCAGATTTAAATGAGTGCAACGACTGTGAGCTTGGCTTTCGGTTGTCGCTCTGACTTGCATCACAAGCGAGGCTGTGTTATGTGAATATGAATATTAAGGCTGTCTATTACTCTCTCAGTGATTGCCTTTTTATTTTAATTTGATTTCAATTGCCACATTAAACTAATTCCAGAGAGCTATTTCGCAATTAAACTTACAGCCAACATGAGCATTTTCATTGCTCCGTGACTATTTTTAACACGGGGGACAGAGTATGCTCAGATGTACACCATCATCATCATAATAATCATCATTGCACTATTGCAGTTGTCAAAATGTCGCCAAAATCCATTTGCTATTTCGAGCGGCGGATTTTTAAACGTAGGAAAGAACGGTCAACTGTTTGCACCATGTTAAATAATTGTCCTCGAAATATTTATTGTAATATTTAAATATTATAGCATTAACTAAGTGTATCAATAAAGCAGAGTGGTGGCACAGCAGTTGATGCGATAGTTTTGAACCTGGTGACCTGAGTTTGATACCTGGCCACCCCTAACATCAGTGGCGAGTGATACCCGAACCCGCACTGGCCTTCACCAAGCCGCACTCACTAGCATGGTGAGGAACAATCATACGAAGCTTCATAACCGAGTTGCTGTGCGGAGGCTTTCATCCAGAAGTGGATTAACACATTATTACAACTATAAATATATAAAATAGCAATGCTATAAGTACATTTCCTCCAACCAACCAATCTTTCTATTATGTGCGTCAACAAAATGTTTCATCGGTGGATGGATGTATAGTTCTTGGAGAGCAGTGGAATACGTATCTGCGTATGCGACGTTACAGTGAAACTGAATGGCAAATGGCAACAGAGGTTTTGTTTTGATTGAAGTGGACAGCCGGGGGGCCTTGATGGTCAGGGCACTGGACACCACGAGACAGTTTTCTTGATTGCCACAGGAGCCGGAGCCATTTTCCATGGAGAATTCTGCACTGACTGGTGTCCACTTTTAAGCATTACACTGCAGAGCCTGTGATGTAATTCACAAGAGTAGACACCCGAGCGTTTCGGCCAATGCTTTCGCATCGCAGAGAAGCCTTAAGGGGTCAAATGAATCGTGCCACAGCTGTCTTGCTGCAGCGACATTTCATCCATGTGAACACGCTTCGCGTTCAACTTAGTGGCACACCACACACATTCAACTTGGGGAGGCGGACAATCTATTGATTACCGAATGACTATCTCACATTCTTGGTTCTTTCGGTAAAGTTACGTAGAAGGGAAATAATAAAGGACTTTACCGAAAGAACCAAGAATATGAATCCCTGCAGTCACGAAAGCATTAATTCGAAAATAATACCTCACAATAATAATATCAGGACCCATGATGTAAATATGCAGCTTGGGCACGTGATAGTTTTCTTAAGCAGCTGAAGCTCAATTTAGTAACAAAAATCACATTGTGTCTTTGGAGTTACTGTACTTCTTATTAACATTGTTATATTTTAAAATCCGCTTTTGACTAATTCAACTGGAATGTGCTCGATCTCATCAGATCTCAGGAGCTAAGCAGATTTGAGGCTGTATGAAGCTTGGATGTGTGACCGCCATGCAAAGAAGATTGTGAAGAGGCCGCTGCGTCGCTATGCCACGTGGTGGCCGTCAGAGTAACACTGGACAGCGCAGCAAAACCCATTATTGTACCGTACTTCTGCACTTCCGTGTGTATGCTCTCCTGCCTTCACCAACCCTGCACTGACCAGGGCGGTGCAGGTCACAGAACCGCATGGTGTGGGGAGTGACAAGCAGGTTTGCACGCCGCGTTCCCTCCTTCGGCTGCCACTCCATCGCTAGCCTCGACCACTGGCCAAGCGTCCCTTCTAGCGACATGTCTGGTCCTGATCTCGCTCACTCTTTTTCCACCGCCCACACTATGTCTCCTGTAAATGATCTCCCGATCCACGTATTGCTCTGCCCGTCTCTCGGTGTAATTCCAAGCATGCTTCTTTGCACACTTTTTGGCTTGTGAATATAAGTCTCTATATAACACACAAAAAACTAGAGGGTTCGCATGAGTATTGGCGTACACTGCTAATATGACTCCACAGCTTCTACTAAGTTTTAAAGGTTTATCTAAATAAAAGCAAACGTTCTCATTGAGCCTTTGCAGCAATGCGAGTTTGTAGGGGACCTACCATTCATTTAAAAGCATCATTGACGCTGCTCTAACAGTGCTAAAAACAAACGCACATTAAAAATAACACCTCCTCCATGTGCTGTTGCCATGTGCTCCAAACGTCAACGTAGTCGATATTCAAGTTCATCTTACGCTGGTGCGTACGTTTTTGCGATGAACCAAATCTAACACTTCGTCTAAACTCATCAAACAGCTAATTACGTACAGGCAGGACGTAAATAAGCCTCATAACACACACACACACACAGATCAAAGTTGATTTCTAGGCAGCAAAAAGCCCTACTTGTAACCATAGGATGACTTCCCCCATCATGCCTTGCATGTCACATGACACAACCGTACTCTAGTCTTGATTTAGTCCACCAACTCTAACGAGTCAAAATTGTGGCATGGCTGCCTTCCTGCTTGTCTGTGGTTCCTCAGCAATGAACGATGCAATTTGCTTGAACAACGCGATATGTATTTTAAAAAAACTTATAATTTTTTAAGGCTACATTTTTACTTTTTCAGTTGGTGATCTAACAAAAAGCTGCGTACATATATACACTCTGTGTGGCAATGTCACAGCCTGAAGACTGTTGGGGAAAGTGCTGTTAGCGAGCACCTATGAAGGTCGGTACGGTACACGAGGACCAATCCTTTGGTCACAATTATGCCGTCACGCTGTCTAGAAATCAACTTTTTACCGTGCATTACCGATCTAAAGTTGTTGCGTTGTTAAAAGAGAACTGTAAAACTGATATTTAAGATGCTGGCAACCTGCCCCCCCCTCCCAGAGCATTGGCGGGTCCAGTTCTTGAAAATGCCGGTCTGGAGCCGGAGTGAACAGCTGCAGAGCAGATGACTGCTGCGTAGGACATGGGAGCTGCCCAAAATATGCGTCGTTGCACACGAGTCACCGAAAAGACTAACTTTAACCACGCGCAAGGCAGTCCCTGCAGGAAGCCAGTGCAGACGTTATTGCTGATATATTTTGTGCATATACAACATAACGATTATTATCAATGCCTCCGAACAAGTAACCCAGAATGCTCCCTTATCATATTATATCTCGGAAACTAAGCAGAGTTGAGACTTGATATGTGCTTGGATGGGCAATCACTATGCACAGCAGAATGTTTTAGGCTGTTGGGCTTCGTGATGGGTAACAGAGGGCAGGGCAGTAAAATCCATTTCTGTCCTGCACTTCTATGCTCCCACATCTTTAACCTGTCGCTTCACCATCATAGTCATCGGAATTCCCAAAGCACATGTTCTTTTTACACAGCATGGTCAAGCATGGTCAAACAACACCCAAAATACGAACGCAGGGTAGGGAAAAAGCTGTCCTTCAGCAGTGGATTGACAAGAGGCCGAAAACGACGAGTAATTGTTTTCAATGTGGTTGTTGAATGTGCAGCATTAAAATGAACCGAGAGTTGTTGGGTCTAGAGCACACAAGTGGAAAAAGCTGTGCATTTTCCCCAAATTCAATATTAGAAAAGTTAACTTTTTCACGTACATTACCACATATTTTTTTTACGTGTAATCTTATTAGTAACCTGCGATTTTTTCACATGAACAGAGGCAATATTTTAGTTACTAAGCACAATTCCTGTACTGTAAATGGATACATGATCAGGCATTATATACACAGTATATAAGGCGTGCTTATATACACATTTGACCGAATAATATAAAAATTTACTATACAAAATTCTAAACGTAAAATGCGTGCATACATATTGTACATATGTACATACACAAACGCAACTCATGCCTTTCCAAGTGCAAATGGTAACATAATACAGTACACGAATACATAAAATGCCATACGTACATGCACAGATGCAAGCGCATACACAGATAGACCCACCGATGAACACATTCCAGCACATGCAGCATAACCCTGTATACTATTTGGCCTGTTCCTAGCAGATTGTTCAGGTACCACTGCTGGGTACGCATACTGGTTTGGAACCCTACAGAGTTCTGTATCTCTTACTATTTTCACTTTACCGGGTAAGGCCCATTGAGCTATAAGGCGACCTGTCGATCACAAATGATAGCTCAGTGAAGTTGCTTCTCGACAGTTAACGGAGCCAAATACGAGAAACGCGTGTTTCTAAATGTGGAAGGGAAAACCCGGAGGACCCGGAGAAAAATCCACGCGGCCACGGTGAGAGAGACAAATATAGAGGGGTCAGGGTCGGGATCGAACCCACAACCTCCCGCATACAAGGCGAGGTAGTTAACATCTCACTCACGTCACGGTGGCGAGATAAACAAAAATGAGAGGGCATCTAAGTGACAGTCATCAGTCCGCAGGATGACAATAACCACCAACCTCACACCCAGATGAGTGTAACTTGCAAAACTACACACACCGGTCACGCCGCGATTTGCTGAGCTAATCTCTCCACTGTATGTGCCGTGATCATTTACAGGGCATATCTTTGCGTGCGGAATTCATTATTCATCAGTCGAATACTGTATTGTATTAAAGCTCAACACTGGGTGTAGCCCTTTAAAAGCATATACTTATATAAGACACACCCTGTATATAATTCAATATCGGAATATAGTCCATCCACTGCAAGCGGAACTAACTTTTCTTTCGTCGAATTTTTTGCCCTTTAACTCATGTAATCGTAAAGGGCTGAAAAACGCCATACACATTCATATGCAATATGATGGATGTAGGCCTCTTCTCTGTCGATCACGAAGGTTGTTTGATCTTACTTTAACCAAAACTGGTCAGTCCAGGTTAGTAAAACGGGGTGGGAGGGTGGCCCAGAAAGGGTTCAGATTTCACGCGCCACCCATGTCACCCACAAGTTGCAATCCACAGCACACCGTGTCGCGGTGTTAAAAGGCATGATTTCGTTGGTGCACATTCGGGTACATTACGTGGCTTTAAATGTACACGTTACAGCGCTTCGTCAATGAAAGTGTTGGATGAGGGTCATTGGGGTGGTTTTGAGAAGAAGGGAAAACATCGTGGCAGCATATAAAGTAGCGTGTACTAGAGTAAATCCTCTGTACAAAAGTGAAACGCTTGTCCTCCTGCTGAAACGATTATGGGCTGGGGGTGGCGGCACTCAGCTCATATTTACGGCCCTAAGCCGATGGTGGAGACTTCACATTCCACATTCCCACGGCAGGAGAAAGTGATTGCAAGGCACAAGCCATTCATTATTAACGTATTAATGGCACACTTAATCACCATCACCAGCAGCCATGATCAATCCACTGCTGGATAAAAGCACCATGTCACTATCTCTCATGGTCACTGCGATGTGAACAAAATCGCCATGCACACGAGCTGATTTCACGGCTCCATCTCTGCGATGGTAGTGACACAATGTAAGAGTCACAAAACACACAACTTCTACATTGAACAACGATGCACATTTCAAAGTTCATTAACCTTTTAAAAAAGAATCGACGAAAAGTTAAATATTAACACGAAAACATTTTAAAAACTAAGTTGAACCCATCAATACTTAGATTTGAATTTAGTATATTAACCACGAAAAAGTTAATATGTTTCACATTATTTCTATGAATACTTTGAAAGGCATTAGTAAATTCACTTGCTGGTTAGAAATATTTCAACATTAACCCCGAAAAGGTTTCTGGAATAAACTTGGGTAAAAATACATGTTCATCAACATCCATCACCCACTGCTGGATGAATGCCTCTCCAACCAATGCTTTATTTTATATTTTTATTTATTAGGATTCATGATTCGATTTTTTAAAGACAAGATCTTGGCTTGTTAAAATGTCCACGCAGGTCAGCCTTGCCCATCAACACCATAATTTACAACACACACGCACCACACACAACTAATAATTTAAACGAAAACTATTCGGGAAACTTGTGCTTAAGGGTATTCCAATTAAGCACACGTTTACCCAACAGCAGCTAAAAAACTTTTCTTATTTTATATACACAGAACCTGGTTGATTAAAATGCAAATATCCTGCTTTGCATCTACTTGAATACCATCACACACTTACACAACTCCACAACTCCAATCTTAATTTCCTCAAACTCTCAACAATGCAAGATGCCACAAATGTTAGGATTTTAAACAACACAACAGACCGCTCAAGAAACAAACACATTATTTAAATACTGGACATCATTTTTTTTACCCAAAAACAGTTCATCTACTTTGCATTATCCTAAAAGACCCAGCTTATTTAAATATACATCTAACCTTGCATACCACATGTCAAATAGCTCAGAATTATATTAACTTCATTCCTATACTTTAACTTATTTTAGCTTTTGTAATATTGGTGACCCACATGTCACACTTGCAAAGACTTTCTCCTGGTTTTCTTGCTTCCCTCGATTGTTCGTGGTTTATAAACAATATACACTTAAAACAATTGACCTCAAGTGCTGGGGATATATAGTTTCAAGTTGTGTTGTACGTGTGCATTACAAGTTGTAACAAATGTTACGATTCTAAATAACACAACATATTTAGTCATACAACGTACACTCATTTATCAAACGTAGCAACTTTTCTCTCAACTTTAAGCAAATGTAACTTTAAATGTGAAACATACACACACGCTACACACATACTTCCACGCACAACTTCACGCTAAATCTCCTCAGTCCAAACGTGAAATGACAAACATCACGATTGTAAGTAACACAACCAAACACACTCATCAAACACACGTAGCAACTTTTCTCTCGACTCGTTTGTAAACAAAATAGATTAGACATTTAAAACCACGCAACTACACCCCCATCCACCACTAAACCCATCACCAAAGTGCGTTCGTCCGTCACCAATGCAACAAACTTGCAAACCAACGTAACAAACTTCTCTCATCTTAACGCGTGCAATTAACAAACAAGGCTTCGCAAGCAAGCAGCAACAACACTCCCTCGCACACACACAGAGACACATCACACAAACAGAGGCCCAATTATGGGCATCGCCGGAGTGGTGAACTAATTTAGGCGGCGGACCTGCTTCGTGCTTGAGGTACATGATGGAGAGGGTGTAGTGCATCAGGTCGAATATCGGGAACATCGGCAACCTCGCGAACTGCCCAGCCACGTCCTCCAACCCGAAATCCGACATCAGCCCCATCGCTCTCTTGTTTGTTCTCTTGAAATCGCGAAATTCACTCGGGCGCCGTTCAAGTGAAGGGGTCGTTCGACCAACACAACAAAATTAAACTCCTGCAGCCGGCTACGAGTAGCTAAGACGTATCTGTGTCCCTGTCTCTACGAGTAGCTAAGACGTATCCGTGTCTCTGTCTCTACGAGTAGCTAAGACGTCTGTGTTTCCCTGTCTCTACGAGTAGCTAAGACGTATCTGTGTCCCTGTCTCTACGAGTAGCTAAGACGTCTGTGTCTCTGTCTCGCTATCCACGCAACAGCAGCCCCCAGTCGCGACCGGCCACAGGTTTTCCGCGATTCGTAAATTGGCAAAGCCGATCGCTCGCTCGCGCGTGCCAGTGCACCCCACCGCGCTTTCCGTAGTGGGGGGGGGGTGACGTCAACGCGTACAGGGATTGTGCTTGCAACGTCGCCCTTGCGTCCGGATGACGTCATCGCGTCGCCGCGTGATGTCATTACCCCCCCTCTCCCGCCCCCCGGTTGACGTTGCTCTCATCGCGCGCGCGCCATTAATCGTGATACGAAATGACGTCATTACGCAGCGTACAAGTTCGGGGCGTTGCAGGATATTATGATGTCGCCTGTCCGAGGAGTGACAGTCGTCGTGACGTCACGCTGTAGTTTAAGTTGCTAAATGACGCCACACTTTAAGACGACTACAGTCTTAGGATGCAGTGACACCAGAATCAGAATATTTATTGAAACTGCAGGAGGAATCCGATGAGCTATAAAGCTCTTTTTTGCCAGATGTTCAGTAGGGGCAGGTCAAAACGTTACAACAACAAACAATATAAAAAAACACGAAAGCAGTGTAAAGTATAGGAAAGTTAAATAAATCACTTCTGAATATATATGTTTTTTCTTCTTGGCTCTTTCGGTAAAGTCACGTAGAAGGAATGAGAATCATTCAGACGCTGTCTCTCCGACAGACCTGTTCTTCACCTGAGGACGGCTGCTTGCGTTGTGGCCGAAACGTCGTGAGAATTGTATTTTATGTTTTATTTTTATTATTTTATTATTTCCCTTCTACGTGACTTTACCGAAAGAACCAAGAAGATGAATCCCTGCAGTCACGAAAGCTTTAAATCGAAATATAAGTTTTTATTATGCCAGGTAAGGCCCCACTGGTCTATCAAGAAGCGACCTGGCCACAAGAGACAGCTCACCAAAGTGGCTTAACACGTGCACATTTATAGCAGCAAAATAATCTAAACGCAACCGAATAAAACGGAGACATATCTTAATAAAAAAAAGCAGGGGCCCGAGTACCGAATGGCTTTCACAATTTTTTAATTACATTTGCGATAGGATAACAATGCATTACGCTTTATCAGCGGCTTTAATAACACGACTATTCTATAAAATACGATTAACAACATGGCTGTGCTTATATACAGATGATTGCGGGATGATGATCATGATGTTGAAAAAAGGGGGGAAACCCTATTATTATATGTTGGTACTGGCAAAGGAGGTCTAATGATGTAGATGCTCACCCCGAGCCCCCGTTACTTTGATAGTGCATTGTCTTTGAGCTGTGCACGCCTTTTGGCGTCCTCTGGTCGAGCACCAATTGGGTCGAGGCTCAAAAGAAAGCCGTCCCTTGGTGTGGACCAATCCGTTTCAAGGATAATGCATATATTATCATAGTGTTGTTTTTTGTTTGCATTTTGACTGCAAGTATTGTGGTTAATGCAGACATGAATCCTTGTAAAAAGGTTTCAGTTTTGTTGCCAGAAAAAAGGGGAAAAAACCCTTTTATTATGACGTTGAGATGCAAGATGATTCATGATGACCTCCATATAGATGTGTGCAAGATGATTATCCCGATGATAAGTGCGAGATCATCTTCATACATATATGTGCCCGATGATGATGATGATACGCTGAGTGCGAGGTGATGATGTTGATAATCATGATTTTAATTATAAATTCGTTCACGATCATCATAACAATCATTATTATCATGATGCTGATATATAAATCGGTGCATGCGAGGTGATGGTGATCATTATAATAAAGAAACACACCTTTGTTTCGCGTTTTAATGTCTCATTTTCACCGGCCCATAGGACAGAGCAGTAATTCATTTTGATTTCAAAGTAGAATACATCCCTAATTTTTGAATAATATCTTCGTTCCAATTAATTCGATCGTTTTTTTAATTCATATATCGCTACATCATCTACAGACCTTTGTCAATCCAATACTGAACGACAGCCTCCCCGCACCTTGTCGGTCATGGGCGATTGTTTGACCATACTTCACCGCGATTTGTTCAAGCTGCGCGTTATTGGTACACGGCGGTACCTAGGACAGATTCAGATGTCACTCGCCACTGTTGCAAGCAGGCCGGATTAACATTTTGTAGGCCCCTGGGCGACAGGTACTGTGAGGCCCCCAGTGATATTTTAAAAAGGAAAAATACAATTTATTTTTACAAGGCTAACAACAAATAAAATCCAGCTGACGGAGGCCCCTTGGCTGAAGTCCATAAAGCCCCGTGCCGTAATCCGGCCCTGGCTGCAAGCCTGTGTTCGGGAATCGAACTCAGGTGGTGGCCAGGTTTCGTACCTCCACCTGCGAAAAACGGAGCCACGGAAATCATCTCAGGCGCGGGTGCTGCGTGGATTGTTAAATCGGAGGGCCCTACAAGAGGTGGCGGCGGCTTTTTGGGAATGCCTTCATCCAGCAGTGGATCGATCATGCCTGACACTAACAATCACGAAAATTTAAACTAAGAACCTGCCGTACAGTATTCACTCACTCACTGGAGAGAGAGAGAACGACTCGGTGGTGGCATGACAAGCCACAGACGAACGGGGCGGCAGCAGCAGCAGCATAGGTGTCGCAAACGGGTTTTGATTCATGTGGCAAACGGTTACTCACCAGTGACTCACGGCCTACCCGTACCCGTACCCGGCCGCACCAGGGTCGCAAACGGCTACCCGTACCTGGCCGGGTACGGGTAGCCGGGTATCGGGTAGGGTACGGGTATCCGGTTGCGACCTCTGAGCAGCAGCCACGCAGTCAGCCGGCGCCAGTAATTGGCCCAGCTCTGCGGTCCTCTATATACGAAGGCGTTATCGGCCAATTAAGTGTTGAGATGTGGAAGGAAACCGGAGCACTCGGAGAAGAAAAAAAAACCCATGCGTGCGAGGGGGAAACACTCTATTACAATGCAGACTGAATGGGTGGATGGAAACAAAATAACACTAAGGTGTTATTTTTTCTGGCAATAAAACAGGTGTAAAGATCATGTTAATCTCTCACATTAACATAGCCATAGTGATAGGTTTTTACCCTTTCAACTGGTACAAAAACTGACACCTTTATACAAGGCATCATGTTTTCAATAACCACAACGCAAGCAGTAAAAATGCAAACAAAAATAAAACAACTCTGATGATGGTAATGATATGCACTGTCCTTGAAGTTGATTGGTCCACACCCGAGACAGCTTTTCTTAGAGCCTAGTCTCCATTGATGTTGGACCAGATGTATGGATTCCTGCAGTCACGAAAGCTTCAAATCAAGATAGATGCTAAGATGTTCAAACACCACGTAGATTACCTTTTGCAATGCATCAGGTCTCCATTAACCACATATGTACTTGAATCCGCCAGAACACGACTCCTTCTCGACGCTCACGCGAAGGGAGTTTCACAACTTTCGTGCGGTGGTCCACCAACACTCGCTGCTACATCCAAAGTGCTGGATTGCAGGCAGCCACGTGCATAGCCACCAACCGCCCGGCTGATCACGTTATATGAACCGAGGGTCACTAATCTTTGAAGAGCACACGTGTACATAACCTGTCCATCACCTGCGATGTATCACCACGTGAAATATACTGACTCGCACCCACGATGTGAAATGTTAAAAACACACTGATACTTATAATGATCATTATTATCGTTGTATTTGTTTAACCCACTGAGATGGGGTTGCTGAGTTGTAGTGAGTGACAGACAGAGATAGCGAGCAAAAATAAGGACTGGTAAGGACTGGTAAATAAGGCCTTTATCCAGGAGTGGATCGAACATGGCTAATGATGATGTATATGCACTTGTGTATGAAAAGCACGCGACGCAATAATAGTATTTGTTGTGCGTCGTCGTTGCGACGATAAGTTACACAAAATAGATAAAGCTGGCATAATTCCCACTTGCCATATGTGACTTCCCACGTAACGCAAAATATATATAATTAAACTACAGCATTTGTTAGTCACGCCATAGGCCTTCTGGGAGTGGTTTAATTTCCAGCAGCATTGGTTTAAACCATGCAAAAGCTGGGCCGGTTTCGACTTTCAGTGTCTCATCAGCAGATTCGGGCTTGCATGCATGCATATATATAAGTACACCACCAGCAAAGCATCACCACATGCAAAGCGCCCGCAAACCCAACGATGTTAAATTTGCAAACATCCTGAACCTTATAAATAATTATTATTATCATCATCATTGTTGTTTAAGCCACTGAGATGGGTGGGGTGGTTGCAGTGCTGAAATGATAGAGATCCTGGGGGGAGATGAGTAGAGTGTGGATGGAGGGGTTGGATAGTGGGGGGGGATGGGGGGTGGGGTGGGGGATAGGGGGGGGGGTGCACGTGGGGTGGGGGTGAGAATGGTGATTAACCCTCTACCACCCCCCCCCCCTAAAAAAAATAGCAAACACATATCGATGTAATACTTTCACTGTGGTTCAATGAAAAAATAATTTATCCCCTTCAATAGCAAGGTTGGGGTAAGCCTTATCTGGAGCTCAGCAGGGATGTCGTCTCGGCTATCTCGCCAGCACAGGCCGCTAAGCTGTGCACTGCGCTTGTCATACTAAACAGCCGGAGGGGCGGGAGAGATGGGCAGAGGAGGGGGCGGGGGGTGGGGGGATCAGGGGGGAGGGGCCAGGGAAGGGGTGCCGAGGGATGGAGCGCTCAGCCACCGTTCGCTGTAGAAGCAGAATTCCGTTCTGTCTGCACACGTGAATGAAATAAAACACACACGTTTTGTCCGTCATCATCATCATCATCAACCCGTTGACTCTTGGCGGGCCGATTTATTTGTGTTGTTGTCAAGCAGCATTTGTTGAAGCAAGCAAAATTCTGGAGCGGTTTCGATAAAATCCTGCGTTTTAAACAAACGCTGCTGCTGCTATTGCTGGGTTAGTAGATTGGCCAGAGAGCAACTCCGTTGAAATGATGTGGATGTGGTTGGAGTGGACGAGTAAGGACCGTGAGAGATGATGACGGCTGAGGGAGCACAGAGGCGTTCTTCATCCAGCAGTGGATTGACCATTGCTGATGATCTCACGGCGTAATGTGTCACGAAATACTTTTTAGAGGGCCTCTAAACCCCAACTCCCTGGCTTTCAACAGCGGACAGGAGCGGAGGGAAAGAGAGAGAGTTGACATTTTCCGGAATTCAGCCCCGGGCAGCTCATGGTGAAATTAAACCCGACCTGACGATAACGGTGGCGATGATGATGATGGCCGGATTAGAGGCTGCGATAGTGATGGATGAAGACCTCTCCACGCCGTGTCGGTCATGTGGGTTTACCGACCATACTTCACCACGCTGGTCAATGCGAAAAAGAAGAGGCATGCTTGGGATAACCCGATAGTAAGGTGGAGCGGTGGCGCAGTAGTTAACGCACCGTGCTATGACGTGCGCAGCCCCGAGTTCGAACTTCGAATCCCGGCCACGGCTAACATCAATGGCGAGTGAAAATTGAACCGGGCCATCCACCACCACTTCATTCACCAACCCGCACTGACCAGCGTGGTGAAGTATGGTCAAACCTCCACCCATGGCTGATGCGGCGTGGGAGAGAGGGGAGGGGTGGGAGATCTTCATACAGGTGGAAGGCCTAGGACCAGTGCGGATATCACTCGCCACTGGTGTTGATCGTGGCCGGGAATCGAACTCAGGTGGCCGTGTTCATAGTGCAGTGCGCTGACCACTGCGCCACCGCTCCGCCCCACGTAAACTATGAGTTGTGGTTAAAATCACAATCACGTATTTACCATCGTACGTAGATATAATATATGCATAAACTATTCTCATTTGTCATGGTCACAATTGTTTATATTTTAATAGGTATATATATACAATTAATTATAGTCAAATGCAAACGTCGTCAAATGCAAACGTATTTATAATGTACGTATGTAATGTATGCGTACATGTAACTAATATAACATCAATATCCTGTATGCATACTTACGCATAAACTTTAAAGGCGTGAATTCTCTACAGATATCCAGGAGGATATACGGTACCGATATTTATAGCGCAATCCACTAACATATACACATATACACACACGAAAAGAAAAGTCCACGTGCGTAGATGTGTTATTCACTGCAAAGAGATGTAAAGACGTACTCGCAATGTGCCGTACATGTGTCTATAGGGCTGTGCTCTATAGCGGAGCGGTGGCGCAGCGATTAGCGCATTGCATTATGCACCCAGGCCGTCTGAGTTCGAGTCCCGGCCACGGCGAATGGTATCCCAACCGGTCCTGCCGTCCTAAAGACACACGTTCATCAACACGCTCCGGCCAGCGTGGTGAAGTATGGTCAAACGGCCTACGTGACGTGCTGAGGTCTTCATCCATGCAGCAGTGTACATGTATATGCGTGCCTGCGTGCGTGTATGTGCGTACACGTGTTGTGCACGTGTATATTTAGATCAGCACCCATTCGTATGTTTGTATATGCGGAACGCAGTCGCAATGGCGAATGGGTTTAGATATTTACGGTGGCATGGGTATAAGGTGGGTGGTGGTTTGATTGTCGATGGGAGTAGGGGGTGATATTTTGTGGGTGTCGGGGAAAAAGAAAAGCGCTTCCAATTGGCCCTCCCAAAGGCAAAGATACCCCGTATAGCCTGTGACAGGATGTTGGGGCAAGTGCTGTTAGGCTGGCTCCAGCACACGAGGGCGTGGGTGGCCAACACCACGCCCGGCCGCCTTTGTTTCTCCATAGTGGCGATGCTTCAACACCGCACCAGGTACTCACTTGAGATTGAGTCGGCGTAAAAGCCCGGGACCAACACACACACCCTATATATACATACACACCTCATTATAATACACATACGTGTACACACCTTATACACAACCTATACGCATGCACATTATATACACCACAACAAGTGGCGGTGATGTCGCCACAGCGCTTGTGCCAGGATAGGTTCACATTGATGCCATCACACGAAGTGTCGAAGGCTCGCTGGCAGGAGGCTACTGGACAGACCCATGTGCTACGGGTTGACTGACTGAGATGACTGGCAGATGCACCACCTGTACTCCCCACTGTGGCAAGTTGCTGCGTTTTATCCGCCCGACGCTCTGCTCGTTGTTGTGAGCACCATCCATAGGTCTTTGCGTTGCTGCTGAAGGGCGATTGCCTCCAACTACCCCATCAGCGTCCTTCGAAAGTCCAATCCACAGTGGCCGATTTTGACATCGATGGTGCCAGCCATCGGATAGTCCAATCAGCCCCAAATCCTTTCGTGCCACATCAGCACCAATCGTCTCCAGCCAATATCACGCCGACTTAGCAGTACCCCGCTATCTGTCCAAACAGAAACTGTTCGACCGTGCGTTGTTGGCTGGGCATGCGGGCTACATGAATCAGCCCACGCATCCTCTCCTGCTTGAGGAATTCACTCGTGGTACTGTATCAATATCTTGCAAGCATTTGTGAGCTCCTCACGCAGTCCGGCCTGGTTAAACCCCGACTATATCATACCGTATTCTCAGGTTTTTTCGGTAAAGTCACGTAGGTAAAAACATTAAAATTAATGAAAGTAAAATAAAACAAAACAAAAATAAAATTCACGACGTTTCGGAGGCAACACGTCGTGAATTTTATTTTTGTTTTGTTTTATTTTACTTTCATTAATTTTAATGTTTTTACCTACGTGACTTTACCGAAAAAACCTGAGAATATGAATCATTGCAGTCACGAAAGCTTCAAATCTAGAATTATATCATACCGGTGCAGGTGTACTTGTAAAGAGGTCCGCATTGAACAAACATAGACAAGAGAAGGCCAGGAACTGCGTGCGGAGCGATATTCCAAGGAACTTTCACTGAGCATTGTGGAGCTGATGAAAATGAAATGGCAATCAGCTGATTTGGAGGAGTGAGACCTCTGCAACCAAATTGGAGCTGCCCACGATAATTATTGTTCAGGTACGAGAACTCCTCCACCTTATCCACAACAACCCCATGGCCTCATCGAGATGTGAGTGGATGGAGGGATCGATGATTTAAGGTACCCAGGCTGGTGTTTGCTTTTTTGTGGTGCTGATTATAAAAGCCTCTATAAGGCGAGCTCCACGTTCAACAGCGTATTCTGTAACTACGTCTCAAAAATGAGAAACAATTTGCAGATCATCAGCGTACGTACAATGATGGTTAGGCAGTGTGGAACACTATTCCCCGACCGCACCCAGGTATCGATCCGTCTTCAACTGATCGGTAATAGATGGAAATACCACTGGAACACCCGTGAAAGGCTTATTCAACTATGTGTGTCCCCAAAAATATGTGAAAGCGTTTATGAGCCGCAGAATATCCCGGTGACACCTCAACGTGAACAGTGAATGGCTTTTATTCCCATTTGGGTAGTTTTAACTCAGGCCTGCCCACCATCAGGAAGGACCTTACTAATCACGTGGTGCCACGGGGGCGAGATGTTAACTCCCTCGCCTGTAATGCAGGAGGTCGTGGGTTCCATCCCGACTCTGATGCCTGCTGTATATTTGTAGTTTACATGCTATCCCTGTAGCCGCGACATTTTTTTCTCCGGGTCCTCCGTATTTCCCCTGCACGTTTAGAAACACGCGTTTTAGAGTATCTGTCTGCTCTACATTTCCACGTGATAAGCCACTTCGTCGAGCTATAATTTGTAATAGCCAGGTCGCTTCTGAAAAATAGTTATATCGCTCAGAGGGCCTTACCTTATTAAATAAATAAATAACATTTAGTTTCAATCATGGGCGGAGAGTCAGGGACTCGGCTCTCCTCCCCAGCCAAACGTTCGTATACCCATTGATCCATCTATTCATTCATTCGTTAATTCCACGTGGGCAGCCTTACCAACTGCTTGTCATTTTTCGGAGGCTCGCAAAGGTGAGTTTCAGACCCTGGTCCTGCCAAGATGAGCTTTGGCCACGGGACGTCATAGACACCCGTCCCCTTGGGGCCGGCCTCCAACAACATGCGTATCGTATGTTCTGTTACGCGGTTGTCTGGCGATTAGTTTACGAGTGGAAGGGGTTTCCTGGCCATCAAACTCATTCAGAAGCAGTGCCGGATTATCTTAAGAGCAAAAGTATATGCTACGGGCCCAGCACTTTCAAGGGCCCCGCGCTAAATGCTTTCAAGCTATCAATTCCGGTTCAGTGATTCTGCACTTGCTCTATTACTATCGTACTATACCGCCTTCAACTTTTATGAACGACTGGGTGTTTAAGGTTAGCGATTTGTCGTATTATCTGGCTGTATAGCAAATGAAAAACATACAATGGCTTTACTATGCAAGTAAAAAAATGTGTGTTTTAATATTAACGCTTTTTTTATTTAGGGCCCCTTTATAACATATGCTACAGGCCCCGCACTAGCTTAATCCGGCACTGTTCATAAGCCCACCCCTTTGGCCACTGAAGCGATTGTAGCAGCATCACCTGCATGGATTGGACCTGCCAAGCTTTTTAGCCAACTAACTTGTGCCAGCCTTGTCTGCCGGTGGCATGCCCACCGTGACCTCACCAATGCTGCTGTCTGGCACCACGAGAAGGTGGTGGTTGTTTTGCCAAAATGTACACGGAAGACACAGGCCATGCACACGTACACACAAACACCCTCCCACACGTAAGGACATATGTTTGTTCTTACACACACACACTCGCACAATGTCTCTCTCTTATACACATGCATCAACGATCCCCCTTATAGCCTTGACAGACTGTAGGAGCAAGTGCTGTTAGCGAGCACATATTGAAGGCCGACACGGCACACGACGCGGGGATGGGTGGCCAGCACCATGCCCGGCCGCCTTTGTATCCCCAGTGGCGATGTTTACACATCGCACCAGGTACTCATTTGAGGCTGAATCGACCTCACAGTATACACATACATACACACAGTTAAACAACGACATCCACGTGCATAGATACAACATTGCATCGTCACACAATATCTGTTTATCACACATACACACAAAATGCACACGTGAGATTTACATAGACATACACCCATCCACACAAGATTGCATACACGATAGTATTTGCACACTATTGCAGGTAATGTAGGTATTCATAAACTCATACATGCAATATTGCAGGCACATGCATGCATACACATACACACAGCAGATTAAGATGCCAGTGCACACGCGTACATAGTTCACACATTCACAATCGGACACGTTCACACATTCATACAACGATTGCCCACACACATTTAAATACACAAGACAAAGATGCCCCGTATAGCCTGTAACAGACTGGTGGGGCAAGTGCTGTTAGCGAGCACCTATAAAGGCCGGCACGGCACACGAGGGGGGTGGGTGGCCAGCACCACGCCCGGCCGCCTTTATCTCCCTAGTGGCGATGTTATAACTTCGCACCACTCATTTGAGGCCGAGTCGACCTAGGGGAGGCCCAGGACCGGTTTAGATAATCGTCATCGGTGTTGGCCGCGAGAGGAAATCGAACTCGGGCCGCTAGGTTCGTAGCGCAGCGCGCTAACCGCTACACACACGCACACAGACACCGACACATACAGCCACCATTGCCACACACGCACCGACACACTCGCACAGACACACGAACGCACACACACACACACAGACATCATAGTCACATACGTACCGACGCACGTGCACAGACACACACGCACCCACAGACATCGCAGTCACATACATACGTACCGACATACACGCACCGACACGCACAGACACACACACACAGCTCAATGCGACCATCAGCCTCAGACGCTCACCGATATATCCGCCGGTGTCACACACACACACACGCCGCATGCTCAATGCAACACATCCACACGCCGGCGGCTGCATTTTCTCGCTCTATTAATAGCATAACATCATCATCATCATTGTGACGATCATTATCGTCATCATCGTGACGCAATAGCAAACCGCGTTGAATAACAAGAGCGAGAGCATTCACGTAGCGCGCACTACAGCGATCACCATCAGCCCAGGTCTGCAATGGCGACTGCACGGCAAGCTACCTTGGACAGCAGCGGCAGCAGCACGAGGAGGAAAATCTGAAGGTTGGTTTCGCTCGGTTATTGTTGTCGTTCAGCGGAGTCACTCACCTGCCCGTAGCTCGAACGAGAAAATCCATCATCATCATCATCATCGTCATCGCTGCAGCTCATTGTGCCGGCTTGACGTTCATTGTATTGTGTTCGCAATGAAACACGAAACAAAGACAAAGATCACCCGTATAGACTTGTCAGACTGTGGGGGCAAGTGCTGTTAGCGAGCACCTATGAACATCGGAACTGCACGCGAGGGGGTGGGTGGCCATCACGACGCTCGGCCGCCTTTGTCTCTCTGGTGGCAATGCTTGCACACCGCACCAGGTACTCGTTTGAGGCTGAGTCGACCTAGTAGAGGCCCAGGGACCGCTTCGGTTAATCGTCACTGACGGTGGCCGTGAGCGGGAATCGAAACCGGCGTGGCCGGGTTCATAGCGCAGTGCGCTAACCGCTACACTACCGCTCCCCACTAGCAATGGAACACACGGACACACGGACACGGACACACGGAGACATCGCTACGACTACTACGAGCGGGCAATGACCCGATTACAGAATTATTAGAATATCGCGGTTTCGCACAATGTCATAATTAATTAATGAGTAACGTAAAATATAAATAAATGGGGGGGGGGAGGGGGGGCAGGGTTGTATAGTATTGTATAATGTTCGTGAACAGCAGGCTTTATTGCTTTAGTGTGTGTTTTTACATACAAAAGCAATTGCATCGGATTGTTCTATAATGCATTTGTCTTGTATTCCCCGTTCTATGGGAAGCGGCAGTGTAGTGGTTAGGGCACTGCGCTACGAACCCGGCCACGCGAGTTTGATTTTAACTGAGCCTGGGCCACCCCCATGTCGACTCAGCCTTTAATGAGTTACCCGATACGGTTTGTAAACGCCGGGGAGACAAAGGCGGCCGAGCGTGGCGTTGACCACTCACCCCCTCGTGTGCCGTGCCGGCCTTCGTAGGTGCTCGCTAACAGCACTTGCCCCAACAGTATATTAAAGGCTACACGGGGGATCTTTGTCGTTACACATACATACACACACATGCGTATTGCTTGTGAAATCCACATTGTGTATTCATGTTACGTGGGATTCGTAAATGAAATCACATTTCTCTACGTTACGATTCTGTCATACAATAGGCTACATGCATTAATGGCCTCTATACATTGTTTATGCCGTATTTATCACATCCTTTTATTTTTAATAATATATATTGTTAAATACATCGTTGATTCTAATTATATCCGTTTTCAAAGTAGTTGCGTCAAAAAATTGTGGATGTGAATTTTTTCACAAAAACGTTTGTATGTTTAATCGTGATGGGCAGTTGTGCTATAATGCGGCACGTGTTCGATAATATGTTAGAAGCAAGCAGAAGCATATATATATCTGCAGCGCGATTTCTAAACTGAAGGCATGATGATTAGTCATTCATGTAATCTGTAAATACATAATGCTGTGAATGGTTTAAATGCACGCAGAACATAGCGTGTGTGTGTGTATTGTACGTATATCAAATACATTGCACGTGATCGTGAGTGAGTGTCTGATATAAAATTCGAGTGATGGTCAAAAAGGGCTCTGAAGCTGGGACTTTTATGCAAAGCTAATCCGAATCCAACCCTTTCTAACCGGACGAATATATAGAGACCGAAATTTCCTGTTTTTTTTTACATCCCATAACAGTTATACAGTTGCTACTGCGAGTCTCACGATAAACGCTTAAAATATATATAAAAACGAATAAATTGGTGATGATGATGATGCTGCTTTGCTACTGCTGCTACGTTGGTAACGGCGCATCAAAGCACAATTTACAAAACCGCACCGCAATCGTTAACGACTGCTGCGTGGCCCTTAGTGTAATGAACACATACGGGGCATAATAATACGCAACGTTTCGGGACATGGTCCTCTTTCGGAGCACATTGCGTGTCTACATTTAAGCAACGTGCTCACCAAGTAATTCGCCTCCTGTGGAGTGTGACGCTGAAGACGATAGAAAGCGACCAAATCCCGTTTGCGAGAAATAATTATAATAATGTAGCAAAATAATGAGTTTTATATTTATTATAATTTGACGTGCCTATATTTGTACATTTCCTCGCGACTACATTCTACGATCATCATTATTTTAAATACTAAATATTACTATAGTACCTACGCATAATCAGATCTTAAATTCCCGCTGAATATTTTCCCTGTCACTAGCCGGTGGCTCGCTGCTCTACGCAACGACAACAACAAAAACCCTCTCGATTTCGAAACCCGCTCACAGATAATATCACGTCTTCCATACTTCACCACACTGATCAGCGTGGTGAAGTATGGTCAAACAACTCCCACGTGGCCTGGGGGAGGCCTTCATCCAGCAGTAGATTCACAGAGGGCTAACATTTATCATAAATAATTATTATAGTCACTACTAGCAGTCTGTTGCGTGCATTGGACGCGTTCGTCCGTCCAATCTTTCCCTCCAGCCAGCAAAACTGCTTTTTTTTTTAAATACAGTACGACGGATGCATTTTGGTGGTGATGAGAATTGTAATGATACACGTCTTGTACATTTGGCATGATACACACATTGACACGTGCCGAGTTTTTTCTCACGAGTGGGGACCTCGTTGCTGCTGCCACGTGTCATTCCCATCGAGTCATTTCGAAGGCAACTGCTATTTCTCCTTCTCAGCATTGGGAACCTTTGGGCCCAAATGCGAGGTCACGTCGTGGGCGCTTCATTCCCTCCTGGAAGGAAAGCGCGGAGAACTCGGGAGTAGATCCCCCCCCCCGCCCGCCGCCATGCAGAACAGGAAGAGAGAACACGCACACTGCGCACACAACGGCCCCCCACACACACCCCCAGAGTCGGGAATCGAACCCAGGCTAGTCCTGCTGCGTGGCACGCGTGCTACGATCCGCGTTCGCCTTATCGCTCGCGGTGACTGCGATGTCGTTCCTGCTGCTGCTGCTGACGATGTAATTGACATAGACGAGCTGTGGCGTGTCACACGCTGCAGTCGAGGATGTTGTGTACATCACCTGTGTGGTGCTAGCACCACATGTGCGGTGAGGTGGCTGAGTGGTGGAGCGATCGCCTCTCACTCGGAAGCGTGCGAGTTCAAGCCCTGGCTAAGGATTTTCTCACCCCCCCCGGGCCTCGATAAAGCGATTCACCACTTTGTGGGGAAAGTCAACGATGGATGTCATCGCCCCCGACCATGGGAATGTGGAATTTCCACCGCTGGTTCAGGGCTGTAAACGGGAAATGAACATCAATACCCCGGTGCTGATTTCAGCAGCAGAACATCACTCGCTATGACCCTGCTCGTCTACGGCTGTGTGTGTGCGTACATATTGCCTTTGACAAGCGCCAGTGGACACGTATGAGTACATTAATTAACATATACAAAACATAATTGCATCGTCACGTAAGTAACATCATCGTCAGCCGTGGTCTATCCACTGCGGGATGACGGCTCCCCCACCCCGTATCCATCCCTCGCAGTCTTGCGATCTCCCTCCTGCGCACGGAGATGATCTCAGTCGCTGGTAGTCATTCTCCTTGGGCGCGTTCTCTACTTTGGCTGCCATTCATCCACCAGTCTCGACCGTCGACCATTATCATCATCATCATCATAATTATCATCCATCCTAGGCATGGCGTGACGCTTCCCGAGTTCACTTTTTATAAACAGTCAATAGGATGTCTCTCTGAGTTGTGATTGTTTTGCCACTTACAATTTGAACTAAACAAATCAATTTCATTTATTTATTTATTTTACAAACAGGAGGCGGGTTTTTGCCACATTGAGATATTTGGCCACCTGGAAATCTGTGCAAAAGAGCTTCATAGCTCATCGGATTCCTGCAGTACAAATACACGTTCCATTCTATTATTGCGCTACACGGCCTGCGATGTGTTCGTGAGTTAACTGTCAATGTCGAGCTCTGATGCTGGTCACGACGAGAGGGCTTCAGCAGAGAGAGAGAGAGAGAAAGTTCGCGTCGTGTCGCTGTTCCTCCTTCTCCGTTGAAGGAGCGCAGACTAAGCGTAGTTTGCAACATTGTCAACAGTGTGCGTTGCGTGCCCACAATCGCACTATTGTGGCTTGTGACTTTGATTGCCCATCTACGAAGGAGGTGTGCGCAGACGGTCAAAACAATACGCATATGTACGTTTGTATTCCGAACTGAAATCTTGATTTGAAGCTTTTGTGACTGCAGGAATTAATATTCTTTGGGTCTTTCGGTAAAGTCACGTAGATAGGTTCCAGTTAATAAAATAATCTTGATTTGAAGCTTTCGTGACTGCAGGAATTAAACTTTGGTTCTTTCGGTAAAGTCACGAAAGAACCAAAGAGTAATACAAAATTAATAAACAAAAAACTACGACGTTTCGATCGCAACACAAGCGATCGTCATCAGAAGGAAAAAAGAGCAGCTTCCCCCCCTCTTTTGTCCTCCTGATGACGATCGCTTCTGTTGTGATCGAAACGTCGTTGTTTTTTTTGTTTATTTTATTTTTATTAATTTGAACCTATCCACGTGAATTTGCCGAAAGAGCAAAAAAATATTCTGAAACTCTTTCTCGCTGCACGTAGCCAACCGTGATAATCGGAGGTGCTTGTTGCAGGTACATGTCCTGCGATAACATAGCACACCACAAGGTATCTGCTGCTGACGCTGGGTTGCCAGTGGTGCAAGAGCACAATTAACAACAACAACAACAACAACATTTCAACACGTGTGTCAATAATAACACTGCCTTAAAATAAAATAAAAATATTTCTAAAAGGCGACGGTTTCGGGAAATGACCCTCCTATGCTGTGAAGAAGGGCCATTTCCCGAAACGTCGCTCGTTATACAATTTTAGTTTAAGGCCACAATTGGTGGTTAGTTAAGTAGTCAAGTATGTAGGTAAACTCATGAGAGATGTAGTAAGGTGGGTAGGTAGGCTGGGCAGTGGTGAATATGTAGACGGACAGCTGCGTAAATATGTAATGACAGGAACTGCAGTGGCACCCAGAACTCACAGACCACGGCGGAGAGCGAGTGTCTGGATGTTTGTGGTGGTGGCAGCAACGTCGTCCTCCAGCAACAACGGAGGACAGACGAGCGACGCTCACAACAACGAGCGGAGCGCCGGGTAGCTAAAGCACAGCAAGTTGGCACAGTAGGGGGCACAGGTGGTGCATCAGCCAGTCGTCTCAGGCAGGCAGCCCATGGCGCCTGAGTCAGTCCCGTGACCTCCTGCCAGCGGGCGTTCGACACTTCACGTGGCCTTAACGTGCACATAGCCTGGCACAAGCGCCGTGGTGGCGGTCGTTGGCTGTTGTTCATAACCACGTGGTGGCCACGCTGCTGCACGGGTGCGTAAATCCATCGCCGTGGAGGCAGCAGCGAGGGTTGATGGGTCACACACAGATGTGGGCGAAACTCTCCTTCCCGTGGGCATCGAGGAGATGCCATGCCCTCGTCTCGCAAGGGGACAGCAAGAGTGGACTCGTGGCCATCTGTTTCCATCTGTACGAGGACGGAGCGTTGCTGCCTCCCTCGCTCGTGCGCGCGAGTTTGCTCCGGGTGCTCCGTTTTCCTCCCACTCATTGATTGGCTGAATGCATCGTCAAGTAAAACCCAACACCGCAAGACGCTCCTGGTGAAGAGTCGCACGACTCAGTGCGGCATTCCCGGATGAATGAGAAAGAAAAATAATCAACTCAAACTAAACGGTGAGAACGGTGAGAACGGACCTTTCTGTTAGGGGAGTCGAACTGCGAGTTTTAGCTCTCAAGGGGCTGCTGATCCTACCGCGTGCTGTTCGGCATGATGATGATAACGATGACGACGAACGTCGGACATCGCGCCCAGCAGCAACAACAACCGCAACAACAAGCGGTAAACAACCCGAGGACACATCACAGAGCGGTACAGCACAACCGGCAGCAGAGCTGCGGGATCTGGCAGAAGGAAGGAAGCGATGGGGCGGCGTGATAATTTATCAGCACATTGGCTGTTACGTAACCTCTTGAACCCCAAGACTTTGGCAATAGAGGTAGCGACCGGTGAGCCGCTCAGGCAACCGCGCGCACGCATTTAACATGAGTACGCACTGCACTCACACAATCACAATTAGACGTGTGCGTGCGTGCCATGTTATATTTGATTATTGTCATCACTCACACTTCACTGCGCATAACAGACTTTGCGTAATTACAAAAAAAACCAAACCGCCAAGCCCAGTGCATAAAGTGAGCCTCCATTGCCGGTGAGCACACACCCCCTTAAACGCGCGTGTGTGTGTGTGTGTAGCAGCGTGCATGCATGCGACGCACGTGGCCTAACTGTGATCCAGCATTGTGGGGGCGTCAGCGAGGGTTGGATCACCGCACAGATTTTTGTGAGACTCCCTTCAACCCGAGAGCGTAGATGACCTGTAAATACCCTGGCGTGTCAGGAGAGGGCTGTACAGCACGTGGGCTAATTGCCACCTGTGTCCATCTGTACGGGGATCGAGCGTTGCTCCCTCACTCGTACACGTGGGTTTTCTACGGGTGCTCTCGTTTTCTTCCTACTCGTATACTAATACAGTGATCCCTCGTTTATCGCGGATAATGGGGACCGGAACCCCTCGTGATTGGTGAAAATCCGCGAAGTAGGATTGGCCCCCTAGGAATTTCCGTATATGTGTGTGTGGGTACCAGAATGTTTAAAATATGTATATTTATACTTTATATATATTTTACTTAAATCTATTTCATTATAAAACCTTAATATTATACATTCACTCTCTCTCTCTCTCTCATACGATACGTATTATGGTGTTCTACACTCACCAATGACAGTAGTATCTTGAGACTTGACTCCAGTAATGACGACGACGACGATGACAATGACGATGACAATGACGACGATGACAGACCTGTGCAGTTCGATGAATGTGATGATGAATGATGATGATGATGGTGTTACTGCACAGGTATAATGAGGCCTTTAAATCAGTTCGAAAAATCCGCGATGCACTGAGGCCGCGAAACTTGAACCGCGAAGTGGCGAGGGATTACTTATAACACAACTCATCCTTAATTGGCTGAAAGCATCTTCGAGTAAAACCCCAACGGGGCTGCAGGACCGTCCTGATAAAGAGTCCTGCGACTCAATGCGGCTATCGTGGATAAATAACAATAAGTCAAGTAGCGCACACCTGAAATTGACTGGTACGAATACATTGGCGTATTCGCTCTCCCAACAGCTCTTGAAGAGATGGCGGCGGTGGTGGTGGCCGTGATGGGTTGGTGGATGGGGATTGGTTATGGGCGCCACGGCGGCTTGGAGATGTTAACTACCTCGCCTGGTATGCGGCGGAAGTCGTGGGTTCGATCCCGACCCTGACGCCTGGATATTTAGAGTTTGCGTGTCTCTCTGCCTGTGGTTGCGTGGATTTCTCTCCGGGTCCTCCGGGTTTTCCCCTCCACATTTAGAAACACGCGCTTAGAGTGTTTGGATGCTATGCATTTCCACGTGGTGAGCCACTTACATGAGCTATCATTTTGTGGCAAGGTCGCTTCTGCAAAAGAGCTGTATAGCTCAGCGGGCCTTACCTGGTAACATTAACAAAAACATCTTGGTTCTGAAGAACAGGTCTGTCGGAAAGACAGCGCTGTCTTTCCGACAGACCTGTTCTTCACCTGAGGACGGCTGCTTGCGTTGTGGCCGAAACGTCGTGAGAATAATTTTATAATGTTTTATTTTTATTATTTTATTATATCCCTTCTACGTGACTTTACCGAAAGAACCAAGAAGATGAATCCCTGCAGTCACGAAAGCTTTACATCGAAATTTTATTATGTTTTATTTTTATTATTTTATTATTTCCATTCTACGTGACTTTACCGAAAGAACCAAGAAGATGAATCCCTGCAGTCACGAAAGCTTTAAATCGAAATTGTATTATGTTTTATTTTTATTATTTTATTATTTCCCTTCTACGTGACTTTACCGAAAGAACCAAGAAGATGAATCCCTGCAGTCACGAAAGCTTTAAATCGAAAAATAAAAAAAAAACAGTTGAATAATTTTAGTTTAATCAGCACGCAAATGGTAACGTGGACATTGTACAGCCCCATGGTGTATCCACAGCCGGACGAAGGCCTCCCCACGCTGAGCGGATCGTGGGCAATATTTGACTCCCCCCAATTCACCACCCTGGTTCCTTGACGCAGGTGCTTAAAATGTGAATACTTATGACTTGTAGCGAATTATCTTGTACACTTAAACCTAATGTTGAATAGAGGCGAGTCGCAAATATGCCTTACGTATACAAATGTGTGCTTAAATTGTTGTTTTTTTTGTTGACATTCAACCAACAGTCCGCATGTCCCTTTGGGCATCTTCGTCTGACCGGACGTCACACGTCCTGTCAGCCAGTAAGCCAGCAAAACTTAAACAACAAAAAATCGTGAGAAATATTCTTACTTTTTTATTATTCTTTTCACCAAACTTAATGGAACGTTTACGCATATTTTTTGTGGGACGTTGAAGTAGTTACCACAGAATAACATCTGAAGTGGCTGAATGCGAAGATCCGAGGTCTCTCTTTATCCACCCCATCAAACAAACAAAACACGCAACACATTCGTCAATAGCCTCTTCACGGCATGTGCTATGAAGGGCCACTGCCCGAAACGTTGCCTATTATACACATGCGCAATAGTATCTCAATGAATGTCTCTTCTGTCGTTTCGCAAATACGTCGTCACTTTGTTGTGAACACCGCTCCCTGATTTGCACATCAGTTGTTGTTGATAGAACTTGTACACCACTGACATCGTAGCAACAGCAGCAGCACCAAATTATGTTTTTTTTTTAATAATCCGCACTAGGGGGCGTTGTACTTTACCAGCCGTCCATCGCAACTTGAAAATAATTTTGCAACGATTGCAAGTGACACCAAAAAAAGTAAACAATGGTGGGCTGATTTCGATTTAAAGCTTTCGTGACTGCAGGGATTCATCTTCTTGGTTCTTTCGGTAAAGTCACGTAGAAGGGAAATAATAAAATAATAAAAATAAAACATAATAAAATACAATTCTCACGACGTTTAGGCCACAACGCAAGCAGCCGTCCTCAGGTGTAGAACATGTCTGTCGGAAAGACAATGGTTCATTCAGACGCTGTCTTTCCGACAGCCCTGTTCTTCACCCGAGGACGGCTGCTTGCGTTGTGGCCAAAACGTCGTGAGAATTGTATTGTATTATGTTTTATTTTTATTATTTTATTATTTCCCTTCTACGTGACTTTACCGAAAGAACCAAAAAAATGGTGGGCTGAGTCCATCAACTGACGACATTTGAGAAGCCGGTTCAATCGCGGGCTCCTGAAACTTGGATTCGAACCCTGGCTCACAATCGTGCCTCTGCACTCAAAGCCAACGACGTGAGTTGTAGCTCTGAGCACGTAAAATGAGTGCGGCGTTCATTTACCTGTGTTTTTAGATTTAATAATAATAATAAAACACATACATGTAACGCGGTGTTCTTCTTTGCAAGGCCCGAGGGCCAGGTGCGGTTCTTGATGGCACTTTTAGTGCGGCCCTTGACGCGCGTTCTCCGGCAATACACAAAGAGGTTAGTCAGTTTAACACGTCGGCTTTCGCGGCCAGAAGTGTGGTCACCGCATCTACGCCTCTCGATATAAGGAACGAAACAGTTGGATTTCTCCACAAATCTGGCCGTCGCCTGATGAAGCTAGTTGTAATTACTGGCGAGACGTCGTACTCAGATTGTAAATGTTGTGGCGTGGCTCTCCAACACACCGGTGTTGCTGTACTAGTGACGAATTGGCTACGTTCTGTTCACGTGATGGCGGGTTTTAACGACACATTTATATATTTACTCGATCTCACCCAAAAAAATCTCTATTATGAATACACAAAGAGTGACAACGCCCACCACCACCACCACGATCATCGTGGTGGTGTGGCGGCCCTCAGGCTGATGATGTCTTATCGGCGACAGTACCCCCCCCCCCTCCTCACCCCCCTTCTGAAAAGTAGTGAATGACACCGATGTAAAGGATCTGGGAGTGGTGGCGCAGCGGTTAGCGCAACCGCGCACAGAAACCCGAGTTCGATTCCCGGCCACGGCTAACGTCGGAGTTGAGTGACTATATCTGAACGCTCCTGTCCCTTTCCACATCCACGCGACCAGCGTGGTGAAGTATGGCAAAACAGCCCCCCTCCCCCCCCACACAATGACCGACGGGGGACAGCCGATTATCCACTAGCGGATTGGCTTCGGGGGATGATTATCTTCATGCTAATGATTATTATTGCAGTACGGGCATTCATTATGATAACGCAGTGCTTAATTGACGAGGGGGCTGTATATAAAGTCATTTGCATATCGTTAACTAATTACGCTGTAAGACAAATATCAAACGAGCATAGGGGTGGGAGGCACTCGTATCCTGCTCACCCGCTCTGGGCTATTGGTGGAAATTCCACATTCGTATGGCGGTAGTGAGGATATCCGTGGGATAACCGCGATTCAAAACAGTAAAAAAACTACTTTTTTTTGTAATTTTTACCAGGTAAGGCCCACTGAGCTACGTAGCTCTTCATCAGAAGCGACCTGGCCGCCACAAATGATAGCTCCACGAAGTGGCTTATCATCATCATGTGTAAATGAAACTTTACACAGCGTGGTACTAACTTTACCGACCATGGAATCGAGCGCCGTTCGCAGCACTAACCAGCGTGGTGAAGTATGGTCACATAAACCCCATGACCTACACGGAGTTTGGAGGCCTCCATCCAGCAGTGGATTTACAGAGGGCTTTAATTTATTATCATCATCATCATCATTAAATTAGGTGCGCGCATACAGTTATAGAAAACTGCCTTCAATCGCTAAGTTGTATACTGTATGTGAGGACTGTTTTTTTTTACAATCCACGCATGCACATTATTTAGACATCCTGATGCGCATGCTTACATATTTGATCATGATGACTGCTACTGTCGCTGCTGATGAAAAGTGCTGCTGATGATGGCGATTAATATGTGACTGATGATGACGTGATCGTTAATTTGACGCTGCTGCTGCTGCTGATGATGATGATGATGACGAAACTAAATCCAACACCCCTTGATGATGATGAGCGTTAATGCTGCGGATTTATTTGGATGTCACGCAGAGCGGTATAACCCGTCGTGTTGGAGAATCGTCTACGGAAGCGGACACCACAGAGCCACCTCTGAGATCCCTACAATCGACAAAAAAAACGTGTTAAATCAGGCAAATTCTGGACTGGTTTAATAAACTTTATAAGTCTCATCAGATGGGCATGGCCATTTGGGGCGTTGAACAATACCAACATCACCGCACAATGGATCTTCACGCAGCCGGCTCTCATCATCATCATCACCAGCCATGGTCAATCCACTGCTGGATGAAGGCCACGCGAAGCCGCCGCCGCCGCCTCTTCTGGCAATCCTGCCCACGGCCGTGCTCTCGGGACGCGTTCCACTCGTTGACTGCCGCTCCGTTCTGAATCTCGACCCATGGGCCCGCGTCTTCTTCATCGAGCCGCGACGCGTCCTGCCCAATGGCAATTATGTTTGCTAACAGTTTTAAAGTTTTTTTAATTATATTTGTAAATTTCTTAATTACAAACTTCTACACATGGAGAATCCCCTTGAGATGGGACAGCTCGTTTGTGTGGCTGTCAATTGACAAGGACAAAGATCCCCCGTATAGCCTGACAGACTGTTGGGGCAAGTGCTGTTAGCGAGCACCTATGTGGGGAACGGTAGAACAACGGTTAGCGCGCTGCGCTACGAACCTGGCCAGACGAGTTCGATTTTAACTGAGCCTGGGCCACCCCCATGTCGACTCAGCCTTTAATGAGTTACCCGATACGGTTTGCAAACGCCGGGGAGACAAAGGCGGCCGAGCGTGGCGTTGGCCACTCACCCCCTCGTGTGCCGTGCCGGCCTTCGTAGGTGCTCGCTAACAGCACTTGCCCCAACAGTATTTTAAAGGCTACACGGGGATATTTGTTTTTATACATACATACAAACACATGCGTAATGCTTGTGAAATCCATATTGTGTATTCATGTCATGCGTGATTCGTAAGTTATACCACATTTCTCTTTGTTATGATTCTATTATACTATAGACTAGACATGTATGGCCTCTATACATTGTATATGATGTATTTATCACGTCCTTTTATTTTTAATACATGTTTTAAAATACATCGTTAATTCTAATTATATCCGTTTTCGGTTCCTGCTCATGGCAAGTGACGATTATCTGAACCGGTCCTGGGCCTTCCCTAGGTCGACTCAGCCTCAAATGAGTGGTGCGAAGTTATAACATCGCCACTAGGGAGACAAAGGCGGCCGGGCGTGGCGCTGGTCAGCCGTGCCGGCCTTCGTAGGTGTTCGCTCACAGCACGCGCCCCAACAGTCTGTTACAGGCTACACCGGGGATCTTTATTCAAATCAAATGAGTGCGGTGTGTAAACATCGCCAACGGAGAGACAAATGCGGTGGGGCGTAGTGCTGGCCACCCCACCCGCTCGTGTACCGTGCCCGGTTTCGTAGGTGTCAATTAACACGTGCACACGCAATTAACACGTGGACACGCAATGACACGTGGACACGCAATGACACGTGCACACGCAATGACATTAACCTGCGTGCGTTCTGTAATTTACGTGCTCCCCTCTCTGAAGAAAAAAACCCAAGCAGTTAGAGATCGCAAGCCTTGCATCCTATCTCCGTACATCGTTTGGCCTGCTCGCGTCGTTAAACAGGCGATATCGCTTGATGGGAAAATCCCACAAATTGCACGGCAGACAGCGCTTCGAGCGATCTCCGTCAATCATACTGATTCAGAGAGCAATGTGGCCGCGATGTCGTTTGCCACGATATGACTAAACACTGAACATTTTTAAAAATAATTGTACCTCTTTTTGAGAAGCGACCTGGCTACAAATGATAGCTCAACGAAGTGGGCTTATCATTTGGAAATGTATAGCAGCCAAATACTCGAAACGCATTTTCTAGACATGGGGAGAGATAGGCACGCAAACTCCAAACGTACAGCAGGCGTCAGGGTTGGTATCGAACCCACGACCTCCTGCATACCAGGCGAGGTCGTTAACATCTCGCCATCGCGACGCCCCGTACAATATCGAAATTCGATATACAATATCGAATTTCACGATATGACGATCACGATATCGGTGTCCCATAACGACGTAATTGTATTTCAACTGTTAATGAAGATGTTGTTGCTGTGTTTTGTATTTTTTTACATTTATTCTTAAACTGCAGTCGACTCAACGTCAGGCTGCCGCGAGACCATCGATCTATAACGCATACATGCCGTCAACATGTAATTGCCATCCCATCAATTATTTAGCGTGACAAACAAATACACATCGTACCGAGAAACAGCTGATTATTTTACGACTTGCATCGCTGAGTATGCGACGTCGTGGATGTGTTGTCAGTAAATTAAGATATTTAATACAAAAAACTCCGATGTAATCTATAGTTTAGCAAAACGCACGATACCATTATCGATCGTGGACCTTATAATATGAAAAAAAATATATCAAATTCTAGCCGTTCTCAATCAACTGCTAATTGAAGGTCACGCCATGCCATGTCGGTTACGGACATTTTGCGACCATACTTCACCGCGCTGGTCAGTGCAGCTCGATGGAGTCCCTGGGTGGGGGGGGGGGTCGCGTGGCCATGGTACCAGTGATGATCGCCGGGACCCGGAATCGAACTCGGGTCGCCGTATTCGTAACGCGACGCGCTGACCGCTGCGTCTCCGGTCACGTGGGTGGCTGACGTCGCAAACTCGAAACCAGCCGTCGCTACCCCCCCCCCTCAACTTAAACAAAGACAAAGATCCTCCCTCTCCCCCTATAGCCTGAACAGACTGCTGGGGCAAGTGCTGATGGCGAGAAGCACCTATGAAGGCCGGCACGGCGCACGAGGGGGTGGGTGACCAGCACCACGCCCGACCGCCTTTGTATCCCCAGCGGTGACGTTTACGCACCGCACCGGGTACTCACTTGAGGCTGACTCGACCTAGGGGAGGCCCAGGACCGGTTCAGATAATCGTCACTGGTGCTGGTATCCGTGAGCGTACGGTGCGAAAGAAGTTCAACACACACACACGCGCGCACGTACATACGCGGCAAACCGCGAATCCAGGGGTCACCAGCCGCCCCAACTTAACCACCCTCCGATCCACACCCCAACACCCTTCCCCATCCCCCGCTAATGCGATTAAGGCTACAGCTGAAACAGGCATTGAGGCAGACAGCATAATCCCATACAAATGTGCAGGGGGTACATTTCAGGGCAGAATGCTCTTTTGGGATAGTTGGCGCGCAGGTGCACAATTGGGTCGAGATGGGAACGCAGTTCGGTTGTGTGCGTGTCACTGTGTGTGTGTGTGTCACGCACTGCGTGTGTGTTTCACACTGTGTGCGTGTCACGCACTGTGTGTGTGTCACGCACTGTGTGTCTGTGTTACTCACTGTGTGTGTGTCACTCACTGTGTGTGTGTCTGTCGCTCACTGTGTGTGTCAAGTGTGTGTGTCACTGTGTGTGTGTCACTCACTGCGTGTGTGTGTCACTTACTGTCTGTGTCACTCACGGTGTGTGTCACTCACTGTGTGTGTCACTCACTGTGTGTCTGTGTTACTCACTGTGTGTCGCACACTGTGTGTGTCACTGTGTTTGTCACTGTGTGTGTCACTCACTGCGTGTGTGTGTCACTTACTGTCTGTGTCACTCACGGTGTGTGTCACTCACTGTGTGTGTCACTCACTGTGTGTCTGTGTTACTCACTGTGTGTCGCACACTGTGTGTGTCACTGTGTGTGTCACTGTGTGTGCCACTCACTGCGTGTGTGTGTCACTTACTGTCTGTGTCACTCACGGTGTGTGTCACTCACTGTGTGTGTCACTCACTGTGTGTCTGTGTTACTCACTGTGTGTCACGCACTGTGTGTGTGTCACTCAATGTATGTGTATCACTCACTGCGTCTCCTGGCCAAACTCCATTTGGCGGAGCCAGGAGACTAAATCTTTACCCTCGGGGCTCCTCCAGAAACAACAAAAAGCCACTACGGATGGCCATGTGGAATGTTCGAACACTCACTGTGGAGGAGAGGCTGCCACTCCTCTGCCGGGAGCTGGGCTGGCTCTGGCTCCTGCCACCATGAGGGGTGGACAGTCCTCTACTCGGGGCAGGAGACTGCCAAACAACAGGGAGTGGCTCTTCTTCTGAACAAAATAATGAAGGGGGTATGGGAACGTGGCGGTGAGGTGATGGGAAGCTGTAAGCCACAGGCTACTTTGGGCTCGCCTTCCCATCAACCAGAGGCGAGGAGTGGTGGTCGTGGTTATTTATGTTCCCACCGAAGACGAACATCCGTGGATACAGGTGAGGCCGATGAGTCAGATGCCTTCTATGACCTCCTGTCACAGGTGCTGGCTAAAGTGGCCCCTCGGGATAGAGTCGTCTTGATGGGTGATTTCAATGCCCGAGTTGAGCACCTGGTCTGGAGTGATTGGAAGACATGGGCCAGATCAGCTCAATAAAACGGTAGGAGACTGCTAGATTGTTGTGCAGCCCATGGGCTTGTAATTACCAACACACTGTTCCGGCATCGGCGCATCCACACAACATCATGGATGCATGCCGGGTCCAAGTAAGAACATCTGCTAGACTACATAGTGACAGAACAGCGGATGCTGGCCCATGTCCTTGACACCAGGACCTACCGTGGAGCTGATCTGCCCACTGACCATCGACTTGTCATCTGTAAGATGCGCCTGCCATTCTTCCACTCCGGTGGTGGGTGTACACCCAGGACCCCATTCAAACCCATAGTGGCATGGTCTCAACTAGCTGATGAAAGTTGCAAGTGAGAATTTCATCATCGCTTGCGGCTGGGGTTTCCATCGTCCCCTACTCCTCCTGATGTCGAGGGTAAATGGGCGAGGTTTAGGACTGTGGCTCATTCAGCTGCAATGGCTGCTTTGGGTGCACTGTCCAGACCTTCTCAGAGACCCTGGCTAACAGAGGAGGTGTTCAGGCTGGCTGAGTAAAGGCGACAGGCCCACTTTCATCGTCCACAACATTCCACGTCAGAGAATGAGGAGGCTTAGCGCAGCCTTCACTCGGAGGTTCGGAGAACCACGAGGCGCTGCAAGGATGGGTGGTGGTCGCGGGTTGCTGAGGAGATGGAGTCTGCCTCAATGGCCCGCGATCACAAATCGCTCTTTAATTACATCAAAAAATAACCTGCAGCACCACACCTATTATCATAATTCGGGGAAAGAACAGTTGATCGAATCTCTGACCCCCAGGAACAGGTTTGCAGATTTGCTGAGCATTTTTGTGAGGTCCTGGGGGAGGGGAAATTTCTTGGCCTGGAAAACATCGTGGGACAAAGTGGGGATGACCCTGCTGAGGCTGCGGTGCCGCAAATATTGTAAGCAGAAGTCACCCCCTGTGAGTGGCTGGCTGAGGTGCCATCTGTTGAGGAAGTACTGGAGACGATCCAGAGCCTGAGACCAGGAAAGGCACCGGGCAGAGATGATCTCCCAAGCGATATGCTGAGGGAGGGTGGCATTTGTGCACAGACTATCCTACATGACATCATAATAACAGTCTGGACCACTGGACGGGTTCCGCAGAAGGGGGACTGCACAGACTGTACCAACTACAGGGGCATCTCAATGCTCAGTGTGCCGGGAAAGGTCCTGGCAATAATTATTCAACATCGCCTTGTCAGGCACGCTGAGGAGAGGCTTGCGGAGCCCCAATGTGGTTTCAGGAAAGGGCGGTCCTGCACAGATGCCATATTTTCTGTCCATCTGCTAACAGCAGAGGTGTGGGGAATTCCAACAAGACCTACATCTCTGCTTTATTGACCTGGTCAAGGCCTATGATACCATCAGTAAGCCTGGGCTCTGGGTTGGTCTTCGTGCTTTCGGAATCCCTGACCCGCTGCTCACGATCATTAAGGACCTTCATGATGGTGAGCGGTCCCGGGTAAAACTACGTGGCCAGGAGTCGGAGCCATTCCCTGTTCACTTTGGAGTGCGACATGGATGTCCTCTGGCTCCGAAATGATTTAACATCTATTTCGACCACGTAATCCGTGAAGCCTTCAATAGCTGTACCAGAAGAATGTCCATCTGGTACAGATTCAATGGGAGGCTGATCGATGCCCAGGTGCGGTTAAGGGATGGCTCCCTATTGCTCAACCATGTTACGTATGCCGATGATCTCTGTTCACTCAGAGGAGTAGTTGGAGGCGCTGCTGCTTAACCTGGAGCTTGCCACTAAGAGGTATGGACTTACCATCAGCTCCACCAAAACTAAGCACCTGCCTGTGTATTTTGTACCATCGGACACTCCACCCCCACAACTCCCAATTGGTGATTGGGCAATTGTGGAGAGAGTGGAGAGTTTCCCATACCCGGACAGTGTGCTCATGACCGGCTCCGGTTTGACAGCAGATGTCTCACTCCAAATCAGTCGAGCGGCATTATCTTTTCGTCGGTTGCGTAACGCTGTGTGGAAGCTACCTGGTCTGTCACTCCGCACGAAGCTTCAGGTCTTCTCGGCCACAATCATTCCCTCCCTTCTCTACGCTTGCGAAACGCGGACCCCCCTAATGGAAGATCACTAATACATCCACCACTACCACTTACATCATCACTAATACATCCACCACTACCACTTACATCATCACTCATACATCCACCACTACCACTTACATCATCACTAATACATCCACCACTACCACTTACAACATCACTAATACATGTACCACTACCACTTACATCATCACTAATACATCCACCACTACCACTTACATCATCACTAATACATCCACCACTACCACTTACAACATCACTAATACATCCATTTACAGCATCACTCAGTCAATTCACCACCACCGCCATCACCATCGATCGTACCAACAGACTCGTCACCAGCATCACGAAGAGCGTGCCCAGTAAATTCACCACTCCCACCCACCCCACCACCACGACCCCTTCACCATCGCAAGTATAGCCAATATATTCATAACCCCATTCACCCACTCACCCACCCACTCACTCGGGGAACCCTCTCTCCCTTCTCAACGTGCAGACTTCTCATAGCACAAAGGAGTCTCAGCGAAGGGCAACTGTGGTTTGTTTGGGGGGGTGGTGGTGTTGCGAGAGAGGGGGGGGAGGAAGTGGCTGCTTCGCCATTGAGAGAGAAACTGAAATAAAGAGAGAAAAGAGCCGAGTGCTTGTTTAGGCTAAGCTGATTATGTTAATTAGCGACTAATGATATGCCGACATGACCTAAACCGACGGAGGGAGAGAGACGGAGGAGAGAGAGAGCGCAGTTGCCACCAGACATTTGATGTATGGGGGCGGCGATTCAAGAAGCGTCTCTGCCACCACGCCCTCACCAAACACGGCGCTGACCAGCGCGGTGAAGTATGGTCAAACAACCCCCGCCCGCAACCTCCGATTATCACGGCCGGCTACGTGCGGTGCGAAAGAAGTTCAACATACACGTGCATACATCCACCTGCGGATTATTTTCAAACGGCTGTAAATGATAAATGCCGTGCAATGATGCCAATTCAAGACTGTGGTTCTATTTTAGAATTATTTTATTTGATCAAATGTTTAATCTATGCCACTGCACACAGTAAAATTCACATTTGCGGTGAAGTGTGTTCGTCATAAGTTGACAATTTAAAGTCATTTTGTACCGTTAACAACTTTACATATTCAATATCGTGCACCCAATACACTTGAACAAAGGTCCCCCGTATAGCCTTCACAGAATGTTGGGGCAAGTGCTGTGAGCGATGAGCACCTCTGAAGGCCGCCGCGGCTGACCAGCGCCACGCCCGGTCGCCTTTGTCTTCCCGAGCGGCGATGTTAAAACTTCGCACCACTCGTTTGAGGCTGAGTCGACCTAGGGGAGGCCCAGGATCGGATCAGATAATTGCCACTGGTGTGTTGGCCGTGAGCGGGAATCGAACTCAGGTCGCAGGGTTCGTAGCGCAGCACTCCCACACACAACATTGTACAAAGACAAAGATCCCCCGTATAGCCTTCACGCTTGTACACACACGTGTGTGTACAGACATTCATTCTATTTAGGTGATCGGTGTCGCAGTGGTTAGCGCAACTGCGCTCAGAAGCCGTCCACCTGGGTTCAATTCCCGGCCACGGCTACCATCAGTCGCAAGCGTAAACTAGAACCCGTATTTGGGCATGCCCTAGGTCGACTCAGCCATAAATGAGTACCTGGTGCAGTCCGTGGCCACACCACCTCCTGATATGTATGTTGAACTTCTTTCGCACCGTACGAAGCCAACCGCGCTAATCGGAGGTGCTGAAATGTGATCTGCTCACTAACAACGCCTTACACGATAGGCCTTCTTTCTCAGTGGGCATATCTGTGACATAGATCTCTCTATATAGATGTGCGCTCGCGTTTGAGACTCATTGAATTGCGTACAATGCAGCGAGTCACTCGTTCAAATCTACAGGGGTCCCAGTATGGTTCGGCGCACGGAGACATCATGGAAAGTACTTTATCTCCAACTCCCTCGCCTGGTATACAGGAGGTCGTGGGCTCGATCCAGACAATGACGCCTACTTGCATATTTTGGGTTGTGCGGTGTTTCTCTCCCCGCGGTCGCGTGGATTCTTCTCCGGGTCCTCCGGTTTTCCCCCGTGCACATTCAGAATCAACATTACGCGTTTGGGGTGTTTGGCTGCTCTAATTCCCACGTGTTAAGCCACTTCGTTGAGCGATCATTTGTGGTCGGGTCGCTTCTGAAAAAGAGCTACGTAGCTCAGTGGGCCTTGCCTGGTAGTATAAAACAAAATGTTTAGTTTAGTTTACGTATGTAAAACGTACTCGTCAACACATTATTCGATGATGTTGCTGCGTTGGCAGTGGCGCACAAGCACAAACAACAACAACAACAAACTCCACACATTCGTCAACGACAGTCCGGCCTTTAAAGGAAAACATGATGTACAAATCAGATAGCGGTATTAATCGTAAAGTGACGACGTATTTGCGAAACAACGTAAAAGGAGGAGACGTAAATAGGAAACGTTTCGGGACATGGCCCTTCATAGAATGAAAATAAATGTTGCATGCACGAATACATTGTGTGTGCTATTAAGAAGAGCCACTGCTCGAAACCTCGCCTGTGATATATTTGAGCTCTCCCTCGATGATAAAGCCGTGTGTGTCTGTGTGGCTGATGGTGGTGGTGGTCGTGTCTGTGTGGCTGATGATGATGGTGGTGGTGTCTGTGTGGGGGCTGCTTACTGATGTTCTTTCTGATGATGATGATGATGATGGTGGTGGTGGTTGTGCTCGTGATGATGGCAATGGCGCCTGTGTTGCTTCGGATGCTGCTGCTGATAATGATGTTTGTCTTACTGCTGGCGCTGATGATGGTGAGCCAGTTGCTGCTGCTGCTTCTGCTGATGTATTTGTCGCTTCTGATGATAATGATGACGACGATGTTGTAGTGTTTGTTGCTCTTGATGATGTATTTTGCCGTTTTTGCTGCTGCCGATACTTCTACTGCTGATACCGCTGCAATCGCTACTAAAGTGTGTATTGCTACTGCTGCCGCTGCTGCTGATGATGATGCTGATGAGAACAGAGGAAGGAGAGCGAGAGAGGGAAGGACTCCGGGTGGTGCAGGATGACTCGAGTCCGTGTTCCGGGCAAGAGTTGGAGACTCATCAACCACGACCCTTGACCCCGGGCACGATCTCCCCACCGGACACGATCTCTTCACCGGGCACGATCTCCCCACCGTGACTGCTGCCACCAACATCACGACTCTACCTTTGCAATTACGACTCCAATTTCCGCCACTACCGCTGCAACTGCTATCGCGATTAATCCTGCTGCTGCTGCTACTATTACCGCAACGGCCTCCGCTACTACTGCAACTCCTGTCCCACGGCTGCAATAACAACTGCTCCTGCTGCTGTTGCTGCTGCAACTGCTACTCCTGCGACTACTATCCCCGCTGCTACTGCTGCAACTGCTGCCGCTACTACTACCGCAGCAGATACAACTGCTGTTGAAGCTGTTACATCTGTTACCGATACGACTGCTGCTGCAACACCGATTGGGGGATAACAACTGCCGGAAAGTTTAGGAAAGTCTCCCCGTCGCCCCTTTTAACCAAGCAAGCAACTCGCCCTGTTTCCAATCCCTCCACCCAAACTTCCCTCCCTCTCCCTCTATTCCTCTCTCCTTTGATCCCTATCCCTCAATCCCTCCACCCCCCCCTCTCTCCTTGCATCCCCCATCTCTCCATCCCTCCATCCCCTCAATCAATCCCTCCCTCCCCTCAATCAATCCCTCCATCCCCTCAATCAATCCCTCCCTCCCCTCAATCAATCCCTCCATCCCCTCAATCAATCCCTCCCTCCCCGCTCTCTGCCTCCCTTCACACCCCCCTAAATCCCTCGCTGCATCCATCCCTCCCCATATCCCTTCCTCCTTGCCATCCCCCCCCATCCCCCCTTACCTCCACCCCAGCCTTCCGCAACACCCCCCCCCCCCACTCCACCACCACCACTCACGCCGCCAGGAAATGGAAACCACTCCACCACCACCACCACCGCTGTCCGTGCCAGCGAGCGGAGGCGCGGAGCGAGAGTCACGCAGCAGCGCCTCTCCCCAGGGACCCCCCGCAGCCTCGGCGGGGGGCGGAGAAGCGACCGCGGGAGGAGCGGGAGGAGCGGGAGGAGGAGGAGGATCGGTAGCCAGGGAGACGGCGCTACTGCGCTCCCACGCTCACTCCATAAGTAGGGGGGGCGCCAGACCCGACGCGTTCAGCCCCGCGGAACTCGGATCCCCGCTCGCGGAGCAGCAGCCGCCGGCCGAGAGTCATCATCACCATCACCACCACCATCATCACCACCATCACAATCATCGCGGACATCAGCATCATCAGCAGCAGCATCAGCAGCAGCAGCGAGCGATGCCGATGCCGACTGTGGCGTCGAGTTTGTCACCGCTGGTGCCCGCTACCCACGCGACCATGCTCTACCCCGGCGTGCCAGCTCCTTACTCTGAGCACGCCCTTGGGCTGGACAGGTATGTGCGTATGTCGGTGTGTGTGTCAGTGTGTGTGTGTCAGTGTGTGTGTGTATGTCAGTGTGTGTGTCAGTGCGTGTGTCAGTGTGTGTGTGTGTGTCAGTGTGTGTGTATGTCAGTGTGTGTGTGTGTGTATGTCAGTGTGTGTCAGTGCGTGTGTGTCAGTGTGTGTGTCGGTGTGTGTGTATGTCAGTGTGTGTGTGTCAGTGTGCGTATGTCAGTGTGTGTGTGTCAGTGTGTGTGTCAGTGTATGTGTGTCAGTGTGTACGTATGTCAGTGTGTGCGTATGTCAGTGTGTGTGTGTGTGTCAGTGTGTGTGTGAGTCAGTGTGTGTGTGTGTCAGTGTGTGCGTATGTCAGTTTGTGTGTGTCAGTGTGTGTGTCAGTGCGTGTGTCAGTGTGTGTGTGTCAGTGTCTGTGTCAGTGTGTGTGTGTCAGTGTGTGTGTGTGTGTCAGTGTGTGTGTCAGTGTGTGTGTGTCAGTGTGTGTGTGTCAGTGTGTGCGTGTCAGTGTCAGAGTGGGGAGCGGTAGTGTTAGGGGTTAGCGCGCTGCGCTACGAACCCGGCGACCCGAGTTCGATTCCCGCTCACGGCCACCAACACCACGTGGCGATTGTCTGAACCGGTCGTGGGCCTCCCCTGAGTGGAGTACCTGGAGCGGTGTGGAAACATCGGGCGTGGTGCTGGCCACCCACCCCCTCGTGTGCCATATCGGCCTTCATAGGAGTTCGCTAACAGCACTTGCCCCCAACAGTTTGTTAGTGCTATACGGGGGATCTTTGCATTTGTGTATTTGTGTGCGAAAGTGAGTGATAGTGTGTGAGTGCGTGTGTGAGTGCGTGTGTGAGTGATAGTGTGAGTGATAGTGTGAGTGCGTGTGTGAGTGCGTGAGTGTGTGTGTGAGTGTGTGTGTGAGTGAGTGCGTGTGTGAGTGCGTGTGTGAGTGCGTGTGTGAGTGCGTGTGTGAGTGCTTGTGTGAGTGATAGTGTGTGTGTGAGTGAGTGCGTGTGTGAGTGCGTGTGTGAGTGCGTGTGTGAGTGATAGTGTGTGAGTGAGTGAGTGCGTGAGTGAGTGTGTGAGTGTTCGCTGACAGCAACAAGTGCTCTTTAACAGGACTTGTCCCAACAGCCTTGAAAAGGCTGTACGGGGGATCTTCGTTTTTTTCTGAGTGTGTTTGTGTTCATACGCGTGTATATATGTGCGTGCGAGAGACAGGGATTGCGCGTATCACCGTTTGTTGATGAATGAGTATCTATACGGAGAGCGGTGGTGTAGCGTTTAACAGGCTGTGCTCCGAACCCGACGATCCGAGTTCGACTCCCCGCTCACGGATAACACCGGTGACGATTATCTTCTCCCCAATCTTGGGCCACACCTAGGTCGAATCAGCCTCAAATGAGTACCCCTTGAGTGTGTGTAAACATCGGCACTCGGGAGACAAAGGCGGCCGGGCGTGGTTGCTTGACCACCCACCCCCTCGTGCGTCGTACCGGCCTTCATCGATGTAGCTCGCTGACAGCACTTGCCCCAACAGTCTGTTAAGGCTACACGGGGGATCTTTGTATTGTGCGTGTGTGTGTGTGTGCGCTAACAGCACCTACCCCGACAGTCTATACGCTAAACGGGTGATTGTGTGCGTTGAAAATTATTCAAGTGCTCTCTGTGATTCCACAACGAACACTCGAGTTGCGGAAATTACGACGCGGTTATTAACCCTGCAAGTACAGACCGCGGTCTGGACTGTGAACCTGGCCACATGAGTTCGATTCCCATCAGTGGCGAGTGATATCCGAGCCCACTCCTTTTACCAAGCAACCACCGCCACTGTTGACCGACACGGCGTGGGAAGGCCTTCATCTCGCCGTGGATTGTTATGAACTATGTCATGTACCAGGTAAAGCCCACTGAGCTATTTAGCTTTTTTTTTTAAAAGCGACCTGGCCACAAATGATAGCTCAACGAAGTGGCTATTCATGTGGATATTTATAGCAGCCAAATACTCTAAACGCATGATTCTAAATGCGGATGGGAAAAAACCGGAGGACCCGGAGAAAAAATCCACGCCACCACGAGGAAAAACATGCAAACTCCAAATATACAGCAGCAGGCGTCAGGGTCAGGATCGATCTCACGACCTCCTGTGTACCAGGCGAGGGAGATTACATCTCGCCACCGTGGCGCTGTATTCTCGATTTTATTTTAAACCTCACCCTCCCCCGGACCTCCGATCAGCATGGTTGGCTTGGTGCGATGCGAAAGAAGTTCCACATACATAAGTACATAAACACAAAAAGCAGCTCTTCAGAAATTAGTTTTAAAATTAGATCTTTAAAAAGTGAATAGCTCCAGAGGCTACCTAATATCGGAAGGAAGAGCGTTCCAGCCGCCGCTGCTACTAGGATGAGCGGAGTTTTGCGTGATGGTTTTATTCTCCTCGGCGAGATCGGCTAGGTATTGTAGTTAATTTGTGGCAAGCAACTTTGTGTGTGTAATGAGTACGCGTGATGATGGCGACACGAGCTCCTGCCTCTATCTCTACGGATCTCCCTCCGCCTCCTCCCCGATATCATCGTTTGCTCCCATCATCATCATCATCGTCGTCATCATCATCGTCATCATCATCGTCATCATCGTCATCGTCATCATCATCATCGTCGTCATCGTCATCATCGTCATCATCATCGTCATCATCATCATCGTCATCATTGTCATCATCATCATCGTCATCATCATCATCGTCATCATCATCATCGTCATCATCATCATCATAGTCATCATCATCGTCATCATCATTATCGTCATCATCATCATCATCGTCATCATCATCATCATCGCGGTGCCCTTTCTACCCGTGCTCTCCCTATCTCATTCCCAGGTCTCTCTCTTTGATTCAGGTGCATTTAGGATCAGCATTGTTTACGTTCGGTTTGATATTTGCGCAGATAAACCCCACTGGGTAACGAATGCTCATCTTCGATGGGGATCGAATTACAGAAAAAATGTACGAGTTGCTTATTATGCATACGCCGATTAAAACATAATCCCTTGCAACATTGTAATGCCAAATTCCTACATATGAACCTAATGGCGGGACCACGGGGTCCCATAAGCGGCTCTCGCACAAACTGCGTTGCGACGTTATTTTATGTCTGTTGAAGGCGAACGACACGGCAATCTATTCCTCTCGACGCGCTCTACACGATGCGCCATTTAAAAAAAAAGTTTTGTTTCTTCTGCGCATTCGTCCTCGCCGCTGCGCATGGACACGACACGACAACAGAACGATCCGCGCAGGCGGGTCGCGGCGTTCGTGTGCGCGGTGGGACGGAGTCGCCAAACATAAATTAGTTCAAATCTAGAATAAATTAGTTAATTACCATTTTGACTTCCGTTTATTCGTGACCCCGGGCTCCCGCCATAAGGTTCATATGTACAACTACATCTGTACACTATGGTGTGTGTTTCTATGTTAAAACAATGCATGTTTTTTATATATATAAAACTACATTCTACAGACATTACAGGATATTCCTGCAACGCAGATCAATACTACCCAGTAAACATGCAACGTTGCATGAACCGTTGCATGAACGTTGCATCCGGCCAGTCAACTTTGGTGAAACGTTGACACCTTTACTGCTTAGAATCGTCCACGTGTATACAAACATAAATAAAAATCAATGCCATTTGCCAATTCACTGCTGGATGAAGGCCTCCCCACCATTGGTCTGTCTCTGGGGGCTATTCGACCATACTTTACCACGCTGGTCAGTTCAGGTTGCAAGTAAGTTGGTTAGGCTCAGGACCCGCTCAGGATGATCGCTGGCCACTCGTGTTCACCGTGACCGCACATCGAGCTCAGATGGCCGGATTCAAAACGCACTGCGCTAACCACTGCGCCGACGCAATATCATTCTCGACGACAACATCAACATCATCATCAGCAGCAGTAGTAGCGTGACCGCGTGGGGCAGACTAGGGGGGTGCCTTGCCTGCCCTGCCCCCCCTCCCCCTGTTGGCCAAAGCTACGAGTTGGGGCACCCCTTGACAACCAGTATGAGAAATGTTTTCAACAACAAGCTTTCGTGAATGCAGGAATTCATCTTCTTGGTTCTTTCGGTAAAGTCACGTAGAAAGGAAATAATAAAATAATAAAGATTAAACATAATAAAATACAATTCTCACGACGTTTCGGCCACAACGCAAGCAGCCGTCCTCAGGTGAAGAACAGGTCTGTCAGACGCTGTCTTTCCGACAGAGAATTGTATTTTATTATGTTTAATTTTTATTATTTTATTATTTCCCTTCTACGTGACTTTACCGATAGAACCAAGAAGACCAACACATTTCATTTGAAAGCGCGGTTTAAATGTATTTTCATGAAAGTGCCTTTAATTTACGTTTATTTCATTTTGATTCGAGCAGTGACGTTTGGCTTCCGCAAATTGCGCCTGACCGATTGCCGCACCCCCCCCCCCCACCCGAGCTGATAAATGTCATTAACCACGCCACCGATCATCAGCAGCCGCGGTCCATCCACTGCTGGATGAATGGCTCTCTCTTCCCAAGCCTCCGCCATCTCTCGCGTGCCCCGAGATTGTCCGCGCCCATGTGAATGATACTTTACTGTGATGATATTGCTGCTGCTGCTGCTGCTGAATTGGCACAGTGTCAAGTCAATGTAATTTTTTGTTGCTTAAACTCGTGACCCCTCGCTGGCACAAATCGGCCAACCAGAGCGCCAGTGGAGGAGCACAAACGATAGCAACGCTCAACAGATTCGGTCATGATATTCCCTTTAAAGATATATATATAAAATAGGCGACGTTTCAGGCAATGGCCCATCTTTATATATTGACGTGCTATGAAGATGGGCGATTGCCCGAAACGTCGCCCATTATATATGTATTTATTATTGATATAATAATTGAAAACTGTGTTGAGTTTTATTGTTATAATTTCATATAAAATATACGGGTAATATACGAATTGGGAACACACGATTTCTGCTTGTCGCTACGTTCCTGAGCTATACGTCATGCTGCCTAAACACCGAGGTGTCAGAAAACGGCAACTATTGCCAATGAAACCATGCGTATGTACAGTACGTCTGTTGAACTTCTTTCGCACCGTACGTAGCCAACCGCGCTAATCACAGGTGCGGGGGGGGGGAGTTGGAAGGACACCAAACTAAACACACCAATAACAAAATGAATCGGGGAACGAGCGGTCGGTGAAGAATGAGAAGTCGTGTGCCTAGCGCTCGCTTCTCGAGCACTGCCCCATGCATGGTGAAGTATGGTCAAATAACACCCCATCACCCCCCCCCCCCAGCACGACGACGTGGGGAGGAGGCGCCTCTGATCCAGCGACGCACGTGTGTCCGTCGTGTTTCCCCGCTGGAGGGCAGCACACGACTCGCACGGTCACTGCTTGAGACACCGACTAGACCGGCGTTCTTAAATCATTTTTAGAGGGAGGGGAGGGACACTTTTGCCGATAAGACATCACCAGCGTGAGGACCGCCACACGTTTGAAACCACATGGGGGTTTGACAGCACGATGACGATGATGATGATGATGGGGGGCGGTGTTGTCACTCTTCGTGATTTGTCTTCTTGGTTCTTTCAGTAGAGTCACGTAAAAGGGAAATAATAAAATAATAAAAATAAAACATTCAGGTGAAGAACAGGTCTGTCGGTAAGACAGACCTGTTCTTCACCTGAGGACGGCTGATTGTCTTTCCGACAGACCTGTTCTTCACCTGAGGACGGCTGCTTGCGTTGTGGCCGAAACGTCGTGAGAATTATTTTATTGGTTTATTTTTATTTTATTATTTCCCTTTTACGTGACTTTACCGAAAGAACCAAGAAGATGAATCTCTGCAGTCACGAAAGCTTTAAATCGAAATTCTTCGTGATTTGACAGGGGCCGCACTAAAGGCCACCAGGGGCTATCCGTGGTCCGCGGGCCTTGCTATGAAGGCCACTGACTTATAACGGTACTTTGATGGCCGTGACTCATCATCACCCATCATCCAGCCGTGGTCGATCCACTGCTGGATGATGGAGGGCCTCCCCATGCCTCACAACGCACTCACTAGGCGCCTGCAACGCGGGACGATTTCGTCGCTCCATCTCTCGGCGAGTGTTCTCAGCTCTCGGTTGGCACTCACAGGATCGTGACATTCTGACGATGTTCTAGACGGGGCTGGGACAGCTGAAAGTGGGCATAATCATGAGCCACTCTGTTTAACACATAGTAGGCCTTCGCTGTCAATATAATCCATAATACAGGTTTTTTTGGGGGGTTAGATCACATAAATAGATAAACGTGTCGAAGCTAGTTGTAATTACTGGCGAAACGTCGTGCTCAGATTGTAAATGTTGTGGCTTGGCTCTCCAACACTATACAGCCAGTTAATACGACAAATCGTTAACCTTAAATACCCAGTCGTTTGTAAAAGTTGAAGGCGGCATAGTACTATGGTAATAGAGCAAGTGCAGAATCACTGAACCCGAATTGATAGCTTGAAAGCATTTAGCGCGGGGCCCTTGAAAGTGCGGGGCCCGTAGCATATGTAGCTACGTTTACTACGATGATAACCCGGCTCTGTTCCCGCCACTGATGTTAACCGCGACCATCTGGAGTCGAACTCGGGTGTGGCCTGGTTCGTAGCGCACTGCGGCAGCCACGTGGCCTCTGCCTCATACAAAGACAAAGGCCCCCCCCCCCTCCCGAATAACCGTGACAGACGTTGTTAGCATTATTCACCCGCGCTGGGGGAACACGACTCCCGATTTCAATACCCACTCGCGAATGGCATACATCGGTGACGAGTGTCTGACACCGGTCGCGGTCCTCCTTTAGGTGAGCTCAGCCTTAAACGAGTACCTGTGTAAATTTTGACTTAAAACTTTCGTGACTGCAGGAATTCATATTCTTGGTTCTTTCGGTAAAGTCGCGTGGATATAAAAATGAAAATGATAAAATAAAAATAATAAAGTATTTTTCAATAATTATTTTTTCATGTATTTTTTTTATTTGATTATTTCCATTTTATATCTACGCGACTTTACCGAAAGATCCAATAATATGAGTACCTGTGTGCTCACGGGTTAACATCAGAACTCCGAGGGTGGCGGTGGTAAAAACAAAGACAGCGCAACCTTTGCGTGGCGTTAGCCCAGGGGTCGTCAGTGCGAGATGTTTGAGTCCTTCATTTAAAATAAAATAAAAACCCGTCTCGAAGCCGCTTCTTTAAAGAGCCGCCGCACGCGACTCTGCAGCCGCGGCTTTTGGCGATCCGTGTGTGAGCCGCTAACACCATCCTATCGCGAATCTCTCCAGCCGTGTGTCATAATATTTACTCGCTAACCCCCTAACCCCCAACCACCCCTACAGTCTATGCTCGATATCTTTGCCTTTGTGATATCTTTGTCTTCCGCATGCATATACATAAGGACTTAGGTTGAGACTGTCCCGGGGCGCAATGACACACAGTGTAACTGGGAGGGGTGGGGGGGTGGGTGCCGCAGACACAAAGCGAGAGGGGTGACACAGACATCTGCCTCGGCTCACCAGGGCTGTGGCGAATTCGCAACAAGGAGGCCGTCAACAGCGAGCCCCCCCCCCCAGAATGAGCGCGTGACACTTGGCGTGAACGCTTCACGCGAACACTTCGCCCCCCTCTTCTCTCTCTCGCTCTCCCAAGAGCTCTTGAAGAGGTGGCGGCGGCGGTGGTGGTGGCCGTGATGGGCTGGTGGATGGGGATTGGTTACGGGCGCCACGGTGGCTTGGAGATGTTAACTACCTCGCCATGCTATGCAGGAGCTCGTGGGTTCGATCCCGACCCTGACGCCTGCTGCTGTATATTTGGAGTTTGCGTGTCTCTCTCTCCGTGGTTGCGTGGACTTTTCTCCGTGTTCTTCGATTTTCCCTCCACATTTTAGAATCAACAACATCCACGCGTTCGCAGTATTTGGTTGCTGCTCCACATTGCCACGTGATGAGCCACTTCGTTGCGTCATCATTTGTGGCCAGGTCGCTTCTGACAAAAGAGCTACGTAGCTCAGTGGGCCGTATCTGCTAAAAGTAAAAATACTATAAAAGTTTAGTTTATATGGGGGGGGGGGGTCGGTTAGGATTGGGTATGGGAGGTGAGGGGGTGTTATTGTGGAGGGGAGCTCGCGGTGTGATGGTGGGGGCTGTAGGGCAGGTGTGGGATGGATGGAGGAGGAGGCGTGGTAGTGGTTGAAGGTGGTTGAATGTTAACGCGCGCTCATGTAGAGAGGAGAGAATTACTCAGCACAAAATAAATCGTTGAAACAAGCCTGACGCTGCTGCTGCTGCTGCTGATGATGATACACTGAATGTCGAAACCAGTCCAAGCGAGTTTGCTGCTGGTGTGGCACCAGTGCTGCTGAAGATGTGAACTCGCAGAAGGGCGCTTGGCTTATGGGATGTGTACAAGAAAATACATAGAAATGCAACATTTGTATGTATGCATATTAATAGAAAATTGCACCGTACGTAACCAACCGTACTTATAGGAGATGCGGGGAAGGACAATAAACTGAACACAAAAAGCAGTTCTAAATAAATGAATTTTCAATCTAGATTATTTAAAAGTGCACAGCTCCAGTGGATTCCTAATATCGAAATGAAGAGCGTTCCAGACGGCCGCAGAAGCGCATCGCGACCCAGCCTCAAATGAGTAGCTGGTGCGGGGTGTAATCATCGCCGCTGGGGAGACAAAGGCGGCCGGGCGTAGTTCCGGCCACCCCACCTTCTCGTGACCCGTGCCGGCCTTCATATGTGCTCGCTAACATCACTCACCCCAACAGCCTGTTAAGGCTGCACGAGGGATCGTTGTTGTACATCTATAAGCCTATTTATTACGCGTGGCCGTGAGAGATGGATGGCTAACGTCGATGATGTGGTGTGTATGTGTGTAGCGGATTCGGTCCTGCCCAGCCAACCTTCACAGTGCTGCAGCCAAACGGACTGAAGAGGAGACCCGCTCCCTATGACCTGGAGTACAACGAGGGTAAGCAACCACGCAGAGACACGAGGAGAGCACTGCACTGGTGTAAAATAACAATAAGATTTGTACTCATTTAAATGGATTTACTTGTTTATCCAGGATAGCCGCACTGAGTCACAGAACTCATTTTGAGGAAGGTGCTGCTGCTACATTGGGCTTACATTTGTAAGATGTGTCCATCCGAATCAAGTGTCGAAGGCTCGCTGGCAATGTGGTCACGGGACAGACCCAGGTGCATTGGGTTGACTGCTGTGCCAGGCTAGGTGCAGGAGGAGGTAACGGGACAGAGCCAGGTGCCATGGGTTGACTGCTGTGCCAGGCTAGGTGCAGAAGGAGACCACGGGACAGACCCAGGAGCCATGGGTTGACCGCTGTGCCAGGCTAGGTGCAGGAAGAGGTAACGGGACAAAGCCAGGTGCCAAGGGTTGACTGCTATGCCAGGCTAGGTGCAGGAGGATGCCACGGGGTAGACCCAGGTTGCCATGGGTTGACTGCTGTGCCAGGCTAGGTGCAGGAGGTCATGGGGCAAACCCAGGGTGCCATGCGTTGACTGACGACTGCCAGGATGAACCAGCTGCGCCCCCTGTACACAAACGGAGAGACTCGCGCGCACCACGCAAAGTCCCTCGTGCGAAGGCAGGCTACCCCGACCAGCTCACGCCAAACGACTCCCCCACCCCCCACTCCACCCCAGGTCCCATCGTGAAAACCCCGCGGCGAATCTTCACCAACAGCCGCGAGCGATGGCGTCAGCAGAACGTGAACGGCGCGTTCGCCGACCTGCGCAAGCTCATCCCGACTCACCCGCCCGACAAGAAGCTGAGCAAGAACGAGATCCTGAGACTCGCCATGCGCTACATCACCTTCCTCGACCGCCTCCTGCGCGACCAGTCCGCGGGTCAAACCGGGCCCTCCATTGCGCACGGGTCCGGGAACGGCCTGATGACGATGGGTGGCGGCGGAGGGATCAACCAGATCACCTCCACTTCCTCCTCCTCGCCACCGCCGCCGCCGCTGCTGCAGCCGGGATCGAACCGGGACGTGCGCGGCTCGATGGTGGATGACGCGGCGGCTGCGGCTGCGGGGAGGGACGACGAAGCGTCGGAGGACGTGGCGTCGCCCTGGTCGAGCTGCGGCAGCTGCTGCGACGGTGGGACGGGGTCGCCGGGGAGTTTGTGCGACGAGAGGAGTCAGCATCAACACCAGCGGTGACCTCCTCCTCCACCACCAGCACCAGCACCACCATCGTCATCATCATCAGCAGCGTCGTCAGCCGTGATATATCCACTGCTGGATGAAGGACTCACAATTGACTACACCAACACGCACGGTCGCGCGGTGCGCCTTTGGTTGCATCCGCAAATTAATGAACGGATGAATGAATACTGCAACAATAACAACAACAGCAATTGCCGTCAATCGTCACTAATTGGTGGTGACGTCACCGCGGCGCTTGTGCCAGGCTAGGTTTACATTGGCCATAAAGAAGTAAATACAATGGTACACGTAAAAAAAAAATACACAGACACGTGGCTTTAACAGAGCTACGGCGAGGGGAAGCTAGTTTCGGGCCTTTGAATGGCCCATGCATACAGGGGATTTCATGAAAGGATAGGGTACGCAAATACAGAGCAGAATGTGGAGGAGGATAGGGTAAACGAATTGGAGGTTGGGAATAGAACGTGCAGGAAAGGGTAGCTGTGGACAAGGGCGCTACAGTGGCGAGATGTTAACTCCCTCGCCTGGTATGCCGGAGGTCGTGGGTTCGATCCCGACCCTGGCGCCTGCTGCTGTATATTTGGAGTTTGCATCTTCTCACCGTGGCTGCGTGGATTTTTGTCCGGGTCCACCAGTTTTTTTCCCCTCCACATTTATAAACACGCCTTTCGAGTATTTGGCTGCTGCTATACATTTCCACGTGATAAGCCACGTCGTTGATCTATCATGTGTGGCCGGGTCACTTCCGAAAAACAGCTCAGTGGGCATTATCTGGTAACATGAAAAAAATGTTTAGTTTAGATGCTCGGAAGAGGAGGAGGTGGTGGTGGGTGGAACACATGTGCAGGGTGGAGGAGGAGGGCCTGCTCACTGACACCACGCGTTACAGTGGCACCCAGAGGCTGCAAGTCGGAAGACCCAACCCCTAGACGGTGGCGACGATGATCAAGGCTGTAAGAGTGGTCCTTGGAGGATTGGGGTATTGACTTTGACAACTCCTACGTGAGCTAGCAGAAGGGAGCACGCTCTGGCGAGAGGTACGGAGAGCATCGACTGCATTGGCAACTTGAAAAGGTCCGATGTACGTATCCACAAAAGCCTCACGGAGTCTCAAGACGAGGGTCCTGCCTGGGCACATTTGTGACGATTTCCCTTTTGTCTGCGTGCTCGGAGAAGTTTCACCGCGCACAGCAAGGGGATGCCACTCAAAGGTCCGCACGTAACGGGTTCATGAGCCCACTTGCTGTTCTGCACTTCCGCCTTTTGGCCACCTCGCATCTCATCCGGGTGGGAGTCTAACATGCATCTCGAGGTCATCCACTGACCCCTTGCTTCCAAAGCGCTGCATCACAGGCGTACGTGCGTCTCATCCTCTCAGCACAACCTACATGCCACAGTAACGTGGAATTTCCTCCACTGGCTTTGAGGACACGTAATGAAATGAGCGCGACTCCAGGCTCAGCTGAGCACAAGAAACACTTTTTGACTTTGCCAACACAGTGTTTTCCCCATATGGACAGACCGGTCCTTGCCATGATAATGTGGAATTTTCACTTTTAGCGAGCAAATCCGCAGCGGTGTATTTTGTAATAAATGTGTCAATATAATGAGTGTTGTTTTGGCTAATCACGGATCGTGTATTATATGCTGTGTATATATATACAGTACTGTATTGTCATTTATACAGTACCTGTATACATTTTTGCATGTGTGTGCGTGTATGTATGTATGTGTGGGAATGTGTATTTGTTTGTAAGCTTCTAACGATTGCAGGATTCATTATTTATTGATCTCGTTTTGCGCGTTTCGTTTGTGTTTTTTTCCGTAAATTCGATTCCCATTTTAATCTCACGACAACATTTTGATCGCCCCATCTACCTATACGCACGTAACGTTCGACAAATGTTTTGCTAATTGTTGAGCCATGAGCAACAACCACGCTGGTCCGTTCACGTTGGAATAAGGTTTGCTGGGGCGACTCAGGACCGGCTACAGATGATCGACCACTCGCCACTGACGTGATGATGTTGGCCGTGGCCTTCTAGCCAACTTCGATGCCCGAACGCATCAGGCAGGGGATCGGCAACCTGCGACACCGGAGCCACACGCGGTGGCTCTTGAAGGACTGCAGCTGCGGCTCTTGAAATTCGAAAAAAAGGCTCTTATTGTGATTTTGGTTGCCGAACCCTGACCATGGAAGTCCAGTTTACCATGGGAGTCCAGTTCATCATGGGAGTCCAATTTACCATGGGAATCCAGTTTACCATGGAAGTCCAGTTTACCATGGAAGTCCAGTTCACCGTGGGAATCTAGTTTACCATGGAAGTCCAGTTTACCATGGGAGTCCAGTTCATCATGGGAGTCCAGTTTACCATGGGAGTCCAGTTTACCATGGGAGTCTAGTTCACCATGGAAGTCCAGTTCACCATGGAAGTCCAGTTTACCATGGAAGTCCAGTTCACCGTGGGAGTCCAGTTTACCATGGAAGTCCAGTTCACCATGGAAGTCCAGTTTACCATGGAAGTCCAGTTCACCGTGGGAGTCCAGTTTACCATGGGAGTCCAGTTCACCATGAGAGTCTAGTTCACCGTAGGCCAATTACAATCATAATCACAACCGAGCACTTGGGCTCGAGCAGCCGTCTCATCGCTCATTCGCACAAATCCTCAATGGTGCCACGTTCGCAACGGCCGCTCCCGGAGCATTTTAATCCCAAGCCGTCCTCCGCGCGAACGACATTTTTCAATCGGAATGATTACAACAACAACAGCAACAACAATAATTGTTTTTTTTGCTCGACGATGATTGAAATCGATGGGGGGGGAGGAGGGGGAAGTCGGCGTGACTCTGCGAGCGAACACGTGTTCGGTGGCGCACGCGATCAAAGGGAAAGGAGTCATCAATCATTGACTGGCTCGCGTGCTCCAAGCCTGGGCCGCCCACGAATCAGCTGTCCTCGTGTTTACCCAATACCCTCCATTGCAGGGATGTAAATGCACGGTGCAACTCACTGCGCGCACCTGCTGATTGGTAAACAACGAAAAGCCGCGCGTTTCGATTATATATATGCATAATTAAATACTCGGTGTTTAATAACACATCGGATTTTTTGCTGGATGATGGTCTAACTCTGAACGAAGCCGTGTCGGCCGTGTGCATTGTTTGACCATACTTCACCGCGCTGGTCACGTGCGGTTGGGTGCTACGTATGTGTGTATGTCGAACCTCTTTCGCACCGTACGCGACCACACGATTCTCTTGCGGCGGAATGCGGACGAGAGTTGAATTGAAGGGATCTCAAGACTAGTTTTGCGACATCTCCTTCCACGGGTCGCCGTCTAAACGAGAACGTCGTCACAACCCTCCACGGCGTGCAGGGACACACAGGGGCAGCTGGCAACTGTCGCAGGCAACTTGTAACAACCCCGCGTGGAAATGACTTCCAATGCTGGTCATACCCGTGCCGCTGTATCGTGACATCATCACGTGCGTTCGCAGTGTACGTTGCAATGCCTGTACTCGTCATTTTGCACGGTTCCATAAATATATCGTTTGCCATACGAAGCAGTTTTGACTCGTACTGCGCGCGCACGTGTGTGTGTGTGTGGCGTGTGCACGTGTACACCGATTATAATTGACATCCCGTTCTCAATCCACTGCTGGATGAACCCGGCCACCCGAGTTCGATCACGGTGGCGGCGAGCAACTTCAGTGGTGGTGTCCAAACACCACAGGCGGCGGTCCCTTCCCCAAACTTCACCACGACTGGCGTGGTGAAGTATGGTTAAACACACCCCCCACCCTTCCACTGCATTGACAAGGGCGCTGTAAATTGTTACTGTTCATTATTAAACTATTGAGTGTGTGGTGTGGTGTGTGTGGTGCAGTGTGTGGTGTGTGTGGTGTGTAGTGGATATGGTGAGTGGTGTAGTGTGTGTAGTGTGTGTAGTGTGTGTGGAGTCTGTGTGGTGTAGTGTGTGTGTGGTATAGTGTGTGTGTGATGTGGTGTAGTGTGTGGTGTGTGTGGTGTAGTGTGTGGTGTGTGTGTGTGTAGTGTGTGTGTGGTGTCTGTGTAGTGTGTGTGGTGTAGTGTATGTGGAGTGTGTAGTGTGTGGTATGTGTGTGTGGTGTGTGTAGTGTGTGTAGTGTATGTGGTGTCTGTGGTGTGTACAAGACGTGAGTTGATCATGTTTTGTGATGGTTCTGTCTATGTTGTGAAAAATTACGCAGTCGATACACAAGGAAACACACAGCTACACACATACACAAAGATCCCCACAGCCTAATACAGTAGATTAAATGACACCAAAGACAAAGATCCACTGTGTAGCCTTAACAGACTGTTGGGGCAAGTGCTGTTCGTGAGGAGCACCTATGAAGGCCGCCACGGCACACGAGAGGAGTGGGAGGCCAGCACCACGCCCGGCCGCCTTCGTCTCCCTCGTGGCGATGTTTACACACCGCACCAGGTACTCATTTGTGGCTGAGTCGACCTAGGGGAGGCCCAGGACCGGTTCACATAGCCGTTACTGGTGTCGGCCGTGAGCAGGAATGCAACTCGGGTCGCCGGGTTCGTAGCGCAGCGCGCTAACCGCTGCACCACCGCTCCTCCCCTAAATTGGCACTGAATAAAGACATATACACATTGGGGTTCCAATTCGACGTACAAAAACACCTCTCTGGCCTTTCTGTGTGCTGTGGCCATGCAACCCAAACTATGGACCATATCGCAAACCCACTGGTGCTCTGCGCTCCTTCAACAGAGGAGGAGGAGGGACAGCAACACATTCCTGCGGAGGGAGCTGGTAGGAACGTTGGGTTGCTCGGTCAATGGCCAGGGTCAACGGCGGCGTGGTGTATTCCGCAAATATGCCCGACTGTGAGGGCGGGCACAAGCCGGCAGTGAGTAGGTTAAACGTTGAGTTTTATAAGGGCACCACGGGGTGACCAGCCCCTCCCCACCCAGCCCCACCCTCCCCACCCAGCCCCACCCTCCCTACCCAGCCCCTCCCCACCCAGCCCCTCCCCACCCAGCCTCTCCCCACCCTCCCCACCCAGCCCCTCCCCACCCTCCCCTCCCCACCCAGCCCCACCCTCCCCACCCAGCCCCTCCCCACCCTCCCCTCCCCACCCAGCCCCTCCCTCCCCACCCAGCCCCTCCCTGCACGACGGACACAATAATCCGCTGTGGGCTGGTGTAACCAGGAGGTTCCTACCAGTAAAACGACACGAACTCTCTTTCTCTCTCGCTCTGCTGAAGCCCTCTCGTCGTGACCAGCGGCAGACATCAACGTCCAGCTGCTGGACCGCATTTCTGACAATAAACTCAAGAGCAGAATGGGCACGTCCCATTCGGAAATGCATCCTGTGCGCCGATCATTGCAGCTCGTTGTTGATCCCAACTGCGGGGATGAGGACTTCTGCCACGCCGTGCAGGTCTTGCGGATGGGGTTATTTGACCATACTTCACCACGCCGGTCAGTGCGGAGAGCATGGACGGGGCATGGAGTAGAGTACAATAGGCGTTGATGCACTGCCCTCTGCTGCACGCACCATGCAAATCGCACCTCGGCACAGCGCGTGGAAACGGTGGACTTTCTTAACAGGGTGGAGAGCAAGCCATAGCAGGCTTGTGCGTCTTGCATTCGTGATGTGGTGCGAATTAAAATGACAATTTACTACATTGATGCTTTAACATGGATATATATATACACACAGGGTGGCCCAAAAGTTAGGATAAACAGGATTATTATATTTATGTTAACGCATGGCATAAGGGTTATTTCATTTATGTTCATAAATGTTCAAACTGACTTCCATCAACATTCATGCATGATGCACGAATTCCCTTTAGAAATTAATTTATAACTTTTTTTTTAACATTCATCAATTATGTTTTGTGGCATCAATTCATTCACAGGGTTCTGCCTTTGTCGAGTTTTGTAAACGACGGATTTGTGGTGACCCCCACAGGAATAAGAAGTAAAAAATGAAGAAGTAAAAAATATATTAATAATGATAATAGACAAAATGTTAACTTAAAACATAAATAAATACAATCGTTTTACTCCACTGTTAAAATAAAACACATTCCTGCGGAGGGAGCTGGTAGGAACGTTGGTTTGCTCGGTTAATGGCCAGGGTCAACGGCGGCGTGGTGTATTCCGCAAATATGCCCGACTGTGAGTGTGGGCACAAGCCGGCGTGAGTAGGTTAAACGTTGAGTTTTATAAGGGCACCACGGGGTGACCAGCCCCTCCCCACCCAGCCCACCCCTCCCACCCCCCCACCCAGCCCCACCCTCTCCACCCTCCCCACCCAGCCCCTCCCCACCCTCCCCACCCAGCCCATCCCCACCCTCCCCTCCCAACCCTCCCCTCCCCACCCAGCCCCACCCTCTCCACCCAGCCCCTCCCCACCCTCCCCACCCAGCCCCTCCCTCCACACCCAGCCCCTCCCTGCACGACGGACACAATAATCCCCTGTGGGCTGGTGTAACCAGGAGGTTCCTACCAGTATAAACTAACCCTGTGTGTCCTGACTTGTGGGCCACGCTGTGTATCAGACACTGTTGAGCGAGATCTTTGAGTTGAGAGTGATTGTCTACTCTAAATGTGAGAAGGTGGGCAGCAGAGACGCACATAACAACACCGATCTGCCCCCCACGAGTTGGTGACCCTCTTTAAACGCCGTGCTGGAGAGGAGGAGCGGTGGTGCAGCGGTCGTCGCATCGCGCTGTGACACCGATCGTTCTGAGTTCCACTCCCCGTCCACATCTGTGGCGAGTGACAGCTGAACCGGTTATACTGGTAGGAACCTCCTGGTTACACCAGCCCACAGGGGATTATTGTGTCCGTCCGTCGTGCAGGGAGGGGCTGGGTGGGGAGGGGCGAGAGGGGAGGGTGGGGAGGGGCTGGTTGGGGAGGGTGGGGAGGGGCTGGGTGGGGAGGGTGGGGAGGGGCTGGGTGGGGGGTAGGAGGGGTGGGGCTGGGTGGGGAGGGGAGGGGCTGGTCACCCCGTGGTGCCCTTATGAAACTCAACGTTTAACCTACTCACGCCGGCTTGTGCCCACACTCACAGTCGGGCATATTTGCGGAATACACCACGCCGCCGTTGACCCTGGCCATTGACCGAGCAACCCAACGTTCCTACCAGCTCCCTCCGCAGGAATGTGTTTTCTGGGCCTCCTTTTCACCAACGCGTAGGATAGTGACCAGCGTGGTGAAGTATGGTCACCCCCCCACCCCACCCCCGCCACCAGGGCCGACACGGCGTGAGGACTTTATCTGAGAGTGGATTGACAAAGTTACGTAAATTATTACAATATTGAAAGTAAGGTCTTATTTTCATTTCAACAAGACAACACACTCCAATATGGCACTTCTACCACGGACGCAAAGCACTTCCATGCGGGGAGACAATCAAACAAAGACAAAGATCCCCCGTATAGCCTTAACAGACTGTAGGGGCAAGTGCTGTTAGCGAGTAGAATCTACAAAGGCCGGAACGGTACACGAGGGGGTGGGTGGCCAGCACCACGCCCGGCCGCCTTTGTTTCCCCAGTGGCGATGTTTACACATCGCATCAGGTACTCATTTGAGACTGAGTCGACCTAGGGGAGGCCCAGGACCGGTTGAAATCATCGTCACTGGTGTTGGCCGTGAGCGGGAATAGAACTCGGGTCGTAGCGCAGCGCGCTAACCGCCACACTACCGCTCCCCAGATACGTGCCCAGACATGCATACACCCACTCACAATCTCACCCATACACAATAACAATAACAGCCATTCCCTACGAAGTGGCGGCGATTTCAGCACAGCGCGTGTGCCAGGCTAGGTGCACTTTGAGCCCACGTGCAGTGCCTAAGGCTCGCTGCTTGCAGGAGGGCATGGGACAGACCCACGCGATATGGGTTGACTGAGATGACTGGCAGATGCACTGCCTCTGCTGCCTACTGCGCAAGCTGCTCCGCTCGTTGTTGTGAGCGTCGATCCTCTTGCCCCCCGTTGTTGCTGAAGGGCGACTGCTTCCAACTCCCCAGTAGCGTCCTTCACGAGCCGATCCACATCATCCTGTACCGCATCGGTCCATCTCTTCTCCAGCCTGTGCCGCGCCCGTTTAACCCCCTCCATCCAGCCAAACAGAAGCTGTTTGGGCATGCGGCGGTGGCTGGGCATGCGGGCTGCATGACCCAACCAACGCAGCCTTGCCTGCCGGAGGAGATCACTGATGAGACTGTGTCCAGATATTTCAAGGATCCGCAAGCCCCTCACACGATCCAGATCTGGTTAAACCCAGCGTGGATCGTAGGCGGGCCAGCCTGAATGTTTCAAACGGGCGCAGATGTTCTTTCAGAGGGGCACCACGTTTCGCAAGGACACACGCATGTAAACATGTAAACATGCAAACAATGTACATGTACTCAACTCGGGTTGCACGGTTCGTACCGCAGTACGCTAATAGCTGCAAAACCGCTGTATATACAACATTAATATGTGTGTGTGGGGAGCAGTATTATGAGTAGTGTATCTGTTAGGGCTCTGCGCTACGAAATATCTAAACCGGTCCTGGGTCTCACCTAGGGAGACAAAGGCGACCGGGCGTGATGCTGGACACCCGACTCCCTTCGTGTGCCGTGCCGGCCTTCATAGGTACTTGCTAACAGCACTTGCCCCAACAATCTATTAAGGCTAAACTGGGGATCTTTGTCTTTGATGTAAATATATATACACATATATACACCCAAGCACATACACTCGAATATACGAATACATACAAGTGTAGTTATATATAAGCACATATATGTACACACACGTACGTTTAATTTATAGCCTGCTGCCACTCCACTGCTGGATGAAGGCCTCTCTACCACATGTCAATGATGGAGGTTGTTTGACCATACTTCACCACGCTGGTCAGTGTGGGGTGTACACAGTCTGACAGACAACTGCAGCGCTACGCGTAATAACCGCATTCCAAACAAAGACAAAGATCCCCCATATAGCCTTAACAGACTGTTGGGGCAAGTGCTGTTAGCGAGCACCTATGAAAGCCGGCACGGCACACGAGGGGGTGGGTGGCCAACACCACGCCCGGCCGCCTTTGTCTCCCGAATGGCAATGTTTTTTTTACACATAGCACCAGGTACTCAATTAAGGCTGAGTCGACCTAGGGGAGGCCCAGGACCGGTTCGGATACTCGTCACCAGTGCTGCTATCCGCGAGCGTGGAATCGAACCCGGGTCGCCGGGTTCGTAGCGCAGCGGCGCGCTACCCTGCTGACTACGCCACCGCCCCCCACAACCGACAACTTGCGGGGGGCTACGTTCAGTTCGCGTACTCACAACAACAACAACACAAAACACAGCGTACGCTAACAAACGTGTGCAGATACGCGTGCGCGTGGACGCGCACGACGACACGAGCACACATCCTCCGCGTAGGATATTTTAAAAATAAAAATAAACTTGGGGGGGGGGCAAGGGCTGTTAGGCTGCCGTTGAAAACACGACGCTTGGCACGCCGCTCCAGGTGACCTCTTCGCTTGTGGCTGAGTCGACGGTTGCGATGAACTCGCCACTTGTTGGTTGTTTGGGAATCGAATTCGCGGTCGCCGGGTTCGTAGCGCGGTGCGCTAACCACCGCACTACCGCTACGTATACTGCAGTACAACGCACAGACACATCCGTGTAGTACGCACACACACACACGCCCGTATTATAGGATGCTGGATAACACTTATAAAACAAGTAAACACTTCCTAAGCTGATTGCTCTGCACGTGTCTAAGATGTGTGCACGTGTGTGGTTCAAGGTATGTGCGTGTGTGGCTCAAGGTATGTGCGTGTGTGTTTCAAGGCATGTGCGTGTGTGTTTCAAGGCATGTGCGTGTGTGTTTCAAGGCATGTGCGTGCGTGGTTCAAGGCATGTGCGTGTGTGGTTCAAGGTATGTGCGTGTGTGGTTCAAGACATGTGCGTGTGTGGCTCAAGGCATGTACGTGTGTGTTTCAAGGCATGTGCGTGTGTGTTTCAAGGCATGTGCGTGTGTGTTTCAAGGTATGTGCGTGTGTGTTTCAAGGCATGTGCGTGTGTGGTTCAAGGCATGTGCGTGTGTGTTTCAAGGCATGTGCGTGTGTGTTTCAAGGCATGTGCGTGTGTGGTTCAAGGCATGTGCGTGTGTGGTTCAAGGCATGTGCGTGTGTGTTTCAAGGTATGTGCGTGTGTGTTTCAAGGTATGTGCGTGTGTGTTTCAAGGCATGTGCGTGTGTGTTTCAAGGCATGTGCGTGTGTGTTTCAAGGTATGTGCGTGTGTGTTTCAAGGTATGTGCGTGCGTGGTTCAATGCATGTGCGTGTGTGTTTCAAGGCGTGTGTGTGTGTTTCAAGGTATGTGCGTGTGTGTTTCAAGGCATGTGCGTGCGTGGTTCAAGGCATGTGCGTGTTTGTTTCAAGGTATGTGCGTGTGTGGTTCAAGGCATGTGCGTGTGTGTTTCAAGGCATGTGCGTGTGTGGTTCAAGGTATGTGCGTGTGTGGTTCAAGGCATGTGCGTGTGTGTTTCAAGGCATGTGCGTGTGTGTTTCAAGGTATGTGCGTGTGTGTTTCAGGGTATGTGCGTGCGTGGTTCAAGGCATGTGCGTGTTTGTTTCAAGGTATGTGCGTGTGTGGTTCAAGGCATGTGCGTGCGTGGTTCAAGGCATGTGCATGTGTGTTTCAAGGCATGTGCGTGTGTGGTTCAAGGTATGTGTGTGTGTGGTTCAATGCATGTGCGTGTGTGTTTCAAGGCATGTATGTGTGTGGTTCAAGGCATGTGCGTGTGTGTTTCAAGGTATGTGCGTGCGTGGTTCAAGGCATGTGCATGTTTGTTTCAAGGTATGTGCGTGTGTGGTTCAAGGCATGTGCGTGTGTGTTTCAAGGCATGTGCGTGTGTGGTTCAAGGTATGTGCGTGTGTGGTTCAAGGCATGTGCGTGTGTGGTTCAAGGCATGTGCGTGTGTGCTATTGAAAACCATTCGGAGCGCGACAACTGAGGACATCTCAGTTCCGGCCCCTGTTGCGGCTAACATCATCTTCCGAGATGTTTGGCGCGCGTGGAAGAGTAGGCCAAAGACCCATTCTAGTAAGGGAGTGGGAGGGGACTCTCTCTAGAGTTCCTTGTAGGGGAGGCCCTTTCGCCCGCAGTGGGCATGAGCAAGCAGTTGCAGCGTTGCGCCTTTGCCCTCAATTGCCCGTATCGTTTCGTATGTGTGTGTGGATGCATGTGAATAAGCGACCGGTCCTGGAACTACCCTAGGTCGGCTTGGCCTCAAATGAGTACCGGTATCTGGTGAACGTTGCTACTCGGGAGACAAATGCGGCCGGCGGGATCTTTGCACATATATACACAGATACAAAGATCCCCCCATAGCCTTCACAGACTGTTGGGGCAAGTGCTGTTAGCGAGCACCTGTGAAGGCCGGCACGGCTCACGAGGGGCTGGACGGCCAGCAACCACGGCCGACCGCCTTTGTGGCGATGTTTACACACCGCATCAGGTACTCATTTGAGGATGAGTCGACCTAGGAGAGGCCCATGACCGGTTTACATAATCGTCACTGGTGTTGGCCGTGAGCGGGAATCGAACTCAAGTCACCGATATCGTAGCGCAGCGCGCAAACCGCGGCATGAATGGATTGATGAGCATGTGCTTGTGTGTCCGTGTATGTCTGTGTGTGTGTCCGTGTGTACATGTGTGTCTGTGTGTGTACGTGTGCGTCTCTGTGTCTGTGTGTGTTCGTGTGTGTGCGTGTATGTACGTGTGTACGTGTGTGTGCGTGTGTGTTTGTATGTGTGCGTGCGTGTGCGTGTGTATGCGTGTGTGTGCGTGTGTGTGCGTGTGTGCTTGTATGTGTGCGTGCGTGTGCGTGTGTGTGCGTGTGTGTGTGTGCGTGTGTGTTCCGTGAGTGGGTAGGGCGCTGGCGAGGCTGGCCCTGGCGATGCGAGTGCAGGGTGTGCAGGGTGCGATATCGCGGTTTTTTTTTTACTCCGGGGAGCCCGTGTCTGCTCACGACTGATAACGGGGGCGGAGGGAGAGCAGTGGTAAGAGGGAGGGAGTGGAGCAGGAGGAGGGAGGGGGAGGGAGGGTGGTGGAGGAAGAGGAGGGATGCGGGGGGGGGGATTCGGGGGGGGGGATGAGCTCCCGAATTTACGCATTCTCATCTTCACCCAATTGTTACGCACGCGCCCCGTTTTACATTTATATATATATACACACAGACACAGATCACCCGTATAGCCTCGAACAGACTGTTGGGGCAAGTGCTGTTAAGCGAGCACCTATGAAGCCCAACGTGGCACAAGAGGGGGAGCTTTGGCCATCACCACGCCCCGCCGCCTTTGTCTTCCCAGTGCCGATGTTTACACACTCTACCAGGTACTCATTTAAGGTTCATTCGACCGGGGGCAGACACGGAACTGGTTAAAATATTCGCCACTGTTATTGGTCGTGAGCGGGAATCGAACTCGTGCAGCCGATTTCGTCGCACAGTGCGCAAACCAACTGCACACACACACACACAGATTGACACACACACACACATACCCACAGATTGACACACACACACACCCACAGATTGACACACACACAGATCGACACACAGATCGACACACACACAGCCTCGATAGCCACGCGCACACACCGTTACACAGATGCATAGACACCGACAAAGATCCCCCGTTAAGCCTGTAACAGACTGTTGGGGCAAGTGCTGTTAGCGAGCACCTATGAAGGCCAGCACGGCACACGAAGGGGTGGGTGGCCAGCACCACGCCCGACCGCCTTTGTCTCCCCAGTGGCGATGTTTACACACCGCACCAGGTACTCATTTGAGGTTGAGTCAACCTAGGGGAAGCCCAGGACCGGTTCACATAATCGACACCGGTGTTGGCCGTGAGCGGGAATCGAACCCCCCGGGTAGCCGGGTTCGTAGCGCAGCATAGCGCTGACCGCTACTCCACCACCAAACACCGACACGCACAGGCCCACAGACACACGGACAGCCATCGTAGCGACATTGCAATCACGATCCACGTCGGCCGAATCATACGCGGCCGACATCAAAGTGCAGTCACACACGCGTGGTCACTCACGCGCGCGCGCACACAGACAGGGCCCTGCCCCAAACCATTGGGGCGCCGCGGTGGCTAGGAGATGTTCACTACCTCGCCTGGTATACGGGAGGTTCGTGGGATCGATCCCCGACCCTGACGCCTGCTGTATATTTGGAGTTTGCGTGTCCCTCTCACCGTGGTCGCGTGCGTTTTTATCTGGTGAAATAACAAATAGTTTTGTTTTTATCAGACGTTAGAGCGGTGTCCTTCATTGCCACTGGTGGCCCCTGGTGACCTTTAGCGCGGCCCCTGGTGACCTTTAGTGCCACCCGTGATGTGCGGCCCCCGACAATACACAACGAGTGACAACACCGCCCCACCGCCATCATCATCGTCGTCGTCGCGCTGATGTCAAACCCCCAGTGGTTTCAAACGTGTGGCGGCCCTCACACACTGATGATGTCTTATCGGCGAAAGTGTTCCCCCGACCCCTCTGAAAATGAGTGAAGAACACTGCGTTACATCATCCCCATTATTATTATTGTGAATTGCACGAGGGAGTGCGACTGCTGAGACTTTGTATCGGAGGCGTCAGCGCGCAGTGGGAACCCACGATAGCACTCCGCACGTGGGTTCCTCCAGCAGCGAAAACAACGATTCTGATTCTGTGTGAATCCACTGCTGGATGAGTGGCTTCCCACACCCCTTGCGGGCCGCCGCGAGGGCTGTTTTGACCATACTTCACCACGCTGGTGGAGCGAGTTGGTGAAAGTGAGGGAGAGGGACAGGGGCGGATTGAGGGGGGGGGGGGGGGGCGATTACCCCCATCGCCCCCCCCCCCCCCCGTTCATACCTCACACATTTTTATTGATATTTACCAAAGACAATACGTTTATACTGTTTGGTTCTTTCGGTAAAGTCACGTAGGTAAAAAAATAATAGATCACGACGTTTCGATCGCAACACAAGCAATCGTCATCAGGTGGGACAACTACAGAAAGAAACAACTACAGCAAGAAAAAACAGATGTAGTTCTCCCACCTGATGACGATTGCTTGTGTTGCGATCGAAACGTCGTGATCTATTATTTTTCTACCTCCGTGACTTTACCGAAAGAACCAAAGAGCATGGATTCCTGCAGTCACGAAAGCTACAAATCAAGATACAATACGTTTATTTTTTCATGACCCTATTTGTAACGAAACAAATTTTCCAGTTTTGGGATGGTTGCAAAGTCTGGCATCTGGTAATCTTCGCCTTCCTCATATTCTTCCTGGACATCCCCAGCCTCGTGTGGCCTCCCTTCCTGGCTCCTCTTCCTCCGCTCACTCCTCCCGTGTCCCATGGGCCATCGCCATCATCATCATCATCTCCACGTCCACTCCAGGGCCCTTCAATCCTGGCTCACCGCTTCTAAACCACCTCTTCCTAGCACTGCCTCTTCCGTTCTCTCTCTCTCTGTCTCGAATCTGTCGGTCTAACGTCGTGTTCTTCACTCGTTGTCAGAGGATGTGCCACTTTGGCCGATAAGACATCGTCAGTGTGCGAGGGTCGTCACATATTTGTGGATTTGACAGCAGCACGACGATGATGGGAGGTGATCTCACGCGTTGTCTGTTGTTGGGGCCCGCACTAAAAGGCCCCCAGTGACCCGCGGGGCCTTGCGATGAAAAAGACTGCTCGTGTAATGGAACATAACGCGTTGAGAGAGAGGTGTGGGATCAGAGGTGAGGGGCGGAGAAGGTGGATACCGGTAACAACCTTGCGTTTCAGTACAATGGACACCAAAGACAAATATCCCCCGTATAGCCGTTTCACAGACTGTTGGGTCAAGTGCTGTCAGCGAGCACCTGTGAAGGCAGGAACGACACGCAAGCGGGTGGGTGGCCAGCACCACGCCCGTCCGCATTTGTCTCCCGAGTGGCGATGTTTGCTATACACCGCAACAGGGAATGGATATCAAAGACAAATCTTGGCAAGTGCCTCTGTAGTAGTACTATGAACTATTTCCCCCACCCCCAGGTACAGCCCCACTGAGCTCTACAGCTCTTCTCCGGAAGCTACCTGGCCACAAATGATAGCTCAGTTAAGTGGCTTGTCACGTGGACATTTATAGCAGCCAAATACTCTAAACGCGTGGTGATGTTGAATCTAAATGTGGAGGGAATAACCGGAGGACCCGTAGAAAATTCCACGCGACCACGGGGAGAAAGAGAGAGAGACACGCAAACTCCAAAAAATGCAACAGGCGTCAGGGTCGGGATCGAACCCACGCACTCCTGCACACCGGGCGAGGTAGTTAACATCTCCTAGCCACCGTGGCGCCCGGAGTATCCGTAGAAAATGCTTATGTTTACTTGATGTGGTGTGCCGGGTGTAGAATTATTTTCCAGATCGCCGACCGGGCCGAATCCGGCTGGAATTAGACCACGTCGCCCTCCCACACGAGTGCATTTAAACAAGTTAGGGGAAAGCATGCATACGCATGGATTACGTGACGCGTTTCTCTTCGGAAGTACTCATTTAAATTATCAGTCTTGTGTCATGAAGAAAATGGGCCATTGCCCGAAACGTCACCTATTAAATGTTTTTTTTTCCCTCTCTCTGTTAGGGCCACACACGCAGTGGTACTGACGATTGTGTTGAGTTTGTATCGTTGCTAATTTACTGGACGGAAGCCGACCCGCAGCTGCGAGGACAACAGGCGTTTTCGTATTTGAATATACTGCACACGTACGTACGTACGTTGAACTTCTATCGCACCGTACGTAGCCAACCGGGCTAACGAGGAGCGCAGGAATGTAGTCGTTCGTGCTGCTCTGGGTTGCGTCTCCCTGACTTGATGGGCGAGGCCCGGGTAATAATAATCCGTCAGATAAAAGTGCCGTCACCGCAAACACAACTCTGTGTTGCAGGTTCGTTCACATTTGAGTAGCTAACTGGACATCTGCGGGAAAAAAACAGCTTTGTAGCTCATCGGATTTCTCCACCATGAATACATATTCTGATTCAGAGTCACCTTTAGATAGCTGTCAATCCATTCGGTTTAGCAGCCCGTATTGTTGTACATGGGGAATTGAGTTTTCAGGTCCATACGGCGTACAGCCGTTTCAATACGGGCCAACGAAAATGTGTCGATTAATTTGTGTTTCACCCTCGTGATGAGACTTTGTCGGATGGACGTTGAGATTTATAAAGGCATGGGGGTGACCAATAAGGTCTGAATTGATCTGTAAAACACATTTCTGCGGAGGGAGCTGATAGGAACGTTGGGTTGCTCGGTCAATGGCCAGGGTCAACGGCGGCGTGGTATATTCCGCAAATATGCCCGACTGTGAGGGCGGGCACAAGCCGGCGTGAGTAGGTTAAACGTTGAGTTTAATAACGGCACCACGGGGTGACCAGCCACTCCCCACCCAGCCCCACCCCTCCCACCCCTCACCAGCCCCTCCCCACCCTCCCCACCCAGCCCCTCCTCACCCTCCCCACCCAGCCCCTCCTCACCCTCCCCACCCAGCCCCTCCTCATCCTCCCCACCCAGCCCCTCCCCACCCAGCCCCTCCCTGCACGACGGACGGACACAATAATCCCCTGTGGGCTGGTGTAACCAGTGGGTTCCTACCGGTATAAGGTAGGGCACTGACGAGGAGTTACAGCTGGGCCCAACTCGTTCCGGGCGAATGTCGCAACGCAGCTGACGCGAACCCGAGTCACGTCGAGTCGCATTTGCGGCTGCGCTCATCATCGCCAGATCACAGCTCTCTGGGCCGGCGGTGGACATTCCACATTTCTATGGCGGGGGGCACGCGTATCAGCATCCGACGATCATCATCATCATCGTCACGCGACCTCCGACCATCCTCGTCGCAGCAACGGCAGCAGCGGCTTTTGGCTGCTGGCCATCGAACCAAGACGGTGGTAACCGTATCGCGTGGCGCTTCCAGACGCGCCGTCTGGAACGTTCTTCCCTTCCGAGATTAGGAAGCCACTGGAGCCATGCATCATCGAGATTGAAAACTCAATTATTTAGAACCGTGTTCCCCCAGCTCTTCGTATTCATATAACATTGTTCGATTCAAGGCACGTGTTACACTCCTATCTATTACCACTGTGACGGTGCTGTTTGTAGCTGGCCGCTTGACACACATATATTAAAGAAAACAAATCTAGAATGAAAACTAATTTCGTTAAAACTGCTTTCTCTGTTTAGTTTGTTGTCCTTCCCCCACACCTCCGATGAGCGCGGTTGGCTACGTACGGTGCGAAAGAAAGTTCAACACACATACGTACATGCTGTTGAACTCTCCGCAAAGTAGCGGCCGCAGAGGGATGATGATGATGATGGGGTTGAGTCAAACCCCGAGAACGATTGTTTCAGGGCGCTTTGTACGTTGACACCATCACGAGTATTGAACCCGCCGAATCCATGCAGGATTGAAACTCGTGCGCCCGTTCCTGTTGTGGGTCGAGTCCGCTGGCTCTTACCCGCCCGATCGCATCACCACGGGGGTGGGGGGGGGTGGTCTCGCCGCATCGTCAATCGCTGTCAAACCCTCAAGGAATGGAAAGAGTAACAAGTAAATAAAAACAACAACAACAACACACGCACCAACCTCCCCCCCCACCCCCCCCCCCCCCCAAGTTACGTTATCGCTGTCAACACGCAGTTTCAATTTGGGAACTCGCAAAACCAAATCGTCGATTCGCCAGGTGGTTCTTTCTCTCTCTCGTTACGATCGCTCGCAACTTCAATACACAGCGACACTGCCCGGCGCCTGTGAATCTGGGGGCGGGTGAGGAGGAGGAGGGGTGTGGGAGGCTACGGGGTTTGTCGCCCTGCCTGTGGTTTGTCATGCAAATCGACGTTCCCACACCACGAAGAAGAGGGAACGTGGGAAGACGGCCACTTGGGCCATTTAGTGGCCGATGTCCAAGATAAGATTGTGCCGGGGGTTGATGGTGGTGATGGTGGTGGTGGTGATGGTGATGGTGGTGGTGATGGTGGTGGTGGTGATGGTGGTGATGGTGATGGTCTCTTTTTTCTCCTGCCCGGACGCCTTGCGCCTCGTCATAACGCGATGGGGTTGGGGTTCGAGTTGGGATGCGAGTGTGTGTGTACGTGTGTACGTGTGTGTGTGTACGTGTGGGGAGCGGTAGTGTAGTGGTTAGCGCGCTGCGCTATTAACCTGGCGACCCGGGTTCGATTCCCGCTCACGGCTAACACCAGTGACGATTATCTGAATCGGTCCTGGGCCTCCCCTAGGTCGACTCAGCCTTAAATGAGTATCTGGTGCGGTGTGTAAACATCGCCACTGGGGAGACAAAGGCGGTCGGGCGTGGTGCTGGCCACCCACCCCCTCGTGTACCGTTCCGGCCTTCATAGGTGCTCGCTAACAGCACTTGCCCCTACAGTCTGTTAAGGCTATACGGGGGATCTTTATCTTTGTGTGTACGTGTGTGTATGTCTGTGTGTGAAGCGGTAGTGTAGTGGTTAGCGCGCTGCGCTATGAACCCGGCGACCGGGGTTCGATTCCCGCTCACGGCCAACACCGGTGGCGAATATCTGAACCGGTCTTTGGCCTCCCTTAGGTCGACTCAGCCTCAAATGAGTACCTGGTGCGGTGTGTAGTAAACATCGACACCGGGGAGACAAAGGCGGTCGGGCGCGGTGCTCCCCACCCACCTCCTCGTGTACCGTTCCGGCCTTCATAGGTGCTCGCGAACAACACTTGCCCCAACAGCCTGTCACAGGCTATACGGGGGATCTTCATCTTTGTTTGTGCATGGGCGTTGATTGCTACCAACCCAACGACCGCAGTTCCAATTCCGGGCCACGGCTAACGTCACCTGAAGCAGTCCATGCCACCTCTACTCGAGTGACGGATCGACTTTAAATGAGTTATCGTACTTGGCCCCGATGTGTAACCGCTCTCGGGTCGTGCCGGAATGAACAGTTGTCAATAGCACTTTTACCCCACGGGTCCGTACGGGCTTTGTAGCGGCACCTTTGTCTTTGTGGGTAAAGAGCAGGTGTATGATCAAACCATCAGGTTGTGTTCACGTCGAGTGTGACATCATTATGGTCAGCATCAGACAACAACAGCATATACAAATCATCATCGTCGTCGGAAGCAAATGCAATCATCATAATCAGCAGCGAAAGCAGAGACATACGATTGATCGTTATCATATTCATCCGAATCATCTCAATCAATCATCAGCAGACTTATCATCGTCATAGGTTAGAGGCACCATCATTATTTCAATGTAATTCATATGCAATCATTTAATCATCATCATCATCAGCAGCAGCATCAGCAGACTCAATCCATTATCATCTGCAGCAGTCGTTTGCCAACGCAACTGAACATCGGCCCCACGCTCAACGGAGTAGACAGACACACTCGACTTCAATAACAAATCAAGATTTAAAAAAATATAATCAGTCAACGTAATTTCCTGCTCAAATTAGCAGTGGGACGGTGATCGTTATCCGTTTTCAGCCATGCGCCAGTGGTGGAAATTCCACATTCCTATGGCGGGGGCAAGTATTAATCACAAAAACAAGTCCCGATGGCCAAATTGATGGGAAAAAAACCCCGACTTTGTCACATCTCGTAAGCTAAGCAGGCTTTAAGCCTGGATTGCGCTCGGATGGGCGACGTGAACAACAAAAACAACAGTCCATTACAAGCTGCTATGGGGGTAAAGCGGTGGGTAGCGGAGCGCAAATGCACCCACATCCATCGTTGTACCGTATTTCTATGCTCCCCGCATTCACCGACGCACACTGCCCAGCGCGGCGAAGTCCGTTCACGCGTACCCCCCCACCCACCCCCCACCAACGAACCACCAATCTAGCAGTGGATTGACAACAACACGTGTGCACACAAACACGAGCTAGAGAATGGGGGTCGTGCGGGTGTTGGACTATAACTCGGACGAGGCTGTACTCACTGGCGCTGCCGACTAAAACCGGATTTTTTTTTAAAATCCCACACTCTGCCAAAGCCGCCCAGGTCTTGCCAAATGTAATTAATGACGTGATGAATTACAGGCATTTGCATGCGAAAGACGCCGGTTTTGTTGACATATTGCTCTTAACTGCATTGGCCACAAGCTACTATTGGCACTCGGGAATACTTGGTTTGGCCCAATGAGTTTTGAGACAGAACCATTAATCTGTGTCTTTGTAATTGTATGTGTGTGTGTGTGCACGTGTGTCTTTGTGGATGCGTGTGTTGGCAAGAGTGGGGGAGCACAGGTGGTGCCCGTTCGTCAGTCATCTCAGTCGGTTAAACCCACAACACCTGGGTCTGTCCCGTGACCTCCTGCCAGCCGGCGAGCCATCAATACTTCACGTGATGGCCTCAAAGTGCACCTAGCCTGGCACAAGAGCTGTGGCTCTTTGCATGTGGATTGTTGCATCGACAAAAAAAGTTGAAAGATGGCGATGTCTTAAAAAAGTCCTTAGTGGACAGATGATGACTGATGATCATGATGATACGCTACGATACGATACAAAGCTGTGGGAGAGGTGGAGCAGTGGTGATCAGCACCACACTACGAACCTGACAACCTGAGTTCGACTCAGGGCCACCTCTAACATCGGTGCGGATGTTGGGTAGCCATCGAACAAAAACGGTGGTCACTGCATCGCCCTTTCAGCTGCGCTTCTGTGGCCGTCTGGAACGCTCTTCCTGCCGATATTAGGAGGCCACTGGAGCCTTGCGCTTTCAAACCATCATCTAGATTGAAAACTAATTTCTTTAAAACTGCTTTTTGCGTTTCGTTTGTCGTACTGCCCCCACACCTCCGATTAGCACGGTTGGCTACGCACGGTGCGAAAGAAGTTGAACGTGCATGACGTACATACTCCGGTGGGGAGCGATGTCTGAACCAGTTATGATCTTCGCTTTGTCGACTTGGCCTTGAACGAGCAGCTGATGTGGTGTGTCCATCGCATCGCCCCATCGGGTGACAATGCCATCACAACTCCGCGGAGTTTGTCATTTGCGCGGTTTTTGCAGAGGCCGCGGAAAACCCCAGTCAATCGGAGAGGCAACGGCAGCAGAAGGGCGCCGAATTCCTTCCTCCCAAGCTCTGCAGTCCTCTATGTATCACATTATTACCGGCCAACAAATGACACTTTAACTATCACGCATGCACAGGAACATATTCAGCTTTGAACCCAGTGACTCGAGTTTGAATTCCGGGGCACGGCTCACAGCCGAGCACGGTGACCCACGTCACCGACCCGCACCGATGAGGGTGGTGAAGTATGGTTAAACAACCCTTGACCGTCGTGGTGTCTTCAGAGCCCTCGTCCGGCAGTGTATCGACAAAGGGCTGTAAACTATTACAATGTCGTAGACGTGAATGCCGTACACGACTCGGCGTAAGTTGGAGTCGATTTATTACACAATGCGGTGGGAACGCAGACGGACCTGTAACCGCAAGCATACGTCGAGAAACACGTCCCGTGAATATACACTGGCAACAAATACTGCTTTTTAAAAAATATAACTCTCGTTTCGTTACAAAACGCGTGCGCAACACCACCACTAGGTTAGGCTACGGGAGGAGTTTACGACGACGGGAGCGAGCAGAGCACGGTTCGGTCTGAGCTTCGAGGCAAGAACGCGATTCAAACGAATGGTCTCCTCTTACGGGACGTGTGGTGGTGTTTTTGCGGCCGTTTCGAAAGTCGCTCCGAACACTTTCCCATCGACACGTCTCGCGCGAGAACCCCGCTCCAAGACGTCTGCAAGTTGCAGGGTGGGGGTGGGGGCCGGGCGGGGGGGGGGTCCCGTTCACCGCTGAATCTCAGAACGCGCAAGAGGCTCAACGTTAATTGGGGAGGCGTCGTAGCGCCGCTGTTTTTAAAGACGTCGTTACTCGCCGCGGAGAACCGTGACGACACGACCGCCGCCGCTCTACGACAGCTGGCGCCAAACTGTGCCACTCGCCCTGCCGCGCGGCCTTTTACTTCCGATTCCGTTCCGTTGACGCACGCGAAAAACTGACGACGTACACGTACGTCATCGGAATTGGAAGGAGTTAATCGCAGCGGGGAGTGGTGGTGCAGCGATTGGCGCACGATTCTCGTCTACCGCTTACATCGAGTGACATCAGAACCGGTCCTGGGAACACCACCAAACCCCCCCCCCCCTACAACTCCTCCACCTTCACCAACCCGCACTGACCAGCGTGGTGAAGTATAGTCATACTCCATCAAGCTTAATTATCTAGGAGAGCCACGCTGAGTCACAGGACTCTTCATCAGGAGGGTGCTGCCGCTGCTTCTACATTAGATTTTTATTCGAAAAGATGCTTTCAGCCAATCTGTGATGAGTTGCGTTTATTGTTTAGTCACGTGGAGAGGAAACCGGAGCACCCGGAGAAACTCCACGCGTCGAGCGAGCGTGGGGGACAACAACGCTCAAGCATCGTACAGATGGAAACAGATGGCGATTAGTCCACACTTGCTGTAACCACGCGTTGGGGAGCTTCGATTCGATCGGTGATCGAGCGCGTGGGGCACACACGTGGAGCGAAACGTCGCGGGCATCGCGCCGAACGGCAACACGCGGCGGCGGTGGCGGAGAGTTGATGCCGGTGGAGTTTCGTGGTCGAGATTCCTGCTTGGAAGAGAATCTTCACGTTGTGGCCGCCCCTTCTAGCCTCCCCCCCCACAACCTCCCCTCCCCGCTCACCCCCCCCACCACAGCCAAACCTTGCCTTGCCTTCCGTCGGGAAGGGGAGGGCATCATTCTCGCACGCACACGTAGGGGAGCGACGCGCCCCCCCTGCACCCCCGCCTGGCCCACTTCCCCCTCTGCTGGGCCAGGACACAGCCACCGTGGGCCCCCCCGCGGGGCCTCCGCCGCCGCCCGCCGCTGTGAGGGGCCGCGTCGCGGTCGGAGCGGCCGCCCCCTCGCCAGTTGGTGAAGGTGACCGGGTCGCCGTTGGTCCACTGCCAGCTGCCCTCCTCCTGCCGGTCGCTCAGGCCTGTGCACCGTCCGGAAGAGGCTCCCGGTTTAGAAATGTACCTTTTAAAAATACTTTATATTGTTTTATAAATATATATATAAGTTGTATATCCAGCTGGAAAACAGCAACGTTAAATCGGTGCCGTTGTGTGGCTCAGAGAGTTGGCACGGAGAGGATGGGGTCCTCCCATAACAGATGCCTCCACAGGAGAATCTGCCGCGGCATTCTTCCGGCCAAACAAAACCCACGGCACCGAACTCCACGAGAAGACCGCTTGTCCTAGTGTCACACACAAGACACCGAGAGACGGACACTCGGCTGGCTGGGACACGTTCTCAGAATGGACCAGGACCGTATTCCAAAAATTGCCCTGAGATGAACACCACGGGGCAAAAGGCAACCTGGATGAGCCGAGACCACTTTGTTCTCCCCGTGGTCACGTGGATTTTCCTCCGGGTCCACCGGTTTTTCCCTCTACATTTCGAAACATGCATTTAAGAGTATTTGGCTGCTCTAGATTTCGATGTGATAAGCCGCTTCGTTGAGCTATCATTGTGGCCAGGTGGCTTCTAGAGCTACGTAGCTGAGTGTGCCTTCCCTCGTAAGATAAAAACTAGCTTAGTTTTATAGTGTTAGCTATGGAAGGAAACAGAAACCCATGCAGAACAAGGGTAGGAGTCTACACACTTCACACGGGGATGCACTCGAGTTTGGAATCAAACCCGGGCCCTTCTTGCCGTGAAGCACCGTGGCGTTTACCACCGTGCCGCCACCCTGCCCGGCGTGCCTCGCTATCTCCGTGGCAGCTCGCCGCCGTCTGGAACGCCTTAGCCCACTGACGCACATTCGCAGCGGCGCTCAACATCACGCAGACCTCTAAGGGGGCGCTTCAAGGCCGCGCACACCTCCTCCCTCGCCTGGCTTTTGAGCGACGCCGAGATTGCCCCCCCCCCCCCGCGCCTCCGTCAAAGTCATTTATGTCCGTGAAATACTGCGTGAATAGCAGATTGCGTTATTATTATTGTTGTTGCATTATTATTATTATTATTGCGTTTGCTTTGTTAAATGACATTTAATTTTCCTTCCTTTATATTTTTTGTTCGTAAAAGAGTATTCGTGACGCTTTGCATTATTAGTTTTATCGTTTCCGACCGGTTCCCTATTCCCGTAACATTGCAGAGCACTCTTAATTTTAGAACTTTCGTGACTGCAGGAATTATTATTTGGTTCTTTCGGTTAAGTCACGGCTAAAGATAAAATAATAAATTAAATTAAATAATAGAATACGACGTTTCGATTGCAACACAAGCAATCATCATCAGGTATAATGAAATAGCGACATAAAATCTAACCAGAAAACTATAGACAGACATATTAGCAGACAGATATCACCAAGATACATAGCGGGAGCAACACAGGTAACAGAGAGGGGTGATCGTCTCTGTGTGGTGGCCTTAAATAGACAGAGGGGGGGGGCGGAGGCAGAGCACTGTACCGATGCTGGCCGTTTGCATCGCGACCGACGAAACCACGATCACGACCAAGCCCCGTAGCGTATAACACGCGGCACAACATACAGAACAGTCGCAGGACACACATGAAAAAATAGAGCCTAACAGCTTATTGGGCACCTTCCTGCTGAAATAAATGAAATATTAAATCTAAATTTATTTAGTGTTATTATTCTGCATTGGACTAGCTCAGGGGTCGGCAACCTTTCAAAGAAGAAGATACAATTTTTTTGGTCTTTGCCCAAAATAGTTTCCGATCGCCACATCACTCACGCAGAGCTACTTGTAGACAAACACAGAAGCAGGTATACAGCAGATAATACAGTTTGACTGTTGTACATCCTGTTGTCACCAGGACATTCCATAGTGACCCATTCCCTGCCATATTTAATCAATAATCTTTACGTTAAATTATGCTGAAGATTTAGGTTTAAATTTAAAGCTTTCGTGACTGCAGGGATTCATATTATTGGTTCTTTCGGTAAAGTCACGTAGAAGGGAGATAATAAAATAATATAATATAAATATAAAACAATGAAAATTATCACGACGTTCCGACTGCAACACTGGCTTTCACACCCGATGATGATTGCTTGTGTTGCCGTCAAAACGTCGTGATAATTGTTATTGTTTTATATTTATATTACTTTATTATCTCCCTTCTACGTGACTTTACCGAAAGAACCAAGAAGATTCAAGTTTTAGTTTTTTTTAAACGGCTGCCCGCAACAGGGACAGCCAAAGAGCCACAAGGGGGACGCCAAAAAGCCGCATGCCACTCCTGAGACGCGGGTTGCCGACCCCTGGACGAGCAGTGCACTCTGGAATAAAAACCAACGAAGGCCCGCGCGCGGTGTCGTACCGATCCAGAATGGCTGGCGGCTGCCAAAGTCCCAGAGCCAGGACATCTCCTCCCGGGACCGCACGCTCACCAGGGTGCCGTCGTGACTGTGGGAAACAGCGGACAGCAAAACGGTCGGCTTGCAAAACTTAACAAAAATAAGCCCTCGCCTCGCGGACGAACAACCAGCCGCGCCGCGCCTCCCGATCGCTCGACACACGTCGGGGGAATCTCTCTCTCTCTCTGTCTCGCTCTGCGACAGGCGAGCGTTGTTGTGCCGCGCTCGTTATATCTACGTCAACGGAGGGGATCGTCCGCATGCGCGCGTACGCAAGTCTCCTGCGAGACGTCTGGTCGGTATGGAAGAGTAGTTGAACTTTCTTTCGCGCCGTACGTAGCCAACCGTGCGAAGCAGAGGTGCCGGAAATATCACTTCCCAGTCATTGAAATGAAACAAAATTCCCAGGAATTATAGGCCAAATAATTGGTGGTTGCCAACCGGTGGTCCGCAAGGCCGCATGTAGGAAGTGGAGCTCTCTTCTGTCAGCAGTGGCCCTGAGCGAGCAGATGCAGGGCTGCACTTGTACCTTCTTCACCATCACAATGTTGTTATCTTTGTCTGCAGAACTCTTCCCACATTGCCCCACTAAAGGTGCACAATTAGCACGGTTGGCTATGTACGCTGCAAAAGAAGTTCAACATACATACGTACGTACAACGAATGTGGAGTCATCTGAAATGTCGTGACATGCTGCATGTAGTTTACGTGATCGAGTTCAAGATTGCGATTGAAATCGACTTTCGAGAGTTCGACTCCCAGCCACGGCCAACATCAGTTGGCGAGAGATGTGTGAGCCAGCGCTTGTGCTCACAATGATTACAATTACAATCCACTGCTGGGATGAACTTCTCCCCATGCCGGTCGTGGGGATTATCGGAACACACTTGCGTCGGAATTGTCAACCACCCCGCGCTACGAACCCGTTCACCTGACATCGGCGGGCGAGTGAAATCTGAACGTGTCCGGGGTTCCCCCACTTCGCCAAACCCGCGCCGACCAGCGTGGTGAAGTACGGTCAAACAACCCCGCTTGTCGACGCACGGCATAGGGAGGGGCCGGCCTTCATCTAGCAGTGGATTGCCGCGTGGCTGTAGATTATTATTGTTAATTATTGTGATCATTTCCTCAGCACACTGAAATTGACCACGTGTACTTGACCCGGTGTTGAGCTGCCCCCCAGTGGTGGAGTTTGACATCGCGGAATTCAGCGCTGACAAGGCAATTGCTGCCGTGTGATGAGTGTGCTCAGCCTCAAATGAGTACATGCTGCGGTGTGTCATCATCGCGACTAGAGAGACAAAGGCGGCCGGGCGCGGTGCTGGCCACCCAACCCCTAGTGTGCCGTGTCAGCTTTCACAGGTGCTACTATGAAGGCGGACAGCACTTGCCCCAACAGTCTGTTAAGGCTCTACAGGGGATGTTTGTGTGTGAGTGCGTGAGTCCATGTGAAAGCATGTGCGCGTGTGTGCGTGAGTGAGAGCATGTGTGCGTGTGTGTATGTGCGTGCATGTGAGTGCGTGTGTGTGTGTCAGTCATTCGATACATGACACCTGGTTCTGCGCCGTGACCTCCTGCCAGCGGGCGTTCGACACTTCTCAACGTGCACATAGCCTGGCACAAGCGTCGTGGTGACGTCACCGCCAATTAGTGGCGAATGGCCGTTGTTGTTGTTGCGTGCATGAGAGCGTGTGTCCGTGCGTATGTGTGAGCACGTGTGTGTGCGTGTGTGTGTGCGTGCGTGAGAGTGTGTGAACGTGTGAGCGTGCGTGCGTGTGTGTAAGCGTGTGTGTGAGTGCGTGTGTATGCATGTGTGTGAGTGTACGTGTGTAATAGCTGCTCATTCAGAAGAGGAGTTGGAGACGCTGCTGCTTAGACTGGAGCGTGCCACTAAGAGATGGGGCCTTAGCATCAGCCCCACCAAAACTAAGCACCTGCCTGGGTATTTTGTACCATCGGACACTCCACCCCCACAACTCCCAATCGGTGATGGGGCAGTTGTGGAGAGAGTGGAGAGTTTCCCATACCTGGGCAGTGTGCTCATGACCGGCTCCGGTTTAACAGCAGAGGTCTCACTCCGAATCAGTCGAGCGGCAATATCTTTTCATCGGTTGCGTAACGCTGTGTGGAAGCTACCTGGTCTGTCGCTCCGCACGAAGCTTCAGGTCTTCTCGGCCACAGTCATTCCCTCCCTTCTCTACGCTTGCGAAACGTGGACCCCCCTAATGGAGCATCTTCGCCGGTTGGAAACATTTAGGCTGGCCTGCCTACGATCCATCCTGGGTTTAACCAGACTGGATTGTGTGAGGAGCTCACAAATCCTTGAAAGATCTGGGCAAAGTCCCATCGGTGAGCTCCTCCGGCAGGCAAGGCTGCGTTGGCTGGGTCATGTAGCCTGCATGCCCAGCCACCGCATGCCTAAACAGCTTTTTTTCAGCCGGATCGAGGGGGCTAAACGGGCGCGGCACGGGCTAGAGAAGAGATGGAGTGATGTGGTACAGGAGGACGTGGAGCTGAGTGGACTTGCCGATGACTGGTACCAGCGGTGTCAAGATCGGCCTCAGTGGAGGAGGCTCGTGAAGGACGCTACTGGGCAGTTGGAGGCAGTCGCCCTACAACAACAACGGAGGGCGGAGGAACGACGCTCACAACAACGAGCAGAGCGCCGGGTGGCTAAAGCACAGCAAGTTGGTACAGCAGGAGGCAAAGGTGGTGCATCAGCCAGTCATCTCGGTCATCTCGGTCAGTCGACCAGTGGCACCTGCTGGGTCTGCCCCGTGACCTCCTGCCAGCGGGCGTTCGACACTTCACGTGGCCTCAAGGTGCACTTGGCCTGGCACAAGCGTCGTGGTGACGTCACCGCCACTTAGTGGCGAATGGCGGTTGTTGTTGTATGTGTGTGCTTGCGTGTGTGTATGAATGTGTGTGTACGTGTGCATGAGTATCAATGTGAGTGTGCGTGTGTGCATGCGTGCATGTGGGTGAGTGTGTGCGTGTGTGTGAGTGTGTGCGTGAGTGTGTGTGTGTGCGTGCATGTGTGTGAGTGTGTGCGTGTGTGTGAGTGTGTGCGTGAGTGCGTGTGTGTGTGTGCGTGCGTGCATGTGTGTGAGTGTGTGCGTGAGTGTGTGCGTGTGTGAGCGTGTGTGTGAGTGCGTGTGTGTGAGTGTGTGCGCGAGTGCGTGCGTGCGTGTGCGTGTGTGCGTGATTGCGTGCGTGTGTGTGAGCGTGTGCATGAGTGTGTGCGTGTGAGTGTGTACGTGAGTGCGTGCGTGTGTGTGAGTGTGTGCGTGCATGTGTGTGTGTGAGTGCGTGCGTGAGTGTGTGCGTGCGTGTGCGTGCGTGTGCGTGTGCGTGAGTATCAGTGTGCGTGTGTGTGCGCGAGTGCGTGCGTGTGCGTGTGCGTGTGTGCGTGTGCGTGTGTGCGTGTGTGTGTGCGCGAGTGCGTGCGTGTGCGTGTGTGTGCGCGAGTGCGTGCGTGTGAGTGCGTGTGTGTGCGTGCGTGTGCGTGTGAGTGAGTGCGTGTGCGTGTGTGTCCGTGCGTGCATGTGTGTGCGTGTGTGTGTGCGCGAGTGCGTGCATGTGCGTGTGTGTGCGCGAGTGCGTGCGTGTGAGTGCGTGTGCGTGCATGCGTGTGCGTGTGAGTGAGTGCGTGTATGTCCGTGCGTGCGCCGTGTCTGCCCTCACATCTGCCGGCAGCTCCGCTCGGCCTCGGCCCAGTTGGCGGACACGGAGGCCACGAGCAGGAAGCAGCGTCCCCCGTGGAGCGTCCACGCCGACGGGCACCGCCGCCCCACCGCCTCCTTGCTCAGAGGGAGAGAGAGACAGGAGTCATCACAACAAAGTCAAAGATTCCCCGTGTAGCCTTTACAGACTGTTGGGGCAAGTGCTGTTAGCGAGTAGAACCTATGAAGGCCGGAGTGGCACACGAGGGGGTGGGTGGCCAGCACCACGCCTGGCTGCCTTCGTCACCCCAGTGGCGATGTTTACACACCGCAACGGGTAGCCATTTGAGGCTGAGTCGACCTAGGGGAGGCTCAGAACCAGTTCAGATATTCGTCACTATTGTTGGCTTCGCGCACATATCATGCACGCGCACACACACACAACACGGTCATTCGCAAAGATCTCCCTACAGCCATACAGACTGTTGGGGCGAGTGCCGTTAGCGAGCACCTATTAAAGGCCGGCACGGCGCACGAGGGCGTGGCGTGGGCAGTACCACGCCCTGCTGCCTTTGTCTCCCCAGTGCGGATGTTTAGGCCGAGTCGAAATAGTGGAGACCCAGGACTGGTCATCATATTCGACATTGATGTTGGCCATGAGCGGGAATCGGACTCAGGTCACCGGGTTCATTGTGCAGTGCGCTAACCAATGCAAAAAGCTCCGTCCATAGTCAAACTGTAATTTTAACACACAAAGAGGTATCGTCACAAACACATCAACACACACGTGCAGATTTAGCGATACCACAATTCGTAATTCATTTGTGAGTTAAGACACGTAATGTTCTGGCCAGATTTGCGTCGTAAGACTCTCCACCACCCGTCATAGCCAACAAAATTCAACCATCACATTCGCAAGCTTCTAATGCAACCAAAAATTATTGCTTCAGTTCGCTGGCGAGTTGAAGCAACAACGATGCAGATTTGGCAGCAATCGGATACAGGGACTCCTCGACTTACGGACATTCGACTTACGAACTTTCAGAGATACGAACAAGCCTGTCTGTATGTCCAGTTGCCTGTTCGGACCGAGAACCGTAAGTTTAACCACTGCGGTGGTGGCCGCTACATCTGCAAATCGTGAAGAACCAGTGGCATCTGCATCTGCAGGAGATTATACAACTTTTAAAGCCATTCCCCCTGTTTAGTGTACATGCCGAACAACATGTTTGGAATCGACAGGAGAAAAGTTGAACTTATGAACAAATCGATTTGCAAACAGGCCTCTGGAACCTAACTCGTTCCTAAGCAGAGGAATCCCTGTACAACGCTTCGCTTGAAACTGCGCCAAACACCTTAAGGACAAAATCCAAGGAAGTCAGAGTAAAATCCACGTCTTCCTGGAATGTCATTCTTCCAGGCAATGTCCTTCTACTGGAATTTTCTGAATTCCGTCCCGAATTTTGTCCTCAAGACGCTTGGCGCAGTTTTCAAGCGGAAGGTCGCGTACCGAAACCGCTACATTTCTGCGCGTGAATTTTCCTTTAATTTACGGGGTGAGCTGAACCAATGGTGTTATCGGTGCGATAAACACTCGTGCGCACCTCCGACTAGCACGGTTGGCTACGTACGGTGCGAAACAAGTTCAACGTGCACACGTACATACATTGTACACCACGTGGCAATGTCATACGGTTCGCTGCGTCGACGTCATCTGTGACGGCACAAATTTGGCCACATCGTCACGTGGCCTAACCCGAAAATCAATTGAGAATTAGATACGACAATGTCTCAAAATTGTTAACAAGCAAAACAAAATCCTTTAGCAGTTCAGCATGGACACGCACTATTATTCGGCAAGATTACACATTTATTGACACAATATAATTATTGAATAATGAGCTTATTGCATGCGCGCGCGCCTTACCGTCTGTTTGGGGTCCCAGGCGTGCCACGTAACCCCGTCGCACTTGAACAGCCGATTGCTGTTCGGGTCAAAGTGCATGAGATCTTTCAGTTCCGGGGTACAATGCTTGGGAAAGGTGGATTCTGCGAACACCTAGACAGCAGAAAGGAAAACTCTTGCAGGTCAATCGCAGCTTATTTTATTTTTTAATCACCACCCCCATTGGCCATGCAGTTGTGCGGGATCCATGGTGAGGGCGGAGGGTGGAGGGATGCGTGATGTCAGCGTGATGTGGGTGACGTCATACTATATTCGGACAAAAACAAGTTTTGCTGGCTGGCGCTCAGGCGGGTGGGGGCAAGTTTGCAGTGACGTCATCATGGAGATGTGACGTCAACACCGCGCACTTGCCCGCAAGCCCCTCGCCAGCCAGCCAGCCAGCCAGCAAAACTTTTTGCTAATATAGTCTGATAAGTCACAAGATGAGAAGAGGAGAATGAGAATAGGTTAACCACGGTAAGGAAAATGAGTATACCTGTGTGTCTACGGAAGAAAGTTTTCATCAGTGCATGCAGCCTACAATAACATGGATCTTAAACATGAACAGTGACAAAGAAAATGGAACAATAACTTCATAGTGCAGGAACGCATGGAGAGACGCATGCTTGAAATGGCGCCAAGGGACAGAACAATGGACACAGGGGGAAGAAACAAATACAATCCGGAGGCATCACGTCGACAATGACACAAAGTAAATGGGCTTGGGAAGGACACCACAAGACAGGATGAGAGTCCACGGACAAGACTGGTGACAGAATGGCGGTCAAAGGAGAGAATGCACCAAAGAGGATGACCGTCGTGGATAAATGAAGTGATGAGATCAGTTTGTGTGCTGCAGTGAGATGGCTAGTGGCAGCATTGAACCATGAGGAATGGTGATGGCATGGGAAGGCCTTTAGCAATGGATTGACAGTAGCCGACGACGATGATGATGATGATGGAAATACAGTTGCGGTGAAAATGTCACAACTCAGTCGAGTACCGAGGCCTAACCTGTTCCTGGGAGTCTTGCGGGCCTGGGGCCGGTGCTGGTTTGTCTGCCTGAACAGGCGCCTCTTGTGCCGGGTAGGCAGCGGGCGAGAAAGGGAGGCTCTCGGGAGCCTGGCGGGCCCGCACCGACACGCTCGCCTGCGATAGCGCCGCACCGCCAACCGCTTCCTTCTCCAGACGCAGCGGCACGAGGCCGTGGTACTGCCAGGGGAATTCACGGCACAAATCCCTCGCGGAACGAGCGACACAAGCCCCAACGAGCACACCATGGCACAGCGACTTCACGCTTCGTGCGTCGCTCTTTCCCATGGCGGGGGGAGTTGGGCCACCTCTTGTGATACAGAAACCGCCAAAATAGCTTGTGAAGAACAGATGTCTCGCAATATCGGAAAGAGGGGAGAACGACGTGTAAATGCATTGTCTTGCGTGATGTGTGAAGGTTTTATTACTACACAACTCACAAAAACCAGGAATTTTAATTCCCCCAGAAGACTTTTCAATCTAGATGATCTAAAAGTGCATAGCTCCCAGCGGCTTCCTAATATCGGAAGGGAGAGCGTTCCAGATAGCCACAGCAAGCGCACCTGAAAGCGCGTGAAAGCATCGTACGTTGCATCGTTTGCGCAATTTTGACAGCAGACCGCTGTGGAGTTTGAAACTCCACAGGCCTGTGCAGGAAACCGCAGCCAAACGTTGAAGGCAACCAGAACTGGAGCCAATGATTGCCCAAGCTCTGTGGTCCTATATTTGTATGTTTGGCAAACTCCATCAATGAATTCCGCTACAGGACTGCCTATACACTCAATCAGCACCCGTACAGATGGAAATTAAACCACGTGTTAGGCCCCGTGTGGTCATGGGCCAGAATAGCTACCTTATCAAGAGGACAATCCTGGGAAAACCAGCACAGGTGCCAACCCTCGTCAACCCTACAGATGTAAGCATTAGGCTGCCATTTCGTCAACCATTTTATGTACATGTAAATATAAATGGATATTGCTATGACAATCTCTACGTGGTAAATGGGTTCAAAATATCGGCAGCCCACAGCTTCAACTGACTAAAAACTAAACAGTTTTTATTTTTATTTTACCAGGTAAGGCCCACTGAGCTATGTAGCTCTAATTGACCTGGTTATCACAAATGGTAGCTCAACCAAGTGGCTTATCACGTGGAAACGTATCGCAGTCAGACAGTCTAAACGCACGTTGATTCTAAATGTGGAGGGGAAAACCGGAGGACTCGGAGATAACGATAGGAGCACAATAACAAATACTCAAATGGTGCTGTTAGATGCCTGAATGACCATGAGCTTATGGCATTCCCAGTTTAAGTATACACGAATAATCCCTTTCATCAATCCGCTTCCAGATGAGGGACTTCCTCCACCGTGAAGATTGTGGGGGTTATTTGACCATACTTCACCGTGCTGGTCAGTGGGTATTGACGAAGGCAAGGACCACAGTCGTGGGGGAACAGAATCACCGGGACAACGAATGGCTTTGCTGCACTGCATCTGTACACAACAGCCTGCCGTGCATGACGGTCAGTCACCCCAACACTGTCCAGGCTCAACTCTTGCTTAGCTTCTGAAGTCTACTACGGAGGATGGAAGTGAAGTTCTGAGGGGAGGGGGGAGGGGGGTTCTTACCGTCCACATGACGTCCGTCTTGTTCCTGATGACGGAGGACGGAGGCACCTGTCGAGACAGCGCAATTGACTTCAGAATAATAATGGCAAGATGGTCGCTCACTCTCGAAGAAGGGAGGGAGGGGACAACTCAGAGGCACGAGGAGGCACCACAGACGAGCGGGAAGAAGGCAGCAGCTGTCACACGGTGAGCTGGCGGCCAACAATTTCCCCAGCTCTGCAGTCCTCTGTATATAGAGATTACGGTGTTTTCTGCCATTATTAAGTCTTCCCCATTCTGATCACGTTCGTGCACGTCATCAGTTTTTCTTACTCTACTTCTGGTTGCCTTCAACGCTTGCCCACAGTTTCCTGCACAGCGGTTTTCAGTGAAATTTGCGCAAGCGACGCGATGTACGATGCTTTCACGCGCTTTCAGGTGCGCTTGTTGTGGCCGTCTGGAATGCTCTTCCCTTCCGATATTAGGAAGCCACTGGGAGCTATGCACTTTTAAATCATCATCTAGATTGACAACTCACTTCTATAGAGCTGCTTGATGTGTTTAGATTGTTGTTCTTCCCTCCGCACGGTTGGCTACGTATGATGTGAAAGAAATCCAACAAACATACAACAACAACGGCCATTCGCCACCAAGTAGTGGGTGATGTCACCACGGTGCTTGTGCCAGGCTATGTGCCACTTTAAGGCCACGTGATGTGTCAAACGTTGGCTGGCAGGTCAGGGGACAGACTCAAGTGCCATGGGCTGACTGACTGAGATGACCGATGCCACCACCTGTGCCTCCTTCTGTGCCAACTTACATATTGAACATACGTAACTACATTTACACCATTGGAACCTCATTTGCCAGTAAAAAATGTGATAATTGATTTTTTACCCTTCTATCTGGCAACAAAACTGACACCTTTTTTTTTACAAGGAGTCAAGTTTGCATAGACCACAATACCTGCAGTCATAATGCAAACAAAAAACATAACTCTGATAATGTGCACTGTCCTTGAAGTTGATTGGTCCACACCCGAGACAACTTTCCTTAGAGCCTAGTCTCACATGGGTTGGACCAGATGACGCCAAAAGGCGCACAACTCAAAGCTCGGGTGTGGACCAATCAACTTCAAGGACAGTGCACATTATCAGAGTTATGTTTTTTGTTTGCATTATGACTGCAGGTATTGTGGTCTATGCAAACATGACTCCTTGTAAAAAAGGTGTCAGTTTTGTTGCCAAATAGAAGGGTAAAAAACCAATTATCATACGTAAGTGCAATTAAATAAAAATAAACGCACATATGTACACGTCATGGCACGTCTTCATTCCCATCGCGCTCACCACTTTGCCCGAGCCGATGGCGCGCAGCCGTGCCGTCTGCCGGGGCGCGGCAGCAGCCGGTCTCCCGGCCGCCACGTCGAGTTGGCCCGGCACGTGCCACGATCCTCCCCCAGCTCCTCCTCCTCCTCCACCGCCGCCGGCGCCACGACCGGGCAGCTTCTCGTGGAAGTCCGGCACGTCACCGCGCACCGACACGTAGCCGGGCTGCAGCGACTCCATGCGGATCGTGAGCGGAGCGGCAGCGTCGTCGTCGTCGTCATCGCCGCCGTCGTCAAAATCCCCGCCGTGCGACGCGTCGCAGCGGCCTGCCACAAGACGCGGTCCGTCGGACCGCGGTTATTCAGTGCAAAACTTAGAACGCGGATAATCTTGCCAGACGCATATGACATGCTTCACAGCCTAAACACCCTCCGCATCAGAAGGTGCGTTCACAAACATCGTCCACTCGCGATTACTTGGAGGTAATGGCGGTAAGGGGATGGTGCGGTGGCAAGAGGGGGCAGGCCCAGATAAAAAATAAAATAACACGGACTATGGAAAACACAGGTGAAATGCGGCTATGAAGACGGATTCATTGTTTTACCCCACACAGAACTGGGGTGGGGTGGGAGTGGGGGTGGAGTGAAGACGCCGAAAGTTATCGGTTGACACCCGAGGTCACGCGGGGAACTGCGAGGGTCATCGACCCTCGACGAGTCGGGAGCAGCCAACAGTTGGAGCCGGCGCCAGAGCTGTCGGCTCTCCAAACCAGCACGGCCTCCCCTTCACCCCCCCTCCCTCCCCCGTGCCCCCCCTTACGAACCGGCCGTCCCATCGGCTATCGCGACGAGCGTGCTGTCCTGCGTGCCCAGCACGGCGTTGACGGGCGCGTGCAGATAAACACGCAGCCGCTCCGTGGCCTCCTCCAGCCCGTCGTCCTTTATCGCCACGTTCCACGTCCTGGAAGTGACGCCTGCCCAACGCACAGACGGCAGAGGCGGCGGGGGGTGGGGACAGCGACGGGTGAGGGTCACGCACGCACGCGGGGGTGAGGGTGCGGTCTGCTCCATTTGAAGACGTAGCTCACGCTCGGCTACCCGTGGGCAGACTGAGGGCGAGATGTTATCTGCCTTGCCTGGTATGCAGGAGGTCGTGGGCTCGGTCTCGACCCTGATGCCTACTGCTGTATATTTGGAGTTTGCGTGTCTCTCTCTCTCCCCGTGGTCGCGTGGATTTTTCTCCGGGTCCTCCGATTTTCCAACATGTATTTAAGAGTATTTGGCTGCTATGAATTTGCACACGACAAAGCCACGTCGTGCAGCTATCATTCATGGTCAGGTCGCTTCTGAAAAAGAGCTACATGGCTAAGCGGGCCTGACCTGGTAAAATAAAAAAACAGTTTAGTTGTATACATCGCCTGGCTTGCGGGTTAACCATGTGCACTGGTTTAGCGGGTTGGCTGCTCCTCACTCGTCGGGGGTCAGTGGCATGGGTGTCCACACGAGCGGCAAAACACGTTGGCAAGGATCGATGGAAACTGGACGGCGCATTTGGCGTGTCCACCAACCCCCAATTCCACGCAGGTCAATTAAGCAGTCACGTTCGCTCGCTCGTTCCGCTCCTCCCTTAAAAGTATTGTTTTTAACTAGCTCACCCCACGACCACTTAATCTTCCCCTCATAACCACCACCACCACCGCCGTTCCTGGCTCCCGCTTCGTAATCTCTCTCCATGGCAACCACTCATTCACAATCTGTCTTCATGGCGACCACTCATTCACAATCTGTCTCCATGGCAACCACTCATTCACAATCTCTCTCCATGGCGACCACTCATTCAAAATCTGTCTCCATGGCAACCACTCATTCACAATCTCTCTCCATGGTGACCACTCATTCACAATCTGTCTCCATGGCAACCACTCATTCACAATCTCTCTCTATGGCGACCACTCATTCACAATCTGTCTCCATGGCAACCACTCATTCACAATCTCTATCCATGGCAACCACTTACTCACAATCTGTCTCCATGGCTACCACTCATTCACAGTCTCCAGGGCAACCACTCATTCACAATCTCTCTCCATGGCAACCACTCATTCACAATCTATCTCCATGGCAACCACTCATTCACAATCTCTCTCCATGGCGACCACTCATTCACAATCTCTCTCCATGGCAACCACTCACTCACAATCTCTCTCCATGGCAACCACCCATTCACAATCTCTCTCCATGGCAACCACTCATTCACAATCTCTCTCCATGGCAACCACTCACTCACAATCTCTCTCCATGGCAACCACTCATTCACAATCTCTCTCCATGGCAACCACTCATTCACAATCTCTCTCCATGGCGACCACTCATTCACAATCTCTCTCCATGGCAACCACTCATTCACAATCTCTCTCCATGGCGATCACTCATTCACAATCTCTCTCCATGGCAACCACTCATTCACAATCTCTCTCCATGGCAACCACTCATTCATAGTCTGTCTCCATGGCAACCACTCATTCACAGTCTGTCTCCATGGCAACCACTCATTCACAGTCTGTCTCCATGGCGACCACTCATTCACAATCTCTCTCCATGGCAACCACTCATTCACAATCTGTCTCCATGGCAACCATTCATTCACAATCTTTCTCCATGGCAACCACTCATTCACAATCTCCATGGCAACCACTCATTCACAATCGGTCTCCATGGCGACCACTCATTCACAATCTCCATGGCGACCAATCATTCACAATCTGTCTCCATGGCAACTATTCATTCACACTCTTTCTCCATGGCAACCGCTCATTCACAATCTCCATGGCAACCACTCATTCACAATCTCTCTCCATGGCGACCACTCATTCACAATCTGTCTCCATGGCGACCACTCACTCACAATCTCTCTCCATGGCTACCAATTCCCCATCCATCCAATCCATTCCACATCCTTTCCTGTCGTCAATTTCGTTTTAACTTAATTCACGCATCGCAGATTCGCCCCCACTACTCCCTCTCGTCTGTTCTATTCACCTCATCTCCACCGTCACATTCACACGCTGGACCGGTCTTAATTCTCCGTGAAGTGCCTTGGCCAAGGCGCTATGTAAATGACATCAAGATCAAATAAATACGAATAATAAATGCGCTTGCAGCGTACCTGAATTAGCCGCGTGTTACTTCACGCTGGTTCATATCTCGCACACGCTCGCCCTCCTGCTGCCATATCCCAGGGTAATCGAGAATTCACTCTTCGCGATTCGTATAAAATTTTTATAATAAATTTAAATATTTATTTCCTAATAGTTCCGTTATTATTTATTTACATTAGTTTCTCATATTTTTTATTATTATTATTGACTATCATTTCTTATATCACAACATAATTTATTTATTATTATTAATATTATTTCCCCGGCAATGTTCAAATTGCGCCGCTCTCGGCGTCAAGTGGCGAGACGAACGAGCTTCCCAATCGGGGACGCTGGCAGCGAGCATTGCAGCACCCCGTGCGAGGACACAGCTTGTGGGAAGGCGGTGCCACCACCGGCCCACCTCCGAAGCCACTTCCGCCAGGGCCTCTCCGTATCCACGCTCACGCGTTTTATCCACAAGATCCGCCCGAAAACATTGTTCGTCGTATGTCAATAGAAAAAATGTTTTCAATTCCCGCAGCTGGAATTGCAAACTTAAGTGAACAATTCAAATCACCCGATGAAGGTGGTCGTTGTAATCTCCAGCGAAACGTCACAGCACTCAAATTGTACATTTCGTGGGTTCACTCTCGAACACACCGGTGGGCTGAACTAATAACTAACTGGCAAGTTCTGTACTCTTTTTACGTGACAAACCTTACTAATTGGCTGTGTCGGGTGGTGGCGGGTTTAGCGACATATTTTTATATTTACGCGATCTAACCCCCCAAAAAAAACCTTTATTATGAACAATATTGGTCGCGAAAGCCCTGCTACGTGTTAAACTTTAAGTGAATAACCAAACACAATACGGCAGCTGGTTCGTGCAGACGCTGACAACCGACCTGGCACCAACAAACCACTCCAGCCTACATCCCGGCTAACTTGCAGGTGACCAACGCTTGGGTCCGAACCCAGGCTCTCAGCGGCGGTGGCTCAGCCACCCTGACCTCGGATCCACCCGGCCACTCCAAAGCAATGTTTTTATCCATAAAATGTATTTTTTCCCACCCACCCATGTTTTTTCCCCAGGGAGCGTGTTCCTGGAACACAGGAAACCCACACAGCATCACCGTGTCTCCAGACGTCCCAAGGTTTTATCCCGGTTGGCGCTGTTGGGGCGTCGTGTTATCACCGTTATGCACGCGCGCACGCGCGCCCGCGTGTGTGTGTGATGCGGGGAGTGGCAGTGTAAGTGGTTAGCGTTGCTGTGCTATGCATCCGGTGACCCGAATTTGATACTTGCTCACGACCAATAACAGTGGCGAATATCTGAACAGGTTCTGGGCTTCCCCTAGGTCGGCTCAGCCTCAAATTAGCAGCTGGTGAGATGAGTAAACATCAGTACTGGGCAGACAAAGGTGGTAAGGCATGGATGGTCCTGGCCACCCACCCCCTCGTGTGCCGTGCCGGCCTTCATAGGTGCTCGTAAACAGAACAGGCTATATGGGCGATCTTTGTGTTTGTCTTTGTAATGGGGGATTGCACATTGCTACGAACCTGGCACCCTGAGTTTGATTCCCAGCAATGGCTAATATCAGTGGGGATTATCTGAACCAAATCCTGAGGCTCCCCTCGGTCAACTCAGCCTTAAATGAGTAACTGGTGTGGTGTATAATTTATACCTGTTGCTGAGTATAAATTGTATACAATGATACTCTACACACAATGCACACACAGTCATCGATCTACAAAAGCAGCAACCGTTCATCGCCACGTGGTGTTCCCACGTGCTTGTGCCAGGCTAGGTGCACCTTCAGGCCATCACACAAGGTGTGGAAGGCTCGCTGGCAGGAGGTCGTAGGGCAGACCCAGGTGATGTGGGTCGATGATGATACAAATAACAAAAGAGACTTTCAAATGAGTTCTCTGAAAGCACTCTACTGACTGAGATGAGGGGGGTCGTTGTGTTCATCGTAAGGTACGTGGCGCCTGCTGCACCAGCGGACCTCAATAAGCCACTTGACAAACGGCGGTGAGACTGTGCGTTCGCGCGCGCGTGCCGACGTCACGGGGCCGAGTTTGAGTCTCGGTGTGGAGCATGACACGTGGGGGACACAGACCTCGACCTGTAGAACTCCCGCGGGCTACGCCTGCAAACGACGAGACGACTTCCTTCGTGATGGCCTCGCGCTACGAGATCCGCGTGAACGTTCCCCCACCCCCCCCCCCCCCCAGCTCCCTCTGCTCCCTGACTGAAGTTCTTCTTCCCCCCCCCCCCCGCCATCCCCACATAGAAGTACAAACACCACACCTGCTCGGTGGGGCAGAAGCAGCGAGCCCAAACTCCCCCTTCCTCCTCTCCAAACTCAGGAGCACACCGTTCGAGACTTCTGCCCGCGGAGTTTCTGTATTCCCTCGGCCACGCCGCGGTTCGTGCTCTGTACCGGGCTCCTCCCAAAATCGAATAATCAAAACGTTGAAAGAAAAAAAAAGAAATTGGGCGAATGCCAATCGTGCTCGCGATTTGATCGGATGTCACCGATCTGCACACCGGAGCCAGCCGCTTACGCACCAAACCGCTCACTCGCTCGCTCTCACCTGGATCGAACTGCACGAGGGAGGCCGAGCTGTGTGTGAAGTCCTTGCCGACAACAGCTGATAACCCTCGCACCTGCGGGAGAGAAGACGAAGGGTGGTGTGATCCCCCGTACAGCCTTCAGCAGACTGTTGGGGCAAGTGCTGTTAGCGAGTGGCACTTGTGAAGGCCGGCACGGCACACGAAGGGGGATGTGTGGTCCAGCACCATGCCCGGCCACCTTTATCTCCCCAATGCTATATCACGGAGCCGCGTCTGAGGTCAATGCAAGTGAATGGCTGTGTCGTGCACCGAGGGTGGTAATTGCTCGTCGAAGCAACTCTCTGATCTGTGAGCCACCCTGTGGAAGCTTCCAGGAACTGACCCCGAGTCAAGCGTCGGGAGAGACGACGCACAGCGGAGATCAATGGTTGATGCGCTTACAGACATGCGGTCTGACAAGTGGACAAATTAATGAATTAATGGATGGGACGTACAGGAAAGTAAACAAATGAATGGATGAGTGTGTAGACAGGTAGACACATTAATAGGTGGACACACATACAGACAAGCAGGCGAGGGAATGAACAAGGGAACGGACTCGATGGACAGATGAATGGAAGGCTGGATAGATGGACAAATACGCGAATGATTAGACAAACAGACGGTGATTCCACAGAGATAATTTGGGTAAAGAAAAGGTCGGAGAAAACAAACGGACGGACACACGGACGGACGGACGGACGGACGGAAGCGCGCGGCACTCGCCTTGATTCCGACGAACGCCGAGTCCTGGGCACAGCCGCTACGCAGCAACCTCACCGCCAGCGTGCCGACGTTCTCGCACACGCGCACCGACACCTCCGCCATCTGCACACGCGCCCACTCCAGCTGCAGGCTGCACCCCGGGGAGGTGGCCGGTGCAGAGGTGAAGTCGGGGGAGCGGGGGGGGCACAGGAGCGACACTCTCCATCTGTCTCTCACTCTCTATGTGGTCCGTCTGCCCTCTGTCCAACTGCATGCCTCTCTCTCTCTCTGCCTGTCCGTCCGTCCGTGCGGGTGCTGCGTGCGTCTCGCGTACGTACGTCTGCGTCTCCCCCGTGTTGCCGGCTCTGTCGGACACGCGGAACTCCAGGCTGTCCTCCGTGACGTCCAGCGAGGGGTTGACGATGTACATCACGCGCTTCTCTCTCAGCTCTCGCTGGCAGAAGCTCCCGCGGATGAAGTCACCTGCGCCGACCAACAGCACCGCGTCGCGCTCACAACTACATCTTGGGAACGGGCACGTTCTCGTCACGGCCGGGGCGGTGGTGGCTCAGAACGCGGCTGCCAGTAATCCAGCACTGCGTGTGTGTACGCTTAACTTTTTTCGCACCGTACGTAGCCAACCATTCTGATCGGAGGCGACGCAGTAAGGCGCTCAACCTTGGTGGGGAAGGGTTAATAAACTTCCCCCACCCCCCCCCCCCTACGGTTACCGTTGGCGGTGTTTTCCAGGTATCCGTAGAGGGGCGGCCGCATGATGGAGAAAGTGATGTCCTCGTCGTTGCCGGCGGCGGCGTCGTCGTCGTGGTCGGTGGCACGGAGGTGACGGATCGTGATGCGGATTCCGTAGCGGCCGCCCCGGAGCGACTCGACGGAGCGCGGGGGAGAGAGCAGCGTGACGCGCGGTGCCACGCGGTCCAGAGGCTCCACCTGGGGCCAGCGCCACCACCACCACCGACGACGACGATGCCAACAGTGACAACAACGTCAGCAGTGACATCAGCAGCAGCATTGACGACAGCAGTGGTGACGACATCAGCAGTGGCGATAGCAGCAGTAACATCAGCATCAGCAGGGACGACAGCAGCAGTGACATCAGCAGCAGCAACAGGAAAAGCAAACAGCAGCAGCAGCAACATAGTCAATAGCAGCAACAGAAGCGACAACAACAGCGGGAGCAGCACGAACAGCAGCAGCAACAATTAAAACATGAAGAGTGAGCCGCTATTTTGCTTAGGTTGTCAAAACAATGCTGATACACGGCAACGCGTCAGCTGACATCTGCTGAAGATGTAGAAACCCAGAAAAGGTGGATTTATCTCGCGTCTAACCGCACCTCAAGATGCTGTACAAAAGCAGACCTCTTCTGCTGATGGTGCTTTCTTAGTCCAATAGCCAACTGACTGATGGGTAATATTGGTCTGGAAGGCCATTCGGCTGATGGAATAGATTTGTATTTATTTATATGTATGTATGTATATTTATGTGGTGACAAGGAATGGAGTCCTTCTTATATTCACTTTTACCCATAAAGCTCCACGATGGGGAATGGAGAGATGTTTAATTACTCAGAAGGAAAAAAGAAAAGAGGACAATGCAACAACAATTTGAATTCATTTCGCGTCAACATATTGTCGCATGATGCTGTACGGAAACGGTGGGTATATTCATTTTGAAGGGAGAGGAACTGATTGCGATGTTTATGCTGGAAAAATGAGGGGTGCACGATACCTCGCTGATCTCGGCAAGAAGCATAAACCGCCGTGCACGCTCCGGTCATCCTAGCAGCAGTGGCTTTAGGCTGGCCATCGAACAAAGACGGCCACTGCATCGCGCGGCGCTTTCAGATGCGCTTCTGTGGCCGTCTGGAACGCTCTTCCTTCCGATGTTTACGAAGCCACTGGAGTTATGGACTTTTAAAAATCTAGATTGAAAACTAATTTCTTTCGAACTGCTTTCTGTATTTTTAGTTTGTTGTCCTTCCCCCGCACCTCCGATTAGCGCGGTTGGCTACAGAAGGTGCGAAATAAGTTCACCGAACGTACATGCAAAGTTGTTGAGCGAATATCATGAGCAGGGCTAAATGGAAGGAAGGCCGTGATTGCGTCTCTGAGAGGGGACACGGCTAACGGAGAGTTCGGCAGTCAGTCACAGGCAGGAGGAGGAGGAGGAGGAGGAGGAGGAGGAGAGGAAAGTCTTGAGACGGGAACTTGAACAGGGGCCGGGGAACATCCAGTGGAGATCGCGGGGGGGGGGGGGGGAAGGGAGAGTTCCAGATTAAGAGGGCAGACGAGTGACCTCGATCCAAAGGTCAAAGCCCCCACACCCCGCCCCCCCCCGTGCCTCACTTCTTTGTGCTCTTTCACCTGAATACTGAAGACGATTGGCTGTGGCGTGAGCCGTCCCTCCAATAGGACGCCCTGGTCGGTGGGGTCGCGAACCAGGAAGGAGAAGTGGTCGAGGTGAGCGGGCCCTCCCGAGTGCCGGTACGCCACGTCCGATTGGTCGACGTCGAGCTGGGTGAACGCCGGCGAGCCCGATTCGTCCACTGCCTGACGGGCGAGGAGAGTGCGAGAGGAAGAGCAGGAGAGGAAAAGGAATAAAACGTTGTATTATCTATTAAACTAAACCATTGTCTACTTTACAAGGTAAGGCCCACTGAGCTCTTTTTCAGAAGCGACCTGGCCACCACAAATGATAGGTCAAGGAAGTGGCTTATCATCAGGTGGAGATTTATAGCAGCCAAAGACTCTCAGCGCGTGTCGTCGATTCTAAACGTGGAGGGAAAAACCGGAGAACAATCCACGTGACCACGGGGAGAGAGACGCAAACTCCGTGCAAACTCCAAATATACAAGCATCAGGGTCGGGATCGAACCCACAAACCTCCTGCATACCAGGCGAGGTAGTCAACATCTCGCCACATTCCAGCCGCACGGTCTTCTGGGCAGTGCACCTTCCCCCAAGGTGTGCGGTGTGTCGTACTTTCCAGGGTGTCTTATAATCCGGGTAATACATTTTGTATAAATGGCGGTGCTACCACCGTACGTGAATCGAATCTAATGTATATTTATAGAGCGCCTTCACTCAAGGTGACACAGAACGGAATGATGCAGCTGGCAGGGGTGTGCGCTACAAGGTATTGAGGAATGAGTGACAGCGATAGAGGGGAGATCGTGAAAGGGTGTAGGGGAGGGACGGGAAGGAGTCGAATGGGCGAGGGGAGGGAAGAGGAAGATAATTTATGTATGTTTGTTGAACTTCTGTCGCACCGTACGTAGCCATCCGCGCTAATCGGAGGTGTGGGGGACCTGGGGTTAGGAGAGGGGGATCGGGCGGCCGGTGCTGGGGATGCCTGCACAGGGAGCTGGGGTTGGAGCCGGGAATGGGCAATGGAGAAGAGGTGAAGCTTTAAGAGGGCACCAACCACCTAACCCACCCACCCAACCAACCACCCACATGCCCCCCCAATGATCCGATCGAAATTCGTAATTTTTATTGGATCATTGGGGTTTATTAGTAATACATCGGCATTTTGCGATCCCCACTGCCACTGTGCAGTATATTATTACGTGCCAGGGACTCTATGAGATGATAGGACAATTTTCTGAGTCCATAATTGCCAATAAGTAACGGCAAAGCAGTTATAAGTGACTCAGAATTGTGCGCAGTTGCGTCTACAGTACACGACTTCCCTGAAGGCATTCACCTACAGTGAGCACGATGCCGATCACACACGGTTCGAATTCGACCCTGGATTGATGGCTGTGCCATCGCCGCACACGCGTCGAATGAAAAGCAAGGGACAAGTCCTTACCTACTAACAACTCCTCTATCATTTTTCATTACTGGAGGGGTTGCCACCCCTACCTGAAAATCCTGGCTCCGCCATTGCAACCACCTAACCCACCCACCCAACTAACACAACCACCGACCTACCCAACCCAACCATCCACCGACCCAACCCACCCAAACCACCCAACCACCCAACCACCTACCCAAACCAAACCCACCCCAAGCCCACACACCCATCCACCCTAAACCAACCCAACCACCCACCCACCAGCAGCTGTCCTCGAAGGTACAGGGCGCCGTGACTGGGGGGCTCCGCGACGACGTAGCGGAGGTCCTGGGGGGCCGTGTCGGGGTCGGCAAGACGGAGGGTGGCGCTCGTGATGGCCGCCAGCGTCCCCTCGGCGAGGCGCAGGCCGCCGTTGCGCTCCAGCGTGGGCGGCAGGACGTCCCGGGACTCCACGTCGATGTCCACCGAGCCGAGCCTCGTGCGGAGGCCGTTGCTCACCAGGAAACTGTGGAGGGAGGGAGGGAGGAGAGGGAGGGAGGGAAGAGAGGGAGGGAGGGAGGAGAAGGAGAGAGAGGGAGGAGAGGGAGGGAGGGAGGGAGGAGAGGGAGGAAGGGAAGAGAGCGAGGGAGGAGAGCGAGGGAGGGAGGGAGGAGAGGGAGGGACCCATAATGCTCAACAACAATAAAAAATGAGTTTGGACACAATATCTCTGCTTTCCCGTCAAGTGAGCTCTGGTCCACGCACGAGTAAGCATGCTCCCACCCGCCCTGCCACTCAGAGTAACGTTCATCGCATGGCAGTCAAACAGCTACGTATGATTGTTTTTCTCAGCGATTGGAATTCTGGGCCACATTGAGCGCAGAACCAAATTGAAGTGTTAGTTTTTTCTTATTTTTTTGGCATCCCGGGCTGAGACCGTAAAAATCTCAAACAATTGGCAATCCGCGCGTAACCACAAGCGGCTGAAACGTGGACGTCTCCCGACGATCTCAGGAGCGCCGGCAAAGCGCTCGAACTTCTGAGCCAGCGGGCCTCCTCGCAGCGCCACGTACACAGGGGGGGCACGAGCGTCTACACAGCAGTGTCTATCACCCATTTTCAGAGGGGTGTGGGGGGGTGGGTGAACTTTCGCCGATAAGACGTCATCAGTGTGAGGGGCCGCCAGACATTTGAAAGCATTGGGGGTTTGACAGCAGGGCGATGGGGTGCGTCAGAGGGCCGCACTCTCGGCCACGAGGGGGCCGCCACTGGCCTGCGGGCCTTGCGATGAAGAGTACTGCTCTGCAGCGAAACTTTCCACATCATCCGTGGGGTGGGTTATCCGGGTTACAGTACCAACTCTGCTTGAGAGTTAAGTGAACAAAATGTTCGTACACGTCCTCTGGTTCCCTCGATTTGCTGCTCCTCGCTCATGGAGAAGTCCGTGCAGCCGATGGAACGTGGCGAGATGTTAACTCCCTCGCCTGGTATACATGAGGTCGTGGGTTCGATCCCGCCTGTATGTTTGGAGTTTGCGTGTCTCTCTCGCTCTCTCGTCGCGTCGTCGCGTGGATTTTGCTCCGGGTCCTCCGGTTTTTCCCTCCACATTTAGTTTCGCCACTGAAAACATGTTCGCCAACAAACTGCTGGCTTAAAACTCTACGAGAACAGACGCCGCGTTTCATCGTTCCACCCCTCGCGCTACGTAGGCAAACGATAACAACGCTTCTATCGGCTGATCATTTACGTGCGTGTTGCTTTATCCGTGATTTAGTTCTAACTGGGTCGCCGTTGCCCCCAACTGCCCAGATAATCGAGAGTTGTCAGTGCACGTGTACGTACGTGTGAGAAAGCGCGTGCACGCGTGTGTACGTGTGAGAAAGCGCGTGCACGCGTGTGTACGTGCGTTGAGGCGGCTGGCGCTCCGCGCTGCGAACCCGGTGACCGAAGCTGGATTCCCGCTCGCAGCCAAACAACATCGGCAACGAATACCTCAACCGGTCCTGGGCCTCCCCTAAGTCGACGCAACCTCAAACGAGCACCCGCTGCTGTGTGTCAACATGGGGCTGGGGAGACGAAGGTGGCTGGGCATGGTGGTGGTGGTGGTGCTGCTGGTGGTGCTGGTGGTGGTGTTGGTGGTGGTGGTACTGTTGGTGGTGGTGCTGTTGGTGGTGCTGCTGGTGGTGGTGCTGGTGGTGCTGCTGGTGGTTCTGGTGATGGTGCTGGTGGTGGTGTTGGTGGTGCTGTTGGTGGTGCTGTTGGTGGCGCTGTTGGTGGTGGTGTTGGTGGTGCTGGTGGTGGTGCTGGTGGTGCTGGTGGTGGTGCTGTTGGTGGTGCTGTTGGTGGTGCTGTTGGTGGTGGTGCTGGTGCTAGTGGTGGTGCTGTTGGTGGTGTTGGTGGTGGTGGTGTTGGTGGTGCTGGTGTTGGTGGTGCTGGTGTTGGTGGTGCTGCTGTTGGTGGTGGAAACACAACCAACTCGCATGGGCACCACGCCGTGCAGCCCTTCATAGGTTGCTACTCGCTAACGGCACTTGCCCAAGAGCCCGTTGAGGCTACACGGGTGTGTGGGGTGGGGGGGGGGAAACCTTTGTCTTTGTCGTCCCCCACCTGAACGAGTCGCGCGCGGCTCCCGCGGGCCCCGTGTGCACGTATCGTACGGCGCCCGCCGCCACGTCCGCCTGCGTGAACCTCCCCGCGCCGACGCCCGGGCTGGACGCCAGCTCCAGGCGCCCGAGCGCCGGCGGCGCCGTCACCACGAACAGCAGCTCGTCGGGGCGGCCCGAGGCGTCGCTCGCGAGCAGCGCGTCGGCCGACAGCGACGCGGAGTCGCGCGCCGCCACCGACACGCGGCCCGTCCGCAAAGCGATGTCACCTGCGGGCGGGGGTCAAGGGACAAAGGTCAAGGGGGAGGGGGGGGTTGGGGTCCGAGTGAATGATGGATTTCGGGTTAGGGTTAGCATGCTGGGGGGAGGGGTTAGGGTTAGCGACAGGGTCAGGGTGAATTAATTTTTTTAAACGGCAGCCCTCGCGTGGCCAAGGGGACGCTGGCGGCCATCACGAGCGCCACCCTACGTCTCGCCGGCCCCGACACAGCCCCCCAGGACCTCCGCTACGTCGTCACGGAGCCCCCCAGCCACGGCGCGCTGTACCTTCGAGGCCGGCTGCTGGTGGGTGGGTGGTGCCCCCTTAAAGCCTCGCCTCGTCTCTCCTGCCCTTTCTCTTCCCCACCGCTCCCCTTGCCCCTCCGCTTCTTCCCGTCCCTCCCCTCTACCATTTTCGTGATCCCCCTAAGGGCCCCTCGATCGCTGTCACTCATTCCTCGATCCGTGTAGATGGTCATCAAGCGAAGACGGTCACTGCATCACACGCTTTCAGATGCGCTTCTGCGGCTATCTGGATCGCTCTTCCTTCTGATATTAGGAATCCGCTGGGAGCTATCCACTTTACATCTTCATTTGAAAACACATTTCTCAACAACTGATATTTGTGTTCAGTTTGTTGTTCTTCCCCTGCACCTCCAATTGGCACGGTTGGCTACGTACCGTGCGAAAGAAGTTCCACATACATACGTACAATTTGGAGGCAGGCTTAGGGTTAGCGTCCGGGCCAGAAGCAGGTTTAGAGTTAAAGGTCACGGTTTAATTCAGGCGCAGTCGTTAACATCACGCCAGGGTGGCAAGATGTTGACTACCTTACCTGGTGTACAGATCATGGGTTCGATCCCGACCGGATGGCTTATATACTTGGAGTTTGCGTGTCTCTCTCCATGTGGCCATTTGCCTCTGGATCCTCTGGATTTGCCTCTGGATCCTCTGGTTTTTCCCCCTCCACATTTAGAATCAACAACATGCATTTAGAATACTTGGCTTCTGTAAATTTGACATGATAATCCACTTTGATGAGTTATCATTTGTGTTTCGATTTAAAGCTTTCGTGACTGCAGGGATTCATCTTCTTGGTTCTTTCGGTAAAGTCACGTAGAAGGGAAGTAATAAAATAATAAAAATAAAACATAATAAAACAATTCTCACGACGTTTCGGCCACAACGCAAGCAGCCGTCCTCAGGCGAAGAATGAGAACATTATCAAGCTAGGAGCTTATATAGGTGTAGCGAGGAGGAGCGCCTTAACAAAAGAATGTGCATATGAAGAGGAATTTAGCATACCAATGGACAATGCGTAGGGGGTGGGCGGAGGGGTTTCAAAGTCCCATTATGCCCATGCATTATGCAGGATCAACAGCACCACGGGGGGGCGCAAGGAACAGCGTTAATAAAGGACAGGAATGTTAGTGATATGTAGCTGCATTTACCAAACAACCACGTAGAAAACCGAAGTGAAAACTACATAAAAAAAAACTAAAATATAAACTGATACTTACTATACTCTACAATAAGCTGAGTTACTAACAACAAATAATAAAATTACAATTCTACGTCGTAAGAAGTATATAATATACTTCCATCTAAACTTTATTCTCTTAGCATATACAGTACTATATACTGCCATAGATAAACCCAACATTAAATTATATACTGTATTGCTGTAAACCACCCTATACTTTATACATTTTAATATAACACTATGTATTATTCAACTCACCCTAATGTGTATCGAAATGGTTTATTACGTCCTTCCAATGATTGCTAAGCCTGAATCCATCTTCTCGGTTAAAATTGTCTCTGTGTTTGTATATGTGGATCGCCTCATGAACGAATCTCTCATGATAGCCAGATGGCTTGCAGAGAACCTCCGTCTTGGAGAAGTCAATGTCATGTGAGCCCACTGAGTTGTAACAGTGGTCTGCCACGGCTGAGGTGTTTGTCCTACCGTGTTTTAGATCAGCTTTATGTTCACGAATGCGGTCTGAGACGTGTCGTTTGGTTTCCCCAATGTAACTGCTACCACAGAGGCAACTTAGTTTGTAGACGCCAGGGTACTGTATGTCTGGAATCACATCTTTTACAGATGGTACCAGATCACGGATTTTATGTACTGTGTTGAATCGGACCTGGATCTTGTGTTTAATCAGGATTTTGGAGATCTTTTTTGTGACCCCAGCAATGTAGGGTAAGGTGATGGTCTTGAAAGGCTCCTCAACAGGATCTTTCTTGATGGTTGGAGTGATGGCTTTGCGGATTGTGTAGTCGGAGTAACCATTAGCCTTAAGAGCTTGGCGTACGTGTTTGAGTTCACTGGAAATGTGTTCATGGTCGGAGATGCATTGGGCTCTATGATATAGAGTCTTGATGAGGGAATTCTTCTGGGATGGATGGTGGTGGGAATCCGGTTTTAGATAAGCATCCGTGTGGGTGGCTTTCCTGTAGACAGAGTGGCTCATTGAACCATCAGGTCTCCTTTTGATTAGGACATCCAAAAAGGGTAGCTTGCCATCATTTTCGACTTCCATGGTGAATCTGATGGCTGGGTGTATGGAATTGATGTGGTCGAGAAATTGGTCTAGAGCAGGCCGGCCATGTGGCCAGATGACAAAAGTGTCGTCTACGTACCTCTTCCATAAGGTCGGGCGTAGAGTGGCAGTCTGGATGGCGTCCGTCTCAAATTTTATCATTTGTGGTCAGGTCACTTCTGAAAAAGAGCTACATAGCTCAGTGGGCCTTATCTGGTAAAATATAATGTATTTTTAAAAATAGGTTTTCAGGATCAGGGTGAGAGAGTTATTGGCAGTATTAGAGGGCAAGCTTGGGGTGAGGGTTATTGATCACGAGCACAGACCAGATATCTCACTTGTTGGTACCAACAGTTTCTTTATGTGGCCAATAAAAGTTAACGGTGTGATGACCTTTAAAATGAGTGAGTTATCAAGTCACTCTAAACTAAAGTATGAAAACTAAACTAGCAAGGTGTGCACTCTGATCTTCGACAATTCACTAAATGAAGTAAAAACTACGCAAATATATTCGAACAAAATATTATTACGCACATCATAATCATGTTTAGTAATTTTCAGGCCAGATTTTTTTTTTATCCTGCGCAGTTCCGGGGCACCCCCCTCTCTCTACCGCCCCCTTCACCCTCACCCCCCCGCCCCCCCCTCCACCCCCCCGCCCGCCCCCCATCCCCGCACGAGCCGCTTGCCCTTGAGCGCATCGCGGATGGAGACGACGAAGGAGGAAGTGGGGGCGGCGTTGTCCCCGTCGGTGAGCGTGAAGCGAAACGAGTCGTGCAGCGCCGCCGCCGCCGCCGCCACCGGCGCCGCGCGGTGCCGGTAGCGCACGCGGTTCTCGTCCACGTCCTCCTGGGAGAAGGCGGCGCCGGCGAGGAGCTCACGCCACTCGCCCCCGTCCGACTGGCAACGGAGAAACAAGTGTGGGGCGATGCAATGTAATACAGTGGAGCAATGCAATGCAATACAATGTAGTAGGGCGATGCAATGTACTACAGTGGAGCAATGCAATGTAATACAATGTAGTGGGGCGATGCAATGCAATACAGTGGAGCAATGCAATGCAATACAATGTAGTGGGGCGATGCAATGTACTACAGTGGAGCAATGCAATGTAATACAATGTAGTGGGGCGATGCAATGTACTACAGTGGAGCAATGCAATGTAATACAATGTAGTGGGGCGATGCAATGTACTACAGTGGAGCAATGCAATGTAATACAATGTAGTGGGGCGATGCAATGCAATACAGTAGAGCAATGCAATGCAATACAATGTAGTGGGGCGATGCAATGTACTACAGTGGAGCAATGCAATGTAATACAATGTAGTGGGGCGATGCAATGCAATACAGTGGAGCAATGCAATGCAATACAATGTAGTGGGGCGATGCAATGTACTACAGTGGAGCAATGCAATGCAATACAATGTAGTGGGGCGATGCAATGTACTACAGTGGAGCAATGCAATGTAATACAATGTAGTGGGGCGATGCAATGCAATACAGTAGAGCAATGCAATGTAATACAATGTAGTGGGGCGATGCAATGCAATACAGTGGAGCAATGCAATGCAATACAATGTAATGGGGCGATGCAATGTACTACAGTGGAGCAATGCAATGTAATACAATGTAGTGGGGCGATGCAATGTACTACAGTGGAGCAATGCAATGTAATACAATGTAGTGGGGCGATGCAATGTACTAAAGTGGAGCAATGCAATGCGATACAATGTTGTGGGGCGATGCAATGTTCTACAGTGGAGCAATGCAATGTAATACAATGTTGTGGGGCGATGCAATGTTCTACAGTGGAGCAATGCAATGTAATGCAATGTAGTGGGGCGATGCAATGTACTACAGTGGAGCAATGCAATGCGATACAATGTTGTGGGGCGATGCAATGTACTACGGTGGAGCAATGCAATGTAGTACAATGTAGTGGGGCAATGCAATGTGATACAATGTAGTGGGGCAATGCAATGTAGTACAATGTAGTGGGTTGATGCAATGTGATACAATGTAGTGGAGCAATGCAATGCGATACAATGTTGTGGGGCGATGCAATGTACTACGGTGGATCAATGCAATGTAGTACAATGTAGTGGGGCAATGCAATGTGACACAATGTAGTGGGGCAATGCAATGTAGTACAATGTAGTGGGGCGATGCAATGTGATACAATGTAGTGGGGAAATGCAATGTGATACAATGTTGTGGGGCGATGCAATGTGATACAATGTTGTGGGGCGATGCAATGTGATACAATGTAGTGGGGCGATGCAATGTGATACAATGTAGTGGGGAAATGCAATGTGATACAATGTTGTGGGGCTATGCAATGTGATACAATGTTGTGGGGCGATGCAATGTGATACAATGTAGTGGGGCGATGCAATGTAGTACAATGTAGTGGGGCAATGCAATGTGATACAATGTAGTGGGGAAATGCAATGTGATACAATGTTGTGGGGCGATGCAATGTGATACAATGTTGTGGGGCGATGCAATGTGATACAATGTAGTGGGGCGATGCAATGTAGTACAATGTAGTGGGGCGATGCAATGTGATACAATGTAGTGGGGCGATGCAATGTGATACAATGTAGTGGGGCGATGCAATGTGATACAATGTAGTAGGGTGATGCAATGCCGGCAAGCTTGCACCTTGTGCTGCAGCGAGCCCTGCTGGGGCGCGCCAGCGAGCACGAAGGAGACGCCGTCGCGTCCCGTGTCTCCGTCCTCCGAGTCCAGCTCGGCACTGGAAATCACGCGGCTCTCGCCCCAATCCACCCACGCCCCGGCGTTCCTGCACGGGGAGTATGGCGCCGCGGTCACAATGCGGCCGTGCACTCGACGTGGAACCAACGCACGGGTGAGCCGGGAGGTTCGTCGTGGCCGGTGGTCGGCAAACCAAAATAACAAGAAGAGACATTTTTTTTGCGTGCGTGTTCGAATTCGGTAACAAACAAACAAAAAACCCCCCCTCAATATTTCGAAGAGACCACGCAATGCACTGCGGCGAATACGAGAGGGCGGTCCTCGACGAGTGACGTCACAAAGAGCCCGTCGAAGAGCCACCGCACGCGGCTCCGGGGCCGCAGCTTTGCCGACCCCTCGCTCTGTCCGATGCCGCACGAGGGCCTCGTTCTCAGCGGCGCGGCGCGCGGATCGCCATGGGGGGCGGTGGTGGGCTGCCCCCCTCCCCGCGCGAGGGCTCACCGCGTGAGGCGCGGCGGCTCGTCGTTGACCGGCTGGACGCGCACGTTGACGGTGGCTGTGGCGGCGTGCGCCCCGTCCCACACGCGCACCGAGAACGCGTCGTCAGCGCTCTCCGAGCCGTCGTGGACGTACGTCAGCGCCAGGCCTGCGCGCCGGCGGGGACGGTTAGAGAGAGAGCGGGAGGGGGAGACACCGTGAAGACAGAGATCCCCCCGATCGACTCACCGTGTATGGCAGTAGTGTCCTTCGCAAGACCCCTACAAAGACAAATATCCCCCCGTATAGCCTCAGCAGACTGTTGGGGCAAGTGCCGTGAGCGAGCGTCACCAATGAAGGCCGGTATGGCGCAACGAGGGGGGTGAGTGGCCAGCATCATGCCCGGCCGCCTCCATATATAGTCAATTCTGTACTCATATTCACACACAAACACTAATACACGCATACCGTCTCTTGCACGTGCATATACACATGCATATGCAAAAGACAAAGATCCGCCATATAGCCTTAACAGACTGTTGGGGCAAGTGCTGTTATGAAGGTCGAAATGGCACACGAGGGGGTGGGTGGCCAGCTACCTCACCTGGCCACATTTGTCTCCCCAGCGGCGATGTTTACACACCGCACCAGGTACTCATTTGAGGCTGAGTCGACTTCGGGGAGGCCCAGGACCGTTTCAGATAATCGTCACCGATGTTGGCCGTGAGCGGGAATCGCTAGGATCGTAGCGCTAACCGCTACACTACCGCTCCCCACACACACGTGCCCACACAAGTGCACACGCACATACCGAGCGCAACCGCGGCTCTGAGCAGCTCAGAGAAGACGCGTGGAGCAGCGCGGACCTCGGTAAGAAGAGCGGCCGGCGGATGTGCCCCAATGGTAGACACCAAACGATGGAAGACGAACAGAAAGCAGCAGAATGAACTAAAAACGATCAACTATTTTTCTCAGTAGCGAACCTGGCCACAAATGTCAGCCCAACAAAATGGCTCATCACGTGGAAATGCATTGCAGCCAAGACTCTAAGTGCGCGATGTTGATTCCAAATGTGGAGGGAAAAACCGGAGGACCCGGAGAAAAATCCACGTGTCCGCGGGGAGGGAGACACGCAAACTCCAAATATACAGCAGCAGGCGTCAGGGTTGCGATCTAACCCACAACCTCCTGTACACCAGGTGAGGTAGTTAACATCTCCTAGCCACCGTGATGATGATGAGAGAGAGACATCCCAAACTCCAAATATACAGCAGCAGGCGTCAGGGTTGCGATCTAACCCACAACCTCCTGTATACCGGGCGAGGTAGTGAACATCTCGCGAGTGCACCACGCCTAAATGCCAGCGCCGCACTGGTGCCGCGTGCCTTGCTTGAGCTGCTCCATGCCGAACGACGTCATCACGGCGTCGTCGCCGCCGGCGTGGCTCTCCGCGCCGTCGTGCTGCTGTGTCCCCGTGAGCCGGCGTCGCCGCGAGGGGTCGGCGCCGCGAGCGCCGCACACGAGGAGCCCGTGCCGGGGCTCCGCCACCACGGAGAAGCGGAGGGCGTCGGCGGGGACGTCCAGATCGACGGCGTCGATGACCGACGGTCCCAGCTCCCTGCTGTGTCCCTCCAGCACCTGGGAGATGGCGGGAGGCAGAGGAGAGAGAGAAGAGAGAGAGTAGAGAGAGAACAGCGAGCGGCTCGGTAGAGAGTTGATGACCCCTCTTTTAATGAAATGATCGTCACGATGATCATAACGGTGATGACGATGACGATGACCTTAATCCTTAACACTGCTGCAACTGTTGACAATCGTCAATCGCTAATACCGCTAAAGCAGCTGCTCCTGCTAACGATGATGTATGTGGACACGTAGAACTTCTTTGATGACGACAACGACGACGACGCTCACAACAATAGCGACCGCCGACAGCCGGGAGCCGTAACGACCACCGCCGGCTCCCATGCGGTGCGTGCGTGGGGGCCCCGCGGCCCGCCCACCGTGATGTTGTGCGCGACGAGGGCGGGCGCCTCGTCGTTGGCGGGCGCGATGAGCACGTGCAGGACGATGTCGCGCGAGCGCCGCTCGCCGTCCGTCGCGTGCAGCGCCAGCTGGTCGCCCGTGGGCTCCACGCGCTCGTGGCGCGACTGCACGTAGTTCACGTGGCCCGCCAGCAGGTCGTGCAGCGAGAACGAGCCTAGGGCAGCACCAGCGGCAGCAGAGAACACGGTGGGGGGGGGGGGAGGGTGGAAAGAGAGGGAAGGAGAGGGAAGGAGAGGGAAGGAGAGGGAAGGAGAGGGAAGGAGAGGGAAGGACATAAACGGGAGATAATGTTGAAGCAGGTGCGGCTCAACCAACTGGGCAGTGATAATCATCGTCATCATCATTTTTATCATCATCGCCGCACGCGCGTGCGAGTTGCGCGCGTGCGCACACGTGCGTGGAGGAGGCGACCGGGCAGCGCCGTACCAACGCTGATGCCGGCGTTGCTGCGCTCGTGGCCGGGCGACGGCCGCGCGTTCTCCACGAAGCCGAAGCGCGGCGGCGCCACCAGCACGAGCAGCAGCCGCTCTGGCGGCGTGTCGGGGTCCAGCGCCGTCAGGTGCTCCGCCGACACGCGGACGCGGCCCGCCTCCTCCACCAGCAGCACCGCGCCTGTGCCACCGCCACACAACCAAAGGTAAAGATCCCCACCCCCCCCACTGTAAGCCACACGGGGGCCGGTTGGGGCAAGCGTTGTGGTATGGCCAGCAACCACGCAGCGACCATGGTCGTCTCCCCGGCGATGATAGTTATCCGCCGCGTGGAGGGAAAACCCGAGGACACGCAAACTCCAAATATACAGCAGCAGGCGTCAGGGTCGGGATTGAACCCACGACCTCCTGCATACCAGGCGAGGTGGGTAACATCTCCTAGCCACCGCAGTGCCGTAAGCGTATGGCATCACTGTTGTTACGTCGAGCTCTGGTTTCTCGAAAAATTCTTCAGGATGTTCGTGGCACACTTAGTCCGGGTGAGCTCGGACCAGGTACCTCACTCGTCAGTACCGCCCGAGGTTCGCGTCACTTCAACAGCTTCCAATTTCTCGACGTGGCCGAGCGCGACAGGAAGCCGATCGTCGTAACGAGCGGCCGTCCTCGAGGAATGCCCCCAGGAGCCCTGCGAGCGCCCCGCACGCACCCACGGTGAGCGACGGCGCTTCGTTGTCGACGGGCGTCACGGTGATGTTGAGGTCGTGGATGGGCAGCGAGTCGTGAGCGGGGAGCGGGGGCGGCTCGCCTCCCTCCGCACCGTCGTCATCGTCGTCGCCGCCGGCGCCGTCTGCTCTGCTGCCAGCCTCGGCGTCGGACAGCACCAGCGTCACCGTGTCGTGGACGGCATGCAGTCCGATTTCCCCTCCTGCGGAGACGCGGACGGACCGGCGGACAAACGTGACCCTTGTTGCCAGCGTGAAGGTGATCAAATAGACGTGGCCAAGAATAACGGGAATTTGACATCAGAATCAGAACACTGATTTATACCGGAGGTATCCCACGAGCTGTAAAGTTATTCTTCACAGATGTCCAGTAAGTTTCACAGATGCCCCACGGAGGATGTAATACAGGAGGTGTTGAGACTCAAGAGGTGTTAAGAAACACCAAATAGACTGCACCGATGACAAGGCGCCTAGCACCGGTGAGACACAGCCATGAAAGACGCTGGCTCTGGTGCCGGCCAATCGGTTTCAAGTACTGCGTACGTTATGAAAGTCCGTATGTTTCACCACAAATATGTGTGGTTTATGGTTGCTTGATGCCTTGTAATAATGGGTGTCTATTTGGTGTTTAAAATGTCGTATTATTTCCAGAAAGGGTCAAAGATTTGAGAAATGAAACTGCGACACTTCTCACCAATTCACCGATTTCAGGTCGCGTGTGTGTGTGTGACCCAAGCGTGACCCATGCGTGTGTGTGACCCAAGCGTGACCCATGCGTGTGTGTGACCCAAGCGTGACCCATGCGTGTGTGTGACCCAAGCGTGACCCATGCATGTGTGTGACCTAAGCGTGACCCATGCGTGTGTGTGACCCAAGCGTGACCCATGCGTGTGTGTGACCCAAGCGTGACCCATGCGTGTGTTCCCACCCGTGGGTGGTCGCGTATCCCCGCGTGCGTACCCGTGTCTGTGTGTGCACCCAAGTCAGAGCGGTTATGGGGAGCGGTGGTGCAGCGGTTAACGCCAGTGACGATTATCTGAACCGGTCCTGGGCCTCCCCTAGGTCGATTCAGCCTCAAATGAATACCTGATACGGTGTGTCAACATCATCACTGGGGAGACAAAGGCGGCCGGGCGTGGTGCTGGCCGCCCACCCCCTCGTGCGCCGTGCCGGCATTCATAGGTGCCACTCGCTAACAGCACTTGCCCCAACAGTCTGTCAGGGCTACACCCACGTGACCCACGCACGTATAACCACGTGCCCCCGCCCCCGCGTACCCGCCGCGTACCCGTGTGAGTGTACGCAATGAGCCCCCGCGCGACGTCTCCCTGCGTGAAGCGCAGCGTGGGCACGCCGGCCCGCGTGAGCGCGCCGAGCGACGGCGCCCGCGCCACCAGGTAGAGGAGGCGCCCCGTCGCGCTGTCGGCGTCGCTCGCCGCCAGGTGGGCCACCGTCACGGGCACCGCGCCCCCCTCGGGGCACGGCAGCTCGGGGAGCAGCCCGGCCAGCAGCTGGGGGGACTCGTCATTGACGGGGGAGACCTGCGGGATCGGGGCGGGGGGGAGGAGGTGTGGGTAGGAGTCAGGTTTTGCGTTGTGGTTGCTTTTGACGCTTCTAAATGAAACCCTTCACCGTTCCGATGATGAACGGTCATCAGTTTATTTTCTTTCTTTTCTGCCCGACTCGGTTCTGACTACGTGCGTGTATGCCGAAACGCGTGTGCGTCGTCGAAACGATTTGCGAAAGGAATCGGAAGTAAAAGAGCGTGTGGCACAGTTTGGCGCCGGCTATCACAGAGTGCGGTCGTGTCGCCACGGTTGTCTGCGGTGAGCACAGTACAGTGCTTTAGAAAACAGCGGCGCTGCGCTTATCTGAATAAATTTTACACCAAGCCGCTCGGGGAGCTCCCCCCCCTGTAACGTGCAGACGTCTTGGAACGGGAGAAGGTTAAGACGGCGCCTTCATGCTAGCGCTCTCCGTCTTGTCACAAGTCCGTGCGTGCGTCCGGCGGTCACCTGAATGCGAAGGACTCCCTCTGCGGTGTTGGTGCCGTCGGTGGCCGTGATCACGACGTCGTCCTCCAGCGTCTCCGAGCTGTCGTGCTGGTAACTGCCGACGGCATCGCGGTCGGTTCAAGTTTCCAACGACGTCAACGGCGACACTTCCCGCGCGTTGCCGCGCCGTCTTTGTCCGCGTGTTTACGTGGTACGCCGCGCGTGTTCGTGCGTCTGCGCGTGCGGCCGTCCCGCGTGTTGCCGTAGCGCACGTGAACTCGTCGCCGCGCCGCGTGTGCTCACGTGAGCCGCAGGTCCCGTACGTGCGCCGCCGTGAAGCGGTCGCCCTCGAGCAGCGCGACGCCGTCGAGCAGCAGCTCCCCGTGGCGCGGGCGGCGTGACACGAGCAGCGCCAGCGTCGCCGCCTCCGAGTCGGCGTCCCACACGGAGAGCGCCTCCTCCCCCAGGGCGCACCACGCACCCTCATCCACGTGCACGGGGAACACCTCGAGCTGCATGCGCACACACACGCGCACACACAAACATACACGCGCCCACACACGCGCACACACACGCACACACACGTGCACACACACACGCATACACATGCACATCACGCACAAAGATCTCCCGTATAGCCGTAACAGACTCTTGGGGCAGGTGTTGCTCGCGAACACCTATCACGCCCGGCCGCCTTTGTCTCCGAGTGGCGATGTTTACACACCGCACCGGGTATTCATTTGAGGCTGAGTCGACCTACGGGAGGCCCAGGACCGATTCAGATAATCGTCATGCACACGCACGCACGAACGCATAGGCGCAAAGGTTCGTTTGCGAGTGCCTCTTGTCCCCTCTTCATTCGCGGACGATACCGCCAAGCGTCTGGTGACCTACATTGTTGGGTTAGGCGCCGCGTTAACGATCCAACCACATCCGCGTCGTCAAGACCCTCACACCACCCGACACACGTGCGTGCGTGCGCGTGCGTGCGCTTGCGTGCGTGTGCGTGCGCGTGCGTGCGTGTGCGTGCGTGCGTGCGTGTGCGTGCGTGCGCGTGTGTGCGTGCGTGCGTGTGTGTGCGTGTGCGTGCGTGTGCGTGCGTGCGTGTGTGCGTGTGCGTGCGTGTGTGTGCGTGCGTGCGTGTGCGTGTGTGCGTGTGCGTGCGTGCGTGCGTGCGTGTGCGTGCGTGCGCGTGTGTGCGTGCGTGCGCGTGCGTGCGTGCGTGTGCGTGCGCGTGTGTGCGTGTGCGTGCGTGCGTGTGTGTGCGTGCGTGCGTGTGCGCGTGCGCGTGCCTGTGGCGGCTGGTTGTCCACGGGCAGCACGGTGATGTTGAACGTGAAGCCCTCGGCCACGCCGCCGTGCCGGTCGGTGACGGTGAAGGCAAACTCCACGGACCGCGGCCAGGGCCCCACGTCGGCCATGGGCGGCATGTACGCCACCTTCATGTGGTTCACGGCGTGCTGCACACACACACACACAAAGGTCCCCCGAGTAGCCTTCATATGCATGTACGTATGTAGAACTTCTTTCCCACCCTATGTTGCCAACCGTGCTCATTGGAGGTTTGGGGGAAGGAGAACAAACTAAACACAATAAAGCAGCTCCAAAGAAATGAGTTTTAAACAGACTGTTGGGGCAAGTGCTGTTAGCGAGCACCTATGAAGGCCGACGCGGCGCACTAGGGGGTGGTGTGGCCAGCACCACGCCCGACCGCCTTTGTCTCCCCAGTGGCAATGTTTACACGCAGCGCCAGGTACTCATTTGAGGCCTAGGGCAGGCCCAGGACCGGTTCAGATAATGGTCACCGGTGTTGGCCGTGAGCGTAAATCGAACTCGGGGTCAGTTTCTTGCCGAATGAAGCATCGCAGTAGTAGTAGTAATAATAATCCATAATAGAGGTTTTTTTGGTTTAGATCGCGTAAATATATAAATGTGTCGTTAAAACCCACCACCACCCGACACAGCCAACTAGTAAGGGTTGTCACGTAAACAGAACGTGGCCAATTCGTCACTAGTACAGCACTAGTGTGTAGTGTATAGTGTAGTATACTAGTACAGCACTAACCGGTGTGTGGGAGAGCCAAGCCTCAACATTTACAATCTGAGTACGACGTTCCACCAGTAATTACAACCAGCTTCATCAGGCGACGGCCAGATAAGAATTATGATAACAACCTGTGTGAAGGAGCGGATCTCAGCCACCGAAGCATCTTTCGTCGCCTTGGTCATGCTGTCCATTGACACGAGCTTCCCGGCGTCCAGGGATCCGCTGTCGAGGCACACGACACAAGCCGACGTCAACGCTGCCGCGACAGTCCCACGATGAATCTCTTGCACGGAGAACACCGGAGGAAAGAAAAAAAAAACCCGGCAGCATTCGATGTTCGTTTAACCAGGCAGGAGGCCGGCTGGCTCGGGGCTCAGAGAGCACTGAGCTGGCAACCGCTAATATCCTGGGTTCAAATCCGGGCACCCGCCCCCCTCCCCCCCCCATTAAACTGGGTTCTTGAGTGCGGCGAGTCGATGGCGATCACACGGAGAGCCGGCGGCCACAATCGCCCGAGCTCTGCGGTCCTCTGTATATGAAGGTGTTACCGGCCAATTAATCCTTTCCCGTTCGGAGACGTCCGCAAGTTGCAGGGTGGGCGGTCCCGTTCGCCTCTGAATCTCGGAACGCGCGAGCGGCTCAACTGTGCCACACGCCCTCCCGCACGGCCTTGTGGGAGCCTCTGTACCGATACACTTATTTTTATGGTTTCGTTTTCATGATGTACACATACGTCATCGGAACAGAATCGGAAGAAAAACTGATGACGTACACATACGGGAAAGAGCTGATGAGTGTTTAAATGTGGGAGGAAACCGGAGCACTCCAGAGTAAACCCACGCATGCGAGGGGGAAACACTCTATCCCATCTGCTTCTGGCAGAGCCAGGGTATGCCAGCGGCACCTCCTAATCGTGAGGCTCGTGATCCACCAACCCTCGCTGCCACCTCCACAGCGCTAGATTACAGGCAGCCACGTGCAGCAGTGTAGCCACCGCCGTGCATCGAGAAGAACCGACTCGGACGGAGTGCCGTGTGGAGGCCAAGCGCTGAGCTGGCGCTCCTGACATTGTTGGCAGACATCGAGGTTTCCACCACTTGTGGTTTAACCAGATTTACACAATTGAACAGAGTTTACGGTCCCAGCCTGGATACCAACAAACATAAAACCTTTCACTTAAATTCGGTTGTACGTACGCATGTTAAACTTCTTTCGCACCGTACGTAGCCAACCGCGCTAATCACGCGTGCGGGGAGAAGGACAACAAACTGAACACAGTCAGCGGTTCTAAAGAAAAGGTTCTGCACTTCACGTGGCTAAACTCCAGCTCTGGTGGGACCGCCAAATCCAGCAAAACCCAAACTATGGGACAAGCTTGGCAGACGTGCGCCTATAATGACGTCGCGGGGACGGTCAACGTGCACGCGGTATCGTAACATCGCCGCCGTGATACCACGGCGATTCAAAATCACCCGCCGCCGCCGGCAAGACCGCCACCCTCACCCGGCGCCGTCCACGAATCGGCAGGGCCGCACGAGGACGTAGAGCAGCTCCTGCGGGGGCGTGTCGGCGTCGCTGAACCGCAGCATCTCCCGCGTCAGCACCGCCAGCTCCGTCTCGCGCACCGCCAGGGTGCGCCGTGCGCCGCCCGCGACCTCGCGCGGCACCTCGTTGTCCACCGGCGTCACGTGCACCGTCATGGTCTGCGCGCATGGGGGGGGTCAGTCGGACGAGCGGGCGACGTTCGCGGCCGCACGGCACCGCCATGGCCGAGGACGACCCGCCTCTTGAGATGGACGGAGCGTGGTGCTCGACGCGTCCCCGTCAGCGGCATTTGTGATCCTCGGAGGTTTTTGGGGTTAGATCGCGTGAATAAAAATGCGTCGTTAAGCCCGCCACCACCGGACACAGCCAACTAGTAGGGTTTGTCACGTTGAGAAAACATGGCAATTCTTTACCCCGACAGCACACCGGCGTGTTGGAGCGTAAACCCACGACAACATTTGCAATTCGACTATCGCGACGTTTCTCCGGTAATTACAACGAGCACAATCAGGCGACAGCCAGAGTTGTGGAGAGATCCTCCTGTTTCGGTCTTAAACCCAAAAACCTCGATGATGGATAATATTGGTCACGAAAGCCGACTAGGCGTTAAACTGTGAATATATAACAGGCGACGTTTTGGGCAAAAGTGCCATGCAGAAGAAGGGGGTATTGCCAGAATCGTTACCCATTACTACGATTATATATTTTTCCTTCCAAGGCCTTGCAGTGCTTATTAACGAACGTTGGTGAACCCACTGCAGCCTGCGCTACGCGAAAGCGGCGCAGTCACGTCCACGCGGCCCCCCCCCCCCACCTCAACCCCCCCCCCGCCAACCTCGACCCCCCCCAAGCTCGACCCCCTCCAACCTCGACCACCTCCACCGCCCCCCACCCCCCCATCTGGAACCCCCCCCCCCCGTCCCCCGGGGGTGCGCGTGCCTGCTTGTCGGACACGTTCGGAGGCTCGTGCGTGTCCGAGAGCACGAACTCGAAGGAGTCGTGCAGCTCCTTGCCGCCGCGGTGCTCGTAGAAGATGAGGCCGTCGAAGAGGTCCCTCTGCAGGAACCGCTCCACGGGCTGCCCTGCTCACGCCACGAGCGCACACAAAGCCCTCGCCACGAGCGCACACGAAGCCCTCGCCACGAGCGCACACGAAGCCCTCGCCACGACCGCACACGAAGCCCTCGCCACGAGCGCACACGAAGCCCTCGCCACGAGCGCACACGAAGCCCTCGCCACGAGCGCACACGAAGCCCTCGCCACGAGTGCACACGAAGCCCTCGCCACGAGTGCACATGAAGCCCTCGCCACGACCGCACATGAAGCCCTCGCTACAATCGCACACGAAGCCCTCGCTACAATCGCACACGAAGCCCTCGCCACGACCGCACACGAAGCCCGCGCCACAACCAATGCCAGTTACACTCGTTTCTTTTTTTAAGCTATGGGAGGAACCCGGAGGAACCCCACGCAGGATAGGGGGAGAACGCACAAAACTACACAGGGCGCCCGAGTCGGGAATCGAACCCTGCTGTGAGACATTTCCAATTCGCACGGTTGGCTACGTGCGATTGCGAAAGAAGTTCAGCATACACACATACGTTACCACCGCGAGACTCGACAATTCACCGCATCGCTAACCCAACGGTACACATCGCACCACCAATATATGCGAATCGAGAGGCGAGTCGCGGGTTGCGGGTGGGGATTAGCGGATCACGAAGTGACTCACCGGGGCCGCCCGGCTCGTCCTTACGGAGCAGCCGCCCGGCGGCGGGCGGCGCCGTCACGGTGAAGAGCACCCTGCCGTCGTCGTGCGGCTCGTCGGGGTCGCTGGCGCGCAGCACCTCGGGCGAGACGAGCACCGTCTCGCCGGCGCACGCGGCGAGCGCCAGCGCGATGACGAGCGCCGGCGGCGTGTCGTCGACGGGCGCCACGCGCACGGGGAAGGAGTGGCGCGCAGAGTGGCGGCCGTCCGTCACGCGGAACGCCACGTGGTCGCGGGCGCCGTCGCTGCCGTCGTGGTGGTAGCGCACGGCGCCGTCGCGCAGGTCGCGCACCGAGAACGAGAAGCCCTTACCTCCTATGGGGGGGGGGGGGGGGGTGGGGGGGGGAGGGAGGGTGGGAGAGCTCATCGAGTGCCTGCGGCTGCACGCGTCGCCTGCCCTACTGCGCACGCTGCACACCGCACCGCCGTGCCCCAGCCACCCCGGGTCCCCTCCGTGGCCCCTTCTCCCACCCACGTGTGAGACCCCCTCCTCTCACCCCCCCCACCCTCCCCCCCCACCCACCCCCCCTACCCTCCCCCCCCACCTACCCCCCCCACCCTCCCCACCGCGCACGCTGAGGCGCCCGTGCTGCAGGCCGTCCACGGCGAGGATGCGCACGGCGGCCAAGTCGTCGTTGTCCACCACCTGGAAGCGGTCCCACGTGATGGCCCGCGACTGCCCCTCCAGCAGGTCCAGGCCTGGGCGGGGTGGGGGTGCACACGGGGGCGGGGGGGAGGGTGGAGGACCATGGGGTGTAGGGGTGGGGGGGAGATGGAGGGGGGAGGTAGGGGGGGAGATGGAGGGGGTGGAGATGGAGGGGGGGGGCGACGGGAGCACACAGGGGCATGGTGAGCCATCACACAAAGATGGTCACTGCATTGCGCTTCTGCGGTCGTCTGGAACGTTCTTCCGTCCGATATTAGGAAGCCACTGGAGCGATGCACTTTTAAATAATCTCGTTTGAAAACGAATTTCTTTAGAACTCATTTTTGCGCTTAGTTTGTTGTCCTTCCCCCGCACCTCCAATTAGCGTGGTTGGCTACGTACGGTGGGGAAGACGTTCAACGTACACACAGCACACAATTGACACAATAAGGAACACACGGGACCTGAAGCATGCATCCCAACGGTGTGCAGGTACCATCTAGGTCAGTCATCCCCTAAGACTGTCCCGGGACCTCCTTCCATGCTTCACGTGGCCTCAGAGTGCACCTAGCCTGGCACAAGCGCTGTGGTGATGTGGCTGTTGTTGTGTGCGTGTGGGGAGCGGCTTCCCGAGTATGATGCCTACTCACGGCCAACAGCAGTGACGAATATCCAAACTCTTCCTGGGCCTCTCCTAGGCCGACTCAGAATTTTAACGAGTACCCGGTGCGGTGTGCAAACATCGGCATTGGGGAAGACAAAGGAGGCAGGGCGTGGTGCTGGCCACCCACCGCTTCGTGTGCCGTGCGGGCCTCCATAGGACCTCACCAACAGCACTTGCCCTCACGTTCAAGACTATCGGGGTTAGGAGGGGGAGGGGAGATCTTTGCGAGTGTCCGTGTGGGGCCGCGCATCGCACACCCATGTTCCAGGAGACGCGGGGCGCGTTGGTCTCCGTGTTGCGGATGGAGATGTGGAGCATCAGCGGGGCGCTCCGAGCAAAGTACGAGTCGTGAACCTCGAACTCCGCCTGCCGTGTGAGTGTGCGTGCGTGCGCGCGTTAGAAGCGTGTGTGCGTTCGTGTGTGCGTGACACCAGAACCACAGGACACACAGCTCCATAGACACGGATACATGGGCAAAAGTCCAGCCGCTCACCAGCCAGCTAGACAGACAGACCATTGCACAGACTCGGATTCAGCCGTGTAGCCATTGCAGACCCTGACAGAGACAAGCACCCTGCCTGTGCTCTATTAGGTAGACACACAGCCAGAGTGACCGACATTAATACAGACAGACACCCAGCCCGCCTGTGTTCTGTTGGACAGACGCTCACAGTCAGACAGGCAACCAGCCTGTACTCTGACCAGTAGAACAAACCAACACAGTCACTCACAGAGTCAACCAACAGCCAGCTAGACTGACGGACTGCCTGTGCTGTATTAGAAACACAACCAGCCAGTCAGAGAGACATGGACAGGCAGCCTCCACTCTGTCCAATATCCACACAGAGCTTGACGCTTACCTCACTCACCCTCCCCCCGCCCTCCTTCCCACCATCCTGCCTGCTTCCGTGCCTGCCCACCTGTCTGCCCTCCTGTCCACCCGCCATGTCCGCTCTCCCGCCCGCCCCCCTCCCCGTGCGCCCACCCACCTCGTAGGTGCGTCGCTCGGCGTGGCTCGAGTTGGGCGGCTGGTACGCGACGAGCATCTCGTTGAGGTCCCTCCAGGTGAAGGAGGTGACGGGCCGCGTGTGGTCGCTCAGGTGGGTGAGGAAGCCCTCGGCGGGCGGCTCGGTGACGTTGAACACCAGGTCGTGGCGCGGCGTCTCGCCGTCCTTGGCGTCGAGCGAGGCGACGCTGATGGGCGTCAGGATGAACTGGTCCACCTCCAGGATGAAGGACGACATGGGGGCGGCGTGCGGCGGCTGGTTGGGCACGGCGCCCTCGATGTGCACGGGCAGCCACATGTGCTCCACCTATTGCGGACGGACGGAGAGTCCGCGGGCAGACGGACCCACAGTCATGTACATACGTTGAACTTCTTTCGCACCGTACGTAGCCAACCGTGCTAATCTGAGGTGCGGGAGCGGGGGAGAGGACAACAAACTAAACTCGAACAGAGAGCACGTGGGGGTCACAAAAGGGCAGGGGGTGGGTGGCCAACACCACGCCCGGCCGCCTTGTCTCCCTAGTGACGATGTTTACACACCGCACCAGGTACAAACACGACACACACACACAGACACGACACACACACACACCGACACGCGTGCCCTACTCTGTGCGGCTGGCCGCGCGAGCCATCCCGGATCTCCAGCACCAGGGGCACGTAGTCCACGTCGGGGCCCGGCGGGCTCAGGTGCTCGTAACGCAGCCCCATGCTCAGGAAGCGCTCGCAGGGCACCCTGCCCAGCACCGCTCCCACCGCACTCAACCTCTCGCCGCCCGGCGGCGGCGGCGGCGCCAACTCTCCGCCGCCGGCGCCGCCGAAGGAGTGCGGCGTGTCTCCCCGCCCGCCCTCCGGATCCGGACCGGAATCCGCGTCCGCCGCCCCGTCGCGGTGGGGCGCGACGAGGCGGCCGTGCGCCGGCAGGCCGGTCTCCTCGCTCGGCACGCGGATCCAGCAGCTGCGGCCGCGCGCCGGGTTCTCGGCGTCGGGCGCCAGCGACAGGACGGAGCGATCGAGGGCGCCGCTCGTGCCCATGAACGACGCGACGCGGAGCGGCGAGGGGCCCGGCAGGAGCAGCGCGGTACCCGGCGCCGGCTCGCCGATGGTCACGAGCAGGCGCACCAGCTCCAGCTGCGTGTCCGAGTCCGAGAAGCTGCGGCCAGAGTACAGGGACTTTGTTTAATCTTATACTTTTTCCGTTCCGATGACGAACGTGCGCGTACGTCGTCAGTTTTTCTTCCGATTCCGTTCTGATGATGTACGTGTGCATCGTCAAAATGGAACCAGAAGAAAAAATAAAGTGAATTGATTGGTACCGAGGATCCCACGAGGCTATGCGGGAGAGCATGTGGCACAGTTTGGCGCCAGCTGTCTTAGGGTGCGTAGAGTCGTGTCGCTACGGTTCTTTGTGGCGAGTAAAACGTCTTTTAAAACAACGGCGCTACGCCTCTAAACATAACATGAACACTGAGCTGCTTGTCCGTTCCGAGCTTTAGCAGTGAATGCGACCCCCCCCCCCGACACACACACAACTTGCAGACGTCTCAGAATGGGAAAGGGTTAAGATTTGCCGAAAGACAAAACGGATCGCGAGTCAAAGTGCAACGGGACAGTCGCTGTCGCAAGAGCCGTTGCTGTGGGGAACGTCATCACTCCAACTCTTGCCACGGCTGCCGTTCGCCGTTCTTCCATTCTGAGTCGTGGACTCGGAGTCCAAGCAACGTGCAGAGTCAGTCTGAGCAGCACCAGTGCTTAAATGTGTTTTTTTAATTTTTTTATTTTTTTTATTTTTTTTATTTTAGTGAATGCAAAGTCCCTAAGCCAAGCGGTTGCTTCCGGTGCTGCTGTATTGAGGGCGAGTCGGCCTCCGCTGACTTTGTGAATTGGGCAGACTTCTAGGATGTGGTGCGTGGGTTTGCTCCAGCCCACAGGAACACAAGGCGCTTGCTCTCATGCCCCTTCGGTGGAGGTTGGCGAGTCACGGGCTGTGACCGGTCCTGAAGCTGTTGGGTGTGGACCCACTCCTTCCTGGGGAGGTTGTAACCAGGAGGTAGTCACGAGGTACTTAGTCGTATAGTTCGTTTTATAGTTATAGTATTATAGTTGTAGTGTTATAGTTTTAGTGTTATAATGTAGGTGGTATAGTTATAGTGGTATAGTTACAGTGTTGGTGTTATATCATGGGACCTCCTTTGCCAGTACCAAAATATGGTAATAGGTTTTTTCCCTTTTTTCTGGCAACCAAACAGTTGTGTTAAGATGTTAAAACACCAAACTGAAACCTTTTACAAGGAATCATGTCTGCATTAACCACAATACTTGTGGTCAGAATGCAAACAAAAAACATACTCTGATAATAAAGGCATTGTCCTTGAAACTGATTGGTCCACACCAGAGACAGCTTTCTTTTGAGCCTCGTCTCAAACGGTCTTAGACCAGAGGACGCCAAAAGGCGCCCAGTTTGGTGTTTTAACATCTCAACGCCTGTTTTGTTGCCATGAAAAAGGGGAAAACCTATTCTCATATTTTGGTACTGGCAAAGGAGGTCCCATGAAATAAAACACGTGTTAAGATGTTCAACCACCAAATAGCAACGTTTTGCAAGGAGTCAAGTCTGCGTGATCACCACACGCACTTGTGCTGAACACGCAGACAAACTCTGATAACATCTACAGGCGTCAGAGTCGGGATTGAACCCACAACCTCCTGTATACCGGGCGAGGTAGTTAACATCTCGTAGAGTGGGGTACAGCAGTGTCCAACGTACATCGTTGGCCACCTTCGGGGAGGCGGGGGGAGGTTTCCTGCCTTCCTTGAGGCAAGCTACGATGGTGGGGGGGGGGGGGGGCACCAACTAAAGGGGAGCCCTGGGCGGTGGTGGAGCGACGTGGGACCTTGCCCAGCTCACCGGTAGAGCCGCAGCAGCACGAGGTCGTGGTCCAGCAGCGGAGTGCCGTGGTGAGTGTAGCTCACCTCCCCCGGGGCCCAGCGGCAGTTGAACACCTGCACAGGGCCAGCGGCGAACTTGCGGTGAGGCAGGGCGGTGGTGGTGGTGATGATCAGACTGGCTCCTCCCCCCTCAACCAGTATATATACAAGGTCGGGTCTCTTGGGATGTCTCTTTACTTGATGCAGTAATTTTAGCTGTGACGGTTCCACCTGAAGACGGAAGCTTGTGTTGCCTCCGAAACGTCGTGATTTATTATTTTATTTCTATTATTTCTTCTATTATTTTTATTATTTATTTTTTATTATTTATTTTTTACCTACGTGACTTTACCGAAAAAACCTAAGAGTACGAATCCTTGCAGTCACGGAAGCTTCAAATCTAGAATTAAGTGAGAGTGTGGTTGATGATGATGATCTTTGATGACGTTTGAAGATAAAGATGATGATAGGATTGGTATGCATCGTGATAGTGTTGTTGATGATGATACTGCCAGTGAGTGCTGTTGATTATTATCAATGATGAGGATGGCGGTCGTGAAAGTGTTGATGATGATTATAATAGTAGTGGCAGTTGTTTATGATTTTTGAGCGTGAAGATAATGACAATACAACATGTGCTACTACAACAACCAACGCATCTATCAACAAAGACAAAGATCCCCTGGAAAGACTTAACAGACTTTTGCGGAAAGTGCTCTTAGCGAGTAGCAACTTCGAAGGCCGGCAAGGCACACACAAGGGAATGTGCCGATGTTTACTCCGCACCGCACAACCACCACAAAACCACCAGACACCACCGCCGCCGCCGCCGCCACCACCACGACGACGGTTCGCCCGCGCTTACGTGCGGCGCCACCTTGCCGGCTCGCTGCGTGATCGGCTCGTTGTGCACCACCTCCAGGCGGCACGCGTCACCGCTGGCCGCCGCCGCCTCCTCCACCCGCAGCTCCTGGCTCGTCAGCAGGACCCGGCCGCCCCTCGGCACCGCCAGGCCCCGGTTCACAACGACCAGCGAGGCGCTCGCCGGCCGGGGCTCCAGCGCCAACGCCAGCAGCAGCAGCGGCGCCAGCAGCGGGAGCCACGGTGCCAGCTTCATCTCAAGGCTGCGGGACAGGTGGAGGAGGGTGGGTCTGCTGGTTGAAGAGGGGGATGCCCGAGTATTGTTTTTGGTGGAAGTTGAGATTTTGTTCGCGGTTTTTAAATGTCCTGGCTGCACGCGTGATCCATGATACGGGGGCCCGGGGGGCGCGGGGGGGGGGGCAGGAAGGTGGGGGGGGGGGCAAATAGTCAACAGAGATGACGATCGGTGGGGTAGGTCGTGGGCTGGCAGAGGAGTCGGTTGGAGCCTCTGAGCAGGAGTGGAAAGGAACGAGGGGAGGGGGAGGCGGCCACTCACAACGCGCGTGGGCGGTGCTTGCGGTTCAGTGGGCGAGGTGACGTCACAAAAAAGTGGGCGGGGCCGACAGTGGGTGTGGCTTCCAGCTCACCGCGTGCTCAGGTTGAGCCTCCCAGACGTTGTGTCACCTTGGGGCACTTGCTGGGTCGTTGAGAGGGCAGCTGGAGGTCGCTGTCCTTTAGTTCCTCGGGCAATTATTGGCCGCCGTCGTTTCGATCTCTAATTCAGTTTTTTATTGCATCGTTTATACTTCTGTTGTTGTTGTTGCTGCTGTGGTTGGTGGTGGTTGTTTTGAATGTTATTTCAAATGTTCGGTTTTATATATTTGCGTGCTAATTATGTTTGTGTACGATATATCACTGTAGTTAGTTGTATTAAATGTTGTGAAAATGCAGTTAAGTTTTTTTCGGGTTAAATGCGTGTTAATTATACGGTATATTAATATCGCAGAATGTAAATAAACAAGCAACAAAAATAAACGATGTTGATTTGAATATCTTCTACTTTGTACGTTGGGCAGTTTTACACCTGCGACTATTACAATTGTAGCTTTAAAAAGATCACATATTATTCACATTTAACTAGCACTTTGCCTTTAACTTGTATATTTGTGTTATAATATTGATAATTATTAATATCAAAAATGTTTACACTACGTTACAAAAGTTACGATAGTACTCCACTATTAAACTATAGTACTATTTATTTAAATATAGTACCCTATTTAACTCATCATCTCCAACACACAAGGCATGTTGATCGCTCTAGCATCATTATATTTCAGTAAACATCTTAGCAATATCTAAACATTGCGATTTCACCGATAGTTTTAGTTTCTTCCTTGAACTCTTTGTTTGGTGGTGGTTGTTGTTGTTGTTTCTGTTGACACACACACAGACAATGGAGATGTCACAACAGTTACAACAAAGACAAAGATCCGCCTATAGCCTTCACAGACAGTTGGGGCAAGTGCCCTTAACGAGTCGCGTCTATTAGGAAGGCACACGGAGGGGAGTGGTCTCGCCAGAACCACGTCAGCCGACTTTGCCCAGTACTGATTTTCACACACCTCACCAAGTACTCATTTGAGGCTGAGTCGACCTAGGGGAGGCCCAGGACCGGTTAAAATAATTGTCACTGGTGTCACCGTGAGCGGGAATCGAACTCGGTTTGCCGGGTTCGTAGCGCAGCGCGCTAACCGCAACACCACCGCTCCCCACGCAACACACACACTCGCACGCGTATACACCGTACACACAGCACACACCACACACACACAGCACACACCATACACACAGCAACACACCACGATGGTCAGGTTGATAAAAGGAGAAGAGCGTGGACGTGGAACCGCAAAAGTAACGTATAGAAACTAAACTAAACATTTAAATTACATGGTAAGGGGCCGTCCATAAATGAAGTCACGCGATTTTGGACGATTTTTTTACCCCCCCCCCGTCGTCACATGGCGTCACAAAACGTCAGACCCCCCCCCTCAAATATGATGTCACAAAGCTCTGCCCCTCCCCCCCCCAAATAAAACATGCTCTAAATCGCTTTAAACTATTGTCATTGCAGTGCGTATTTAATGTGGCGCTGCACTCTGATGTTGTAGAAGAAAACATTTATTAAAAAGTCGATTTAATTAAGTAGAACGTGTTGCTACATTTGTTTAAAGTTGCGCAATTTTGATGTGACGTCACATTTCTCAACCCCCCCCCCCCTCGTCACAAATGTCTGACCCTCCCCTCCCCCCTAGGTGCGTGACGTCATTTATGGACGGCCCTTAAGGCCCACTGAGCTATACAGCTATTTTTCAGAAGCGATCTGGCCACAAATGATAGCCCAATCAAAGTGGCTTATCACGTGGACAGTCATGGCAGCCAAATACACTACATGCACGTTGATTGTAAATGTGGAGGGAAAAACCGGAGGACCCCAAAACAAATCGATGCGACCACCGGGAATAAAGGCACATCGCAAACTCCAAATATACAGCAGCAGCAGGCGGCAGGGTCGGGATCGAACCCACGACCTCCTGTATACCAGGCGAGGTAGTTAACATCTCCTAGCCACCGTGATGATGATGAGAGAGAGAGACACACAGCAAACTCCAAATATACAGTAGCAGGCGTCAGGGTCGGGATCGGGATTGAACCCACGACCTCCTGTACACCAGGCGAGGTAGTTAACATCTCCTAGCCACCGTGATGATGATGAGAGAGAGACACGCAAACTCCAAATATACAGCAGGCGGCAGGGTCGGGATCGGGATCGAACCCACGACCTCCTGTATACCAGGCGAGGTAGTTAACATCTCGCCATCGCAGCGCCCACGGTCTCGCGCAGCAACGGACTGGGCCGCACTGCGCCGTGCTGGCCAGCAAGCAGTGCCACAGCCCCACGGCGCACGGCCCCACGGCGCACGGCCCCACGGCGCACGGCCCCACGGCGCACGGCCCCACGGCGCACGGCCCCACGGCGCACGGCCCCACGGCGCACGGCCCCACGGCGCACGGCCCCACGGCGCACGGCCCCACGGCGCACGGCCCCACGGCGCACGGCCCCACGGCGCACGGCCCCACGGCGCACGGCCCCACGGCACACGGCCCCACGGCACACAGCCCCACGGCACACAGCCCCACGGCGCACGGCTGGTGCACGGGAGGTGATGGGCAGACGCGCGAAGCCGTCTGTGCGCTGGCGTGTGGCGGGGTTTCAAACGCGCGTGTGTGCAGCCCTGTGCTATGAAGAAGGGTCGTTGCCCGAAACGTTCCCTATTATTGTCTTCGCTTTTATGGCCACAGTGTTATGGCCACAGTGTTGTTAACGAATGTGCAGAGTTGTTGTTGTTCACTGTGTGTGTGTACAACACTGCCAAAGCAACATCAGCAGTCGCCACGGTGGCGAGATGTCAACTACCTCGCCTCGTATACAGGAGGTCGTGGGTGCAATCTCAAACCTGACGCCTGTCTATTTGGAGTTTGCATGCCTCTCTCAACGTGGTCGCGTGAATTTTTCTCCAGGTCCTCCAGTTTTTCCCTCAACATTTGGAATGAACATGCATTTCAAGTATTCGGCTGCTATGAATATCCACGTGATAAGCCACTTCGTTGAGCTATAATTTGTAATGGCCAGGCCGCTTCTGACAAAAAGCCCTCTCAAGCTCAATGGGGCCTTACCTGGTAAAATATTTGTTTATTTTATTATAGTTTAGTTGCTTGGCTTCCAACAAGCTGACAACATCGAGGGGGGCGTTTCGGGTTGAGTGGCGGCAGCAGGCGGATCAACTCTTCACTGCGCATCGTTCCCCTGGCATCGTCGAGAACAAAGTAACGGATATTACATTCCAGGGGCCAGGTTTTTTTGTTGCGAAAGATTTATCTACCATCACACGACCCGGCAACCTCACTCTGAGCAAGCACGTGCGACTCGCGTGGAACGCCGCAAGAGATACTCGTGTGTGCGTGTCCGTCCCCAACCTCCTTCCTTCCTCCGTGCCTCCCTCCTACCTCCCCACTGAAATTTATGTCTCTCCGATCCATTCCAGACAAACTGGTCCGGCCAAAAGCCCTCCAGTCCCCCCCCCGCCGCCGCCAACCAAGGTTTTGTCTTTCTCACGACACGCTGGGAAGAATTAGGCACTGCGCTGCATGGTAATTACACGCCGAGCTCAAACAGCTCTGACAACAGATGGTGGGTGGGTGGGTGTGTGCGAGTGTTGTGCAGGGGGCTCGTGAAGGACACGACCGCCAAGGGCAGTTGCTATTTTTTTTCACCACTTTTATTTGCCCATACGAAGCTTACGGAGCGGTCTGCAGATCTGTTTTTCTCAGAAGCGGCCTGGCGATCGCCAATGATCAGCTCAACGAGGTGGGCTTATCATCACGTGGGAAATTTACGGCAAATACACGGAACGCGCGTTGATGCTAAACGTGGAGAGAAAAACTGGAAGACCCGGAGAAAAATGCACGCGACCACGGAGGAGACCATTTAAACTACAAAATATACAATCTTGATTTGAAGCTTTCGTGACTGCAGGAATCCATACTCTTTGGTGCTTTCGGTAAAGTCACGTAGGTAGAAAAATAAAATAAATCACGACGTTTCGGGCGCAACACAAGCGTCCGCCACCTGATGACGGACGCTTGTGTTGCGCCCGAAACGTCGTGATTTATTTTATTTTATACCTACGTGACTTTACCGAAAGAACCAAAGAGTATACAAATATACAGCAGCAGGCGTCAGGGTCGGGATCGAACCCACGACCTCCTGCATACCAGGCGAGGGAGATAACATCTCGCCGCCCTCCAGCAACAAAGTAGGCAGCTAAAACTCAGCAAGGTAAGGTCCACTGAGCTCTGGAGTTCTTTCCCCGAAGCGACTTCGCTATCACAAATGATAGCTCAGCCAGGTGGCTTATCACGTGGAAATGTACTGCAGCCGAATGCTCTAAAAACATGTTGATTCTAAATGTGGACTGTGGAGAGAGAAACCGGAGGACTCGGGACAAACATCCGCACGATCACGGGGAGAGAGACACGCAAACTCCAAATATACAGCAGGCGTCAGGGCCGCGACCAAACCCACGGCCTCCTGTGAAGCAGTCGTGGGAGTTAACGTCTCGAGAGTGGGGTACAAGTCGCACACCTGTGGCGCATCTGGAAATGCACACTTAGAAACATGCATTGAGATGATTTAGAGTTTTTTTTCTAGATTTGAAGCTTTCGTGACTGCAAGGATTCATACTCTTAGTTCTTTCGGTAAAGTCACGTAGGTATAAAATGAAATTAAAATGAATAAAAATAAAATAAAAATCACGACGTTTCGGAGGTAACACAAGTCTCCGTCATCAGGTGGGACCGTCACAGCCAGATTTGCTGCATCAAGTGAGTTAGAGTATTTGGCTGCTATACATTATGTCCACGTGATAACCCAATTTGTTGAGCGATCATTTGTGGCCAGGTCGCTTCTGAAAAAGAAGGTAACAGCTCGGTGGGCTTTACCTGGTGAGACAACAAAAGTTTAGAGTTTTCTATTGTTGTGATTTGTTTACCTCTCCTATACTTTTCGTTCCTATCATGTTTGTGTGTTGTTCTTTGTTGTAATGTTCTGACCCTTGTGCCCCTACTGCACATCTGTGAAAAAGAGCTTTATAGCTCATCGGATTCCTCCAGTGTAAATAAAGATTCTGATTCTGTCTCGGACAGTTGCCCTCTGCTGGTACACGTGTGTCTGTCACGTGACCTCCTGCGAGCGGCGAGCCTTCAACGCACGCACTTCACGCGGCCCTAAAAGTGCACCTAGCCTGGCACAAGTGCAGTGGTGACGCCACTGTTGTTGTTTATTTGTGTCATGAAGAGTGGAGGAGAGCGGACGGTGCAGTAGCGGCTTACCACTGATTCCTCGCCATGGCGGGGGAATCGAACCAAGGTGGCACGGTGCGCTAACCACCGCGCCACCGCTCCTCCGCGTAAGTGCGGTATGCAGGTTGTGCTGCAGTGGCGCAAGAGGCGCAGCCCTGCAATTCCTTTCTCAAGCCACTGCTGGCGGAAGGGCCACCACTAGCGGGGGGCTCTTAGAGGCCACTTCTAGGGGGTATTTGGCCTACTCTTCCTAGCTGGCCAGACGCTCGACTGAACTTTCGGTGTCACCCATGAACTCGTGCTGCCTGTGATCTTAGTTGCGGGGATTTGTGAAACTTGTCCATTGTTGTTTCAACTGCCGCGCCGGAAGATCGAGTCCCGTGTGCTCACCACTTACATGGACCACGGTAAGCATCACTGCGGTTTCAGTCAAAATGAAACTCAACACATTTTAAATACATATAAAATGGTTGACGTTTCGGGTAAATGACCCTTCGTCACAACGATACACACCACAACACACACCAACACAAACCACGCACTACAACACACACCACAACACAAACCACACGGACTCTACAATATACAGACAAAGATCCCCCGTATAGCCTTAACAGACTATATTCTTAGGTTTTTTTGGTAAAGTCACGTAGGTAAAAAAAATTAAATTAATAAAAGTAAAATAAAACAACAGACTGTCGGGGCAAGTGCTGTTAGCGTAGCACCTATGAAGGCCGGAACGGTACACGAGGGGGTGGGTGGCCAGCACCACGCCCGACCGCCTTTGTCTCCCTAGTAGCGATGTTTACACACCGCACCAGGTACTCATTTGAGGCTGAGTCGACCTAGGGGAGGCCCAGGACCGGTTCAGATAATCGTCACTGGTGTTCGCCGTGAGCGGGAATCGAACCCGGATCGCCAGGTTCGTAGTGTAGCGCGCTAACCGCTACACTACCGCTCCCCACTGCAATTCCTTTCTCAAGCCACTACGCACACCACAACACAAACATACTGCACATTACAAAACAAACGCAAGTAAAAAACTACAAACACACAGCAACAGGAAACAAACAAACACACAAACACAGAAAAACACGACAGCATAACACACACACACACCATGAAATATACACACACCCACACATCACACACACACACAACAACACACACACCCACACATCACACACCACAAAAACACATCACTCACACACACACAATATAAAACATAACACGCACACTATGCTCAACACTGGCCTTATACTACAACTCAGCAACTTTAACTTTCGACTTTTGTCAGATAAACTCGCAACGTTAGCACGCGTGGCTACCCTTAAACGGCGATAGCAACCACAGCTCTCGTTTACACACTGGCCTGTGTTAATCCACTTGCTAGAGGAATGCCTCCACTTGCCCATTGGTTCATTGGGGGGTGGGGGCTTGATGGACCATACTTCACCACCTCTCCCTATGTATCTCTGTGATATCTGTCTGCTTATATGTCTGTCTATATGTCTCTGGTTCTGTGCTTTATCTCTCTCAAATTTAGCATTCTCGGGAAGAACGTAATCAACCAGGTGGGGTGTTGACTGTTATGTTATCCGACTCTCTGTTGTATTACATTACATTTCTAAGTATACTAGATTTGTGTTTCTATTTCATTTATACTTGATGACGATTGCTTGTGTTGCAATCGAAACGTCGTATGCTAGTATTTAATTTATAATTTTTTCTTTATACCTTGACTTTACCGAAAGAACCAAAGAGTACATACTTCACCACGCCGGTCAGTAAATCTCGGTGACAATTAACAGATAGCAACAGCAAAACTAATTACGCAACCGTTTAAAACGCAACACCCGCAAGAAAAACAGACCGCAATATTGCTTTCGGTAAAGTCACGTATAAAGATAAAATAATAAATTAAATAAATAATAACCAAAGAATAATTCCTGCAGTCACGAAAGCTCCAAAATTAAGATCGCAATATTGCTCTTCTTTCTTGATAAAAAAATCAACACTCGCAGACGCTTCGGCAAGAGACAAACAGAAACGAGTTGACGAATGCCGCGGTGAGTCGGTACCTTCACTCGGCAGTTCAGAACTCGGACGGGGGGACAGCTGATTCTGGCTCACACCGCAGAGTAGACAAAAAGACAAAGCTCCCCCGTATAGCCTTCAACAGAATGTTGGAAGGGTGGTGAGGGCAAGTGCTGTTAGCGGAGCTGAGCGGACACAACGACGGCGCTGTGCTTGAGAGCCACAGCCGGACTGGGCTGTGTGCTGGGTGCCTGACAGTGCCATGGGGGGGGGGGAGCGTGTCAGACACGCTTCAATGTGCCCGGCCAATGCGCGCGGCGCCTGTGTCTCAGTGAAATAATGAACTGGGAGACAGAGGGGCTGAGAGAAAGAGAGGGGGAGGCGAGACGGGAGGGAGCGAGCGAGCGAGAGAGTGAAACAAACACACACATACAAAGCCCCCCCCCCCCCCGTGTAGCCTGGACAAACTGTTGGGGCAAGTGCTGTTCGTGAGCATGAAGGCTGGCACAGCACACGAGGGGGTGGGTGGCCAGCACCACGCCCGGCCGCCTTTGTCTCCCGAGTGGCGATGTTTACGCATCGCAGCATTTGAGGCCGAGTCGACCTAGGGGCGGCGCAAGACCGGTTCAGACAATCTCCAGTTGACCGTGAGCGGGAATCAAACTCTGTTGGCTGGGTTCGTATCGCAGGCGCGCGAACCGCTACTACACTACCGCCCCCCCCACCACACATACACACATACACACGCCTCTTCGCTCACATTCACAAATCCTTCTCCTTGAATCACTATTGTCCTCCAAGCCACACACACACACAGCTACAGACAAAGACTCCCCATATAGCCGACACAGGCTCTTGGTTGGGCAAGTGCTGTTAGCGAACACCGATTGAGGTCGGCACGGCGCACGGGAGGGGTGATTTGACCCAGCAGCACTCCACGCTGCCTTTGTCTCCCCAGTGTGTGTGTGTGTGTCTTAAGACCGAGTCGACCTAGGGGAGGTCCAGGACCGGTTCAAGTATTCGCCACTGACATGAGCCCGTTCGCCGTTACTGGCGATCGCAGCAAAATACCTTTAGCCACCACCACGCCACACGCACCACTTTTTACATCACAACGCAGCATCGCGACCACACTCCAGCATGTGAATCACAACGGCGTTGAGCCCAACTTACCGCTCTCAGCTCCTCGTGCCCTGCTCACAACAGCACGGCACACACGGCACACACAGCCGCCTCCTCGTTCGTCTCTCTCGCTCAACCCGGACCCCCTTCGCTCCCCTCTCCCGGTCTGTTCCGAGCCCAGCTGGTTTGAGATGCCCCCCCCACCACCACTTCCCACCCTAAGCAATCACTTCCACGTGCAACTGTTGCTCGCCAGTGAGGGTAGGGGAGGGGACGATGTACGTCCTAGTCGTCGTATTCTCCGTGTGGCCGATGTTGACCGACAGCTGTAGTTTCACGTGGAGGTGGTTGAGCCAGATCATTGCCTCCTCTGTCGTGTTTGTGAATGGGGAATTGAGTCGTCATGTCCCATGGTTCCTGCTCTTGATGGTGACCAGTCGCATACTGCTGGAGAGTTTTTAGTTTTGCATTTGTGATGTAGCGAGGATGTTGTCTTAAACTCACCTCTCTTCCCCATAAAATAGTACTGCACCGGTATTCTACTTTTAGAGGCAAAAACGCAGTAGTATACAGGGCGGTTCAAAAGTCAGGACACATAGGGTGATTTAATTCATTTCAACATTGGCGTTATTTTTTTAATTACATTTTGTTTAAGTTTTTTTAAAGTATTATCATTCTTAAAAAAAAAATCTTCCTCCGGCTTTTCCCCTCCAAATTTGAAACACGCGTTTCGAGTTTTGGGCCGCTATAAATTCCCACCCGATAAGCCACTTCGCGTTGTTGAGCTCTCCTTTGTGGCCAGGTCGCTCCTGAAAAAAATAGCTGTACAACATCTCAGTGGGCCTTACCTGCTAACACACGTAACAAAAACAACGGTTTCGTTTTTAGTTGACATGCACGATGCGTCTCAGCCGTGCCAGGGTTTTTGGCCGCGGGCTGATGTCACGGCGAAGGAATGCATTTGCCTAGGAAGCGAAAAAATAAAAACTTCCTTCCTCCCGCGAGAAACCCACGGCGACTCGCGAAGGTTCACGGCAAAGTTTTGGCGGAGTGTCGTTTCCGCTGTTGTCCTCTCCTTTGCCGGGCATGCAAACTCTGGACTGGTTTCAACTTTCGGTGCCTCTCGATTTAAAGCTTTCGTGACTGCAGGGATTCATCTTCTTGGTTCTTTCGGTAAAGTCACATAGAATGGAAATAATAAAATAATAAAAATAAAACATAATAAAATAATTCTTACGACGTTTCGGCCACAACGCAAGCAGCCGTCCTCAGGTGGAGAACAGGTCTGTCGAGAGAATTATTTTATTATGTTTTATTTTTATTATTTCCATTCTACGTGACTTTACCGAAAGAACCAAGAAGATTTCGGTGCCTCGTCAACAATCCAATGAATTTGCCACTGCAGCAGTGCCGGAGGGAGCGAAGTGCGGGGCCTGTAGCATATGTTGTTATAAAGGGGCCCTAAATATACAAAAAACTAATTTAAACACATTTTTTACTTGTATAGTTAAGTAATTGTATTTTTTCATTTGCTATACAGCCAGATAATACGACAAATCGCCAGAGGTGGGACAAAGTCATTGTTATGCAAGTCCAAGTCGAGTCGCAAGTCATCAAATTCATGACTCGAGTCTGACTCGAGTCCAAGTCACATGACTCGAGTCCACATCTCATAGGTGGGACAAAGTCATTGTTATGCAAGTCCAAGTCGAGTCGCAAGTCATCAAATTCATGACTCGAGTCTGACTCGAGTCCAAGTCACATGACTCGAGTCCACACCTCTGCAAATCGCTAACCTTAAACACCAAGTCGTTCAAAAAAGTTGAAGGCAGTATAGTGCGATAGTAGTAGAGCTACTCAATTTATCACTCGGCCTTCGGATTTGCATTTAACTGCCCATATAGGACCCACCACTGCGATCTCTACATTGGGTCAAACTTAATGTCACTTAATGATTGACGGCTTGTGCATATCTTATTTATTTACGATGTACTTACAAAAAAAATCAGCAGACTACCTGCTGGATCTCCTCACTATTTTGAACAAATGTGACCTAAGGTCTTCACATTCCTTATTGCCGTACAAATACTGGAGGAAGGGCCTTTGCTATTGATGCCCCCAGGGTCTGGAATGCTACCGCCAATAAACTGCAACTTGGATCACTATCTTTGAGATCTTCACTCAAAGCTGCTCTAGAGGAGTTGTACACCCCCAGCTGCCACTGCTATTCAGTGGCTTGAAATCAAATGCATCGCTCCGGATGACCGCTGCAAAGTATGATCTTGAGTTTTGATTATAGTGTGCTGATCTTTCGAGGTGCATTGCAAATTTTTGATCCTCCTACTGATACTCCTGCTGATATGGAGTGGCTCATGCTGCCAGCTATGGCTGCAAAGTTTGATCGTACATGTTATGTACTGTATTTCGTTTATTGTTAAATTTGAATCACAGTTCCAATGATCACTGTTACATTGTTTTTATAGCTTTATTTTGGTGATTTCAAAAAGTTTTGGTTTAGCTATATTTATTTGTTGTAGTACAGTTAGGCTGGTAACTTTAATCTAAATTGTCTTATGGTTGTTATTGTTTGACTTGCATCCCACTGGGATTTTTACACAGCGTTGATATACGGTGTTTTTTTCTGGAAGACTTTGCTGGTTTTTTCCTGTTGCGCGTAGTCACTTTAAGATCTTTCTTGTTCATGTTTTTGTTTGTTGCGGTTTCACCCGATTCAAGAGCCGCATGGCTCACAGGGCTATTCCTAATAAATTAACTCAACTGAACTGGATCACCACAGTTGCACAATGGGCAGTTTTAAATTTTCCATCTGTGCATCAGCTATCCGCATTTGCCATGGTTTGTGCAATGGATGCGATTGAGGGTGGACCATGAGCTTCATGGAAGATCAAACCCAGGGATATTGTGTTGGGTCGTTCACAAGGTGTTCGTAAGTTATTTTTAACTCCATTCATCGGGGTTGAACCAACTGTTACAGGATGAATATATTTCCATTCCGAACACTTGACAATCGCACTGCACCTCCTCGCGTTTTGGAATGGACACAACCGCTGATTTCAAAACTACTTCTGAAGGTCGATGACGAACAAAGATCCCCCTTATAATACTAACAGACTGTTAGGGCAAGGCCTGTTAGCTCCTGTGAATGACGGCACGACACGGGGGTGGCCAGCACCACGCCCGGTCACCTTTCTCTCCCTCGTGGTGATGTTTACACATCGCACCAGGCGGCAAGACTGGTCGAGATAATCGTCACTGATAATTAATCGGCCATGAGCGGGTTTCGAACTCGGGTCGTCTCATAGATTTGCAGCGCAGTGCGCTAACCGCTGCACCACCGCTCCCCAAGATAAGGCCGTATCCAGTTTGGGGAGACGCATTCACACGCACTCTGCACGTGTGCCATAAAATAACTCTGCGACCTCGACGGCTCACTTTATAACATACGCACCTTTATTTAACAATGAACAGTGTATAATATACAATTAGGTAGGATTAACGACTTCACGCACACGAATGCTGGGTAATTGAACACATATACACAGGGCCCTTCGTGGTGCATGTACACACACACACTCACACCACATCAACAACCCATGGGCAGTTTAAAACCACACTTTGAGCACACCGAGAGAAGCCAGTTCGGATATTAAGTGTACAAACAGGCTTATGTAATAGTGTTTATGCATCATTACAAAATCTGTGCGCCACACTTCCCTGTTCATTATACAGTATATATATTATTTAAAACATTTTTTTTCCTAATTGCAAAAGAAAGCAAAGTGGTTAGTCTTTACCAGGTCTGGATTTAAGGTGACCGTGAGCCATAGGTTACGAAAAGAAAATCTATCGGCACGTATTCCTCCGTTTCCTTATCTCATTGACTTGCAACTAAAACTTCTCGGAAGCCACTCAGAGCACAACAGAAAACGGCCTCTGCCTTGAACGCCAGGCGACTTTGGACTCTTTAATAGCCGAGGGGGTTTGGGGTGCGAGTTTGCGAAGGTATCAGTCCTCGACTCAAAGACAATTTATTCTGAAGACCTAAATCATCGATGATGCGCGGCTCTCCCTGGAGCGAGATGCCATTGTTTGGGTAAAATAACTTACGGCGAGGATTTCATTTCGCTTCTCCACCTACAATCAACATCACACGCGACAGACAACGTTCACGAGACGTGTTGAACGCCATCGACCACCGTTCTCCGCTCGACGACTACCGGGGCAGCTTCCACGAGCATCTCATATACAAGCGGCTCCAGGGGTAAGCGGCTACAACCAAGCCATATAGGTGTGCGATTGCATTGTTTAGCTAGCTTTTGTGTGTGGTGTGTTTTCGCATTTATTCCAAGGTACACCCCAGTTGTAATATCGGCTCGCGACGAAGACATTTCGCAGGTAGCAGCACACCACCGCGTGCGCCAAACCAAGCTGACGGCGAGGGACGTCACAGGACGATGACACGTCACTCTTGTGACGTCGCGATAGCTTCCCACGTGCGGTTATTTAAGCACCGAGAGTAACCGTTTGACACAGAGGGGGCGCACACATGCAGAGTACAGCCTAGGTCATGGTTAGGGTGCAAGGTTTAGCTCTGACAATCCAGAGGCCTGGTCTCGAGTGTTAGAGCGAGCGGCTCCGCTATTGCAGTGTACAGCGCTATTCACAGCATTATGCCGTTATTGACATCCGTGTGAAGTGCTTTTACGCACCTTTATATCCTTTGTATACATGAATCCCCCCCCACCCCTCAACCCACCCAATAAATAAAGCAGGTAGTTGTCGGCTGGAGAGACGCAAGCGACAGCTACTTAACCCCTCCCAACTCCTCAAACGGCGGCTGATAGCCACCACCACCACCGAGGGCTGCATTTAAAGCAGCCTTTGATCGTTTCTTCACCTTCACCGAACGAACCGGTCACGGGCACGAAACTCAGGACCCGCCATCCGAACCTACCGCGCGCGTTAGCATGCGCCGCACGTCCCGTGAGCGGTCTCTCTCCGTCTCTCTGTCCGTGTCGAGAACGGGCGACTACCCCGATACTCGTGCGAGACCGCGCTCACGGGGCTGGCTGTCTTTCACAAGCAAGGACCAGCCAACCCCCCGCCGCCAAAAGGTTCCAAACATCGCCCGAATTAATAACACGTATTTGGAATGTCAGTGCGAAGGTTTAAGCAATTCATCAGCTTAACACGTAGCAGGTTTTCGCGACAAATATTATTCGTAATAAAGGTGTTTTTGTTGGGTTAGATCGCATACAAATGTGTCTTTAACTCACCACCACCCGACACAGCCAATTAGTGAGATTTGTCACAAACAGCACGTGTGCTGGAGAGTAAATTGTAAATGTTGTGCGTTTACTCTTCAACACACCGGGGTGTGCTGAACTATTAACTAATTGGCACGTTTTGTTAACACGACAAACCTTACTAATTGGCTGCGTCGGCCGGTGGCGGGTTAACGACATTTACATATTTACGCAAAATAACCCCCCAAAAAGAACCCCCCCCTTCATTATGAAGTATTCACAGCTGTAGGAAATGTGGCCCGTGGATGGCGGCGATGGCTGCGTTCGCGACACCCAAAGCGGCACCGTCGCCATCCCCGGCGTGGGTGAAAAGTTCGTTCGCTCAGAGTCCGCCCGACGTCCACGCTATGTAATGAGCATCTCGCTGCCCATCGTGACACTTAACGCAAGTATCTGTGCAGTTATATATATTGCGATCAAACTGCATCTGGAAGTGGTTCAGACCATAGCTACGTCGCCCTCTTTTCAAGCGAAACCGTCGGATGCACGGTCACTGAATTCACAAGTGTCCGGCAAGGGGCGCAAGCCACAGGTTTGAACGATCCGTGTGCTCGCAACTCAAAGCTCGGCAAAAAAAAAAATCCCCCAACTAAATCCCGTGCGTTCATCAGCATCGCCACGGGCAAATCTTACCACGGTTTAACCGTCTGTTGATCGGTCAACGTGAAAGGATCGGCTGTGATAGGGGTTGGAGGGGGGGGGATGGAGGGGGGGGTGAAAGGGCCGAGGGAGTTTTGAGAAGCCCCATTATTACCCTAACGCGGCGTTACCGAACGAACGGCGCAAACCATTCATCGCACCGGGCGCGTGAATTGAAGTCGGCAGCACTGCGATGCAACGGAATGCGCTGAAGAAGTATATGGGGGGTGGGGTGGGGGGGGAGTTGGTTTGTAGCTTCAATGAGTCCGTCAGGCAAAACGGGAGCACTGGAGTGTATGAGATTTATCAATGTGTCTTGACGCTCCAATGAGCATTTGGCGGCTCCGTTTGACAAAGGGATAACGTCTACATTCTCATGGCGAAAACCAGTCTATCAATGGGTTAAAAGCATGTTGATGACTTCCCACACAGGAGTACCTATTTTAGTGGACCTCGAAACGATGATGATGAGTCACACCACACGCAGGAATAGCAGTCACGTTGTAACAGCAGGTCTGCAATGAGACTTAATGTCCACAATAAGATGTTTCATGTTACCGATGAGCCAGATAATGAATGTATTGAGAATCCCCAAAACACCATAATCTCCCAGCCACCCAATACACCCACTGCTGATATGTCCATTAAGATTGCTTAAATGCAAGTGGCTAGAATGTCCACAGTTTTCCAAGACTTGCTCGGCCTGCGACTCAATTAAAATCTCCCTTCCACGTGATGCTGATCTAAAAGCAGTCCTGTTTCAACACGAAGAGGCAAACGCACACGGACATGGATAAGGCTGGGAGAGAGGCAAGGAGAAGCACAAACGTAGAAATATTGAGACGGTCACTCAGAAATATGTAGTCAGAGAGGGACAAAGAGTGATACGGATACACACGGAGTGAAACGCAAGGACAGAAACACTCTGATAAGACAGAGAGATGTAGAGAGCGAGACACACAGGATGTGCGCACGCACATGTTGCTGTTGCATCAAGAACACAACGAAGCGACGCGCACATTCCAGGGCCTGTGTGTGTTGCGAGCAACACGTAACTACTGGGCGGACCCGAACAGAGGACAACAACCGCTAGGAGTGGGGAGCTTCAGGAGAGACGTTTCAACAACGGCGACCGGCAACACCTACCGTCACAGACATCGAACCCACACACGTACCCACGCACACGAGCACACGCGTGCGTACGCATAGACACACGTACACATAGAGACACACCCACCAACGGGGTACACACAACAACCAAGCCCGACTCAATGGCAGCGGCACCAATGAAACATACATTCAATGTAGTGGAGGTTTAAAGCAGCAAGTTCAACTTCAGACATCCCAGCACCTCCCACCACGCGCGCAGCTACGAACGCCGGGGAGGATATCTTCTGAAAAATGTCTCGTCCACACGCCTTTCTTCGGCGATGCTTTGCACTCCCCCTTTTCCACCTCGCTAACGAGGGACGAACGGAGCTCTCGCTCAAAATTTTCGGTGAAGAATAAATGCCGAGATGCATGTATACGAGATAGAGTTCATAATCTTAGGCGTATGAAGGCCACTGCAAGGTGGTTTTTCAAAAATACGCCAGATATTGATGAACACTGATAAACCTCTAAAGAGCAATTAAAATTGTTCGGGAAAACCGTATGAGACGCATCCTTTTTGTTTACACGTTGATGCCTTTAACATGTTAAACTGCTGCAGAAACCCTTACCCTAAAGCATGCAACGTGTGGAAATATGTAGAGAATATTGTAGGGAAATAGCAGCCATTCTAATTGAATCGAATACTAATAAATACGTTTTTAGGCATTGTATTTGTGAGTTTCTCCAAACCACGATTAACGCCCTCGGTCAAAATTTCCGCGAGTTCGTTAAAAAGCACAACAAGGAGCGGAGGAAAGTTATTCTGCTAAACTTACGCGCAAAAATATTCACGTGATAACCCTCGGTCCCACCATCTGTCGGTACGTTAATCTAGCTGCCACGACGCCCCGATTCACCGCGTCGATGTCTTTCATCCGACGGTGGAACTCCGTCCCTGGTATGGAGGAGTGCGTAGGTTCAATCCCGACCCTTGACGGCTGATGCATATTTGCAGTTTGCGCGTCTCTCTCTGCCCGTGGTCGCGTGGATTTTTCTTCGGGTCCTCCTGTTTTCCTCTCCATATTTAGGTTGAACATGAATTTCGATTATCTGTCTGCTATAAATTTCCACGTGATATACCACTTCTAGTTGAGCTATTATTTGTGGCCAAGTCGCTTCTGCAAGAAAAAAGCAACACAGCTCAGTGGGCCTTACCTGGTAAAATTAAAAATAGTTTAGTAGTTTTAAATAGTTTCGTTTCTTCACGCTTCCTCCTTAAAGCGGGAGGTTGAGAACCTTTACCTCAAGCTTTGACAGAGCCATACATTCACATTCACACGTTCGCACACACCTCAGTGTCCTTCTGTCACCGCGAAAAGCCCACGCGGTGGACAAAAGGAACTTGGCGAGCAAAAATTAGGATCAGAGCGAAGCCAGGTTTAAAATATCTCTACCCCCCAGTGCCCGATAAGAGCGGCGAAGATGCTTGCGGTGACGGATAAATATCGTTTAGCGCCCCGTTTAGAAGCGGCAGGCCAACTGTGTGTGGCGACTGTGGGCCGGATGAAATGAAGCCCCGCGCCGAACCCTGACCCGTGGGCCGTAGCTTCTCCACCCCTGTCGTAAAGCGCACCGACGGGCGTTCGGCGAGCAATCGTCATCGGGATCGGCCGGATAGCCGCTGGGAAGGGGGTGGGGGGAAGCTTGAGAGAGTACGAGACAGGGGGAGAGATCGGTGGGGGGAGCTGCAACGACGAGGTCAGGGTGGGGGGGGGGGGGTCCGGGTTCGACGCGGCTCAGGCGGTCGAAGACGACTCGGACTGGCTGAGCGCGATCGCCAGCTCCAGCTCCTCCTGCTCCTGCTCGCGCAGCCTCTGCTGGCGCTCCAGCTCGGCGCGCTCGCTCTCGCGCTTGGCCCACGCCAGCTGGTCCTCCTCGCTCACGATCTGCGCTTGCCCAACGTCACGGACGGACATACGGCACGGACGCAGACGGACGGGCAAATCAGTATCCATTTGGGGCGGTGTGCACCTCACTTGGTGGTGTGCACCTCACTTGGTGGTGGGCGAGCTACAGCTGAGGATAAACCCCGAGGGGCGAATCATCCTCACTGTCGTCCAGACGTGATCTATCGTCACTGCTGGACGATGACTTCCGCAAGCCGTCGCCAGCTGTATGCACGTATGTTGCACCTCTTTCGCATCGTATGTTGCCAACCGTGGTAATCGAAGGTGCGGGAATCACGATGCACCGAACAAAACCTGCCGTCAATTACAATGGCGCGTTTCGTTAATGTATTTCGCGAATGCTTTTACGCGTGACTTGTAGAGTGAGAGCACCAGATTTGCAAGTTAAATGAGTAATTAAATACTTATGTAGAATGTCAATGTTATAAGCGAGTGGACGTTGGTCCACGTAGCCACAGAGCCATGTGACAGCCTCCTCCTCCTCCAGCACGTGCAGGGCGACAACAACCAGTCCGCCCGGCACACATCGCAGTTGTTAATGAATTGCAATCACAATGTAATTGTCATTTTCAGCTAAAAGTACTGTTGTGCAATTGCACTTATAATTGACCCCAGATCTGGGAACAAGTCCGTCAAGTTCCAGCACACGAGCCGATTACACCATCACTCCATCTTCGCGGAGAACTTACACTTGTGCATGCCCGGCCACCTTTTGTCTCCCTAGTACTAATGTCTTACACACTACACCAGGTAATTCATTCTGACCGAGTAACCCTAGCGGAGACCGAGGACCGGTTCAGATACCACTCGACACCGTCCTCAATCTTGGCCAGGAATAGAACCCAGGTCGTTGGGTTCGTGGCACAGTGCGCGCTGACCTCCATAGTGCTACTACTGGCACACGCACAGACACACAACACTAATTTGCCGCTTGGAACTCAACACGGGCCCTCCAGCGCCACCTTTGTCGCCCGAGGACACTTGCCCGGTTGGATGCAGCGGGGTGTATGTCGATTCGCGATTCTGACGAGGACGACACACCGCACAGGCGGGTGGCAAAACTCACATTTTTGAACGCTGGGAACTTGCTGCCTGTGTTGGCAGCCGGATTCTTGGGCGAGTTGGAGGCGAACGGGTCGGAGCCAGCGAAGGGGTCGTCAAAGCTTCCCGGCTTCCCCAACGCCTTCACGGCGTCGCTGCCCACACCGGAAACACCTTCGCACGCGGACACATTCATCATCATCATCCATCAGTATTTCGAAGCATGCCCCCCACCTCCACATGCTGCTTTACGCAAGCACTCTTTCACGTCTTTGGTCCCCTTTCCTCAAGCGTCCACGTTTCTGTAACTGTATTTTCTTCATCGGTCGTCCTCTCTCTCCACGAGAGCGAGCGAACACCGCGCAGCATCTCGAGTTGATATTGTTGTGATTATAATTGCTGTTGTTGTTATAAAACATGGGGCATGGCTGGTTAATGAAGAGATTTCCCACCTGTGCATGGATCCGGGCTGGAGGTGTTGCTGATCTTGTGTTCAACCTCGGCCTTGTCAGATCTTGACTCGCTGCGTTTGAGCGACAGAACTTCCTCTAAAAACGCAACACGTCACAATTAGCGAACCAAATAACTTTAAAGTCAAAGATCCCGCTAAACACTGTGTAATACTGTGTATATTTACATATGTTAATGTATCAACGCAGTACATGATTACTTCCTTTGTACCACACCAAGAATGCTAGACACATAAGCTTGCTCCTACTGTAAATTCTTTCAGTCCACCGTTGCCACAAAATGCGTGACAAGGTGTGATTTGCATATGGTGGACAGCAGAGGGCAGTGCATCAACGCCTATTGTACTCCATTACATGCCCACGTCCATGCTCCCCACCCTTCACCAACCTGCACCGAGCGGCATGGTGAAGTATGGTCAAAAACGACCATGAACAATATCGGGTGGGGAGGCCCTCATCCAGCAGTGGATTGAGAATCGGGCTGTACGTGTGCTTTGATTATATTTTTAGAGCTGTAAACGTGGGCTTGTGAGTAATAGCACCGAATAGATTTGCAACAGATTTTCACGTACACATTGTGGTCGAACGCTGCTGCTTGCCGTTGTCGCAAATAATTTACGGTTGTGTCGGGCGTACTCTCAGTCGAACTGACTTTTTCACGCATGGCGGGGTGATGGTGCATTCAGTTTCAGTGGCGAAATGTTAACTACCTCGCATGGTATACAAGAGGTCGTGGGTTCAATTCCGACCTGTGGAGTTCGTATGTTCTCCCCGTGGTGGCGAGGATTTTTCTCCGGGTACTCAGAATTTTCCCTCCACATTTACAAACATGCATTTAGAGTATTTGGCTGTTATACATTTCCACGTGATAAGCCACTTAATTGAGCTATCATTTGTGGCCAGGTCACTTCTGAAAAAGAGCGACATAGCTCAGTCGTCCTTATCTAGTAAAATAAAATACAAAGTTTTTTAGTTTCATAGTACAAAGTCAAGTCATAAACCTATTCCATAAATAATCCAAATAAAAAAAAACTATTTAATCACCTTCCAAATGATACCCCGTAGATATTTATTATCACGACGATCGTGAACTTTTGGCCGTGAAGCTGCCGAATTTGTGGCACTGCCCATATTATTGCAAAAGCTTACGACGTTACCAAGGGAAGGGCAGATGTTATGGTTGGCAAGTGGTGGCATTGCAGCAGTGGCAGCAGTAATAAAAAATCATATCCTGCGCATAATGGCAAGCTGCAATAATACACTCAGTATCAACATGAGCTCTATCAATAAGTCCAGCCCAAACCGTAGACATAATCCCAGCACTTATGCCAACCCTAATATCGTAATGGGTAATAAAGTCAGAAAATCAACATCTGTTCATATCTCTCCATAAAAAAAAACTATTTTAGCACAACAGGGCTTTCCAGAGTAAAATGTTATCTTGTAGAATGTGTTCAAACAAAGAAAGCTCAGGACTGAGTTTCGCTCTTCAGGTTCTCATCTGGCAGTCTCGTTAAACACGCATGGACTGCTGGGGAGGCCAGTTGTTATTGTCAAGGGCATTTTGTCGAAACGATGGGGACCCAGCCAGCAGAACAAGCAATAATGCATAGATATGTTGTGAAGCATTACTCGTAAATATGAATACCCTTGTCCGTCTATTGCTGAATGAAAGCCTCCTGCTGTATCAGTCAAGGGAGATAATTTGACCATACTTCACCATGATCGTCAGTGCAGCTTGGTGAAGGGGGTTCCCAGGTCCGGTTCAGATATTACTTGCCATGGAGTTGGGATTGATAACTCGGTGCGCTAACTACCGTGCAACCGATCCACCCCTATGGTTAAATAAATTATTAGATCTCTGTTCGTCTCCACACATACAAATGTAATATTTTTTTTTAGTCCATCAGTTCCAGAGTAATGTTATCCAACAGCATTTGTTCAAACAAGAAAAACTCTGGATCAGTGCTGACCTTCCGGGTCTCATCAGGAGTCAGTCTTGTAAAACAAATATAGCCGGTTTTCCAGATGTTATTGGCCTAAAGCACTTCATATACAGTGCAATAATGGAAATATTCGTGAGGAAAGCCCCTCGCCTCATGAACTAAAACAATATTTACTTTTAATGTGGAGGCAGAAACAAACGGAGGCCTATTTATTTTATGAATCATAATGTACCACGAAAGCGTATGATGAGTTTTTATAATCCCAATGGGTCATAACCCTATCCTAAGCTTATAATTCTAACCCTAACCATAACATCACTCTGCACTATCCACAACCAATTGTAAATGTGTATTTATACATGTAAAAACTATAAACTATTTTTTATTTTACTTGGTAAGGCCCACTGAGCTGTATAGCTCTTTTTCAGAAGTGACCTAGCCACAAGTGAAAGTGGAAATTTACAGCAGCCAAATAATCGAAATGCATGTTTCTAAATGTGGAGGACCCAAAGAAAAATCCACGTGACCACAGGAGGAAAATTCAAACTCAAGATGTACAGCAGGCGTAATGGTCGGGAAAGAACCCACGACCTGTATACTAGGTGAGGAAGTTCACGTCTTGCCACTGAGGCGCCTTATGTGTGTGTATATATATGTGTGTGTGTGTGAAGGTGTGTGTCAAGGTGTGTGTGTGTGTGTATATATATGTGTGTGTGTGAAGGTGTGTGTGTGTATATATATAAAAATAAAACGATGTTAACCGTCAGAAGTTGGCCCAGGCGAAATTAACAGAAAAACAAAAACATCTGACATATTTGATGCAGTAATTCATGATCGGGCTAAAACGAGTTCAACAATTAAACCAGGTGAGAACTGGAGCCATATATGGAACCTGCTCCTCTTGAGAACCAGGTTTATTCATGAGCCTGGATTTAAATGCAGTTCAGTGCCAACTCCTTCCCCCTGTATGTATTTTTGTCTCTCTGTGCGACTCTGTGTGTTGTCAAAGTGTACCTGGCCTGGAGCAGGCGTCGTGGTAACGTCACCGTCAATTCATGGCGAATGGTGGCTATTGGTTGTCCGAAATTGTGTGGTAAGTCCTCGCATAACTCGTGGTGCTCACACTACAACGCTTTTTCGCTATGACGCGGTTCTTCAATTCGGGAATGCTTTTTGCACAACTCAGAACGTGCACTGTTGTAACGCGGTTTCTGAGCAGTTGACGACAAACGATTTTCTTGAGCCGCGCGGCTGAGTGGTGTAGAAATTCTGCGTATGATCCAGAATGTGGAATGACACAGTAACGTAGTGGTGGTGTACCCTCATCACAGTTCTTTGTACCGCCATGGGATGATTGCTTGCTGATGTGAAAGTGCAAATGTGATTTAAATTTGCATTGACGTGGCACTTTTTAAGAACGCATCTACTGTGTCAAACGAGGAATTACTGTACCAGTGTTCACGACAGCTCTGCCTGTAGGCAACTGGCAAATGGAAAATGCAGGCGGTGTCAAAATTGCAAGGAAGAGAGGTTGATTTAGAATGATACAGTTGAGTTTAGGGCTGACCTGACCAGACCTTGGAAAACTGCACTTTAGCCATGAGCAGCAATTTGAGCCATTGTAAGAGACTACAACTATTGACTGCTGCTACCGCTGTGAGTTGTGTTGCTGTTGTTGTCGCAGAGGAAGTTGTTGTAGCTTCTGCTTCTGTTGTTGTAGCTTCTGCTACAACAACTTCTTCTGCGCCGACTGCTTTTGTGTCTCTGCTACTGCTGCTACCGCTATTGTTGCTGCTGTTGACAATGCTGATATGTTGCTGCTGCTGACAATGCTGATAATGTTGTTGCTGCTGTCGCCACTAACGCACCCTTGGGGGCGACCGCCACGGGGCTGGGCGTCTTGCTCTTGCGCGGTGGAACGACGGGCGACTCGCGCTCCTTCGCATCCCACTCCAGCGCAGCCCACTCCTCCACGGCGATTGAGGAGGAGGCCAGCGGCTGCCCTCCCGCGAAGACCGCGGCAGTTCGCGGCGGAGGCTCCGGCGGCGTGCCCGCACCGTCGTTGTTATCGTCCTCAGTAGGCAAGTTCTCGGTTGGCGACTGCCGGGGGGAGGGGGGGGGCGGGGTTTGGGCGGGTAAGGGGGCAAGAAGGGAAAATCAGAAAGGAGAAACCGGAGCAACGGGTCTGATCGGGCATATCGAGCGGCCTTGCCCAAAGAGTCACCTCTCTCCGTGGTATTACCCCTACCAATGTTGGTGTTTGTCCTTACCACTGTTGTTGTTTAATGCCGCTGCTGTTCACGTTGTGCGTACATTACGTGCTTGTGTGGTGAAGTGGTGCGGTGTGCAAACGTCAGCACCACAGAGCGGGAGGAAAGGTGGTCAGGCGTGGTTCTGGACACACCACCCTCTCCGCCACCACCTCGTCCTTAATAGGTGCCACATACAGCCCAATTCTGCTAAATGCATGGCCAAGTTCAAAAGTGGCGCACGGTGCTTGAGGCTTTCAAGTGCATGCTACAGGTGGCCCAAAGTGTCTTCATCTGAATCAGTACCTACTGCGGTGTTTCTATGAACATCGGCAGCATTGAAACAAATGTGACCAAGAATCGTTCTCACCAAACCACTCACCCTATGTGCCTTATTAGCCGTAACAGTTGTTTATCAACATCACTTACTGCACTCCGAACACAGCGACCCGAGTTCAAGTCTTGCTCACGGCTAACATCGGTGACGATTATCTGAATTGGGCCTAGACCTCCCCTAGGTCGACTCAACTTCAACCCACCCATACTAGATATACTGGACAATTGTGAAAAAGAGCTTCATAGCTCATCGGATTCTTCCAGTCTAAATAAAGATTCTGATTCTGAATGAGTGCGTGGTGCGGTGTTAATGCAATAGTACTGGGGAGACAAAGGTGGCCAGGCGTGGTGCTGGCCAGCCACCCCCTCATGTTCGGTGCCAGCCTCCGTAGGCTACACGGGGGATCTTTGTCTGTGCACACAAGCGCCTTAGAGTGTTGAGCCCTGTGCGTCACTTACCGACATCTGGCTGAAGTCGGCAAAAGAGTCGCCAAAGCCTACATCTTCAAACCCATCCACTGTCGCAAAGGGGTCACTGGCTGCGGGTATAAGAAGCAATGAACCGAAGTTAAGCACAGGGCCAGAGCCTCAGAGCAACGGTCTAAACCAGGGGTCGGCAATCTGCGGCTCCAGAGCCGCGTGCGGCTCTTTAAAGACTGCTTCGTGATAGTGATTGATCAAGGATCACCGTCGCGTATTCATCGCAGTGCATTGTGGCTCTTTAAATATACTTTTTTGTTTTTACCGAATTGTTATTTTGGTTGCCGACTCCCTGATCCAAGCCAATAGGTCCACCCAACATGGCCAAAAAGTAGGGCCAGAGCCTCAACCCTTTAGCTGTCACTGCCCGACGCTAAACAACGGTCTAAGCTGACAAATCCACCTAACATGGCCAAAGAGTCTCCCAACTCCCCCTCCATGGTGACACCACTCAAAGTGAATTCCTGCTGCTGCTCAAATAAGCATTGAGGCGGTGCTCATATCCTGTTTACAGCACTGAGCCACTGCCGGAAATTCCACATTCCCTGGCTGCGGGTGAAGCTATTCCATAGATCACTGTTGACTTCTCCACTAAGTTGTACTTATTTTACGGGACATGGACGGATGATGGGCTGAGCCAATCCAAAAAACCTAGATTTGAACTCGTAACCTTCCGACTGCGAGCTGTTTTCGCTTTGCTACTGCCGAGCCGTCTGGCCGCCCAACTCAGCAGAGCTACCCAATGCGTAGCAGGCAAACTCACCAGAGGCCTTGCCAATCGTAACTCCTCCTGGCTTGAAGGGGTCGTTGCTTTTAAACGGATCCTAAGAAAAATAACCACAACAGATAACGAAAATAATATTCGTGCATTTTCACTTGTCATGAAATTCGAAACGTACACACGCACGAGGGAACTTGCACCACCCTGTGCGTACCAAGTTTGAGTGTTCTGCCTTGTGTATAACAACAATAATTTAAGTTTTAAAGAGTGTAATTCATGCTAATTGCATCTCACAACGTTGTACAATAATTATGAGTAATCATATTAAGGGCTAAATCCTATCCATTATTATGTAAATTAACACATCAGAAAATAAAAATTACGCAAAAAAACAAGCAATCGTATAAAAACTAAACGTATAAATGACAAACATCGTGGTATTCTTGACCAATCTGCACCGAAAAATGTACCAAAAATATCAAATAAGTTTTGATGAGCAAATCAAGCAGGATGTGCCCCGATCTCTTCAGATCCCAGAAGCTAAGCAGGTTTTGGGCCCACGCAGCGTTTGGATGGGCGACCACCATGCCCAACAACGAGGCTGTCATCGGGCTTGCAGCACTACGCGGTGGGCAGCAGAGGGTAGAGCGGGAAAACATTCCACTGCCGTTAAATTTCGATTTAAAGCTTTCGTGACTGCAGGGATTCATCTTCTTGGTTCTTTCGGTAAAGTCACGTAAAAGGAAAATAATAAAATAATAATAAAATATAAATAGCTAATCGAGTCTCTCACCTTTCTGAAGAGATGCCGCGACTCTAAGACCTGTTCTTCACCTGAGGACGGCTGCTTGCGTTGTGGCCGAAACGTCGTGATAATTATTTTATTATGTTTATTTTTATTATTTTATTATTTCCCTTCTACGTAACTTTACCGAAAGAACCAAGAAGATGAAACATTCCACTGCCGTGTCGTTGTCTCCAGAAATCTGTGCTGCCCAAATTCACCAAACCGCACCAATCGCCGTGATCGAGTATGTCCGAAGGACCACTATGACCCACGTGGTGTCGGGGGGAGAACCTCATCCAGCAGTGGATTGACTGAGCTTTTGGACTCATTGAAGAAATCTGAGATAAACAAAATTGAGCAATGACTTCATACAATCTTACATTTTTACTCCTTCCTCAGGTTGCTATGATGGACGAGCAAATTCATCTTGATTTGAAAAAAAAAATCTACTTAGCTCTTAGTGAATATGTCTTTGTTAAATATTTAGAACTGTTATTAATATTACATTGAGCCAGTGGCGGATACACGGCAGGGATGTGGGGGGCAGATTGCGATGAATGCGATTGTCCTTAAAATTGGAACTTAAGACCTTCAAATCGGTACTTTATTTATATTTAAATTGGACTTTAACCCCTAGTTCTGGCCGTTGGCCCTGATTCTGATTTACCTCTTGCTTTCCATGCACACCGCATTGGTATTTACAGATGATATGAGCCTTCAAAATTCAAATTCTTAATATTTAAAAATACATTGAGAATTTTCTTGATTAGCCAAGGGCACTATATAAAAAAGCATATTTCATGGTAAGTTTGGAGATGACAGCACATCGCCACATTGGCGAGATGTTAACTACCTTGCCTGGTATGAAGGAAGTTGTGGGTTCAATCCCGACTGTATATTTGGAGTTTGCATGTAATCCCCGTGATCGTGTAAATTTTTCTCTGGGTCCTCTGGGGTTACCCCTCCAACATTTAGAAACATCTGTGTATTGTATTTGGCTGCTACACATTTCCACATGATAAGTCACTTCATTGAGCTATCATTTGTGGCCAGGTTGCTTATGAAGACACATTCCTGCGGAGGGAGCTGGTAGGAACGTTGGGTTGCTCGGTCAATGGCCAGGGTCAACGGCGGCGTGGTGTATTCCGCAAATATGCCCGACTGTGAGGGCGGGCACAAGCCGGCGTGAGTATGTTAAACGTTGAGTTTTATAAGGGCACCACGGGGTGACCAGCCCCTCCCCACCCAGCTCCACCCTTCCCACCCAGCCCCTCCCCACCCTCCCCTCCCCACCCAGCCCCACCCTGCCCACCCTCCCCTCCCCACCCAGTCCCTCCCTCCCAACCCAGCCCCTCCCTGCACGACGGACGGACACAATAATCCCCTGTGGGCTGGTGTAACCAGGAGGTTCCTACCAGTAAATGAGCTACATAGCTCAGTGGGCCTTACCTGGTAGAATAAAAATTGTTTTAGTTCAAATGTAACTTTATCGTGACTTAAAGCTTTCGTGACTGCAGGAATTCATATTCTTGGGTCTTTCGGTAAAGTCACGTATATAGGTTTCTTTGAACATATTATTTCAAAAATATATATCTTTGTCGTATCGCAGAATGGAAAGGGTGGACCATGTTGGAGCGTACCGCAGAATCGGTGGGAGCGGTAGAGGTCTCAACGGTCATGACGAAGGGGTCAGAGTTCAAGGCGCTGAATGGGTCGTCCTGGGAGGCAGGGACAGCGCTGCCATTGTCACTGCTGCTGTTCCCAGCTGGCGCCGCGGCAGGAACGGCGCTCGCGTTGAAGAACTTCTCCTCCGGCTCGCTCGCCGCAAACGGGTCGCTGTCCTTGAAGGGGTCTCCGCCAAACGGGTCCGACGAGAAGCCTGCGTGTGACAGCAACGTGGGATGTGAGCTCTCCATCGCACGAAAATTACACCAGTTGGTTGAATTTTATTGGTTGCTCGGTCGGTTTTTCGATGGCTTCGATATGTTGGGAGCCCAAGGGAGATTGGCTCTTGCCAGTTGTCCCTAGTCACGAGTGGAAATTCCAAGTTCATACGGTAAGGTGCAGTCTTGTTCACAGGACAACCACTGCTGGCTTCCTCCAACACGCCGGTACTAATTGTGTGATGATGGGCCAAGTTAACCACCTGATTAGGTTCCGAGTCGAGCGCTCTAACGGCTCGTGCCAATTAAGCTTTTTGCAATGGGCGGCAATTAAAAAAACCACGACAGAGCCGACGATGGTTTGTATAACACAATATATAACGGAGGGCTGAGGGCGCAGGTGAGTGCAAAACTGGCTCGGTATTGGACGAATACCTGGAGAAGTGTCGTCCGTTGCAAAGGGGTCACTCTTAAATGGGTCATCTGAAGGGCAAGAACAGCAGATAATCAAAACGTATTTACAAGGGGCACTGGGAAATTATCCATCGACGCACGGGTGGCTTCACCTAGACACACTCGTACATACTTGGTACATAACTGTCTGTTGTCTGTGTGTACATGTGCAGCCTCCTGTGTCTCCAGCATAGGTATTGAGGGGGCAGTGGAGAAAATAACGACTTACGGCCTTTGAAGGGGTCTTTGAATATTTCGTCTGCCTTGAACGGGTCGCTGGAGGAGAAGAGTGAAGAGTCTGCAAATATGGGTGGAGCGCTGCGGAACGGATCATCCTGCGATGGACAAAGACAAAAACCCTCTGTATAGCCTGAACAGACTGTTGGGGCAAGTGCTGTTAGCGAGCACCTATGAAAGCCGGCACGGCACACGAGGGGGTGGGTGGCCAGAACTACGTCCGGCCGCCTTTGTCTCCCGAGTGGCGATGTTTACACACGACACCAGGTACTGCGTTGGACACACACGCGTATGAGCAACAACAAGCCCAGTGCTCTGGGACACGATCAAACGTTCGTGGCAGAGGTAGTGCGATGCATGTCCATTGACAAAAACAACATCTCCGATTCATCATTGTTTTTGTGTCGTTGTTCTCCCCGGTCAGATGGCGTACTTAAAATGTGTGTCGCACACCCAACTCCTCCTGTTCCTCCACCCGACACAACCTAATTAATAAATCTGTCGCATGATGAACAAATGTGGCCAATTTATGACCGCTTCAGTAGCGCAATATGTGTGTTGTTGTTGCTGGAGAGCGATCTGCACAACATTTCACAATTGGGTAATTGGACGTTTCACTGGTGGTCACAACCAGCATCATGATGCACGTTTGTTTACCACGTGACAGCCTAATTAATTGGCTGTGTTCAGCAGTGCATTAAACAAAAACATTATCATCATCATGATCCATAGGCAGATATCCCATAGGTATCCACTGCACATTTCGTAATTTCTTTCCACTTTTCCTCTGTCTTGTGCCAGCATGCTCAAGTAGTGCACATCTGTCTGGCATCAATCTCTTATGTCGTCATCAAGCTATTCTCTTTTAGGTCTTCCTCTATTTCTGGTTCTTGCCATTTTTCTGAACAAGACACTTTTAATTTTCCTATTGCTGTCCATCCCACATATGTGTCCATAGACGTATTTCATACATCACGAGTTGGTCTCAAGTAGAATCTTGGCATGCCTGCTTACCAGATCCGGGTTGTTCTCCTCCATCTTGGTTTCTGTGATGCCGGAACTCACGCTCAGCCCACTCATGGAACTTACCGGGCTGCTGTTGGTCTGCGGGAGATGGTAGAACGGTAAACAAAACAAGAAACAGAAGGGGGAAATACAAGCGTGCATTTGTACGAATTACACAATGCTTTCCAATGTGCAGTTTTGTTTTTGGAGGTACTCTAAACAACTTATGAAACAAACATATATATTTTTTTACCAGACAAGGGCCACTGAGGTATAAATGATAGCTCAACTAAGTTGCTTATTAAGTGGAAAATTATAGCAGCCAAATTTTCTAAATGCATGTTGATTCTAAATGTGAAGGAAAAAAACCGGAGGAACCGGAGAAAAATCCTCGCGACCACGGCGAGAACATGCAAATTCCAAATCTACAGGCATCAGGATCGAACTCACGACCTCCTGTATACCAGGCGAGGTAATTAACATCTCGCCACCGTGATGAGAGACAAGTGACTCCAATGAATGCGGCGGTAACGGTAGCTAGCTGCCAAGCCGGGGCCAGAATGCGTCAATGAGAGGCCGACGCGGTCCGGCCGACTCACGGTGGCGCCGACGGCCGCGCGGTCGTGATCGGACGACGTTCTGCCATCCACCGCCTCCCCAAGGCTGCTCGTCTCCGCATCCGGTTGTTCGCCGTTCTCCGCGCCGCTGGGAGTGGTGTTGCGCGGGGCAGTGGCGACGGCGTTGTTATTGTTGTTAACGGCATTGTTGTTGTTGGCGGTGATGGCAGCGGCGGCGGTGGTGGTGGACGGCAAGCGGAAGGCCCGCATGGGCGGCGTGCCGGGCGGGCCGGGCGACACGGGCGAGCACGACTTGGTGCTCGTGTTGCTCTGGCGGCTGACGCTGCGACGGATGCTGCGTCGCTCGCTCTTGTGGATGAGCTCCGTCAAGCACACCTTGGTCTGCCGATGCAATAATCGGAGAGATATTTACGTGCAGTGTATATAATACAGGCGGTCCAAGCTTTTACGACACAATAAGTTCCTGGAAACCCCGTCGTAAATCAAACCCTATTTTCCCACAGACAGTTGAAATGCCACTTGCCGATGTGCTTTTCCTTTTATCAGCCATATTTAAGAGGGCTTCATCGGTAAACATCCACAAAAACACTTGAAAATAATGAAAGCTCCACACCCAGTCACATCAGAAATGAGACTGACTCGATTCAAATGTGTTCAAAGTAGTGTTGGAAGATGCGTCGTAAATCAAGTTTCTGCATCATGAATTGATCCATGGTGGCATTACTTAAACGTTGTAATTCAGACCGATGTAAACCAGAGACCACCTGTATTTTGGCCATATTGCTGATGATCAGGGTAATCCGAAAAATACATAAAATGTGGCCTAGATGTGAAGATTCGGATTATCTTAAGAGTAGCTTGTTTCCGTTTTATCCGAAAACATCGTAAGTAATGTCATTAATATTACACCAATTCCTCACTTTTCCTGACAAAAGTGGTGTCACGTGCCATTGGGTGAGGTCCCCTTCATCAGCACGAAGAAGACAAGTAAAATTATAACCGAATATCCTAAAAATATATGAAATTGCCCCTAAGATCCGAATATCTGAAATCTGAAACATATCCCGAGAACACGTACATAAGTCCACTAGAGGTTACGGGAACGTATGAGGCTTGAGATACACACTAACTACCATCACCACTCTTGCATACAAAGACAAACATCCCCATTCAGCCTTTAACAGATTGTTTCGGCAAGTGCTGTTAAAGCAAGCATCAAATAAGGCCGTACACAAAAACAGTAAGACAAAGCTCCCCAATATTGCCTTAACGGACTGTTGGGTTAAGTACTGTTAGTGAGCACCTATTAAGGCCAGCACGGCACGCGATGGGGTAGTGTGGCCAGCACCACGCTCGGCCGCCTCGCCCCAGGTCCTCATTTGAGGCTGAGGCCCATGACCAGTTGAGATAATCGTCACTATTGTTGGCGAATTCGAGTTTCTGGGTTCGTAGCATGGCGTGCTAACTGCTGTACTACCGCTACCCACACACAGTAATCACACACACATACACATTCACACTTGCACAGTGATACACACGAGAGTGAGAATACAAGACATCACCCACCCGGCATATGACAAATCATCAGTTATATTTAATTTCACCAAAATCGTCATGTGAATGAAATTGTGTATGTGGGAATCTATTGGGGATTATTTCTGCAAACTATACTTTGTTATTGCATTTGGGCAAAGGGACCCAAAGCTATTATAGAGTCTCGGACCAAAAGAGACAAAAACACAACAAAATGAACGTGATTTGGCAAAACAAAAGACATGAAATAAATATCTCATCTTGAATCAAATGAGGACATCTAATCATGGCAATTCACTGAGCCGGAACGTGGGAGTTAAGGCGAGTGGATCTTACACGTTCATTGCCCCCACCAGGCCCATCATCACCGAGACAAAACGTAATTGATTCTCGAATCATATCACAATCCTGCTATTGTGGCAATTTATAGAACCTCTGGAAAGGGCAGTGGGGGGGGGGAAGGTGGTCAATCATTACGGGTTCACCGCCTCCGCCAAACCCATCAACAGCGGGAGAGAAAAAACCCACAAAACAATCGATGCTGGACGCCAATCGCTGTCGCCAGAATTGCGGCAAACCATCGAGTTGTCCGAATCGGACCCCGGCCACTCACCTGCCCCACCTCGCTCTGCGCCTCCGCCACGGAGGCGGTGACGGCGTCGAGGCGCGCGCCGCTCGCCTGCACCTCCTGCTCAAGCCGCGAGCGCTGCTGCCGCAGGCTCGCGAGCAGCGCCTGAGCCTCGGCCATCTCGTGGCGGCCGGTGCGCACGCCCTCCTCGTGCTGCGCCAGCTGCGTCTGCAGCGACGAGATCTGCGGGCGGGTGGGTTTGGGTAGGTTAGCATGCGGCACGACCCAAAAACACATCGGTCGGCCACCTAGCACTGGCGCATGAGACGACTGTATGGATCCAACTCCTTGGTGTACGTCCCATTGGACACGTCCCATCCTTGGCTGCCAAGCTGTTTATCATTCACGAACATCGGCAATCATCCCTTCCAGGGATGTCTCTTACCTGTGTATGCTTGGGGTGCCGCAGTGGCAGGATGTTAACTACCTAGCCTGGTATGAAGGAGGATGTGGGTTCGATCCCGACCCTGATGTCTGTAAATCTGGAGTGTGTATGTCTCTCCCCGTGGTCGCGTGGATTTTTTTCCGGGTCCTCTGGTTTTTCCCTCCACATTTAGAATGAACATGTGTTTTAGAGTAATTGGCTGCTAAACATTTCCACGTGATAAGCAACTTCGTTGAGCTATCATGTGGCCAGGTAACTTCGGAAAAAGGGCCATATAGCTCAATGGGCATTATTTGGTAAAATATAAATATTTTTTACTTTAATTTTGAGTTCATATTGTCTTATTCACGTGTTCCATTGTCTGTCTCTCACTGGAAGTTCAAGCATGTAGCCCTCCAAGCTTCTTTGTGAAATGTTCCGTTTTTGTTCTTTGTTCATGTTTTTCATTTATGATCCATGTCACAGCATAGTTCTTCCAACAATAATTCCAGGTGGGCCACATATATATATAAAATTAGCATGTGCTAGCAGGCCCAGAGGATGTTATACGACACGATTAGCACGGCTGGCTACGTACGATGCGAAAGAAGTTCAAAATACATACATACAAATGGCAACATCACGTTTCCTCGTGAAATAAACCGAACCTTGCCCCTTGTCATCAGCTCTCTCTTTGCGTCTGGTCTATCTATCAGTCGCCCAACTGATCTGTAACTCTCATCTACGGCTCTGGAATATATAGGCAATCGTAAATTAAGTGCAAATACAAATTCACTGTAGTGGCTCTTCAACACTGTTCATGCATCACGAATGACTTCATTAAAAAAAAGCAGACTATTTTATCAATCCCGCTTAGATGATGAGCCGAAAGTTGAACTCTGACAGACATTTGAACTTGTGACCTTTGAAGTCTGAGTTGAGTGTAAATGGCTTTGATCTCATAAATGGATTGACCATCACAGCCCTGTAAGCCTGCAGAGTATCGTACTTCACATTGATTTGGAGGCTGAAAGCTGACACGCTGTAATTGCAGCTCGATGAAACATTTATTTCCAAAAATAGAATGTTAAAAAGTATTTAGATGATGTAAATACTTTTATAAAATGTGACGTGTCCCAGTGGTAATTGAGTTGAGGGGGTTTGACATGCGGATGTCAAGATTTTAAAAATAAAACACAGAACCCAAAAATAAAATAATCACACGGCGTGCAAGCTCTCAAATTAAAATTTAAAGCATGCGGCAGAACACAGGACAAAAATGAAGGGCAATAAAATATAAATAGAGGAGAGGAGGCAAAGTGTAAGCGCATCTGCGGTAGGTCGCTATTCATCAATTTTTTGTATATTTAGCGCCAGAAAGCAAGCCGCACTGCACCACTTTGCTGCTAACAGCTGACCGCCGCCATCTCCCGTTGCATGCGAAGCAAGCAACGATATTTCTTTGCAGGCGCGAGCTGTAATCCGGCTCGGGACTCGCCAAACCCTCCTTCCGTGATTACACCTTCCGGGAAGGCAGCGAGACCATCGAGTGTGTAATTATATTAACAGTCATTTATAGCTCCCTTCTTTGTCAATCCAATGCTTGGAAGAAAGCCCTCCCCGTGCCGTGTTTGGTCATGGGGGCTGTTGGACCAGACTTTGCCATGCTGGTTTGTGGTGGTCGGTGAAGGGGAGGGGAGGGTTGGTGGTGGCTAAGACCGGTGAAGACGTTACTCAACCACTAATTTTCTTGGTTCTTTCGGTAAAGTCACGTAGAAGGGAAGTAATAAAATAATAAAAATAAAACATAATAAAACAATTCTCACGACGTTTCGGCCACAACGCAAGCAGCCGTCATCAGGTGAAGAAATGCTGCTGCGTCCTCAGGTGAAGAAAAGGCTGCTTGCGTTGTGGCCGAAACGTCGTGAGAATTATTTTATTATGTTTTATTTTTATTATTTTATTACTTCCCTTCTACGTGACTTTACCGAAAGAACCAAGGAGATGAATCCCTGCAGTCACAAAAGCTTTAAATCGAAATTCAACCACTAATGTTAGCAGTGACTGGGAGTCAGACTCAAGATTGTCGGGTTCATGGTGTGGTGCGCTAACCACACCACGACTAAGTTCTGTGCAATTATACGCTCCGGTAATACCCTGAGAGACGTTGTAAAGATTGAGACCACCATCTCATAAGCGGTGCCCGCACGTGTGTGAGTAATGTTCTAGGCTTTGCATGGTGCACGTGTCCAAGTGTGTGTAGGGGTCGTGTGTGGGGAGTGATAAGTGTAGCGGTAAGCACGTGATGATTATCTGAACTGGTCATGGGTCTCCCTTAGGTCGACTCAGCCTCAAATGAGTATCTGGTGCGACGTGTAAACATCGCCACTCCGGAGACAAAGGCGGCTGGTGTTGGCCTCCCACTACCCTCATGTGCCGTGCCGGTCTTCATAGGTGCTCGCTAACAGCACTTGCACCAACAGCCTGGGTAGGCTATACAGGGGATATTTGTCTTTGCATGTGCGAGTACATGCGGGTGCGAGTATATGGATGTGTACATGCGCATGTGTTTGTATGTGTACGTGTGTGCAATAGGATGAGTGGAATTGTAGATTAACCAAAATCACACTGCACTACGAACTTGACGACCAGGGCATGATTGCCGGCCAACATTAAGTGACAATTAACTGATCTGGACATCTCCTCGGTCAACTCGGCCTCAACTGAGTACCTGTTGCGGTGTGTAAACATCAGCACTGGGGTGGAAAAGTTGGTTGTGCATGGTGGGATTGGCCAACACCATCCTCTCGTGCGCCGTGCCGGCTTTAAAAAACTAAACTACAAACTAGTTAATCTACAAGTTGGATAATCCGCCCAGCGATCATCTAGTGTCACTATCGATTAAACTATTTTTATTTTACCAGGTAAGGCTCACTGAGCTATATAGCTCATTTTCAGAAGTGACCTGACCACAAATGATAGCTCAACGAAATGGCTTATCATGTGGAAATGTATACCACCCAAATACTCTAAACGCACGTTGATTCTAAATGTGGAGGGACAAACCGGAGGACTCAGAGAGAAATCCACGCGACCACGAGGAGAGAGACACGCACACTACAAACATACAGGCATCAGGGCCGAGATGGAACCCATGACTTCCTGTATTCCAGGTGAAGTAGTTAACATCTCGGCACCGTGGCATCTAAAAAGGAGCTCACAAACAGCACTTGCCTAAACAGCCTCTGAAAGGCCACAGCGGGGGAAAATCTGTGTGATTGTGCGTGCGCTCGTGCGTGTGTGCGTGCGCTCGTGCGTACGCTACCAGGTTGGCCTCATTCTGGCACTGCCGCCGCGTGTCGGCCAGCCTCTCCGCCAACTCTGCTCGTTCCGTCTCGAGCTCGGACGCCCGCCGCTCCGTCTCTTCCCGCGTGGCCGCCAGCGCTCGGAGTCGACTGCTCTCTCTCTCCAACTCGCTCTGCAGCTCCTGGGCAGAGCGACGTTGCCACCATTGGCACCAGCAGCAGCAACAGCAGCACCGGCATTAGCATCAGCATTGGCACTTGCAACAGTAGTACCAAACAGCACCATTGGTAAACGCAGCATCATCGCCGACAGAATCACCGAAAGCATCACCACTGTCACTAGACTCACTGTAACCAGCCTTATCATCATCATCAGCAGCAGCACCGGCATGAGTGTCTGTACAATCAAGGCTGGCGCTAGCAGCAACCTCAGGATAGTTCTGCACATAAGTCACCCTCAAAAGTCAACATTTCAAATTCATCCGAGTCGCACATGAGTACATGTACAGTCCTTTTGGCAATCCTGGATGAAGGTGTTTCCCCCCCCTCATATCACGTTGATCATGGAGATTATTTAATCATACTTCATCACACTGGTTAGTCAGTGGCTTCTGGTGAAGGGGCGAAGAAGAACCCAGGAGCAGTGTGTGTGTGTATATGTCACTTGCCACTGATGTTAGCCGTGGCCGAGAATGCAACTCAGGTGATGGCCGGGTTCACAGCGCAGCGCTCGAACCGCTGCCCCACTGCTCTACCTGCAGTAGCTATCAAATAATGTGGCATTATACTCACACTGTTGTGACATACATAAAACAGGTTCAACCGTTGTGCTGCACCATTCCCTGCAGCCCTTTCGTTTGTGACCCAAACTCGACAGCCGAGGAGCCAGATTTCATTACCTCGCACGGATTATGGAGTTTGGAAAGTCCAGCCATAAGAGGCTTCCCACGGTGAGAACTGATAAGATTAGTGGCACGCTAAAGTTTGCCATTTCACTACGATCTGAACAGCTGTCTTACGATCTGACCAGCTGTGCTTCACATTTAGGCACGCGGGGGCATGTCGGAAAGAGGATTTCCGTTGTTTTCCAGAGTTTAGACTTCAGATTTATTTTTCCCTTTAAAATGAGCAAAACAGCTGGGTTGTGCAGGAGACTTATGTATTTTCAGCGAGAGAATCGAGCAGATGGTGTGGAATACCACCAACTATTCGGGAATCCTCGGTTTGAAAGCCGCATTTCAACTACCGGTGATTAAACTGGGCTCTCAAGTGTATGGAGTTAATAGCCTTAGTCTGGTCACCAATCATCGCAGGAAAGAAAAACATCAGGTCAAATTTAGTTTTTTCCACTTGATTTGGCAAAAGGTAAGCTTTGATCATGTACATTTTAAGTAATGATTTATAGCGGGGAAAGTGCAGCAGCACCCCCACCTAGTGTTTCGATGAGAGGTCACTTGGAGTGACCTCAGAAATAGTTCTATGACGCCACCATCCACAGGCACGGTGGCGTTGATGGCCCCCCGCCCTGCAAGAGCTCCGAAAGGAAATTGCTTCTTCTCATGGCCTGGAAAGATGCCAATAGTACAATTGGAATAAAATTGAGAAAAATATGAAACCCAAACATTACAAAAAATATACCAAGCCTTGCACTGACACAACAACTTGGACACAGTCCACAAGATCTGCCATGCTAGCTCGGGGGGGGGGGGGGACGATGATGCTACAATAACACCCATGGTAGGCACTTGAGCCGGCATTTTATGAATTCCTGAGTTCGACTCCTCGTCGACAACTGGAGAACAGACTGGTAGCTTGAAATACTCGACAATTACAAATGGGCACTGATGAAGACCTTGAGCACTGTGACAAACCACACTAATCTCAGGGGGATTTGACTTGGTTACAAATTAATTCTACAAATGTCACCACGTTAAAAAATATACAAAAATGTATATAGTCTATCGGCAAACTGGCATTGTAGTCGAACATTTTGAAACGACATTCGTTTTAGCGGGCCAACTCTGGACTGGTTTTGACCTTCTACGTCTCATCAGCAAAGTCAGGCCAATGGCATCAATTTTGTTATTCGCTCTTTGTTCTGTGCTTGTGAGCAAGGTTGTTTCAAAAGTCAAAGTGCTTAACACTTTCATGTGTGAAGTTATTAAAAACAAAACCCTATATATAATCTAGATTTGAAGTTTTTGTGACTGCAGGGATCCATACTCTTTGGTTCTTTCGGTAAAGTCACGTAGGTATAAAATAAATTAAATCACGACGTTTAGATTGCAACACAAGCAATCATCATAAGGTGGGAAAACCACAGCAAAATATTTTCTTGCTGATTTCCAGGAGCAGAGGAAACCTCCTTAATATCTAGAATATGTTGGCAAAACATTTAATCGTCGTCAAAATAAATCATTGGCAGTCCACTAGTGGACACGATGAATGACAGGGTTCATTATTTTCCTGCTCAAATGAGAATTTGGAGATGGCAATCTCTGATTGCAGTCCTTCGCCCATGATGGATATTCCACGTTAACATGGCAGCAATCGGTAAACCCAGATGAGACAGTTGAGCTGCACGGCTCTCCCCGATGGGTTTTTAGCTCTCCGATCGGAGAAACCACTAAACGATTCCAAAAAAGTGGTACTTATTTGATCAATTGGAAAGGGATGATGGGCTGAATGGACTACCGGCTGGGATGAGAACTGATAACCTTGTAATAAAATAACCTTAACAGCCCCGTATACATTTCAGACTGAAAATAGATTTGCAGTTCACTGATATTACATCTCCACGGTTTTATATATATTTCTTACATTTCTACAAATATGCCTGTGCCGCATGAGAAACATCGATATTTAGATTTACGAGTCGGCGATGTGCGAAGAGGAAGGGTCTCACTGCATTGGTCATTTGTCAGATTTGACAGGCACAGCTCAATAACAGCCACCACACACCACATAAAGTGACAGAAATATCAGCGATGGAAGGAGCCCTGGAGCACTCTGCTCTTAACCCGACCACGTGAGTTCGATACCCGGCTGTGGATAAAGTCACTGACGAAATGGTTATCCCCTTTGACCAACCCCGCTGCTGACCATCGTGAAATATGGCACAACATTCCCCACAAGCACCACGGCATGGCGAGGCCTTCGTTCACCAGGGAATTGACTGAGGGGCTGAAAACAAATCACGGTAAATCTTTTACCTCTTTCTGTCAGCCCTGGGGTCAAATGCAAATTTAAATGGGCCATATGATTTATTAATGTAACCGCATTCAGCGTTGGGTGACGTCTGTACATAAGCATGCTCCAGCCTCCCCAGTCTGATAATCAGTATGCCACTGTCGTTCATCAGTCGAAGAGCCGAATATTTTTCATGATCGGCTACATTGCTCGATGTAATATCTCAGGGGAACATTATCATTCCCGCGGTAATGAAAATGCACATCCAGACTCCAGATATATAGTGTACGGCATTGAATGCCCCACATATATTTTGAAATATAAAATAAAACCCGCCGAGTTGTGATATCCCTGGACAACAAATCTCTGAGCCCTGAATTTACGTACAATCTTTTTTCATGAGAATATAGTCGATCTGAGATGGAGCAGAAACACAGTGGTTAGCGCACTGCGCCATGAACGCAGCGACATAAACATTAAATTCCCAACAAGGGCGAACATCAGTTGTGAATGTTATCTGAACTGATTCTGCATCGCCTCCCACCCTCACTCCGTGCTGCCCAATCCCTGAACTTATCATCATCCCGCAAAAACCAGAATGATCAAAGAACTCCACCCCCCACCCCCCGTGACTGACACGGCATGGGGAGACCTTCATCCAGCTGTGAATTGATAAAAGGTCTGCACATTATTCGTTTCCTTATTATAATTACATCACAACCGTGCTGTTGGAATCAGGATCACGAGATGGAGAAATGTTCTTCAAGAATTCAGAGCCGGGAGAATAACACAATGCACGCACAATATATTGGGGGAATAGCCCTGCAAAACAACAGTTAATGATTTAGTCGGGTGGTGGTGGACGTGGTGGCTATGCGTGCCTGTAATCCAGCACTTTGGAGGTGAAGGACAGGGTGGGGGAGAGTGGAGGGTGGGGTGGGTGGCACCCACAGCCTGCTTGAACCTGCGTAGGAAAATTAACGTGTGGTCTTTAAGGCGGCTGACACTTGAAATGAAGATGCCACTAACTAGGGCTAGTGTAGAGTAGCAGTGAGGCACGGGTGAATTGATTGTGAATGAAGGGGTATCTCTGGTGTGGATAGAGAGGTAGAGACACCGAGTTGGCTGTGTCAATGATTTAAGCTTAGCCCACCAGGGTCAGCGCTCGCACGCCGACAGTAGGCAGAGCACACCCTTCACAGTTAAGTTGTTTGGAATGGATTATTCACATCGATTATACTTGTTCAGCATTAAAATGTTAATATTTTGGACGCCCTCAACGAGATGAATGGCCATAGAAGGCAATATAACAGTTTGTTCTCTCTCTCTCACTCCATAATTTTTTTAGAGCGTCTTTCATTGAAATATCACAAAGCAATGTACGTGAGAAATATAGGTATGTGTCTGTGTGTTCATGAAATGTAATATATACGTGTACGTGTGTATGTATGCATGTGAACAATGGGAACAGTAGTGTAGCAGTTAGTGAGCTGCACTATGAACCCGGCAACCCGAGTTCGATTCCCGCTCACAGCCAATACCAGTAACGATTATTTGAACCGGTCCTGGGCCTCCCCTAGGAAGACTCAGCCTCAAATGAAGACCTGGTGCGGTGTGTAAAACATCGCCACTGGGGGGACAAAGGTGGCCGGGTGTGGTGCTGGTGACCCACCCCCTCGTGTGCTGTGCCGGCCTTCATAGGTGCTCGCTAACAGCACTTGCCTCAACAGTCTGTTCAAGCTATATGGGGGATCTCTGTCTTTTTGTATGTATGTACGTATGTATACATACAGAGAAACTGTAATGTGTACACGTATCCCTGCGTTTTAAAATGCAAAACATGTTTATTTTAAATCAATCATAGATTATAATAGATCTGGTCAAGGCAAATATACATTTGCAAAATGCATTTAGAAGACTGTAAATCGAGATATGTTTTGCGAATATTGCATCATGAGGATAAGAATCACAACGATGTCAATGATGATGGGTCATGATGCGAATTACATTATGAAAGAAAGCAATTTTTACTGGATGGGAACAAAATTGGCAATGTTTAAGCTATGTGTCTGTATTATACTGCGAATGTCTTTTGTCCCATGCGTAGTGCGAGTACGCTACTGCAGATGCCACAAAACATTAAAATTACATTGCAAGCACTGTACGTATGTGGATAATGTGTACGTGCGTGTCATTTTCATTTCATTTAAAATGTCATTCATGGTCTCTTTTGCCCACTTCGGGAGAATAAGTGGATTTGTCACAATGCAAGCTCGATGATCACAACAACAATAATAACAACACAATTATCACTTGCGCACATGTTTCATTCTTTAGCCCAAGGGCAGAAGGAGTGAGGGACAGTATTATGCACCAAACCCAACACTGACTAGGTTTGCTGCAAAGCAATGCATGCACTGCACACACATTACGCATGCAATGTGTGTACGGTGCATGTGTGTGTGCAAAAGCCAGTGAACAGCAGTGCAAGAGTGGTTCATGTGTGGGCCTCCCCTGGGTTTGCTCAGCCTTAACTTAATACCTGGTACGGTGTTTATACATCAGCACTGGGGCGACATAGGTGTTGTTGTTGGCCACCAACTCCTTAGTGCTGTGCCAGCCTTTGTATGTACTCACTAAGAAGCACTTGACCCAATTGTATGTTAAAGGCGATATGGGGGCGGGGGGGTCTTTGTCTTTGGTGTGCACGTATGTGTGCACAATCGTGTATGTGTATAATCGTGTACGTGTACATAATGGTGTGTACATATGCGCGCAAGCAGCCTGAGTGCATACGCATACACTTGCGACCACAGAAAACAATGCGCATGTACCAGCGAACCGTCTGCTTGTCTGTGTGTGCGTGTACATATGCCCACAATCATATTATGCACGCGTGCGTGTGCGCGAGCGGCGTGCGCGTTCGGTGTCGGCGCGCGTGTGCCCATCAGCGTAATTGTCAGACGCGTGCGCAATCAGGGTATGTGCATGCGAGCGCCATCATTACGCCAAGCGTGCGAGCCAGTGGTGTGAGCGGTGTGTGTATGCGAACGTGTTGTCAGAGCTATCCAACTGCACACGGTGCGAGCAAGCGTGTGCGTCGTACCTGCACCTCGGCCGCATGATGCTTGTTGGCATCCTCGAGGTCCTTGATCTCAGCCTCTGCCGCGCTTTTCTCCCTGAAATTCCAGCAGAAAACGCTGCCGATGATGTTGAGCATTGCAACGTAAGACGCGACAAGCCCCGTGCCAGACGGCAGCGGCAGTTAGCAGCGGAGGCAGAGGCAGCAACGGAAGAGAAATCAGCAACAGCCGCTCCCCACTGCTCCACCCCCCTACCCACCTCCCTCCCTCCTCTCTCTCTCTTCCTCCCCCAACCCCTTCTTGCTCACGCAACCTCTAGGGACGCCCGGGCGACAGTATTCGTCGCATCACAGATCGCGGCGGCAGCGACGCCAATCGTTAACGGCCGATGGGAAGAAAATGCGAACGCGGGGTATAAATACGGATTTGTGAGTCAAGCCGCCCGGGTAGCGCGTGCGCCTGCCACAGTAGCAGCAGATTAAGAGCACAACGGTGCGCGGTGACTGCTCCGTGCGTGCGTAGGAGCCGCGTGCACGTGCTACGGCAGTAGCGGGGCGCGAGCTATTCCGAAAGCGGGAGTCTCTCGCTCTCCGTGCTTGGTTGCTTTACGTGTAGCTGCCTCGGTCCAACGCACACACAATGATAAAGATCCCCTGCCATATAGCCTTCGAAAGACTGTTGGTGGAAATACTGTTGGCGAGCACCTTTATGAAGGCCAACACGACACATGACGGGGGGCCGTTGGCTGGCACCACGAACGGTCTCCCCAGTAGCGATGCTTACACACCGCACCAGGTACCCATTTAAGGGGCCATCCATTTAGTACGTACGCATGGAGGGGGGGTTAACCCAAATGCGTACATTTGCGTATGTGTACACACAAACACATACACACCGACATTTACAAAAGCTCGTTGTACCCTTCAGGGTCTGTAATGTTCACCCCTCGAGGCAGATGTCATGATAGCCCCCCCCCCCTTACACAGTTAACCCCTGACCTCCTGCTTTTTTCGGATGATATAAACTGTTCAATGCTCATTTCTCATCAACCGCCTGTCTAAATGCCACACGAGCATGAGCAGCTAATGGGCGAGGACAATGTGTTAAGCTCCGTACGTCCCGCCAGGGACATCTACTGAATGCACAGCTACAGTCCTCTCTCATTACACTGGTTGTTGGCACCTCCCCATGACATCCAGGTCATGGGGGTTTATTTGAACTTCACCGCGATGCGTTTGTAAAGATGGGGAGCATAGAAGCACATTACAACAATGGTTCATACTCGAGATTCTTCTTTTTGGGGTTAGATCGCGTAAATATGAATGTGTCGTTAAGCCCGCCATCACCCGACACAGCCAATTAGTAAGGTTTGTCACGTGAACAAAATTGTGCCAATGAGTTACGAGCTCAGCACACCGCTTTTGTGTTGTAGAGTCAACCCACAACATTTACAATTCGAGTACAACGTTTTGCTGGTAGTTACAATAACCATGCAGGCTACACAGCCTATAACTCCTGTTATACATGGCGGTCAACCATCAAAGCACTATCCATGTTTCACCCTGTTGAGCTTCTGAGATCTGACAATACGGGTGATTTGGTCAAAAGCAAATCTGTTTAATGTGTTATTTTCAATTGTTGCTGCTGCTAGTGTCATTTGCTTAACGGATGATTTGACCGGGCGGCGCTGCGGTCAGGTAACTCTACTCGCAGTCACAAAGTTTGCGAGTTCACATCTCGGCCAAGGGGTTGACTCGGCACCATCATCTCTCAAGGGTCGATAAACCAGATACCACTTTGGGGGACATCAACATCAGCTACCGTATGTATATATGGGCTGCCGCAATAGGAATGTGGAATTTTCACCAGTGGCTTAGTACTCACAAAGTATACAAAGACAAATCAAGTTCCCCCATATAGCCTTAATAGACTGATGGGGCAAGTGCACCTACGAAGGCCGGAAAGGTACACGAGGGGGTGGGTGGCCAGCACCACACCTGGCCACGTTCATCTCCCTAGTGGCAATTTTTACACACTGCACTAGGTACTCATTTGAGGCTGAGTAAACCTAGGGGAGGCCTAGGACCAGTTCAAACATTCGCCGCTGATATTGGCCATTATCACGAATCGAACTCAGGTCGCCAGGTTTGTAGCACAAGGCGCTAACCCATTGCATCACCGCTCCCCACGATAGAAATGTGGAATCTCCACCAATGGCTCCGTACGTCCAAAGCATACATACGAGGCCTGACTCACAGTCGCTGAGCAGGGCAGACACTTTGACTTGAATATAATTGTAAGTTCTTTTTGGTTCGATAAATATAGGGGCCAGGGTTGAGAATGATTGGGAATTTTAACTTTAAAAGCAAAGGACTGGATGTACACTGCGATTCAGCGATGCCGAAGGTGGGTTTGGTTGTCCCATGTGGCGATGGGAGCTATCGTACAAAGACGGTCACTGCATCGCACGCGTGGTCAGATACGCTTCGTCTGGAATGTTCTCCTTTCTGAAATTAGGGAGCTAATGCACTTTTTAAATCATCTAGATTTGAAACTAATTTCTTTGGAACTGCTTTTGGGCATTTAGTTTGTTGTCCTTCCCTCCTGCACCTCCGATTAGCACGGTTGGCAATGTACGGTGCAAAAGAAGTTCAACGTACATACATACAAAAAGGCCACCTGCAAGATAATGAATGAGTTGCTGCCGCCATGAAAGAAGCACCTGTGTGGAAGCTACCCGGCCTATCGCTCCACACAAAGCTCCTCTCGACGCTTGGAAAATGTGAACCCCTCTGAAGGAACACCTGGTGACGGATTCGAAACGTTAATGAAAGCACGCACACATTATGATTGTGCGCCCCTTGCGTAGAAGGATTTTTCTTCACTTACTCTGGTTCGTTCCCACAAATAGAACAAAAAATATATAAAAAACAATTTTAGAACAGGGATGTGGCCACATGTCTCACAGGTATGAGAGTGCCGAGTGGGCACTGCCGAGTTCCTGGGGTTAAAATCAAGGTGAATATCTGATTTCAAACTCGGTTCTCAAGTGTATTTCATAGTCTCAGCCGAGTCAACAATGACCGCACAACATATTCCTAACATTAAATGTGGTCATACGATTATCGTGGTAAAACTCAAGACTGGAGAATAAAAGGCGTTGGTCTGACTGCCACACGAGAAACAATTCTCTGAAGCAGGGCTGTGGGATACAATAGGACTCTTGAAGAGATCTCAAAATTACTTCTGTGATCTCTTTCCGCAGGCCGTCCTTTAACACACAGGACGACGCGCCATTCTGTCACAGCTCCGAACAAATCCGTCATCTGTGCCGCGTCGATAGCAACATTGGAATGAAATTGGAAAACAATTAATGTTTTAAAATGAAACAAGAATTCAATATTAAATGAGAAAAATTTGCTCGAGGTCAAGAGATCTTCACGACAAATGCCATTGGTACCACCACACCTCACCATGGCTTCTTTCTGCTAGCCCCCCCCCCCCCCTTACACAGTTAACCCCTGACCTCCAAGATCTGCCTTAGTCTCATCGCCACCACCATATGGCTTTAGATCTTCCCCTTGATATAGTCAACAAATCCTTCAAGGGCCACTCTCACACTCTGCGCGTCACCACAATCTGACTTTGGGTCATCTTTCCCCCTTTGTCCCCAGAGCCACTCCAACGCGTTGCCTCGGTAACCGGCCCTCCTCCAGCCTGCACAGGTGTCCCAGCCATCACAACCTGCTCGTTCTGAGTACATCTATGGCACCTTGCTAGCGACTTCCATTCAAACACGTCTAAGTTGTTTACCATATCCTCCTCCCTGGGCGGATATCCCACCTATTATCACCTCTGCTATCTGATCATATCTACAGCACCCCAGAGCCACTCCAACGCGTTGCCTCGGTAACCGGCCCTCCTCCAGCCTGCACAGGTGTCCCAGCCATCACAACCTGCTCGTTCTGAGTACATCTATGGCACCTTGCTAGCGACTTCCATTCAAACACGTCTAAGTTGTTTACCATATCCTCCTCCCTGGGCGCATATCCCACCTATTATCACCTCTGCTATCTGATCATATCTACAGCACTTTATGGCCATGTTCTATTCGCATCCTGCAAGTGTCTTATCCCTATCCTCCACAGTCATGCACGTGTCCTCCACCCACAGCGTTCTCCTCTTTGTGATTACATTTACAATATTTCTTTTTCCCCATGTTCTATTCCAAACTTTCAAGTTGCCTATCCTTCGATGACATTTGTATCATCCTCCACATGCATCTCTGTTCTCTCCAATTACTTGCCATAATTTAAAATCCAGCATTCTGTTCGAGAGGGATGCCAAACACGATATTGCACGACCGACGTTAAGGCATTTCAAACTTTCAAGTTACCATATCCTTCGATGACATTTGTATCATCCTCCACATGCATCTCTGTTCTCTCCAATTACTTGCCATAATTTAAAATCCAGCATTCTGTTCGAGAGGGATGTCAAACACGTTATTGGACGACCGACGTTAAGGCATTCCAAACTCGGCAGGCCAAAAAAAATAAATGAACTGCAATACAAGAGAAATCTGCGACGTAATTGCGATGATTATAATAATTATTAGGCATTAGCACTCGTTGTCATTAGGGACACCATCTGGTTGGTTGTGTTCAACTGAGGCTGCGCCAAATGAGTGCACTACATAAAGAACAATGTTTCACCGATTTCTTCACTCAGTCAATGGGAGAATTTTCCCAACGCTGCCCATGCATTCAAACGAGGCTCCTTTGTCCAATGGAGATTTTTTTTTTTGACAATTGTTTACAGAATCGATTGATTTCAAAAGGTGATCGAATCCGGGTCGATTTTAGAAATGAACAGAACCGAATAGTCCGCTGCTGGATGAAGGCCTTGTCAAACCATGTTGGTCATGGGGCTTGTTTGACCATACCACCACGCTGGTAAGTAAGGGTTGCTTAAAGATCGGTAAATCAACTTTTTCTAACACATTTTTTCTAACACTTTCTTTTTTCCCATGCAATTATCAACAATGCTAAGAAACAAGAAAAAAACCCAAGTTAACACCGAGCAAACGCAAGCCAAGAGCCTGAGGTGCGACACACGTCACTGCGATGGACAGTGGTGGGAGGGGAGAGGCTAGAAGGAAAAAGGGTTAAGCGGAGACTCACCACGCGGCAATGGGAGCCTGGTGCATGGGCACCTTCAAGCAGTCGCAAATCATCCGCAGCATGTCTCAGCAGCGCAAGTTGCAAGTGACGATCCACCACCCTGCGTCTCTAGTTCATTTTCGTTCCGCCCCCCACCCTCACGCTCGCCAAACGAAGACAAAAGTAACAAAAATAATATAAAATTCACAACTAAAGGAATAAATCACACTCGTTGACGGCGCAGGGGTTAAACGTCACGCGTCTATTCCGGTTAAACGTAACGCGCGCGCGGATGCACGGCCACTCACGGAGAGCTGCAATCGCTTGCAAAAAAGGGCATGATGGTGCACGACGAATCTGCGTCGCCCGACTCTCCGCTGCCCGGGCCACGCTGCGCCTGTGAATATCTAGCGACGAGACGAGCCGCGCTCACGCCGCTAATCGCTTGATATCTGCCTGACGGGAAAAGCGCATTCCAGCATTTCTCATTTTTTGTTGCATTTTTTTATTTGGGTCGTCCCGCCACACCCCCTTTACAATGAAGAAATGTTGATAGCCTCGTGTCTTTAAACAACACCAAAGACAAAGATCCCCCATATAGTCTTAACAGACTGTTGGGAAAAGTGCTGTTAGCGAGCACCTATGAAGGTCGGCATGGTCCACGAGGGGGTGGTTGGCCAGGACCGTGCCCTGCCACCTTTGTTGGTCACTAAAGTGGCGATGTTTACACACGCCATCAGGAGCTCATTTGAGGCTCAGTTGACCTAGTAGGCCCAGGACCGGTTCAGATATTCGTCACTGGTGTTGGTCGTGAGCGGGAATTGAACTCGGGCCACCGGGTTCGTACCGCAGCACCCTAACCACTACACTACCGCCACCACCACCAACAGTGGCTGTTGAGATTTAACACAATTACAAAACAGCGTGGATTTACATAGCATTATCAACTTGGCCACGTCACAAGACGCTGGACAAACACAGTGGGCACCACTGATCTGCAGAGGCAGTCAGTCATAGGCAGAGGACAAAGATAGAGGTCATCAGCTTGGAGTTAATCAGGGGCAGGGAGCCAACAGCACGAATGACTGTGGGAAGGATGGAAGAGTAAGCATCTATCCTCGGCTTGCTCTCAGTCGACTTAGCCGAAACTGAGTGGTTGATGTGGTCGAGCGGTCAAGAACATCGTAAAACGGGAGAGACAAAGGTGGTCGGGTGTAAGTGGCGCTGACGACGTATCCCACATCCCATATCCTGTGACGTGTAAGTCTTTTAATAGGGTTCGATAACTACTCTTGCCCCGACAGTCTGTCGGGCTGAATGGGAGATGTTTGTCTTTTAAAAAAACCGTTGTAATAACATTTTCACGATTTTGTTCTGTGATGGAAAAACATTATTTTCCGTCTTGGCTGCAGAGAGTGGGGTGAAGTGAGTTTTGTTTATATCCATCACAAGCAAGTAGAGAATTACTTATTTTTACAAAAAATAATAAAATCTACAATTGCTGTAAAAAATACCAGCGTTACAAAAAAAACAGTCAACACTGCGAAGGGTTAAATTAGCAGTACAACAGACTCGAATCATTTTCAATTAACTTCTAATTCACGCGGCGAAATGAGCGGTTTGTAGACCGGCCAAGAGGAAAAGTGTTTCTAATCTGTCTCTAAAATCCACATCTTCCGTCAACTTTAATTTAAACGCCTCTGGTTGAACGTAGTGGCATTTCCCTGGACTGCACGGCCACAACGGCACTGTTTATCCAAGACGTTTTTTTTGTGTGTGCTGGAATCTGACTCGGTTTTTGCAGCTGTGTTTCGTGCTGCGCCTGCGTGTCTGCATCGCAAGGAGGGAGAGAGAGGAGCGAGAGAGAGGAGCGAGAGGGAGGGCGTTTAAACAATTCCTCCGCTGGACTCGTCCATCATGGACTCAATGGGAATGAGATTAACGAAAAAACCTCATCGCTAACCCAAACACACACGCGCAGCAAAAATAACCAACACAAAAATGAAACAAAAGCCACTGTTTTACGATGTCGGGATTTCTGCAGAATTACATTTTCTACAGACTTGCAAATTAACTAGCTACTTAACTATTTTACTATTTTTATTTGACCAGGCAAGGCTCACTTTATAACAGTAATGCCCTTTATTTACCCAGAAGAGCCTCACTTGAGTCTCACATTATTTTTTAAGAAGGCTCCTTCGCAGCGGAGTGTTTTACCAATTCCATTGCAGTACAATCAGGATTCATAAAGCATCTTAATGAGACTGCTGTAGAGAAACGGTGAGAACATTCATTTCAGAGGCAGAAAAATAAAGGAATGGTCTTGATCCTGAGCCTGAACTTGAACAAGAGCCTGGTGTCTTTAGACAACACCAAAGACAAAGATCCCCAGTATAGCCTCAACAGACAGTACGAATTACTGGTGGGTGTTCTAGATTAGTGGTGGGGGCAGCGATGGTTGCATGAGAAGAGAATGAGCGGCACATGGGAGGAAATCGGAGTACCCGGAGAAAACACACATGCACATATAGCGACAAAACAGTATTCAGCAAGGATGTCTTGAAGGACAGAATGCTGCATTTCTATCTTCTGGCCTCCACACAGGCCAAGCCTGCAACACGTGGTATTCCCAGGCAGTCTCCTATCCCAAGCACTTAACCAGGATCACGCCTGGTTAGCTGCCGGAAGTTCAGGAGGCTGTTGGCGTACAGGGCGACTCGATGAAACGGCAGGTGGGATTGGTGGATTATGCGGAAACTGCACCTGCGGAAATGTGGTTGCCTACCACATCCAGACATTTCTCACAATAAGCAATTGTATTCTTGTTTCTTTCGGTAAAGACACATAGAAGGGAAATAATAAAAAAAAAACAATTAATTGTTTTATTTATATTTTTATTTTATTATTTCCCTTCTACGTGACTTTACCTAAAGAACCAAGCATATGAATCCCTGCAGTCACGAAAGCTTTAAATCGAAATATAAGCAATTGCTGAATATATTTTGGAGGGGGGGGGGGAAACCCACACTTAAAATGCAATAACATTATTGCTCTCGTAGGGATTTCCTTTGTAAATAAGGGGAGAAAAAAATGTGCGCGCGATATATAACGTCAGGATCCGGCGGTTTGTATTAAAACGTTGAGAGAAGGGCATTTGATGCGACCAGCTCCTGGACACTAAATAAGCGTTCATTGTACAGAAGGCCCACTTAGGATTTACAACACACCCGTTACAGATGGAAAAGGGAAATCAAATACCGCCTTTCCAGATGGACGGAAAGTCTGCAAAAACAAATAAATCTGAAGCTACGTTAAATACTATAATCCTAACGTTTTTATTCCAGCACGACGCTTTTATGACTCCCGATGCAACGTTAGCGCAATGGTCGTCCGATGCATTGGCTCGCCCGTTTTTTTTGTCGGCACCTGAAAACGTTGACACGCGCTAAAAAAAATTTACGCGGGCGTCATATTTTTTTTGAGCGGCTGAATTGTACGTGCCAAGCAAGCCCTAGTGGCTTCCATGACCTCCTCCTGCACCTCAGGCTTCCAAACGACACAGCATTGGCTCCACTGCTGCCAAGGACAACCCAAGGGTGATGATTAGAGGCAGCTTCACCCCCATACACCCATCCTTGCACTGTTCACCGCCCTTCCTGCCCCATATCCTCTCTCTCCTTCGCCCCCACCCCCTTTGCCCTACACCAGCCCCCTCCACTACGACAGCCTGCGTCTCCCCCCCCACTCAAGTTCCAACCCTCGCCAATGAAAAAGGACGCAACGCAGGCGTGGGGCCTGAGGATTCGACAGGCAGGCACGGACGAGGCTGGACTGCGCGGTGACGTTGACAAATCATTTTTCTGGACACTGCAACCTGCGACCTTGAGATAACCTCCGGGAGGAGAGAGGGGAAATAACAAAGCCAACAGAATGCAGCAATAGCCAACGCTAGAATTTGCCATTAATTGACGGAGATGTCGCCATCACGCTTGCGCCAGGCTAGGTGCACTTTGAGGGTGTGACGTGACGTGAGGAAGCCCTGCTCGTGTAGCTAAGATCTGTACTGTATAACATCTGTACTGACGTCGGAAAAAGCCCATGAAATAGAGCCTAGCGGCTTTTTGGGCCCTTCTTGCTGAATTGAACAAAATCCAAATCTGCTGGCAAGGCGGTCACGGGACAGACCCAGGTGCCATGGGCTTACGGATTGAGATGATTGGCAGAGACACCACCTGTGCTCCCCACTTTGCCAAGAACACTCCTGCGGAAATAACTACTTGCCTGCCACACGTGTGCACGCAAAGAGTAATAAGGTGGATTTATTTGTTGCTGTTCGATATCTCATGCATCTTTTATGACAAGGAATTAATTGTTTTAAATGCTTGTGTTATATACTTTATATGGTTCTCTCCCTGCGAATTACATCCACGGAATGCCAAAACAAGAACATCTTGAACAATTAATGTTTGATTGGACAACATTAATGTTTTGAAAGCCAATACGCGGCACGTGCAGCATCTGAAATAATACATCGTTCCATTAATTGAGAATAATCTGTGTTTTGGGCTGGAGTTGCAGTGAATTTGGGTGTACTGGTATGTCGATTTTGGCCTGGTAACTGGGGCCATTAACATAATACAAAATTATATAAACACATGTCATATTGCTGTTGAAATAAAGTCATATTTTTTTGCTTCAATTTGCATTATTTAGATGCCTTTTAAAATGTACTCGTCAACATTTAATTAAAACTCGTTGGCAAATTTTCACTGCAGGGTTATTTTATGATTTGCAACCACTAATATTGAACGAATCGATTTTGGAAAACGCCCCTCTTCCCCCTTGCAAAAGAGACTCAATGACTCAATAGCCTCTCACCCAGATTAAATGCAGGGACTGACTGATTGTTATTGATAAGCATGACAGATGCAGGCATGTACGTATGAATTATGTGCTTGATATGGGAAATAGGTCTGACAGCCTATACATCTAAGAAGAATATTATCTTATATCTGCATATATTTACGTGCGTTTATTTACTGTACTGTACATGCGAGGCCCTTCTGTCAATCCACTGCTGGATGTTGCATATATAGTGTGTGCACAGGCACACTACCCATAGACAACCCATGTGGGTTGTGGGGGTTATAGGAGTGTACTTCAACACGCTGGGCTGTGCGTATTAGTGAAGTGGGGGAAGCATAGACGAGGAAGCATAGAAGTACAGTACAACAATACGTGTTTATGCATGATGGACACCCGTAACTACAGTATCTCTAAATCAGCTCAAGCCTTCCGTAAAACACGTTACTTATGTGTGACCACCACCACTACGAACCGCTCCCCTCTTCCCCGCCCCCCAGTGATAACCAGAAGTTGCTCCTCTGTGCAGCACACATCTGCCCGCTCCTTCCTTCTCCCTCCTTATCTTCATTCCCCTCCCAACTCCTCATCATCTACGACATCTAGGCCCGGTCATTCCTTCTCCCCCTCCACTTCCTGCACCGGCGCTCAGTCTATCTTCCTACTGTTCATCTTGAGCCGTGTCCCCCTCTCCGTCTGTCTTGACTGCCCTTCCCGTGGTGTGTGCCTTGAGTAATAGGCTTCATCTAAGCATTATCCAGGCTCAAAACCTGCTCAGCTTGCTGGGTGCCGAAGTGACGCCTGGTATACAGGAAGTCGTGGGTTCGATCCCGACCCTGACGTCTGAATATTTGGAGTTCACATGTTCTCCCAGCGGACGCGTGGATTTTTCTCCGGCTCCTCCGGTTTTTCCCTCCACATTTAGAAAGCATGCTTTCAGAGCATATGGCTGCTATAAAGTTCCACATGACAAGACACTTTGTTGAGCTATCATGTGTGGCCAAATCGCTTTTGAAAAATAACTATATGGCTCAGTGTGCCTTACCTGGTAAAATGAAGAGTTTCATAGTTTATAGATTGGGCGCATCCAAAAGACATCCCTTGTATACATCTAAACATACTAATTATACACACATACAGCAAAGGTGCCTGTGCACACTATATATGCAACAAATGTAATGACTAACCCATCCTTCACGATTCATCAAATTGTCACGAATAAAATTTACGATTTTCTTTTGCCATTTGATATCGCATTGTCTTCGGTTGCAAACATTAACACATATCATAATTAATTCATCATAAAACATAATAAAATAATTCTCACGACGTTTCGGCCACAACGCAAGCAGCCGTCCTCAGGTGAAGAACAGGTCTGTCGGAAAGACAGCGTCTGAATGAGAACAGGTCTGTCGGAAAGACAGTGTCTGAATGTCTTTCCGACAGACCTGTTCTTCACCTGAGGACGGCTTCTTGCGTTGTGGCCGAAACGTCGTGAGAATTATTTTATTATGTTTTATTTTTATTATTTTATTATTTCCCTTCTACGTGACTTTACCGAAAGAACCAAGAAGATGAATCCCTGCAGTTACGAAAGCTTTAAATCGAAATTTAATTCATCATAATTTAGAATCCCTTTGCCAATTCACTGCCAGATGAAGACCTCCCCAAGCTGTATCGGTCTTGGCGGGTTGTTTGACCATACTTCATTACGCTGCTGAGCACGGGCTGGTGAAGGGGAGACCCCGGGACAGCAATGGAACTTGGGTCATCAGCCTCATACCGCAGTGTGCAAACCAACTCAAAAATTTACAGAAATCAGAAATAATCAAGAAATAGATATACAACTGCAAACATGTACTGTGAGTATTAGAATCAATTTTAATCAATAAATCATTGCATGCCTATTCTTTGGGTCTTTCGGTCAAGTCACAGAGATAGGTTCAAAGACTACGACGTTTCGATCGCAACACAAGCGGTCATCTATTTTTTTTCCCCGAAGACGACCGCTTGTGTTGCGATCGAAACGTCGTAGCCTTTGAACCTATCTACGTGACTTTACCGAAAGACCCAAATAAATCTTAATTCCTGCAGTCGCGAAAGCTTTAAGTCAAGATACATATATATAAGGCTCGCAATGAGCCGCAGCAACCGTTGTCATGGAAACACACGACGGGGGGGGGGTAGGGGGTGGGGCTATAAATAGCCCCGTCGTTGCGGTTGCTGACAAACGGCAGCGCCACGGAAACGGCCAACGGAGGAGACGGAGGAGACGCGGTTCGTTGGGCCGGCCGGGACGAAGGAGAAGGGGGGGGCCCAGCAGGCGAAGAGACCACTTTGACCGAATTCAGTCGAATCAATCGATGGGGACTCTTGCCATGCAATACAATCTGGATTTATGTAGCGTGTAAATGACTGAGGCAACAACGCCGGTAGAGGACAGACGAAGATTTGCATGTTGCTCTTGAGCCACATTGAGAAATGAGAGGAGAGGAAGCGGTGTCTAACCGCGGCCACAACACGCTACGGTACACGGACAACAGCGAGCCATAGGCAGAGAAGATGAGCGGGTGTCAGAGCACTCCTTGAACAGGGGCAGCGAGGAGCGACTGCGACTTATTAGATCATGGATAGCTGTAGATTCTCTATTCATACTGTAACTGGTAGAGCCACCTGAGTTACAAGTTCTGAGTTGAAATCCAGTTAGGTGAATCACTCAGTCCATTGCAATTGCGTTTTAAGGGGCAATAAAATGAATACCACTTTCTGTACATGGACTAAAATGGTAAAAGTAATGTATTGCTCAATCAGTCATTGAGACGGTGCTCATCTCCTGTTTACTGCTTCGAGGCAGTGGTGGAAAGTCCACATATCGATGACGGGAACAAGTCTATTAATGGGACAACCGCTGTTGACTCCCCCACAAATTGATTCTAATTGTATCAACCCCACAGGGATGATGAGCCCCCAGTGGACCTACAGCCAGGATTTCAACTCACAACCTTTCGACTGCAAGCCGCAGACTTTACCGCTTCGTCACCTGGCCAGATTGCCAACGGTGGCTGTCTTATGCAGACAGAAAAATATGGAATTTCCACTGCTAGATGAGGACTGCTAGTGAAGGTGAGCGCCCAAGACTCACTTGAGCGGGGAGACACTTCAATATGTATATGGGCGCAGCCCTTTTTCAATCCACTGCTGCACGAGGGCTCACCATGCCGTGCGTGGCATCAAGGTTATTTGACCATACTTCACCATGCTGCTTAGTGTGGGTTTTCATTTGTATAAAGAGACAAATTTTTCACACAAAGGCTGACCTAGAAAACAAGATTGTTAGTCTGAATGGGCAGTGGCGCAGTGGTTAGCACGCTGTGCTACGAACCCAACCACCCGAGTTCAATTCCCGGTCATGGCCGCCAACACTAGTGACGATTATCTGAACCGGTCCTGGGCTTCGAATGAGTGTTCGGCAGGGTGTACACATTAGTACTGGGGAGACAAAGGTGGCCGGGTGTGGTGCTGGCCACCCACCCCCTTCGTAGGTGCTCGCTTACAGCACTTTCCCCAAGAGTCTGTGGGTGATTTTTTTCTTTATCTCACCATCTGGAAAGAGGTTAACAACTAACAAAATAACTGAGCATTTTAATGATAATATTTTGTGAGCAACCTGTTGGGTCGCTAAGCTGGCAGAATTGCCAGGACAGAAAGTGGGTGTATTTGTGAACCCATCTGTGCCGATCTTTTGAGCATCATCCTGTAGTACACATGTGGGTTTATGGAGACACTCAGCCTTTGACAGAAAGGCTGACCTAGAAAGGGAGATTTTTTAAAATATTGCCAATGGACTCTTGGGTTTTAGATAAAGGTTTCTCTGTCTGCCAAGAAGATATCAAGGGATGACTAACGGAGCACGCATTACACGGTGATGTGATTAAAAGTTCGTGATTCGGGTGTCACAATTCCATTGATGGATAAATCCACTGATGTCTCACAGCGACTCGTTTGTATTGTACGTGTCATGTGTCCCATCTTATTTGTTCTGTCAGCCTATAAGAATGAACAGCCCTTTATCAATCCACGACTGGATGAAGGCCTACCCATGTTGTGTCAGACATGGCGTTTGTTTGACTGTACTTCATTGCGGGTTGGTAGAGAGTCAGGCACACGCTTTATCTATCACTGACCACTGATGTTCGTCGTAGCCGGGAATTGAACTCGGGTAACTGAGCTGATAGTGCAGAGTGCTAACCACATCACCATTGCTGCACACCTGCATCAAAGCATCTTTCCATATCATGAATCACAAGTCATTGATTCTTGCACACGCAGATCGATGAATGTATCAAGCGCATAGGAGTCATAAATAACTGACTGAATGACAGAGCCAATGAATGGTTACATTCATTCAGTTTTGGCGCAGTGTCTAATCCACTGCTGGATTAAGGCCTCGCAACAATGTGCGAGCCTTGGGGGGAAACTGAATATACTTCAACATGATGTTCAGTGTGGGTGGTGAAAGGAAGTGGTGGCCAGGAGCGATAACCACTCAACAGTAAACTAAAATACTTAACTTTTAGTATCAACACCGTTGTCAGCTGTGGTGGGGAATTGAACTCAGGCTTACCAAGTCTATAGCGTGGCGCGCTAACTACTATGCCACCGCCGCTTAAACTTCCTCCGTCCCATTAAGACATGATTACAAACAACCCTGAAGCTAGACAAAAACGTATGCTCTAAGTCAGTCAATTATATTCAACACCAGGCCAACCATTTCAGGCGCAACACCTTAGCTTAACCACAAGATTGCGCTGTGAGTTTGGAATAAGCAGATCCATTACCACTGAGCTCTGCAGGGAGTGTTCATAACTAGGGCAAGTCATCACATCACTTACACTGCTCGCCGTCTCCCCCTGCAGGATGCGAATCACTCCTAGATTCCAGGGGTCGACAACCTGTGGTCCAGAGACGCATGCGGCTCTTTTAAGGACTGCTTCGTGCCGTTATTTATTGCGGACCACCGTCTCGTAATCACATGCATTGCAGCTCTTGAAATATTGAGGTTGTTTTACAGAATGAGAAAAAAATAGCTCTTCCTGTTATTTTGGTTTACCGACCTGTCCTTGAGGCACCAGTTGCCCGTTGTAGTAGCGTAGCGTCACAGGCAGGCACAGGTGCAATAAATGCAAGGCAGCCCCTTATCTATTTCCACTATTAGTAGCCTGACGTGCCCTCTTAGGCACCAGCTGATGAACTCTAATCTATCAACACATGGGGTGATTACAGCACTGGCGTGTGGTCTTGTGCACGGGGTTATGGGTGTGCGTGTGGTCTTGCGCACGGGGTTAAGTGTGCGTGTTTGGCGTACCTGTGTACGTCTGAAATGGCATCCAGGGCTTTGATTGCTGAGAAGTCTGTGAGCCCACCAGGGAGAAGTGGACTCTCCTGTTGGACATAACGAAAACAAAAAAAACCGAACCGCACGTCAGGATATACGATCTGCTTACGTGCGGTAAAGTAAAAAGAGACATGTTTAATATTTCACGACACGTTTGTGTTAAGGTCGATGGAAACGCTGCTAATGCCGTGCTTCTTTGTTTAATTTTTCATTTTGCTTCCCGAGAGATTTTACAAAAACAACTGAGAACTAAACCGCCGTCAATTATAACAAGCAACGTTGCCAGAGTTAGCCGAAACTCATTCACAGCCTTGACGAATCAGACGCTGCCAACACAAACGCACGACGGAGAGTCTAAAGCAGTGGTTCTCAACTTTGTTCGGGGACAAAGGACTCTGTGTATGGACAATGTCAAAATCTCATGCACCGCCATTCCCACCACTTTGGTGAACAGTGGGAGTAGTCCTGTATTCGTTTGTTCCAGGACAGGTTATTCTAACATAAAGCAGAAGGAGGACTCCTTAACGAGAGATTCACTCTGCAACTTGTGTATGTCTGTAAGTGATGTATAATTTATTTACAACCACACCACTGGTTTAATTCAGAACAGCAATGAGTGTGAGCACGTGGACTACTTCAGCCTGCATAAATAAACAAGCTGAAAAGCCAGAACATTCAAGTGATCCTTTGTTTCATTCGGAGAACGAATGCAAGATAACTGTCCTAGTCAAGAAGAGTTAAAAACAATAGCCTTCTAGAAAGTATTTAATCAAAACTAGTTTGGTAAATATCACGTAAAAATGATAATATCCAATCTCGACATCTGTATTAGCGAGCTGTGTTGTTCGTTGCATAGCGATTGGCTTCGGGGATTTGTAGTCTTCATGACAGAATGTGAAGTGTCCTCAGACGAACGGGTTGGCCTTATATTTCCAGGACATATGAATGCAGCAATCCATTGGCACCGTTAACAAAAACTCACAACCCTTGTCATTAATACTGGATTATAACCACATAAAAAAAGAGTAGGTTTCAGTTTCTGTCAGAGCAGAGTTAGAAGGCAAAAAAAATTGGCTTGTAGTTTGACACTACACCTTAAGAGTGTGTGGTGCCGCGTTGGCGAGATGTTAACTACCTCACCTGGTATACAGGTCTTGAGGTTCGATCCTGACCCTGGCGCCTATAATATTTGGAGTTTGCGTGTACTCCCCGTGGTCACGTGGATTTTTATCTGGTTCCCCTCCACATTTAGAATTAACATGCGTTTACAGTAATTGGCTGCTATTAATTTCCACACTATAGGCCACTTTGTTGCGCCATTATTAGTGGGCAGGTCGCTTCTGAAAAAGAGCTATAGAGCTCAGTGGACCTTACCTGGCTAAAACAAAACGAGGTCATAAAATAGGGAAATATTAAGATAGTTGACCCATGATCAATTGTAATTGACATTAAAGTAAGTTTTCTATGAGTAGGCACTGATTATAACCACGAGGTCCCTAATTCTACTCTGCTCTCCCCCCATTGTGTGGAGCTCCCTTCCTGCCAGCCATCTCACGCTGTCGACTCCATTCCCCTGTTCAATCACAGGCTCAACAAACTTCCTTTTTTCAACGGTTTTACTTAACTTGACACCTGTGTCGTGCTCAAATCTTGCCATCTACATTACGTCCACTTCCCGTTGTCCAATCAATCCCTAATTTTGCACACGTACTGCGATCCGGTGACAATGCATGCCTCTATTAAAATCGGCATCAAATAATCAATTAATTGCATACTTTCATGCAATTGAAAAAAAATTCATGGACGGCTTATTCATTATATATTTTTGTTTAGGTGAAAAACGCCGCGGTCCCTAAACCGTGGAATCAGCTTGCACAAAAAGCAGGCGCCGCCTGTCTTTTGTCATCAAGATGTGGTCCACTTCTCGTTGTCCAATCGAGTTATTTACTTTTTGAACCTATGTATATTACTTTACCGAAAGACCCAAATAATATAAAGAGATCCTCGCAGCAGTAAGCTGTGACTGAGAGAGCTAAAATTAGAAAGAGACACCCTGAAGAAAATATTCCCCCTGTAGTACCTGATAAGTGCAGCCAAGATGCTTGCAGCGATGGAAAAATAAATATTTGTGGGCGATTTAAAAGCCTTATGTGGCCGCGGTCAGTTGCGCAACAAAGCAGTGGAACGTTTCAGGTCCATGTACTGCCCACCCCGGCTCTATTAGTACACATATGATTTGCATTGCGCTTATCCCATTGGCCTCTCTCTCTCTCTCAGGCCAAGAATGACGCTTGCAGCCCCATAGTGGGTGCGCGAAGGACTATGCAGTTGAGGACCCACGCATTAAAAGTGCAAGGCATGCAAAAGAGGACAAAGCAGGTGCCACTCCCCGACTGAAGCAGCAGGCACAGGGAGGTTCACATTGGCCCACTGCCCCCAAGCCAAAATATAGGGGGCAGCAGAAGCTCAAGTCAGCCGGGAAGGGGGGGGGGCAAAGAGAAGGCATTTAATTCCGTAAAACGAATTACTTGAAGTGCTCCGAGCACCAGATTATTAGGCGAGTATGCAAATCACAGCTGCTTCTTATTCATTGCAGAGTAAAAAGGGGTTATCTACTCGTGATAATACTAATTGTGAGATCCCAGAACCTCTGCACGACCAGTTCAATGCTCTGACAAAGAGAACAAGTATGAGCTCCCCCACAAGCCACCGGTCCAGCACTTTTCCGATTGTAGCTCCCCACAAGCCACTTGCACTGGGTGAAGGTGTAGCCAATGCAGCCAATGAAAGCCGAACAAAGCTAAACAAGCCACTCATCAGATAACTACTTCAGTCAGCTTTCTGTGGCACTGGCAAACTGGAAATACCGGCTGGGGCCTGCCACGAGAAACATTCACAGCTCATTCAAATTGTCACTAGCAGTGTATAATACATATTACATCAGGATGGGAAGGCAGCTGGGGCAACATTTTTCTTTCTTCAAAGAATGTCAATCGACAGATAAGATGGTTATAGTGACTGCTTGGCAGGCCAGTATTGTAGGCGTTTGCCCGCAAAGCATGCAGCTGGGTTGCTCCTATGTTTTGGTTATATTTCTAATGTCATTTATTTATCCATGATAAGCTGCACCGAGTCTCTCTATCCTCTATTTTAAAAGAGGGTCCCCTGCTACAACAACTCACGGCCATAAATTGCTTTTATTTCTATATTATAAACAGCTATAAAAAATATCATATTCTTTTCTCTTACTGTAGTATAGAATTGTCTATGTTTTTGTGTATGTGATGGAGCTTTGGGTGGCAGATTTGAGCCAGAAAGGCATCACTTGTTTAAGCAAAAACATTTAAATTGACTCGACGTGACTACGTACGAGGAGATAACAATCGCATGCCTGCGTAAGACGATTTGTGCACACAATTGCCAGTCGATTGTCTCCTGGTAGCATAGCAGCACAGTCTATGCCGAGCGTGTTAACCCATCTCCATAATTCACTGCGGGGCATCCGCTCGTTAAGCAGAGAATGCTTCTCTGAACCAGAAAAAAAGTTTGCGTGTTCCTCAATGTGTTTTGAAAAAACTATAAACTTTTTAAAAATTGTACCAGGTAAGGCCCACTGAGCTATATAGCTCTTCTTCAGAAGCGACCTGACCACAAACGATAGCTCAAAGAAGTGGCTTTTCTTGTGGAAATGTAAAGCTGCCAAATATTCTAAACGTAAATGTTGATTTTACATGTGGAGGTAAAAACTGTAGGACCCAGAGAAAAATCCAAACAACCATGGGGAGAACATGCAAACTCCAAATATACAGGTGTCAGGGTCGGGATAAAACCCACTATCTCCTGCATACCAAGCGAGGTAGTTAGCATCTCGCCACCATGGGGTTTTGACTCGTGGACAGCTGTGTGGTCTAGACCAGCGTTTCTCAACTGCAATCCACACGACAATGCGGTCCACCTTGTCGTAATGACCAATTATTTCTATACATATGTACTCGAAACACTGCACGCGCAATGATTGGTAATCATATAAAGTCGTAGCCTCCCCTCTACCCTCCAGCAACGATTCGTGGCAACTCCGTAAGCTGGGGTTGGGTGAGGGAGCAGGAACCCCTCGCTTGAGAACCGTACGCGGCCTGCAAAATTATAGATTTTATACGTCAAGGCGAGCAGCGGCGGTTGCGGCACAGCCGTTTGAAGACCCCGCATGGGTTTCGAGCGTTGGTTGATTTCACGCGCAGCGCACCGTTCGCGACGGTCTCCGCTCGGCGGTGGCGGAGGTGGTGACGGCCGTGGCTGCGGTGGCGGCTGTCGTGGCTGTGGCTTGGTCCGGCGGCGGGGGCGGTGTCCCGGTGGTGAGGCTGGCTCGCCTGCCAATCTTCTCCTGCACAAGATGCATGGCCATGCCGAACTGATCCCTCGTCAGCTTGCCGCACTGCCGTGTGTCGCTCAGCGCCCTGCACGTGCACGCGTGAACATGTCAGGCCTGTTAACGATGCTCCATTACATTTAACCCTTTCCTGTACGTGTACGTCATTGAAATGGAACTGCAAGAAAAGATAAAATAACTTTCTCGGTATACCGAGGCTCCCACAAGTCCATGCGAAAGGACGTGTGGCACAGTGTGGCGCCAGCCATCGTAGAGTGCAACGGTCGTATTGTTAAAAGTTCTCTGTGGTGAGTTCAATGTCTTTAAAAACAATGGCGCTATGCCACTCTAAGTAAAATGAACGCTGAATCGCTTACGCGTTCTGAGATTCAGCAGTGAACGGGATCCACCCTCAAATATGCAGATGTCTCAGAACGGGAAAGGGTTAATGACAATTACACTTATACTGGGTACGCCCAGAATTGTACTTATGTATGTAGAATTTATTTCGCACCGTATGTAGCTAACCGTGCTAATCAGAGGTGCGGAGGAAGGACAACAAACTAAAAAAAAATCAGTTCTGAAGAAATTAAGTTTTCAATCTAGACTATTTAATAAAACGTCTCACGGCGCAAAACTCGGGGACTCACGCGTGCACTCATGGAACCGCGAAATGTATTTAATCCGATTGTATGCCAGTGTTACGTAGAGCAAAAAGTGAACAAACAGAAATGGTCAAAATCAGATGGGAAAAACACGAGAAATAATATAACTCGCACGGTAAATGTGGCACGCACGGGATGGAATTGTTGAACTGAAACTCACCGTCTGAGAAAGGAGTTCAAACAAACATAGCTGGGTGGGGAGGGGTCACAAAACCTACTTGCTGTACTGCCGGTATTGGCCACATAACCACCGAACAGGTTGGGAGTCTCATAGCACAAGATGTTCTGTGTGTAATCCACCAACCCCAACATTAGTACTGTACTACACACTACATTACAGCCCATCATCCCTTTAGGGTCGATAAAACTAGCACCGATTTTGGGGGAAGTCAACAGTGGTTGCTGGAGTATCACGCAGCGAATTGCTCTTGCCATCACAATGTGAAAATATCCACCAGTGGGGCTCAGTGCCACCAATGGCGAGAAGCACCGTCGTCCTACACTCAAATGAGCAGGGGAACAAAAACTAAAAACGAATATATTTGAACCACCTCCAAAGCGGGAAGCACTACAACAACCTGCCATGCCATGTCATTAAGGGGAACCTCGAATTTGATAGGGGGTTCGAAATTACAAAGAACTGCGCAAGGAAAACAAATCGCACGTGCTCATACACGTACACATCAGGCACATGCACCTACACCTGCAAGCCCCTATTATAGCACACGCACACACACAAGTGCCGATTCGCGAAATAGCTAACACCCAAAAATTCAAAACACTCTCGTGTAATTATTAACGCTTTCCATTAACGAAGGTTGAAGGTCAGCTGTGTCCTATATTTCTGTTTATCTATCCATCTGGCCGTTGGGGAGAGCCAGATAGCTCTTGTAAAGATGACGCAATATAAATTAAACTCAAGTGTAAAATTTGGTTGCGATTAGGGACTCGACCTTACGTAAAACCAGCCCAATTTATCAAAGGGTTGTCTAGAACTTGGCAATTAAACACCCAACGCTAAAAGGATAAGCCTTATCAACCACGGTGATGACGTCACACACCATGGCGCTCGCCTCCGCTCTTACATCATGAGGCGTGATGTCATCTCGCGACGTCACGCACTGCGTGACGCCGTCTCATTATGCAAATCGGAAGGCGCTGTTATTGTTGTTAATTAAATACTAATTAAATCCATTCAAACACAAGGCCGTGTCGGAAAGCACAACAGAATCCCTGCATGAAACGTCACTTTTCTTTTATATTTTATTACCAACATCGCTCAAAAGCCATTGGTATCTGGAGTTGGTATTTGTGAATGATCCCATTTAGAGGCTTTGTGATTTTCATTAAAAATGCAAAGCATCCTCGTGACAGACAAACGGACCCCGAGGGCGGACTGACGTAACACGTCCCAGGACACAAAAACGAGTGGGATTACGTCCGGCTTGCCCGCACATCACAAACACGCGGCGCGTTGGAAGGACACAGCCCACTGACCAGATCTGAGCGAGGACGGCGGGAGAGAGGCCGGTCTTCATAAACACCTCCTTGACCTCCAGGCCCGTGACCTGGCCGTCCCCGTCCTTGTCCAGTTTTGTGAACATTTCGTCATACTTGAGTCTCTCCGCCGCGCTCACCGCTTGGCTCTGCCACAGAGGCCGAACGGGAATGAATAAATTACGAGAGATGCCTCATGCATGTTTAAACAAACGCATTCATTAGGTGTGTAACGATTGCCCCCCTCCACCCCAAACACTCTTACCAACACAATTAATGAGTGCAATTTTCGGTTGCAGCCCATACTGTTTCATTTGTACTGCCTTATGTACGTTCAACTTCTTTCGCATCGTACGTGGCCAACCATGCTAATTGGAAGTGCGGGGGAAGGACAACAAACCAAACACAAAAAGCAGTTCTAAAGAAATTAGTTTTCAATCTAGATGATTTAAAAGTGCATTGCTCCAGTAATTTCCTAATATCGGAAGGAAAAACGTTCCAGACAGCCGCAGAAGTGCATCTGAAAGCACAGGATGTGTCGACTTTCTTTGTTCGATGGCTTGCCAAAAGCCGCTGCGAGGATGACCGGAGTTTGCGTAATGGTTAATGCTGTTTTATTTGTTTTATCTCCTCTGTACTGCCGAGATTTTTGCCTTCCTCATTTGAACTGTCCGTTTCATCCACACTGTCGCATTTATGCTGTCTGCGATTAGTTCTGTCTAGTCTGTACCATCCGCCTTGTCTGTCTTAACCCGTCTGCAGTGCCTCGCACAGTAGGGGGAACAGGTGGTGCATCAGCCAGTCATCTCAGTCAGTCGACCCGTGGCACGTGGGTCTGCCCCGTGACCTCCTGCCAGCGGGCGTTCGACACTTCACGTGGCCTCAAGGTGCACATGGCCTTGCACAAGCGTCGTGGTGACGTCACTGCCACTTAGTGGCGAATGGCGGTTGTTGTTGTTGTTGCACTGTCTCGTCTACCATCTGCCTTGTTTGTACCAGCCGTAAGCCTATCGAAAAAAGTTGATTTCAAATGTTCAATAATCAAAAACCGATCTGTTCTTAAGCACACGATTCGATGAATGAGATACGAGCGTAAGCACTGCTTTTAATTGACAAATCAAATAGTCTTGGCGTGTTTTGTATTTGATCTCATCTTGCTCTGCTCCTTCGTAATGCGCCTGGGTTGCGCTGTGCTTGGAGAGTGCTGAACAATTCGATGTACATGAGTTCAAATCCAGGTCATCATCAATGGTGGCTGAGTTGCACCTTGCAAAAGAAAGCTTCCGAGTTGCTCAATGGGCCTTTACACGGGAAATAGACGTCCGATTCTGATCATCTCATCCGAGTGACCATACAGAGAGTCACTTTCTGGGATCGAAACGGTAGTTGTTCGAAGAGATGCTGGTCCATACCACAGACATGTCAAACTTGCAGCACTGGCTCATTAAATTAAGAAAAGTAACTTCCATTCATCAAGGAAAGCCTCAATGAGTCTCAATAGTATATCAACATTGGGAATGTTTGGCCACTAGCTTATTAAAGACATAAAATTATATGAAACTGGACTTGATGAAAGCTATTTCCGCAAATATTTAAACACGCCCAGGATTTGAGAAGTCACGGAGGGCAGTTTTCAAGTGAAACAGCTTTTAGTCAAAGCCTATGTTTACATTAAAGGGTTCACAGGTAAATACGTCACAATGACAAGACAACATATTTCAGCGGCCAAGTGCAGAATCCGTTTTGAGTAAATGACATGTTAAAAGTCGTCACTGCTGACAGTCTGGGGCTGCGGTCGTCCTTGTCAAATAGTTGCTTAGCTCAATGGGGCCTCACCAGCTGAAATAACGCCGAGTGTGAGTCTATGAATCTCTATGTAACTCTATGAATATCTGTGTCACTCCACGAGTCTCTATGTTGCAATGTCCCGTAACTACCGCTGCTGCCGATGGCCTGGGGGTGTGTTCGTCCGTGTAAAAGAGCTGCTAAGGTCAACAGCGCCTCACCGGCTGATATAATACAGCTTCAAAAAGAGTGGTGAATGCAAACGCCAGTGAGCAGGCATTCACCTGTACCTTTGGCAGAGCGAAAGCGGACGACACGAGACCCGGTTTCCTCTTGGCCGGAGGGATGAGCTTGATGGGCAGAGCGAGTGGAACGGGTTCCTTTTCTAAGGCCCGGTACACGAGGTACATTGCCTGCAACCGTAAAGCGTAACCCCCATCAGTTCAACACGTAGAAGTTCGCGACCGATTAGCAAAAAAAGTGTTTTTTGGGTTAGATCGCATAAATATAAATGTGTCGTTAAACCCACAACCACAGCCAATTAGTAAGTTTGTCACGTAAACAAAACTGGCCAATTAGTTACTAGTTCGGCACACCGGGTGTGTTGGAGAGTAAAGCCACAACATTTAAAATTCGAGTACGACGTTTTGCCACAACGCCATCAATGAAATCCACCAAATCAGAGCATCGCACTTCTCTCAAGGTGCAGAACAGGAAGGAGACCTTCATTGGCGGAGGATGAATGGGACCCGCAGTGGTGAGACTATAACTACACCTCCCTGTGGTCACGTGTATTTTTCTCCAGGTCCTTCGTTTTTCCGCTCCACGTTTAGAAACATGCATTTAGATTATTTGGCTGCTATAAATTTCCACATGATGATAAACCACTTCGTTGAGCTACCATTTGTGGCCAGGTCGCTTATGAAAAAGAGCTGTATAACTCAGTGGGCCTTACCTGATAAAATAATAGTTTAATCGATAGTGACACTACATGATCGCTGGGCGGATTATCCAACTTGTGGATTAACTGTGTGCACCTTTTAAAGTTGAGTCGGTGAGACACAGTGTGCCCACGCAATCGCAAACACGTTGGCAAGAAATCATACTAAAAAACAATCAAAACTAGTGATAAAATAATAAAACATAGTCGGCACATTCTACGTCTCAACCCCCATTCAAAACAGGCAGGGAATTAATCAGTTTTATAACCTAAATTACGTAAACATGTTTTTCATTCCATTGGAACCTCCTTTGCCAGTAGCAAAATATGATAATTGTTTTTTTACCCTTTTATCTGGCAACAAAACTGACACATTTTTTTTGACGCCTTTTGGTGTCATCTGGTCCAACACCATGTGAGACTAGGCTCTAAGAAAAGCTGTTTCGGGTGTGGACAAATCAATTTCAAGGACAGTGCATACATTATCAGAGTTGTTTTGTTTGCATTCCGACCGCAGGTATTGTGGTCAATGCAAACATGACTCCTTGTAAAAAAGGGTGTCAGTTTTGTTGCCAGATCAAAGGGTAAAAAAACAATTACCACATTTTTCATTGTCCATGTGTTTTGTTATATTTGGGGCAACCTCCCACCCCCCCTTACCATGGATAATTTTGAATATTAAGTAGACAGTTAGTTAAGCAATGTACTTGTCAAAGGCAACTGCAGAATGTTGACCATGTGGCTCAATTCTCTAGGGTCCACGCTGCCCACCAGGTTATCTATGCTGGGGCTGCTGATAGGCGGAGGAGGAGGTGGCCAAGGGAATGGCCACAGGTCTTCTGGCTGCAGAGGATTGACAGCTGCTGTCGAGTGAGGGTTGGCCACAGGGAACTGTAACCCGCAACGACCGCTTGAGTTGGCGCGGGAGGGTGGCTGCTGCTACACGCCGTCTAGACATTTAAAACTGTAAGCATCTCGCCGTGCATTTTGCAACGCAACGTCAAGGCAGTGTTGCAAAAATGAAATACTGCGGAGGCCACACGCGGATTGAATCAGAACCTTTATTTATCTGGAGGTATCTGATGAGCTATGAAGCTCTTTGTCACAGATGTCAAGTAGCGGCGGGTCAGAAAGTTACAACAACAAACAATACAAAAAGAAACATAGGATTGCAAAGTATAGTAAAGGTAAGCAAATCACTAAAAATTATTAATAAAATATAAGTTCAAATTGCATTAGTACATCAATCCTCCAGCTTGGGCAAGGCAGCAAATATTGTGGAAAGTGTTAGGGAATCAACACGCGAGCATTATTGTTCTTCCTTGGCACAGAGATATTCACTGCACTGCGGTAAGAGCAAAGAAATTCTCAACCAAATGTGGACCGTGCAGAACATATTCGATGGGGGGGGGGGGTGGGGAAATATGCTTTACACAAAAACTCACCACGGAAAACTCATCCCTGTCAAGGAAACCATCTCTGTCGATGTCGCTCAGATCCCACACCTGCGGAAACAAACCCCCGCATCAGCGAATCTGTGACGCGACGCGTGGGTGGCGATGAGAGAGTTTTGCAAATAAAAATTCAGTCGGTGTTGTATTGCAAAACTGCCGCGTTTGGAATAGGTGAGTTAGGACGCGCTCTGGGTTTGCAATCCTTAGTGTCGCTGATTAGAATTCATCTCCAGATACGGCAGGTAAAGCAATAAAGCAAGTTTGTAAATCCCTCCCCGCCCCCCTTCGGGATACAACCCTTGACCTCCTGTATACCAGGCAAAGGAAGTTATCTCGCCACCACGGTGCCCTAAAACGCACCCGGCCCAACGTCTCCACGGGAAGTTTTGAGTTGAGCAGCACAGGTTTGACCTTCTCTCCTGACAGGAGACCATTCTGGGGCTTCAGGCTGTCGTAGATGCTGTCAAACTTGGCCTTCTCTTCTGGCTGCGATGTGCGGTGGGAGAAGAAGAAAACAGAAGTGATCGTTTGAAGACTGCGTTTTAATTTCTTGCATCGTAAATATATAATCGTTAGTCGGTCGGTCAGCCGTTTTGATAAAATCACAGACATGAGCCGTCTTCTTTTGCAAGGCACTCCAAGGAGATGTGTACATTGTAGTCAACTCTATGTCCTGTATTTAATAAGGTGAATTTCTATTGAAGTAGGTGACCACTCTCCAAAGACAGACATTAATAACTAGTTACACCGAGTTATTTTAATCACCATAGTTATTTGAAAAAAAGTCAGTGATTTGGAAATTGCTTATTCCTATGGTAGGAGAGGGCCTAATCATGACAACCACTGGTGACTTCCCTACAAATTGAGTACTAATTTATCAATGCTGGAGAGATGATGGGACAATGAGTCAACCCCCAACCAGAGTTTAAACTAGCAACCTTCTGATTGCCAGCCGTTCGCTCTCCCACCGAGTCAGCTGGCCGGTTTATAATAGACACATATGTCAGCCTACCACTGAATCACCAGGATAAGGACTATTCTATGAGCCCTCGTAGCTTTACATTGCAGGTTTCAATGAGTGCAGTATGCATGCTGAACTTATTTCACACCGTACATAACCAACCGTACTAATCTGAGGTGGGGGTAAAGTAATGTCAAGCAAACCTTGACAGCCCAGGGGATGTCGGGGCCTTGAGGAGGAGCTATCATCGCTGGGCTATCGAGCTCCTGCAAGACGCAGAAACACACACACACGCGCACACATACACATGGAACACAGCACACGGTGGAAGCCAAGCCCCAAACAGGAAAGGTGTCAGTTTTGTTGCCAGATAGAAGGGTAAAAAACCAATTATCAGGAATTCCTTGTTTAACGCGCTAGATGCGTTCCTTAAAAGTGCCACATTGAGCAAAGAATTACTACTACTGAATTACATTTGCACTATGAAATTAGCCTGCAGTCATTCCATGGCAGGACAAAGAGCTGAGATGAGGGTATGCCGCCACTGCGTACTGTATCGTTCTGCATACTGTATAATTTTGCGTACTGTATCACTCCGCTCAGCCGCGCAGCTCAAGAGAGTTTGTGGTCGAACGCTCAGAAACCGCGTTGTAACGGTGTGCGTTCTGCATTATAACGGTGTGCGTTCCACTTTGTGCGAAGTGTTCCTAAATGGAGGAACCGTGTTAAAGCAAAAACGCATTATGTGAACACCATGAGTTAAGCGAGGGTTTACCGTACTTGCCAAACATGCCGAATTACAGCGGCAAGCTGTCGATTTTTTTTACCCTTTTACTAGATGTATATCATCCGTTTACAAAGACATTTATAATGTATGAAATGTTTAAAAAAAAAACATTTTGCATGCAATTTTCACTTTTAAAATCGGTATGGTGTAACATGGTTTGAATAATCTGCAGACTTGTGCTTAACTCAAAAGTACGAGTCAGTAGATCTAACCCTGTCTTTAAAAAAGTTCCACTGGAAGCACAGAGTTAAAGGGGCCAGGAGACTTTTCAAAATATATCCTTTGTCTGATAACTTATATTTTTTTGCAAATATACCTTGCACTTGTGCTTACTTGTATCACCTGACAACCGGTCAATATAATATATTTGTTGTTCACAACAAATGAAGATGAAAAGGTGGTCGGATAGCTCCAGGGGTCTCATAATGCCCGCATCGGAATACTGAGCTGACGTTGCTGAAGATGAGAATTGATTGGTTCACAACACTCAGCGATTCAATGAAATTGCCAGTATTTAGAGGATGATCCTATACAAGTGTACATTTTTGAAACTGATTTTAGCTCTCTCATTGGGATTTCTCTCATCTTTGTTTACTCACACAATTAAAAATATGTATCGTTGTGCTTAAGAATCGACTTTAAAAAACTGAAAGGACAATTTGTATTTTACCAGGTAAGGCCCACTGAGCTACATAGCTAATTTTCAAAAGCGACCTGGTCACAAACGATAGCTGAATGAAGTGGCTTATCTCATGGAAATGTATAGCAGCCAAACACTCTAAAAACGCATGTTTCTATATGTGGAGAGAAAAACCGGAGTACACGGAGAAAAATCCACATAACCACTGTGAAAACATGCAAACTCCAAATATACAGGTGCCAGGGTTGGTATCGAACCAACGACCTCCTGTATACCCATTAAGGTAGTTAAAATCTCACTATTGTGGCACCCCAGATAATGAATAGATGCATCGTTATTACATACTTAGCCAGTAACCTGAGTTCAACTGCAGGTTTGAGACACCCTTTAACTGGTTTCTCATGAGTAGTGAGTATTTAGCGGCAGTCATCAATGACTGGATGTAGCAGAATAAGGTGTATGAAATATGGTATTTCGCTTTAGGCAACATCCACCCAAAAGCTATTTTCTTTTCATTTACAGGCATGTTCCAAGGCTTAGTGTCCTAATATTATCCCTTTGAGCATCCTCCAGCCGATCATATCTTGATTAGAAATTAACTCTCCCATAGTAAAAGTAATCAATTACGCTACAGATTATCGGTCAGATTACCCGGCTGATCCTTTCCTTGCGTGCCACTGAACGGGAGGCGATCAGTGGCGCATGATGACGTCTACGGTCTAAGCGGCTGTATCGTGCTGGACGTGGCTTTTAGGGAATTTCCCACTTTGAAGAGGATGGAATTGGGGGCCTGCTGAAGGGGACCTGAGTAATTAACCACAAAGAGTGGCTGTTAATTTTTAATCGATTATTCTGCTAATCTTCCCAGCTCTAAACTTAATGACAGTTGTTACGTGAAGATATTATTTGGATGATGCTGCATTTGAAGTGGTGCACGTGCGCGAATATCAAAACAAACTGAACACATTGGTAACTAACACTGTCGGAAAAAGGAAGATACTAATGGTGGCATTTTGGTTAAATGCCCTTAATCTTCATACAAAGAGAGACCACTCAACTTCCACGGCCTCTCGGTGTGCCGTGAAGGAGAACTGATGCCTGAAACGTCGCCTATATTATACGTTTACTTTGTAACACCACATGGCATTATTGACAAATGAGTCGAGCTACTTTAGACAGGAGATTCACAATCATGATTGGAGTAAAAGCCAGTCCTGCTTTCAGTAGAGATGTGTCAAAACTTTACTGGCAATATTATTATTTTACTTCTTTCATTGTTACAAACACTGAACAATAACAGGGAGGCAGCCAAGCGAACATATGTGAGTCCATTATGTAATTGAGTAAAATGTAAGAATACTACACGCAGACAAGAATATTTAAACCACATGTCCAACAAAAGCAAAGCCAGTTTTACAACAACAGAAACTCACTCAGAGAAAACATGTTCTTAACAATTTTCGGAACAGTTTTGGAAACTGAATAAAGTTTTTTTTTTTAAACACACACAAATTCCACATCAATCAGGCATTAAGCAACCGACAATTTTTTTTACCAACATTTATTTTTAACAGCATTTTTCAGAACTGGTTAACCATGCGCAGTGGCGTGTTCCAAACCACACTTAGCGCCCATGCAGCAAAGCGACCGTACAAACGAACGAGCAAAACAATCTAAGGGCCGGAAACGTTGCAGTTTTCCACGGCCGCTCTGCTCTCAAACGACAATGCTCGTCTTAGGTGGTCAGAGACGCGATGGCAAAAGACAGGAGGTGGGTGAGAGATGGGATGGCGAAAGCTTTGCGAGACTTACAAACTTGGGGACGGGCACGGGGAAGTCGAGGCTGCTCAGGGAGACATTGAGAGCGTTCTGCGCACACGCCACCAGCCTCAGCGCCACGTAAAAGCCCTGTGGGGCAAGGCGTAGTCGAGAGAGAGCATGCGCGTGCCTGAGTGCGTCAATACCGTCGCTGCGCAGTCAACGAGCGAGAAAACAACACACGAGCAAGTGAGCATTGGTTCCAGGTTTTACTGTACTTATTATTCATCGAAAGCCAAAGAGGGTCGCTGCGCAAGGGAAAACATGATGGTGTGCATCGATCTCCACTGGCGGCTCCGACAGCCACTGGTGGGATGTTGACACTCCCAAGGCAGCGGAGAGTCTATCGATAACGCAACGCTGCCGACTTCCCACAGGGTGGTTACATATTTTAGAGACGTGGAGAGTTATGGGACAGGTTGACAACGCCTGACCAGGAACTAATCTCAAAACCTTCCTCTTGCTTGCGAGTCAAGCGATCTCCCATGATGCCAAATGTTCAACATTTATTTTGCTCAAAGTCTCACCCACATCGAAGGTTTATATGGGTCATTGATAATCACCTTGGATTCTAGAACAAGTCAACAAGCACTGGCCAGGACTTGAATTCGCACATTTTGAACTGTGAGTTAAACGCTCTCGCAGCACCACAACCTGGCTGGATAATATTGAATTATATTATTATGATGATTTGCTCTCTAAACGCAGGAAGACCACTATTAGTCTTAAGCCAATTCAACATTGTTCCTCAGCTATTCGATTTATATGTAGTCAGCTAGAAACCTACTTGTTGTACTCACGACGAGTTACCCGATTGCTTTTAAAGGTGGGCGATTCGCGCAACTTACATCTCCGTGTGATCCACTAACCCTGAGCTATGGCCTGACTATAAAAAAAAAACATCAAGATCATCAGCCATGATCTATCCACTGCTGGATGAAGGCATCCCCACGTCATCACCATCAATCATCAATACTGGACATCTTTAAAAGAGAGCTTTATAGCACATTGGATTCCTCCAGTCAAAATAAATATTCTGATTCTGAATCACGGTGATGTGACGCAACAATCCATCTAGCGCTTGTGCATAAGATGATCTCATCGATCCGTCTCTTCAGTTGATGTCCACTCTGGAATTACCCCTCATTTGGCCACCACTTCATCGTAAGTCTCGACCACCGGTCATCAACCATTCGAGTGACGTGTGTTGCCCATGCCCCTTTTGTTCAAGTCAGTGCCGTAATACCCCCGGTTTACGTCGGGGGGATGTGTTCTTGAAAGGTGCGACGACGAATATCGAAATGACGTCAATCGAAGCGATTTACAGGGTAGGTGGTGGAGGCGAAGGCTGAGAGGCGACGGAAAATGAAAAAGGACGGACGATGTTGTCAGCGACGTGAGTGTAGGGTTGAGGCAATGCAAATCAGGTAGTGGTGGTAATATAGTGACGACGTATTTGTGAAACGATGTGAAAGGGGGAAATGTAAATTGGGGTATTACTGCGAATCCAATGCGTGCACATTTCTATCTACGCTTCCTTGCGTGCCCTTTTCAATTCTGATCCATTTTCCTTTGTCAGTGTCCATGTTTCTGATCCGTAGGTAATAGTTTGAAATTAAACTTGAGCAACGATTTAAAACACCTCACCACTGTATATTGACTCAGGTGGCATGATAATCCATGTGCAGTCCACCAAGCCCACCCTTATAGCACTTACATTAAAGGTGTGGGCCAACACACCCGCCAAAAAGGGCAAAGTTATTCACAGAAGCGGTCAAATCTTTGGTTACTAAAAAAAAACTTAAATCGATGCTACTGACACAGTACAGGTGTCACAAAGTCTCCACGAACATACAACATTTATGCAATGGGTGGCATAAAAGGCGAGGAAAGAAGCGTGGAGGATATGCAGGCGTGTGATGACATCGAGGAACGGAAAGAGGGACGCATGGAATCAGAGAACGTACGGAAGTTAAAGACGGCTTTGAAGCTGTTAACCCTTTCCCGCTCCGATGACACACGTGTACGTCATCAGTTTTTCTTCAGATTCCGTTCCGATAACGGATACGTCGTTAAAACGAAACAGCAAGAAAAACTCAAATAGAATCACTTTATCAGTATCGAGGCTTCCACGAGGCCATGCGGGAGGGAGTGCGGCACAGTTTAGCGCCAGCTATCGCAGAGAGTGGTTCTCTGTGGCGAGTACAATGTCTTTCAAAATAACGCCGCTACGCCTCTCTACATAATATTAACACAGAGCCGCTTGCGCGTTCCGGTATTCAGCGGTGAACGGGACTCACCCTGCAACTCGCAGTCGTCTCGGAAACGGAAAAAGGGTTAAGCACGTGGGCTCGGGCAGGACACATCACGGCTGAATGGGGACGATAGTCGCTGGTCAGGAATAATAGTGACGGAGTGGCAGCCCAAGGAATAGAACGCGTCGCGAGGGAACCTCCACTAGGAGAGACGGAGCGATGAAATCGGCTCGCTCGTGTGCAGATGGTCTGTTGGATTATCACAACGCAGGTTCGTGGAGGATCGCGAAGGGGGTTTGGAGAGGCCTTCAACCAGCAGTGGATTGGCGATGGATGATGATGATGGTTCACAATGCCATGAATCAATGAATGTTTCCAGACAGCGTCACCAAACCTGTTTCTCAAGGTAGCCTTTGCCCTCCGGGTCGGCGACTTCCCAAATCTTTGAGCGAGAGAAAAAAAACACAAACGCACATTCAGCGGAAAGTCACAACCACAGAACCACGACCACGAACCTAACACAGAAACATTACTTTGTCCAAATAAATGAGCAAACTACTGTAAGCGCTACCGCCCAGAAGATTTTTGTTACATTTGTTTAATATTTGTTTTTGTTATTTACAACCGCACGCATTCCTTTCGGCAGTGCCAAAATGAAACCCAGTGATTAGAATGCCAAAATATTTATTGGCAGCCATTGTTTGCTATAATCATAACCAGCACAGCAAACAACATTCAAGCCACTCAATGCTGTTCTAGGTTTTTTTCTCTCTGGCTTGGGAAAACATATTTACATAAGATCTTGAGAGATTGCAAAAGATTGTCATCTTAAGTTTATCCCTTCACATACAAGTAATTCAGTTGTAATCACTCCGATAGAATCTGTGAAAGTGTTGCACAGTCAACTTTGGCAGATTTTTCGACATTTTTGTTGGTTTTATCCTCAATTATATTTCACTTGTGCTCTTGGCACTGATGGGTAGCGGGGTTGGTCGTGTAGTAAATGGTGCACTGTACTTTACTCTAAAAGTAACTAAACGAATTCGATTCCCGGCCAGGGCCAACATCAGTGGCGAGTGATATCCCAACTGGTCCCGGGCTCCTCTTCACCAACCCGTGCTTAGCAGAGTAGTGGTGAAGTATGGTCGAACAATCCCCCACAATCAACACGTCACGGGGAGGCATTTATGCAGTAGGGAATTGAATTAGAGTTCTCAAACATGGGAAGTCTATTCAACTACTATTTATTTTATTTTATCAGGCAAGGCCCACTAAGCTATATAGCTCTTTTTTAGAAGCGACCTGGCCACAAATGATAGCTCAACGAAGTGGCTTATCGCGTAGAAATTTATAGCAACCAAATACTCTAAAAGACTCGAGGAATACCCTTGAAACTCACGGATTTTTCAGTGTTGAGTGTCCCACGGCCTTGCTAGGGATTCTCACATGTTTATTGTTGTTTACCTCTCGTAAATACTACACTTAGACCCATTTACTGCAGTAAACGGGCAGCTGCTGCCAATGGTTTAAGTTTAACATGTAGGTCAGCTCCTAAAGGTTTCGACTTTACTCACATTGGTTCTATGACAGAACAGCTAGGAAACTGATAACAATTATCTAAGGTTAGGTAGGGACTATACTATTATTTAATTTACTATGGGGGGGTGGGGGGAAGTCGCTAAGTGGTTCAGCCCCTAATGTTGCAAAGAAAACTTACTTAGTAAACCACTCCCCCACCCCTCATTTCTCCAAAAGTAGACTTGCCCTTGCCTGCGTGAGAGTTAAATATTTCTGTGCCAGAGTTTTTTTCTATTTCCCTCTCAATCTCTTGGGGTTTCTCTCTCAATTTCTTGGGTTTCTGCCCGAGTCCCCTGGGGTTTCTCAAGGTTTTTTCGGTCGGGGGTCTCACCAATTTGAACCCTTTGGGGGTCGACATCATGGGGTTGTATATTACGATTGTGAACATTGGTACTGTGTGTTGAGAACAGGGAACTTCCAGCTTTGCCCTTTCCTTATTCCTATTAAGAGCTCTCTCGCTAGCTCTCTCTCTCTCGCTTGCTATAGGTCTACTATTGCTGAAAAGGATACCGTATTTATTCTGATATGGATTCGAATTGTAAATTTGGTATACCCATTGCTGTGTTGAAGTAACAACACTCCGGAAGATGATATCACTTCAGAAGGCTCTCTTACGTGATAATGGACAAGAATATGTTTTATTTTCCTGTAAAGATTGTTCTTCAGTGTCAATCCACTGTTGGATTAAAGTCTCCACACACCTTATGAGTCAGAGGTTGTTGGATCATACTTTACCATGCTGGCCAGTGCAGTTTTGTGAAAGCGGAACCCATGTCTGGTTTGGATATCACTCGCCATTCATGCTAGCCTTGGCCAGGAATTGAACTCAGAGGAGCACAGTGTGCTAACTATAGCGCCACTCCACAGGACAATTAAGACCGAATGTCATTTTAGTCTCCAGGGCTTGAGACAAGCTGAATTAAATGAAACGTCGTACTTTTAACAGAATAGTTTGGTAACCCAGCCAGTCCATCAACTCGCTCCACTTTCGAATCTGCTCTCATCACGGGCGGCTGAATCTCAGATTAAAACCTAGCGCCTTAAAGTCTCTGACAAAATTTGCACCCTCAAAGCTGCTTAGCAACCCCTATATATTTGTGTTGCTAAAACAAAGCAATGTTAAAGCCACCACTCACTCGGACCATAATGAATGTTCACTGAGAAATACAGCAAGAATTTCAATTTCAGCAATGTTAGGAATGTTCGTAGAGAATGCTCGGCTATGTGCACAGGTATTTATGGGGCCAGAAGTTAAGAGACTCCAGGTTTTGCACAAATGCCTCTTGAGTGGCGAGACTAAAGCTGCCACATATTCTACATTGGCCAGGGCAGTCCCAGTGGTTTCAGAAAGGCTGTCCTGGTGTCATGTCACAAAGCAATTTACTAAAATATTGGCCCTGGTTTGAAATGTTCTAGCCTCAATCTTTGTTACATTGATACAATTCAATGAATTAACACTTGAATTGTATAATTATGGGTATAGCATTGATTAATTGATCATTTAATATTGATTGCCGTACAAGCAAAACAAGGCCCTGTGGGGTATATGGAAGTGCGGGCTATCCCAAAAATATTTTACACGTGTGACATGTCATAGCTTGTTTAATTGTTTCATAGTAGGACTATCCACTATGCAACACTTACCTTTGACTAAAGCACTGCTGAATAAACCACTCACACTAAAATTGCACATGTTATCACGTTTTCAATGATTCGAATTGTTTGTACAATGAAACGACAATGTTTGAAGTGGGCGCACTTTGTTTAGCGGCGACGAGGAGAGCTGGGGGGAGAGAGAGGTGGGGGGTGGGGGAGTTGGGGGCGAGGCAACGGCGTTACCGTAGTGCCGCTATTGTCTGTGCAGTGCGCATTCTACCAGTGATAAAACTGTACTTACTTATCTACTAGTTATGTGTTACTTATTTATTGGATATTACTTTTGTTACTTATTTACTGTTTTAAGTTCACGCGTTTCCGGTTAGTTTGTTTTCTTTGTGCACGTTATGATTTTAATGTTAACAATTGATAGTGGAATGTATTACAAATGTAAACTTCGTATTAGTATGATAGAATTAAGCTGCGGTAACGACGTTAAAGATATGAATGCATGCGGGGTATATGGAGGTGTGGGTTATCTGACATTTGTTTTACACAAAACGCTATTTTTGCGGGTTATATGCGTATGCGGGTTATATGCGGTAAAATAGGGTACTAACTAAGCAATAAGTGCATAAAACCTGTGCATATACGAATTGATTATCCTCAATTCACATACATTGTAATAGGATCACATAACCCCTCCAGCCACTAGAGTCCGCTAAATTCATGACCACAAAAAAAGAATAAATTCTTGAATTCAATATCCACCCTAAATTGCGAAGATGAATTGAATTATAAAAGAGGTGAATCTTGAATTTCGATTTAAAGCTTTCGTGACTGCAGGGATTCATCTTCTTGGTTCTTTCGGTAAAGTCACGTAGAAGGGAAGTAATAAAATAATAAAAATAAATGACTTCCCATTATCATCAGCCATGATCAATCCACTTATGAACGCCTCATCAAGTTGTCGCAATCTCTCCATGCACTGCGATGTAATGATCCACGCTGCAACTGCACACCAAGTGATTTCACCGCTCCATCTCCACTGCGGGCATTCTCTTGAGTGCATCCCCCCCCCCCCACTTTGACCACCACTCGTCCGTCACCCCTCCTAGTGGAAACGCCCTGCCAAAGCCCACTTTGTTTCTCTTAAGCGGTCCAAAGTTTGTGTCTTTTAACCTTGCGCATGTTCTCCGATTCGCCACGTTGATCTCTCTCCAACTCTCAGCGAATTTCCCCGCATGCGTCCTCTCGCCGTGCTCGTTTCAGCGATTATACAACGCACCCTTCTAGGCAATAATACAGAAGGGGGAAAAACCCCCCAAAACGATTTGCGGCACACTTCCAGAGCACGGTGTCGCACCTCCAATTAGCGCGGTTGGCTACGTACGGTGCGAAAGAACTTCATCATCATCACGATCCATGGGCAGATATCCCGTAGGTATCCACTGCACATTTTGTCATTTGTTTCCACTTTCCCTCCGTCTTGTGCCAATATGCTCAAGTAACGCACATCTTTCTGTGTCGTCGTCAAGCCATTTCTCTGTTAGGTCTTGCTCTCTTTCCGGTTGCTTCCAATTTTCCGAACAACACACTTTTAGAAGTTCAACGTACGTAAGTACGTACAGAGGCTCAGGTGTGTTGCCGTTTTACCTTGCCTAGCGTCAGGTCGGGCAATCCAGACTTCTTTAAAAAGACCACTGCTTGTGCGGCGCCCACCTGACCCGTGTTGCCTGGGTCCACCTGAAATGAGAAGAGTGAGATACAACCCTCTGAGCACACTCCGAGCAATGCATATGCTTAGCATAACGGTTGACAGAGTTTGGACCCAATTAAACATCGCTCCAGCAACCAAGGTGGCCAAAGTTTGCCCATCATACACACGCGCGAACGCAAACATGATACACACGCCAAGAACAACAATCCCCACTAAGTGACGGTGATGTAACCACATCACTTTTACCAGGCTAGGTGCACGCGCTGAGGCCACGCGCTGAGGCCACGTGAAGTGTGGAAGGCTCCCTGGTGAGGGGGGGTCACCGGAAAGACCCAGGTGCTATAGGTTGATGGATTGAGTTAACTAGCAGATGCACCACCTGTGCTCCCCCACTGTGCAACACATACATACAAAAACACCCCCATACACATATATCCTTTATAACACAGCGACTGTTGGAACAGGTGCTGCTCGGTATTAAGGTCGGCATGACGCACGAGGTGGTGGCATGGCTAGCACCACCCACCGCTGCCTTTGTCTCCCCAATGCTGATGTTTACACACTGCAAGAGCTACTCATTTAAGAAAGAGACGACATATGGGAGGACCAGGTCTGAGATCACTCGCCAATGATTTTAACTGTGAACTCCGCTCGCCGTGTTAATAGCACAGTGCATTCACCACAACACAAAAGCTTCTCACATACACACACACCACACATACATACACACAGACATACAATTCACATCACACAATTATACAATTATTAACCTATCATATTTTTTAAAGGTTCACTGATGAAGCAACATTGTCCAGTCACAAACACACATATACATACGTAAAAACAAACAAATCCAAAGATCCTCTGTATATAGCCTTAGACTGTTGGGGCAAGTGCTGCTACCACTTCCGCCTACAGTGTATGAGGTGGTGGTGTGGGGAGCGATACTGTAGTCACCGTTGTGGTTCGTGCACTGCACCTCAAATCCGGTGACCCGTGTTCGATTCCCGCTCAAGGCCAACACCAGTGATGATTATCTAAACCAGTCCTGGGCCTCCCCTAAGTCGACTCGGCCTCAAATGAGTACCTAGAACGGTGTATAAAACTTCAGCGCTGGGAAGACAAAGGTGGCCAGGCGTGGTCCTGGTCACCCACCCTTTCACGTGCCGTGCTGGCCTTCATAGGTGCTCGCCAACAGCACTTGTCTCAAAAAGTCATTTTAAAACTATACAGGGTGTCTTTGTCTTTGCTGTGGCTAGCATCACTGCTGGCCACCTTCTTCATGTCAGTTCTGATGTGTACTCAATTAGGTAAACGTTGGCCTGGGAGTGGCCTACGACAGGTTCAAACACCACTTGGCAATGGTGTTAGCCCTGGCTGGGAATCAACCCGGGTGGCGGAGTTGCGTAGTGCTGGTACTGCGAGCGAACCGCTGGGCCAGCACTGCATACAGGCTTCACGAAGGACGTATCAAATTATAGGATTCCTGTCTTTATTTTTTATATTTTTTAATATTGAACCAAAAGCTACTGTGTAAATAAAACAAGCTGCACAAAGCCAGCGCAATAGTTGAGCAACTGCACGCAAAACGTTGTGGCGGCAGTTTTGGCAAGTCACAATCGTTTTTTTTTTAACTATCGCCATCACTAACAACAAATGCTGCTATTATATAGACTCAAACGTAAACAAAAAGTCAGCATTCATTCACACAATAGTTCTCTGGCTTTGAATGAAGGCCATTGCACGAAACATTGGCTTTAGATAAATGTTTTTTATTCACTCCGATCGTCATAAATACTGGCTTATAACATAACAAGAAAGAGCATATATATTCTTGGTTCTTTCGGTAAAGTCACGTAGAAGGGAAATAATGAAATAATAAAAATATCAAACAATAAAAATTCTCACGACGTTTCGACTGCAACACAAGCAATCATCATCAGGTGTGAAATTCACAGCAAGATTTTTTTTTCAAATTTTCTGCAGTCGAGAAAGCTTTAAATAAAAAAAGAAAGAGCATGCTTATGCGTGGATTCCATAACTCTTTCAAACATGCGTTTGGCCTCGGAAGTTATTTAATCAGCAGTAATAACGGCTGTGCTTGTGCCAGGCGCCTAAAAGCAGTACATCCACTGAAGCTAAGTACCAAAGCATAAATTACAATATGCATCACTCTGCTACCGCTGTTCCCTGCCGGCCAAGTCGCCCATGAAAATTAGCATCTATGGGCTCATCGGGCTTTACCCTGGTAATAAACAGCTGGCGTCATGACGCTGCATGTGAAGGCACACAAGGAGAAGTCCCAAAAAGTAACACAACTATGGACTGACATTTAGTCCATATGCTATAACCTTTTCAATAGTTGCCCTGTACCCCACATTCATAAAGAAAGAGAGCCAATGCACTAACCCAGGGGTCGGCGGCAACATGCGGCTCCAGAGCCGCATGCGGGCGGCTCTTTAAGGGACTGCTTCGTGATGTTATTTATTAAGGACCCGCTTCTCGTATTCACGTGCATTGCGGCTCTGAATTCGAAAAAAATGGCACTTTTTGTAATTTTGGTGGCCGACCCCTGCACTAACCCGTTCAACGTTATTTTTGGAAAAAAGTGTAATCATAAAACAAGCCGACAAACACGTTCCTTCGGAGTGGACAGGTAGGAACTTGGTTGGACAGCGCATTCGTGCACGACAGACAAATAATCCCTGGTGGGCAGTGTGGAACCTGTTGTTCCTACCTGTATAAGTGTAGTGTATCGTGTCGTGTATAGTGTAGTGTGTAGGTTAAACGTTGAGTTTTATAAGGGCACCACGGGGTGACCAGCCCCTCCCCACCCAGCCCCACTCCTCCCACCCCCCAATACCCAGCCCCCCCACCCTGCCCCTCCCCACCCAGACCCTCCCTCCCCACCGAGCCCCTCCCCACCCTTCCCACCCTCCCCTCTCCACCCAGCCCCACCCCTCCTCCCACCCCCCACCCTCCCCTCCCCATATGCACGACAGACAAATAATCCCTGGTGGGCAGTGTGGAACCTGTTGTTCCAACCTGTATAACCCCATAGCGGTGAAGAAAAATAGGAGGTTAGGGGTAGCCGAGTGGCTCAGGAGGTCGCAGAGCACTGAGCTGGCAACGCTGTAACCCTAGGTTCGAATCCGGTCAGCTGCCCACGATTAAACCGGGTTCTCAAGGGTGGCGAGTTTATGGTCTCAAAGCCTTCTAGTAAATTGGCCAAACACCCACATGGAGGACCAACAGAGCTTGGGCAAGTGTTGGTGCCAGTTCTGGCTGCCTTCCCAACTTGGTTTCCCGCGCCTGTTTGTGAAAATCAGTGCGCGTTGCAACATTTTAGGGCGTTTTGAGGTTACATTTTCATGAATGACAAGATATAAAAACGTAGAATTAAGTTGTTATTCTTAAACTACTTGTGTCAATTAAAAACAGTTGTCAGATTGCTTAAAATTTCCTATTTGTTAAATTCCCAGCAGTACAAGCTCCAACAATAAGTCAATCTCCTTTCCCCCTCTCTCCTCTGTAAAGAAGGAACATTGGCAGAAAAAGCCACCAATTATAAATTTTTGCTATTTTAAGGTCACGTTAATAATTAATTTTGACGGTTTGTTATTGTGAATATATATTGGCCAAAGTAAAAAATAAACGTCAAAGCTCAATACAATTTCCACAAGTTTTTTTCTGTTTAAAGGAACCATTAACTAAAAAGCTGTTTCTTTTTTGGGATTTTCACTTTTGCATTTACAGGGTGGTCCAAAAGTTACTTTACTGGTAACCGTCATCAACATTATGATCTTCCACGATCAAGCCATTGCAAGATGAAGCTATCACAATTTCAGAATCTGAATCTTTATTTATACTGGAGGAATCCGATGAGCTATTAAGCTATTTTTCACAGATATCCAGTCGGGGCAGGTCATAAAATTACAACAACAATACAAAAACACGACAGAAGAATAGTATATGGTAAAGGTAAGCAAGTCACAAAAAACTATATAAAATTAAACTATGTTTTATTTTACCAAGTAAAACCCACTGAGCTATTAGCTTCTTTTTCAGAAGCGACCTGGCCACAAATGATAGCTCAACAAAGTGGCTTATCACGTGGAAATTTATAGCAGCCAAATAATCTAAACGCACGTTTCTAAACTCACAGGGTCCTGCAACATAACGTTCCACGTATCAGCTGCGCAATAACTTATTTCAATGCTCCATCTCCCAAAGTGATCATCACCTTGAGCGCGTTCCTACCTTTGGGTGCCACTGCATTGTTCCCGAAACGGGAGCACATTGGTCTTTTCTTAGATAAGTAAATTTGCGCCATACCTGTACTTCCAACAAACCGCCTTTAGTTATTCATTTCAGAATCAGAATCTTTATTTATACTGGAGGAATCCGATGAGCTATAAAGCTCTTTTTCACAGATGTCCAGTAGGAGCAGGTCGGGTATAAAGTGTTTTTGTTAATGACGATAATGATGGTGGTGGTGGGTCAAATTTTAGTCAGTCCGTAAAATAAACTGTATGTCAACAAATACAACTCTGGTTATAGAGGAAGAACAAAGTACAGGCTGGTCCCCACTTTTATGACAAAATACTTCCTGGAAACGCCGTCGTAAATCGGACCCCGATTTTCCCACAGACAGTAGAAATAAGAGAAACATCACTTGCCGAAGTGTTTTTCCTTTCATAGGCCGTATTTAACAGGGTTTGATTCGTTACAAAAATCCACAAAAACAGCTTGAGAATTACAAAAGCTCGACGCCAAGTCACACCGCAAACTGGACTGACGCGGTTCAAATGCGACCTGTACGACCAACAAGATGTTAGTCGTACGACCCGGGCAGACGTAACCGGTTTTCCTAGCTTTTCTGGTGGTTGAAAAGAGGGCACGTGAAGAAGCAAACATGCTGTAACTTGAGATTGTAGGATTAGTTGCAGGAAGAGCCACAAAAAATAGCTCTTATCTAATACACGGAACGAAAGTTGAAAAAAATAACAAAGAAGCAAGGGGAGGTGCATTCTTAGCATTACACTTCGAGACAGAGAGAGGAACACATGGATCAGAGAACAGACCTCACAGATTAATGACATACTTTTGACAGTAAATAGAGGTGAGTGGGATTGAGCAGGACAAGTCAACGTCACCAGAACGGATGAGAATAACGATGGGGTGGCAGCCAACAGAGTGAGTGCCCCTCAGTGGATGTCTACCCAGTGATGAGATCTCACCTGGTGTGCAGGTGTGTTAGGTGGATCGTTAATATGTATGTTGAACATCTTTCGCACCATACGTAACCAACCGTGCTAATCACAGAGGGTGGCAGTGTAGTGTTTAGCGTGCTGTGCTATGAACCCAGTGGTGCGATGTGTAAACAGCGCCACGAGACAGACAAAGCTGACCAGACGTGGTGCTGGCCACTCACCCCCTCGTGTGCTGTGCCGGCCTTCAAAGGTACTTGCTAACAGCACTTGACCCAACAGTCTGTTCGGGCTATATGGGGAATCTTTGTCTTTGTTAATATTACAGAAGCAGATAAGGGTTGGAAAGCATGGGGAGGCCTTCATCCAGCAGCAGATTGATCACAACTGATGGTGACGGTGATGCTTTTTGTACATTCGTAACGAATTACCTATGCTCCGTGAACCAAGCTATCCGACACACGGTTTGAGGCTTATTTAATGAGAACCAGTTCAGATAAAAATTACTGAGAGACTTCAGAACAGCTTTCGGGGTATGTTGCTCAAAGATCTCAGTGGTGACAGCCCAACATTCGGACCTCTGAGCTACCGTGAGTGGTTAGTTATTTTGAAAGTGCCGTTTTGAACATAACGTTTGAAGCCAAAATGCAGTTCGCTGGGTGCAGACACCACAGACGGAGGAAGCTGATCGACAAAAGTAAAACTCACCAAGCTATTGCCAGCCATTGCGATATATCAAGTTGGTGGTGTTGGTGATGACAGTGTTGATATTAACAATTATGAGGATGATGGCAATGATGTTGAAAATTATAACCAGAATAACAAGAATGATGATAATGGTGATAATCATGACAACGGTTATAATCATTATGTGATGTTGACAAGTATGATCATGATGATGTGATGCGGGATGTGTAAAGCTACTCACCAGTCGATAGTATTTTTCATATACAGGATTTCCACTGGATAGCTGTAAAAGACACACAAACACCACACACCATTGGAAATAATCCAACTTTGGCAGCGACAGAACAGTTATCCGGGACTCGAAACAAGTCTCTCAATAATGCATCCTTCTGCCAGCATCAATTCAAATAATCTGTCGCGTAAAAAAAACACACACACACACACTTGCGAATATTTTCAAGCGAAATGTTCAGGACCAAGTGGTAATTAAGTAGACTCGAAACCTCTCAACGGTCGCTCGGTATCCTGGACATTCTTGACAGTGTGCAAGAGTGATGGGCGAAGAGAGAACAACAACAACAAAAAACTGTGAAGACAACAACAATCCTGCAACAACACAACATGTGCTTTTATAACGCCCTTCATGCAAAGCATTCTAGAGCGTTTCCAAATCAAAATTAAACTGCAAAGGCCATTGGCTAAAAAAATAATGAATCAATTATGAGCTAACTTCAGATTGCAAGTGTTTCAGAAGAACATGCCAAAACCATTTAAAAACTTTTGAGACCAACCTCGAGTGTAAAAACCACTCGAATATTGGGATCTGAAATATACTCAGCATCTCGGCCTCTAACGTACCGCACACTGTTGTTTTAATTTAAACCGATGTCAACCTAGCCAAAAAGACGTGTTCTCTCAAAAGGTTTTTTTCCTGGCAAAAAAAAAAGTCTCACGAATTTGAACGTTCACCAATCACGTCGCATGCCGCGGTTTTACATGGAACCTGTGATAACTTGTAAAGAGGTTGGAATATGCTCAACCACAGAGTCACCAACGCCTTAGAGTAAACATACACCACCCGCCACAGAGGACTGCTTCCAGGGAAATACCAGTGGGAAAAAGCCAGCCCAGTACAATTAGGAGTTTAAATAAAATAACAAAAAACATAATGCAGACATTTATGTACGCATGTATGTTGAACTTCTTTCGCACCGTACGTAGCCGAACGTGCTAAACAAAGGTGCGGGGAAGGACAACAAACTAACCACAAATAGCAGTTCTAAATAAATGAGTTTTCAATCTAACTTTAAAAGTGCATAGCTCCAGTGGTTTCCTAATATTGGAAAGAAGAGCGTTTCAGATGGCCGCAGAAGCGCATCTGAATGCGCGCGATGCGGTGACTCTTATCAATGACTAGCCAAAAGCCGCTGCGAGAATGATCGGAGTTTGCCTGATGGTTTATGCTAAGAGGTATGTATGTATGTTGTACTTCATTTGCACTGTACGTGAGGGTGGTTGTTAGACAACAGTCAGATACATTTATTCTATCAGGTCAGAACTTGAGCCTACATGGGCTGTTTTACAAAGCTGGCGACCTGGTCAAGACTGCCATAAGTCAAATGGAGAGATAACGCGGACAAACAAGCTATCGTAAACATAAGTGCAAGATGCAATACAGTAATTAAAGATGCTCGTTGCAACTAACGATTTCATACGAAGCAGAAAACAATCATACAGAAATATGACGATGAGTAAAACAGTTACTAGATTGCAATGGATGGGAATTTACAATGGGTGAAGTTAATGGATGGAGGTAACATGAAACGTATTGGGATCAGTATTACGGCAACTTTTTTGTTCAAATATAGCCTCTGCTGCACTGGTTAACAGTGCATAAGAGAGTCCATCCAGTACAAGGTAACAGTGCTCGCTTTAATAGCAAAGACAATCGTAGATTTGAAGTTTTCGTGACTGCAAGGATTCATACTCTTTTCGGTAAAGTCACGTAGATAAAAAATAAAATAAATGAAAACAACAACAAAAATTTAATCACATCACGACGTTTCGGGCGCAACACCTGAAGAAGGACGCTTGTGTTGCACCTGAAACGTGATTTGATTTGATTTTAGTTGTTTTCATTCTGTTTCATTTGATTTATTTAAAAATTTTCCTATGTGACTTTACCGAAAAAACCAGAGTACAAAGACAATCGGTTAACCACCCTACCTGAGCAATGCCATCCGCCCACGGATACCATCACGGCACTTACGCTCATCTTGCTATGGACCTGCTGTGAGATCTGCTCGGTTTAGGAGAGCAGACCGGAGCTGTCCATTGGCAGCCCTGTGGCTTGGAGCAGTCTCTGTCGACTGAAGTCTGCTCAGCCGTGACAATCGGTGCTATTAAGATCGGCAGACTAAAAACATTTATTTTCTATTCGGCTTCGTTTAAGTAAGTTTCGTTTTTCTCAGCGCCGTCGGCACTTCCGTTTCAGAATTTTGCTGAATATGGAGCATTGTAAATGTCGGATTTATTTATTTAAAAAATAAATGCACAGTTACAGCCTTTTCTGTCAATCCAATGCAGTTGTCTGCCGGGGTGACAGGCCCGGGAAAGCGAGCTCTGTAGCTCCAGGGTCTTTAACTCGGGCAATAAACTTCTGACCTCTCCCGACTTCTGACCGCGTGTGTCGTGGGATTTGACCGTACTTCACCACGCTGGTCAGTGTAGATTGGTGAAGACGTATGAGCATAGACGTGCATTACAACAACGGATTTTATTAACGTGTAGGTGTTCCCAGGCAGTTTTATTATTCACAATAGATGTTTAGGCTGGCCAAACGTGTCATAAGACCCGATACCACCTGACATAAACAAACAAATTAAATTGTCGCATGTACAAGCGAATTGTATGCCAACTATTACTGTTTAAGCTCACTGGAAAGCTGTAGAGCAATTCTCAAACCCAAACCGAGCAATTCGATAATACGTTTCGCTTGAAACTGTGCCAAACACCTTCAGGGTAAAATCCAGGAAGTTGCTGGATCACCCACTACCCGTTGACAACCTGGCATGCATCGTGGCCACCTAAAACAAGCAAACTGAACCCCACTGAGCTTCTACGATCTGACAGGATCAGGCACGGTTCCGGGTGATTTGCTCATTGGCTATATATTTGTAGTGACTGTGAATGTCACTGTGTGGTGCTGGGCTTGCGAAGCCACGGCGGATAAAACGTTCTCATTATGCGCAGCCCGGTTACTGGGCGTAGTACCAGCCCTAGCGGGGCTTGGGTGAGCGCTGGTCAGCGCGGAGGCACCACGTACAGTGTGCGGTGCGGGCTTCCGGTGAGGGAGCGAGAGGGAGTGTAAGCAAGCCAGGGTGACGTTGGGGCATGATACGCTGCTTGACCTGCCGACACGTGACCGGATGATAATGGAGGGGGGCCACCGGTGGACGGGGGCCGCTGGGCGGTCACGTGGTATAGAGGAGCTCTCGGGAGCCTTCGGGAAAGAGCTCGAGAGATCTAGAAGGTGGGCGGGGCGAGAGGCAGAGCCAGCCCCAGCCTAGGCCGATATAACGAGGGGGGGGGGGGGGGCTGTGAGGGGCTCGGGGTTCTTCGGGTTGTTGGTGAAGAAGAGCCACGTCGGGTTGAAGAAGCCTGTAGCCACGCGGTCCAGGACCCAGCTCGTGGTCCGGACCGGGATAGCGAAACCGTGTCTAGTTCTGCCGTAGCGTGGTTAGATGGGCGTTCAACACCCAAGTGGAGGTTACGTTATGTTGTGTTGAGTTGGTGTAATAAATAGTGTTGCTCCCAAGACAACTTCTGCAACTCAGTTGGACTCACTACATAGATACAGATTTACCACGTGTTTGGTCAAAGCACTGCACGATTGCAATGTATGCTATTTATCGATGTGGAATGTGTGTGAAAATGTAGAGCTAAAAGGTTCTTTAGTGATTGCCCTTATTTAGAGCTGGGTACAACCACATTTGTCGATGTGATTTGCAACTTTGGCCCTTACCCGTGTATCTATAGTTCAATTTTAATTAGCAATTTTATTCAGGGACTGTGTTGTCTAGGTGTGGGATCTCTGGGACTGATGCTGTTTTGCTGCTTTACCCAAGCTTGCACTTGGTGCTGCAAATCGGTAGGAATTAATCCACCTTTGCAATTTGTACTTGTATACATTATTTATTTTAGTGAATTGCTGACCTTTTCTCTATTTTGCACTCCTATTGTTTTGTTTGTTGTTGTAACTTGCTGACCCGCCCCTCCTGGACATCTGTGAAAAAGAACTTTATAGCTCATTGGATTCCTCCAGTAATTTCACATGGCACTATATACTCTACATGCACCACATGGGAACACAACCATGACATACATTCTACAGATAAAAATTAGGCTCTGCTGATGGATATAATGCAATTATATATGTTTCTTTCATCATGATCGTCATCATGCTCACCGTGTTCCACAAGTGTGCACACTTGAGCTCAGTGACCACTTAATCGTATGATGACCACATGTTGTCGACGGCAACTATTCAATTTTTCTTGTGTTGTCATCACTTCTTACGTTTGCGTTATTGACAGCAAGTCATGACACCAAGACTTGTCGCCATTCACGGGGAGCAATGCACAACCTCGTGCAATAGAGGTTGATTGGCCTTGGAAAATGTCACGCAAATTGTTGCTACGAGCAGTCACGAAGTGATGGGTGCCAGAAAGATGGGACACGACTTGGGCATATTGGCACAAGACAAAGGAAAATAGAAAATAATTGCGAAATGTGCAATGGACACCAATGGACTATCTGCCCATGGATCGTGAGGATGATGATGACCAGTCATTGTTCTCACGGAATTTACACCTTGATATTTATGTCCATTTCCAGAACTCGTTCTACAAGACGGAGCTTTTCTTGTCATTCACAACGTGTTCCGATCAGCAGTTGGCTACGTACGGTGTTAAAGAAATTCAACATACGTACATACGTTCAACAACCTTATCGTTCAATATCTTGATACTGAAAAAAGGGTCCCATAGCTATAATTTCTTAACCAAAACTATTAATGCCTTAGTGTTTGCATTGGCCTTGTACTGCTTGCCTTTTGTCTAGCACTGTTAGGATAATGCCATAAAAGAGGCCGTCTCTGGTGCAGTTTCAAGGACAATGCATACATTATCCAAGCATATTTGTACGTGTGGTTATTGCAGACGTGATGCACTGCAATTAGTATCTATTTGATGTTTGAACATCTCAACACCCATATTTACACCCAAAAGAGTATAAAGCTTGTTATGTCATCATTTAATCATCTTGATACAGGCGAAAGGGTCCCCCCCTCCCATAGCTAACCTTACTGCCAGAACACAACAATGCCCTTTCCTCATTGTTTCCGCCCGCGGACTTTATTTTGGAAAGTTGTACGCCTTTTGGCGTCCTCTGGTCGAACACCGTTTGACACGAGGCTCAAAAGAAAACTGTCTCTGGTGTGGACCAATCAGTTTCAAGGACAATGCATATATTATCAGAGTATGTTTTTTGTTTGCATTCTGACCACAAGCATTGTGGTTAGTGCAGAAATGACTCCTTGTAAAAGGTTTTAGTTTGGTGTTTTAACATCTTAACACCTGTTTTGTTGCCAGAAATAAGGGGAAAAACCTATTATCATATTTTGGTACTGGCAAAGGAGATCCCATGATTTGGAAAGTTCCTTTAACCTTGCTCAATTCAAGAAATGCACGTGAGCTCTTATCTGTACTATCGTGAGTGCCACTCTCCGTTGCAAGCCTTTTGACCACAATTACAATAAAGAAAACACTGCCGTATAGTGTTCGTATTGTGGAAAACCAAAATGAGTAACCTTCAGAGCTGGAATAAACCAAATGAAGTAAAACATACATTATGCACTCAAGTAATTTGTGAACTGGATAATACCATCTCTTTACACTTGGTAATTGAATGAACCACAATGACTTAAACCCAGATTTGAACCGAGAAATTAGCAGTTAAAAACTGAGTTTGTTTTACATGAAATTGGCCCCTAAGCATGGCAATCAAACCAAAATGTTTAATTTACATGGATGGAATGAGTTACATTAATTAAAAAAAACATGTACAGTCACTGGTTAAAGGGATGAGATCTTCAACCTATTAAACTTGGGGACGCGGTTTAATCACAATTGGCCAGAACCTGAAATTGAACTCAAAATCATCAGCAGTGCGGCTCAGTGTCTCCGACATAATCTTAGTCCACCCAAGCCATTCCTCCCTCCTCTTCCATTTTAACATGAAGGTATAACCCTCAGTTTCAGATGACATAAAAACACGACCACGGCTTCTCCTTACAGAAAGATATTTATAAAAAAAACATTGGACACCACGTGCATGGAAATCATGCTGCACGGTGCATCCTGTGACATATCCTGTTTACCGTTACAGCACTTGTCCTGTTCGGTGTCCAAGGCTGTGCGTGTGTGTTGCTCAGCTCAGCCTTGCACTGGCCTCCAGTCCAACAGAGGATTAAATACGAGCTGTGCATGCCCGTCTACAAATGTTTACACCAAAATGCACCATCCTAATAGAGCTAATACGTGCGCGGTGCCAGTTGCTGCCAATGCCAGTTGTCGTTGTCAACTCTGGTGGGTGGCACACAGTGACCTGATCGCCCCATGCACCAAGACGACATTGAGATATGCGCCCTGCACCCGTTTCCCAGCAATCTATGCAGAACTCACTCACTTACCAACTCACCGACCCACCCACTCACTCACCCTCTTACTCACCCATTCACCTACACACTTACTCACCCACTTATTCACTCACCGGCATACTTTGCGGCGTCCAACCAATCTACGTGCAACTCATTGGCAGTCACTTTACACGATTGTCAGAAACTGTCAGCCAATTCTGCCATAAACTCAAGACAGAAAAGTTCTGCAAAGCATAAACGTGGTGTCTTCGTGATAGCCATTGTACTACCAGAATTGCGCAAATCCCAAATGTGTTTCAGAACATCACAAAAGTTACAAATGAGAGGGGGCCATTCGGTCGATCTTGCGCGTTCGGGCACAAAACCACACAAAGCGGAACAATTACCCAAGCTCTATGGTCTGGCAGTAGAGGGGACACTTCCTATGTATAGGCCCAAATGACTAATTTGTGGGTAATTTTTCAAATTAGGCAAATTTTAACCATGACTCCAGCACACAATGGTATACTGTTGCCGTCTTAAAACATCCATTGTAAAGCAGGCGGTGCTAACTCATGGTTAATACACCCACAGTATTGATCAGGGCTGCCGCTGGATTTTTATCCATGAACCTCTACAAAAAGCAGCATTACCGCTAGGACATGCCACACTGCCCTCACTTAGTTTATGTGCCACAAATGTTCGATATTAGATTTAAGAATGTGCTGCAAATCTGAAAAAACAAACGCTTGCTTTCCTCGAGCCATCTTCTTTGGATAAAAAAAAATCCTGTGCCATGTGTTCTAATATGCTCTTCACTTAACAGCCACCCACCCACCCATTTCAGCCACCCACTATGGAAAGGGCTTTAAGCATAACTGCTCTCACTGCGGCTTACAGGACTCAAGGGGGATTCTTAATTCAGCCAAACCCATATTGACATAATCGGATAATCTGGATCTTTGCTCAATTAAGAGGCTTGGCCATTACGGTCGCCTAAACACTTGGCAGTGGTAACTTTTTTTTACGAGGAAAATGCAAGTCCATAAAAGCATGAGCTGAAATAGATGCGGATCTCATTATCTCAGCAAGCAAACTTACCAAGCATGTGCTTATAATTTCAAGTATGATTTTATCACTGTTAGGGGTGCAACAATTTACGCCACTAACATTTTCATGAGTTGTCATAAATGTGGCACATTATTCGATTTCCAGTGTTATTTTAATTAGCCTTGTGGTGCATTGTAGAATCAATAATAGTATAAATCTGTAGATTATACAGTGGAGTGAATTCATATAATCAGGAATTTAAAGACATCTGTTGAATGAAGGCCTTTTTTATGCTATATTGATCACCAGGTTTATTTTACCATAATTTACCAAAGGTCAGGAGTGAAGGTTGAAGGACCAAGAACCAGTTAAGATGTCACTCTTTAGTGGCATTAGCCACAGCCAGGAATCAAATTTTGCTCACCAGGTTCATAAAACAATAGACTAACCACTGCCACCCGTTTCACCCCATATAATATTTTTGGTATACATTTTATAGAACATATCATAGTGTAAACAAATCTAACAGAAACATATAATTCCTTCACACATGGCATTCTAAAGATATCATGAGCATAAAAATCTACTTTAATCGCCAATTAATTGCATACCTACTATGTATCTTCTCCTGCCCAAGTATTTTTTTTCTTAATAGCCAATGTCTTTAACTTGCTTTTCTAAAACCCAAGTGTTCTTCTTCCTTTCAATCAGTGTACTTCCAACCACAGAAGGGATGATTGCTCATGGTTGGGACTAACGACAGTGGCAGCCAAAGGAGCGAATACACCTGAGAAAACATCCATCGCAGCAGTTGGAGTGACGAAACCTACTCGTGTGTGAACGTGATATGGATTGCAGCATCCCAAGACCGTTAGAGACGGTGATAGCTTCGAGGGGCCTTTATCTAGTAATGATTAGATCATGACTGCCGATGATGTAGCTCCCTACTATTGCCTGAGTAATAGGAAATACAGCTTAACAGTTAGTGCCAATAGTGAAACGCATCTCTGCATCGGTGAATAATACCAACTCTAACCCCAAACACAAATCCTTATCTCAAACCCAGAATACTTACTGCTGACATTATAACAAATTCAAAACAGCCCTTAAAACTAACCCAATCCTTATCACTTTTTTGACAACTTCAACACAAGCCACGTTCTTGAAAATAATTATATCTTTATCAATGCATGTTGTATGGCTCGTTGCCCAATAGCTTATCGCATGCGATGTTTTCCAGCATTTCTAAGAATGAGTGCAAAGCAGGGATGTTATAAATATACGCTTTGCTCCAAACTACAAAAAATAATCATAACCACAATACAAATTGCTAACATTCATGAAACAAAAACCATAGTCCTGTCTGTTCTGTATGCAGATACATACATCTCTTTTGTGAGACCTGAAGGAAAAATATAATAACCAGTAGGATGCCATCCATACTGATTTTTTTTGCATCACAATCAACAAGAAGTGAAAAACTGATTATGTACAAAATATTGCATTTCGCAACAATATTTAAAGAAATGCTGAACTTTAGACTGACCTTTATGACTACAAGTTAAAAAACCAATCAACCTCTGGGCTGCAATTGTTGGGAAAACAAATAAAAAAATATATCTACTTTCAGATGTATAGTTATAATCAAACACCCAAAGATATTTGTACCATGTTTTGGCTGTCTATTAATTCTAAAACATAATTAGAAGTTACATATTGAGTCACAATTTACACACCGAGTAACTCAGTGTGCATACTTATTATATAATATACACGATCTACATCGGCATTTCTCAAATGCTCGGGTCAGGACACTCTGGGGGGTCCCATAGGTCAATGGGGGGCAGGTGAGGGTAGCTCTCTCTCTCTCTCCCCTAGTGTCTGTCTTGGGTCGACCCACTTTTCTCTCTGTCTCTCTTTCCACTGGCCTCTCTCGACCAATCTCTTCCCTTGTGTGTCTCTTCCTGTTGTCCCTCTCTCATCATTCTGTTCAAATTATTATCGTCATTATATGCGTGTACATGTGTTTGTGTATACATGTATGTTGCATGTCTGCATATGTGTTTGTATAAGTATGTTTAGTCTTGATTTGAAGCTTTCGTGACTGCAGGAATCCATACTCTTTGGTTCATTCGGTAAAGTCACGTAGGTAGAAAAATAATAGAACTACAGCAAGCAAAAACTGAAGGCTGTGGTTGTCCCACCTGACGATTGCTTGTGTTGCACTCGAAACGTTGGTGTACGGTGATTTTTCTGCAATATTTTGCTGTCTTTTCTTTGATTTTCTGTTCGCACATAGTCACTCTAAGATGCATTCTTGTTCATGTTTTTGTTTGTTGCGGTTGCACCCGATTCAAGAGCCGAATGGCTCACAGGACTATACCTAATAAATGAACTTGAACTATTATTTGTCTACCGACGTGACTTTACCGAAAGTACGTTTAGCTCTAATTTGTGTTATTAAATGTTATCCAGAGAGAATTGCTATTGTTTCACTGGGTTTATCAACTAGTTAACTAAAGACAATGTGTGCCTGTGATTATGGCTGTAGCGTTAATTATATCCACAAAGGGTTAACAAAAAAATGTGTTACATCCATTATGGGTGATTTTACACTGAACACAAAAATGTCCTTGCTGCATACAGAACTATTGCAATTTGAACGTGACCCGCCCCTACTGGACATCTGTGAAAAATAGCTTCAAAGCTCATCGGATTCTCTCCTGCAGTCAAAAAAAACGATTCCGATCGCATTCCTGTCCACCGCACATCAACACGGATCGCGTTCCGCGCACCATGACCCACGTATCCACAACGCATACATCGAATGCACGATCACAATGTGCGAGGCACTGTGCGTGACGTGCAATGTGCAGCAATCCACTGCTGGATGAAGGCCTCACACCACGCGGGTCGTGGTCAGCGGCTGTTGCTGAATGCATTATGCAATGAACACGCATTTATATTTGACATGCGCTCGCCGTCGAGTACGTTGTCATCGTATGCTTTTACGTGCTGTACTATACCGTGCATTCCATTGTACGTGGACATCCGAATTATACGGCCGCGTTAATTCAATCGGTGTACAATGCATCGCAGTGGATATTTACACTCGTATTCATTGAATGAACAGTTCGCCGACTTGTGAACGTAGTTATGCTTTGTACTTTTCCTTTTTAGAGTTAATATAACGAGCGACGAACGCCGCTCATTTACCCCTGCGTATCCGAGCGGGTAGTGGAAATTCTACATTCCTATGGCAGGGGCAAGTCCGCCACCATTGTAACGACGCGTACAATGAATTACACCGCACAACGCACTGTACCGAAACTCATTAACCCCCGCCTCGCACTAAACTCCAGACAGAATAATCGTAAACATTGAAACTACTTATTTTTTTAATTTAAACTCTACAAACACTTCCGGCAACATTACGCACGTTTGCATTTTATTATTATATATTTTTAAAAATATATAACACAACAGCGCCACGGCTTCAGAGCAAACCACATACTCCGTCCAGTCATTCTTATGAGGCAAACGTTGTAGTTTAGATGCGTTAATCTTGTTTATAATTCGGTACAAAGTTTACGAAGTTCGCGCGTTATCCCACCTCAGTCAGACTCAGCCCGCGCGTCGCCATCTTTATCCCCCCTGCTCCTCCCGGCACGCACCGCGCGGCGATAGGTGCATTGCAAAACGTAGGCTAGATAAGCATGGCGATGAGAGACTGTCTGTATAACGTAGTCTAGGTAAGCAGCGCGAGGGCGGATTGTCTGTATAACGTAGTCTAGATAAGCAGTGCAAGGACATGGTATATATAACGTAATCTAGATAAGCGGTACAAGGATATGGTCTATATAACGTAGTCTAGATAAGCGGTACAAGGACATGGTCTATATAACGTAGTCTAGATAAGCAGTGCAAGAATATGGTCTATATAACGTAGTCTAGATAAGCAGTACAAGGACATGGTCTATATAACGTAGTCTAGATAAGCAGTACAAGGACATGGTCTATATAACGTAGTCTAGATAAGCAGTACAAGGCCAAACTGTCTATATAACGTAGTTTAGATAAGCAGTGTGAGAATAGACCGATTGTATAACGTAGTTCATATACCCAAATAATATGTAGTTCATATATGCGATGTTCTTAGAAAAAGTGTATAACGTAATCTGGATAGGTACAACTACGATGTCAATTGTATAACGTAACCTTGATAAGCAGGGCGGCGATATACATATTATATAATGCAATACAGATAAGCAATGTCGAGATACGTATTATATTGCGTAGTCTGGATAAGCAAGAGCGGAGACATTGCATAACGTAGGGTGCATAAGCAACATTGACATCTGTTTTGTAGAACGCAGTCTACACAGGGTGTCCCACAAGTCTGGAATAAAAGGAAAAACTAACACAATTCTGTGTTATTGGTTCGCGGTCTGGATGCAGTCTGTTACATTCAATAGCGACCTCCCTTTGACTCCCATTCAATAGCGACCTCCCTTTGACTCCAATTTCCTGAGTAGAATTATCTGGACATGTTCTTACTTACTCAGATACATCTTGGGACTGCAGAAACAAAATATGAATTCGTTATTTTCCCCTATGATTCTAGACGTAGGAGCCACCCTATATTTGGCGTCACGGTGGCGAGACGTTTACTACCTCGGAAGACTGCTTAGCTTCCTATATATTTGCGTTCCGTTGGTTTGTTAGTCATCATAAATTAAATTTCGATTTAAAGCTTTCGTGACTGCAGGGATTCATCTTCTTGGTTCTTTCGGTAAAGTCACGTAGAAGGGAAATTATAAAATAATAAAAATAAAACAATTATTACGTTTCGGCCACAACACAAGCAGCCGTCCTCAGGTCTGTTATCACCGGACTTTACCGAAAGAACCAAGAAGATCACCATAAATTATTGTATTGTTGAAAACTGTTTTCCTTTGTCAAAACATTTCACTATAGCTTGTTAAATAACCTGTGCATAAGCAGGAAACAACAATTGCCAACGCTGCGGCTTCTCAGTCTCAATTGAGCTGAACGGATTATACCTTTCAAAAAGCAAAACAAATGCAAAATATCAGTAAAAGCAAATCTTTATTAGAGAATATACCACATCAAAAGAAACAAACCGAATGGACATCACATTTACACATTTATTTCAGACTTTAAGCAAAAGACACACAACACACGAGCAGAGAAGACAATGTGACCATGTTTCTTTGGTGATCATTCTGAAAGGGGTGAGGGGCTATGGGTTAAAGCTACGTCACAATTAATCAACTATCTAAACCCCCTCCCACCCCCACGCACCACACACTTGAGTATGCACTGATAAAGGCAGGGACCATAGACGTACGTGGAATCCTCTACTTAGGAACTTCCGACTTACAGAGATACGAGCAAACCTGGTCCTCTTCGGATCGAGAGTCTAAGTTAAACTTGCCGCGAAATAGATGGCGGTGGTGGCATCTACATCTGCAGAACATGAAGAACCCGTGGCATTTACATTTATAGGAGATTGTACAACTTTTAAAGCCATTCCCGTTGTTCACGTACCTGCCGTACAATATGTTTGGAATCGACAGGCGTAAAAAGCTGGACTTATGAGCAAATCAACTTACGAACAAGACCTCTGGAACCCACCTTGTTCGTAAGTAAAGTCATAGAATTGCTGCACTGCCGTATACTACCCACCAAGTACCAGGGCCCCGCAGACGTCTGACAACATATTTGTGCACTGGTGGTCACCCAATTCAAGCACTATCCAGGCTCTCAACTCTGCTTAGCTTTTTCAGACGATTTGGTCATAGGCTGCACCGTAACAATGGCGTTTAAATAAAAATCCAACGTTACTTCTACACGCATTTGATTATGGATATAATTTTGCTGAAATGCTCACAGACGTGAATTCCAAAAGCAATGTCGAGAAATACCAAGGTGGAATTCACTGTGCGTTGAGTAAACACTTGAAGCTCGAAGGGTGTTTGTTCACACAACCAAAGAACAAAAATAAATTATACATAACACACACGCCAAACTTTAATGGCAAAAAACAACACTGGCAAAAACATTCAAACGGCTTACACACCCATTTCCTGAGTATATAAAGGTTTGATGTGAAATTATTAAACAGCGTGTCACTGTTGGCCCTTGTGGAATGCAAGAGTTGGGCCTCATTAAGAGCTGAGCTGCAGTGGTAGGGGCAACTTAAATATAAACTATGGAAGGCACTGATTAATATATATACATATGGCAAAAAGCATTAGCACCGTATGTACAAGAACTATTGATTTGTAATGCGAGACAACCTTGCTGTTATTTACTAATGTACAAAAATATAATTATACAGAATAAAAAAGCATTTATAACTTTTTTCAAGCTGGTTAAATACAAAACACACTGCTCTATGGAACTGATAAAACTTCACCCATTCCACAAGAAGAGCATTAAATAATATTGACAAGCTCATTAAAATATATAAAAAAACTTAAAATGTTTAAAAGGCAAACAAAATGTAATCAAGTCAACAAGTGTCACCCCACCTAAACGAGTATTCGGGTTGTACCTACTTCATTGGCAGCCCTGAGCCAGTAGTGAGAATTACACATTCCTATCACGGGGCCAAGTTTATCCACAGGAAAACCATTTTTGACTTAAAATAAATCGATATTAATTTCATCAACCTTGGAAGAGATGATTGTCCGAGTTTACCCCCCGACCAAGCTATAACCAGAGCCACCCAGACGGACACAAACAAAATCTAACATAAAAAACTGAGGTCGCCACCTTGTCTGCTTTCAACTCAGAAGAGCTTGGGAAGCTGTCGCAACCGTTCAATGTCCAGAATGTTTCCCATCGACTCCTCACGATCGTTCCCTCGGATTTTCTCTGGCGAGTCCCCTCGACCTGTACCACCAGCACCATCACCGACACCACCAACACCACCACCACCACCACCACCCAACACTTTTTTCCGCTCCGGCAAAACGCGGAGCGGATGCCTCGTAAACACGGCGTGTCCTGTGCTCAGCAGCTTCCTCTGCGGCTGCGTTAACCCCTTTAGCACCTGCACGGTGCTGTTGTCTCGGAGCCCGGCCGCGTCGGTGAAGGCCCGACCTTCGCCCGTCGAGCGACGGGATCCTGCTGCTGCCGCCGCCGTCGCGGTCTCTGCCACGGCCACCAGGCTGGGCTCCGAGTTACGGCGGGCAGACAGGCGTTCGCAGAGCCTCGCGCCTCCTGACCCGTGCTCCATGCAGGCGGCAAAGTCCGAGCCAGGTGTTTGGGAAGAGCTGCCAGCGGTGGAGGGTAGCGATTTAGCGATAACGTCAGAAACGGTGTCTCCATTTTCCACTGGAACGCGAGCACCGGCCAAATCCTTGCAGCGAGCAGCGCCAACTTGGTTGCGATCACAGCCATCATCATCGTCGTCATCGTCGTCGTCGTCATCGCTGATGCTTCCATCAATGAGCCCGTACTTCTGCATGTACCGCCGTGTGGCAAAGGACATATTGCTTGGAGACAGGAGACCCGGTGCGGTGCTACGGTCACTGTCCGAGAGGCTGGCCGCAAGCGATGCCCGGGCCACCTCGGCTGCTCGACCACTTCCGAAACCGTTGCCGCTACTGCCGCCGCCTCTTGAGAGCTGCGCCAGCTGCGCGTCGCTCAGGTACTTGAGCGCGATGGCGTTGGCCTCCATGCTCAGATCGACCGACATGCCGGGTTCCCCAAAGCCGCTGGTACCGATCGCGAAAGAGAGCGATGAGTAGCTGAAGTGAGGCAAGGCCAACGCTGCGGCCGTAGGGAGGATCCGCGCCAACGTGCTGCGTGGGGGGGCGACATTGCAACCGCAACAACAAATTAAATGTTTGTAGCATCTCAATGCCATTGCAGCTCAAAATGCTTTACAAAAAAATACCAGGGGGATAGGGGTGGGGTCAGGGCAGGAAAAAGACAAGGGAACGCATCTCCGTGGGGCATCCCAGGACAAAGCAACCAGGGTCCAGATCCAACAGCACGCCCAGAGCTCAACTATAAAGAACATCATTGGTACCTCATTTGCCAGAAGAAAAAATATGATAATTGGTTTTTTACCCTTTTATCTGGCAACAAAACTGACACCTTTTTTTACAAGGAGTCATGTTTGCATAGACCACAATACCTGCAGACGTAAAATAATGTTTGCATTACGACTGCAGGTATTGTGGTCTATGCAAACATGACTCCTTGTAAAAAAGGTGTCAGTTTTGTTTCCAGATAAAAGAGTAAAAAAACCAATTATCATATAAAAAACATTGCAAGAAGTAAATGAGTTAAATGTAAATAACGTGGTTTTATTAAAAGAAGAGATAGATTAAGATGTTAACTACCTCGCCTGGTATACAGGAGCTCGTGGGTTCGATCCCGAAACTGACGCCTGAAAATATTGAGTTTACATGTTCTCCCTGTGGTCACGTAGATTTTTCTCCAAGTCCTCTGGTTTTTCCCTCTACATTTACAAAACATGCGTTTAGAGTATTTGGCTGCTATATATTTCCATGTGATAAGCCACTTCACTGTGCCATCATTTGTGGGTGGGTCGCTTCTAAAAAAAAGAGCGACATAAGCTCAGTGGGGCTTACCTGGTAAAATTAAAAACAAATAGTTTAGTTTATCCGATAGTTTTGAGGACACGCTGCATCGCTGCAGCAGACGGGGAAGGGCGGTGGGGCTGTACCTGGCCCTCTCCGCCTGTTCGCTGTGTTTGGTGCTGCCGCAGCTGACCACGCACTCCATGCCCTCCCCATCCAGACGCACGCCCATCTTCCTCAGCTGCTTTAGTGTCGCCGTTACCACGCTGTTATCCTCTGCATTCTTGCGTCTCGACGTCTGAATCAGCAGGACACACGTGCAGGTAAAAAAAAAACAGGGCTTTAGTACGCGTGTTGAGACCAGTATTCAGAGGCGGCCACCACCACGTCCTGAATCTTGGTCTGTGTCCATTTAAAAATCTTGACAGGCAAGATTCCCGCGCCCATCCCAAGGGGATGCCTGACGACTGAGGGCGTGGCGGTGGCCACCAAAAATTCTGACCCTTATTAAGCTCGAACAGACTTCTCAGAAATTTGGTCACGAGCATCACGACTTAGTAAAAATACGCCGGTATAGGAGAAAATGAAAGAGGTGCACAGTCCCTACCACCCCGTGGACAGCGTCTCCTCGCGTGGGCTCGGCTGCCGTCGCCATCCCAGGGCACGGCTGGACAGCGGGCGGCCTTTCCTCGCGATCGCTCGTGGCGCTCTCCTCACCAGGTGTCTCGGAAGTGTTGGTCAGCAGACGATTTACCTGGTGCTGCCGAAGCGCACAGATCCATGCGTGTGAGGATAATCCCCCGCCCCCCCCTGCTCTCCGCCTCGAAGACACCTACTAAGACTGGCAGAGCACATAAGGGGTGGCGGTATGGCCAGCACCACAACCCGCCCGACATTGTCCCTCAAGTGGCCAGGTGGACCAGATGTCAGAGCACTGAGATGTTGGGGGTAAATCCAGGCAGCTGCCTGTGAATCAAATGGGTTTCCTCCAGCGTACAGAGTGAATGTTCTTAATTTAATCTGCAATTCATTCGGTTCAATTTCAACTCTTGAAAATGTTTAATATTTGGTTGACTGTCATTCGACAAATATCACTCTTAGTGACAGAGCAGGTGGTAAAGTGCTGCCCACTGTCGTGTAAACCTGAAGTGGACAAAAATCAGCTTAGGTTACTGGAAGGAACCTCAAAGGTGATATGCACAACTGTGGGCCGTTCTCTAGCACTGCTCTGCGATATATCCAAATTGATTAGTCTAAAAACGATCAGGATTAAAGTGGAGATGGTTTTTTTAAGCATCATCATCATTGTTGGAGCAGAGCATAAAAGCTAAAACAACTTTCTTTGTGTATTATTTATTTAACTTACTATTTACCTTTCTTGTGCTATTCGTTGCGCACGGTTGGACTTTTTTTGTGCACGGTTTCAATTTACTTTTCTCAGTCGGTGTTAGCCGTTGAGGTCGTGACTGGTTTCTCTTTTCACTCCTGTTGCTATATGCCCCGGTACCCTTCCCATTCTGCTGTAATGGGGTGTTCTGCTGGTGAGATGTTAACTACCTCGCCGGGTATACAGTTCGTGGGTTCGATCCAAACTCTGATGCCTGTATATTTGGAGTTTGCATGTTGTCCCCGTCGTCGCGTGGATTTTTCCCCGGGGCCTCCGGTGTTTCCCTCCACATTTAAAACATGCGTTTTTAGAGTGTTTGACTGCATTAAATATCCACGTGAGGTCGCGTTTGAAATAAGAGCTACATAGCTCAGTGGACCTTATCTGGTCAAATAAAAAGATTGATTGGTTGAATGAGAGCAACGCTTTATAAGTTTACCCGCCACGTACCAAGAGGTTGTGGTAGAACTGCTTCTCGTCCCGCATCAGGAGGCTGTTGCTTTCTCCGTCCGCTTGCTCTGCTGCGCTCGCCACCTCCGGTGTGCCGGTTGCAGCACCACCACCACCACCTCCTCCTTCCCGCTCGGCGCGGACATAGATGCTGGCGCTTTCCCCGAGTGCCGGACTGCCCTGGCCAGCGTGGTGGGTCGGACCCATCGGTGAGCTGTAGGAAGAGCGTACAGACAAGCCCCTTGGTCATTCTGCTTCTGGACAAAGGCCTGCTGGATGAAGGGACGAGTTATTTGACCACATCTCACCACGCTGGTCATTGTTGGTTGAAGGTGGGGGCATCGACGTGTAAGTATCGAAGCACGAAACACCAATGGATTTTTCTGCACTACCCTCAATATAACACCGCCCCTCAGATGCCTATAACAACCTGGTCAGATTGGTGAATGCAAATACCTATAGATATACACAGATAGACGTATACTGAGAGATGCATGTGCACGTGCACAGAGTTGCATAAAATCCCTTTGTGAATCCACTCCTAACACAGAAATTGTTTCGTCATATTTCACCAAACTGGTCAGTGCAGGATGGTGGATGGGGTGGGTGGGGGTGCCCGGGTCCGAATCAGATGACACTCGCCCACTGACGTGAGTCATGGCTGGAAATTTAACTCAAATCGCTGGGTTCATAGCGCAGTGAACGAGACACCGCACCAAACAAAAAAGATAAAGATATCCCGTATAGCCTGTAATAATAGACTATTGGGGCAAGTGCTGTTAGCGGGCACCTTTGAAGGCTGGCACAGTACACGAAGGGGGTGGGTGGCCAAAACTACGCCCAGCCGATTTTGCCACCCCAGTGGTGATAATGATGATGTTTACATTCTGCACCAGGTACTCATTTGAGGCCGAGTCAATCTAGGGGAAGCCCAGGACCGGTTTGGCGGGTATCGAACAACTCGGGTCACCGGGTTTGTAGCACAGCGCGCTAACCGCTACACTACCGCTGTCCCCCACCACACACCAGGTACAGGACATGCACACCATAGCTACCCCAACATACAAAGGGTAGGAAGGGTATACCATCACTAGGTTAGCTCCGTCACAAAGCAGAGCACCCAGAGAAGATACAAGAATCAACAAGAGGTTTTTTGGGTCAGATTGCGTAAATATAAATGTGTCGTTAAACCCGCCACCACCCGACACATCCAATTAATGGCCATGACAGCCGATGTGTTAAACTAAAAAGATCCAAGAATACAAGGTGTCTGCACTGCCATCTCCTGGCCAGGTGTCATCCCAGCTGCTTTTTGCGAGTTTCGCAAATCTCTACGTGATCCGCCAACCTTTGCCTTCAAAGTGCTGAATCCCAGGAATGTGCCACCACGCCAGACTAATTCAGGTTCGTCCTGCTCTGACAACATATTTTAGCATGTGATATACTATCGGAAACTTTTTTTTTTAAACATAATTCTATCTAATGTGGTGAGGTGTATTTTTATGCAATTGTTGGTGAGTGGACTAAGACAATTAAACGTACTAATAATACATTAAAGAATCTGGTTTAATTACAGATGAATATAACATGGATTTTAACCCAAAAACTTGCGTGTTACCACCTCCGAGAAGGCCATTTACAAATCCGCCACCCACCCCCCGTCCCCCCCAGGGGGCTATGCGACCACCTCTGTGCCACGACGCAAACAAACAGCTGCCGACCTGTCCTGGGAGGAGCTTCGGCTGGAATCGTCGGCGCTGCCTCGGCTCTCGACGAAGCTGGGCAGGTCGACAGCGTGCAGCGACGAGGCCACGCTCGCGTCGCACACCGCCGCCGCTTCGATGACGGCCGCGACGGCCAGCGCCACGGCGCCCTCGTCTTCGCCGGACAGCGCCAGCTCGCCGTCGTCGCGCGTCACCCCGTGCCGGATTTCGCTGGTCCCACCGTCGTCGCCGTCGTGGCCATCGGTGGCGCCGTCCCCGCTCGTCCCCGTGTCTCCTCTTTGCGTCTCCTCGGCCGCCTCCCCACCGCCCGGTCCCCAGATCAAGCTTCCTCCTGTGTTTCACATGCGGTGAGATGTAGATTATATAACACGGGCGTAAGAATGTATTACATCTTTTTAAATTTTTATCTTATTCCTCAATTTGACATCGATTGTGCTATTGGCATCATGACATAACCATTCAAATCTCTCACACAGCAGGCCTGATGACAGGCACCTGCAAGCATTGTGGTTCTTCATGTGTGGTGTTACATTTGATGTTTTATTACTTTTAAAATAATTACCAGTATTTCTCACGTTAAAATAGTTGTTCAAGAGTGTTAAATGTTTGGGCTGAAGCGTTACTCAGCTTTCAACATGGGAGCCAATGGGAAAACGACAATCGTTTAACCAACTTTCGCTTCACGGGCAATTTTCGCAGAACGTATCTCAGTCGTGAAGCGAGACACGCCTGTACCATGAACATAAAGCGGTATGTGTGATCGACCGCTGCCGGTCATATGAGCCGTGTGAAATACACGGCGCTGGCTTTACCTGTCTCGCAGGCAATGCTGACCGCCTGCTTCTGCGTTCCTGCTGCCCTCTTACTCTCGGACGGAGCTGGGCCCGGTGAACTTGGCGAGCTCCATGCCGGAACGTGAATCTCGTCCCGCTTCGATCCATCGTTGCAGTTTTGTGCGGCCAGCAGTTTCTGGATCTGATCCGAGAAAACAACAAATAGGGAAAAAAATCACGAGTCGAATATCTTCTTGTATTTCACAATTATAAAATTAGGGCCCATTTTTATCAATCCACCGCCGGGCAAACCTCTCCTCACCATGTCGCTCACAAACGAGTTGTTTGACCGCGCTTCACTGCACTGGTAAGTGTGGGTTCGTGACGTTTCTGGGACCGGGACCGTTTCGGCTATCACTCGCCACTAATGTTAGCTGTGGCTGGGAATTGAACTCAGCTTGCTGGGTTCCCAGTTCAGTGCACTAACCACTGCTCTTACTACTTCATCCCATTTAACAGTGGTGAAAGTTAAATATCGTGCAAAATCGAATTATCATCGCTGGCATATAACATGTCTGACCTGACTCCAGAATGGATCTGGTCGTGAACATTAGGATAGAAGCCAACCAGGGTAAGGAGGGCTGCGAAATAGACACAGACGTATCGATCTCTAAGTGAAGAAATAAGAACCGAGGCGTCAGAGCCCAGAAGAGAGAAAGTATGTTGACAGTGACGCTGCTAACAACAACGACGCCACACACAGACCCCACCACCCTCGCCCATTCACCTGCGCCTGCAGCAGCTTTAACTGCCGGTCCTGCTCCATGAGCAAGCAGTAGGCGTCCCCCGAGAGTCCCGGGACGGAATGCAGGCAGCCAACCCCTCCGGGCGGGTCCTGCTGTAGGCCATACGCCGCGCCAGCAAGGAGGGGGGGGTGGCGACCCGGGCCACCCGACGTGTCCAGGGTGACCGGCGCCCATCGCAGCCGCGCCAACATTACCGCCACCGCAGGCACCAGCGATGCCACCGCTGCCGCCGTCTCGCTGTGAGCAGCAACAGTGCTCTTTCGCCCGCTGCATGTGGTGGCATGGCCACGATGGCACAAAGTTGGCACTGTGCGGTGTCTCCCCGTGAAAATGGGCGGGAGACCTCGACTGCCGGTAGCTATGATGATGGGAAGATGCTTGCTGCTGCTGCGGTTGTTGCTGCTGCTGCGGGTTTTGCCGTTGCGGTTTGTTTTGTTGCTGCTGACGGTGCTGATGCTGCTTCTCCTGCTGCTGCAGCTGTGAGTTTTGTTGCTGCTGTTGTTGCTGCTGGTGCTGATGGGGGTTTGGTTGCTGCTGCTGCTGGGGGATTTGTTGCTGCTGCCGGTGCTGCTGCTGCTGTGGATTTTGTTGCTGCTGTTTCTGCCGATGTTGTTGCTGTTGCTGATTATGATGCTGCTGGTGTTTCTGCTGATGTTGCTGCTGTTGTTGCTGCTGGAGCTGTTGGTGTTGCTGCTGCTGCAGCTGGTGCTGTTGTTGCTGCTGCTGAAGCTGGTGCTGTTGTTGCTGCTGCTGCTGGTGCTGTTGTTGCTGCTGCTGCAGCTGGTGCTGTTGTTGCTGCTGCTGCTGTTGTTGTTGCTGTTGCTGTGACAACGGCGACGATGATAAATACGGAACCTGCTGCGGTGCCTCCTGTTGGGGCCGCCGCGGCACAGGCGACGGCTGGCGCCGGGACGGCACCATCCCTGCTGCTGTTGTGCCCGCGCACCGCTGCAGGAAGTCTGGAGAATGGGCACGTGGCGGCAGAGACCCCGGGCTGCCACTGCCGCCTCTGGCCTGCGGGCATAACACAGGCCCCGGGGATGTCTGGGAAAGTGGACGCCCAGCGGCAGTCGTCACCGGTGCCGAGTTCACCGAAGAGCGGCCACTACCGGGGTCCGGCTGCTGCTGCTGGTTCTTGGGCATCAGCGGTTGCCGGATGAGCGGCGGGCCCCTGTCCACAGTGGCGTCGGCACGCGAGGTGGGAGGAGAGCCGTGATTGTAGGCAAGCGGGATCTTGGAGTGCCGGTCGCCCACCCGTTTTGCCGGGCGCACGCGATCTGCCGGTGCGCGGTTCTCGTCGTTGCCGGACGACGGCGGTGGTCGTGGTGGAGGCCCCTTGAGGGCTGGCAGAAAGGTCCCGTCGCACACGAGCGACAGCTCCGGCACGCACGGATGCACCTTCGGCGACTACGGAAATCGGCCGTGAAAAAACAACGAATACGTCGGCGAAATTACAAGGGTGATCACATCAACACAATGAAATTAGTGATGACGTTAGTGAAGTCATGAGCAAAATAACATTAATGATGACATCAGCACAAATACAAACCAATTAAATAGAACCTAAGCAGCGCATTCCTCAACAAGACATTAATTATTCTAACATTGTGCAGCCCTGTACAAATCACAATACATGTTCAGCTATTATCACATCTTGCCCTAATGGCCAAAATACATCAAACTGGTGGAATGCCACCATCTCTTATCATGTGGACATTTATCGCAGCCAAATATCTCTTCATGCACGTTTCTAAATGTGGAGGGAAGAACTGGAGGACCTGGAGAAAAATCCACGCGGCCACATGGAGAACATGCAAACTTCAAATATACAGCAGGCGTCAAAGGTCGAGATCGAACCCACGACCTCCTGTATACCAGGTGAGGAAGTGAACATCTCACCATCGTAGCGCCCATATTACACGTCCAGTGTCATAACCATCCAACACCACAGCAACATTCGAGGTGAGTTGATATAATAAAGTGTTCCAATGGAACTTGCATGGATTATCTTTAAATATACGTATCATTGTTTTTATTTCCACAGGACACCCCCCCCCCCTCTGAGGCGACGTGGCACGGGGGCGAGCTCTCGCACCAGCTGGGTGTTGGGGTGAGGGCTGGGCGTGGGACGCGGAGAGAAGTCCTCCTCCTCCAGCCCGGAGTCGTTGTCGCTGGGCAGCGAGCGCTGCCCCGGTGATGCTGGCCCCTCGCCGACCCTTGCAAGTCATCGACAAACAACAAGGAGGTGCAAACTTTTTAAGACCGAGTTAACCTAGGGGGAAGACCCACGACAGGTCTCAAATAACGCTTTGCCAGCCGACGTTATTCGTGGCTGGGATTGAACTTGAGTCACCGAGATCGTAGCGCAGTGTGCAAATCGATGCCCAGCCACCACTCCAATATGCAAACATCCTCGTTGATCCATACAGACCAGTGTTGGCCAATACACCATTCTGGTGAATCTCACCAGGCTACACGATCCACCACAAAACTGTAGCCAACAATTTCCCTGATGTATTTAACCCCGTAATAAACCATAGACATAAAAGCACTACGTGCCATCTATTGATAGAAGTTACTGTTTACGTACAAACTCTTTGTCGGGGATTTGAATTTGCCATCAGCTGTTCACGAAAAATGTCTTCTTATGTTAGTATGTGTTCTGATTTGTCCTGAGATCTGCAACCAAGTATTTTGCGATCCTCCTGTATATTGCGATCCACATAGTGGCCACCGCTTAGTAAGGCCAGCACAGCGTGCTAAGAGGTGGTGTGGCCACCACTACGGCTGGGCTCCTTTATCTTCCCCGTGCTAAGGTTTTACACACCGCAGCATGTACTCATTTAATGTTGAGTCTACCTCACGGAGAACAGGTCATGGACAGGTTCGGATATCATTCACCACCAATGTTGGGCTTCATTCACCAGCAGACAGCATTACTGCAAAAGCCACTTGTATAATCCATTGTTGGAATTTCATATGATCCAATACCTATGCTCCCTGCCTTCATCAACCGGCACTGACAAGCATGGCGGAGTGTGGTCCAATAACCCCACGACTCTAACTAAACTTTTAAATGTTACCAGGTAAAGCCCACGGAGCTATGTAGCTCTTTTTCAGAACCGACCTGGCCACAAATGATAGCTCAACGAAGTGGCTTATCACGACGGCAATATAAAGAAGCCAAATACTTTAAACGCATGTTGATTCCAAATACGGTGGGAATAACCGGAGTTCCGGAGAAAAATCCACGCAGCGTGGGGAGAGGGACCTCATCCAGCAGTGAATTAGCCAAAGAGGTGAGCACGTCTTACACGCAAGCGGCCGCTTTGCTTCTGCACACTCACCCCAGGCCAGGTGCGCTGCCCAAGGCTCCTTTAAAACACCCCCACTCCCCACATCTCCTGTCCGGGGCCAACTCCAGCTGCACGGGAGGTCTCTCCGCAGCCTCCACATCCTGCGGGGGACAACAACAAGAAGGTCAAAATAAGTCAACCTCCCAAAATTACAGACGCGACTCCGAACAAAAACAAATATCACTTACTTTGGAAATTTAAACCAAGGTGTGACGGATGTGATTTACATAATAAAAACTAAAATGGAGTTGGGCAGGTCATCTAACGACCACAAACAAGCAAATATAACGGCAGAATAGAGGCCGATGGAGGGGAGGAAGAAAAGTAGACAGAAAATGGAATGGTGAGAAAAGACTGGAAGATTTGGAGTAGCACAATTGGATTATATTGCAGCCTAAACTAACTAAACTTTTTATTTTACCAGGTAAGACACACGGAGCTATATAACTATTTTCAGAAGCGACCTGGCCACAAATGATAGTCCATTTAAGTGGCTTATCATGTGGAAATTTATAGCAGTCAAATACTCCAAAAGCATGTTTCTAAATGTGGAGGGAAAAACCAAAGGACCCAGAGAAAAAATCCACATGACCACAGGGAAAACATGCAAACTCCAAATATCCAGGCGTCAGGGTCGGGATTGACCCCACAATCTCCTGTATACAAGGCGAGGTAGTTAACATCTCACCACCGTGGCACCCAAATGAGGGAACATGTCATAGGGCAAGTCAACCTGGCAGACGGAGAGATGAGGTCAGCTCATGTGCAGGTGTTCGATGAATTGCTGTATTGCAGGACAATGATCAGCGTTGATTACGATGGCTTATGTGATGGTAGTTAGTGTTGTGTAAGTAGCTGTGCATGCATGCCCAAAGAACCATATATCGACGTATTTGCGTTTTGATTATTACAATAATTTGCTCGAGCCCAAAAATAACTTGTTTTGGTGCAGAATAAGCAGTTTTTCATTACAATTAACCCAATGAGATATTACACAACTGTTTGCTATCACGCACTGTAGAGCAGCTAATGCATGAAACTTTAGCCTGCTATAAATGTGTCTGTGTCAGTGAGCAGTCAGTGATGACACTGGTGATGTTTTCAGTCCAAAATCCATAAATGTCCTTTATATTTTATTGTCTCAATTACAGCCCTTCGCTAATCCACTTTTGGATGAAGGCATCTGTGTTTCGGCCATTTAGGCTGTTTGACCAGACTTCACTACGCGGGTCAGCGAAGACGAATGCCCAAAGATGTTTTCAGATATCACTCGCCACCGATGTTAGCCGCGACCGGAAATCAAACACAGGGCGCCCTGGGGAAAGATATACCTTTGTACTGTACTTAGACGCTCCCATGTCTATGCTTCCTGCCTTCACCAACCAGCATGGTGAAGCGAGGTAAAGTAACTGCCATGACCCACACGACGTGGGGAGGGCTGTAAATGTACATGCAATCTCAACTGGACAGAATTTGAAAAATAACAATGCAATTTATAACGTGCACAATCTGTTATAATGTTTAAAGAGGTGGGGCCTCTTAGGCGTTTCCTAAAAGTCTGTGTAGATTGAAAGCCGCGAATTGCAGCGGGATGGCATTTCAGACAGTCGGGGTCGCCACAGAGAAAAACCACGCCTGGCAGTGACGGTCCTTGTCGCTGGTATGGATAGGAGGTTGTGAGCCACTCTGCGGAGAGTTCTACCTTGAGCTAGAGTTTATGGTGACAGCAGTGAAGAGAGGTGTGGTGGATGACCATAAGTAGAAGCGTGGTAGCACAGGCAGATGATCTTGTAGCTTAAGCAAAATAGGTTTCCCAGCAAGAGCAACCACTGTATCCAATTCCAACAGCAATGCCCCCCTTTATGAGTTAACTTGACAGGGGAGGCTCAGAGCCAATTGGGTAACTGTCAGATGTATGCCAGACACCAAAAAATACCCGACTCAATTGTTAACAGCTGCCAGAGGCATCGCAAATGCTGTTTGCTATTAATGCGGCTCAATGGACGACTGTGTGTGTGCCAGGGTTCGTATTATCACTGCGTGTCAATGTTAATGTGCTGTTGCTGCTAGTCTTACCCATTTTTACAGAGAATGGTAAAAATGTATGAAATCTGTCCAGCTCCAATTATGCAAAAAGTTATTGTCGTTGTATTTTTTACTGTGGAGAGTGTGAAATTTAGGTTGCCTCTGACTTGGTATGGTGAGTAAATTTGTGACTATGTATGTACTATCATCATTAGCCATGCTCTATCCACTGCTGGATGAAGCTCTTCCCAAGTCGTCACCATCCCACATGGTCTCTTAATGCAAAATTGTATCCAGCTCCAGCATCAGCTGACATCATCGCCCAATCTCCGCGGTGGTCTTGTGTGGATACTCACGAGGGGATAAAGGAATAGGTACAATGTAATAAATATATGCACAAATGTGTGAATGTGGATATGTACAATAGTGCGTGGCAGTGATTAACAACACTGCTATACAGTACAATTCAAGTGACGCGAGTTGTATTAATATTGTATGTATGTTGAACTTATTTCCGACGATACCTAGCCAACCATGCTAATCGGAGGTACAATAGCATGTGAATTTGACTTGGAATCTGTAAAATAAACACAGCCTGAAATGAGAAAATATTGCAGCAGTGTGGTCAACACCGATACTGGGAAGATAGCAGAGGTCCCACATGGGGTAGACCCGGCTGCATCTGACCGTGGCGACCTTAACAGGTGCTCACCAACAGCACTTTGCTTCGACAACGCAAGAGTACGGCTGCGCGTGCACACACACCTTGAAGACGTGTAGCGTCTCTGAGCAGGAGTATAAGTTGAAGTCCAGGCCTTGGCCGGAGGTGAGGCTGCACTCGTAAAACTCGGGTTCGCTGTGCGTGAGCGTGTACACGAGCAGCAAGCATCTGCTTCCCTCCGCAAGCAGCCTGCGGTGGGGGGGGGGGAGAGTCCCGCAGTGTTTCAGACACGAGTCCCAACCAAGGGGTTTAGTGTCTAGAGCTATGCGTGTGTCAGCGCCACAGGGTGTGCGTAGTAACCCACAAGGGCGGCGGGGGACAGCGAGTGTCACAGCCACATTTGTCACAATAACAGGCGAGCATAACAACCACACGTGTTACCACGGAGAATGTCACAACCGGCAAGTGTCACACACCACAGGATGAGTGCAACAACCTCAGAGCGAGTGTTTCGTGTTTATCTTTTTCCACATTTTCATCTCGACTGTGATTTTGGCATCACGTCACAAGGATCCTTTGTCACAAAACAAAGGATCCATTTGGGTCTCTTACAGAGCAGTGCGACCCTTCATGAAGAGAATGACCCATGGATCCATTCTCGTAACCTCTCGTCCACGTTATAGGGGTGAAAATGTTTCCAACCCACTCCATCAAACCAACATTTTAAATTCACAGAATTAAGCCAAATTAAGTGCAGAGCATAATGTTGTAATGGTTGTTTTGCCCTGTTATTGGTGATTGACCATTAAAGCACCACACTCTAGAGCCAAGTTTAATTACAGGTGACTGCCTGGATTAGAACACACAATGCTCCGAGGTTCCAGCTCAGTGCTCTGACCTGAGCCACCCTAAAATGGAAATAATAAACACAATGCTCGTGAAAGTACGTTGTTACAAGATATTTTGTTCTACAGCGAGCTGTAACAACGCACCTCTGGCGGATGAAAGTGCCGAAGAAGAATCGCAGGCAGCATGCCCACACGTGCGGATTCGCCACGTGCATCACCCCGCTCACCCAGCTGTGTAGCACACAAAACAGATCACACGCCAGATGTTCACAAGCCAGTGAGTTCACAAGCCAGCGGTTCACACTCCACAGGGCAGGGGTCGGCAAACTTTTAAAAGAAAATTAGCCGTATTTCTTGTTTTTGTCTTTGACCGATCTAGTTTGAGAGCCTCACCACATGCAGAGCTACTTGTACACACACACAGCAGGTAAACAGCAGATGACAAACACAATCCGACTTCAATAAACAAAATAGGTGATTGACTAAACTGCATATATTTAGTTTTTTTGTATTCTTTAACAATACAGCTTGACTGCACAATTTGTTATCACCAAGACATTCCAGTGGCCTATTCCCTACCACGTATAATTAATTACCTTTACATTAAATTGTGTTTAAGATTAAAGTTTTTTTTTTACAGCTGCCCACAAACGCGCAGCCAAAGAGCCGCATGGAGAAAGCCAAAGAGTCACATGCGGCTCCGGAGCCTCTGGTTTCCGACAACTGCTCCAGAGGTTCAAGCGCAAGCATTTGTTCGCGATGTACCGATATGCGAAGCGCACTGAAAGTATTACACAACAACGATAACTTTCACGAGAGAGGTCGCCCCTCGCGTCACTCACATGCCGACCAGTGGGAGACTCTGAGCCTTGGGGTCCGACTCCAAGACGAGCAGAAGCTTCCGTGTCTGGTCCATTGTCAGGAACCTGCGTCACCGCACACGATGGTGAGAGTTCAAGAAGCCCCACCTTCTCCGCAGCTGTACATGTCAGATACAGCCACCCCCATTAAGTGCCACTTCGGGTGCCTTTTTTGTTGTTGTAAATTTGTCCAATGTTTTCAACAAACCAATGGGCAAATAAAATGCTCAAAAAGCCCAAGGCTCAGGAGGATTTGTATGTGTGGAGTGCCATTTTCAATCCACTGCTGGATAAATGTTTCCCCACCCCATATCAGTCATATGTTGCCATCCTCATGAGTGCGGGTTGGTCGACCCACACAAACACCCAAACAAAAGCCATGCACCTAGACACACATACCCACACAAAAACTGATACACTCACACACCAGCTGTACACCCACACTTACACATAATGGTATAGATCACAAATACAGCTGTATAAGCCGTTGGGGCGAGTGCTGATAGCGAGCATCTATAAAGGCTGGGACGGCATATGAGTGGGTGGGTGGCAAGCACCACAAGCCTCAGTCACCCCAGTACTGATGTTTATACACCATTCAAGCATTGAACTCCCATACTCACCTATAAATCCCTCCAGATATAAACAAATAAAATCACACACCGACCCACACATACAATACCCATAACCACATACCTGGCCACGCAGCTACTAATAACCACACACTAGCACGTGAACGAAATCACTCGCACACCAACCAATACACACGCAAACCCATAAACCCACTCACTTTCCAACCCACACATCCACCAACACCCACCCACACACATGAACCCATGAAATTGCACACCCAGACACAACACCCGCCATTAGCCACAAAGCACCGGTGATATCACCACAATGGTTGTGCCAGGCTAGGTGCACTTTAAGGCCAAGTCAAGTATCGAAGGCCCGCAGGAACACATGCTCGTACATCGTCCCATACAAACATGAACCCATAAGTATATACGGGGTGAAGAAAGGTACGTATGTTGAACTTCTTTCGCACCGTAGGTAGCCAACAATGCGAATCGGAGATGAGGACTCACCCAGACTTGCACGCTGCCTGCACCCTCGCGATGCTCGCCGGGCCTGCGAGGTTGCGTGCCAGGGCGGTGGGAATGATGGGCAGCGGCCGCACGGGCGTGGCTGAGACGGTGCGAGCCACGACCACGGCGGCCAGGCTCAGAGACAAGGCGAGGGCCCCGGGGCCCGAGGGAGCGCCTTCCAGCACGGCACGCGCCAGCAGCAGCCGCCCGGGGTCGGAGGCCTCGCGAGACGATGCCAGCTGATGCAGAGACTGGTGGGGGTGGGTTTTGTGGGTGGTGGTGACGGGGGAGGCACATAGGAAGAGGAGGGAAGAGGCGAGTTGAGGAGAGGTGAGAAGAAGGGGTGGGCACGATGGCAATAGTCGTGGTAAATACCATTATCGTTATGAGCAGCAGCATGAAAGTTGCAAATAGTAGCAATATTAAAGTACAGTCTTTCGCATATACCAAAAGGCATCCTCTGGTCTGACACTTTGAGACGAGGCTCAAAAGAAAGCTGTCTCTGGTGTGGACCAATCAGTTTCAAGGACAATGCATATATTATCAGAGTATGTTTTTTAACAAGCATTGTGGTTAATGCAGACATGATTCCTTGTAAAAAGGTTTCAGTTTGGCGTTTTAACATCTTAACACCTGTTTTGTTGCCAGAAAAAAAGGGAAAACCCTATTATCATGTTTTTGTACTGGCATGACCCTGCATACATGTATATACTTGTCGAGTGATTGACAGCAGAGGGCAGTCCGGCAAAGGTCATTGTTACACTGTACTTCTATGCTCCCACATTTAGAAACCCAAACTTTACCAAACCCGCCTCTCACCAGCATACTGCTGAAGTATGAAGTATGGTCAAATAAAGCTCACATAACACACAAATTGCATATGAAATGCATCATTACTAAAAGGGCACATAATATCACGAGAATGTTTGAAAAATTAGTTCACAATATTTATACGTGCGTCCAAACGGTCCCGCCAAAATGTACAACGAAATAATGCCTCCCTTAATGCTTCCTTTGTTAAGAGGGGGGTGATTAGGCATGTACAGTAGAGGGTTGTGTGTGTGTGTGTGGGCGTGTATAGTGGGGGAAGGTGGTGTGGGAGTGCTGTACAATCTAACCTTCCCACAGCAACCATATGCCGCTCGAATACACGGGGAAAAAAAAACCACACGCACAGCAGATTGGCGTGCAGCTTTGTCAAAAACGTGTTAAAAAATGCATATTTATGCTGAGAACACAAGGGGTTATTGAGTTTCCGAAAGCTGTTTCACGAACCAAAAGGATTAATCCTTAAATTTTACCGGCGTCAAACAATTTCCTCCCCACATTTGAAGACGCAACGCACACGCAAACCCCTGGCGTTCACTAAAAAGGTGCCTTAAATGTCACATTAGTGGGACAATTCCTCTGAACCCTTGTAAAATTTCTGACCCTGCCGATCACAAATTCAACTTAACCTCAAGCCTTTGAGAGAACGGCGACCTGCGCCGGATGCTTAATGGGGTGTAAAAACAAAACGGTCCGCGCACAAAGGGCCAGTCACAGGTGACACCGCTTAGCTGAAAAACGTTAACAATCGGCTTAACGACTTGGTGCAAGCCGATACGCTCTCAAACGCCACGGCACAGCTGGTGCCGATGATACTGGGAATGGATTCGCGCAGGAGGAATGGCGAGGGTGTGGGGCGGGGAGCTCACGTGTACAACGTGTTTTCAAAACGAAGGCTGACGAGCAATTCATCACGCCGTCTGCTCGCGCGCATCGTCAATCGAAAGCCACTCGATCCGATTCACGCTTAAGTGTGACCGTGGAAATGCAATGATGACCGTCACGCCTAAGTGTGTGTGCGTGCACGCGCGCGGGAGTCGCTGTTTATCCCCGTCTGTGATGTGCTTTACCTGCTGTTCTTTTGTGTCTCATTGTTTCTCGATTTATATATTTTATCCCAGTGAGTTTGTATTCTCCTCGGGTTGTGTTTTATAAGGTGCTTAGAGATGACGTGGGATTTAATCTCCAAACAAATGCAAATCTCTATTCAAATGTTTTGCCTCTCACGGTACTCGTAATGCATCAATCCATCTAGTTCCCGCACACGACTTAATTTAATCTATCTTCGTTTGTAGTGTACATCCTCTGAGACTTATTAACTCATATGGCTGCAATTCTATCATTTGTCTTGACCACCAGGCATCATTCATTCGAGCAGTGTGACCTGACCAGCCTACATACTCTTAACATCCAATGTGATTCATAATAGAGGTTTTTGGGTCAGATCGCGTTATTTATGAATGTGTCGTAACCCTCACCAAACCCGACACGGCTAAACAGTAAAAAATGTGTCACGTTTTTCAAAGAACAAAATAATTCACTTCATTAGCCCACCGGTGTGTTGAAAAGAGAATCAACAGCATTTTAAAATTTGAGTACGACGTTTCGCTGGTAATTACAATCAGCTTCATCAGGCAAGAATGGTGAAGCTCTCCTGTTGCTCCCGGTCTAAAATTGAGCAGCAGCAGGGTGACGTCATCATTTAAATAATGCGATCTGACTCAAAAACCTATATTATGAATAATATTGGTCGCGAAAGCCTACGTGTTAATCCAATGTGATGTCTAGAACTTATATTCCTTAATCCACGTATGCCTTTTCCCATATCCCAGCATAATTCCAGGTATTCAGATCTCCATGTATTCCATGCATACGTTTTAGATCGTTCCATTTCTTTGTCAATGTGCATATTTCAGATCCACATGTTATCCATGGTGATTATGATGATACTCGAGTGTAAGTTCATGTCAGAGTATATCACTGCTCACACAATTGCTCGATGTTGCTTACATCTCCTTCGGTGGGTCTGAACTTCTGGTTAAGACTCCACATTCTCATGGAAGGGACTAGTGTCTACATAAGACTTAGTTTGATGACGGGGGGGGGGGCTGAAACCCAGAATTTAACTCAAGTCTCTCAACAGCACCTGTGACTAAATCACCTGGAATGCACCCAATCTCATAAGACTCAGAAGCCAAGCAGGCTTAAGCCTGGATCACACTTGGCAGGGCGACAACCATGCAGAGACAGGTTGTCGTAGTACTGCAGCGCTATGTGATGGGCGGCAAGCAGCAGTGCATCAAAATCCAGTGTTGTGCTGTACTTCTCTGCTCCCACATTCATGCTCCCTGCCTTCACCTAACCCGCACTGATGAGAATTACAAAGTATGGTCGAATATCTCCAGCAGCCCACATGGCATGAGGAGACCCTTTTCCAGCAGTACATTGACAAAAGGACTACACAAGGATTATAATTATGTATGTTTGTAAAAATGTGCATTTGCCCGTGAGCTCCTGCCAGCTAGCGTTCAACACTTCACGTGGCCTCAAAAGTGCATAGCCTGGCACAAGCGCCGCGGTGACATCACCGTCACTTAGTGGCGAATGGCGGTTGTTGTTGCTATTGTGTCTAAATCTATATATATATACCTATCTCCCCATTGCTGTTCCCTCCCCATTTACGTGTACGTCCCAACATGACCAATGCAACGCCTCTTGACACGGCCAAATTAATTCAAAGCCCTCACCGAGCCACCAGGCACACATCACTTTTACTGTTTTCACTCACCTTGAACGCGGCCAGGAAGTCATCACGGCTGTGCATGGCGGTTTTATCGGAGCCTGCCCGGGTGGGTCCCACGCACATCGAGATGAGGAAGTCTCCTGGCAGAAGAGCAGTGGGCATCACCATACCAGGTCCACCTGGAGTCTCTCGCCCCGGATCGAACCTATCCACCGTCACGGTGATGCCCTCTTCGTCTGCCCGAGGAGGAGAGAAATTATTTGAGTGTCAGTGCATGAAACGAGTGGTACGGATGGGAAGCTGTGGTGTATGAACACAAGTTAACAAATGTTTTTTGCAACTTTTGTCTTTAACGCTGCTAATTATGATTTCTAACATTAACAGACATACAGCACTGTCTTACGATGACATCTTCAAATATTAACAATGTCTCATAACACGGTCTAATTACGATATCTGTTAACATTAACATTGCCTTATAATACTTTACCATAACATTAATACTGTCTATGTTGAGGACAGTTGATGGCAGTGCAACAACAAATCCATTGCTGTATTTTTATTAATCTTTTTCAGAATTGGTGTCCCCACTCCTGTACAAAACCTTGAACCATAAATGCAATCCATGCAGTGGCAAAACGTTCTTATAATCACCAAACCCTGATTTCAAATTATCGACAATCTACCTTTGCCATGTCTCAGTTTGCCAACTTAACCTTACTCACCACTCCCATATAACCTCCCCCCCCCCCCATGGATGCAGTTCCCATGCTTACCGTTATCGATGGTGAGGGAGCCAATGAGGAACGCAGACTGAGGCTTGCCTCTGAACTGGTTGGCATGGCGATGAGCTAGCCGCAGCGTCTTCTCAAGAATCAGCAGCCGAGGATTCCTTTGGGATAGAGTGATAGGATGTTATCTGTGCTGGGTACTGACTCGGATGGATCAAAATACCAAATTGCTATTGGTAATGCTGGCTATCTGTTCATTTTTAAGACAACCCAACATGTGATTATGGAAACGCCACTCAGACCACCGACCACATAGATGTTAACCACCCCTCCTGGTATATAGGTCGTGGGTTTGATCCCGACCCTGACACCTGTATATTTTGAGTTTGCATATTCTCCCCATGGTCGCCTGGATTTTTCTCCGGGCCCTCCTGTTTTTCCTTCCGCATTTTAGAAACATGCTTTTAGAGTATTTGGTGGCTGTAAATTTCAACATGATAAGCCACTTCGTTGAGTTATCATTTGTAGCCAGGTCACTTCTTAAAAAAAGCTACATAGCTCAGTGGGCCTGACCTGGTAAATATATTTTTTATAGCTTTTTTATAAACCCATGTGAACTTTGAAGATTGAATGGCAGCATCAAATGGATCCACCCCACATCAACTGAGGTAATTTCCTTGCCAACTAATCTAGGAATGCATGAGCAAGAAATACACCGTAACTCTTGTCTCCCTGCTCGAATGAAAAATGGATATATGACTTTCACTAATAACCAGGTAAAAGCCAAAGGATAATGTAACATTTGAAGGAAGATCAAAGGCATGCTGCTCATCTTCTTGGGCAATCCTGAGCCGAGCAGTGGAAATTCCATATTCCCATGATGGGTGCTTGTGTAGTGGTGGTGCGGACGCGCGCCCGCAGTGAGAGATCACGGGGCGGCGCGGGGTGCGTGGTTGGGCACGCGATGTAGGCGTGGTGTTGACGCGCGCGCCGGGAGTGAGAGATTACGGGGCGGCGCGGGGTGCGTGGTTGTGCGCGCTGACACAAGGTGGGAAAGAGGATCGTGGGCAGCGCGCAGTGATTGGTCAACTGGGGTGGGTGCTCTCAGCGACGTCCGCATGAAGGACTATAAAGGGGGACGCGCGGGAGCACTCGGGAAGTTGTTAACCAGTCGAAGACCGAAGACGGAGTTCAGAGGTAGGCCCTGAGACCCCTAGTCCCGCTGTCCTTGTGAGGGCCGGGGCCCTGTGTGGCTCGGAGGCGAGACTGTGGGACCCGTGGTCTGACGTCCCTGTGGACCGAGACTGTGGGACCCAGAGTCGAGACGGACACCCCGGCTGGGTGTGTTCCGAGAGGCTACGGGGCGTAAGAGCCCATGTGGGTGTAGCCGGGGGAACCCTGTGGGTTAAGGCTGGAGTTAGCCACCCGTGTAATATAAGTTGGTGTTAATAAAAGAGTGTGCTACCCGTAAGGTCGTCTCCCGCCAAGTTCCTACATTACACTTGTATCTCAATGGAATGACCCAGTGTACGTTGTGGGCAGCAGAGGGCAGTGCTGTACTTCTGATCTTCCACATCTATGCTCCCCACATTCACGAACAGCCACAACAACCGCTAAACACCACTAAGCGGCGGCGATGTCACTACGGTGCTTGTGCCAGGCTATGTGCACTTTAAAGCCACGTGAAGTGTCGAACGCCCGCTGGCAGTAGGTCACGTGACAGACCCAGGTGCCATGGGTTAACTGACATTCCCGAAACCTGCACTGACCAGTGTGAAGTATGGTCAAATAATCTCCACGATCTGTACAACATGGGGAGGCTCCTCATCCAGCAGTGGATTGACAAAAGGCCTGCACATGCACTGTGTTAATCACAAGTGGCTGAAATCTGGTTTCAAGTCCAGGAACCTGGTGGTGCTAGCTCAATATAAGATTGAAGGAGTTTAGGAATTATTTCCGTCCCTAACAGACGGCGCAAAATAATTCTCATGAAGATGATCCAATATGCATGAAACTTTAGAATTTAGCCGTGTTTCTATGAGGCTTTTACAGGAATGAATAAAGGCCAAATTGATCAGTGGGTTGCCGAAAACTTTGGAAATCAAAACTAGAGCAAAAATTACTGTTTGCAAATATACAAACGCATATTGCGCTCAAAGATACCCATTGGCTTCCGTACCGCGAATCCATTACTTCTGAATACAATTGCATGTTGGAAAACGTTTCAGAATCCATGTGTATGCAAGATTTATCCGATTTGTTTTTAGGCTGCAACTGGTGTTAATCGAGTAAGAATAAATTTACACTGGTTGCACCATTATCAGGGGAACAACCACAGTGGTGAAATGTTAACTACCTCGCCCGGTATACACCAGAGGTTGTGGGTTCGATCCCAGCCCTGTCGCCTGTATATTTGGAGTTTGCATGTCCTCCCCGTGGTCAAGTGGATTTTTCTCCGGGCCCTCCGGTTTTCCCCTCCACATTTAGAAACATGCGTGAAGAGTATTTGGCTGCTATAAATTTCAACTTGTGAAGCATTTCATCGAGCTATCATTTGTGGCCAGGTCGCTTCTGAAAAAGAGCAATGTAGCTCAGTTGGCGTTACCTGGTAAAATTAAAAGTATTTAAACAATCAGAAACATCACCCACATTTGTGACAGCTGGGTTCGTACCTGAACTGCGCCATGTGCAGACAAACTGGCTTCCCCTGCGGCGTGGGGTCCCAGAGCGCAGCGTTGCTCTGGGGAAAACTCAACGGCATCAAAGCTCCGTTGCCGTTCCTAAAACAACAGAACGCAGAAGCCGGGACCGATGAGCGATAAGGCTGTTTGCATTGCCTCCTCCCCTGCAGCACACCAGGCGTAGTATTTTAAAAAAAAGCTCAGTTAGTGTTGACAAGTCACCGTGATAAATTGGTTGCGACGCTTAAAAGTAAAAATCGTTAGCAGCCCCGAGCCAACGGTGAATATTCCACATTGAAGGTGGGAAGAGCCTCTCCATGGCAAACACTTTTTACTTTGCGTTAACTAGGACTTGATCTTGTATACAAAGTGCTCTTGCCAATAAGGTCTGGAAACTCAACAGTGTTTTGACTAAAGCTATATGAACAGGAACTTGAGTGTTATTCATTTACAGTCCATTTTCTAAATCAACTACTAGATGAAGGCCTCTAGAAGCCATGTCAGTCATATGGGTTATATGACAATATTTCACCACACTGGTCAATGATTGTTGGGGAAGGGGTGGTGGTGGTGGGGGAGGTTGGCATGACCGGTTCGGATATCACTCGCCACTGATATTCGCCATGGCCCAGAATCAAACTCAGGATGCCAGATTCATATCGCTTTGCACAATCAAACAATCAGCGAAATAATTTAAAATACTGTAATATAACTATACTGATTGAAAACATATTAAAATATTGCATTACTTCCTGCTTTTTGACTTGTCCGTTGCAAAGTACGCCGACTCCATGATGGACTCTGGCACGTTTAGAAAGCTCACCGGAATGCTCATTGTGCTGCAGTAGCACGCACCTGTGAAAGACAAGCGATTTAAACTAACAAACTCAACGACTCGCCGAGCTCCATTTGCTCCAGTAACATTTTCCGGCTTGACAAATTCCATTTAAGTTGGCTTTTTTTTAAGTTTGCTTTTTCTTCTATGCTCAAACGAGCATTGACCGTTGCTCATCTCATAAACGCTGGCTAATTCCTCTGTTGGGGGAAAGATTTTTTTTTACAGAGGAAAACTACTGACTCTCTGCAACGTGGTTCTTGTTTTATGGTCGTAAGATGAATTTATGGGCTGAGCCGACACACCGACCAGAATGTTTCCTTGTATCTTTCCATAGGGAGTCGAATGCTCTGCCCAAGTCGTACCAAACTAGTTCGTAACATAATATTGCATGGAATAATTCAACATGTTAGTGGAACCTCATAACCTACCACAACAATGCTATCAAGGAAAACTATATACAGATTTGTAAGGTAACTGTAACAAAGACAGAAAAAGTTAAACTGAAAAAGAATTACAATAACTTAAATTAAACTGCTAAAAATCTAATTTTAATCTCACCAATCTTAATTTAGGAGCTTTCGTGACTGCAGGAATTATTCTTTGGTTCTTTTCGGTTAAGTCACGTCTAAAAATAAAATAATAAATTAAAATAACATATTACGACGTTTCGATTGCAACACAAGCAATCATCATCAGGTATAAAAGAAATAGCATTTTTTTTGTTGCTATTTCTTTTATACCTGATGATGATTGCTTGTGTTGCAATCGAAACGTCGTAATATGTTATTTAAATGTATTATTTTATTTTTAGACGTGACTTAACCGAAAAGAACCAAAGATTAATCTCACCAATATGAAGTTATTTACAATGCTCGCCATATTGTAAGTTATTAATAACCTAGGTATGTGCCTATTGATGTGAAAAATATTTTTCAAGTGAGACCATGGTTTAAAAAAATCAGCAACGTACAAAACACAGTATAAACGTCAAATTTTTCAACAAAGAACATGACAGTAGTCTATACATTTAGGCATTTCAAACATATTCATATTACATTCAATACCGAATTGAAAAGCTAACTGAAGATTGCCCGAGACATAATATTTTCTAAACCGAATTGCAGACACCATAATATATTGTAAAAGAGCAGCAGCACATTTTAAAACAGACCTAAGAAGACACAGGCCGTCTCTTTTATCCAACACGTGTTTATGTACGTAAGGATTAAAGTGGCTTTGTCAAGAACCAAATTTGGGCTCCTGTCAGAGCTACGTACACATTTAGCAGGTGTCAACAGTCACCCAAACGAATTGGGCCCCACATTTAGCCTAGACGCTGGAATAACTGTTTCTGCCGAGGTCAAATCAGTACCAAAAAAAACTGCAGGTTAACGATGTCAAAGCAGTGAATTATTTTCTTTACGTGTGCGCACACATAAATTCAATTACGCTTTTCAAGCGAGCATCTCTCTCTCTGTATGCTCAGTCTGGAAAATAAATAAATAAGAAAAGCACCGAGGCACATTCCCCAGAATTTTAACTGCGTGTGGGTTTTAAAACGCAAACGGCTGTAACAACAGCTGAATAAACAAATACGGCACGCAAACCTTGCCCCAACGACGCCGCCAAAATCTAGGCCTGCGGAGTCCCCCACCAAACTTCACGGTGGTGGCGAGATGTTAACTACCCCGCCTCGTATACAGAAGGTCATGGGTTCGATCCCGACCCTGGCGCCTGTATATATGGAGTTTGCGTGTCTCTCTCTCCCCGTGGTCGTGTGGATTTTTCTCCGGGTCCTCCGGTTTTTGCCTCCACATTCAGAAAAGTGCGTTTAGAGTAATTGGCTGCTACACATTTACAAATGCTAAGCCACTTCGTTAAGCAATTATTTGTGGCCAGGTCGCTTCTGAAAAATAGCTATATAGCTAAGTGGGCATTACTTGGTAAAAAAAAGGTTATTTTAGACTCTAGACCGCTGAGTAGCCCGGCATGATACCTTAAATATACAGCTAACAAGATTCTCGCAAAAAATAAGCTGCATTATGTAAAGACATTGTTGATATATATGCAGATATGGGGCAGTTCCAATCATTAGGAAGCCTCATGGTTACATTTTCAATCTCGTCTTAAACAATACACATAGGGAGCATCTATATTTTCAGAAAACATGCCATATTTACGAAGTCAACGGTTGGACACGCAATCACGAAATTGAATGCACCATCATCGTCATCCCAAAAAAGTGGACTATTTACTTTTGAATTACAGTCCTTAATAGCTGACATACTAATCCTAACTGGAAATCCGGTTCATAATTAAAACATAATTTTACCATATCCTTAAAGTGTCCGAGATGTACATCCGAAATCATGGAACTGGAGATATGCAGCAGCGTAAACTCGCATGGGGTCCCTTGCCCCCCGCCCCAGCCCCCGGTGGCCAAAGCTACGAGTTGGGGTCCCTCTGACAATTACCATGAGACATGGATTCAACAACAGTGCGAAAGAATAAAACACTTGTGTAATGATGTGATTAGGCAAGAGAAGCCGCGATATAAAGCAGCCTAAGTGCGACCGTGCGAGACAAATCAAATATTGGGGTCCCCACCTTACCGATTGCCGCACCCCCTGAGCTGATAAATGTCGTTACGCCACTGGAGATACATAATAACCTTTAAATTGTGCTGCTTATAATAGTGGAGATACATTATAGCCTTTAAATTGTGCTGCTTATAATAGTGGAGATACATCATAGCCTTTAAATTGTGCTGCTTATAATAGTGGAGATACATCATAGCCTTTAAATTGTGCTGCTTATAATAGTGGAGATACATCATAGCCTTTAAATTGTGCTGCTTATAATAGTGGAGATACATCATAGCCTTTAAATTGTGTGGCCTAGAAGAGAATGGCTGGCACCTCTGGCTGTTGACAGTGATTGACTTTTGACATTCATGGACTGTGGAAACTCAACAACATAAAAAGTAATTGTTTGCACGAAACATTAGTCTGACAGTTTAAGTAAAAGTCCTAGTTTTTTTTCCTGCTCAAACGAGCGTCTGGGTGGTATACTGCACTGAGTGATGGAAATTACGCAGTCCCATGGGATGATTAGTCTATGAACGTGAAGATCCCTGTCAACTTCCTTCAAAGTGATAGTCATGTTATCAAATACACAGCCTACGTCAGCTACATTGTGACAGTATCGGAGAGCATTACACACACAATTACACAATGTAAAGGGTTATACAGTATTAGTGATAACTCAACGTACATGAGCCAACGTGCATACATTATAAACAGAATGACAAATATTTGTAGAACATATATGAACGTCTAAGCAGAAATTTCACATTCTAATCACGAGCCCGAGTCCATTCCAAACACAATTACACTATGCCACACAGCACTGTTAATGTACCTTTACATTGTAACGTTGGCATCTTAAGAGGTCAACGTGGTTTTGCAACTCTAGGACCAATTGTGGACATTCCACATTGCTCTTAGGAGAGCCGGTTATTCCTCGTGATATTACACGAAACCGCATACGCAGTAGAAATAAACATATAATTGTTACTGTACCTGTGATTTACAATTATGACAGTCTACTGTGTAATATTACAGTGTGACGGGTGGAGCGGTGGGGCAGTGGTTATAGCATTGCATATAGACATGTATTGTACATCTACGAGCGATGTAGGCTAGTCTTCATGCTATTATGTATCCACCCAAATCAGACTACTTCTTGCATTATTATACGCAACTGAACACGCATTTCCTTTAGTCTGAAGCCAACAAAACAGGCATTTGCCGCATAAGCACGAATTCAACACAAGCAAGCATTACTTACCCTGCTGCAAAGTGGTCACTTCACAAACATGACAATTACGGCCACAATTCAAACAATAACAAATAGCAGCGGCCTCGCCTCAGACGTAAAATCCGAAGCCTGCCTGTCGCCTGAGCCGAAGCCTCGTTAATTTCTAAATCTCTTTTGCGTAATGCCCCTTAAAAGGCGTACAATTATTGCCTTGTAATTTACCGCGGAGCTAGAAAGCGTTTAGACGAAGGCCGAGGGGGACGACTTTGCGCTGAGGGCGTCAGCGGGAGGCGCGGCGGTTTAAGCGCAAACAACGGCGCCTGGAGGCGGCAAGAGGTGGCGGGGGAACCGGATCCCGTTGACTTCAATGGGGCCCGTAGAAGAGACTGGGAACCGGATCCCATTGGCTTCAATGGGGCCCGTAGAAGAGACTGGGAACCGGATCCCGTTGACTTCAATGGGGCCCGTAGAAGAGACTGGGAACCGGATCCCGTTGACTTCAATGGGGCCCGTAGAAGAGACTGGGAACCGGATCCCCACTGGCTTCAATGGGGTCCGTAGAAGAGACTGGGGAACCGGATCCCATTGGCTTCAACGGGGCCCATAGAAGAGACTGGGGAACCGGATCCCGTTAACTTCAATGGGGTCCATAGAAGAGACAGAGGATCCGGATCCTATTGGCTTCAATGGGGCCCGTAGAAGAGACTGGGAACCGGATCCCCACTGGCTTCAATGGGGTCCTAGGAAGAGACTGGGGAACCGGATCCCGTTGACTTCAACGGGGTCCATAGAAGAGACTGGGAACCGGATCCCGTTGACTTTAGGGGGGCCCGTAGAAGAAACTGGGGAACCGGATCCTATTGGCTTCAACGGGCCCGTAGGAGAGACTGGGAACCGGATCCCATTGGCTTCAATGGGGTCTGTAGAAGAGACTGGGGAACCGGATCCCGTTGACTTCAACGGGGTCCATAGAAGAGCCGTCCATAAATGACGTCACGCACCTGGGGGGGGGGGGGGGTCAGACATTTGTGACGATGTGTGACGAGGGAGGGGGCGGGTTTGAGAAATGTGACGTCTCATAAAAATGCGCATCTTTAAATAAATACTAGGAAAAGTACCCGGCGTTGCCCGGGTGAAAAATATATTTCTTAATAACCTTACATATATACACAGATGAAATAAATAAATAAAGTTGAATAACACTAAATCGATCATTAAACCACTTTAAAGGTGACGGATAAAAAAACTGACATGCCTATTCCCATCGCGGGGCACGGGACGTGCCTCCCGGCAAATCCCTCGCAAGCGAGCGTACATAGACGGACAGACATTTTTTGAGTACGACGTTTCGCTGGTAATTGCATCCAGCATCAGCGAAACGTCGTACTCTGAAATAGTAATTGTTGTGGTTTCACGCTTCAACACACCGGTGGGCTAAAGCAGTGAACTATTAGTCTTTTATCAACGTGACACTTTTTTACTGATTGGCCGTGTCGGGTGGTGGAGGGTTACAACACATTAATAAATAAGGCAATCTAAACCCAATAACGTTGTTTATGAATAATGGTCGCGAAAGCCTACGTGTTACAAATTGACTCACTTTACTTAATAACCAGGCTACAGTCTACATTATAGACTGCCAGTACACCCACCCAGCTTAATAACCAGGCTACAGTCTACATTATAGACTGCCAGTACGCTCACCCAGCTTAATGACTATTTGTACAGTCAACATTTAAAGAATCGATTCTTGGTGCGTCGGGTTTAAAAGTAATTACACAGTTGTTTTTTCATTGGTATGTAATGTTTGAAAGTTTTCAGAAGATTTTAAATGTATTTTCCCCCCGGGCAACGCTGGGTATATCGAGTTTATACCACAAAGTCGTCGCTTGACACGGGTGGGGTGTCGAGGCCTAGTACCGTGCAGAGCCTCCGGCCTCGCCTAGATTGCCCACCCGGCTGAGGCTGGGTACTGGGGCCGTTACCCCCCCCCCCCCCCGCGCTACAATAATACTGTCTAATCGCTATAATTTTATTATCTACCGACCCTATAATAGTAATTGCACACATTGGGGTGGGGGGGGGGGAGTGAGGAGGACATGAAACTTTGATGAATTTACCTCAGAGTCGCGTGTTAATGCGTGCGCATATTTTTAACGGGAATTAAAAATGGCGTCCACCCCGCAGCGAATGCGTCGCTACCCGTTGCCAGGAGCAACCGCCGTGGTCCGCGCCGGTCGTCCAATGAAACTGCGTATGGTCCGGCGACACACAGACAGACAGACACACACACAGACAGACAGATTTGCGATTTTATATATATAGATAGACAAGACGTTCTACTTAATTAAATAGACTTTTTAATAAATGTTTTCTCCTACAACATCAGAGTGCAGCGCCACATTAAAAACGCACTACAATGACAATAGTTTAAAGCGATTTGAAGCATGTTTTATTTGGGGGGGGGGGGGGCAGAGCTTTGTGACGTCATATTTAAGAGGGGGTCTGACTTTATGTGACGCCGTGTGACGAGGGGGGGGGTCAAAAATCGTCCAAAATCGCGTGACGCCATTTATGGACGGCCCCAATGTATGATGATGTTTGTCAACCCCTTATCAGTGCCCGACCTTATTACAGACCAATTCAGACCTTATTGATCACCCCCGTGCCCTTATAAATCACAACGTTCATCATACAAAGTCCCATCACAAGGGAGAAACACAAATTTACAAACAAAAAAAGCGCCCGTATTGAAACGGCTGTACGCCGTATGGACCTGAAAACTCAATTTCCCTGTACAAGAATATGGGGTAAACCGTCTGGCTTGACAGCGATGTGTTTGAGTTCCGAACGAGGCGTTTATTATTGGTACGGGGTGAGATGCCCAGGATGGTAGCAGCAGCAGCAGATCCTAGAGCGGGGGGGGGGGGGTAGGGATTCGTTTGATGGTGGGCAGATGGTTGTGGTTGGCGAGGGAGACGCGTCGACCCCCCTTGACAGCTTGCTCGATGTCCCTGCCCGGTGTGTTCGATGGCAGAATGTTCACCAGAATGGGGACGGCCCACACAGGGATTGGTGTCGGTTGCGGTGTTCCCGTTGCAATGCAATTGAACGTCTCGCAGCCGCCTGTGTCCGCGAGCTCCGTCGATGTTCGCTGATGGAGAGGAGACGACGTGGGACTTCTGCTGCTGCTGATGCTGCTGCTGGTGCCAGACACAGAGGCAGCAGCAGCATCAGCTGCTCGAGAGATGATGGATGGCCGTGTACGCACAGCATCTGGATGGGAGCCTTCCTCGCAAGTCCATCTCTGGCTCTGGGCGTTGCGACCGAGCGATGCGAGACGTTGTGTGGGGAGACACGGAGGACACGGGGGCCGGAAGATCTCTTGAGTGACAGATGAACACGGATGGCTAAAAATAATTTCCACATACCTACATAACTAAAGCCCATCATCCCGTCGCGGTCGATAACATGAGTACATACCTGTCAACCCATACGGTTTACCCGTATTCCTATGCAGGGAAATTGAGTTTTCAGATTCATACGGCATACAACCGTTTCAATATGTACAGACAGATATTTTGTCTATTTGTTTGTGTTTCTTTCTTGTTATGGGACGTTGTAGAGTGAACCTTGAGATGTATAAGGGCACGTGGTGACCAGTAAGGACTGAATTGGTCTGTAACAAGGTGGGCACTTATATTCTTGGTTCTTTCGGTAAAGTCACGTAGAAGGGAAATAATACGTGACTTTACTGAAAGAACCGAGAATACGAATCCCTGCAGTCACGAAAGCTTTAAATCAAAATTTAAGGTGGGCACTGATAAGGGGTTGACAGGTACCACTTATTGGGGTGAGTCAACAGTGGTTGTCCTATGGAGAGACTCGTCCCCAGACATGGGGAAATGTGGAACCCCCACCACCGTCTCAAAGAGTTGTGACACGGGAAATGAGCAATACAGCCTCAATGCTCATCTGAGCAAGATCTCGCTTTGTCGTTTGACTCGATGGAGTCTGGGTTGGTGTTGTGTGCGGTGAGTGTGCACGTGCTCCTACACCAGGCTGGAGTTTGCGGTGTCTCTCTCTTTCCGTGGTCGCGTGGATTTTTTTTTCTCCGAAACCCCCCGTTTTTCCCCTCCACATTTAGAATCAACATCACGCGTTTAGAGTATTTGGCTGCTATAAATGTCCACGTGATAAGCCACTTCGTTGAGCTATCATCTGTTTCGATTAAAACAAAGTTTCGTTTGATTTGTTTTAAGTAATTTGTTTACCTTTCCTATACTTTTCACTCCTATCGTATTTTGTATTGTTTGTTATGGTAACGTTCTGACCCACCCCGACTGGACATCTGTGAAAATAACTTTATAGCTCATCGGATTCCTCCATTATAAATAAATATTCTGATTCAGATGACTCCGCCACCGAGTAGGATCAGCTGAGCGTCCCCCCTCCCCCAGGCCGTTCCTGCAACGTGGGCCATGAGGAAGACTTCAAACACCGGTTCCCATTCACTTCAATAGAGGCAGTGGCGTGGTATCTGCATTATGAGCCAAAAGTGACTGCTCTATATGTAATTAAAATACAACGTTGAACGTAAATGAAAACATTTTCATGGTTTTTATTTTATTTTATTTACAACGCGTTTCAAATGAAGTTTTTGTTCTTTTACATTGTTGTTGAAAACATATCTCATGCTGGTTGTCAAGGGGGCCACCAGGTGGCAGGAGGGGGGCAAGCCACCACCCCTGCCCCCATGCGAGTTACGCTACTGAATGGAGGCCATATACATTCATAAGGAACCGGTTCATATTTGATTTTTAAAAAGCCCAAAGGAGACTAATGGGGTCCATTGGGTAGACTGAGGAACCAGATTCCATTGCCTTCAATGGGCTCCACTGGAGAGACTGAGGAACCAGTTCCCTTTGACGTCAACAGTGTAATGTTTCATAATACGTTTTTTTTTTATCACGTAAATATATAAATACGTCGTTAAACCCGCCACCACGCGACACAGTCATTTAGGAAGGTTTGTCACGTTACAAAACATGCTAATTCGTAACTAGTGTAGTGTCGTAGATCTCTTCTTCCTTCTCCCCGAGACTTGCGTGAGTGCGGGTGACGTGTAGCGCACACACACTCAGTCGGAGACGAGGTATCGCAGGGGGCACCGTCCTTCACTCTTTATTATCTCTCGCGTTCAAGCCACCATCTCCGGCCCCCTCTCTCCCCCCCACGACCACGCCGCTGTACGACCCGACCCATACACGACCCTGTCCACGTTGCACCGACGGCGTCGACCGGGACTGCCAACTACTGTCCGGCCGCGCAATGATCGGGCAAAGGCGGCAGCGACGACGACAGCGACGACGAGACGACGGGAAAAGTCCACTCCCAGAACCGGAGCTCTCGCTCTCCGCTGCTTTTATTCTCCTCGGCACGGCCCGACTCCGCCCTAGCCGCGCCTCCTTTCTCGAACCCACTAAAGGGTTCCAGGGTCCTCCCGATGAGGTCTTCTGTGACCCTTGCCCCAGTTCCTCCACCCTGCCGGCACACACGCCGTGTATATTCTCGATGGCGTGTGGACTAACTGTCCACCGAAGTTGCCGCCACTGGACAGCAGTCGGCGTTGTGTCACTACACTAGTACAGCACACCGGTGTGTTGGAGGGCCAAGCCACAACATTTACAATCTGAGTGCGACGTTTCGCCAGAAATTACAACTAGCTTCATCAGGCGACAGCCAGATTTGTGGAGAAGTCCACGTGTTTCGTTCATTAAATAGAGGTGTAGATGTGATGACAACAATCTAACCCAAAAAACACCTGTATTATGGATTGATATTGGTCGCGAAAGCAGACGTGTTAAACTGAAATTATCTCGCTGTTCACCGATAGAAAACACTTCGTACTGAACTACTGCACACGGGATGAGCCTCTGGTCAAATCACCTAGAGTTTGGATGACCTCGTCAGTTCTCGGAAGCCAAGGAGGATGTGACTACGATGTGATCAGTAGAGGGCAGTACAGCGATTTGTGTCGTACTTACGGCCACCAAATTCTTGGGCGGCTCAACCCAGACACATGGCGGTGAGCTGGCAGACCCTCCCCCCATCCACCCCGCCTACTTTTACATAGCCCCGCCCACTAAATGAATAGCCCCGCCCACTAAATGGATAGCCCCGCCCACTAAATGGATAGCCCGCCCACTAAATGAATAGCCCCGCCCACTAAATGAATAGCCCCGCCCACTAAATGGATAAATCCGCCCACTAAATGAATAGCCCCGCCCACCAAATGAATAGCTCCGCCCACTAAATGAATAGTCCCGCCCACTAAATGAATAGCCCCGCCCACTAAATGGATAAATCCGCCCACTAAATGAATAGCCCCGCCCACCAAATGAATAGCTCCGCCCACTAAATGAATAGTCCCGCCCACTAAATGAATAGCCCCGCCCACTAAATGGATAGCCCCGCACACTAAATGGATAGCCCCGCACACTAAATGGATAGCCCCGCACACTAAATGGATAGCCCCGCCCACTAAATGAATAGCCCCGCCCACTAAATGAATAGCCCCACCCACTAAATGGATAGCCCTGCCCACTAAATGAATAGCCCCGCCCACTAAGTGGATAGCCCCGCCCACTAAATGGACAGCCCCGCCCACTACACGGATAACCATGCCCACTTTTCAGGTAGGCCCCGCCCACTGTTTAAGGTAGCTCCGCCCTCTACCCTCATCACGAGTCGAGAACGAGGTAAGAACATTTAAAATCGGCGACAAAATCCGGTGGACGATGTGCGGCAGTGACAAACCCCGGAACCACCGGGAAGTTTGGTCGCGTTAACTGCACTATACTCGCTGCCTTCAGTATGGTCAACCAGTACCTGGCACGACCCCGCAACGTCGTGGGGGAAGGCCCTCATCCAGCAGTGGACTGACATGTACACGTGACGACTCGTCGTGGTACAGGCGCAGCCCTGCAATTGCTTTCTCACGCCGTTACCGGCGGAACGACCGCCACTAGAGGGAGCTCCCGATGCCCGGTTGTTGGTGATTGTGGAAGGAACGGAGACGCGATGGGAAGGTGGGGGGGTTACACATCACTGCGCTATAAACCCGGCAGCCCACAGCCAACATCAGTGGGCAAGTGAGATATCACACCTGGATTTGCCTACAACCCCCGCCACCCCAAGCCTCCCCCACCCTTCACTTCACGCCCTCCACAAAACCCAAACTGATTCAGCGAATGTCAGAAGGCACCCCGTGACCGACACAGCACGGGATGGGTGGGGGGGGTCTTGTAACAGCGGTGGACTTACGAAGAAATGTACATTATTTTTTTCATATGTTGATAATTATATTTCTGAACGTCATGAATGTCGCTCCCGTTGTTGTGAGTGCCGTGTCGATATATCATCGTAGTCCTCCTGTAGGGCATCCTTCATAGGTGGAGGTGTGGGCAGGGTTGGGGGGGGGGGGGTGAGCCACGGTTCATGCTCTTCAATAAATGTTGAAAGCGTTTATTCTCTAAACTCTGTCCGTGGTGGGGCACCATAAGTCTCATCCAGAAGATCCCGAAGTTTTGTTGCTTTTCGAGACTTACCTTAGGAGATAATCGAGCACATTGATCAAAGGCTTGCCAAAAAAAAAACCCACAGCCAAATGCAGAATGAGTCATGAACAAATATGAACGCGCTATCAGTCGGATTCATAACCGCGAATTAAAATGCATCCCCGTACAAACAAACGCGCGGTGTCGTAACGCGGTACACAATCAATGCGTGTGCATGATTGTTCCTACACATTGTAGTGTGTCCATGCGTGTGCATGATTGTTCCTACACATTGTAGTGTGTCCATGCGTGTGCATGGTTGTTCCTAAACCTTGTAGTGTGTCCATGCGTGTGCATGGTTGTTCCTAAACCTTGTAGTGTGTCCATGCGTGTGCATGGTTGTTCCTAAACCTTGTCGTGTATCCATGCGTGTGCATGGTTGTTCCTACACATTTTCGTGTATACATGCGTGTGCATGGTTGTTCCAACATCTTGTCGTATTCGTTGCGGTGCTTGACACGGTGATGAAGACACTGACATTGACGATTGGTTGACCCTGGCCTGGCTGTGAACTTCGCACGTTTACAACCGCGAGCTATAGCCCAATGCTAACTCGATGCTGACAGATCTTTCGCAGCCGTTGTGGCGTTATGACGCTGTGTTATTTTTACTGGTGGACGTAGGCAACTTCAAAGCGTCGGCTGCAGTGCAATTGGCACAGCGTTTAATCATTTGCGCCTTGAGTTGAGAGCCAAGACCTTTTATTGCTGTACCCATGAGGCTGGCTAGAGGTTTTCATCTTAGGCGCGTCGGCCAACCCAGAGGTCTCCATCTTTGCAGACTCCTCTGTCGAGTAAAACGACAAAGTGAGCTCTTGCTCAGATGAGTATTGAGGCTGCAATCGTAATTTTCCGTTTCGCAACTCTTTGAGACTGTGGTGGAGATTCCACTATTCCCCATGGCTGGGACGAATCTCTCCATAGGACAGCCATTGTTGACTGACCCCCAAAAATTGGTACTCGTGTTATCGACCGCGAAGGGATGATGGGCTTTATGTATGTATGTTGAACTTATTTCGCACCGTAGGTGCTCATCGGAGGTGCGAGGGAAGGACAATAAACTAAACACAAAGAAGCATTTCTAAAGAAATGAGTTTTCAATCGATCTAGATGATTTAAAAGTGCAGAGCTCCAGTGGCTTCCTAATATCGGAAGGAAGAGCGTTCCAGACGGCCGCAGAAGCGCAACTGACATCGCGCGATGCAGTCACCGTCTTTGTTTGATGGCCAGCAGCCAAAAGCCGCTGCTCTGAGCTTGACCGGACAGAGCCGACCTCTAGCCCCAACCGGGATTTGAACTCGCTACCTTCAGATTGCAAGCCACTCGCTCTATCGCTCTATTGCTGAGCCACCAGACGCCTCTTTCGCACCGTTTATTTAGCGGTGGATCAATAAAGGACTCTACATTATTGTTTTTATCATCAACATCATGCAATGGACACAATTATGTTTAATTATAATTTGGGAACATTTACACATGTTCAGCATCTGCAGTCTCAATTATAATCAGCATAATAAAATCACTTGCATCTGCCAGGAAGAAACAAAACATGTCAATTGTTGCGTAATTGTGTGTGGTGCTGGCCACCCACCCCCTCGTGTGCCCTGCCGACCTTCGCAGATGCTACTCGCTAAACAGCACTCGCCTCAAAAAGTCTGTTAAGGCTATACGGGGGACCTTTGCATTGTCTTGCAGCGAGACAAATAAAGAGTTTTATCTATTTTAAATAAATCGCATCAGCTTGCCACGACACGCACTTGCGCCTGGCTCCTAAACCCCCCCCCCCGCCCACCGGATTCAATCGTCCGGTAATTCCCGACGCTTGTCCCAGGGATTTGTGGACATCGATCCGGCACTCAGCCCCTCCAAGCCCAATTAGGGCCAAGCAAACAAACAGCAGCAGCAGCCTCGACACCACCGCCACACAAATACTCGCCACCCCATCCACGACTTACACCAGCTCGAATCCTCTTCTTCGGATTTATGTGAAAGCCTTGCTTTACCTCCCCCCTCCTCCTCCTCCTGCCTTTCAGCGATGAGAGAGAGGAATTGCGCGGATTGGTTTGATTACGGGTGTAAGCGTCACTTGTTGGAGGGGTCTTCTTCTCGACAGCCCGCAGATATTACATGGCCCCCCTCCTCCTCCTCCTTCTCCACCCACCCCCACCATTTCGCCCCCCCCCCCCCAATTCCCTCCCCTATCCCCCCCCATCGCAGCCTGCAAACGAGACGCGTTGCGGATTTACAGAGCCAGGTTGATTGATCGATGGGCGTCCTCCATTGACGCGCCGCGAGTTCGCTGAGAGCAACTATCTCGGTTCGCGACAGAGACGCTTCGTGTTAGAGTAGCCCGAGAGTTGGCTCGCGAAGGACTCCGCTGCTACTGGGGGTGGTCGGAGGCAGTCGCCCTCCAAGCAACGACGGAGGGGCAGAGGTGCGACGCTCACAACAACGAGCGCCGGGCGGATAAAACGCAGCACGTTGGCACCGCAGGGCGCACAGGTGCATCTGCCAGTCATCTCAGTCGGTCAACCCACGGCACCTGGGTCAGTCCCGTGACCTCCTGCCAGCGGCAGTTCGACACTTCACGTGGCATTGAAGTGCACACAGCCTGGCACGATCACCGCCTCTTGGTGGCGAATGGCGGTGGTTGTTTTAATGTTTGGACACGTTGCGTCGTCATCGACGTCACCATCGTCAGCAGCGTCGGCAGTTGTTCATCCACCGCTGGATGAAGCCCTTGCCGCGCCGTCGACCATCGCGCAACCACCGCGATGACCACGATCCATCTCCCGCTGCGCGGTGGCCCTCCTCTTTCTCGAGTCCGTGCCCTCGCCTTTTCGGGTTGCAATTCTGTTGCGAGTCGCATCGATCATATGCGGTGTGTGTGTCCCCCACCTCCCCCTCCCAGCAACCTCCCCCAGGGGCCACTTGCCGTTGCAGTCACTATCATCACCGCGTCTCTGATTCGCACGTGTCCTCTGATCGATTTGTTCCTAGATATTTCACTTCCTCTGCGCTGATTCTTCTTCCTCTTGTCGTACGGTCGCTGGTGCGGATGGCAGAGCCAAGACTACAATTTCACATTCAGGTGGTCAAGCCCAGATAGCCACGTCAGGGGCAGCGGAGGGTATCATCATCGCTGTGACGTCTCCGTCGTATTCGTGGATCGGGGCATTGCATCGTCATACGTTCCATGGTGTGTTCTGGATGAAAACAGTCGCATACCGGAACCTCTGTATCACTCTGTCTCGATGCCCTCCCCATGCTGATTTGCGCCCGATCCACATCTCACCAGCTGGTAATGTGCGCTGATTGAACGTTTCATTGTTTTTTTTTTAACGCACATTTGGCACGCTACTTTTCAAATTGAAGCCGAAGGGCTTTTTTTTTCCTCCCTCCAAAAAGTACCCTGAACCTGCTCTCATCCCTCTGTAACAAACCAAGGTATACATCCAAACATTACGTGCTCTGTCGCGTTTTCCATATTGCGCATGAAAACTGACACGTAATGTCCAACCCTTACGAATAATGATGATACCACGTGATCTCTGTCGCCCGCTTCAAAGCAGCTGACACACCCTCGTGACTTCACGTGTACACGCGTGAGGCTGTTGATGCGTACGGGACGTGGACATCGTCTGTTATAAAAGCCGGCGTTCCGTTTGTCCGTTAACTAAATCATGAGAGAGCATTCCAGAAGTGGACCCCCCCCTCCCCACAGATGCGGGGGAAAAAAGTTGACCGCACAGGTTTTCAAAAATTTTCGACCTCCCCAAAACAAATTCACTCCACCCCCATATTTTGTTTGATTTCGTTGGCCATATATGCCTACACACCCTACATACAATAGTCAGTAGTATCGGCACACATGGGGGGGGGAGGAGAGGACATCAGTGGGGGTGACGGACGAGACGCGAAGGCCCTAGAAGCCCCCCGCAGGAGCTGGGCTATGGGGGGGCCAGAGGCCATCGACATTCGAGTTAAAAAAAAGAGGCGACTATCCTCACCAGTCCGGCAATGTCCTCAATCCTCCTGTCAAGCGAGCCTTGCGGCACTTCACGGCGTGGTCTCAAATGTACACCTAGCCTGGCACAAGCGCCGTGTTTAAGTGTAATTTGCAAGAATGCGTTAAACAACTAAAACATTAATAATTATTTACACACCTGTAAATAATTTTTTTTATGTTCACAATTCCACATACTGTATACATTTGTACAATAACAATTATATTTTATTTTAGGGGGGGGGGGGTTATTTAAAAAAAATATATCGCCACTTGGGAGCGACAAGAACAGCGGTGCCTGCGTGCGTCGTGTGTGTGTCTCACCGGGCCTCCCCTAGGTCGACTCAGCCTCAACTGAGTACCTGGTGTGCTGTGTGAACATCGCCACTGGGGAGACAAAGTCGGCCGGGCGTGGTGCTGGCCACTCGCCCACAAATGTGCCGTGCCGGCCTTCACAGGTGCTCGAAAACAGCACTTGCCCCAACGGTCTGTTAGAGGCTATACGGGGGATATTTGTCTTTGTATGCGGGATGCGGTGGCGTAATGGGTGGCGCACTGCGCTACGAGCCCGGAGACGCGAGTTCGATTCCAGCTCACGACCAATAACAGTGGCGAATATTTTCTTGACTCGGTACCGGGTCTCCCCTAGGTCCACTCAGCCTTAATTGAGTGTCTGCTACGGTGTATAACACCTCAGCACTGGGGGAGCGACAAAGGCGGTTTGCGCGTGCGTGGCGCTACCTAGCCAGACCAACCCCTCGCTGGGCCGTCCCTAGCCTTAGTCGGCGACTCGGCGCTCGCTCACAGCACTTGACCCCAAGGCTACACAGGAGCCTAGCGGTAGTGAAGCGGTTCGTGACCTGCGCTACGAAGCCGACAACTGCGAGTTCGATTGCCGAACTCGGTGACGATTTTCTGAACCGGTCCCCTTGGCCTGCTCTAGGTCGACTCAGCCTCAAATGAGAACCCGGTGCAGTGTGTACTCAACATCGGCCGGGATTGATGCTGGCCACCCCACCTCCTCGCTTGGGCCGTGCCGCGTCTTCACAGGTGCTGCTTGCTAACAGCACTTGCCCCCCAAAATGTCCGTGGAGACTCCAACCGGGGCATCTTTGTCTTTGTGTAGCGCGAGACCACATTGCAGGTTTATATAACGAAGCAATCATACGAGGCAATTTAGATGACGCCACGGAAGTCAAACACCCACCCACGTGGCAGACCGCTTTGAAAAGGGCTCCCAATTAAAGCCGGGCCAATTACGACGGAGCTCCTCTGATATGTGTTTATTGTTTTATGCAAAGGAAAGAAAGAAGAAAAATGTGTTGCCACGGGGCTCAAACTGCTCCGAGTCACGACTGTCTTATGTAATAGGCGAGGACCTGGGAGCAATTAGGGTCATTTGCTCCTTTTGCCATAGAGACGCACGTTTTTTGTATGCCCACGTGCACGTTTCAGTCTTTAATAGGTGCTCGCTAACCAGCGCTTGTTTGCGGACACAGTCTGGATTACAGTCACCAGACACCACTCACCTGGAAGTGGTGTCTGGTGACACTTACCAGACACTCACCAACTAACCAGACACTCACCAGACACTCACCACGCTAACCAGATACTCACCAAGCAATCTCGTATCTCCCAACTCCCATCAAACAGCACTCACCCGAAGCTCACCACTCAGCAGTAGGTGCTCACAACTCACACTCATCACTCACCAATCATCCCACAAATCATTCGCTACTCACCACTCACCGGACACACACCATTCACACACGACACACACACACACACTTATGCACCACATGCAACTTCACGGGACACTCACTCACCACTCACCACCTTCTGGCGTCACCACGCGCAGTGTCACGCTACGTCCAGTAGGGGGCGTACAGCTCATTGCATTTATAGACAGAAAAAAATTAACCCGTATAAACAAAGTTTTTCACTATAAATCCTTTATATGCGTCGCGGCTAGAGTCCTCTCGTCCTCTGGCTTGAGATGGCTGCCACCTATGGGTCAGATGATTGCCTGCCACCATTAAACAATTGGTAATTAAATAAAAAAATAATTTTTCCTAAAAAGTGTAGTTATGGAATTTTTTTTTCACGAAAATAAATTGTCACGCACAACGAGTCTGTGTGCAAAATGTCAGCTCGATTGGGTCACGGAAAGTGGGTTGAAAAACGACCGAAAGATTTGCACGGTCGTAAGCGCGCAAGCAAGCAAGCAAACAAGTGAACTTAATATAAAGGATTTAAATACACTTTTTTATTTTGCCAGGTAAGGCCCACTGAGCTTTATAACTCAGAAGCGGCGATGGCCGCAAATTAAATCTCAACGAGAAGTGGCTTATCGATTGAAAATGTACAGCAGCCAAATAATATAATCATTCTAAATATGTTAATGACTATATATCAATCAATACTGCAATACATTTAAGAGCTTGTCTCTTGGATTTTTCCTCACTTGATACAGTAAATTTGGCTGTGACGGTCCCACCTGAAGACGGAGACTTGTTTTGCCTCCGAAACGTCGTGATTTAACTGATTTATTTTCATTTATTATTATGATTTTTTATTTTTTATTTTTTTACCTACGTGACTTTACCGAAAAAACCGAAGAGTATGAATCCTTGCAGTCACGAAAGCTTCAAATCTAGAATTTACTGCAATACTACATAGGTCACATTTAATTCCAAAATGTCCTTGGATTTTTGTAGACAATTTACCCCTTCACTGGGGACTAGGCCGGCTCACGTCATTCAACGTAATCAAGGAAATGCTGATGTCAGGTGTGGCTCAGGTGAGTGTTGAGTGTGGGTGAGCGGCCATGTAGCGGTTAGCCCGCACACGGCCAACACCGGTGCCAATTACTTAAACGGGTCCTGGGCTTCCCCTAGATCGACTCAGCCTAAAATGAGTACCTGATGCGGTGTGTAAGCATCACCACGCGGGAGACAAAGACGGCCGGTCGTCGTGCTGGCCACACCACCCCCTCGCGTGGCGGCCTTCATAGGTGCTCGCTAGCAGCACTTGCCCCGAGAGTATGTTAAGGCTATACGGGTGATCTTTGTCTTTGGTGAGTGAGTCAGTTGAGTGGCAGGTGAGTGTCAGGCGGGTATCTGGTGAGTGGTGCGAGATGGTTGAGCAGCAAGGGTCGTCTGGAGAGTGTAACAGGTGAGCGACAGGTGAGCTTGAAGTGGGATAAACACCTGGAGCGTTTACTATTTGTTCACACAACCACATTCATGTATTGTACAAATACCGCCCTCTCTTCTAGATTTGAAGTTTTCGTGACTGCAAGGATTCATACTTTTTGGGGTTTTTTTCGGTGAAGTCACGTAGGTAAAAAATAAAATAATTGAAAACAATAAATGAAAAAATGAAAAAAACAACTAAATTAAATCACATTTAGTTGTTTTTCCATTTATTTAATTTTTTACCTACGTGACTTTACCGAAAAAAACAAAGAGTACGGCCCTCTCTGTCAACCCACTGCTGGATGATGGCCTCGGCACACCGTGGGAGTCATGGTCGGGGGGCGGTGGTTTAACCCTACTTCACCACGCTGGTCAATGGCAGGTTGTTAGCGTACACGTACATAATGCGGTCCAACGATGGGGTTTGCTGCACGGCTATTTGCCACTCATCTCGTGGCTCCGCAGCCCATAGCACCCGGTACGCATAGCGGTGGCCCATTCGAGCACCGATGCAGGCTTAAACCTGCTGAGCTTGCGAGCTCTGTCGATATGGCGCGTGTTGCGTTGCGTGTAGTTTGGTCGAAGGCAGCTGACATCGTCCACAGCGATGACGGATGCACCCGCGGTCATTGTTAGTCGTGACCCATAGCTCCGTTAACCACCGCTGTTATACTCCTACCACCACATTCACGGAGTTTACGTTCGCGACGAACGCAAGCACATTGTATCGTCGTATGACCGCATTGTGATATAACGAAAGCAACTCTGCATTGTTACAGCACTTAAGAGTGTTGTCGCAGTACAGTAACAGAGTACTCACTGCTTACTATGCAGACGGCGGCACGGGAGTCGTACGCCGTGGGACATACTCAGAGCGCTGTGAATGACACCAAGCGAGCGCGCACGAAAATACATCATAATTTGTAGAAATGTTTTATTTCATTATGTTATCAACCATTACTTATACATTTTTAAATTATCATGAATCATAATTTGTATGTATTTATTGTTATCTAACACGCATTATTTATTATTGTTTATTTATTATTTATCAATATCTATCCACGATTAATTTATTCGTTATTTACGATTATTTATCAGACTATATTATCCATTAATATTTATTATCATAAATTATGTACTACTATGCATTAGCGTACATTCTTTATTATTTATCAATTGATTGTCATTTATTATTTGAACAATAATTATTATTAAATTTGTATTGTTATTTTTTCTTCTGCGGCTGCAAGAGAAGAGCTGTGAAGGGGGAGCGAGCGGTGGCGCTGTGGTTGCCGCGTTCTAGCTCTGTACCAAGTTCCCTTTCTCGGCCACGGCAAAACAATCGGTCAGCGTTTGGCGCGTCGAGGTGATATCTCCACCGACTTGTTGGGGAACACATTCCCTGCTCCCCCAAACCCGCACTGGACCAACGTGGTTGAAGTATGGTCAAGCAGAACCACCACCACCACGGCGACGCGGAATGGGGAGGTTATCGTCATCTAGCAGTGGATTGGCAAAGGGCTGAACATTATATTATTATCATCATCATCATCACAGAGGTATTTGTATGCACGTGTACACTCAGTTGTGTAAAGTTTCAGGAATAAAGTCAACATAGTACATGGATGACGACTTGTTATTATATCTCGTAAAGTTACTTTCCAAACTAACATTAATTAGCGATCATATAGTGTTCAGTCCTTGATCAATCCACTACCGGATGAAGGCCACCCCCGCTGTTTCGGTCATGGGGATCGATCGACCATACTTCACCACGCTGGTCAGTACGGTTTAAGTGAGAGGGTGGAGATAGTGGGGGGGGGGGGGGGGTGCAGAACTGGTTCAGACACCACTCGCCACTGACGTTAGTTGTGGTCGTGAATCTAAAGTCAGAATCGTTCTGTCCGGAGTGCAGTGCGCTAACCGACAGCGCCACCGCTCCACCCCCACGTGCGTGCGTTGTGGGTGCCAGCGCTGTGGTCAGTGCATCGCGGCCGTGAACCAAGAGGCACGAGTTCGATTCCCGGCAACGGCTAACGTCGACAGCAGGCGTCGCCAGGACTTGTTCTTGGCACTCACCTAGATCGACTGGGCCTTCAATTATTATCTGGCGCGCTATGTGAATGTCTAGATTTGAAGCTTTCGTGACTGCAAGAATCCATACTCTTAGTTTTTTCGGTAAAGTCACGTAGGTAAAAAAAAATAAAAAAAAATAATAAAAATAAAATAAATATTTTTATTATTATTTTATTTTATTAATTTAAATTTCATTTTTTACCTACGTGATAAAATAATACATTTTATTATTATTTAATTTTTATTAATTTTAATTTCATTTTTTTACCTACGTGACTTTACCGAAAAAACTAAGAGTATGTGAATGTCAACACAGGGTGGGGAGACAAAGGCGTTCGGGGGGGAGAAGTATTGACCACACCACCCACGCAGTCGTGCGCCATATCTACCTTAATAGGTGCTCGCTAACAATGAGTGCTTTGGCGTATATCACAATCTGTTGCAAGGCACAAACGAATGCGGGCAGATCTCCACGAATTCCGCACACATTCAGGTCATTAACACGAATCATAATGTGTCGTGTATTCATAGATCCACCTCTGGATGAAGGCAACCCCATGCCCCGCCGTCCTTGTGGGTTGTTCCATGACCATACTTCACCACGCTGGTTCAGTAGAAGTGGACTCGCGTCTACGCGTTATATGACTTCCCATCTTCCACTCACCACAGTGCAAAGCTATAACTGCAATGCAACATATATTTACTCTAAGCGCTATACACGTGTCGGTATATGTGCTTGTAGTGGTTTATACAAGCGATACGTGTGTACAGGCTGATATGAGTTTAGAGATTATTTACTCAGAAAAAAGGAACCTTGCAGTTGTTTATGAAATTACAATGTTGCGTAATAAGTCTTTTATTTCCGGACTAATTGTAGTTTTTCATCATGCAACATTCAATTTGAGCCGTGATCTATCCACCGCTGGATGAAGCTCGCTCTTCCGAATCCGTCACCATCCATCGACATCGCAGCGGCGATTCGTCCTGCACGTGAGATCGGACTCCGTGATTGATGTTGGTGATCAAAGAAATGAAATTCGCCCATAAAACGTTACACTGCACAACGTTCATGTTTTGTAAACTACAGGAACTTTGTACCCGTGTCAACAAAGACAAAGATCCCCCGTGTAGCCTGTAACAGACTGTTGGGACAAGTGCTGTTAGCGAGCACCTATGAAGGCTGGCACGGCACACGAGCGGGTGGGTGGCCAACACCACGCCCGGCTGCCTTCGTCTCCCCAGTGGCAATGTTTACACACTGCACTAGGTACTCATTTTAGACTGAGTCGACCTAGGGGAGGCCCAGGACCGGTTCAGATAATCGCCACTCGCGTTGGCCGTGAGCGGGAATTGAAGGTTCATAGCGCAGCGTGCTAATCCTCTACTACACTACCACTCCCTATGCGTGTCGACACCATGACCACCACCACCACCCATCACAATCAACACGAAAAGAGGAGTAGAGTATAAAGGTGTAATGAATGGGGAAAAAATAGCAACGAGTTGAATGAGAAATAAGAGGAAAATCACGGAAACGGAATGGAGAAACGGAATCAAAGAAGTCAAGGAAATTGAGTATCGATACTCTCCTACTTACGAACATTCGACTTACCAATTTTCAGAGATACGAACAAACCTGTCCTTATGTCCACCGCACAATTGATGGCGGTGGTGCCATCTACATCTTCAGAACACGAAGGACCGGTGGCATCTACAATATATTATGCAACTTTTACAGCCGTTCCCCGTGTTTGGTATACACACCGTACATGTTTGGAATCGACAGGAGTGAAGTTGGACTTACAGTGCAACAAATATTTAAAATCAATTTATAACATTCTTGACATGCGTTTTTCTGGATTTTGTTGTCGTTATTCTGTCTCTCACTGTTCAAACAAACCTACCATTAAAATTATAGACTGATCATTTCTTTGTCAGTGGGCAAACGTACAAAATCAGCAGGGGATCAAATACTTTTTTCCCTCACTGTACGAACAAATCGACTTACGAACAGACCTCTGGAACCTAACTCGTTCGTAAGTAGAGGAGTGCCTGTATCGGGCGATGGAGGCGACACGAGGACATCGACGCTGCTGCTGATGCTGCTGCTGCTGCACGGAGCAACTGCAGCGTCTGTTTTCACGGGGGGCGGGGAGAAGGGTGAGATCCAGAGTGGGTAGTGGCTGTAGTAGAAGTCACGTGATGCACGGGAGGCTTGAGCTTATTTAGATACAGGAATATATTATGTCACGCTGTTCGTGTTTGGGTGGTGAGGCCCTCGTCCAGTAGCGGATTAGGCACGTGCATCTGTCTACTAAATCCATTCCACCCATTGCGCCCTCACCCCGAACTCACCTGTTTGCGCGCGTGAAGTGCGCACGCGTGTACGAGCACGCGTGCGCTCGATGTGACTAGCGAGGAGCGTTCGCGCAGCGGCGAGCGCACTGCGCTGCGAACCCGGCGACCCAACGACGGTGGCGAATATTTGTACCCGGTCCCTGAGCATTCCCTAGGTCGACCCCAGCCTTCAACGAGCGTCTGGTGCGGTGTGCAAAAAGAAACATCGGCACTGGGGAGACAAAGGCGGCCGGGCGTGGTGTAGCCCACCAGATCTGTCGTGCGCCGTGCCTGCCTTAACAAGTGCTCGCTCACAGCACTTGCCCAACAGTCTGCTATAGGTTATACGGGTGTGTGTGGGTTGCTTTGTCTTTGGCTTGCATGCGCTGAGGAATCACTGCATGCATCAACGCGCGTAGCTCGAGGCTCGTAACTTTGTCGAGGGGCACCGCTTGCTTTCTATCGGCTTTCACATCGCACTCTTCCAAAACTCGAGTCGCGTCTTAGATTCCACACTCGTCAAACCCCCCCCCTTCCTCCAAAATGCAAAACTTGTACCGCGCCAATTTTGAAGATTAAAAGTTTTAAAAAATTAAGATCCGCCTCCGCAACCCCCCCCCCCCCCATTCCCACCTCCCCCCAGAGTTTGCATTGTCCAAAATAATATTGGCTTCACAGTAGTTGAACATTCCCAATGCTAAGTTGCCCAACCACTGGTTAGAAAGCAAAACGATAAGGTAAAAGTTGTCTTGTGTCCCAAACTTTTTTTTTACGGCGGAGTCGAAATCGAGAATGTTGTCTCTTAAATGTTGAAATGTGATGTTATATTTGGATTCATTATCAACACAAATCCCCACACACTTTTAAAGGCACACGTTCAAGAAAGTTAGACGTTTCTTACCATCCTCGTTTTTATGGGATCGATGTACCAAATATCAGTTTATCTCGCCCTTCTAGAATACCATTAAGAATTGACATCAGCAGTTCACGTGAGATGTCTTCAAGACTTTGTGTGTGCGTTTACGGAAGAATTGGACATCTGTGCATAAAAAGAGCTTCATAGCTCATCGGATTCCTCCGGTATAAATAAATATTTTGCTTCTCAGTTGTCATTTTTCTGCCCAATGTGCTGTGAAGTAGGGCCATTGCCCGAAACGTCGCTTCATACACGCGCTTTAGCTTTGAGGCCACGCACGGTTGTATTGACGAATGTGTTGCGTTAACCTGTAAGAGTTTATGTGCGTGTGCGTTTAAACCGTCGCGTGCGTTAAATCATTCACTCGGCGCTAACTTATATATTCTGTGTCACCCACGTACACATATAAGCATATACCGTGTACACATATGCCGTGGAAAAAAAAACACAGCTTTCGTTCTGACACCCGATACACAATGGCGCAAGTGTTGTTAGCGAGTACCTATTGCAATGTTATTTAGGTATACAGTATATTGAAAACTGCATAGGAGTTTGCACAAAAACAAATACCCCCCACCCGCCCGTATAGCTATTAATAGACTCTAGGGGCAAGTGCTGTTAGCGAGCACCTACCCAGGCCGGGGTGGTTTGTCCGGCACCACGCCCGACCGCCTTTGTCTCCCCAGTGGCGATGTTTTACACACCACACCAGGTACTAATTTGAGGCTGAGTCGACATAGGGGAGGCCAAGGAGCGGTTCAGATAATCGCCCTCTGATGTTGAGCAGTGAGCGGGAATCGACCTGGGGTCGCCGAGTTCGTCAGACTATAGCAAAGACAACTATCCCCCATATAGCCCGAACAGACTGTTGGGGCAAGTGCTGTTATCCAGCACCTTTTAAGGGTAGCGCGACACACGAAAGGGGTCTTCGGTGGTGAACGCCACGCACGCTCGGGCGAATTTATACCCCCACCTGGGATGCCGACACACTACACTGCACCAGGCGCTCATTTTAAGGCTGAGTCAACCTAGGGGGGGATTCAGACTCGGTTCAGAGACCACTTCCCACTGCCGTGCGCATCGACAAACACGAACGCTCACCATGCGAGCTGTTGTGCCAAGTGTTGCTAGCGAGCACCTATTAAGGCCACAAAGACAAAGATCCCCCGTATAGCCTTGACAGACTGTTGGGGCAAGTGCTGTTAGCGAGCGGAACGGCACACGGCGGAGTGGGTGGCCAGCATCGCGCACTCACGGACGTGCGTAGCATTCACATTGTTAATTGATGACGATCATTTAACCAATTCAATGAATATCTTCTAGTTATGCAGATGTTATTTAAATAAAACATAAATTCAAGGTAGGATAAGCGCTTTGTGCCATGAGAAAGACGAAAAAAAGATGATATGTTTCGGTCAGCTGCCTTTCATCGCAATTAAAACATACACACAGATTATTCCCTCGTTATTCGCGAGGTATACGTTCCAGAAATGCTCGTGAACAGCAAATTTTGCGGATCACGAATTACCTAAATCCACAACTAAGCTACTAAATGCATGAACATTATCTTAATATCTCTCGTAACTTCATCTCATCACTTTATCTCATCACTTTATCTCAGCACTTTATCTCACCACTTCATCTCATCACTTTATCTCATAACTTTATCTCATCACTTTATCTCACCACTTTCTTTCTCTCTCGATGCAGTCGTGTCGAGTTGCAGATGCGAATCGCGGATAGCCAACACCGCGGATAGCAAGTTTCGCGAATAACGAGGGAATGCTGTGGACAATGTTGTTAAGTTCGCTAATGAGGTTGCTTAATGCTCATGGTGCCTGGTGGTCGAGATGATCGACGGAGTGGCGGCCGAAGGAGGGAAAGCGCACCCCGAGAGGGCGACCTTTGCGGAGATGGAGTGGCGAAATCATCTCGCGTGTCGGAGCCGGCCGGATGGAATTGTTGGCTCGCGATACTGTGAGCGACGGTGACAGCTTGAGGAGGCCTTCAACCAGCAGTGGATAGATTATGGTCGATGATGATGATGATCGTCATCTGTGTGGAGCCAAACTGTGATACTGTCAATGGAATTGGCCAAACATCCCCAATGTGGCAGGACCACCGTTAAACTAAGGGTTTTGAGGTTGAGTGATGTTTTAGTGGGTTAATTTAATAGAGAATTGTTACAATTATCGTTGTTATTATTATATTTATTTAGGAGAACCGTGACATATTTGGTTAATGTCATGATGATGATCATCATCATGCTGATCATCATGATGATGATCATGATGATCATTATGATGATGATCATCATCATCATAATGATAAGCATGATGATCATCATCATCATAATGATGATGGCGCAGTGGGAAGTGAGAAGGCCGTGAGCTCGATACTCAATCGAGGTTGGGGAGAGGGGGGCGGGGGGGTTAACTCAGTCCATCATCCACCCAAGCGCCGATCGAATAGGCACAACTTTGCGGGCAGTCACACAGTGGCCGTGCAACCGATACATCGTTCCTCGCCATGGGAATGTGGAATTTACACTCCGCACAGCGCTCGTTAGAACATAAACATAGGTGTTAGTTGTTTCGTGAAAATATTAAATTCTATTTTTTTTCTTCCCCGAAAACTGAATGAGCAATCTTCAGATTAAGTAGTGTGTGCAATTGAAGATGTAAAAATGTAATAGATTTAAAAAGATATTGTCAACAACAAGGTACACATTTTCTTGCTGTGGATTTCACATCTGATGGTGATTGCTTGTGTTGCAGTCGAAACGTCGTGATAATTTTTATTTTTTTATTGTTTAATATTTATATTATTTTATTATCTCCCTTCTACGTGACTTTACCGAAAGAACCAAGAATATAACAAGGTACACGTGTCTTTATATTACAGACGACTTGTTACTGTGTATTTAGAAATGCATTGTAGACCTGGCAGACCAATGTGTCGACCATGAACCATACACTGAAAACGGTGACCTAATAATAATAACAACAACCAAAACGGTAATTGTAACAATATTCTATGTATCCAATAAAATATCACTGCACCTCAACAACTCGCCGTTTAAGGAGGCTCCTGCCACATTGGGGATGTTAGGCGAATTCCATTCATGAGGGTTTAGCTCCGCACGGATGGATCGAATAATCCGTTGCCGTGACCGCTTACTCTCGGCCACCTCGTATTCCAAGTGTGCAAATGTTCCGCACGGCATGTCCGTCCAGCCTCACAGTGTAAGCGTAACAGAAGCTCCGGCCAGGTGTGAATGGAGAGGAAGGTAAGACCTTTTTCTATGATTATCATTCACGGTTACATTTTTGTGTGCTTTCACGACTCGTGACGAGCACCACAATGAGCGGAGCTACACAACTCTCGTTCTTCGTTCCAGGGAAGCGCCTCGACCGCCCGCGACGCTCCCCTTTAATATCCGCCCTCCGTCCTTAATTCCCAACCACCCGTCGTCTTTCGCTCCACTACCCTCTCGTTAATGATCCCTTCACCGCCTGTTCTATTCCTAATTTCGCTCAGCACGCCGTGTGTCCTCTCTCTATTTTAATACATCATCAGCAGCTCCGCGCAACGTTTCTTCTCCGTTCAGTCCCCTGCCACAAGTACTAACTGACCAGGCTGACACCCGCTTAGCTTCTGAGGTCGGAAGCATTCGAAGCGATTTGTTCGAAGGTTCCCAAAGCGCCAACGCAGATCACGCGTAACGCATCCAGCCGGTCACGTGCAACCTCCGTCAACTTCACACGAAGTGAAGTTACGTGCAAGAAACAGACATTACCCTGCCTGGCAATAAAACAGGAGGTGTCTATGATGTTGCAAGGCATCAAGACCGCACGAGCCACACCGACTCGTGGCAAAACGTGCATGCGAACGAACGTGCTCCGCTAATATATCCATTGTCTTTGAAATTGTTTGGCCTACAACAGTCTGAAAGACAATGCATATACAATTATCAGAGCATGTTTGTTTGCATGTTTGATCACACGTTCGTGTGGTGAAAGCAGACGGGGGTTGTCTTGCAAAAGGTTGTTTGTACATCTTTATACCAGTTTTATTTCGAGAAAGGGTAAAACCTATGCGTATACTTTTGTCATCATTTTGACACTGGCAAAAAAAGGTCCCGTAGATAAAGTTACCTATTCGAATATAATAATACTACTTAATTATATACTATTATTATTATTATTAAACGTGTAACATTGTATCAAATATACGAGACGCTGGGTGGAGCGGTGGCAGCAGTTGTCAGCGCGATGCGTTATAGCAACACGGCTGCCGCGACCGGGAATCGAACTCAGGTATCGGTGTTCTGTGCGCAGTGGTTAGCGCCCTGCGCCACCGCTCCCCAAGGGAGGGGTGCACGCTCGAGAGGGGTCGTCCCATCGTAGGAGATGGAGCGGTGAAATCGGCTCCCGATACCGTTGAGTGACGGACACGCCTACTGGAGGAGTGGCTCCGTCCAGCAGTGGATAGAGCATGGCTGATGTGGATCCCTCTTGCGGCGAGCACCTATTCACTGCGGCACTGCAAGCGGTGGAAATGTTATAGCCACAACACCCGCTGTGCGTCTGTGGAGTTCCGAGACAAAGATCCCCCGTGTAGCCTTAACGGACAGTTGGGGCAAGTGCTGTGAGCGAGCACCTATGAAGGCCGGCACGGTGCACGAGGAGGTGGGTGGACAACACCACTCCCGAGCGCCTTTGTCTCCCCAGTAGCGATGTTTTTACTCACTGCACCGGGTACTCATTTGAGGCTGAGCCGACCCAAGGACCGCTTCAGTCAATCGCCACTGGTGTTAGCCGTGAGCGGGAATCGAACTTGGGACGCCGGGTTCGTAGCGCAGCACGCAAACCACTGCACTCCAACTCCCTCTGTGAAGTCCACACACACATATATGCACCGCTCCAAGGACGTAGTTTAAGGCCGAGTGGACCTACGGGAGATCCAAAACAGACTCAGGAACCACTCGCCACTGATTGTTAACCATGGCCAGGGGTACGAGCTCAGATCGCCGGCTTGCAACGCAGCGTGCTAATCACTGCGCCACCGCTCCCCCGTAGACATATCAGCGACACAGATTCCCAAACACTTCAGCCGGACGGACTGCGCGCTGGGCGTTGCCAGCGATCACAATGTGGTGGTCTGGCCACCACCAAAGACACACTTCTACAAACATGACAAACTACGTACTCCACACGACGAGGGTACACGCATGTAAGCACACTCCAACTACACAGAGACACAATCCCCACGCAACGCCTCAACAGACTTGTGGGGCTATTGCTGTTAGCGAGCACCATGTCAAGGCCGGCACGGCACACGAGGGGGTGGGTGGCCAGTACCACGCCCGCTCTGCCTTTATATCCCCAGTGGCGATGTTTACACACCGTACCAGGTACTCGTTTGAGGCTGAGTCGACCTAGGGGAGGCCCTGTACCGGTTCAGATAATCGCCACTGGCGGTGGCCGTGAGCGGGAATTGAACTCGGGTCGCCGGGTTCGTAGCTCCGCGCGATAAGCGCCGTGCCACCGCTCCCCACCACGCACTCAGTCACTCACTCATACATCTATTATACAAAGACGCAAATACCCTCCGTGAAGCCCTACAGGACTGTTCAACAAGTGATGTTAGCGAGCACCTATTAAGGTGTGCACAGCACCACGCACGCCCGGCCGCATTTGTATCTCCCGCGAACACACACGCACACATCGTACACGCGCCAGAACTTCCTATCTCTATCGAGTCGGTAGCGGACTTGCTCGAGCCACTGCTGGATGAAGGCCTCCCCCGTTCACGATCCTACGGTGCGATGACTCCACCCGCGCGTCACCTCGCCGCCCCAATCTCTTTCCGTTCAACTTAACACGTGGTCGGTCAGCTGTCATATCGACACGCACTGACCGGTGTGGTGAAGTATGGTCAACACCCCCTCCCCACCCCCAGGATCGACGCACTTCCCTACGTGACATGCGAGTCTATTGCGCACAGCGTGACCCACTCACTCGCACAATGCACCTCGACTCACTCTCCCACTCGCCACTCACTCACTCAAAGATCCCCCGTGTTGCCTTAACAGACCGTAGGGGCAAGTGCTGTTAGCGAGCATCTATGAAGGCCGGAATGGTACTCGAGGGGGTGGGTGGCCAGCACCACGCCCGACCGCCACTCACTCACACACTCACTCACTCACACTCGCTCACTCACACACACTCACTCACACTCACTCACTCACACTCGCTCACTCACACACACACTCACTGACACACTCACTCACACACTCGCACACACACTCACATAATCACTCACACACACACCCTCCCACTCGCCACTCACACACTCACACTCACTCACTCACACTCGCTCACACACTCACACACACTCACTCACACACACACTCACTCACACACTCACTCACGCACACACTCACTCACACACTCACTCACTCACACACTCTCCCACTCGCCACTCACTCACTCACACACTCACTCACTCACACACTCACTCACACACTCACTCACTCACACACTCACTCACACACTCACACACACACTCACACACTCACTCACTCACTCACACACTCACTCACACACTCACTCACTCACAAACTCACTCACACACTCTCCCACTCGCCACTCACTCACACACACAATCATACACTCACTCACACACTCAAACACTCACTCACACACTCACTCACTCACTCACACACTCACTCACACACTCACACACACACTCCCTCACACACTCACTCACTCACACACTCACTCACACACTCACTCACTCGCCACTCACTCACAAACTCACTCACACTCTCCCACTCGCCACTCACTCACACATTCACTCACTCACTTACACACACACTCACACACTCATTCACTCACTCACACACTCACTCACTCACTCACCCGTCAACCCACTGACTCGCCCCTGATGTCACGGCAATCCACACGTGCTAGACAAACAAAGATAAAGATCCCCCGTATCGCCTGGACACACTGTTGGGGTAAGTGATACCAGCGAGCACCTATGAAGGCCGACACGGCAGACGAGGGGGTGGGTGGTCAGCACCACGCCCGGCCGCCTTTGTCTCTTCGGAGTGGCGATGTTTACAGGATCAAATAATCGTCACTCGTGTTGGCCGTGAGCGGGAATCGATCTGTGGTCGCCAGGTTCATCGCGCTAACCGCGACACCACTCCTGGTGCTATACAACACTGCACTCACCCACCCACTCACCCACCCACTCACCCACCCACTCAACCACTCACTCACACACTCACTCACTCACTCACCCACCCACCCACTCACCCACCCACCCACCCACTCACCCACCCACCCACTCACCCACCCACCCACCCACTCACTCACTCACCCACCCACTCAACCACTCACTCACACACTCACTCACTCACCCACCCATCCACTCACTCACTCACCCACTCACCCACCCACCCACCCACTCACACACTCACTCACCCACCCACCCACCCACTCACCCACCCACTCACCCACCCACCCACCCACCCACCCACTCACCCACCCACCCACCCACTCACCCACTCACCCACCCACCCACTCACACATTCACCCACCCACTCTCACCCCACACAACCAACCAATCACATATCCCATTCATTCACAGTATACGCGACCTGCACTCACTAACTCACTCAACCACAAACCTACCCATAAACTCACCCGTACCGGCGGTCCGCACAATAGACACCACTGCACTCATCCACCCACTCACCCACCCACCCACTCACTCACCCATTCATCCACTCACCCACCCACCCACTCACCCACCCACCCACTCACCCACCCACTCACCCACCCACCCACTCACCCACCCACTCACCCACTCACCCGTCCATCCACAGACTCACCCACCCACCCACTCACCCACCCACTCACCCACTCACCCACCCACTCACCCACCCACTCACCCACCCACTCACCCACTCACCCGTCCATCCACAGACTCACCCGTCCCGCCGATCCGCCAGTCCCAATGCAGGGGAGGTCGATTCGATGGGTATACGGAGCGAGCGTAGACGGCAGGGAGGGAGCGAGTCGAGGGGTGGGAGGGTGGGTGGAGTGATGTGTGGATGTGTGCGTGGGTGGGTGCAGGAGAGTGTAACGTGGGTGGGTGGATGCGTGTGTGTAGCTGTGATTTGTGGATTGCTGTGGTGAGTGGGTGGGTGGTTGGGTGACTGTCTGCGGGGTTTGGATGACTGGCTGCAGTGGTGTAGAGCGTTCGTGGATTTCTCTGACGGGTGAGTTTGTGGGTGGGTGAGTCAGTGAGTGCAGCAGTAAGCGCGCTGCACTACGATGAGTATCCGGTGCAGTGTGTAAACATCGCCACTGGGGAGACAAAGGCGGCCGGGCGTGGTGTTGGTCACCCACCCCCTCGTGTGTTGTGCCGACCTTCATAGGTGGTCGCTAACAGCACTTGCCCCAACCGCATGCTAAGGCTATACGGTGGATTTTTGTCTTGCAGTGGTGTACAATGTGAATGGGCAGTAGTGGTCGTGGTTGAGTGTTTGGGTGAGTGAGTGGGTGAGTGAGTGGGTGAGTGGGTAAGAGAGTGGGTGGGTGAGTGAGTGGGTGAATGAGTGAGTGGGTGAGTGGGTGGGTGATTGGGTGAGTGAGTGGGTGTGTGAGTGATTGGGTGGGTGGGTGAGTGAGTGGGTGAGTGGTTGGTTGGTTTGTTGGGTGAGTGAGTGGGTGAGTGGGCGGGTGAGTGAGTGGTTGAGTGGGTGGGTGAGTGGGTGGGTGAGTGACTGGGTGAGTGAGTGGGTGGGTGAGTGTGTGTGAGTGAGTGGTTGGGTGAGTTAATGGGTGAGTGAGTGGGTGAGTGGGTGGGTAGGTGTGCGACTAGTTGGGAGCATATTGTGCGTTTGTTGGGCGTGTTAACGTGAGGTTATTGAGTTGGCGCAGTGGTGTCCATGTGATGAGAATGAATGGGTGGCCTGTGGTCGATGGGTGGTGGTGAGGTGGACACAGCCACAGAGAATGACAACGTTGATAACTTGCTGTGACGGGTGCGTTTCGTGGGCGAGCGGGGTAGGTGAGTGGACATCTTGTGAAAAAGAGCTTGATAGCTCATCGGATTTCTCCAGTCTGAAAATAAAGATTCTAATTCTGAGTGGGGTTATGTTGTCCATGGGTAGTTGGGTGCGTGGTTGAGTGGTCCGTTGGTTGGTTGCAGTGGTAGATAGCACGTGGTATTTTGCTGGACGTATGTTGAACTTTTTTCGCGCCGTACGTAGCCAACCGTGTTAATCGGAGGTGCTGTAACCCCGCTAACGCGTGGCCTGGTGGCGGGGTACATTGTTATTATTATTTCGGGAGGGGGGCTGGGGGGCAGAGGGGGTGGCTGGTTGATTTATCGCTGACCATGACGCTTCTCTGGGTGCACGTGCGCCCCGCGACTCATCATCATCATCAGTGCCGTGGGTGGCAAACCCCAACAAGACAACAAAACAAACAGCAGCACCCTCTGCAAAGGCACTGCACAAAGATCTCGCAGCCCCTCGGCCCCGAGTAGCCTCAACAGAACGCTGGGGCAAAGTGCTGTGAGCGAGCAGCACCTATGAAGGCCGGCACGGCATACGGGGGGGTGGGGGTTAGCCAGCATTACGCCCGGCCGCCTTTGTCTCCCCTGTGCTGATGTTTAATCGCACGCACACACACACACGCGGACCGGGTGGAGCTGGAGGGGTGGTGGGGTAGAGGGGGAGGAGGCAGGGAGGTAGGCGGAGCAGGAGGAGGAGGAAGAGGAGGAGGAGCTTGATCGAGCGCGACCAATTTTCGTGCAGGGAATCGGCAAAACCGGGCGTGGTTTCGTGAGTGGGTTGGGTGGGTTGAGTGGGTTGGGTGGGTTGAGTGGGTTGGGTGGGCTGAGTGGGTTGGGTGGGTGACACGGCTCCACGTGATTCGACGCGCAACGCCTTCTCGGTATAAATTCCCACGACGGATTCTCGTCCGCTTCCCCCCACCCCCAGCCTCGGCACAAGTTCTCGGCAGCGATCCGCGGACGCCTGCGAGCGCGTGCGTGCGCGTGTGTGTACACGTGGTGACAGCTGGCAGCGTGACATCAACTATTGGCGATACGTGTCCGTGTCACCTCTTACAACTATTGCTGCTGCTGCTACACAAACTTCACACGAGACCAGTTCAATGAAGAGTCCTTAACAACAACAACATCGGCAGAAAGTCCTGCGTTCAGAAGACGTCTGTTGTTGTTTTTGCAAGCTCACGTTTGTCTCGTCGCGAAGGAACTTTGTTGTTATTACACGTTCTCATCGCAGTCGTTAGACGAACACACGGAGACGCTCTATGGATTATCTTGAAAGCGCCGTATTGTGCGCGGCTGCCTTTGGCTCCGTTGTCGCCGGCCGAGGAGGGAGGCGCGCGAAATGAGAAGATCAGAACTCGGCTGAGCGTCGGAGAGGAGGCGAGAGGCGGAACGCGGAATCAATTTCCGTGGCGCTCAACTTCTCACAACAACAACAAGGACAGCGGCAACATCAGCAGCAGCGGGGTCTGCAGCAGCAGCAGCAACAGCAGCAGCAGCGGGGTCTGCAGTAGCAGCAGCAGCAGAGACTCGACAATCAATCAACTCGCTCGCGTGAAACAACGGGGCGACGTCTCGTCACCAGCAACCAGAATCCCAGCGACTCACGTTGACAGACAGAGAGGAGAGAGAGAGAGGAGGGTCCGTTCCTGACTCAATAGACTACACGAGCTGGGGACAACCACCGTTCCAGTCAAACCACCGTTCAACTCCACCACCGTTCAACTCCACCACGGTTCCACTCAACCTCGGTTCAACTCCACCACGGTTCCACTCAACATCGACCAGGCGATAAAGACATCACAGCAACCTGCGACCGCCAACAAGTCCGTCCATCCCCCCCGCTACCCCCCCCCCTCCAAGACAACAGAGCGCCCCCCCCCCGACTTCCCCGAACCCAGGGGGAGGGGGTGGGGGCGGTGGGGGTTGGGGGGGGCTGAGAGTCGGAGGCGATCGTGTTCACGAGAATGACTCTTGGCGCAGAGCTACTCGGACGAGGAGTCTGCATGCAGTCAGACGAGGACTTTGTTGACGTCGTTGGCGAAGATGTTGGTGGCGGTGTAAGTGGCGGTGGTGGTGGTGGTGGCGGAATGGACAGACGAGGTGCAGGAGGAGGAGGGACGGTCGTAGGAGGAGGAGCGGGAGGAAGGAGACACGAAGTCGGCCGAACGCGAAGACTTTTCGGCTCCGATCGCGATGACATCGAAGACGTCATCGACGACTTGGACGAAGACGTCGATTTGGACGACGACGACTTGGACGACGACTTGGACGAAGTCGTCGGCTGCTCGAACAACGACGCGGACAACGCGCGGCACCGCGGCCAGAACCGCGACCTCGACATCCTGGACGGCGTCAATTGCGACGACGACGATGATGACGACGACGAGGATGAGGATGGCAGAGCCGGACGAGATGAAGGGGACGAAGATCGCCTGCGCCGAGACTCGGGGGGCGCTGTAGCAGCGGACGACGACGACCCACACGGCGCTCACGGCAACGCGACCTCGTGCATCAAGGCCACCTCCTCCTCGTCGTCGTCCTCCTCCAAGGGCGCCCTCGTCAAGCCGCCCTACTCCTACATCGCGCTCATCACCATGGCCATCCTGCAGAGCCCCAAGAAGCGCCTAACGCTCAGCGAGATCTGCGACTTCATCAGCAACCGCTTCCCCTACTACCGCGAGAAGTTCCCCGCGTGGCAGAACTCGATCCGACACAATCTGTCGCTCAACGACTGCTTCGTGAAGATCCCGCGCGAGCCGGGCAACCCGGGCAAGGGCAACTACTGGACCCTCGACCCGGAGTCGGCCGACATGTTCGACAACGGCTCCTTCCTGCGCCGACGCAAGCGCTTCAAGAGGCAGCAGCTCATGCAGGCGTCGTCCGTGGAGTTCCTCAAGGAGCAGGCGGCCGCGGCGGCAGCGGCGGCGGCGGCAGCCGCGTTTCTACCCGGGTTCACCTACGGACCTTACTCGGGATTCAACTACGGATTGCAGCCCTTGCACGGATTTCCGTCCATACATCACCATCACCAACAGCAGCAGCAGCATCACCATCATCACCAGCAGCAGCAGCAGCAGCAGCATCACCACCACAACAATCATCATCACCATCATCACCAACTACCGCACGCGCATCATTTGCAACAGCAGCAGCAGCATCATCACCATCACCACCTACCGACGGCGTTGAGTCCGCACCCGTGTTCAGGACCTACCTACACGTTTTCTGCAGCAGCAGCAGCGGCGGCAGCGGCTGCCACGTTCCAATATCAGCAACAACAGCAGCAGCCTGCGTCAGTGCAGGGCGCTTCGCTGCTCCAGCCGCCTCCGCCTCCGCTCATGCAGGGCGCCTCCTCCTGCGGCGGTGGCGGCGGAGGTCTGCAGCCGAAGAAGAGCGGCGCCGTGTTCGTGCCGCAGCAGCTGAGTCCGCTGGGGCTGCCGCACGGACTCGCTGCTCTCAAGACTGAGTCGGGACCGGCAAAGACATCTTTCTCTATTGATAACATCATTGGCGCCAGTGGTGGTGGTGGAGGTGGAGGAGGTAATGTTCAACCGATACAGCAGCAGCAGCAGCAATGCGTGTTCCCGTTCCTGTTGAGTGAATGAGCGTGGGCAGGAAACTTGCTCTGGAACCACTAGCGTGTGTGGGGGGCACGCGCGCGCGCGTGTGTGTGTGTGGTCGCGCGCGCGCGTGTGTGTGTATGTGTGTGGGTGGCTCTATGGGGGACTTTGTACGTGTGGCCGTGTGTGTGTGTGTACGCGTGTGGTATGTTCGCTGCGCTACAAAGCCGGCGGTGACTCAATGTTCGAGTCCCGCTCACGGCCAAAACCACCGGTGACAATTATCCGAACCGGTCCTGGGCCTCCTCCCCTAGGTCGACTCAAACTAAAATGAGTACCTGGTGCGGTGTGTAAAGTCATCGCCGGCCCTTCCTTCATAGGTGCTCGCTAACAGCACTTGCCCCATCAGTCTGCGATCAGCTACACAGGGGATCTCTGTTTTGTGTACGTGCGTATGCGTGTGGTCATGTGTGTGCGTTCACTCCAGCCTGTGTGTGGTCGTGGCGAGCGGGGGGTGTAGCGGTTAGCGCCCTGCGCAACTAACCCGGCCACCCGAGTTCGATTCACCGCTCACGGCCAACACCAGTGGCGATTATCTGAAACCGGTCCTGGGCCTCCCCTAGGTCGACTCAGCCTCAAATGAGTACCCAATGCGATATGTGTGAGCATCCCCACTGAGGAGACAAAGGCGGCCGGGCGTGTGATCCGTGCCGCCCTTCATAGGCGCTTGCGAACAGCACTTGCCCCAACAGTTTGTCAAGGCTATACGGGGGATCTTTGTCTTTGTGTGTTCAAGCGTTCATGCAGGCAAGTGTTTTAACGCTCGTGTATGTGGTCATGTGTGTTGTGGTTTTGTGTGGTCATGTATGTGGCATTGTGTGTGTTCAAGCCTTAATGTAAGCTAGCCTAACACTTCACGCATATCTGTGTAGTGCATGAATGTGCGTATGCATGCGTGTGTATGTCCGCTGATACACACACTTCATGTGCCTGTGTGGGAAACGGTCGTGTAGCGGTTAGCGCGCTGCGCTACGAACCTGGCGAAAGGGGTTCGATTCCCGCTCACGGCCAACACCAGTGACGATTATCTGGGCATCCCCTAGGTCGACTCAGCCTCAAATGAGTTCCTGGTGCGGTGCGTAAACATCGCCACTGGGGAGACAAAGGCGGTCGGGCGTGATGCTGGCCACCCACCCCCTCGTGTGCCGTGCCGGCCTTTATAGGTGCTCGCTAACAGCACTTGCCCCAACAGTCATTTAAGGCTATACGGGGGATCTTTGTCTTTTTAATGTGCATGTGTGTATGTGCGTGTGCCTGTCAAAGGCTAGAAGGGACATCTTAGTATTTGTGTGTATGTACGGGTTCAAACCTTTTTGTGTGTGGATGTCAATGCGTACGGATCACGTGCGCATTAAGCCTGTTTGCTCGCAACACTGGCCTACACAGAGCATCGTCAGCCACGTTCAATCCACTGTGTGTGGTGTGTGTGCGTGATCATATATGTGTGCCTTGTGTGTATTCAATACTTGTCGTCTGTGCTATGCATACGCATAAGCAAGCCGGGCTATATGCATTTAGCACTCGCGTCCTGTGTGAATTCTAAGCGATGTTTTGTGCTCCGTGTGTACGGGTGAATGTATTAAAGGGTTGTTTGCAGGCTATGAATGCGTTCCAAAGTAAGTTCAGCTGTACGTGTTGAAACTTTGTGTGTCCAATAGAATTCACTGCACGTGCGCGCGCGCGTGTGAATGTATGTTACGATCAACGTCAATTGCAGCGCGCACGTAGTGTTGTTATTGTTTGGACATCACGTGCCCACCAAGTTATGACGGGTAAATGAATATTACTTTTTTTAAATCAGAATGTAATTTGTAAAAATTAAAAATCTGTGTTTAGACGTAAGAATAGCCTCAACTATATTAGTAACAAATGCTCAGCCCTCTAGCCCTTCGAGAACATCATCAGAACTTACGCTCGGCTATGCTGCGCTCTGCGTACGCGTGCGCAAACATCGTGTTCACACAATTCGCGTGCATCTGTGCGCTTACAAAGAAGTGGCCTGCTGTGCACATGTCTAAACAAAGCGTCACCCGTGCGTGCACGTTAGTCGCATATCTGCGCCGCATGTATGTGGATCCACACATGTACCCTGCTCGAATGTGCACGCTCGTATTCAATGTGTGTCCGTGTGCGTCTATTCAAAGCCAACGGCGAGCTGTGGTGTCAGTGGTTAGCGCGCCGCGCTGCGAACCTGGCGTCCCGAGTTCAATTTAAGCTCACGGCCAACACCCAGTGACGATTTTCTGAACCGGTCCTGGGCCTCCCCTAGGTCGACTGAACCTTAAATGAGTACCTGGCGCGGTGTGTAAACATCGCAACTTCGGTAGACAAGGGCGGCCGGACGTGGTGCCGTGTCCGCCTTCATCGGTTCTGCTCGCTAACAGCACTTGCCCCAACAGTCTGTTAGGGCTATACGGGGGGAACTTTGTCTTTGTTTCGTATTCAAAACCTTGAGCAACTTTGTGTGTGTATGTACGTGTAAGAACGGAGTAAAACCTGCGCTATGTATTAATGTGTTCGTAACTTGACGGCCAGCCAGCATATACCTTGCATGCTGTTCTATTTCTGGTAAACGTAATTGCTCAATCATTCACGTGTGTGCATGTACGTACCGTATCTGTATATATGTATACATTTGGGGTGTATGTATATGAATGCATGTATATGAATGCATGCATGTATATACGTGGGGTGTGTATCTGTATGTATCTGTGTGCATGTATACACGTGTGTAGATGTATCTGTATGTATATGTGTGCATGTATACACGTGTGTAGATGTATCTGTATGTATCTGTGTGCATGTACACACGTGTGTAGATGTATCTGTATGTATCTGTGTGCATGTACACACGTGTGTAGATGTATCTGTATGTATCTGTGTGCATGTATACACGTGTGTAGATGTATCTGTATGCATATGTGTACATGTATACACGTGTGTAGATGTATCTGTATGTATCTGTGTGCATGTACACACGTGTGTAGATGTATCTGTATGTATATGTGTGCATGTATACACGTGTGTAGATGTATCTGTATGTATCTGTGTGCATGTACACACGTGTGTAGATGTATCTGTATGTATCTGTGTGCATGTATACACGTGTGTAGATGTATCTGTATGTATCTGTGTGCATGTATACATGTGTGTAGATGTATCTGTATGTATCTGTGTGCATGTATACACGTGTGTAGATGTATCTGTATGTATCTGTGTGCATGTATACATGTGTGTAGATGTATCTGTATGTATATGTGTGCATGTATACACGTGTGTAGATGTATCTGTATGTATCTGTGTGCATGTATACACGTGTGTAGATGTATCTGTATGTATCTGTGTGCATGTATACACGTGTGTAGATGTATCTGTATGTATCTGTGTGCATGTACACACGTGTGTAGATGTATCTGTATGTATCTGTGTGCATGTATACACGTGTGTAGATGTATCTGTATGTATCTGTGTGCATGTATACACGTGTGTAGACGTATCTGTATGTATCTGTGTGCATGTGTTAACGTGGGTGGAGTGGTAGCGTAGTGGTTATCGCGTAGTTCACCGGACACCTCAAACGCATTGGCCACTAACACTGCGTGTATGCATGTGGCCTTAAATATAAAACAAATTCTAATAGGCGACGTTTCGGGCAATTGTCCTGTTTCATAGAACATCAATACACGCCTTTATTTGCGCGGCACGTAGAACGGTCGTCGTCCGAGACGTCGCGTGTGCTGCTTGTTACTACCAGCGAAACGTCGGACATTGGGATTGCGAAACGTGTTCGGATCGCTCTCCCAACATCACAGCGGCGGCTGCTGCAGCGGTAATACCCTGGGCGCGTTTTGTTCATCACGTGGCAACTTTGTGAGTGTTAGTACACAGACAAAGATCCCCCGTATAGCCCTTAACAGACTGTTGGGGCAAGTTCTGTGAGCGAGCACACACGAAGGCATTTGTCTCCCCAGTGGCGATGTTTACATCACCGCACCAGGTTCTCATTTGAGGCTGACTCGACCTACGGGAGGCCCAGGACTGGTTCGGATAATGCCGTGAGTGGGAATCGAACTCGGATCGCCGATTGAGAGCGCAGCCCCGCTAATCGCTACACCACCGCTTGTACATTCCTACACTCAGGGCGACTCAGCCATAAATGGGTACCTTGGTGGGCATACGCAAGTCTGCCATCGACTTGCGTGTTCACGATATCACATATCTGAGTATTCGCTTGGTTGCAAGTGCACGCAGCGTGCATGCGCGTGTTGTGTTCATGTAGGTACGCGTGCACGTGTTGTGTACGTAATAGAACAGCTGGAAACGTAGACAACAACAACAACCCATAATTACACCAATTGCACGTCTCGTTAAGTATGTAAGCGTTCAAAACCTCACTTTTGTGCATCGTCGATACATATCAACGGCAGTTTCTCGCGATACGCGGTACGTGCGTGCACGTGCGCGCGTGTTCTGGCGCGCGTGCGTCTCGTATGCACGAATGTATCCCTGAACACGTGACGTGCCTGGGATACGTCGGGCGACGTCGTGAACGTGGTCGACGTTTCGCGTTTGGCGTCCGCGGTCACGCGGTGCGCGTGACGCGCACAGAGGCGATCGTCACTGGGCGGCTGATGACGCGCCTCGTCGTCGCGATGACGTCGACGATGACGATGATGTTCTCGGAGGGCGAGAGAGCCGAGTGTGACGCTAAAGCCGATCGATAGAAACGGTAAGAGGGTGAACCCCCGCTGCCAGTTTCTCATATCGGGGAGCAGTAGCCAGCATCTATCCACTGCTGGATGAAGGTCCCCCGTCGCAAAGCCATCGCGTCTTCATGGGCCATCGAGTAAACCCATTGGGATACATAGAGACCCACGGCGATATACATATGGAGACCCACACCAACACGTAGAGATACATTAAATAGAAGCCACAGAAGTGCGATTGTGGTCATGCAACACAAACTATCGACCATAGAGTAAACCCATAGAGACTCATAGAGATATACGTAGCGACACAGAGACCCACAGCGATACCTGGACACACGTCGAAAGGCATCTCTAAAGACAAGCCACAGTAGTGCGATTGTGGTCACGCAAACCATGACTATCGACCATATAGTAAACCCATCGATTATACAGAGAGACACGGACCCACAGCGATTCATAGAGACCCGCAGCGGCACATAGTCACTTTAAGATGTTTTCTTGTTCATGTTTTTTTCTGTTTGTTGCGGTTGCACCCGATTCAAGAGCCGAATGGCTCACAGGGCTATACCTAATAAATGAACTTTGAACTTTGAACATAGAGACACGTAGAGACACATGAAAGGTGGCGGTGCTGGATTGGCGCTAGCGTGAAGATCCGATGACAATATCCTATAAACAACAACAACAACCACAACAATAGTCAATAATAATTCTACTCGACACCCGCAACCTCCTTTACAATTGGCCGACGACGTCCCGAGAGAGGCAACGGGAGTGGGCTGAGAGTTTTCACCCCACGACAATGACGTCCAGCGCCGACGTTGCGGTGACATGGCAGTGTATTGTGTACCACGTGTGTGTGTTGTGTGTGTGTTGCATGTGTTGTATGTGTGTTGCATGTGTTGCATGTGTGTGTGTTGTGCATGTGTGTGTGTGTGGTGTGTGTGTGTTGCATGTGTGTGTGGTGTGTGTGTGTTGCATGTGTGTGTGTTGCATGTGTGTGTGTTGTGTGTGTGTGTTGTGCATGTGTGTGTTGTGCATGTGTGTGTGTTGTGCATGTGTGGTGCTGGCCACCCACCGCGTGCCGGCCTGCATGGGAGATCGCTAACAGCACTTGCCCTAACAGTCTGTTAAGGCCACACGGGGGATCTTTGTCGTTGTTGCGTGTGTGTGTGTGTATTTGTGTGTGCCTCAATGTGCACCTAGCCTGGCACAAGCGCCGTGGTGACGTTACCGCCACTTCGTGTTGTTTGTTGTTGTTGTGTTAGGTGCTTGCTGACAGCACTTGCCCCAACAGTCTGTACGAATGGAAAGCATACACATCATGTGCTTTACATTTTGTATGTACAATGTAGCATGTACGTATTTAAGCATGTATGATATGAAGTGTAGCATGTACATATACGGATGTACTATACTATGCGGATACGTATGTGTCTATGTACGTATGTGTAATCGTATAGAATGTATAGTGTATTTGCAAAGTATACCGTATGCGTGTAATATATGAGTATGCATGTACAATCTAGAGATGATAATCGGATCACCCCCACCAGAGTTGAAATTATTTTAAATTATTGAATAATAATAACGACGTCGTATTCCTTGGCCAATCCACTGCTGGATGAAGGACTCCCTTCCTCAGGCTGCGTGGGTCATGGCAGTACTTTGACCATACTTCACCACGCTGGTCGCTGTGGGTTTCAGATTTGGGGGCTGGGGGGGGCAGGACCGGTTTACATATCGCTCGACACTGATTTGAGCCGTGGTCGGGAGTCGGTTTGTTGGGTTAATTCCAAAATATAAAAAAACAAATACACGTGGACTTCTCACTGCTTGTACCCCAAAGACCGTTCTATCAGTTTCGCACATACTCAGTAGACAAGATAAAGATCCCCCGTATAGCCTTAACAGACTATAGGGACAAGTGCTGTTAGCGAGCACCTATAAAGGCCGGCACGGCACACGAGGGGGTGAGTGGGTGGCCAACACCACGCCCGGCCGCCTTTGTCTCCCCAGTGGCGATAATTACAAACCGCAGCGGGTACTCGTTTAAGGCTGAGTCGACCTAGGGGAGGCCCAGGACCAGTCCAAATAATCGTCACCGGTGTTGGCCGTGAGAGTGAATCGAACTCGGGACGCCGGGTTCGTAGCTCAGCGCGCTCACCACAACACCACCGCTCCCCACCAATACAGACGTACACATAATGTACACACATACTACACTTTACACACAAACACAATATGCACATGCATATGACACGTTACACACACTCCACATTACATACACAAATAGGAACTGCATCACTGATTATGACATCCGCTACGGAGCGATGCTTATTCCCATTTGCAGTGGTTAAATAGGAGCGGTGGCGCAGTGATTAGCGCGGCGCACTTCGATCTCTGCAATCTCCTGAATCGGATTCCCTGGTGATACCTAAACCGGTTCTGAGCTTGCTTCTTCAACAACCCCCATTGACCAGCGTGGTGAAGTATGGCCAAACACCCTTTCAACATGCCCCATTGACCAGCGTGGTGAAGTATGGTCAAACACCCCCTCCCATCAATGAACAACAATACTTGGGGAGGACTTCATCCATCAGTGAACTATTGCCATAGCGAGTGTTCATTCGCTGTCATTCTTAATCACCGCTATTCATACGCAATCTGCTTGACAATAGTTCTATATATAAGTAGAATCGTAAGCTGTGTAGTGTACACGCGTGTAGGATATTGTGCGTGTGTATGCACGTGAAAGTGCGTCGAATATGCCTTTGTACGCATGAGTATCAATATACGCATGTGAAAGTATATATGTGCATGAGTGGACGAGTTATTACATGATTTGGATGTGAATGTGTTCCTGTGTGATATGCGTATCTGTAAAGATGTGTACGTATGTATATGAGGACACTACATTGATATGCGTGAGTGTTTCTGTGTGTGTGTATATGGGCCTTCATAGGTGCTCGCTAACAGCACTTGCCCCAACAGCATGTTAAATGTTATACGTGGGTATCTTTGTCTTGTGTATGTAGTATGCATGTGTATGTATGTATGTAAAGTGTATTATGTGTGTGTCTATATTAGTCCTGTGTCCGACAACAAGCTTCATAAATGTTATATCAGCATCAGCTTAAGCGGCACACTGACACATTTGGAGGATTACCCAGCTCAAGTGTGCCTTACCTGGTGAAATGAAAATCACGCCCTATAACTCACTGGGAGAGCCCAGTTAAGAGCACGTTGTTTTTCCTGCTTTTGGTATTTCTTTAATCGCTTCCAGTTATAAGCAACGACAACACAAATACAATCCCAACTCCAGGTGCACGTTCGTGCCGATGTTTTAGTTGTCTGGCCCGTCGTCTTGAAGAACGTCTTGACTTAAAGCTTTCGTGACTGCAGTAATTCATAACCTTTGAATTACTGCAGTCACGTAGATAGGTTCAAATAAAATAACAAAAAATACAAATAACAAAAAACAACACTAGTTATTTTTTGTTATTTGAAAAAAATAACGTTTGTTGTAACATTTGTTATTTTAGTATTTTTTTTGTAATTTCCTTTGAACCTATCTACGTGACTTTACCTAAAAAACCCAAAGAATTTGAATTTGAAGAACTTCGCTAGAATTCACAACGACCACGTGGGCACTGCGTGCCTCAATGAACCCGGTCGCACCTCGCTTCAATTCCCGGCCACGTCCAACATCGGTGGCAGGCGATTGCCCGAACCTGTTCTGGGCCTCCCCTAGGTCGACTCAGTCTTTAAATCAGCGAACTAAAACTATTTAAACAATTTTTTTTTATTTTAACAGGTCTAGCCCAATGAGCCATACTATCTCTTTTTCAGAAGCGATCTGGCCATAAATGATAGCTAAACGAAGCGGCTTATCGCGTGGATATTTATAGCAGCCAAATACTGGAAACGCGCGTTTCTAAATCTGGAGGGAAAAACCGGAGAACTCAGAGAAAAATCCACGCAACTACAGGGAGCGAGAGAGACACGTAAACTCCAAATATACAGCAGCAGCAGGCGTCAGGGTCGGGATTGAACCCACGACTTCCTGTATACCAGGCGAACCAGTTAACATCTTGGCGCCGCAGTACGTACCTTGGTGCGCCGTACAAACATCAGCACGGGGGAGACAAAGACGGACGGGAGTGGTTCTGGACACACTACCACCTTGGCGGGCTCAATAGACGCTCACTAACATAGTTTGCCCCAACCTTCTGCTGATATACGAAGGCTCATTGTGCGTGCATTATGCGTGTGGATATATGTCGTATGTTTGTGTTCACGTATGCATGTTATGTTAATAGTAGTGAGTATGCATGTTTGTATATCCATGTAAAATGCGATTTTAGAATAAAACGCATGCGTGCGTGTACGTATGTATGTGTGCATGCATGCTTATTCCGCAATGTTCGCGTGTAAAACGCATATGCGTTTTGCGTGTGTGGGTATGTATGCATTGATGTATTGACGACACGTGCTTCGTTCATTACGTATCCGCTGTATGTGCATGTATTGGACGTGCATCGGAAGTCACCTTTGTATATGCATGTTTGTATGTATAGTGTGTTATGTATGTATAGTGTGTTGATCACGTTTTGTGTGTCGTTTCATGCCAGAATGTATGTAATGTATCCGTATTGTGTATGTATACTGTGTAACTGTGTATACGTCGTCGATACATAGCGTGAGAATATGCATTCAATGTATGTTTATGTTTTTCTAAATGCCATCTATGTGCATGCATGTTACACGTGTGTATGGGAGTCCGCATGTTGCATATATGGATACATTTATATGTAGGTATGAAATCAGTGCGCTCTGTATGCGTCATGCATGTGGAGTGTGTATGTATGTGATATCTGGATGCATGTGTATGTATGTAGATTACATCTGCATATATATTCTACAGAGTGTATGTATGTATTGTATGTGTGTGAATGCCTGTATGTGTATGCATGCACCCACGACCTCCTGTATACCAGGCGAGGCAGTATGTGTGCATGCATGCGTACGTACGTGTACATTCTACATAACGGTATAAATGTGTGCGTGTATGTTTAATATATCTAGTGCATATTTGTGCATGTATGTACATGTATCATCGGTTTAACACGTAGGCGTTCGCCACCAGTAGTATCCATGATAGAAGTTTGTTTTGGATTAGATCGCGTAAATATATGTGTCGTTAAACGCGCCACCACCCGACACAGCCAACGAGTAAGGTTTGTCACGTAAACAGAACGTAGCCAATTCGTTACTAGTACAGCACCATTGGCGTGTTGGGGAGTAAACCCACGACATTTACAATTCGAGGACGACGTGTCGCCAAATGTGGCTGTCGCCTGATGATGCTCGTTGTAATTACCGGCGAAACGTCCTTGTGACTTTACTCTCCAACACACCCACGTGCTGTGCTAGTAACGAATTTCCATGTTTTGTTTAATTGGCTGTGTCGGGTGGTGACGGTTTAACGTCGACACGTTTATATATTTACGCGAACTAACCCATAAAAACCTCTTATGGAGATGTATCAGCTGAATTCTAAACAGCCAATCCACTGCTGGATGGAGGGCTAATTTCCAATCCTTTTCAGATGTTCATGTTTGTATGTGTGTGTGATGTTTTTATTATATGGGTATGGATGTGTGTTTGGATGCGTTATATACGGCGCGATTGTGTCTGCAATGTCTGTCTGTATCCAGTGTACACGTTCGGAATGTGTTCCCAATTTTTGGAATGATCTGAAATCCTGAAACGGATGCATGTACAATATGTGTGTATGTGTACAAAGACAAAGATCCTCCGTATAGCCTTTAAATATTGTTGGTGCAAGTGCTTTGCGCGATCACACATATGAAGGCTGGCATGGCACACAACGCCCGGCCGCCGTTGTCTCTCCAGCGCTGATGTTTACACACCGCACCAGGTACTCATTTGATGCCAAGTCGCCCTAGGGGAGGCCCAGGACAGGTTAAGATATTCGTCAATGGTGTTGGCAGTGAGCGAGAATCGAGAGAATCGAACTCGCGTCGCTGGGTATCGTAGCGCAGTGCTCTAACCGCTACGACACCACCAAAGATCCCCCGTATAGCCTGAACAAAACATCGGTGCAAGTGCTGTTAGCGAGCACCTATGAAGGCCGGCACGGCACACGAGGGGGTGGGGTGGCCAACACCACGCGCGGCCGCCTTTGTCTCCCTAGTGACAATGCTTTTTTTACACGTATGTACTCAATTGAGGCTGAGTCGACCTCGGGGAGGCCCAGGACCGGTTCAGATAATCGTCACTCGTGTTGGCCGTGAGCGGGAATCGAACTCGGGTCGCCGGGTTCGTAGCGCAGCGCGCTCACCGCTACACCACCGCTCCCCACTACACGACCGCACACTGACACACACGGACACACACACGCGCGTGCGATGTCCCACATCAGTCATCAGTGTTCAGCACGCACAGTTAAATACACAAGCTACTTACACAATCTCAACACAAGCTGCACCCTTCACGGACAAGACAAAGAACCGCCCTATAGCCTGGACAAAAGGTCGGGGCAAGTGCTGTTAGCGAGCACCTATGAAGGCCGGCACGGCACGTGAGGGGGTGGGTGGCCAGCACCACGCCCGACTGCCTTTGTCTCCCTAGCGGCGATGCTCACACATCACACAAGGTACTCATTTGAGGCTAAGTCGACCTAGAGGAGGCCCAGGACCGGTTCAGATAATCGTCACCGTTGTTGGCCGTGAGCTGGAATCGAACCCGGGTCGCCAGGTTCGTAGCGCAGCGCGCTAACCGCTTCACCACCGCTCCCCACGGACGGACACACACACAGCCAGACAGACACAACGAGTGTGCGTGTGTGTGTTGAGACAGCGTTTCCTCAATCGTGTATATATTTGGAACGCCGGGGCTATTAGCGAGCCTGCAAAATGTACACATCTTTCCCCACAAACAGGAAAGAGCCCAAACGATAAGGTGGTTAAAACTATTTATAAGTGTATTGCAGCGATGTGAGTGTGTGAGTGTGTGTGTGCGCGTACACACACGAGGGTGCACGCCCGTGTCTGGTGGTGAACATTGCGGGGAGCGGAGGCGCAGCGGTTAGCGCCGCCACGCTGCGAAACCCTGCGAGCCCGGGTTCGAGTCCCGTTCACTTGGTCCCAACGCGACGATTAAATTATCTGAGCCTGTCCTGGGACTCCTCGTGGTCTGCTCAGCCCTAACCGAGCGGTGAGGGATCGGCACTGGGGATATAAAGGCGGCCGGGCGTGGTTTTTTGGGCCGCAGCACGACCTTCTAAAGTGCACTTGCCCCCAACAGTGCGTTAAAAGGCTACACGGGGGACCTTTGTCTGGGTAAATTGTGTATACTGGGGCGTGCACACGTGTACTTACGGACTATACACCCACACGAATTCTAAACGTTGGTACAATGCGTACGCGTCTTCTTTACCGGTACCCCATCGACTTGTATAGAGAGATGAATCGCATTCACGAGTCACAGCCACCTTTGTCAGTCCACTGCAGGATGAATGAGCCTCTCACAGATTGTTTGGCCATACTTCACCACGCTGGTCAGTCCCCGTTGGTGAAGGATGAGGTGGGCGCGGGGGGGCGAGGGGCTAGGACCGGTTCAGATATGGCTCAACACTGATGTTAGCCGTGGCACGGGACTCGAAATCAGCTCTGTCGGGTTGGTTCATAGCTCCTGCGCTAAGCGCTGCACCACCGCTCTTATCCACGTGAATGAAATATATTTATTTCGCAAGTATATATATTTTTTTTCAGAAAATAAGTGAATGAAACAGACATTGGTTTACTTCATATGTGTGCTTTGAAGAAGGCTCATTGCCAGAAACGTCGCTTTTTAGACATTGTTTTTTTTGTATTATTTTTTTGCATTACATTATAATAACATTTCATCACAAATGCAACAACACAACCCGTTTCTCTAAAAAACAAACCCTAACTCTGCACACATTGCGAAGAATAACATAACCCGACGTGTACAATTATTTGCCCGGTAAAATATGAATTGTTAGCAACTTTTGCAACCCGATTTGTCTCCATCTCTGCAACCGCCGCCGTACGAGCCTTACTCGCAGTTGAAAGGGCACATCGGGCATTGTTACGGCGAATTATGATTCATTAACTGCATTCTAATTGTTCGTTATAATTCACGAATTACAAATTGCTTCGGTTTATGCCGAACAACTCGCACAACAAAGACAAAGATCCCCCGTATAGCCTTGAACAGACTGTTATGGAAAGTGCTTTTTTTCTGCGAGTGGTACCGATAAAGCGCGGCACGGTAAACGAGAGCGGGTGGGTGGCCAGCAACCACGCCCGGCCGCCTTTGTCTCCCCCAGTGGCGATGTTTACACAACAACCGAGTCGACTTAGGCGAAAGCCTGGGACAGGGTTCAGTTTTTTGACCGTCAGCGGGAGTCGAACTCGGGTTGGCCGGGTTGGTAGCGCAGGGCGACAATTACCACTGCACTAGCGTCGAGTGGACACGCACACTCGCTGCTCTGTCGCGTTGAGCTGGGGTCCCATCGTTTGTACGCAGCGGCTATTGCCAATAACATCTGCCAAATCCGGCAGGAGTTGTTCAACAATTCTAAGCTCTGCTGATGAGATTTCAGAATGTCGAAACCGGTGTAGAGATTTTCAAGTTTTTTTAAATTATATAATTACAAGCTCAATTTAAAAAAAAAAATGTATATAAGAACATACCGCGTGTATGTGCTTATATACAATTATTCCATAATGTATACGTGTGTCCGTGTACAACACACGAACACGACATATTATTTTAAATCTCTAAATTGCCCCTTCGTTTATCAACTGCTAAACGTGAACACGCGAGTTCTCTCTCTTTGCCCTGTCCCTACGTTGTACAAATTAAAAACATTTATAATTTCGTACGCTTGCAGTCTTGAACAATTATCCTATATTGATATAGTCACTCAACATAACGGACCGCGTTCCGTGACCTGCGCCGTTTAATTGCGTAGCGTTTAATATCGCGCAGTTAAATGTTAAGCGAAATACGTTTCAGACTGTTCAAATAAGTCTCTTGTTCGTTGGGTTACAGAACCGGCCGTACGTCTTGTAGAAACACTTTGAAAGTTTAATAATATTTTCACGAACGTCAAACTATTTGTTTTACAATTCACAAACTGGGACAGTTCATCACGTTTCCACTTCACAGCAACGTGCCCACGTATATAAAGCGATAATGCAGTCTTCATCCAGCAGTAGATTTATACAAGAGCTTAGCAGAGGACGTAATTACGTTCGTTATGCTGCTACTGCTGCTGCTGCATTGGCAGGTGTGTTAGACATGCACAAACATCATCATCAACATCAACAACATTTTGCCAACAACACTGTGTGTGGTCTTAAAACTATCTGTAATAGGCGACGTTTCGGGCAATGACCCTTCTTCATAGCATGTACAATCAGCTACGTACGTGTAGCTTCAATCGGCTCGTGTGCGCGGGCAGCTATGTGTACGTGTGTGTGTTGAACTTCGTTCGTACCGTACGTCGCTAATCGGAGGTGTGGGGGGGGGGGTGCTCACAACAAACCGAAAATGCTCACAAAAAGCAATTCCGCAGAAGTGCGTTTCATTTGGACGATTTGCAGCATCGCCATCTTCATCCAGCAGTGGATAGATCATAGCCACCGATGATGTATGAGTATGACGACGACAACAACGACTTTAATTTATCGACGAGAGGCGGGGTCGTCCCTCCACACTTTTGAGCGGTCCAATCTCGGTCGCACGCGTACCCAAATGGCGTGCGCACACATACACGTACCACACACACATACACACGCATACACACACATACACACACACACGTACACACACACGTACACACACGTACCACACAAACACACGTGCCACACACACGTGCCACATATACACACACACGTACCACACACACACACGTACCCCACACACACACGTACCACACACACACGTACCACACACACACACGTACCACACACACACACGTACCAAACACACATGTACCACACACACACGTACCACATACACACATGTACCACACACACATACACACACGTGCCACACACACACACATGTACCCCCCACACACACGTACCACATACACACACGTGCCATACACACACACACACGTACCACACACACACACACGTACCACGCACACTGCTGCCTGAGTGAATATCTCGGGGTTGCCCGCGATCGCGACATCTCGAGAGGGCAACGCGACGACGACGACGACGCTTCGGACGCATCTCGATGTGACGACTCGTGGTGGTCACGTTCCCGCTGGTAGTGACGGGAGCCGGTCGGCGCATCGCGCGTAGCGCAGCAGCAGCGGGGGCCAAATGGGACCTCGTTCGTCCTGCCCGCTATCTCTCTGTCGCTCGTCGTGGTGGTGCTGGTGGTGGTTGGTTGGTTGTCGTTGTTGTTGTTGTTTCACGCGAATCGATATAAAATCTGGTGTAAATATCATTGCTCATTTTTGTTTGTAAGTTTGAGGGTGGAACACAACACTCACGCGTGCAGACGCAGAGAGACACGTGCACGGACACGGGCGAGCGCACGCAGACACGTGTACACACACGGACACGTATACACACACGCGCACACAGACACCTGTACACACAAACAGACACGTGTACACACACACTGACATGTGTACACACACAGACATACGAACACACACACGCAGAAACCTGCACACACACACAAACACGTGTACACACACACACGTGTACACACGCACGCAGACACGTGTACACATAGACACGTGTACACACGCACGTAGACACGTGTACACTCAGACACATGTACACACACGGACACGTATACACACGCGCACGCAGACACCTGTGCACACAAACTGACATGTGAACACACACACTGACACGTGTACACACACAGACATACGAACACACACACACACGCAGAAACCTGCACACACACACGTGTACACACACACACACGTGCACACACACGCAGAAACCTGCACACACACACGTGTACACACACACACACGTGCACACACACACAGACACATGCACACACACACAGACACGTGTACACACACACACAGACACCTGCACACACACACAGACACGTGCACACACACACAGACACATGCACACACACACAGACACGTGCGCACACACACACACACATTACTGTATTTCTCCGGATTATGAGACGCACCGGAAAGTAAGACGCACCCCGTCTCCCGCTGCCACCACTCCCCCAAACTTCTCTATGAAGTGAAACAAATCTGACCACACGCAACACACGCTTTGGGCATTGGCCCTTATTCATAGCGCATAGACAAACATCAACGGTGCCCCCTAAAACGTCGCCTGCTAGATGTTTGGGTGAGTAACGCTTTAAAAGCTCCCCAGCGCAATCATCACGCAGATGAGTTGTTACGGATACACTGCGATCTTCACCACCACCACCACCACCACGTAATAATAATGATGACGAGCGTCTTATACATCCGGAGAAGGGGATCAAAAAGCTACCAATAATTTACATTCGCGACGAATAACCAACACAAACAACCGCCCACGAACTCTGAAAAGTTAAACGGCCGCTGGTGTTATTGATGCGGCAATCGCACGCCTTTTTTAGGGACCTCATTTTTTTTCCAAGAACAACAACAACAACAGCATCAACAAACAAAGACAGCCAGCCGTTGCATGTTTTGTTTGTGTTGTTTCGTGGAAGCGACGTGCGACTGTAAATAAATAATTATGATAATGTTATTATGAAGATGTATCGATTAACGTCGAAGATTTACTTTAAACGATCTCTTGACTTGTGGGCCTGCTCGCGTTGCCATGATCCCCCGATGATGATGATTGTTGTTTTTGCCGTGTGCGGTTTTTGTATTTAGTATAAATATTATTGTTATTTGAACGTGGGTGGGGGGGGGAAATTAAAAAAAACACAACAACAACAGTCAATTAACTTTTCTTGATTGATTGATCGATAATAATGTTTCGCCATTCACTTTTGTTGTGAAGGATCTGAATTAAGTGTAATAATTAATAAAATCAGATTCAAACCACGCTCCTAACCCAAACTTTTGTCTTTATTTGATGGGGTTTTTTTATATCCAGGTTTTTACAATTACCTCAAAATATATTTTTTGTGCGGCCCAATCGACCTAGGGGAGGCCCATGGCGAGTTCAGACAATTGTGGTGCTGTGTCAGTAGCGCAATAAAGACAAAGATCCCCCGTAGAGGCTTCACAGACTGTTGGGGAAAGTGCTGTTGAGCGAGTAGCAACTTACGAGGGAAGATGTGTCCAGCACCACGCCCGGCCGCCTTTGTCTCCCTCCTGGCGATGTATTTTCACACCGCACCAGGCTGAATCGACCTCGGCGAACCACAGCACCAGTTCAGATACTCGCTGCCGCTGATGCTGTTGGCCTTAGGGCGGAATCGAACTCCGGGTCCCTGGGTTCAGGGCACAGTGTGCTAACCGCTGCGCCACCGCTCTATCCCGGATACGGGTGCTCTGAATATGAACTAAAACTATGTTTTTTTAAAATCTTAACAGGTAAGGCTGACTGATTTGTGCAGCTCTTTTTCAGAAGCGACCTGGCCACAAATGACAGCTCAACGGAGTGTCTCATCACGTGGACATTTATAGCAACCAAAACACTCTAAACGCGTGGTGATGTTGATTCTCAATGTGGAGGTGGAAAAAAACCGATGGACCCCAGAGAAAAATCCACGCGATCAGGGGGAGAGAGAGAGAGAGAGAAAAAAGCAAACTCCAAATATACAGCAGCAGGCGTCGGGGTCAGGATCGAGCCCACGACCCCCTGCACACCAGGCGAGGTAGTTAACATCTCCTAGCCACCGCGGCGCGGATCTAAGTCAGGAATCAAGTCGAACGATCTGTTATGGCCAATTTCACTCGCCTGTTACTACGCAATTATTACTTGCGTTCTTGCGCTCGCGAGCACAGAGGCGATCCCACAGCTGCTGCGTGGTGTATTCCACCGCGGGTGAATGATAATACAGGCATAATGATGTAAAAAATACAACAACGGCAGATATTAAGAAGAAATAGTTATGTCAGCGGACAGTTCTACAATAACATTCCGGACTGTGCAAATTATTCTGGGCGTAGTTAAAGTGGTGTGTGTATGTCTCTGTGTGTTGTTTTAAAACATGAATAAGAAACGTGTTGCGGCAGAGAGGTATTCTGTCAACAGCAGCTTTGTCAATCCGCTGTTGGATGAAAGCATCCACGTGGGGCGGGGGGGTGTTTGACCATACTTCACCACGACGGTCAAGTCTGGGTTCGTGAAGTCGCGGCAGCGGTGAAGACCGACCTGGTTATCGCTCGCCACTGATGTTGGCCGTGAGTCGAACGTTGGGCCAACGTTATTGATGCAACGGTTCTAACCAGGTGCTAACGTTGGCATGTTAAGGTGTAATGGGGGGTGGGGGGGGTTCATAGCTCAGCGCGCTAACCACTGCGCCACCGCTCCATCCCATATAAACCCTGTGACGCAAGCAGTGCTCGAATTCACTTTTAATGGGGATATTATTTCGGCTAATTATGTCTTCGATCGTGGCATAATGATCGTGAAATATTATGGTGATTATATTCGGTAGAATATGGTTTACCGGCTTTGGCCAAATGGGCACAATGACTCTACATGCAATATACTCGGGACGCGTTCCCCATTTTGGGCATAATCTGCAAAATAAAACTTTCTAGAATCTGGCCTTAGATTTACGAAATTTACGACGATCTGGAAAATAAAAATGATTATTGGGATTTTTTTTACGAAAAAAGTTTGAATGGCATCACTAAAATGGCGTCGGTTTATCAGTTTTCCCGCCAAGACAGTCACGTGGCATCATCTAATGACGTCACTTTTGTAAGTATAATAATATAATGAGTATAATAATATATATATACTATTCAATAATTGAAATTTATTCCGAATGTACGAAACTAAATCCAATTTCCGAAAATGCTAAACAAATACAATTCGAGAACTCATTCCCTACAATATACACAATGTGGTTACATCATTATGGACGTATGTACCTGTTGATATGTGTATACACGCGTAAGATTGCATGTCTGTGTCTCGTGTGTGTATCAATTGCAAGTATGGATCCATTCAGATTTGTATTGAATGTATGTATGTATGTGTTGCATGTATATATGTGCATGTATATGTGTGTAGTGTAGCGATTAGCGCGCTGCGCTACGAACCCGGCGACCCGAGTTCGTTTCCCGCTCACGGCCAACACCGGTGACGTTTATCTGAACCGGTTTTGGACCTCCCCTAGGTCTACTCAGCCTCAAATGAGTATCTGTTGCGGTGTGTAAAATCATCGCCACTGGGGAGACAAAGGCGGCCGGTCGTGGTGCTGGTTACCCACCCCCTCGTGTGCCGTGTTGGCCTTCATAGGTGCTGGCTAACAGCACTTACTCCAACGGTCTGTTAAGGCTACACGGGGGATCTTTGTCTTTGTTTTGTAAATGCGTGTAGGCGTATACGCTCCTGTATATGTATAAAAAGTGGCGTTTTAAGAACAAGTAAGTGCTGCCCTTTGTCAATCCACTGCTGAATGGGATAATGATGTGGGTGCATGTGTGTGTATGTGTGTGTATGGGTGCCTGTATGTGTTTTTGTGTTTTCCGTATGTGTTTTGGGGTTTTATGCTAAATACCACGCGAAAAGTTACGATAATGGAACGCACGTACACACATGTAAGTACACATACACACATATACATGATTACATGCGTGTATATATGTATGTATGCGTGTGTCCTCATACGTTTGCATGTGTGCAAACACATGAATGGGTTCACATACATGTAAGCATGTGTCCACGCACACACACGCGTGTTTGCATGTATGATGTATGAATGCATGCCTGTTTGCTAAGTAGCGCTTCGCTAATGATTATTATTTTAGCAATGTAATATAAATACATATCTAAGTATATATATAGTTTACGTGCTCGGGTGGAGTGGTGGCGCAGTGGTTTGGTGCACAACGCTATGAAGTGTTGAGGCCGGGCACCAGAGTTCAACACCTGAGTTCAACACCTGAGTTCAATACCTGAGTTCCATACCTCAGTTCAACACCTGAGTTCAATACCTGAGTTCAATACCCGGCCATTGTTGACCCTTACTCCACCGGCCCCACCCCCACTTCGCTGATCCGCACTGACCAGCGTGGTGAAGTATGGTCACACTGCCCCCGTGACCGACAGGGCGTAGTATGACTTTCATCCAGCAGTGGATTGACGAAGGGCTCTTAGTTTAGAATACCTTTGTTAATTGTTACTACAGCTACTACGACTGCCACAGAATCGAAAACGAGATTTTAGCTCAATTGACTTTAATCGGGAAATAAACTTCTGAAATCACTCATATGTATATATGGGTGCCACGGTGGCGAGATGTTAACTACTTCGCCTGGTATACAGGAGGTCGTGGGTTTGATCCCGACCCTGACACCTGCTGTATATTTAGAGTTTGCTTGTCTCTCTCCCCGTAGTCGCGTGGATTTTTATCCGGGATTCTCCGTTTTTTCCCTCTCCACACGTTTAGAATCAACATCGCGCGTTTAGAGTAGTTGGCTTGCTGTGAATGTCCACGCGATAAGCCAACTTCGTTGCGCCATCATTTGCGATAGCCAGCTCGCGTCTGATAAAGAGCTACACAGCTCAGTGGGGCCTTATCTGGTTAAAATAAAAAAAACATAGTTGTATCGTTTAAATAGCACACGCCTGCGTGTCAACAAACGTGGAACAAACAAACTTACTTGCGTCGCAAACGAGCACGGAGAGACGGAGGCTTCGCAATTAAAATCGAGGGCCACGTGGACGACAGGACAAGACACGTGGGTCTGAAGACGTCACCCCGACTGACGCATGGCCGATGGTCAAGGCCGATGACGGAACGGCGGCCGTGGAATGGAACGCGCTTTGCGAGAAGCACGGTGTACCGAGGAGAGAGACGGAGCGATGAAATCAGTTCGCGTGCAGGTGAGAGGGATGGCGGCGCGGATTCTGGGGAGGGTTTCATTCAGCAGCGGATAGATTACGGCTGCCGCAGCTGTTTCTGCTGCTGCTGCTGATGATGATGATGCCAACGACGTGGCCTAACTTTGCTAGAATCAGAATATTAATTGATGAGGCCTGCCCCCCCCCACGCAGTTGTGGTCACGTGGGGCTTGTTTGACCATACTTCACCGCGATGGTCAGTCCGGGTTGGCTCAGGAAGGAGTTGTCCAGGATCGGGTCAGATATCACTCGCCAGGTAATGTTGATGTCCTGGTCATCTGAACGTTTTGAATGAGAATAATAATCATTATATGAACATATAATACGATTATATTATCATAAATATTATATATTGTTGAGACATTAAATCTGGAACGTAAAACTTTAGCGAGCGACAAAACAAATCTCTCCAACGTACATTTCACTATTATTATAATTATTATTTTCAATATACGCATGAAAATAAGTTTGCTTGCAAAAAAAGCGATACATATGCAAGATAAAATTAATAAAACATTTAATTTATCCACGAGAGTCTCACTGAGTCTGCAATGAGCAGGGTCCTGCCGCACTGCGTTGCTTGGTCAATCCCTTGGTGCGCATCGCTTCCAATCTGAGATGCAGATGTAATACTCCAGACACGTGCAGCCTCATAGAAGCTACTGGGGGAAAGTGCTGTCAGCGAGCACCTATTTAGGCACGCGGTAATGGCGTTGTTACGACCACCACGCGCGCTCACGGCCGTGTTTGTATCTCCACTGTCATAACACGACATGGCACGACACTGCAGGCTTACATACATATGTGTGTAACAAAAAACAACATTTTGCAGAAATGAAATTAGCTGTTCACCCAGCAGTGGATGGATCACGGATGATGAATATTATTTTTAAAAAAACTTGTATCAGACAAATGCGCAGTTTCAAACAACTTCTTGCAGGAATAATTACAACTCACGCATCGGTGCGTAGCCAACTTAGCGCAGCGATATCCTATTGTGTGTGTTGTGAGTAAGTTGTGTCACACTCAGGACACAACTACGATTGATATTCACTTATATCTGTCTTCCAGTCTGTTTATTTGCATTTTCTAGTTGTCTGTCAATCTTTACACGTCTGATGTCAGTGGCGTTAGCAAAGTAACAAAGGCAAAGATCCCCCGTATAGGCTTAACACAATTTTGGGGCAAGTGTTTGTTCGCGAGCACCTACGAAGGTCGCGGCACGGCACACGAGGGGGTGGGCTGGCCGGCACTACCCCCCCCCGTCTTTGTATCCCCAGTGGCGATCTTTACACATCGCACCAGGCCCTCATTTTGAGGCTGAGTCGACCTAGGCGAGGCTCATGGACCTGGTCAGATAATCGCCACGCGTGTTGGTGGCCGTGAGCGCGACCCGAACTCGGGTCGCCGTGTTCGCAGTGCAGCCCGCTAATCGCTGCAACACCCTTCGCCACTTGAAATTGAACGCACACCGCAAGACACACGCATGGACGACGCTGCTATATGTGTGTCTCTCCGTCTACGCCTCTGTTCGTCTACTGTTGTAACTACGTACAACGCAACGTACACGTAGTAATGTCTACAGTACACGTAGTAATGTATCCACGTGTATATCCGTCTTGCCAGTACGCTAACCCGTCTGTATTTGCGGTATCCACGTATCTATGGATCAATGCCCGTGTGTCTAGCTATCGCATCAATGCGTTATCACCTTAACACAACCTCACAAAACATGGGACACTCTTTAAAAAGGGTCTTTAGTCTTTCGCTGTAAAAAAAAATCGCTTTCATGATAATATTATCATTCATTTATTCTTCTGGTCAAACAACCCTTCAACACCAATACATCCAGCAGTGGAGTCAGACGATATTTAAAATAATTTAATGTTGCAACAAAAATATACCATTGTCATTAATATCACACAGATATCGACTGTGTTTTAGTTTTCTAAATGTATATCGAGCGTTAAGCGGTCCCGGCCATAGCAACATGGAATTCCCACCACTGAGCACCACCGCAAAGTCTCACTTTCAGACTTTGTTCAAGACGCTGCGTATCGCGACTGTTGTCACTACCCCCCCCGCCGCACCTCCCATTCGCACGGTGTGGCTACGTACGGTGCGAAAGAAGTTCAAAGTACGTACATTTTAACGCAACAACATTTTTATTGATATCATAAATCCGCACTGACCAGCGCGGTGAAGTATGGTCAAGCGAATCAGCCATGACCGATACGGAGAAGGCCTTCATCCAGCAGTGGATTGACAAAGCGCCGTAAAGACCGTGATGGCGTCTACGTATTGCGTGTAAAGTTTAGTCACCGCGCAGAGCAAGACGAAGACGAAGACAAAGATCCCCCGTGTAGCCTTAAAAGACTGTTGGGGCAAGTGCTGTTAGCGAACACCTTTCCAGGCCGGCACGGCACACGAGGGGGTGGGTAACCAGCACCACGCCCGGCCGCTTTTGTCTCCCAAATGGTGATGTTTACACACCACACCAGGTATTCATTTGAAACCCAGTCGACCTTGGACCCGCATCAGATAATCGTCACTGATCTTGGCCGTGAGCGGGAATCGAACTCGGGACACCGGGTTCGAAACGCAGCGCGTGCGCGCGCACACCCACAGAGGCAAAGATCCCCCGTGTAGCCTTAACAGACTGTTGGGACAAGTGCTCTTAGCGAGCACCGATGAAGGCCAGAACGGCACACAATGGGGTGGGTAGCCAGCACTACGCCCGGCCGCCTTTGTCTCCCTAGTGGCGATGTTTACACACCGCACCAGGTACTAATTTGAGGCTGAGTCGACCTAGGAGAGGCCCAGGACCGGTTCAGATAATCGTCACTGGTGTTAGCCGTGAGTGGGAATCGAACTCGGGTCGCCAGATTCGTAGCGCAGCGCGCTAACCGCCACACCACCGCTCCCCCATCGAACTCGACACACGCACAGACACACACACACACCGCGGCCGTATGGTCACGACTCCACCACGTTGGACGTATTCCTAACCGCCTCCTCGTGAAAGCGTGATGCGCGCCGTTAGGGACTCGAGTTAATCAGTGAGAGAGTTAACGTCTTCACAGCTCTTGCCTCCAGCCAGTTCACCCCGGCGGGGGCAGGGCTTGTCGCGAACATCAGTCGTCTGATACCGCGTTCACAGCGCGGCACTTCATCATTGAATGAGTCCATCAGCCTGGCTGTGTGCACGTTTACAAAACACGTCCTTGTGTATAACATTGTTGATTTAATATCTATTACAAACAGCTGAGCACAAAAAAGTCACGTGTTTTCGTGGAGACGGAGCGATGAAAACAGCTGATGCTGGGCGGATCGTAGATTTTGATGATGTGGATGACGATCATGCTATTGATCAAGGCAGCGCATTGTACGACGTTGCCGCACTGCATTGCACGGACTAAGAGCGAGGCCTCTTACCTGTAACGTCAGGCAAGACCACCAACATTTCTCTGCTGAAACAAATATTTGTTGGAAAAACGTGGTCTCCTGATGCCATGTAGGGCGACGGACCACAATGTTATTTTAACATTTCAGTTTTTTCCCCCCTGCAACATTAATAAAACACTACAGTGACTTAAGAGGCATTTGTCAATTCGCTGCTGGATGAATCCCCTCTTCCTCCCCACGCCCCGTTCTCGATCACACGGGGCTCTATGACCATACTTCACCACGCCGCGTCTGTGCTTTGTTGGTGAAGTGAGAGGCCTGCGTAGCGCCGGTTTCAGGAGCATCATCAACTCGCCACCGATATCAGCCGTGGCCTGGAATCGAACTCAGGTTGAACCCGCTTCATGGCGCGTTTCAGAATAAAAAAAAATTATTCAGCAATTTTCCGAAAGAATTAGCAAATAGCCGCTGAACAGTGCGAGAGGTGGGTCAAGGGACGGGTTCGGATAATCGCTCGCCACTGATGTTAACCGTGGGCGGGATTCGAACTCAGGTGGCCGGGTCTATAGAGCAGAGCTGCAAATCACTGCACCACCGCTACACGGCTCATTCGTGTACCGCCAAGACATCCCCATGTTCCACGTGTATGTTGGCACCACATCTATGCCCCCCCCGGCCTTCGGAGAAACCCACACTGACCAGCGTGATGAGGTATGGTCAAAACATCTTTCACGACGATCCGCGCGGTGCTGGAGGTCGGCTGACGAGAACCTGGAGAGGTTCGAGACCGTCACAGACTTTCCCTCCACGCTTGCTTCGTCGGATGAACGCCGCCTTCCATTGTCGCGAGAGATCTGGGACGCCAACAATGGGCCGATGGACGAAGATTGAATTTGCCTTTTTGAAAACTCGGAGACGCAGCCAGCGCAAATTCCGCCCGTGTGTACCTGCGCCAAAACGGAAACTTCACGGGACAATATCATCCCTCGAGGCAACACCGTCGCGAGACAGATAATGCTGCGTTTTTATTTGGCGCAGATTGAAGCTCGGGCTATGCGCGCGCGCGTGTGGCGGAGTCGGTGGGGCGGTGTGGGGTGGTGTGTGTGTGTCTGTGTGTGTGTCTGTGTGTGTGTGTGTGTCTCTGTGTGTGTGTGTTTTTGTCGATGCGTGTGGTACATCTGGCGAGGGAAACCCGAGACCCCGGCATACACCACACACACGCGCACGCACGCACACGCAGCCCGCCTTCACGCGCGGCTCAACAGTGAACACACGTGTGAGCAATTGCCTGTTTTCCCATCGCCCGTGAAGAACTCAGATTATGTGTAGAGCTGTCGAGTGACTACGGACGCACACGAACACACGGCATGAGAGCCGTCCTCCCCCCCACCCCACCGACCTCGCCCCGCCTCTACAGGCCCAACCAGGCTGCTGGGGTGGGCTAGTAACTTACTGCTTCTGTTGTTGTTGTTGTTATTGTTGTTGTTATTGTTGTTGTTATTGTTGTTGTTATTGTTGTTGTTATTGTTGTTGTTATTGTTGTTGTTATTGTTGTTGTTATTGTTGTTGTTATTGTTGTTGTTATTGTTGTAGCGCCTACTAAGGACGGGGTGGTGTGGGCGATACAATGTCTCGGTGATGGGGGTTATGTTTGAACAACACGGCGTCCAGATACTATTATATATAGTTTTAAGGCTGAGTCGACCTAGAGGAGGACCAGGACCGGTTCAAATATTGGCAACTGTTATTGGCCTTGAGCGGGAATCGAACTGGGGTCGCCGGGTTCGCAGCGCAAGTGCGCTAACCGCTGTACCACCGTCCCCCATACACAAATACAAAGATCCCCCGGATAACCTTTAACATACGTTTGGGGCAAGTGCTGTAAGCAAGGACGATATATGACCGTGCATCAGCCTCGCTTGTCAGTGTGAGAATGGTGGGATATGGGAGCATGGACGCTGGAGCATCGAGGTACAGGGCGCTTCAAAACAATGTTAACACTAATGAGACTGTTCAACAAAACCACAAGAAATGTTGTGCCTCCGGGCTCTGGAGACCACTTGGAGAAGATTCCAGTGGAGACTTTTTGAAGCTATTTACATCACATTTGTTATCATGTTACAGTGTATTATCCGTTCTTTTTCCATTACAAACGATAGTCCCATGTAAGTATACAACATTTTTTCGAAACGTAATAATTGTGGACTTTGCTAAACTAAGTCTGTGCGGCCAACCAACCGCTCAAATGACAAACCGGCGATAGCCCGGTGATGTCGCGACTGCGGAACTCCTGTCCTGCAAATCGGGACGACCGCCCTGGGCCCCGTGCTTTGGGGGGCAGGGGGGGGGGCGCATCGACGTCACGGTGTTAGATGTAAGACTTCCGGCCCACACAGCGTGAGTTTCCACCCCCCCCCCCCACCACTCTATGGACGGTCCCTGGTGGCCAGACACAGTAGAGTAGTGGATCACGTTGTGTGCATCGGTTAAATTTACGGTTCGAATCGAGCGCCACCACCTGGTTAATACCGCGGCGTGTATCGACCGGAGAGACACGCGCCGGGTGCTTCACGGTGGACTGTTGAACATCGCGTGGCGTCGTTAAACTATTAAACGCGATTTTATGATGAAAAAAATAAACTATTACAATGTTTTTGTTAACTATAAAAAAACAGATTTTTCCCGGTAAGGCCCATATAGCTAATTTTTCAGAAGCGACCTGGCCACAAATGATAGCTCAACCAAGTGGCTTATCATCATGTGGAAATTTCGAGCAGTTAAATACTCTCAATGCATCTTTGTAATTGTGGAGGGTAAAATCCGGAGGACCCGGAGACATTTTCACACCACCACGGGGGAGAACATCCAAACTCCAAATATGGAGCAGGCGTCAGGGGTCGAATCCACGACCTCCTGTATACCAGGCGAGGCAGTTAACATCTCGCCACCGTGGCGACCTCATGGCTCAGTGAGTGCGTGGGCTTTATCTGGTGAACAAAATGGGTTTAGTTTGACATCAGCGCCCGATGGACCACTCACGCTCCCTTCTGTGCCTCTCTCTCTGCAGCAGTTGATCTTCATCGCTAGGCCCACGGGCCCCTGGTGGCCCTTGACGTGGGCCCCCTCCTCCGTCGACAATACACAAAGAGCGAAAACATAATTATTAACCCCCATCATCATCACCCCATCATCATCGTGTCGCTGTCACCCCCCCCCGCCCCATGGCCCTCACACACTGATGATGTCTTATCGGCGAAAGTCGCCTCCACCCCTCCCCACCTTCTCCCCCTGTGAATGAGTGAAGAAGACTTGGGGGTAGAGCGAGCAGGAGGGCCGTAGTCGCGTAGTGCCAGCTGGGAGGGGAGCGTGCGGTTTGGGAATGATGGCTATTTGCTTAAACTGCCGATACGATCCGCAAATTTCACCCCTCCGCTCCACCCTCCCACAGCCACCCACCCAGCTTCATCACGGAGAGGAGGAGACGGAGTTCTTTACAAGGTTGCTGAGTCCACGGTGAGTGCTGGAGCCACTCATGTGTATTTAAAGGTTTCATGAATCATCACAAGAGGCGTTAAAAATAAATAACAACTTATTATTCGGCGATGCTGTCGCTGCTGCGTTGGCAGTGGTGCACACGTACAGTCAACAACAACAACAACAACCTACAACACAAACTCAACACACGCGTCAACAACAACCAACAACACAAACTCAACACACGTGTCCACAACAACAACCAACAACACAAACTCAACACACGTGTCAACAACAACAACCAACAACACAAACTCAACACACGCGTCAACAACAACAACAACCAACAACACAAACTCAACACACGCGTCAACAACAACCAACAACACAAACTTAACACACGTGTCAACAACAACAACCAACAACACAAACTCAACACACGCGTCAACAACAACAACCAACAACACAAACTCAACACACGTGTCAACAACAACAACAACAACCAACAGCACAAACTCAACACACGCGTCAACAACAACAACCAACAACACAAACTCAACACACGCGTTAACAACAACAACCAACAACACAAACTCAACACACGTGTCAACAACACAAACTCAACAACACTCGCATCGCGCGCTTTTGAATGCGCTTCTGCGGCCGTCTGGAACGCTCTTCCCTCCAATATTAGGAGGGCCACTAGGAGCTGTGCAGCTTCGAGGTGATACAACCAGCCGATGTGAGTCCCTCCGCCTCCACAAAACAGATGGGTACTGGTCGACGATACACAGAGCAGATACGTAACCCCGCTGAACATCTGTGAAACTTACTGGGCATCTGCGACACAGAACTTTAGAGCTCATCGGATTCCTCCAGCACAAGTAAATTCAAGAGCCGAATGGCTCACAGGGCTATACCTAATAAATGAACTTTGAACTTTGAAATGAAACTTTAAGAAGAGCGGCTGTCCACTTGGACAGGGCACGTCGTCAGAATGGAGGATGATGATGATGACGATGGTGATGATGGTGATGATGATGGTCGAGATAAACGACGGAGCGGCAGCCCAAGGGATGGAACGCGCACGAAGATCACTGCGCCCCGCAGAGCGATGAAATCAGCTCGCGCGCGGGTGTGGAAAACTGCATCGCAGGAGCGCAAGCGATGGCGACGGCTTGGGAGAGGCCTTCATCCAGCAGTGGGTCGATCATGGCTGATGATGATTGATGATGATGGTGACGACGACGATGAGCGACGTCGTCTTGACGAACACACTGCAGTCGTAGAGTCATGTTGTTGTTGTTGCTGCTGCTTAAATAAAGTTCGGGCAGTCAGTAAGCCGATGGAACTTAATGTTCTTAGTGCGGATGTAGAGAACAGAAGGCGATTCAAGTAAATCACCCGGAGCAATCCGCTGCCGCGCACGGTGAGCGTTATTGTTATGCACCCATGGTACAGGGAGGACACTTGCCAATAACATCAGGTCCAAGCATCGGGTTTTACACGCTTTCATTTAACTCACTCTGTCTGTTGTTGTTGTCGTTGTTGTCGTATCCTCAAATCTTGTAACTCAATTTTAACCCACTTCTCAATGTGGTATCGACTGCAAACTTGGTTTACTTATGTCATACCGATGACAATACTATATTCTATTATAAAAAGTACATATTTGCAAACATTGTTTTGTATATGTTACGTTTCGGCGTGGGTCTAATTGTCCACGGTAAACTGACGTTGGCTGTAATTGGCCACGGTCCCTTACGTCATGGCAAGCTTCGGGGCCACTTCCTGGAGTTCTTCCATTACTTGGACAATTCATAAAAGCGTGTTTAAAAAGTTTTTTTTTAATATTTTTTTTTATTTCTAGCGCACCCCACCTTGACAATGAGCGCCTTCAGAGGGGGGGACGGGACTCGTGGATTTACTCCCCGACACACCGGTGGGCTGGAGTAGCACACTAATTGGTCGCGTTCTGTTTACGTGACAAATCCCTTACTGATTGGCTGTGTCGGGTGGTGGCGGGTTTACGACACATTTATACTTACGCGATCGAACCCAAAACAAATATTTATCATGAACAATATTTGGTCGCGAAAGCCTGAAACGTGTGAAACTTAACATAACAACATTCGGCTGCCTAAATAACACTGGGGAGGCCCTCTAATAGGACAGACTGAATACTGTTTTATGTTTACTTGGGGATAGACAACGGAGAGCGGCTTATAACACGCATAACCGCGTGAATTAAACATGTTATAGCATCAAACCCAATCGTGTAGTATATACAATGTGAACACAAATTAACCCGTAAAAACAACGTTTTTCACTATAAATCCTTTATATGCGTGGCGGCTAGAGTCATCTCGTCCTCTGGCTTGAGATGGCTGCCACCTATGGGTCAGATGATTGTCTGCCACCATTAAGCAATTGGTAATTAAATATTTTAAAAAATTCCCTAAACAGTGTAAAATTTTGGATTTTTTTTCACGAAAATTAATTGTCACGCACAACGAGTCTGTGTGCAAAATGGCAGCTCGATTGGATCACGGGAAGTGGGTTAAAAAACGAGCGAAAGATTTGCACGGTCCTAAGCAAGCAAGCAAGCACGCAAGCGAACTTAATATAAAGGATTTAAAAAATAGGTTGGAGCGGTCGGTTTGCAGTGGGTCTGAGTTGGATTCCGGGCCACGTCTAACGTCAGTGATGAAGTGATAGCCGAAGCGGTCCCGGTTCACCTTTCCCCCCCTCGTCTTCACCAACCGGCACTTAAGCCGCGTGGTGAAGTATGGTCGAGTGACCCCCAACAACAACGCGCACGGCGTGGGGAGACCCTCATCCAGCAGTGGATTGACAGACGGGCTGTCAATATGCATCTTGAATAAAGGTCCAACAGACGTGTATGCGTCTGTGTGTGTTTCTTGTGTGGGGAGCGGTCGTGTAGCGGTTAGCGCGCTGCGCTACGAACCCGGCGACCCGAGTTCAATTCCCGCTCACGGCCAACAACGGTGGTGATTATTTGAACCGGTCTTGGGCATCCCCTAGGTCGATTCAGCCTCAAATGAGTACCTGGTGGTGGTGTGTAAACATCGCCACTGGGGAGACTAAAGTGGCCGGGCGTGGTGCTGGCCACCCACCCCCTCGTGTGCTCGCTGACAGCACTTGCCCCAACAGTGCGTTAAGATTATAAAGGTGACGCAGTGGTTGGGCGCTCTGCGTCTTCGAACTCGGCGACATCCGCCGCTGATGTCGGTCGCGGGCTGGAATTCGAACTCGGGTCCTGCCGGGTTCGCAGTGCAGTCGCACGAACCGCTACACGACCGCTCCCGGTAAGAGCACGTGTCCACCCACCCATCACCACCAACAGCAGCGCTGGTGAATGCTTGCGGGAGAGAGACATTTCTCTTTGCATGCGTGTGCGTGCGTACGCGTGCGTGCGTGTGTGCAGTGTAGCGGTGAGCGCGCCGCGCTACCAAACCCTGCGACCCCGAGTTCACCAACATCAATGACGATTATCTGGGTCTCCCCTTTAGGTCGACTCAACCTCAAAATGAGCACCTCGTGCGTTGTGTAAAAACATCGCCACTAGGAGGTGAAAAGCGGCCGAGCGTGGTGCTGGCCACCCACCCTTTTGTGGTGCAGTGCCGGCCTTAATAGGTGCTCGCTAACATCACTTTCCCCAACAGTCCGTTAAGGCTATACGAGGGATCTTTGTCTTTGGTATATGTGTGAAATAGCTCATGCATAGTAGGCGGCATTTAGGGAAATGGCCCGTCTTCATAGCACAAGGGCAATTGCCCGAAACGTCGCATATTACATTACTGTTTTCCTCTTTAAGGCCACAGTGTTATTGACGAATGTGTTTGTTGTTGTTGTTAAGTGAATGTGTTTGTTGTTGTTGTTAAGAGTGCTTGTGGACCACCAACGAAGCATCAGCATCACCACCACCACCGGGTGATTCGTTTGAATTTTGAATGCACAGTTGCCGTTGACGTCGATGGCACACGTTGTTGCCCTCGTGTTAGTGCCTTACGCCGATACTTTCTACTCAAAGGCAGCCAATAGCAGCAGCGTTCGGCAGGGATGCGTCAGAGAGAGGGAGGCTGATCGCTGATTGGCCCCGCAGCTGTGGACACACTGAGCACCCGCCTGGCCACTCACTCGAATCGGTGGAACATCATCCCTCAACTCACTCTCTCCTCTCTGTGTGTGTCTGTCTGTGTGTGTCTCTCAGTCTCTCACTCCCTCCTTTCTGTCTCACTGTCTTCTCTCTCTCTCTTGGTGTCTCTCTCTCTCTCTGTGTCTGTGTGTCTCTGTCTTTCACTCTATCCTCCTCCCCGCTGTCTGTCTGTGTGTGTCTCTCAGTCTCTCACTCTCTCCTTTCTGTCTCATTGTCTTCTCTCTCTCTCTTGGTGTCTCTCTCTCTCTCTGTGTCTGTGTGTCTCTGTCTCTCTATCCTCCCCTCTGTCTGTCTGTGTGTGTCTCTCAGTCTCTCACTCTCTCCTTTCTGTCTCACTGTCTTCTGTCTCTCTTGGTGTCTCTCTCTCTCTGTGTGTCTATGTGTGTGTCTCTGTCTTTCACTCTATCCTCCTCCCCTCTGTCTGTCTGTGTGTGTCTCTCAGTCTCTCACTCTCTCCTTTCTGTCTCACTGTCTTCTGTCTCTCTTGGTGTCTCTCTCTCTCTGTGTGTCTATGTGTGTGTCTCTGTCTTTCACTCTATCCTCCTCCCCGTTGTCTGTGTGTGTGTGTGTCTCTCTCTGTCTCTCACTTTCTCTTCCTCTCTGTGACGTTTCTTTGTGTTGTGCGCGGTGCATTTAGCGCCACAGCGCGTGGATGTATCGCGTTTGTATATTTGTGTTGCTGGTGACTTTGTGTGTTTCGTATCGGAATCGCCTCCGGTGCTGTTGCTGCTGGCGGCCATAAAAGTTGTTTCAAAGTAAAAAAAAAAGTCTTCCTCTGTATCTGTGCGATTGTGTGTCTCACTCTCTCCTCCTGCCCCCCCCTGTCTCTCTCCGTGTGTGTCTTTCTCTTCGCGTGTCTCTCTCCGTCAATAGAGAGATCTCTCTCTCTCTCCACTCTCTCCCCGTGTCTCTCTCTCTGTGTGTGTGTGTGTTTGCGATCGCCTGTTTTGACACCTGCTTATGTCGGCTGCGATTTGTTTGGCTAAACAGAGCGACCCAAAGGGGGGTTTGCGCGGCAGGACGGCTCGTCTGATCCGACCGACTATCTCTTTTTTTTAAGAGAGAGAGCAAAAAAAAACGAGAGCGATTTTTTTAAAATATACATAAACATACTGAACGCACTGCCTGCGAATACGCTTTGCAGATCGGAGTCTGTGCTATTGTTTATTTGCTTAACGTCCCCACCCCCATTTGCTCAACTCCCCAACCCTTCCATCCACCACCGACCCATATATATACAAAGATAAAGATGCCCCGTATAGCCTCGAGCAGACTGGTGGAACAAGTGCTGTTAGCGAGCCATCGACGATGCAGGTCGGAACGACACACGAGGGGCTGAGTGGACAGCAACACGCCCGGCCGCCTTTGTCTCCCCAGTGGCGATGTTTACTTCACTCCGTACAGGGTTCTACTTTGAGGCTGAGTCGACCTAGTGGAGGCCCAGGACCCCCTTCAGATAATCTTCACTGTGTGTTGGGCGTGAGCGGGAATCGAACTCGAGTTGCCAGGTCGGTAGCACAGCGTGCTAACCGTTGCACCACCGCTCCCCACACACACACACACACGTCACGTGGGTGGGCGGTGTGGCCAAACACCACGCCCGGTCGCCTATTTATCTCCCCTGTGCTGATGTTTGTAATACTACCCACCGGACCAGGTACTCTTTTTGAGGCTGAGTCGACCCAGGCGAGGCTCAGCGCCTGTTCAGATGTACGGGGAGCGAACTCGGGTCGCCGGAGGGCTCGCAGCGCAGCGCGCTAACCGCTGCACCACCGCTCCCCACATACGTACGTATACCCACCCATAAAGACATACGTACAATACATCGAGTGACCGTTAAGTATACAGTTTATAGTACCCCTTACAGCAGACACGTTCATCCAAAAACGTGTGTATCCGTCTATCGCGTGCACTCATTCACCCACACAAAGACAAATATCTCCCGTATAGCCTTAACGTACTTTGGGGGCAAGTGCTGTCAGCGAATGCACAGTATACGAGAGACAAAGATCCCCCGTATAGCCTTAATGGACTGATAGGGCAAGTGCTCTTGGCGAGCACCTATGAAGTCCGACACGGCACGGCACACGAGGGGGTGGATGGCCAGAACCACGCTCGGCCGCCTTTGTCTTCCTCGTGGCGATGTTTACACACCGCACCACATGAGGCTGAGTCGAACCAGGGTAATGCCCAGGACCGGTTCAGATAATCGTCCCTGGTGTTTGACCGTGACTTGGGAATCGAACCCAGGTCGCCGGGTTCGTAGCGCGGCTCCCCCTACCCACACACACACACGGGGAGAAGCGCTTCTCTCATGTGGACCGTGGGTCCGATTCACGGCTGTGCGACTTCGTTTCATTGGACCCGCGCACCAACCACTACCACCCACCACCACGTTGCGCGCTTGTGCCAGGGAGACATTTCCGATCTGGCAATAAGGCTGCAGTGTATTTTGCCGAGTGGTATATTGGTTCGATATACATACACATGCTGCACGCACGCCCTACGTGCGTTCTTTGCTGCTTAACCACACATCCATATACCCATACATGTACACACCATCCACAAATCAGTATACCCATATGCTGTACATTTTATATCCATGCACACATATAACACCAATACATTTCTACCCGCAATCACACATACACCCACAAATACACCGACACGTGTATACAAACACCCATACATACAAACGTACACATGTTTACCCATGCAGTGTATATACACAAGACAAAGATCCCCCGTATAGCCTTTAACAGGCTGTTGGGACGGGTGCTGTTAGCGAGTAGCACCTATGAAGGTCGGCACTGTACACGAGGGGGTGGGTGGCCAGCACCACGCCCGACCGACTTTGTCTCCCCAGTGGCGAAGTTTCCACACCGCACCAGGTACTCAGTTGAAGGCTGAGTCGACCTTGGGGAGGACCTGGACCGGTCCAGATAATCGTCACTGGTGTTGGCCGTGAGCGGGAATCGAACTCGGGTGGCCGGGTCGACGGCCCAGTGCGCTAACCGCGCTACACACCGCCCCCACAGTAGATATCAAAGACAAAGGTCCCCCAGTACAGCCTTAACAGACTGTTGGTGGCAAGTGCTGTTAGCGAGCACCTATGAAGGCCAGAACGGCACACGAGGGGTTTGGGTGGCCAGCACCACGCCCGGCCGCCTTTGTCTCCCGAGTGGCGATGTTTACACACCGCGCCAGGTATTCATTTGAGGCTGAGTCGACCTAGGGGGAGGCCCAGTACCGGTCCAGATAACCGTCACCGATGTTGGCCGTGAGCGGGAATCGAACTCGGGTCCCTGGGTTTGTAGCGCAGCGCGCTGACCGCTACACCACCGCTCTCCGCAGTAGAAATCACACACAGACACAGTCCACACAGACACAGTCCACACAGACACAGTCCACACAGACACAGTCCACACAGACACAGTCCACACAGACACAGTCCACACAGACACAGTCCACACAGACACAGTCCACACAGACACAGTCCACACAGACAGGCGAGGAATCCACCTATCCACCTGAGCTGGTACCGCAATCTTCCCTGCCCGGCTGCTTCGAATCATTACGATTGCGCGCGTTGGTTCAAAGCACAAAAGGGCTGTCAACGGTGCGGGCACAGTTGAACAACCTACTTGCTGTACCCCTGGCCTTCATCTTCCCAAAGCCAAACCACCCCCATCCCCATCACCCGCTCACCCACCTCCGCCGTAAACTCGCCAAACGTCGATTATATCTACTGCCAATGGGGCTTTGCTCTGTTTGCTTTCTTGAGAATAACTCGACCCCGTCGCATAAACCCCACGCCCCGAGGTGCGGGGTCGCTTTAAGGGAGGGGGAATCTGCAGCCCGATAAGAGTCGCGGCAGTAAAAAAAACACAAAAAAACCCTCCGCCACGGCCTCGGCGCTTATTGAAGAGCCGGAGGGGACGACATTTTACGAGGATCGGTAATCTACCTTCAACCTTCAAAGCATAACGAGGAGCCCTTTCTCGCGTTTTATGCGCCGCCGAGTACACGCGCGGCTCTCGTACTCTCCCCGTGCGGCGTTGTGTGTGTTGTGTGTGTGTTGTGTGTGTGTTGTGTGTGTTGTGTGTGTGGTGTGTGTGTTGTGTGTGTGTTGTGTGGGTTGTGTGCTGTGTGTGTGTCCGTGTGCTGTGTGTGTGTTGTGTGTGTTGTGTGTGTGTTGTGTGTGTGTTGTGTGTGTGCTGTGTGTGTGCTGTGTGTGTGCGTTGTGTGTGTTGTGTGTGTGTGTTGTGTGTGTTGTGTGTGTGTGTTGTGTGTGTGTGTTGTGTGTGTGTTGTGTGTGTGTTGTGTGGGTTGTGTGCTGTGTGTGTGTCCGTGTGCTGTGTGTGTGTGTTGTGTGTGTTGTGTGTGTGTTGTGTGTGTGCTGTGTGTGTGTTGTGTGTGTTGTGTATGTGCTGTGTGTGTTGTGTGTGTGTTGTGTGTGTGTTGTGTGTGTGTTGTGTGTGTGTGTGCTGTGTGTGCTGTGTGTGTGGTTGCGATTGGATGGGTGCGTGCGTTCGTGAGCGAGTGTGAGGAGCGGTGGCGCAGTGGTTAGCGCTGCGCTTGCTCTTCGACTGCGGCCAGCCGAGTTACATTTACGCTCGCGGCCACTCAAACAGCGGCGAATGACTGAGTGGGTCACGGGCCTACCCTAGGTTGACTCAGCCTCAAATGAGTACCTGGTGGGGTGTGTAAACATTAGCACTGTGTGGGGAGACAAAGGCGGCCGGGCGTGATTCTGGCTACTTCATAGGTGCTCGCGAACAGCACTTGCCCCAGAAGTCTATGTAGGCTATACGGGGGATCTTTGTCTTTCTATGTGTGTCCTCGAGGAGTCGATGTGGTCGTGTGATTATGTGCGCGTGAGATGAGCGGTGGCGCAGTGGTTAGCGCACCGCGCACAGATCGTGTTATCTGAAGCGGGTTCTGGGCAGCCGCGAATGAGTAGCGCGCCTGTGTGGTGTGCAAACACCACCACCAGCAGCAGCAGTGGGGAGACAAAGGCGGACGGGCGAACGTGGTTCTGACCACACCACCCCCTAGACCGTGAAGGCGACAGGGTGATCTTTGTATTTGCGTGCGGAATGTTTGTTGTTTCGTAACATACAAAAGACAAAGACCCCCCCCCCCCCCGTATAGCCTGTAACAGACTGCTGGGGCAAGTGCTGTTCACGAGCACCTATGAAGGCCGGCACGGCACAAGATGGGGTGGGTTGCTAACACACACGCCCAACCGCCTTTGTCTCCCCAGTGGCAATGTCTACTACACACCGCAGCAGCTACTCGCGCCCGTACTTGCGGGCACGTGAACCTGGGTTCAACCCCTGGTCACAAGCGGCATCAGTGGTGCGTCTGGACCTATCCTGGACCTCCCCCCCCACCCACCGCCTCGCCCCCCCCTTAGGTAGACTTAGCCTTAAACGAGTACCCGGCGCTTTGTCGCGTGTTTCTCATCACACCGCCCACTCGTTTGAGGTGCCGACATTGATAGGTGCCCGCTAACAGCTCTTGCCCCTGTGAGGCTGAGCGGTGGATCTTTGTCTTTGCTTATCGCCTAAACAAACGTGGTTTTATTGGCGGCTTAGAAGTGCGATTGTACGTCACCAACCATACATGCTCCAAAGACAAAATCCTCCGTATAGCCTGTAACAGACTGTGGGGCAAGTGCTGTTCGCGAGCGCCGATGGAAGGGCCCGACCGCCTTTGTCTCCCCAGTGGCGATGCTTACACTACCGCACCAGGTACTCATTTGAGGCTGAGTCGACCCAAGGGAGGCCCAGGACCGGTTCAGATAATCGTCACCGGTGGTGTTGACCTCAAAAGAGACCAACATGGGGGATCAAACTTAGGTGACCTCCGAGTTTGCAGCGCAGCGCGCTAACCACTACGCCACCTCTCCCCGTCACCCACACTCATCACCCACGCATTACCAACACAATGCTGTTGCTGTTGCATGCGATGCAGAAGGGCCATTGCCCGAAACGTCGCGTGTTACATATGCGTTTCCCTGTTAAGGCCACACACTGTTAACGTTAAGTTTGTGTTTTTGTTTTAAAGGAGAGGCGATGGATGGCAGGCAGTCCGGCGGGGGGGAGGGGTTAACCTCTCAGGGCATGACCCTCATGCGAAGGAGCCTTGAGATTCAGTGACGCTCTCCTGGATTAAGATGATCTTGTCTTGATGATGATGATGATGCTGATGATGGATGTGGCGATAGCACTGGCGATGACTAAAAACGATGATGATGGCAACGATGAAGATCGTGACGATGATGATGACGATAACTAAGCAGATTGTGACGACGATGATGATGATAACGACGATGAAGATTGTGACGATGACGACGACGATGGTGACGATGACGATCGTGACGATGATGATGATGATGATTGTGATGGTATCAATGGCGCAGAACGAAAACGTGAGATAGTTCCACACGCAATGCATGTCAGTGTACAGTCCTCGTGTCGATTCACTGCTAGATGAGGGCGTACCGTATGCCGTGCGTGCAATGCAGGCTATTTGACCATACTTCACCACCCTGGTTAGTGCGGGTTTATACAGGCGGTAAGCACTGATGTGGTGGTAATAGCAGAGTTCAATAAAACATGCAGGGTGACCCAAAAGCCAAGCTACGCAGGGTTTGTAATAGGTTTGTACCCTTTCAACTGGTACAAAAACTGACACCTTTATACAAGGCATCATGTTTGCAATGACCACAACACAAGCAGTCAAAATGCAAACAAAAAGAAACAACTCTGATGATGATAATGATATGCACTGTCCATGAAGTTGATTGGTCCACACCCGAGACAGCTTTTCTTAGAGCCTAGTCTCCATTGGTGTTGGACCAGATGACGCCTATTACTATATTTTGCCACTGGTAAATGAGGTCTCATAGTGTAAATGCTTACGCAGGGTTAATTAATCAATTTAAACTCTGACATTAACATATGTTATTTTGTTTTAATTTATTATTGTATCTATTCTCGTTGTTCATATCTATTCTTATGTTTATCCCTTTCCAGACGACGTCTCAAAAAGTGAAGAAAACGGACAAACGCCAGTCGAGTTCGATTCGTTTTTATTCATCCTCTAGAAGTCAGCTGTGAACTTAAGGCAAGTCCTACATTCGTTTAAAAAGATCATTCATGCATCGTGCATTGATGTTATTATAAGTCACTTTGAACATTTGTTACAAATAAATTGAATATCCATATGTGACGCGTTCAAATGAATAGACTGTAATAACCCCATGTGTCCTGACTTTTGGGCCACCCTGTACTGTACATTGATGCACTACACACTGCGGCCCACAACGCTCCACAGCCCCGAAGCAGCCTATAGCACCTGCTATACACATGATGGTCGCCCATGCAAGCACTACCCTGGCTTACACCGTGCTTTGCTTCCCAGCGACCTGAGTTCAATTCCAGGACACATCAGTGGCGAGTGATACACGTCTCAACGAATCATTCAGCTCTCACATCACCAGCCGGCGTTGACCAGCGTGGTGAAGTATGGTCAAACCACCTCCCCCGCCTCCACACCCCACTGCCTACAATGACCGATACGTCGTGGGTAGGCTTTCATACAGCAGTGGATTGACAAATTACTGTAAATAACAACAACAATAACCAAAGTAGAGGAAAATCCTCAACACCTGGAACTCCAAACCTCCGATTCAGCACGGTTGGCTACGTACGGCGCGAAGGAAGTTCAACATACGTGTTACACATTTAAACACCGGCTCTTTAAGTGGCGCGCAACACACGTGGCATGTACGCAGTGCATATCGACAACAGGATCTGTTCATTTAGTTACATGCTTATTTTTAAACACACGCCGATTTGCGGAGTCACGATTCAATCATATTTTTTCACTTGTTCTTGGCCATTTTGTAAGAAAAAAACGAGGTGATGGGGAGGAGGAATCCAATGAAGAGGTGAACGATGTCGCCTTACCTATGACACATTCCTCAACTGCCTAACGACCATCACGACCCTCACGTGTAGCCTGAACAGACTGTTGGGGCTTTTAACGAGCACCTATGAAGGCCGGCAAGGCACACGAGGGGGGTGGGTGGCCAGCACCACGCCCGGCCGCCTTTGTTTCCCTAGCGGCGATGTTTTTACGCACCGCACCAAGTACTCATTTGGGGCTGAGTAGACCTAGGGAAGGCCCAGGACCGGTTCAGATAATCGTCACCGGAGTCGATCGTGAGAGGGAATACGAACTCGGGTCGCCAGGTTCGTAGCGCAGCGCGCTAACCACTACACCACCGCTCCCCACGTAGACACACAACAACAATAACAACAACCGCCATTCGCCACTAAGTGGCGGTGACGTCACCACGACGCTTGTGCCAGGCTATGTGCACGTTGAGGCCACGTAAAGTGTCGAACGCCCGCTGGCAGGAGGTCACGGGGCAGACCTAGGTGCCACGGGTCGACTGACTGAGTCCATTGGCTGATGCACCACCTGTGCCCCCTACTGTGCCAACTGGCTGTGCTTTAGCCACCCAGTCCTCCGCTCGTTGTTGTGAGCGTCGCTCCTCCCCCCTCCGTTGTTGTTGGAGGGCGACTGCCTCCAACTGCCCAGTAGCGTCCTTCACGAGCCTCTTCCACAGACGCCGATCTTGACACCGCTGGTACCAGTTATCGGCAAGTCCACTCAGCTCCACATCCTCCTGTACCACATCACTCCATCTCTTCTCTAGCCCGTGCCGCGCCCGTTCAGCCCCCTCGATCTGGCCGAACAAAAGCTGTTTAGGCATGCGGTGGCTGGGCATGCGGGCTACATGACACTACCAACGCAGCCTTGCCTGCCGGAGGAGCTCACCGATGGGACTTTGTCCGAATCTTTTAGGGATATGTGAGCTCCTCACACAATCCAGCCTGGTTAAGCCCAAGATGGATCGTAGGCAGGCCAGCCTAAATGTTTCTAACCAGCGAAGATGTTCTATTAGGGGGGTCCACATTTCGCAAGCATAGAGAAGGGAGGGAATTACTGTGGCCGAGAAGACCTGAAGCTTCGTGTGGAGCGACAGACCAGGTAGCTTTCACACAGTGTTACACAACCGAAGAAAAGATAATGCCACTCGACTGATTCGGAGTGGGATCTCTCCTGTCAAACCGGAGCCGGTCATGAGCACACTACCCAGGTATGGGAAACTCTCCACTCTCTCCACAACTGCCCCATCACCAATTGAGAGTTGTGGGGGTGGAGTGTCCGATGTAACAAAATACCCAGGCAGGTGCTTAGTTTTAGTGGGGCTGATGGTAAGTCCCCACCTCTTAGTGGCAAGCTCCAGGTTCAGCAGCAGCGCCTCCAACTCCTCCTCTGAGTGAGCAGAAATTACCAGATCATCGGCATACACCCAGGCATCGATCAGTCTCCCATTGTATCTGTACCAGATAGAAATTCCTCCGGTACAGCTATTGAAGGCTCCACAATCTGTGTGGTCGACATAAATGTTAAATTATGTAGGAGCCAGAGGACATCCCTGTCGCACCCCAAAGTGAACAGGGAATGGTTCTGACTCCCGGCCACGTAGTTTTACCCAGGCCTGCTCACCATCATGAAGGTCCTTAATGATCGTGAGCAGTGGGTCAGGGACCCCGAAAGCACGAAGAACAACCCAGAGCCCAGCCTACTGATGGTATCATAGGCCTTGACCAGGTCAATAAAGCAGAGATGTAGGTCTTGTTGGAATTCCCTACACCTCTGCTGTAACAGACGGACCGAAAATATGGCATCTGTGCAGGACAGCCCTTTCCTGAAACCACATTGGAGCTCCACAAGCCTCTCCTCAGCGTGCCTGGCAAGGCGATGTTGAATAATCCTTGCCAGAACCTTCCCGGCACACTGAGGAGTGAGATGCCCTAGCAGTCGTTACGGTCTGTGTGGTCCCCCTTCTTCAAGAGGGGGACCCCCAGGGCATTCTTCCAATCCTGCGGAACCCGTCAAGTGGTCCAGACTGTTGTTATGATGCCATGTAGGGCAGTCTGTGCACAAACGCCACCCTCCCTCAGCATTCGCTTGGGAGATCATCTCTGCCCGGTGCCTTTCCTGGTCTCAGGCTTTGGATTGCCTTGAGTACTTCCTCAACAGATGGCACCTCAGCCAGCCACTCACTCACAGGGGGGTGACTTCTTCTTCCAATATTTGAGGCACCGCAGCCTCGGCAGGGTCACCCCCACTTTGCCCCACGATTTTTTCCAGGCTGAGGGATTTCCCCTCCCCCAGGACCCCACAGAAATGTTCAGCAAATCTACAAACCTGTTCCTGGGGGTCGGAGATTGGATCATCGTTCTTTCCCCTATTGATGGCAATAGGTGTGGCGCTGCAGGTTACTTTTTTCATAGAATTAAAGAGCAATTTGTGATCGCGGGCCATTGAGGCAGACCTCACGGCTCCCCAAACCTCCGAGCGAAGGCTGCAGTAAGCCTCCTCATTCTCTGACGTGGGATGCTGTAGACGATGAGAGTTGGCCTGTCGCTTTTTCTCAGCCAGCCTGAACACCTCCTCGGTCAGCCAGGGTCTCTGAGGATGTCTGGACCATGTACCCAAAGCAGCCATTGCAGCTGCATGAGCCACAGTCCTAAACCTCGCCCATTTCCCCTCAATATCAGGAGGAGTGGGGGACAATGCCAACCCCAGCCGCAAGTGATGATGAAATTCTCGCTTGCAACTTTCATCAGCTGAGACCAGGCCACTGTGGGTTTGAATGGGGTCCTGGATGTACACCCACCACCGGAGTGGAAGAATGGCAGGCGCATCTTACAGATGACAAGTCGATGGTCAGTGGGCAGATCAGCTCCATGGTAGGTCCTGGTGTCAAGGACATGGGCCCGCATCTGCTGTTCTGTCACTATGTAGTCCAGCAAATGTTCTTGCTTGGACCCGGCATGCATCCTTGATGTTGTGTGGATGCGCCGATGCCGGAACTGCGTGTTGGTTAATTACAAGCCCATGGGCTGCACAAAAACCTAGCAGCCTCCTACCGTTGTTATTGAGTTGATCTGGCCCATGTCTTCCAATTACTCTAGACCAGGTGCTAGCATTATGACCAACTTGGGCATTGAAGTCACCCAATAGGATGACTCTATCCCGAGGGGCCACTTTAGCCAGCACCTGCGACAGGTCATATAAGGTATCTGTCTCATTGACCTTGCCTGCATCTCTCCACGGATGTTCATCTTCGGTGGGGGCATAGGTAACCACGACCACCACTCCTCGCCTCTGGTTGATGGGAAGGCGAGCCCAAAGTAGCCTGGGGCTTCCAGATTCCCACACCTCACACACACAGACACACACACAATGCGAAGGTCTATATTCATTGGAACGGTTCTTTTCAAGTCTTGCTCTCTCTCGTTCTATCGTTCTCTCTTTCTACGGTGGCCGCAAATTGTATTCGCAGAAGAAGAGAGCGAGAGAGATGGAGTAGGAGAGAGGCTGAGAGAGGGAGAGGGAGGGTGAGAGGGAGAGGAAGAGAGAGGGAGAGAGGAAGGGTGAGAGAGAGAAACATCCTCCTAAGTTTCAGCCTCCACTTCTCCCCGACGGTCCTCATCTTTGGACACCCGAAGGGCGATGGATCCCAACATCTTCAGGGGCTGGTCAACGTGCTCGTCCGCTACGCCAAGCTCGCCATATTCAGGGCGAGGAAGGTGATCGTGTAGGGGAAACGTCCGGCCAGCAGCTTGAGCATCTTCCGCGCTCTGGTCGGTGCCAGGGTGTGTGGGCTGGAGTTCCGGCATGCGCGGCTGACCCGCGCCGTGCGGCCTTCGTGGAGCGGTGGGCGCTGGAGGAGGCCGCGTGCTCGGTGGCAGATGACGGAGAGCTCCGCGTGGAGACGCGAGCTACCGTCGGAGGCCGTAGGACTACGAGGAGTGCTGGGTGCAGATGCAGCACTTGTCGTAGTTTGCATTTTTTACATTGAAAACAGGGGAAACATAGAGAGAGAGAGTAGGGAGATGGGGGGTAGAGACTTTTGACTTTTAAACAACTTTTATTGCCGCCAGCAGCAAAAGCACTGGAGGCGATTTCAATATGAAATACACAAAGTCACCAGCAAACAAAAGAAAACAAACGCTACAAATCGACGCGCTGTGGCGCTGAAAGCACCGCGCAGAGAGGGGGTAGAGAGAGGGGGTAGAGAGAGAGAGAGAAGGGAGAGGGGGGTAGAGAGAGAGGGGGTAGAGGGGGTAGAGAGATAAGGAAGGGGTAGGGAGGAGAAGCAGAGCGTGCTTCTTCGTCTTGATGTTTGTGTGTACGAAGAAAGTAGCACAGATTGATTTTGTTTCACAGTGGGAAAATACGTAAAATATTTCATTAAAAAAGGGGGGGGGGGGAGGCACGTAAAGCAATGCAATGGAAAAAAACAAAAAAATGATGAACGAAGCAAAGTGCCAACTAAACCGTCATCTTCTCGTTTCCTCTGATCGTCAAAAAGAGAGGGTGAGAGAGAGGGTGAGAGAGACGGTGGGAGAGAGAGAGGGTCAGATAGACGGAGAGAGACGGTGAGAGAGAAGGAGAGAGTGGGTGAGAGAGAGAGGGAGAGAGTGGGTAAGAGAGAGGGAGAGAGTGAGAGAGGGTGAGAGAGACGGTGAGAGAGAGGGAGAGAGTGGCCCACTAAATCCGATTTGAACTCCTTTCAATTGCAGAGGTTCCGGGGTTGCCGTTCGTTGTTGGCAGCGATTTGCAGCGATGGTGGCGGCGATTGTCGTCGTGGTGGTGGGAGGAGGAGGAGGCGGAGAGAGATTTCTAAACAGACGAGAGCGCGTGTGAGCGAGGAGTGAACGGGTGTTGTGAGTGGGTGAGAGAGAAAAGAGAGAGTGAAATAAGTGAGCCTTGGTGGGAGGATTCTGGGGAGAGAGAGAGACGGACGGAGTGGAGTCGTTTGAAAGGGTACATCGTTTGTGAAGCCTCGCTCTGTGATTGTTATCGTCGTCGTCGTCAGCGGCCGTGGTTAAGTCACTGCTGGATGAAGGTATCCCTAAATACCGCCGCTAACCCTCTCAAGAGATATAGTCGAACAGATGAGTGAGTGAGTGAGTGTGCGAGCGAGTGAGTGATAGTTCATTTAAAAAAAGTGGGGGGGGGGTACGTAAAGCAAAGCATAAAAAAACCGAAATGATGAACGAAGCAAAGTGCCGAATACACCGAGCATCTTCTTGTTTCCTCTGATCGAAAAAAAAGTGAGTGAACGAGTTGCGAGCGTGGTTGCAAGAGAAAGAGAAGACAATGAATGAGATTGGTCGGGGCGGGGGGGGGGGTGCGGGAATGAGAGAAAGAGAGAAGGGGCTGGCCTGGGGTTATTGATGGGGGTGGAGGGGGGGTTAGTAGCAGGGAGAGAGGGGATCCTTTCTGAAGCGGCCGTCTGATTGTAACTAAGCCAGAGTGGAGTGCGGTGCGCGTACGCGTCCCATTACTCGCTTGAGCTCATTACTGGCGCTCAGAGGACACTAATCCCTGGCGCGGGGGACGCGCGGCTCGGGTGAGACTCGCGTCGGATTATCACCTGGTAAATAGACGGATAAGCATACCGCGCCGGGGGGGGGGGGTGGTGGAGGAGTGGGGAGTGAAGCGATGGTTGTGCTTCTGTTTGGATGATGATGGTATGGTGATGATGGCGAGATAGAGAGGCAAGCTGTAATGCTGTGTGGTCACTTCCTGAGATCGGTGGTAACTCATCACGACCAACATCGGGGGCGATTATCGGAGCCACTGACACTAAACTGTAAAGACTTTTTTTTAAACCAGGAAAGGCTCACTGAGCGATGTGGCTCTTTTTGTTTAGAAGCTACCTGGCCACAAATGATAGCTCAACGAAGTGGCTTATCATCGCGTGGAAGTTTATAGCAGGCAAATACCATGGACACGCGATGTTGATTCGAAACGTGGAGGGGAAAAACCGCAAGACCCCGATAAAAATCCACGCGACCACGTGGAGAAAGAGAGAGACAGGATGGAAACTCCAAATATACAGCAGCAGGCGTCACGGTCGGTTTCGAACCCGCGGCCTCCTGCACACCAGGCGAGGTGACGGTCGAACCGATTCTGTGACTGTGGGAGAGACATTTGGGATCCACAGGTCGGGAACCAGTTAGAGGTAAATGACGGCTTTCTCCAGATATGTACGAATCTTCTGCCATTGTTTTCCTCCAGATTTCCTCCGGATTGTTTCGGATGTATTTATTTTGTAATTGTTCAGTTTACCACACACACACACGCGCGCACGCGCGCGCGCACACACTCTCTCGCGTCAAGCAAGATGATTTCAAACAGCTGTCAAAGTACACAGAGATAATTCAAATGTCTTGGAGACGTGGTGAACCTTATAAGCCGATGAACTTTGAACTCCAACGGTCACCCTTTGCTCGTCCGTGGCTCTGACTGCGGAGAGGAACGCACGATGATGGGGCATGCTGAACTTCTTTCGCGCCGTACGTAGCCAACCGTGCGAATCGGAGAACAATCTGAGAACAACAATCTGAGAACAATCTGCCAACGCGGTGCATTACCCCCATTTGCACGGGGCTGCGAGCACGTGCCACACAAAGACAAAGATTCCTTCCCCCGCCCCAAACACCGTGTAGCCTTAACAGGCTGTTGGGGCAAGTGCTGTTTGCGATTAACGACGATGAAGCCCGGCATGGCGCACGTGGGGGTGGGCGGCCGGCACCACGCCCGGCCGCCTTTGTCTCCCTCCTGGCGATGTTTACACAACGCACCATGTACTGATTTTAGAGCTGAGTTGACCTAGGAGAGGCCCAGTACTGGTTCAGATAATCGTCACACAATCCAACTCGGGTCGCCGGGTTCGTAGCGCAGCGCGCTAACCGCTACACTACCACTCCACCCACACAGAGTGCTCGTAAACTCACACTGACACGCGCACACAAAGCCAAACCTTGGGAGCAAGTTGCTGTTCGCGAGAACTTATTCAGGGTTGGATCAACACGATAGTGCTTGTGCCAGCACCACGCCCAGCCGTCTTTGTCTCCCCAGTGCCAACGTCCACAGACATCAGGCGAACATCGGTCTGCGCGCGTCGCTGTGGCGGAGAGCGCTGAGTGAACATTCTGGCGTGAAAAGCTGCGGCTCGGCTCATCATCTCTGAGCGGCCGCTAAAGTGAGGCCAAACACTTTTCCATGACGTCAACGGCGACTGTTCCGCGAACATACCAACCTCCCCCCACCGTCTCCCCCCCCCCTCCCCACCACCACCACCTCGCCATGGGAATGTGTAATTTCCAGCGCCAAAGGTGAATGCTCGGCGCGATGTCCAATTTTGACTTTGATCGTGAGCGCGCGCGGGCGCACGTGCGCGAGAGAGTGGGGGAGGGGAGGGATGGTAGAGGGGGGGTAGGGGGGCAGAGGGGGCGGGTGGTGGGTGGGTAGGGGGGGGGGGATCACTGTTTCATTAGACACACGTGTTAGAACGTCTCGCAAGATAATTGCGCTAATTACTCTTCGCCCTTACCTCACCCCCCCCTCTCTCTCTCTCTCGCTCCATCCCTCCCCTGCCTCCCTCTCCTCCCACCCATCCTCTCCCATCCCCACCCCTCCCTCCCTCCCCGCTGCCAGCTCCGACAACCCAAACCAAGTCACCGCAACAAAACATCATCATCAACAACAACAACATCATCATCTCTCTCTCTCCCGGCCTTTCCCCACCGAGCTCGCCCCACGATTCCTCAAATCAAACACTCGCGGGCCGCGCGCGATTGTCACAAAGCTCTCAAAATACACGGAGACACGCGCGCCCGCACGTCTCCGTAATGGCCACAGTCACGGCTCTCACCTCGTCTCGCTAGCGCATTCCTGCTGCCCGGGGGGGGGGGGGGGGGTTGGGGGGGGGGAGGTTCGGGCCACCACACATTGAGGCGTTTAGCGGAGGGAATGATGTTTGAGAACAGGCCACCAGGGTCTGTCTGGCTGCGGCGATATGACCAGGAGGCCGGGACTGGCACCTCCACCCCCCGCCCCAGTTAGGGGCTCCGCGGTTGCGAGATGTTAACTACCTCGCCTGGTCTACAGGAGGCCGTGGGGTTCGATCCCGACCCTGACGACGCCTGCCGCTGCTGCTGTATATTTGGAGTTCGCCGTGTCTCTCTCTCTCTCCCCGTGGTCGCGTGGATTTTTCTCCGGGTCCTCAGTGTGTTCCCCTAAACATTCCAGAGAGCACGCGTTTAGAGTCGTTTGGCTGCTCTGCATTTCCACGCGATAATCCGCTTCGTTGAGCCATCGTTTGTGGCGAGGTCGCCTCTGAAAAAGAGCTACGTGGCTTAGTGGGCCTTACCTGGCAAGATACATAGAATGGGTGAATAGTTTAGTCCACCAACGACATCATGGCAATGCGCTTAAGTCACAAGGTCCGCAGTCCAAAGATGTGAAATTACATCAGGGAGAGAACAAGTTTTGCTGGCTGGCTGGACGCTGGAGGGAGGGACGCACGGAAAGACACCTCCAAAGGACGTGTGAGCGGCTAGTTAGTAGTATTATGTCGTGATCATGCTCATAAAGAGGCCAGGCGGGTGAATGGGTGGAGGCGACAGAGGCACACGTGTCCCAGAAATCGCAACCTCTTCCTCCATCACCACCACCACCACCACTCTCCACGCACCACATTATGTCCATTATAAAACAGCAATAGTAATACTCGTTGGTTCTTTCGGTAAAGTCACGTCGGTATAAAAAAATAATAGATCAGTAACGATACGTAATCATAATAATAATCACGTCAACTCGTGAGACAGACGAGCGGGAAGGGACGGTCAGTCACGGCCGTAACGTAATAATATTCTCGTCATATTGTTAGCGCTGTATGACTATTTCCCGACACGCCTTTATCTTCCTAAATCGCTGCTCTGGCCGTTGACAAACCGCACCAACTGGGTTGCGGCACTCGCTTAAGGCCGAGTGGACGTAGAGGGAGACCCAGCCACCGGTTCTGAAAAGACGTTGCCACCGATGTTAGCGCAGCCGTGTTTCGCGAATCGAACCCAGGCGGTCGAGTTCACCGGCACCGGGGGGGGCGGGGCTGGGGGGGGGGGAGATGATTTTTAAAGACCGAGTTTTCCAGGGTGATGGTGGCCTCAACCCGAGAAAAGAGGCAAAATTTAATAAAAATAACCCAGCACGCAAAACGTTGTTATTTCAATTCGTGTAAATTTCAGCTCTGAGAATTAAACATTTTGGGTTTGATTTCCGTATAACAAACACTCTTTCACGGTGTGGTTCATAAAGTTCACGCCCCTAGCGTACATTCAAATACACCCAACAGGCGCAGCTCCTGCAATTCCTCGCCCGCACCACTGCCGGCGGACGGACCTCCGCTCGAGGGAGATCGAGAGAGAGAGAGAGAGAGCGAGCCGCCGTCGCGTGTGTATTTGGCCTACTCTTCCACGCTTCGGAAGAGGTGGATTAGTACCCACCAATGTGAACGTAACGTGCATACACGCGCGTGTATAGTGATCGCATTGCTATGCGCGTCTGCGTACAAGTGTATATACAGTATGTACATATATATTGTGCGTAATGTCGTGGATAGCGCACTGCCCTACGAACCTGACGACCCGGGTTCGATTCCCGCTCACGGCCAACACCGGTGGCGATTATTTCTGCGTCGGTTCTGGGCCTCCCCTAGGTTGACTCAGCCTCCTCAAACGAGTACCTGGTGCGAAGTGTGCAACAATATGGCTTTAATGCGTGCGACGCGCTCACAGCACTTGCCCCGACAGTCTGCGAGGAGCTATACGGGGCATCTTTGTCTCATCTCGTCGCGGTTCCGACGCAACGCGGTCGCCTGCTCCTTCACGGCAAGATCGCCGTCGACAGCTCTTTACGCGCGGATCAAACCGACCCGAGGATTATATCTGCACCCAACCCAATCCCCCCCTCCCCCTCCTCCACACAGATACACACAGACACACACCAGCGACGCTTTCAAATCCTTTCCAGACAATTTCACGAACGTCTGTCCAAAGCACGAGCTCTTCTCTCTCTCTCTCTCCATCTCAGTCTCCCGTAGCCAAACGCTGCGGTGACCTCCAGTGGAGGTTGGCACACTCCACGTTGCTATCGGCCGTGTGGCTCAGCCGAATCTCGCCAGGGGTAACAGACTTGTGCATTACCTGCGGTGCCAGGGAGGATCTGCCCCAACCAGTACTTACGCTGCCAGCGGCTCAAACCAATGTTCCGCTTTTTGGGGGACATCTTCAGTAAACTGGGGGTGCTCGTCTACAACAGCAGCTTCGTGTATGGGGTGGTGCCTTACCTGGCTAACAAGCGCCATGACCTCGCCAACTTCGCCTGTGCTCAGGCGAAGTTGGCGGTGTACAGAACGAGAAAAAAGATGCTGCAAGGTGACACTGACGGCTGCTCTGTGATGATTACAGTGTTCAGAGGCCTGCTCAAGGCGCGGCTCCGGCTGGAGCACGCATACCACACACATGTCGGTCATGTGCACGTCTTCTTCGAACGCTGGGGAGCCGGACAAGCCCCTCTCTGTACCAGCATGGACGGCACCCTCGTGTTCACCTTCTGAAGCGCTCGCTCGTCATCGTGGCGTGCGCGATGACCACCACCACCACGTGACTTTTTTGCGTGTTGCATTTAGCGCCACAGCGCGTGGATGTACCGTGTTTGTATATTTGTGTTGCTGGGGACTTTATGTATTTCGTATCGGAATCGCCTCCAGTGCTGTTGGCTGCTGGCGGCAATAAAAGTTGTTTAAAAGTCAAGTCTCTCTCTCCCTCTCTCTCTCTCCGTGGTCGCGTGGATTTTTCTCCGGGTTCTCCTCTCTACGTTTAGAAACATTCGTTTAGAGTATTTGGCTGCTATACATTTCCACGTGATAAGCCAACGTCGTTGTGGCCAGGTCGCTTCTGAAAACAGCTATATAGACTCAGTGGGCCTTATCTGGTTTAGTTTGTAGTTTAGTTTAACTTGGTAGTTTGGAGTAGAACGTGGCTTGGAGGAAGAGGTGTATGCGTGAGGAGGAGGAGGATGAGGGATGAGGAGGTTGTGACGGAAGGAGTGAGTTTGCATGAAGGAGGAATTGGGTAAGGCAACTTGGAAGTTCGAAAACTGAACAAAAGCTGCAGTGTGTACGAGCACGTGGCGATGTGCATGATGGTGATGATGATGGTGATGATGGTGGTGATGGTGACGATGGTGATGATGGTGATGATGGTGGTGATGATGATGGTGGTGGTGATGATGGTGGTGATGATGGTGGTGATGGTGGTGGTGATGGTGGTGATGATGATGGTGGTGATGATGGTGATGATGGTGGTGATGATGATGATGGTGATGATGGTGATGATGGTGATGATGGTGGTGTTGATGATGATGGTGATGATGGTGATGATGGTTATGATGATGATGGTGATGATGGTGGTGATTATGGTGATGATGGTGGTGATGATGGTGGTGATGATGGTGATGATGGTGATGATGGTGGTGATGATGATGGTTATGATGGTGATGATGGTGGTGATGATGGTGGTGATGATGGTGATGATGGTGGTGATGATGGTGCTGATGATGGTGGTGATGATGGTGATGATGGTGGTGATGATGATGGTGATGATGGTGATGATGGTGGTGATGATGGTGATGATGGTGGTGTTGATGATGATGGTGATGATGGTGATGATGGTGATGATGGTGGTGATGATGATGGTGATGATGGTGGTGATTATGGTGGTGATGATGGTAATGATGGTGGTGATGATGGTGGTGATGATGGTGGTGATGATGGTGATGATGGTGATGATGATGGTGATGATGGTGGTGATGGTGGTGATGATGATGATGATGGTGGCGATGATGATGATGGTGATGATGATGGTGATGATGGTGGTGATGGTGGTGATGATGATGATGGTGGTGATGGTGGTGATGATGGTGATGATGATGGTGATGATGGTAGTCGAGACAAATGAAGGAGTGACAGGTAAAGGAGGCAACGCGCCCGAGAGGGGACTTCCACTGCAAGAGATGGAGCGATTAAATCAGCACCACTAACTTAGTGTTGCATCACAGGATCGTGAAAGGTGACGACGGTTGATTTATCGTAGACCATGATCAGGCGATCCGTATATTGACGTGATATCATCAATTTTATATGACTAATGTCACGTTATGAATGTATCATTCACGTAATATTACCGTATAAATGTAACATATTATATTATATACTTACTGATCAGACGGTGAAGGCCGGGTAATCTCCAATGACGCTACTCATCTGTCATCGTGTGTTTAGATTAACGATGCGTGGCCTTTACCGATGAAGTTTTTAGAATAATTTTCGTATTTTTAAAAATCCCGAACCCCCCCCCCCAAAATAAGACACAAATTAGCAAAATATTGAGTCAAAAACTTTTGTTATTTTGAAGAAATAATAATAATAATCATCAATTTCTTAAAAACCACTGCAAAATTCCTTCAACATATGTTTATTAAAAAAAACACAGTAAAATGACACGGGAAATTCAGCACCTCTAACTTAACACACATGGAATTGTCGCAGGCGATATATTACGATTCACAATAACAAAATGTTGGTGGTGGTGGGGGGAGAGAGGGAGGTGAGGTCATGCCACTTAGTCAATCATCCGGTGACACATTTGTGTCGTGAGTTCCTTCACCACCCGCCGTGGTCAAACGAATCACACAGTCGTGTGTGGCGTGCCAACTATGCAATGTATTCTCATAATCAATATTTTATCAGCAGTTCGATTCGCGACGTCGCCTTTGTAACCGCGCGAAGCATCTTCAGGACGAAGATCCGGAGGTGGCAATTTCATCTGTTTGGTTACGTCAGGTGGCGGAGGGTCTTACGACAACAAATGTGGCCAGTTCATCACGTGGCCTAACCCCCCCATTAAAAACTAAAACACATTATGAATTAATTCACTATCGAATTTAACTTAACGGTACTTAAACCATCGAAATCTAAAATAACGAGATGTTCATGCCATTTAACTCGCCGATTAATAATTAGGATGTCCACCACTTATCAGCAGCGTCTAATCACGAGGGCGCGGTTTTTTTTCGTACGCCACGTGGCGCGGCCATTTTGTTCTTATTGTTGCCGATCCACTGCTGGACGAGGGCTTGTCGGCCCGCACTTCGCCACGCCGGTCGCGTTCGTTTTTTGTGTTTGTAGTTGTTGTTTTCATTTGCTCACGAGTGGTGCCCCACTCCAACGCGCTATTCAGGTTCGAGAAAGTCCTGCTTAGCCTCCGAGATCGAGCGCATTCCGGCTGATTTGGTCATTGTTCTAACGGAGCTATAAATCTCACACACAGGCCCGGGCCGTGAGAGTGCGCGCGCGTGAGTTCTGCTGTGAAAATAGCGGCGGCGTAAAACATTCCAGTCGCTACAAAAATGTATGCATCTGGGATGCTAAGACTACAGAGATGCTACGCACACACACGCACACGTGCGCATACATACACACCCACACACACAACGACCAAAAAAAACCCGTATAGCCTGAACAGACTGTTGGGGCAAGTGCTGTTAAGCGAGCAACTTTGATGGCCGGCACGGCACATCAGGGGTGGACAGCAACACGCCCGAGCGCCTTTGTCTCCCAGTGGCGATGTTTACACACCGCGCCAGGTACTCATTTGAGGCTGAGTCGACCTTGGGGAGACCCAAGACCGGTTCTGATAATCGTCACTGGTGTTGGCCGTGAGCGGGAATCAAACTCGGGTCGCCGGGTTCGTAGCGCAGCGCGCTAACCGCTACACTACCGTTCCCCACAAAGATCGCCCGGCATAGCCTCAGCAGACTGTTGGGGCAAGTGCTGTTAGCCAGCACCTACGACAACCGGCACGGCACACGACGGGGTGGGTGGCCATTCGCCACTCAGTGACGCGGAAGTCACCACGGCCCACGTGCCAGGCTAAGTGCGCCTCGAGGTCACGGCACGTGTCAAAGGTTCCCCGAGCAGAGGGCAATAAGATCCAGGCGTTGTGCAAAAATTAAACACAGCGCAGTGGTCAAGCGGACTTCCCCGTCGCACTCGACGCTGACTCTCGACCAACCTGGGCCTTCCTACCGACATGACGGTCCTTCGCGATCGTGAGCAGGGCATTAACGAGCGTCTCCAAAACGCCTGACCTCTTGATGGCATCGTAGGCTCTGGCGAGGTCAACAAAGCAGAGATATGCCTCCTGTTGAAATTCCATTTACGACGCTGTTCTGTAGCAGATGGACAGAGAACACGGGGGGGGGGGGGAGGCGGGGGGGGGGGTTGTCCTGGACCGCCCAGGTCTGAAACCACACTGGGGCTCCCGCAAGCCTCTCCTCCACGTGCCTGCCAAGACGCATGTTGAATAATCCTTGCCAGGAACTTTGCTGGCACACTGAGGAGGCGGGAAGGGGAGGGGGGATACCCCAGGTAGTTTGTGCTAAAGGGGGACCACCAGGGAATCCTAACAGTCAAGTCGTTCGCAAAGTTTCCATGTAAGGCAGCCCACGCTGCGTCGGCAATTAACTTGGGCAGGTCGTCGCTGCCCGACGCTTTAACTAAAGCTCAGGTATCAGATTTGCGCCACCTCAACAGATGCCATATCAGCCAACCAGCCAGACACCCGGAGGCGCTGACGACTTCTGCCGATCATCGAGGTCCTCTAAACCCCCGCAGGGCGAGGTTCTCCCTCCGCCGCAAAATATGATTTGAGTTGAGGTGTTTCCCAAACTCCGGGAGGCCTGAAAAAAATGAGACATTTTGTCGACCTGCCCTTACCGAAGAGCAATTGAACGGACATGTTCAATATATATTTGTTTGTATTTTCCCAGGTAAGGCCTACTGAGTGATGTCAGCTCGTTTTCCCACCAGCGACACCTGGCCATCACAAGTGAGAGCTCGACGAAGCGGCTTATCGTCATGTGGATAATTTAAACGCACGTGGATTCTAAACGTGGAGGGAAAAACCCGGGGGACCCGTAGAAAAAAAATGTACGCGACCACGGTGGGAGAGAAAGAAAGAGAAAACATGCAAACTCCCATCACACAACAGGCGTCAGGGTCGGGTTCGAACCCACGCACCGCGCCAGGTACCTGTTAAGGCTGAGTCGACCTAGGGAAGGAACCCAACACATATATATATTCGCTACTGTTATCGCAGGGATCGTGAGCGGGAATCGAACTCGGGTCGTGCCGGTTTTCGTCGGGAAAGTGCGGCAACACCACGGCGCTACCGCTCCCCGTAGTCGGAACGAAACGTGCGCGCACACCAGGCGAGGGAGTTCACATCTCCTACCCACCGTGGCGCTGCAATGAATGAAGGGGACGGGCGCGGCGTGGCGGGCGACTGCTCCACGTGATTCACGCGCCCTTTGTGACACAATTTCCGTGTCTTCCTCAAGAGCCCACGATCACAACTCGGCACTTTAACGCGTAGGAGGTTGTCGCGACAAATATTATTCCAAAATAGAGGTATTTTTTATGGTTAGATCGCGTAAACATAAAACCCACCGCCACCCGACACAGCCAATTAGTAAGCTTTGTCGCGTAAACAGAACGTGCCAATTCGTTACAAGTACAGGACACCGGTGTGTCGGAGAGCAAACCCCACGACATTTACAATTCGAGTGCGACGTTTCGCCAGTAATTACAACTCGCATCATCAGGCGACAGGCATATTTGTGAATACAAAAAAAAACTGCTCTAAAGAAACGAGTTTGTCAATCGAGATGATGATCATTAAAAAAGTGCATGGCTCCCAGTGGCTTCATAATATCTCAGAGAAGAGCGTTCCAGACGGGCCGTAGAAGCGCATCCGAAAGCGCTCGATGCCGCTGCTGCTGCCGCTGCTGCCGCCGCTGCTGCCGCCGCTGCTGCCGCTGCCGCTGCTGCTGCCGCTGCTGCTGCTGCTGCGAGGATGAGAGGAGTTCGCGTGATGATGGTTCATGGCACCCTTGACGAGATCACCATCCGTACCAACGCAGGATGCTCGTGAACCAGAGCCTCACCGCTTACTGAGCCTTTAATGCCGAATACATTTTATATATGTGTCAGCACAACAATCTGGCCACCTCAATACATTTTGTCGACGACACAGCACCACAGCGAGTAGTTTATAGTCGGTGTGACGTTTCGGGCAATCACCCATCGCCTCTGTCCGCCTGTGAGCGCGACAAGCGGGTCGCCTGCACAGGTTTGGGCGATCGGCAAGTTCGCGTGTGGTGGGGCTCAAGTCGCGGGTACTCTCACTCATCCCCATTTCAGAGAGTCGAGGGCCCTGCCCGGCAGCAGTGTGGCGTGAGTACGGAATTGCAGGGGCTGCGCCACGGTGGCGAGATGGAATTCAAATGAATCGAGGGTCACGTGAACGCTTTTGATGCGTAGTTAGGGTCGAAATAACGAACAAGTTGGCCTTTGTATCAATGACTATATCGCCTGGTATACAGGAGGTCGTGGGTTAGATCTCGACCCTGACGCATGCTGTAGATTTGGAGTTTGCGTGTCTCTCTTCCCGTGGTCGCGTGGATTTTTTTCTCCCGGTCCCCCAGCTTTTCCCTCCACATTTAGAATCAACATCACGCGTTTTACAGTATTTGGCTGCTGTAAATTTCCACGTGATGAAACGCCACTTCCTTGAGCTATCATTTGTCTGATAAAAGACCCATTTAGCTCAGTGGGGCCTTACTTGATCAAACAAAAACATAGTTTAGTGTTGGCTGGAAGGGGGAGAATTTTACCTTTAAGTGAGCGAGCGAATAATGTTGAAGGGAAGATGCGGCAGTTTTTTTTTGCAACAACAACAAAAAAAAACAAAAAAGGCTGAGATAACAACGGCACAGGCGCATACAGGGAATGGAAAACGTTTTGTCTGCCAAGGGAGGTTTATCAAATTGAAATACAAGGGCACGAGACGATGGCGCCGTCCAAGAAAAAGATGTCGTGAAATGTGAAGGACGTGGAAGGTGATGATGATGGGAGGCTGGGACTGCAAACGGGAGAGTGGTGGACTAAGTTGGAAGAGAGAGAGAGGGAGAGGAAGAGAGAGGGGGGGGGAGGAATTCAAGAACGACCAGAAGATTTGAACGTGAACCATCCAGGCGACACACACGGATGACGCTGGATAATGATGGCGGTTGTGTTGGTGGTACTTTGGTTAGTCAATTTCAGTCAGTCAACCCATGGCACCGACTGGGTCTGTCCCGTGACCTCCTGCCAGCGAGCCTTCGACACCTCACGGGGCCTCAAAGTGCACCTCGCCTGGCACAGGTGCCGTGGTGACGTCACAGTCACTTAGTGGCGAGTGGTCGGGGTATTGGTATTGGTCCTTTGCGACGATGGTTTTGACAGTGGCGAGGTTGCTAGCCCCTCGCACCCCGCCAGATATGCCCCCCTCCCCCCTCCCCCCCTCCCCCCTCCCGCCACGATGGTGGATGTGACAATTCCGGTAAGGGTATAACTTCATAAATTCACATCATTATGTCGCCCCCCTCCCAATGTGGAGTTGCTAACAACGCACCACAGCGTTTGTTATGGCCTGGTAGCGCTCAAGAGAGAGAATATTCATGTAGAAGGCGTCAGCCTCATAGCAGACTGCTGGGGCACGAAGTGCTGTTCTTGAGTAGCGCCCTATGAAGGGCAAACAGCTACCACGCCCGGCCACCTTTGTCTCTACACCGCACCAGGTACTCATTTGAGGCTGAGTCGACCTAGGAGAGGCCCAGGACCGGTTCAGATAATCGTCACCGGTGTTGGTGGCCATGAGTGGGAATCGAACTCGGGTGATGCCTTGTTCGTATCGTAAACGCGCTAACCGCTACACTACCGCTCCCCACAAGACACACACGCACACACACACACACGCACACACACACACACGCACACACGCACACACGCACACACGCACACACGCACACACACACGCAGATAACACACGTGCGCACACGCACATACACAGACCACAGAGGGAGACGGAGCTGATTTATTGAGCGGGGCGAGTTAAAATTTTTGTTTTTAACAAAATCGATTAATCAATAAGCCGGAGTACAGTTTGATCTCTTGGCTATGCGGTTGTTTTCACACCTGCGGAGGAATTGTTCAGGCACCGGGGTGACGAGGAGAGGCGCGCGCGTGTGCGTGGTGGGGGGAGGGGGGGGGGGGAGGAGGGGGGAGGAGAGGGGAGGGGTGGGGAGGGGAGGGGAGGGGTGGGGTGGGGAGGGGCGGGGAGGGGAGGGGGAGGGGTGGGGAGGGGAGGGGGGCATGCGAGCGAGTTACCCACGAGCGCGTCCCAATGCGCGTAAGTTTCGTTCCGACTACGGGGAGCGGTGGCGCCGTGGTGTTGCCGCACTTTCCCGACGAAAACAGGCACGACCCGAGTTCGATTCCCGCTCACGACCCCTGCGGTAACAGTGGCGAATATATATATATGTGTTGGGTTCCTTCCCTAGGTCGACTCAGCCTTAAACAGGTACCTGGTGCGGTGTGTGGGGAGACAAAGGCGGTCCGGGCGTGGTGCTGGCCACGCCACCGCCTCGTTCGCAGTTCCGCCCGTCATAGGTGGGCGAGATGTTAACTACCTCGCCTGGTGTGCAGGAGGTCGTGGGGTTCCATCCCGACCCCGACGCCTGCCGCTGCTGTATATTTGGAGTTTGCGGTGTCTCTCTCCCCGCGGCCGCGTGGATTTTTCTCCAAGTCGTCCGGTTTTTTTTCCTTCTCCCAAATTATTTAAACAACAAAAACAACAACAAAAACAACAACAAAAACAACAACAACAACAACAAAACAGAGTTGCGCGTTAACAACACTTGTCCCAACAGCCAGTTGAGCAGACATTGGGGGCTCTTTGTCTGCGTGACGCACATGTGCGTATCTCGAGTCACGAGCCCGCGTGAGTGCGCATGAACTCCGCTTCGACGTTCATATCACGATCTGGCGGGGGAGCCTTTGCACGCTGAATATCGGCTTGAGCGTCACACTCCAGCGGAGGCGAATTACTCGGTTCACCGACGATCCTGTGTGTGTGTGGGGGGGGGGGGCTGGAGGCGACGTTGCTAGTGTTGATGGGGAGATTCAGAAGAGTGCCGTGTGAGCAAAAAACAATCGCTTCTCATGCTCGAATGGTTTGGGGGGGAGGGCCCCAATTTTTAAAAGCAAACAATATAACCCACAATCGTGACCTTTTGGATGTGCGCATCAACTCGACCCTGTCCGCGTGACACTCTCGCCGTTCTGGGAATTCGGGAACGCTGTGGGCAGCTGCATTTGTCACGATCGATCCGCGCGTCTTCAACGTTGACGACGCACGCTCCGTGCGCGTCGTCCACAGAGCGTCGCCCGGGCGTGGTGCTGGTCACCCCCCCCCCCCCCTCGTGCGCCGCGCCGGCCTTCATAGGTGCTCGCGAACAGCACTTGCCCCAACAGACTGTTAAGGCTGTATGGGAGGGATCGTTGTCTTTGTATGAACGGGCTATGTGTATGCCAGCTGGCTGTGTGTATGCACGAGTGGACTATGCTTGTACTCGCTGGCTATGTATCTGTGTAAGTACGATCGGGCTACGCATATTCCTTGAGAGATGATCTCAACAATAAGGCAAAGACCCCCCCACCTCACCCCAAGCTCCAATCGCCCCCCCCCCCCTCATGCTGCCCCCCTATTGTCTCAGCCTTTATCCTTTCACCCCCCACCAACGCCTCCCCTCTCCCACCGTCCCCCCACTCACCCACCCACCCTCCCTCCTCCCTCCCTCTTCCCCGAGTCACCCCGTGAGGTATTTAATTCCATTTGCCAAAACCCACACCTCTGCTGTCGGAGCATAAATTTACGCGGACACGCAGAGACACCCCCTGCCATACCTCCCCGCTCCGGTCTCCCCCCCCCTCCATCCCTGCCTCCCGGGTGCCCTGCGTATAAATCATCGGGCGTTTATGTGCGCGCTCGCTCAGTTATGCGAAAGGGAAATAGCGATTCACACTCACGCGCGCACACTCACACTCACGCACAACTCACGCGCACACACTCACACTCACGCACACTCACGCGCGCACACTCACGCACACACACTCACACTCACGCACACTCACGCGCGCACACTCACACTCACGCACACTCACGCGCGCACACTCACGCACACACACTCACACTCACGCACACTCACGCGCGCACACTCACACTCACGCACACTCACGCGCGCACACTCACGCACACACACTCACACTCACGCACACTCACGCGCGCACAATCACGCGCACACACACGCACACGCACACTCACGCGCGCACACTCACACTCACGCACACTCACGCGCGCACACTCACACTCACGCACACTCACGCGCGCACACTCACGCACACACACTCACACTCACGCACACTCACGCGCGCACACACTCACACTCACGCACACTCACGCACACCCACGCGCGCACACTCACGCACACTCACTCACACTCACGCACACTCACGCGCGCACACACTCACACTCACGCACACTCACGCGCGCACACTCACTCACTCACGCACACTCACTCGCTCACACTCACGCACACTCATTCACACTCACTCATACTCACTTACACTTGCTCACACTCACGCACACTCACACTCACGCACACTCACGCACACTCACTCACACTCACGCACACTCACACTCACACACACTCACACTCACTCACACTCACGCACACTCACACTCACGCACACTCACACTCACGCACACTCACGCACACTCACTCACACTCACGCACACTCACACTCACGCACACTCGCTCACACTCACAGAACCACTCACACGCGAACTGCGCTACTAACCCGGCGTCCCCGAGTTCGATTCCCGCTCACGGCCAACAGCAGCGACCATTATCTGACCCGAGCCTGGGACTTCCCTAGGTCGACTCAGCCTCAAATTAGTACTAGGTGCGATGTGTGAACATCGCCACTGGGAAGACAAAGGCGGTCGGGCGTGGTGCTGCCCAACCAGCCTTTCATGTGCCGTGCCCGTCTTGAGAGACGCTCGCTAACAGCACTTGCCCCAACAGTCTGCTGAGGCTGTACGGGGATCTTTGTCAATTGCCGAGCGAGTCACGAAGCTATGAGACGGTGGGAGTAATTGGAAAACGCGGACCAGAGGTCATCTCTGACGGCAATGGTAGCGGGCTGCTAAGTTTCTGTGCAAGCCGTGGGCTCGTAATCACCAGTATACGCCGTAATGTCGATCGTGTATCCACGCGACATCTTGGGTGCATTCCAGGTGAAAGCATGCACACGTTACAGCCCCATTCGTCAAACTAACAACAGCCGGTGACGTCACCACAAGGCGTGTGCCAGGGTAGGTGCACTTTGAGATCACGTGGATTGAGTGTGGAAGGCCCCGTGCTGGCAGGAGATCGCGGGACAGATTCAGGTGCCTTGCGTTGACTGACCGAGATGACTGATTCCCCCTGTGCCAATTTTTGTATGCGTTGTACCCGCCCCGCGCTTCGCTCGTTGTTGTGAGCGTCGCTCCTCTGCCCAGCGTTGTTGCTGGAGGGCGACCGCCTCCAACTTCCCTGTTGGCTCCTTCACGAGCCTCCTGCACAGAGGCCGATTTTGACACCGTTGGTACCAGTCAACAGCAAGTCCTCTTAGCTCCACATCCTGCTGTACCGCATCAGCCTCATCCCTTCTCCAGCCCGTGACTCCACGCCCGGATTAGCCCCCTCTACCCGGCCAAACAGAAGCTGCTTGGGCATGCAGTGGCTGGGCATGCGGGCTACTTGACCCAGCCAACGCAGCCTTGCACACACACACGCATACATATGTAGTGAATCATTTCAGATACACTATTAGGAGGCAACAACATTTATTCTACACTTTACACGACACCGTTACACACGGGGCTATAATACAAGAATCTCTTTCCTATGCGGGATAACTACAATCGGGTCAGAGCAGCCACGTGATGTCTGACCCTCGATGTCGAAGACGTAGCACCTCGGTTCTACTTCACCTATGGATAGCCCCGATAGTAGATTGGGGCTCCCCTTTAATCCCTCTCGGCGCGAGCTGGCTCCACCCTCGGCCTTGCCCCCCTTCTCGAGCGTTCCTGAAGGTTCCTGACAACTTCGCACATGCTACCTGCCCGGCTCCGCCCTTAACCACGCACCCCTCAGGAACTCTCCACAAGCTTCTCGGCTACACTACCCGTGTCCTCTCGGTCACCTGTTTGAAGTTGGCCTAATGGGCGCGGCCCCTCCCGGACAGAAGATGGGGGAGGAGGAGAAGCGGATGTCGTCCGCTCCCTCCTCCTTGGCTGGCCTTCCGACGGCATAATGGGTGGCTCTTGGGTGTCAAGTGCAGGATCCCTGTGGGTGGAGGAACAGAAATCCGCTGAGGCACAACCTCAGTGGTCGCACGCCCAGGCTCCTCTGGCACATCAACCACCCGGCCTTGGGGTAGTGGGGATGAAACGTCATGACAAGGCAGAAAATACACTTTGACAAATAAATCAAGCATGAATCCTACTAAAGTCCCGATAACACCAATTCCATTTGTCTCTGAAACGTAGCAGGGACCAAGTGGAGTCCCATCGGAAGAGAATTAAACTTAAAAAGCATTTGTGGGGTGCGAAACGCTGTTTTTGGTTTGCAACTTTCATCCAAGGACAATTGCCAAAACCCCGACAAAAAATCCAAGGTGGAAAAGAATCGCGCACACGACAAGGCATCCAATTAATCATCCATCCTTGGGAGCGGATAGGCATCAGCCACGGAGACGTTGTTCAACTTTCTAAAATCCACACAAAATCTCATGCTCCCTTCCTTTTTCTTAACCAGAATGATGGGTGTTTCCGACGGACTGGTGGATGGAGAAATAATGTCAGCAGCCAACATCTTGTCGACCGCCTTACGTATATGGTCCTTTACCTTCGGACTAAACCGAAATCATTTTTGCCGGAGTGGAGCAGCATCGCCTGTATCAATATGATGATGCATCAAGGATTTGTGGCCAATATAAAATGTATTCTTGCTAAAGATGTCAGAGAACTCCCGGAGCATGGCTCGCAACTCGCCCCTCTGCTTACTTGTTAATTCCGGGTTCTCCGAGCACAACGCATCCATCCATGACTTGTCAGTCGCCACTCCCCGCTCCACCAAAACTCCAACGTGAGCGGCCACTTCGCTGGTGTCTGCACAACACGCGGCCATTGCCAAAACCGTACCCACCTGCACAACCGCGGTGCGCATCCCCGTATTCACAACTTGGGGGAAGGGTTCCTGATCCCCCTTTACAATTGTTTGGGCCCCTACCAGTGTGAGACCCATATCAGCCCTGTTCGAGGGGGTCAGGAGGACCCCCCCCCCCCCGCAGAAACCTCTTCGTCGAGTTGCTTTCGCAGTCGCAATGGCACGAGCCATTGGGGAACTTGAACACTCTCCCTCACCAGGGCCTGAACCATGGCATTCACCATACGCAACCGAGTCAGGGCCGACAAAAACGCCAACCGATGCCCCAATGGAAGTTCAACACAACTCTGGTCAATTAGTATTTTAAGGGGCATTTTATAAAAAAAATCAGTCCTCAACAGACAAGGCACAGCCAGTGATTTTGAAACTTGCACTGGTCCCGTCAACTCAATATCATCAATCCGGACCGTCGCATATATTTGCCCCACAATACCCAAACTCCTGCCATTCACGGCGACACAAAAACTATCAACAAGTCCCAAACAAGCCAACGTCGGTGGCAACTACCTATAAACCAACTCAGAGATCAGGTTGGCGGATGTGCCAGTATCTATCAATACCCAGACTTCTACACCCTGCACCATCCCTACAACAGCGGACGATCCCGCTGCTGCTGCTACAACCTGATGGGCCAGCGCTGTCCACTGTCCCCAACGCCGCGGCCAACCGGCACCCTCAAAACCCCCACATCTCAATCGCCGCGACATGGTTATCCCCAGCAATGTGCGAACCCGGGATGGTCTGCAATGGAGATGCCTGAGGTGACTGTGTAGGCCGGGTGTGTGATGTGCCGCGACTCGCCTTAGGGCTTGGAGGAGCAGAGGCCGGCAGGGTAGAGAAAGGGGGAGGCGCGACGAGTTGTCCCGGCTCGGCGTGGCATCCCTTGGAGACGTGGCCTGGCAGGCCACATTTGAAGCAGGTGATGGGCAGCTTCCACGGGGAGGAGGCGACCGTTCCCGGCTGTCTCTGCTCCTGCCGCCATCCCACGTCGGTCCTTGCCCGCTGACTCCCCACCAGCAATGCACAGACCGGAGGGAGCTCCTTCTCCTTCATCTTCTCGACCACTTCCGACGGTGCAGCGCATGCGGCCATCCCAACTCGCCGCCAAAAATTACGATGCGCCTGGATGCAGCGCGCTACCCTGATGGACGTCAAGTTTTCATCTTCCGTGGCAGAAAAAAAAAACTCCATGCCAATGCGAACAACCTTTCCAATACCAGGGAGCCCAACCCCGCATGGTTCAATTTATGGTACTCCGCTTGGCCCAGCGACATCAGTGTGCTGCGGAAGGCAAGGGGCATCTCAGCCTCGAATCCGTCTCTGCGTGGCGAACTTCTGTCGCACGTTTGACGGCGGATCAAAAATATCTGCCATCTGGGCGCACGCCATCGCCAACGTAGTCCTATTTGTCGGGGAAATCGCGCAGAAAGCCGCTAAGGCGTCGTCATCCAGGCTCATAGGCAGCGCTTGCAGCACCTTGGCATCAGTCCAACCCACTAACTCGCTAGGTGTGTTCAGGTGAGTGATTGAGTGTATGTATGCATTGAGTGTGTTTGGGCGAGTAAGTGTGTGTGTGTTAGCTGAGTGTGTTTGGGTGAGTGTGAGTCTGTCTGAGTGTGTGTGTGTTGGCTAGGTGTGTTCAGGTGACCGTGTGTATTTTGGCTAAGTGTGTTAGCATGAGTCTGTGTGTGTATTAGCTGACTTTTGGTGAGTGTGAGCCTGTCTGAGTGCGTCTGTGCGGAGTGGTAGCTTGCACTATGAACCCGAGCAACCTGAATTGGATTCCTGCTCACGGCCACACAATCACCCCCAGTGGCCACGAACTCCCTCATGAAGGGCAGCCGCTTCCCCAGGGTGGGCACCGTGGAGCAAGAAGATGATTTGCTGTCAAATTTGGCCGGAGCGTTTTCCCGCCCCGCCGACAAAATGGCGGCCGCCCATGCAGGCTGCGGCTCCATCACTTGCTGTGCTCGTGAAATGGTGGCAGCGGTGGGGCTGTCTTCACGTCTTTCCTGCCCCAGCGCTTCTTCATCCGGCTCCTCAATTTAGCGCCGCCGTGGCAGACAGCAGGTCCACGAGGCGCGTGCTCCTGATCCGGCGTCTCCCTCTCAGCGGTCGAAACGTCGAGGTACAGTCTTCTTCACACTGCTCCACAGGGAGAACCTCCACGGGAGTTGTCTCTGGGCTCCCGGTTCCCGGGGCTGTTTGGGGAATCACCTCCCTGCCATCTTCATCGTCTTGATAACACCACCGTGAGTGTCTTCCTCCGTGTTGACATTGACATATTTACTAACTAACTTTCCTGACTGAGGATTAAAATGTTATCGTTAACACTTCTGACACCAAATGTAGTGAATCATTTCAGAGTCATTATTAGGAGGCAACAAAGTTTATTCTACACTACAGACGACACTGTTACACACAGGGCTAATATGCCTGTCTCTCACTATTGTTACCCATGGGACTGTAATACACCTATTTCTTTCCTATGCGGGATAACTACAATCGAGTCAGCAGCCACGTGCTGTCTGACACATGATGTCGAAGACGGAGATGACAACGAAGACGTAGCACCTCGGTTCCACTTCACCCACGAACAGCCCCGATACGTGATCGGGGCTCTCCTTTATCCCTCTCGGCGCGACCCGGCTCCACCCTTGGCCACGCCCCCCTTCTCGAACGTTCCCGAAGGTTCCCGACAACCTCGCACATGCTCCCAGCCCGGCTCTGCCCTTAACCACGCCCCCCTCAGTAACTCTCCAGAAGCTTCCCGGTTACACTACCAGTGTCCCCTCGGTCACCTGTTCCCCCTACTCCTCACTCTGGCCCATCATGCACTTTACCCGGAGCTGCAGTGACTCGTCCTCACATCCCGCCTCCGGCAGCAGCCCTCACCACGTTCCCTCGTGACCAAGTATGCGGAAATTACTCATTGCGCTGGCGGAGTTGCAGCTATTCCCTATTCTGTAGGAAGGGCTCCTTTGCCTCTTTATGCGAGCACTCAGTAGCACGCCGCCAGTGACCCACTATGGTACTGCGCGGTGTGAACCTCTGTCCTCATATTTCCTTATTATACTGCACTCAGCGCTATGCGCCGTAGTGATCCATTTTACACCACTACATATATATGAAGACAAAGATCCCCCGCATAGCCTTTAACAGGCTGTTGGGGCCAGTGTTATTCGGGAGCACCTATGAAGGCCAGTACGGCACACGAGGGGGGCGGGTAACCCAGCAACCAAGCCCGACCGCCTTTGTCTCCCACGTGCATGCACACTGTGTTGTGTATTTTTTTTTTTGACAGCGCTAACTTCGCCATGAGGGAGAAGGATTCTGTCAGCGCGTCAGCTCTTTGCCAAAGGAGGTCGGAAAGATTTTAAACGCGCGAAAGAAAACACAACATGCACGATAAAATATCAATAACGACGCCCATCCTTTGTTCAATTTGCATTGACTGCCAAGTAGACAGAGCCGTCCCGATTCGGGGCAGAGGGCGCACCCCCCTAATGATGTCTCCGCATATCGATGTGACATCACCATCAGCCAGGTGACGGTGGCCACACTGCTGCACGTGACTTGCCTGTAAACCGGCACTGTGTAGGCATCATCGAGGATTGGCGGATCACCGCACACACCGATGATGTTGTGAAACTCCCTTCGACTACTCGCGGGCGTCGATGAGGTGCCATACACTTGGCTCGCCAGCAGAAGGCTGTACAGCAAAGTGTGGACTAATCGCCATATATCTCCATCTGTACGGGGATGGAGCCTCGTTGCCGCCCACGCTCGCGCAACTCGTGGGGTTTTCACCAGCTGCTCCGGTTTCTTCCCCACGTTGCTAACATTACACAACTCGTCATTGATTGGCTGAAACACGTCTCAGACAATAAAAAAAACCCAATGCAGCAGCAGAGGGAGGACCCCCTAACCATGAGTCCTGTGATTCAGAGGGGCTCTCTTTGATAAAAAAAAAAACATATTAATGTCCAAATTTGCACTCATACTGTCTCAAAAATAATAATTATTTTTAGAAAGAGTCGACCTAGGGGAGTCCCAGAACCGGTTCAAATAATCGTCACTGGTGTTGGCCGTGAGCAGGAATCCAACTCAGGTTGCTTGGGTTCGTAGTGCAAGCTACCACTCCACACAGACGCACTCAGACAGACTCACACTCACCAAAAGTCAGCTAATACACACACAGACTCATGCTAACACACTCAGCCAAAATACACACGGTCACCTGAACACACCTAGCCAACACACACACACTCAGACAGACTCACACTCACCTAATACACACACACACTTTCTCACCCAAACACACTCAGCTAACACACTCAATTAATACATACGCTCACTCACTCACTCACCTAAACACACCTAGCCAACAAAGACAAACATCCGCCTTACAGCCTCGACAGACTGTTGGGGCAAGTGCTGTTAGCGAGCACCTATGAAGGCCGGCACGGCACACGAGGGGGTAGGTGGCCAGCATCACGCCCGGCCGCCTTTGGCTTCCTATGTTTTTACACACCGTACCAGGTACCCGATTGAAGCTGAGTCGACCTACGGGAGGACCAGGACCGGTTCAGATAATCGTCACTGGTGTTGGCCGTGAGCGGGAATCGAACTCACTCACCCGAACCCACCTAGCCAACACAAACACACACACACACTGACCCACACACCCGCCTACACGCGCTCACCCAAGCACGCTCAGCCAAAACACGCACTCGGCCTCCACACAAACACGCACATAAACTCACACATAAACACTCTCACACAAAAGACAAAGATGCCCCGTATAGCCTTCATATTTTTTGGGCGGGGGGGGGGCAAGTGCGAGCACATATGAAGGCGGGAGCGGCACACGAGGGGATCAGTGGCCAGTACCACGCCCGGCCGCCTTTGTCTCCCTAGTGGCTCTGTTCTAGTTAATTTTTAGTTCGTTTTGGTTCGTTTTGCACACCACAATAGGCACTCATTTGAGTCACCCCAGGTGAGGCACAGGACCGGTTGAGATCATTCTCACGAGTGCTGGTGGAATCGAACTCACCGGGTTCGTAGCGCAGCGCGCTAACCACCGCGCCACCGCTCCTCACAAACTCTCTCTTGCACACACACACACTCATCCAACACAACAAGGTGCCATGGCGGTGACGTCACCACAGCGCCTGTGCCAGACGAGGTGAACTTTGTGGCCACGTGACGCGTCGAATGCTTTGCTGACAGCAGATCACGGGATGAACGCAGGTGCCATGGGCTGACTGGCTGAGATCATTGACAGAACCACAGCCCGTGCTTCTCACTGTGCCAACTTGCTGTGTTGCTGTTGAAAAAAAACAGTAAATATTATCAACACGACGCTCAGCTCATTGTCACGAGCATTGTGTAAGCAGGAGATGTTAACTACCTCGCCTGGTATGCAGGAGACCGTGGGTTACGATCCCGACCCTGACGCCTGCTGCTGTATATTTGGAGTTTGTGTGTCTCTCTCCTCGTCGTCACGTGCATTTTTCTCCGTGTCCTGGGTTAGATTGCGAAAATATAAACGAGTGGTAAATATTGTTGGGTTTTTTCGGTAAAGTCACGTAGTGATTTGTATTTTATGTTTATATTATTCATTTTTATCAAATTTTTTTACCTACGTGACTTTACCGAAAAAACCCAGGAATATGAATGGTTAATAACATCTTTCCAATGATTACTCAGTTTGAGTTTGATATTTCTCTGGCGCTTACAACCAGCTTCATCGGGGTGGTACCGGGTTAACGACCAACTAAAACTAAAACTATATTATTATGAAGAGAGAGCGAGAGGGTATGCATAACTGTGAGTATGTCGCTGAGTAGATCCAGAACTTCGTTTCCTGGAGCGACAGACCAAGGCAGCTTCCTTGCCAGCCTTACTTCGGCAACCGATGGAAATATATTGCCGCTTGACTGATTCTAAACTAAACTAATACTATGTAAACTGTTTTTTTATTTTAACAGGTAAGGCCCACCGAGATACATAGCTATTTTTTCAGAAGCGACCTCGACCAAAATGATAGCGCAACGAAGTGACATCATCTTGTGGACATTTATAGCAGCGAGACACTGTCAACGGATTTTATTTCTATAACGTGGTGGGCAAAACCGTAGGACCCATAGAAAATTCTACAAGACCACGGAGAGAAAGAGAGAGAGACATGCCGACTCTAAATATACAGTAGGCACTGACAAATATTCCTCGTATAGCTCCTCACAGACTGTCGGGGCAAGTGCTGTTAGCCGGGCACCTATCAAGGCTGGAACAGCACACGATGGGGTGGGTGGCCAACACCGCACGATACAAATTTGAGGCTGAGTAGACCTTTGTGAAGCCCAGAACCAGTTCAAATACCGCTGCAGACACACACGCACACACAGGCACGAACCCACCCACACATCGCCACACACAGGCACGCGTACTTACACCCGCCCCGCGGCGCACGCTAACCCACGCACGCATTCGCGCGCGGGTAATCCGCTGCTTTTTCAGCTTAAATGTCCCGCATCAAACCCTCCACAAATCTTTAGCGCTGGGAAATCCACCGGGAAGCGCAGCAAGGGGGGCCAGGGGTCGGGACGGGACCTGCACATCAACCCCCGCAGACGAACTCCAGTTTTTAGCGGCTTCAGTTTCCTGCCGCATCCCAAGAGCGCACGTTGCACGCACGCACACGCGCACAGGCAACCGAGACAAAGATCCCCCGTGTAGCCTTTTGGGGCAAGTGCCGTTTGGCGAGCAGCACCTATGAAGGGCGGCACGGCATGCGTGGGGGGCCTTGGGAGGTCAACACCACGCCCGGACGCTTTTGTCTTCCCAGCGCTGATGTTTTATACATCCCAGCAGGTCGTTATTTGAGGATGAGTCTGCCTAAGAGGAGCGGGTCCCAGGACCAGTTCAAACATTCGCCACTTCGCCGTGGCTGGGCATTGAACTCAGCTGGCCCGGGGGTTTTTGCCGGCTTTCGTAACGCATTGCGAAAAACCACTCTGATCCACGCCGGTTGTTTATAACTCGGTTAGGGTGAAAAGATAAAGGCGGCCGGGCACGATACCGGCCACGCGAAACAAACCGTCTCACAATTGCAATTATTTACCAGGTAAAGCCCACTGAGCTCCTTTACAGCGGTGACCTGGCCAGGCATCACGATAGCTGATCTTCGAGGTGGCTGACATCGGCATCGCACGTGGGGAATCCATAGTAGCGGCCAAATAATCTTAAGCGCGTGTTGTTTGTCAAGGTCGAGGAGGAGGGGTGGGGCGCAACGTTGGAGAAAGATCCACGCGACCACCACGTGGAGAGAGAGAGGGAGATCACGCGGAGCTCCAAATATACAACAGCAAACATCCATCACCAAGGCTCGGGATCGAACTCACGTTCTTCCTGCGCGGGAGGATAACGTCTCTTCGCCATCGTGATGTAGGATTTATCAGCACCCTGATAAAATCGTACGGATTCCGTGGGGCCGGTTGGTGATTATATCCGCGGAGTGGCTGTGCGTGTTGTTGGTGTTGTTATGACCACCTATGCGCCGACGTTAAATTGGTTTCGCTTTCAGTTTCATTCAGCGTAACAATTCCGAGACCACATTTTTTCCTTGTTTTGTTTTTTTTTAAACCCAGAACTGAAATAGCCGAGGTGAACAACAACGGGGCGTTTGGCATCATCGGGCATGGGTAATGCTGGTGGTGGTGAAACAGTTGAGGGAAGGAATTTAATTGACACAAAGAGGGAACCCCCCCCCCCCAAAAAAAAAAATATAGAAACCTCAGGCACCCCTCTCAAACTAAATCGGGTCCTGACTATCTCTGGCTGTGGTGTATGTGTCCAGATACATTTATCACCACTACCGGATGAAGCCCCCCTGTCGCCATGCAGATCGTTAGGGGGGTATGGGAGTGGGTGGGGGGGGGGCGGTTTGACTATACTTCACCACGCTGGTCGGTGCGAGTTGGTGAAGAGCAGGGAGCGTCGTTAAACGCTGGGGACATAGAGGTAGAGTACAACAACGGCCTCTTGCGGCACTGGGCCCCGCCTGGCCGTTACGCAGCCAGGGGCCATCCTGGCTCGTAGCCCGAGTTGAGCTTCCGAGATTTGACGAGATCAATTGATTTGGTCATAGGCCCACGTGGAGGGGGGGGGGCAACACCACGCCCGGTCGCCTTTGTCTCCCCAGTGGCGATGTTTAACACACCGCACCAGGTAATCAATTGAGGACGACTCGACCCAGAGGAGGCTCAGGACCGCTTCAGATAATAATGATCGTCCGTGGTGTCGACCGCGAGCGGGAATCGAACCCGGGTGGCCGGGTTCGTAGCGCAAGCGCCACCGCTCTATCTCACCCACACACGCACGTACAAAGACAAAGATCCCCCGTATAGCCTTAACATAATGTTGGGACAAGTGCTGTTAGCGAGCACCTATGTAGGCCGGAACGGTACGCGAGGGGGTGGGTGGCCAGCACCACGCCCGGCCGCCTTTGTCTCCCCAGAGTCGATGTTTTTTTTAACACACCGCACCAGCTACTCATTTGAGGTTGACTTGACCTAGGGGAGGCCCAATGACCGGTTTAGACAATCGTCACCGGTGCTGGCCATGAGCGGGAATCGAACTCGGCTCGCCAGGTTCGTAGGACAGCGTGCGAACTGCTACACTACGCGCGCGTGCACACACACACACACGTGTACACACACACACACACACGCGTACACACACACACACGCGTACACACACAAACGTACACACACACACGTACACACACACGCGCGTACACACACACGCACGCGCACGTAAATATATGAAATCCGGAGGACTGCCCCGGCCTGATGAACGGTTGACAAGTCTGGCTTCGATGCCCCCTTTCGTCCTCCCACGGCCCACAGCTAACCCACGGCCCCGCTCACGTCTACATCTGGAACTAATAGGAGTCGAGGAGGAAAAACACAATTTATTAGTGCCCAGTGAGAGATTTATTGGCTCTGCGGAGCGGGGAGGAGAGATACAGACAAGATGTTGTTTTGTTTTGAATCAAGTGATGTCATTTCCCCCCCCACTGTCAGGACGCAGCGACGTGTTTATCCGTAATTAGGGCCCCCTTATTTATTTGTTTTCGCACGCGGTAAAAGTGGGGGGGGGGGGGCTGACGGACAGAGACGGAGAGGGAACCACGGACAGACAGACACACACGGACGGACGGACGGGACTGACTGAGTGTGAGAGAGAGTCGTGCGAGATGCGAGAGAGGAGGAAGTGTGGAGTGTGTAGAGATGCGCGCGTGCGTTGTGTGTGTGTGCAGTTCGTTATAGCGTGCTACTGCAATACCGAAGGTTATAGATATGTAGATACATGCGTGTGTGTGTGTGCTGTCAAACAGAACTTTGCCCAACAGTCTGTTAAGGCTATACGGGGGATCTTTGTCTTTGCGTGAGTGTGTTGTGGAAGCGGTAGTGTAGCGCTGCGCTACGAACCTGGCGATCAGGGTTCGATTCCCGCTCACGGCCAACACCAGTGATGATGATCTGAACCGGTCCTGGGCTACCCCTAGGTCGACGCAGCCTCAAATGAGTACCTGGTGCGATGTGTAAACATCGCCACCGGGGAGACAAAGGCGGTCGGCCGTGGTGTTGGCCACCCACCCCCTCGTGTGTCGTGGCGGCCTTCAGCAAACAGGACTTGCCCCAACAGTCTGTTCAGTGTAGTGGTCAGCGCGCTGCGCTACAAACCCGGCAAACCCCGGGTTCGATTCCCGCTCATGCCCAATAACAGTGGCTGAATATTTGAACTGGTCCTGCGCCTCCCCTAGGTCCACATACCAACACACGCACTCACCCGCACACACGGACACACTCACGCACATACCTATTAACACACACGCGTGCATCACGCAGAAGTGCATCGTGCGCGCGTGTACATCTCATGGAAAAATCCGTGAAATGCGGCTGTGTAAGTGGCTAATGTCCTGGCAATAACCAATCACTGTTGCTAATAAGTCCAACTAGTTTGAGGGGTATGTTGGAACGCGTAACAGCCCCCCTCTGTGAGTCCACTGCAGAGTGAAGACCTCCCCATGCCGTGTCGGCCACGGGGGGTTTGTTTGACCATACTTCACCACGCTGGTCAGTGCGGGTTGGCGAATGCGCTCGTACAAACTCAGTGGCGGGTCGCTTTCGATAGACGTGACCCGGAATCAATCTCAGGGCTGCCTCGTTCCTACTGGCGTGCGCTAACCACTGCGCCACCGCTCCGCGCTTCTCAAGCCAATGTCGGCGTAAGAGATATGGGATGTCTCCCGCGCCTCTCGGCTCGCATCGTCGCCGAGGAGACCGTTCCTGGACATCCACAGCTCATCGGATTTCTCCAGGATAGATGAAGATTCTGATTTCTGAGTGTGATATTTCTCGCCGAGCGATTGAAGCGAGACCACCAGGGTCGCCCAGAGCCCGGGGTTTTCAACGTTTCGCATCTCGGAATCGGAAGCGTTCTCATCGGCTGGAGGAGGAGAGAAACCGATGAGCCATGAAGCTCTTTTTGACAGATGTCCAGTTGAGGAGGAGCGGGTCAGCAAGTTACAACGACAAACGATACAACAACACAAATAAACTCTAGCAGTGCTAAGTAGAGAAAAGGTAAGCAAGTCACTAAAAATTAAGTGGATTAATAATACATACACAAATAAGTGCTAATTGCATAAGGGCATCAATTCCTGCCGATTTCTCAACAGGAAATGCAAGCTTGGAGGCAAGGCAACGAAACAACGACAACAGTCCCAGACCACAGCAAGACAACAACAACAACAGTCCCAGACCACACCAAGACAACAACAACAACAGTCCCAGACCACAGCAAGACAACAACAACAACAGTCCCAGACCACACCAAGACAACAACAACAACAGTCCCAGACCACAGCAAGACAACAACAACAACAGTCCCAGACCACACCAAGACAACAACAACAACAGTCCCAGACCACAGCAAGACAACAACAACAACAGTCCCAGACCACAGCAAGACAACAACAACAACAGTCCCAGACCACACCAAGACAACAACAACAGTCCCAGACCACAGCAAGACAACAACAACAACAGTCCCAGACCACACCAAGACAACAACAACAACAGTCCCAGACCACACCAAGACAACAACAACAGTCCCAGACCACAGCAAGACAACAACAACAACAGTCCCAGACCACAGCAAGACAACAACAACAAAAGTCCCAGACCACACTAAGACAACAACACTCCAAGACCACGGCTAGACAACACAGAGTCTGGAAGACTTTGCTGTTTTTTTCCTGGATTTTTCTGTTGCGTGTAGTCACTTGAAGATGTTTCCTGTTCATGTTTTTGTTTTGTTGCGGTTGCACCCGAGTCAAGAGCCGCATAGCTCACAGGGTTATTATACCTAATACACGAAACTGAAAAACTCAACAAAATGGCACATTCACATTGAACTTTCGGCGCTACGCGACTGGATAAGTATGAAAGGTACGAATCCCATTTTCAAATGCGCTTGTATCTAGCACCAGAATCTGAAACTTCACGTAAACTGCAGGAGGAATCCGATGAGCTTTGAAGCTCTTTATCACAGATGTCCAGTAGGGGCGGGTCAGAAAGTTACAACAACAAAAAGATAAAGACAAAGATACCCCGTGTAGCCTTAGAATATTGGGGCAAGTGCTGTTAGCGAGCACCTATGAAGGCCGGAACGGCACGCGAGAGGGTGGGTGGCCAGCACCACGCCCGACCGCCTTTGTCTCCCCAGTGGCGATGTTTACACCCCGCACCATGTACTAATTTGAGGCTGAGTCGACCTAGGGGAGGTCCAGTACCGGTTCAGATAATCGTCACCGGTGTTGGCCGTGAGCGGCGAATCGAACTCGGGTTGCCGGGTTCGTAGCGCAGCATAGGACTAACCGCTAACACCACGCTCCCCAACACCACCGCTCCCCGCTCAATAAAAAAACAATTAACAAAAAATACACGATAGGAGCGCAAAGCACAGCAAAGGTGAAGCAACACACTAAAAAAGCATGAAATAAAAACTAAACTCGTTTCTATTTTGCCACTTCTCTGCTAACCACGACAACAGCAGCAGCCGCAGCTTGGGGGCCGGGAAGGATGAGGACGAAGGTTCAACTCAGCTCGGTTCGTTTAACCCCTCACCGACAGAACGCGACAATCATCGCGTTCACGAAACGAGTTGCGTTTCAACGCCACGGGCTCCTGACGTGCGCTGCTGTTGTTTGCGTGCCTGTTGCCAGCGCAGATACATTTACAATGTAGGCACCATTGTTACGATTCATATTTTAGAATTGTTATTTCGTTGGGGGGGCGGGGTGAGAGGTTTGGGGGGGGGGTCAGATCACGACGTTGAAGTAAACTGTGTGTGGTAAGCACCCTCCTCCACCATGCTCATTCTAAACGTGGAGGGGAAAAACCGGTGGACCCCGAGAAAAATTCACGGGGAGAGAGACACCGCAAACTCCAAATATTACAGGCGTTACGGGGGTCGGGATCCCAACCCCGGATCTCCTGCATTGCATGCCGGGCGAGGGAGTTAACATCTCGTCACGTAATAAAGTTGCCACGTGATGAGCACACGTGCCAAATCCGTGACCGCTTCAGCAGCTACCGCCGGTCTTCTTGCTGGAGAGCGATCCACGCGCGTTTAGCAATCGGGGCACGGCGGTGATGAAGTAATAGAATACATATAGAGAAGTAAATGGAACCATATTGCAGTGTTGTACTTGCGGGAGGAGGAGGAGGAATCGCAGACGAGGGGCGGCAAGGCGGCAGCAGGAGCCGGTGCTACCGACAGTTGCCCAAGCTCTGCCGTCCCCTCTCTATCCATCTCTCTCTCGAGATATATCAACTTGCTATCGGCCAATGTGGGAGGAAACCGGAGGACCCGGAATAAATAAGTAAAATCCCACGCGCGCGAGAGGGCCCAACGCGCTACGCCGTACAGACGGAACCGATGGAACTTTTCGGAACTTCCTCCGCAGTTTCCTACCCCGACAGCCTGCATGGTGTGCAGCTCAGGTAGCCGTCTTCCCTGTGAACCTGTACCCGCACCGCCACGAGTTTTTCTCGTCCATTCGTTGGCGAAAGTCCGGCTCTCTTGCCCCATTCATGAACGCTGACAATCACTCTTTGTCTCAGGCACACACTCGCACGGCTCGTCGTTTGACCCTAAGCTTGACCTTTGTGATCTTCCAAAGTGCGTGTGTTTTTCTTGTGCGTGCGTGCGTGCGTGTGTAGTCCGCTCCAATAACACCGTCGAAAAATATATGATGTATATACGCTATAGAGTATTTTGGCTGCTGTACATTTCCACTTCGTTGAGCTATCGTGTTGTTGTGGCCAGGTCGCTTCTGCAAAAAAAAAATCTACATAGCTCAGTGGGGGGGGGGGGGGGGTAACCTGGTAAAATAGAAATAGGAAAATAAAAAACGTGTTCATAGAACCACACAATGGTGACGTGACTGGTGCACCGTGTAACGCTCTGTGTTCATTAATTCACAGAAGTTCTGTAAGAGCGTTAGTTCAGAACAGTCCGTTCTCACGGGAACAGTTTCGGTCAGAGCAATTTGTCCTCATGTTGTTATCCAGTTCTATTTCTATATGTCCATGACACGTAGTCGTCAATTGTATTATAATATTCATATTGTTTTGGTTTGAGTAGGTCTTTGACCTGTAAGCCTTGATATTTCTGTTATATCTATATTATTCGCATACGTATCTGTCACTCACAATGTTAACAGTCACCATCATCAAAGACAAAGATCCCCCGTATAGCCTGAACACACTTTTTGGGTCAAGTGCTGTTTGCAAGCACTTATGAAGGCCGCACGGCACACGAGCGGGCTGGTGGCTACAACCACACCCGACCACCTTTGTCTCTTTAGTGGCGATGTTTACACCTGACGGCAGGTGATCAATTCAGGCCAAATCTACCTAGTGGAGGCCCGACACCGGTTTAAATAATCGTGCGCGGGAATCGAACTCGGGTAGCCGAGTTCATGGCACAGTGGGCTAACCTTCTACACTACCCCTCCCCACACAACATATTAAAGCTACCACCACCATCATCATCATCATAACGCACATTGTGGTGGGCAGTAGAGCACGGAATAATGTATTGATTTTTTCTTCTACATTTCCGAGTCTATGTCCACGCCTTCACCAACCCGCACTGACCAGCGTGGTGAAGTATGGTCAAACAACCCCTAGGAGCCGCACGGCGCGAGGAGCTTCTCATCCAGCAGTGGGTTACATCAAGGGCTGTACGCATCGAGGCTGGTAGGGTGTCAGCCAACAATACCCCACGAACCCTCACCCTTACCCCCCCCCACCGCCCCCATATCTGCCCCCTCCCAGACACTCAAACCATCACTCCTCCCACCCTCCTTTCCTCTCCTCCTCCTCATCCTCCTCAACTCCCCAGCCTCCCCTCTTCTCCCCAGAGAACCCCACACCTGCGAAGTTAAAGGTCGGAGTCCGTGTGATGCGTTGATCTTGCATGTGGTCACTCACGACCCCTTGGGCGCCGCAAACGTCCTGGGGAACACTGGGCTGCGTGCGGGAACCGACCGGCTGTTGCCCGATGCGTGCAGCACGCTGCAAAGTGCAGCAGTCAAAACACGTCGTGCCTCTTCTGCGCTCATCTTCCATTGACGGGCACGGCGCAGCTGTGGAGTGTGCAGGCAGTGCAACTGCACCTGGTATCACGAGCCGGTGTCGGTAGGGGGTGGAGGAGGAATCCCACATTCGTATACCGTTTGGTTAAAATATCCGTGATTTCCCTAAATTATTTAATCCACGTGTTCTCCCTTCTGGCTATACTATTAACTATTTTTTTATGTTACCAGCTATACACCTCTTTTTCAGAAGCGACCTTGTCACACATGATAGCTAAACGAAGTGGCTTACCGTGTGGAAATGTACGGCAGCAAAGACATACTCTAAACGCACGTTGATTCTAAATGTGGAGGGGAAAACCCGCATGACTCCGAGAGAGAGAGAGAGACTTTTTGACTTTTAAACAACTTTTATTGCCGCCAGCAGCAACAGCACTGGAAGCGATTCCGATACGAAATACACAAAGTCACCAGCAAACAAATAAACAAACGCTATAAATCCACGCGCTGTGGCGCTAAATGCACCGCACACAACACGAAAGAAAAGTCACGAGAGAGACACGCAAACTCCAAATGTACAGCAGGCATCAGGGTCGGGATCCGAACCCAAGGACCTCCTGTATAACCAGGCGAGGCAGTTGACGTCTCGTCCGTGTCACTCCGAGCATGCATCTCCTGCGTGCTTCTTCGCGCACTCTTCATCTAGACACAATCTCACCCACGCGCCGCTAACTAAAATGGAAGGACCGAAACCACTCCCCTCCTCCCCCACAATTGCTTCGCTGGGCCAAGCCAATTATTTACAGACAGCCAGGACGTAATGGGACAATATCCAAAGCAGCCTAAACAAAACTTATCCAATTACCGCTGCCGAGTTTGTGCGCGCGCGCCAAATTGACCACGAACTAATTTTAGAAACGAGATTAACGACAGAGCGATTTGTTGGGACGAATGCTGTGAGCGAACACATATTAAGGTCTATTAAGGCACCGCGTGAAGGGGCGGGGAGGAGGAGGAGGAGGGTGCGGGGGGAGTGGGCAGGAGTCAGGACGTGATCAGAGAGCGCAGCGCGCCCGGCCGCCTTTGTCTCACTGCTCGCGATGCGCGCGTTTTGAGGCTGAGTTGACCTAGAAGAGAGCAATCTCCAGCCCTGTCGTGCGTTATAGCTTGAAGCGCACGCACATACATTGTGCGAACATACGACAACAAGCGGTACACACGTGTGTCTATACAGTACGTACATACATATAAAACCCCACAGTTGGACTGCACTGCTATGCTCCCGCGTCGCCGCTTCACGCCTTCACCAAGCCGCACTGGACACCAGCAAGGCCGTCGCTCAGCAGTGGACCGACTCGAGGATTGGACAGCCCTGTCGACTAACAGCGCTTGCCGTGCGCTCATGTAGCCGGTGGGAAGTGGGTCATCACTTCCGAGGGTTACCCGCGTCAACACGTGGCGCCGAGTTAACCGAGCAAGCGCACGGAGAGGACAGGGAAGGGCAGATCCCACACCCCCCCCACCCCACCTTGTAGGTTTCTCTAGCTTTCTGTGTCGGTATATAACCCAGGCGGTTGTCAACCAAAAACTAACAAGAAGAGACATTTAATTCTAATTCGGTACAACAACAACAGCAACAAACAGATGAAAAAACACTCCCCATTCATATTCCCAGAGTCGCACAAACAAACGCACTGTGGTGGTGAGACGGCGGTGGCTCTTTAATAAATCGCTCTCGCAGAGCAGTCCCTTCAAGAGGAGCACTCGACTCCTGCGTCGCAGGTTTGCCGACCCCTGGAGTGATGGAAGGTGCCTAACAGACACGCCGACGATGACACGCCGACGAGCGGAGCGATCTCCGTTCATGAAAGAGTCCATGGACACGCGGAGAACGTGGCCTCTAGGCTACCTCTTCTCTACCGCCCGTGCACTTCCAACCCTGTGTCTATGTATGTGTGTTGAACTTCCTTCGCACCGTACGTAACCAACCGTATTAGTCGGAGTTGCGGGTGGTTTGACACGCAAAAAAGCGGCTCTAAAGAAATGTCATTTAAATATGTATCCTCCCCTCGCCCCTCCACTCATTCCCGTCCCTCCCCGAAGCCTTCCGTGATCCCTAAGTACCCCTCGAGAGCGGTCACTCAATCCCCAACACCTTTAACGCCCCCTGCAATCGAAATCGTTCTATTCTGTGACCGTGTTTTAAACGATGCCGAGCGCGTTGAGTGAAGGGGCTTTCCGCAAATATAACATCAGATCAGATCACATTCAGAGGTGCCAAGTGTCAAAGTGATTTACGGCTCACATGAGCATCGATGCTGTGCTCATCTCCTGTCTGCGGTCTCAGCCCGTGATGGAGATTCCACATTCCTATGACGAGGGGTAGGGTAAATCCACAGGGCAGCCGCTGTTGACTTCCAACCGAAGTGGCACTCGTTTTATCTACCCCGCAGGGATGATGGGCTCTGAGTCAGCCCCTCCGACCTGGATTCGAACTCGCAACATTGTGATCAGGTCGCAGAACCTCGATCTGCGAGACTGAACGTGTCGCCTCATCCACAGCGAGTGCGTTTAACTACCACACTGCAGGTGACAACAACTCACTCACTCACCCACTCATTCACTAACCCACTCACTCACTCACTCACCCACTCACGCATCCACTTGCTCACCCACTCACTCACCACACTGCAGGTGACAACAACTCACTCACTCACCCACTCATTCACTAACCCACTCACTCACCCACTCACACATACACTCACCACACTTCAGGTCAAATAACACTCACTCACCCACTCACCCAACCACTCACCACACTGCAGGTCACAATAACACACTCACTCACTTACTCACCCACTCACCCATCCACTCACTCACTTACTCAACCACTCACCCAACCACTCACTCACTCACTCACCACACTGCAGTTCAAAACAACACACACACTCACCCACTCGTTCGTGCACTCACCCACCCACCCACTCACCACACTGCGGTGACGTCAACACGGCGCTTGTGCCAGACTATGTGCACTTTAAGGCCACACGAAGGAACGTTTCGGGGTAATAGCCCTTCTTCAGAGCTAAGGGAGAGAGAGAGAGAGAGACAGGAGGACATGTGTGTACGTTGTATTTCTGGCTGCACGCACGCGCGTTTACCACGATCAGCTGATTCATAAACCACGCGGGCATTTAAACATCCGAGCCATGGAGCACACACGCAAACGCACACACGCTGCGAGCACGAATTGCGATAAATAACCGTAACACGCCGACTTATCTCTCATCTCAAAGCGCTGTCCCGCAATCAGGCGTCTAAAACGACGCTCAAGTTGGCAAATCTCTCCACGCGCGTCCTTTGCGACATGTGCGCCGTTTCGACGATGCGTAAACATGCGCGTTTTCGTGTCGATTGGTTGTCACTGACAGCCCCTGTTGTTAATCCACTGCTGGAAGAAAACCCTCGCACCCTGCCGCCCCCTGCCCCCATCACCTCGCCGTGTCAGCCACGCAGGAGGCTGTTGAACGACACTGCACAGCCTCGCATTGATCGGCGTGGTGAAGTATGGCCAAACGACGAACCATACAATCGAGACGTTGCTCGACAAAGGGGGACGTGCATTATAATGATGACTAAAGCAATAATGCGCCTGTGTGTGCGTCTGTGTGTATTGTGGGGAGCGGTGGTGCAGCGGTCAGGGCGGCAAAAAACCATTGACGATTATTTGAACAGGTCCTGGGCCTCCCCCTAGGTCGACTCAGCCTCAAATGAGTGTACCTGGTGCGGTGTGTAAAGGTCGCCACTGGGGAGACAAATGCACCTCTGAAGGCCACTGGCCTTCAGAGGTGCTACTCGCTCACAGCACTTGCCACCAAAGTCTGCCAGGGCTACACGGGGGATCTTTGTGTGCGATATTGTGTGGGGAGCGGTCGTGTAGCGGTTAGCGCGTTTCCCCACGAACCCGGCCCACTGAGATCAATTCCCGCTCACGGTCAAAGTACCTAAACCAGCAGTGGGCGCCTCCCCTAGGTCGCCTCAGCCTCAAATGAGTACCTGGTAGCAGTGTGTGTGTGGGTACAGCATCGCCTCTAGGGCGTGGTGTTGGCCACCCAAACCCGCTCGTGTTCGTCCGCAGGCCATCGCAGTTGCAGCTCGCGAACACAGCACTTGCTCCATCACTTGCTCCATCACTTGCTCCATCAGTTCGTCCAAGGCAATACGGGTGATCTTTGTCTTTGTGTGTATGTGTGTGTTGGCGGGGGGGGGGGCACACACACACACACGTGTGTGTGTGTGTGCGCGTGCCTGCGTGTGCAATGTTTGCACAGATGTGCCGCGCGGGGGGGAAACATCCCCGTCCCTTCTATCATTCGGCGAGGGGGAAGAGAGTTGTGACCCCTGTGTGGACTCGAGTGATGGGAGGAGGAGGAGGGGAGGCAGGCAGGGAGCGAGCAGGCAGGCAGGGAGGCAGGCAGGGAGCGAGACGACGAGAGAGCGGTGGAAGGCGGTGAAGCAGAAGAGGAGGGAACAAAAACGCCTGCGCGGCGTTACTCGCTGAGCACGATGATGATGGTGGTGGGAGGATGGAGGAGGGTGGAGGGCCGTGGGGTCCAGCGGGGGGTTGTGTTGGTTAAGGGGTGTGGGGGTCAGCCTCAGCTCGGGCGAGGGTATAATGTGGCTTTGCCGGTATAGGCGCGCACACACACTGGAAACATTTGACAGAGACCACACACGTTTTATAATGCGGTCAGTCCTGCAGCGAAACGTCACCCCTTCCCTCTCTCCTCTCTCTCTTACTCCCCTCTCCGCTCTTTCCTGCCCTCCACCCACCCACCCAGCCACCCACCGCCACCGCTCCCCATTCACCCCCCTCCCCTCCACTAGCCGCTACTCCGTCCATCCCTGGCCCCGCGTCTCGTTCCTCAAAGCCCGTCCCTCTTCCCCCCAAGAACCCACACCTCCCTCCCTCCCCTCCCAGCCGAACAACTACCACCACTTATACCCCACACGCACTCAGCCCGTTCTTTACTCGACACCACAACAGGATCACTACCACCGATGCACCCAGCCACTCATCCACCCTTTAAGCTACACCACCACTACTATCACCAATCTATGCGGTACCTCCACAACCTTCAACCCCACCACCACCAGCATCACAAATCTACCCATACACCATTCAAACCCACCACCACCAATCTATGCAGTACTTCCACGACCTTCAAATCCCACCACCACCACCACCACCAAACCACCCATCCACTCACCCTTCAACCTCACCACCATCACCACCACCACCACCACCACCACCACCTAACCACCCATCTAACCACCCTTCAATCCCACCACCACCATCACCACCACCAAACCACCCATCTACTCACCCTTCAACCCTACCACCACCATCACTAACACCAAACCACCCATCCACCCACCCTTCCACCCCACCACCACTTATACGCCACACACGCTCAAACCGTTTTCCCCACTACTCCCAACGAGACCACCAATCTACCCCGACACAGCGCCCGCAAAATCCACCCTCCCACTCTCCCTACCCTTCAACCACCACCAGCAGCACCACCACCAACGTCTCCAGCACCCCCCCACCCACCGCTCCCCTCTCCAAGCTAAAGCTCACCAGCACACAGCTGTGGGCGCGTTGTAAAAATCACTTGTCGCTCCGTGAAAATCGTTCGAACCGTGTCTAACGCCCAGTACAAACACGTGCTTCGCGCATTAGAATCGCCGCGCTACAAATGGTCAAAGCAGACGACCGCCCTCTTCTCCGTAATGCGAAAAGCGGCTGCCTAACGAGACGCGAACATCATCGAGGATGGGGGGGGGGCGTTGTACGCGTGTCTTGTAGCTTGTTCCCTGTAGGCCCCGATATGATTCCCCGCCGCCCCAAATCCCAGCCTCCACCCCCCGCGCGTCATAGGATTGTGGAATTTCCAACTCGCTGCTCGATCGACAACGGGGTAAATTACTGATACACTTTTTTTTAACTATCAACTATTTTTTGTTTTATTTTTTTCCCAGGTAATGCCCGCTGAGCTACGTAGCGCTTTAGTCAGAAGCCACCTGGCCACAAATGACAGCCCAACGAAGTGGCTTATCGCGTGGAAATGTACAGCAGCCGAATACTCTAAACGCGTGATGTTCATTCTAAATGTGCAGGGGGGGGAAACCGAAAGACCCGGAGAAAAATCTATGCGACAACGGGGAGAGAGAGAGAGACACGCAAACTCAGGGTCGAGATTGGACTCCTCAACCTCTTGTATGCCGGGCAAGGTAGTTAACATCCCCTAGTCACCGCGACACTTTGACGCAACCGTCAGTCGGTTAATTTTTGTTGTAATAATCGCGAGTCTTAATTGATCTATTGAATCATTATGATCGTGATCTAAAATCACATTCCGCATTGCAAATGGAACGCGCCCGAGAGAACGGCGTGTTTCAAGGAGATGGAGCGAAACAATGAGGTCGCGGGAAGCCAACCAGCCGCTGGGTGGATTGCTACACGGGGCAGGACCCTGAGAGGTTGGATTGCGCATGGCTGATGATGCATTTCTTATAGGTTTAAAACAACAACAACAACAACACATATCCCATCTTAGGTAGAATCGTCACCGCAATCGCACGTCTGTTACAAAGAGCTTCACAGCTCATCGGATTCCTCCAGTCTAAATGAAGACTCTGCTCCTGATCGTGAATTGTTATCGAGAGACAATGTCAATGCACAATTCATAAAGAATGTGGTCACGTGGTAGGCAGCAGAGAGGACGACAGGAATTATCTCACTGTTGTACTGCACTTCTATGCGCCAGGTCTATGCTTTCCTCTCCATTCAATAACCCATATCGACCAGCGTGGTGAAGTATGGCTAACAAACTAATCCAGCAGTCGATTGACAAAACGGGCTGTGTACGACGTCCGCATGTACAAATGCACATACAAACCTTCGTTAGGTGTGTGTGTGCATGCTTCGGGGAGTGGTGGTGCAGTGGTTAGCGCACCGCGTTTACAAGCCCGGCCACCCGAGTTCGATTTCCGCTCGCAATACCAGTGGCGAGTATCTGAATCGTTCCAGAAACTCCCCTAGATCGACTCAGCCTCAAACGAGTACCCGGTGCGGTGTGTAAACATTGCCGCTGGGGGAGACAAAGACGGAGAGACGTGGTTTGTGGTGGCCTCCACCCCATCGCGTGCCGTGCCGGCTGCTCACAGGTGCCCGCTAACACCACATGCCCCTAAGCAGGCGCTGGCAATCCCCTGGTTCGACTCAGCCTCAAATGTCTACCTGGCACGGTGTGGGTAAACAACAGCACTGGGAAGACAAAGGCGGTCGAGCGCGGCGTTGGCCACATAGGTGCTGCTTGCTTAGCAAGCACTTGCCCCAACAGTCTGTGAAGGCTACACGGGGGACCTCTGTCTTTTGTGTAAACGCTTGTGTCTTACACACGTGACCAATCGTTGACACGTGTCGCCTGATCTTTTTTTAAAACCCGGACTAACAGAAGATTTACACGTTCCTTGGCTAGGCCGAAGTGTATGTTATGTTACGTTGAACTTCTTTCGCACCGTACGTAGACAACTGTGCTAATCGGATGGCGCGTGAACAAAGAACAGCGAGCGTTATCGGTCGTGGAAAATATTAACGCATTGTTTGGTGACAATAACGCGTCACTCTGGGTCTCTCCTGTGTGCTGTGAAGGGTCATTGGCCCGAAACGTCGCCTCCTCCAATTGTACACTCGGTTCTTTTTGCAGGTCACAGTCTTCTGCACCAAATGCGTTGCGCGTGCGTGGTTTGTTTTTTTCTTCTTTGGGTAGAAATCGGAATGTTTGTAACATCCATTCTCTGAAATCTAGCCACACCCGGCGCATGTACTACCGTGTTATCCCGATTATAAGACGCACTGACCCCCCCCCCCCGCCCGCCCCGATCCTTAAAGCGAAACTTAACTTAGAGGTGCGTCCATATTAGAGCTTCTTTTGGTTATATCGCGTAAATATAAATGTGTTAAACCCGCCACCACCCGACACAGCCAATTAGTAAGGGTCGTCACGTAAACAAAACATAGTCAATTCGTCACTAGTACAGCACACCGGTGTGTTGGAGAGCCAAGCCACAACATTTACAATCTGAGTACGACGTTTCGCCAGTAATCACAACTAGCTTCATCAGGCCACAGCCTATATTATGGATGATATTGCTCGTGAAATCCTACGTGTTAAACCTTAGAGGCGCGTCTTATAATCCGGTAGATGTGCGCGTGTGTGTGTCTGAGACCAGATTTGTAAAACTTTATTGGGTGCGTCTTACTCTCCGATGCGTCTTATACTCTGGGCAATAGGGTCATTCACAGGCGCGCCCTCTAGCGTGTGTAGCAATGATCACCCGCAGAATAAAAGCGGTTCATCTGTTAAGTTAAGCACGTGTATTTGGTGATGCCACTGCTGCTGCTGCTGCTGCGTTGGAAATGTCGAACAAGCACAATTAAGAGCAACACACTCAAAGCATTCATCAACACGACTGTGGCCTTCAAATGAAAATATATAAATAGGCGACGTTTCATGTAGTGACCCTTCTTCATAACATATCCAATCATCCATATGCACGACTGTCCAGAGAATTTATCCGAGAACACTGCAGCCAATTTCAATGAATCGAGGGTCACGTGGAAGCCTGTGATGCGTAGTTAGGGTCGAAATTACGAAAACGTTGACCTTTGTACCAATAACTACCTCGTCTGGTATGCAGGAGGTCGTGGGTTCGATCCTGACCCTGACGTCTGCTTAATAATTGGAGTTTGCGTGTCTCTCTCTCTCTCTCCCCCGTGCGGAGAGGCCACGCCTAGTGGTCGCTCCTGCTCCACCAGGTGAGCGGATGGAGGCCTGGGCTCAGGTGAGAGCCTGAGCCTGGCCTAGAGAGAGTTAACTAGGAAAAACTCTAGTTTATTCTGTTTTCTCATCCCGGGGGTCAGCCTGCTGTAGAAACAGGTTGCTATTACTACTGTTGTGTGTGTGTGTGTCTGTGTCGTGTGTTTGTCTGTGTGTTCGTTTGTCTGCTTGGACTGGTCGCGTTGTGTGTGGGCCTGGTGCTTTGTTACCTGGATCGGCACCACGTGGGTCTGGCCTGCTCTGTCTGCCTGGTGAGTGTTTGGTTGTGTTTGTGTTGTGTTTGGTTTGTGCTGTGTGGGTGTCTGTCTGGTTTGTGTGTTTGTCTGTGTGTTTGTTTTGTTTGGTTGTCTGCTTGGCCTGGTCGCGTTGTGTGTTGACCTGGTGCTTTGTACCTGGATCAGCACCACGTGGGTCTGGCCTGCTTGTCTGCTTGGAGAGTGTTTGGTTTGTGTTGTGACTTGTCTGGTTGTTTTGTGTTGTGTGTTGTTTTGTTTTGTTTTGTGTTGTGTGTGTGTTTGGCTGGTTTGTGTGTTTGGCAGTGTGTTCGTTTGTCTGTTTGTCTGCTTGGCTGGTCGCGTTGTGTGTTGGCCTGGTGCTTTGTACCTGGATCGGCACCACGTGGGTCTGGCCTGCTTGTCTGTTGGGTGAGTGTTTGGTTTGTGTGTTTGATTGCGCGTGCGTTTTTTCATTTATCTGTCGTTTTGTTATTTGTATGTCGGTGTGATTATTCGTTTTCGTTTGTTTACTTGTTGGTTCGGTCGTGTGTGTGTTCGTCTGTGTGGTTGTCCTGCGCGTGTGTGTGCTTGTCTGTGCGTGTGTGTGTTTGTCTGTCTGGTGATTGGTTTCAGGTGTGTGTTGTGTGTTTGTTGTGTCGGGGGGTTATTACTTTTTTCTATCACTTGTTATTTATTTCTACGATTATTTTGACAAAAACAACAACGACAACGAAAACGGCATCAGCAGCAAACACCCCAACGACACAGCGCACAGGTGTTCTGCCGCCGCCATCATGGCGCAGCGCCAGCGCGCGGAGGAGGAGGACGCGAGGATGATGAGCCTCACGCGGAGGAACGGCCTCGTGGCGTTTCCTCCGCCGGAGGTAACTGCCGAAGCTGTCGCCGTCGCGGTGGCCGCGTGCGTCGGCCCCGCCAACGTCAGGGCCGTCCAGCGCCAAAACCGCGGTGTCACCGTGTACGTGGCGGAGGAGGAGATGGTGGCGCGCGTCGTCGAGAAGGGGCTCACGGTCGGGGAGCTGTATGTACAATGCGCCCCGCTTGCCTCACCCGCGGTCCGCGTGCTGCTCTCCGGCACGCCGCCGTACCTCTCCAACGCCGAGCTGCGCAACGACCTGCAGCGTTTCGGCACGGCCGTGTCGAGCATCACGACATTGCCCATGCGAACGACCAACACTGCACTCACGCACGTCAAGGCACTGCAGCGGCAAGTTTTCATGGTCCTGAAAAATGGGGCCGAGGAGCTTGACGTTACACTAAAATACACCATAAACAAATGCACGTACACGGTGTATGCCTCATCGGTTGGACTCCGGTGCTACGGGTGTGGCAAATCGGGCCACGCCCGCAGAAACTGCCCGAGCAAGGTGAGCGGGGTGGCCGCGCCACCTGCCGCGACGACGCCGGGACAGTGGGGGCGGCCAGAGGCGCAGCACCAGCAACAGACGCAGCAACAGAACCAGCAGCAGCAGCAGCAGCAGCCGCAGCAGCAGAAACAACAGCAGCAGCAGCAGCCGCAGCAGCAGCAACCGGAACAGCAGCAGCAGCAGCCGCAGCAGCAGCAGCAGCAACAGCAGCAGCAGCAGCCGCAGCAGCAGAAACAACAGCAGCAGCAGCAGCCGCAGCAGCAGCAACCGGAACAGCAGCGGCAGCAGCCGCAGCAGCAGCAGCAGCAACAGCAGCAGCAGCAGCCGCAGCAGCAGAAACAACAGCAGCAGCAGCAGCCGCAGCAGCAGCAACTGGAACAGCAGCCGCAGCAGGACGAGCGGCAGGACCGGCGGGAGCGGCAGATCATCAGCCACGACCCGCCGGGAGCGGAACCAGGCGGCGACGCGCAGGCGCCGGGGGACGACTCCGCCGGCTTCGTCACGGTTGAAGGGAGCCGAAAGAAACAAAGGGCCAAGAGGAAGGCGAAAAACGGGCACGCGGAGGGGGAGCACGAAGGCGCCCCCCCAAAGCGCACGGCCGGCATCGATGGAGACGCGGCGGGGCAGCCCGAGAACGCTGAGATCGCGGCACGGGGGGAAGAGATGGACCATGGAACAACCCCACCCCCCACCCCCCACCCCAACCCCCCCACTCCCCACCCCCCCCACCCCACCCCCCCCATCACCCCCCCCCACCCCCACCCCCCACCCCCCCCGCCCCACCCCCCCCACCACCCCCCCCCACCCCCCCCCCCACCACCCCCCCCCACCCCCCCACCCCCCCACCCCCCCCCCAGAGGCGGACACCCGCAGCGGCGACGGAGGTGCGCTGCAGCCGGCGACGACGGCGGCCGAGGGAGCGCCCGTCGAGCCGGACGACGAGAGTCGCCCCGGTCCGAGCGGCGCCCTGGGCCCACGGTGGTGGGCAGCGGACGCTGACCCCGGGGGTGACCGCGACGGGCGCGCGGACGCCGGGGCGGGCGGCGGCGACAATGAAGACTGCGGCGCCCCGGGAGGAGGCGGCGGCGACGATGACGTAGACGACGACGACGCCTACACCGTGTGTGAGGGCGACGGAGGCAGCGTCTGCGGGAGCGAGTGGAGCTGCGGCCTGGTGGAGCCGGATAGGAAAATGCCCGCGCAGACCATCCTTGCCTTCTTTAGAGACAACTATGGCAAGAGGGTGTTTTCCAAAAAGGCTTTCCCGGACGCGGACGCGTTCCTCTCCACGGCGCAGGAGATCTGCCGGCGGCCGGCAGAGTACGGCTGCACTCCGAGGGAACGCTACCGTATTAAAGGAATGATGACGAGGCTGCGCGGGAAGGGGAAGGCGGCCTCAAAGGAGGCCTCAAAGGCGGCAGGGCGCGTGGACCTCCCCTGAACGCCGCGATGGGGCCACAATTAGTTGTCGCGACCATAAATTGTAACGGTCTGCGCAGCGAGGACCGGTGGCGCCGGCTGTGCAGGCTCCTCGACGATCAGGCGGTCGACGTGGCTTTAATACAAGAAACCCACCTAGACGCCGCGCTACAGCCGAGCCGCCAGCAGCTGCTGCACGGGCGCTCCTTTTTCTTTAGCAACGGGGTGAACGGGGCGGCGGGGGTCGCGGTGGTGTGCTCCCGGACCTTCGCCCCGGACGCCCTGACTTTTCGGGAGGTAGTGGCCGGCCACCTCGTCGTGGCGGACATGGTGCTCGCCGGCACCAAGGCCCGCGTGATAAATGTGTACGCGCCCAGCAAGTCGAGGGACAGGGCCGTGTTTTTCAAGGGCGAACTACGGCGGGTGGTGGCGGAGACCGACGGCGTCGAGGGGGCGGTCACGATCGTGGGGGGCGATTTTAATTGCACGCTCCAACCCTCCCTCGACCGAACTGGGCCAGAACCACACCCCGAATCTGCAAGAGAGTGGGCGGCCGTCGTGGCCGACCACGGACTACTCGACGCGTGGCGGCTCCAAAACCCGGGCCGGCAGCAGTACACATGGACCAGGTGCGGTGCGGGGGGGCGGCCGAGCCTGGCCAGGCTAGATCGGGTGTACGTCACGGCCGGGGGGGCCAGCCTGCTCGGTGAGAGCGGGGTGGTTCCCCCCGGTTTCTCCGACCACCACATGGTGTACGTGCGCCTGCATCTCCCTCACGGTGGGCAAGGGCGGCCGTATTGGAAACTGAACGTGAACCTGCTGGACGATGGTGGATTTCGGGCGGCCTTCCGGGCCTTTTGGAAGGTGTGGGAGGAGAGACGGGGCCGTTTCGCCACCCTCCAGCAGTGGTGGGACAATGGGAAGGCCCAGGTGGGGGTGTTGGCGAGGGCCTACATGGGCCAACACGTCGTGGCCCGGCGCGAGGAGGAGGAGGTTCTCCGGGCCCGGGTGCTGGCGGTGGAGGAGGCACTGGGCCACCACCCCGCCGCCGAGGGCTGCAGGGAGCTGCGGGAACAACAGCGGCTCCTGAGGGCCGTCTCGGACAATGACGCATACAGGGGGTTTGTGGGCCGGAAGATGACCCACCTGTACAGTATGGACGCGCCGACGAAAGCCTTCTTCAGGCAGGGGGCCACGCGGGCCCAGCGGGCCGACATCACCAGCCTGACGGGGCCGGACGGAGAGACCCGGTGTGACGGGGAGGGAATCGTGCGCCTCGTCAATGGGTATTACGGACGGCTTTTTTCTGAGAAGAAAATTGACGAGGAGGCGGTGGCGGAACTCCTGGAGGGCGTCCCCAGGTTGGCTCCGCCTGACGCCAAACTGCTCGACGAACAGGTCACCATGACGGAGCTGGAGGCCGCGGTGAGGAGTCTCGCCGCGGGGAAGACCCCCGGCATAGACGGCCTTCCTACCGAGTTTTACACGACTTTCTGGAGCGAGCTCGGACCGGCGCTCGCCGACGTACTGCGCGAGAGCCTCCGGTCGGGGGTGCTGCCGCAGAGCAGCAGGCGCGCGGTGGTGACCCTGCTCCCAAAAAAGGGTGACCTGCGCCGCTTAGACAACTGGAGGCCGGTGTCCGTGCTATGCACGGACTGTAAGGTTTTGGCTAAAGCCCTGGCGAACCGCCTGAAGACCGTGGCGGGGAGCCTCGTGCACCCGGATCAGTCGTACTGCGTCCCGGGGAGAGCCATACATGACAACGTCGGGGTGGTGCGGGACATCATGGACCTCGCCGCCGCCCACAGCGTTGATGCAGGCCTCTTGTTTTTAGATCAGGCGAAGGCCTTCGACCGTGTCTCACACGCGTATATGTACAGGGCGTTGGAGGCATACGGGGTAGGGCCAACCTTCAGGGCGCAGGTGCGCCTCCTGTATACGGAGGTGAGTAGCCTCACTAAAATAAATGGCAGGCTTGGCGCCCCCTTGGCCGTCGGGGGAGGGGTCCGGCAGGGGTGTCCTCTGTCCGGTATTCTGTACACCTTGTGTATAGAGCCTCTCCTGCGGCGGCTGCGGGGTACGCTGGGGGGGTTTCAGTTCCCGGGTGCGGGCGACGCGCCGATCACGCTCTCGGCGTACGCTGACGATGTGTGCGTCGTGGTGACGGATGCGCAAGACGTGGAGGCGGTCCGAGGCGCGGTCCGTCTCTACGAGAGGGCCTCCGCCGCCAGCGTAAATTGGGAAAAGAGCAAAGCGATAGCGCTGAGACCGGGCGGGGTGGTGGGCTCACTGGCGCTCCCGGGAGGCGTCGCCTGGGGCGCGGGGGGAGCCCGCTACCTCGGGGTACATCTGGGAAGCCCGGTTGAGGTGGAACAAAATTGGGTAGAGGTAGAGGGAAAAATTGACGCGACGCTGGCGGCGTGGGCCCGGTTCGCCCCGGGAATGGCGTACCGGGGGAGGGTACTTGTAGTCAACAATTTGGCCGCGGCACTCCTCTGGCACAAAGCCAAAGCGCTGGAACCTCCGGCGGGGCTAGTGGCGCGGATACAGAAGCGCTTCACCGCCTTCGTGTGGCACGGTCACCACTGGCAGAGGCCAGGGGTCCTGTGTCTGCCGGTGGCGGAGGGGGGACAGGGCCTCGTGCACGTAGCGGCGCGGATCCGGACCTTCAGGATCCAACAAGCGCAGCGACTGTTGTACGGGGGGGAGGGACGGCCCGGGCGGCCCCTGGCCCTCGGCCTGCTGCGGCGCGCCGGGCGTCTGGGGTACGCCCGGGAGCTGTTCCTGACGGACCAGGCCATCGTGGACCGAGCCTCGCTGCCCGCGGTCTACCGCGGCATGATGGACGCGTGGTCGACGCTGGATTGGGCGCGGGTCGGCGGCGGATACAGGGCGGCCCACTTCGTGGGGGAGCCCTTGTTCGCCAATGCAGTCCTGCCTGGCTTGCGGGGTGAGCATGCCCTGGCCAGGCGCTTTGCCGAATGCGGCATCGGACGGGTCGGTGACCTGCTGGCGCCCGGACGGGACGCGTGGCGGACGGCCCTCGAAATTTCCGGAGCGGCCGGACGCCGCACGGTCCTGGCGGGCGCGAAGGTGCTGAGGGAGGCCCTGCGGGCGATGCAGGCGCTGGGCGTCCGGCTGGCGGAGGTCGGGGAGGAGGACACCCCCCCGTTCCCTCCGCTGGCCTTTTCGGTCCGCGCCCCCGACGGCCACGTGGAGGGCGGGACGCTGCTGCGCATGGCGGGGTGTACCGAGGTGCCGCTCGAAGGCGCGCAAAAAACGCGGCTGTACGACGCCTGTCTGAAGGCAGTGCTGAGCGCGGAGCTGGTGGGCCAGCCGGACACGGGGTGGAGGGAACACTTTGGCGCGCTGGACACTGCGGGGCCCCAGTGGAAAAACTTGTACCGCCCTCCCACCACCAAGCGTTGCGGTGACCTTCAGTGGCGGCTGGTGCACCGCACGCTGCCAACGGCCGTGTGGGTCAGCCGCGCCGTGCCGGGGACCCCGGACACGTGTGCGTTCTGTGGGGTGCGGGAGGATGTGGTTCACGCGTACCTCCAGTGCGCGAGGCTGGCGCCACTCTTGGCCTTCGTGAAGGCGGTGCTCCGGAGGCTGGACGTTCCGGCCCGAGAGAGCGCGTACATACATGGGGTGACCGGCGTGGCGAGGCCCGTCAGGGACGTGGCGAACTTTGTGTGCGCGCAAGCGAAGCTCGCAACGTACACGACGAGGAAACGCGCGCTGGAAGGAAAGGTCGGCGGCGCGGGGGTGCTGCAGGTGGCGCAGGCCCTGATAAAGGCGCGCGTGCGGCTAGAATTCGCCCACCACAGGCTGACGGCGGCCGAGGGGGAGTTCCTCCCGCGGTGGGGTAGGGCGCGGGACGCCCTGTGTACGGTCGATGACGGCGCGGTCCTGTTTGTGTTTGACTCCCTCCCCCCCCCTGACCGGATGCCCCCCCTCCGCCCCCCCCCAGAACCCCCCCCCCCCCCTCAGGGGTGACCGGTGCGAATAGTGCCTGGACACTGAAGCGGGCGCGACGTTTTTTGTGGTTGTGCGGTGTGGTTTTTGTGGTTGGTTTATATCGCGCACATGGGCGCCACTGCACTGGGCAGAGGGTGCCGGAATAAAGACATTCAAAAATCAAAATCTCCCCGTGGTCGCGTGGATTTGTCTGCTACACATTTCCACGCGGTGCGTCACGTCGTTGAGCTATCACGTGGTGGCCAGGTCGCTTCTGACAAGAGAGCTGCATAGCTCAGTGGCCCTTACCTGGTCAAACACAAAATTTAGTTTAGTTTTGACTCCCGGCTTAACCGCCCCGGCGCTACTTATGCGCTCTATAATTTGCATTAGCCCTGCGGCGTGACGATGAGCTCTGTTTTAAAATCATATGGTCGATCGGCATGTGCCGGGGTGGAGGATGCCATTGAATGTCAAAGGGATTCCCATTGTCGTGAGTGGTGAGCGATAGGTGAGTTGAATGGTGAGTGATGAGCGACATGTGATTTGAATGGTGAGTGGTGAGCGATAGGTGAGTTTATAACCAGTGAGTGGTGAGCGACGGGTGATTTGACTAGTGAGTGGTGAGTGTCATCTCGGCCATTGGATGGGCTGCCCGATATTTGGTAATAATTGACATCTAATTATTGCCAAAGCATACTCATTGCGAGAAGACCTCATTGAAAGGAGTTGTTTTTTTTGTCCACAGGTGAACGGGGAATAACACTCGTTTCCTTTCGCGGTCCTTGAGCCCGTGATGAAAATTCCACATTCCTATGACCGGCCAACCGAGTAAGATTGTCTCCTGGACATCTGTGAAAACGACCTTCATAGCTCATCGGATCCGCCGAGGCTAAATAAAGATTCTGTCTCAGTGTGCTCGCGCCCGAGTAATTGATTGCGCTATTTGCTAGCAAACATCACCGCGACGCTGGTGCCAGCCTAGGTGCACAACACTGAACTTTTTCTTCTTCTCGTCGTCGTCGTACGACTGCTGATGTAGATGGCGGAGCAACAACGACACTTTCACAGCCAGGGGGTCAAGCCCAGATAACCGCGTCGGGGGTAGCTGAGTGGTATCGTCGCTGTGTGATGTCTCCCTCGTGTTTGTGCCGCACTACAGAGGCCACGTGAAGCGTCGAAGGCTCGCTGGCAGGCGGGTTACAGACACAGGCCTTGCTGCTATGGATTCAGTGACCGAGAAGACTGGAAGTCGGTGGGCTTTACCTGGTAAGACAAAAATAATAATTCTAGATTTGAAGCTTTCGTGACTGCAATGAATCATATTCTTAGGTTTTTTTTTTCGGTAAAGTCACGTAGGTAAAACATCAAAATTAATGAAAATAAAATAAAATAAAAACAAAAATCACGACGTTTCGGAGGCAACACAAGTCTCCGTCATCAGGTGGGACCGTCACAGCCAGATTAGCTGCATCAAGTGAGGCAATGATTCAAGATGTAATCCCTTAAAAGCGAGTTGAGGGGGAGGAGAGGGAGGGGGGAGCTCATCAGAATATGGTAGCCAATGAATGGAACGTATCGGGAGGGAGGGGGGGCGGGGCCAAAAGGGTGGGCGACGGCGTGGAAGCGATTGTGCGCAAGCGACAAACTACTGCACGCGCCAACACAATGGACAGAGAGGGGGAGGGGAGGTCTGATACACATGATAGACAAAAGGAACGAAAATGTCCATGTTTATGCCAATGCTGGCTGAACAATGAAGAGAGTACTGTTAAAAAATAACTGGGGATGTTAACACTCGGTAAAGTAAAGTAAAATAGTGCCTGTCAGGTAAGATGGTCCAAAAAATTGTAATTAAGTCTTTTTTGCGTGGTTGATAACATCTTTCCAATGATTACTAAGTTTGTACCCATCATCACGGTTGAAATTATGTCTGTGTTTGTATATTTGTATGGCTTCATGTACAAACCTTTGATGGTAGCCGGGAGGTTTGCAGAGAACCTTGGTCTCGGAAAAGACAATTTTATGAGAGCCCACCGAGTTGTAGCAATGATCGGCAACGGCAGAAGAATCAGTTCTGCCGTGTTTCAGATCTGACTTGTGCTCGCGGACACGATCAGAAACATGACGTTTCGTTTCTCCAATGTAGCAATCACCACAAATGCAACTCAATTTGTAGACTCCAGGACACTGTAAGTCAGGAACGACATCCTTCACAGATAGAATCAGATCACGGATTTTATGCACTGTACTGAATCGGACTTGGATCTTATGTTTGTTTAGAATTTTGGAGATCTTTTTGGTCACGCCAGCTATGTATGGTAACGTGATGGTTTTGGTCGGAGTTTCATGTGGCTGTTTCTGTGTGGTGGGAGAGACAGCTTGGCGGATAGTACGGTCAGAGTATCCGTTCATCCTGAGGGCCCGATGTACATGTCTTAATTCACCGGTCAGGTGGTGTTTGTCAGAAATGCCATGGGCTCTGTGGTATAGCGTTTTGATGAAAGAATTCTTTTGAGATGGGTGGTGGTGGGAATCCGGTTTCAAGTAGGAATCTGTGTGGGTGGCTTTCCTGTAGACAGAATGTCCCCCCTCCCTCTCCTCCCCCCTCAACTCGCTTTTAAGGGATTACATCTTGAATCATTGCCTCACTTGATGCAGCTAATCTGGCTGTGACGGTCCCACCTGATGACGGAGACTTGTGTTGCCTCCGAAACGTCGTGATTTTTGTTTTTATTTTATTTTATTTTCATTAATTTTGATGTTTTACCTACGTGACTTTACCGAAAAAAACCTAAGAACAAAAATAATAGTTTTCTTTGTATATTTTTAAGCGTACTTTGCACGTCCTGCCGTGTTTTTTTTATTGTTTGTTGTTGTGACGTTGTTACCCGCTCCTACTGGATGTCTGTGAGCAAGAGCTTTTTAGTTCATCGGATTCCTCCAGTCTAAATAAATATTCTTCTTCTAAACACCGCACCGTAACAACTTGACGCTGTGTTTAATCCGCCCTGCGCTCTGGTCATCGCTATCCATCATCATCTACTCCAATACCTCTCGTTGTTGCCGGAGGGCGGCTGCCTCCAACTCAGAATCGGAATATAACTGGAGGAATCCGATGAGCTATGAAGATCTTTTTCACAATGTACAGTTGTTTTCACAGGTGTCCAACTGCCCAGCAGTGGCATCTTTCACGAGCCTCCTCCGCAGAGGCCGATTTGGACACCGATCCGATGGTCATAAGCACATCCACTCATCATCTCCACGTCTTCCCTTACCAGCATCTGCCCAGGGCCATCTGCAGAGTTGTGAGTTGGAAATTGGACCGGTGCAGACATGGAACTGGTGCAGAAAAAAACAATTGTCGGTTTACATGATTAAACAGGTGTTAACTAGTTTAGGCACCATAGGACATATTTGTGGCATCTCAAGATGAATATGAAATGGCTCTGACTCCTGGCCATGTAACTTTACCAACTATCAACAACAAACCTGTCAACCCCTTATCAGTGCCTACCGTATTACAGACCAATTCAGACCTTATTGCTCAACCCCGTACCCTTATACATCTCAACGTTCATCCTACAAAGTGCCATCACAAGGGAGAAACACAAACAAATAGACACATTTTTTCGCCTCGTATTGAAACGGCTGTACGCCGAATGGACCTGAAAACTCAATTTCCCCGTACAAGAATACGGGGTAAACCGTGTGGGTTGACAGTTATGAATTATTTATATTTATTACGTATGGATTGACACGGTATGCATCAAGGTTCTTAATGTTCGTGGCCAGAGGATCAAAGACACCGAGAGCACGAAGTACAAACGTGGCCTATTGATGATATCGTAGGCCTTGATCGGCTCAATACATCGGATGTGTCTATGTCCTGTTGAGATTGGCTGCATCTCTGCTCTATCAGGCGAAGGAATATGGTATCTGTGCAGGACCGCCTCAACCTGAACCCACATTGGAGGCTCTGAAAGTCTTCCCGGCGTGCCTGGGAAGATGATATTGAGTTTACTGATTGATTGACTTCGCCATGACCTTTCCTGGCGTACAGAGGAGGGAAATGCCCCGTCAGTTGTTACAGTGGAGGTCCCATTTCTTATAAATGAGGCTACCTTTAAAAATCCTGTTTAGCCCGTTTTCTTGTCCCAGCAGTTGTGATGATGCATTTCAAGCATCCCACCCTACGCGTTATCCAGTCTCAGACTGCAGATCCCTCTTGGCACGCGCTAAACTAAATAATACAACTATTATATTCTTGGTTCTTTCGGTAAAGTTACTTAGAAGGGAAGCAAAAAAATATACAATACAATAAAATTCTCACGACGTTTCGACTGCAACACAAGCAATCATCATCAGGTGTGAAAAACACAGCAAGAAAATTCACACCTGATGATGATTGCTTGTGTTGCAGTCGAAACGTCGTGAGAATTTTATTGTTTTATATTTTTATTATTCTATTATTTCCCTTCTACGTGACTTTACCGAAAGAACCAAGAATATGAATCCCTGCAGTCACGAAAGCTTTAAATCAAAACAACTATTTTTTATTTTACCATGTAAGGCCCACTGGTCTATGTAGCTCTTTTTCATAAGCGACCTCACCACATGTGATAGCTCAACGAAGTGGCTTATCCTGTGAAAATGTATAGCAGCCAACAACTCCACACGCATGTTGATTCTAAATGTGGAGGAATTCACCAGAGGACCACGGAGAAAAATCCACGCGACCACAGGGAGAGAGAGACACCGCTGCACCTCCATTTAGAGCAGTTGGCTACGTATACTGAGACAAAAGTTCAACATCCACACGTCCACCTTCACAACCCCTTTTTTCCCCTGCCCACCTCTGCACACTAACAACTCTCTCCCCCATCATCGCAGACGTCTCCTCCTCGATCGTCACAAGGTCACAAGCCCGCGGCTTCGCCACGAATTTCCACCTCGCTCGTTGTGTCGCGAAATAGACGGCAGAAAACGAGGTCGTGAAATTCTGCAACGGCAAATGTCACCCCGCGCTCAAACCACCACTGCGTGGGTGGGTGGCTGCTGCCTCGTGCCTCCGTGTGCCGGGGGCAACCGACGCAACGGTGGATTGTCCACATCCACCGTGGGCAAGGCCAAGTTGGTAAGAGCGTCGTTGTGGCTGTACGGCCCACGCAAAGGGTGTTTGGGACGGTGCTGTTTGCGAGAACCTATTAAGGTCGACGTGGCACTCGAGGGGGTTGTGTGGCTACCACCATACCCGGCCACCTTTGTCTTCCAGGCGTTAGTTGTTTTTGTTTACGCATCGTGCGAGGTACTCATTTGAGGCCGGGTTGAACTTCTTTCGCACCGTACGTAGACAACCGTGATACTCGGACCTAAGGGAGGGCCCCGAGTCTGGTTCTGATATCGCTCCCCACTGATGTTAGCCGTGAGCGGGCATCGAACTTAAGTGTAGCTGGTTCATAGCGCAGTGTGATAACGACTATCCTACAGCCCCCGGGCCCCTCCCGCCAACTCACATACACACGACAAAAGACAAAGATCTCCCGTGTAGCCTTAACGGACCGTTGGGGGCAAGTGCTGTAAGCGAGTAGCACCTATGAAGGCCGGCACGGCACACGAGGGGGTGGGTGGCCAGCACCACGCCCGGCCGCCTTTGTCTCCCCGGTGGAAATTTCCACTACACATCGCACCAGGTACTCATTTGAGGCCGAGTCGACCTAGGGGGAAGCCCAGGACCGGTTCAGCTAATCGTCACCGGTGTTGGCCGTGAGTGGGAATAGACCTCGGTTCGCCGGGTTCGTAGCGCGGCGTAGCTCAATCGTTCCACCACCGCTCCCCGCACACACACATAGACGTAGAAACGCACACACGAAAACATGTGTAAATACACACAGAGACACGTAGATATAAACACACGAAATCACATGCGTACTCGGTATGCTCACGCATACACACACGTCCACCACACGTGCGCAGCTAAATACACGCACAAACAGATTGATACACGCGAGCATAGAGACGGGTACCTCCAGCCCGAACATTGCGGCTTCACCCATCGTGACCCGCATCCCTCCCTCCCTCCCTCCCCGCGTCTCCCATCCCCGACCTCAACCTCCCATCTCCTCTCTCCCTCTCTCTTTCCCTCCCTCCCTCACTGACAACCCCCTACACCCCGGCCCCCTCTCCCGCCATACCCTCCCAACATCTCCCACCCAGAACTCCTCTGACATCCGAGCCACAGTTTGTTTAACTTGAGGGGCAGTCTCCTCGCCACCAACGGATTTAGCAGATGTGAGTGCCGGGTTCCAAGGGAAGCGATGCGACCCCAAGGCAAACACTGAACATGCAAAGATTCACAGCCCTCCTTTCCCCCCTCCCTCCTCCCCTCCTCCCCCACTCCCCCACTCCCCCCCCCCTTCCTCCTCCTCCTCGCCCTCACACGGCGTTTCGATGCATCGATTAATTACCGCGACTCAATGACAATCTATATTCAGACTGCAGGAATCCGATGAGCGATGTCACAAATGTCCGGTGTGATCTCCCATTTGATCAATGCGTTTCTAAGCTGGGCGAAAACGATGATTTATCTTGGCACTTTTGCATGTTGCGAATTTAAATGCTGGATTGGGGGATATGACTCAGACCATCATTCATCACCGGGTCATTAAAACGAGTACAGCTTTGTGGGGAGAAGTCAACATTGGTTGTTCCTATGGCTAATCTGGGCCCCGCCATGTGAACGTGGAATTTCCACCATGAGCTCAGGGCTGTAAACGGGTGATAATCACCGATTCCTCAATGCTCTTTTGAGCCCGAAAATCACTTTCACTTAGTTTTTGTACGATTATGTTGGTGATTATTACGATTGTGATTCAGTTCAATAATATATCTACGTCTCTGTTTGTTATGCGTGTGGCAATGTATTGTCTTCTTTATCGTTTGGCAGCGTTCAATTTCTCGCTCAATATTTTCACGAATAGGTGCTCAGACTGGAGTAAGCAGGCGCCAGAGTTGGGATCGAACTCACGACCTCCTGTATACCAGGCGAGGTAGTTAACATCTCCTAGCCACCGTGATGATGAGAGAGAGAGAGAGACGAAACCTCCAAATATACAGCAGCAGGCGTCAGGGTCGGGATTGAACCCACGACCTCCTGTATACCAGGCGAGGTAGTTAACATCTCCGGGCCACCGTGATGATGATGAGCGAGAAAGACACGAACACTTGAAATATACAGCAGGCGTCAGGGTCGAGATCGAACCCATAATCCCCTGTATACCAGGCGAGGGAGTTAACATCTCGGCACCGTGGCGAGATGTTACATACAAGTCCAGACAAATTATGATTAAACAACCTCTATTTTAAAATACGAACATTTATAGATTACTTTGCGCTTACAAAATACATCCTGTCGTGGTTTGGATAACCACACCGTTGCTAACCCTCTATCATGAATCATTGTTTATCTTTATTTACTATACAATGATGTTTATCTGTATTTACTGTTATCATGAATCATTGTTTATCTTTATTTACTATACAACGATGGAGCTATGCCGAAGCTGATAATCATCATCAACTTGTTGAGTGAACCTCATCAATGATTACACTGTGTAACACATTTTTTTCTCCTGGGTAGTGTTATTTCCTAATTGCTTATGTACAGAAAATGACAATTATTCCCCACAAACTTTGCTTTTGTGACCAGGACAGTGATATTTTGAAATTGACTTATTTTCAATGAGAAATGAGCGAATTTGTGACTTTTATTTTACGTGAAGTTCGAAAAAAACATATGAATCAAAATTAACATGTATTTATACTAAAGTGATACAAAAATGACTACAAAAGATTTAAGACACCAAGGCGCACCACCACAGGCGGGACTGGCCACAGCGGACCGAGTTCTCTGTGGGGAGGAACAACGTCAAGTGGGAGCCACTGGTGGACCACCGGAAGGTGCTTGTGCCACCACTGCACATCAAATTGGGCCTTGTGAAACAATTTGTTAGAGCTGTAGATAAGGAGTCGGCAGGCTTCAAGTACCTTCAAGACTTCTTCCCTAAGCTGTCTGAGGCAAAGGTCAAAGCCGGTGTCTTCGTCGGACCACAGATAAAGAAGATCCAGGAGTGCAACGACTTCCCCAAGAAGCTCACTAGTACGGAGAAAGCGGCTAGGAACAGCTTTGTCACAGTGGTTCGTGGCTTCCTGGACAATCACAAGGTCAAAAATTACGTGAAGCTGGTTGAGACTCTGGTGAAGAACTACGGCACAATGGGCTGTCGGATGTCCCTCAAAGTCCATTTCCTTGATGTTCATCTTGATAAATTCAAGGGCAACATGGGAGTGTACTCGGAGGAGCAAGGCGAGCGCTTCCACCAGGATATTACTGGACTTTGAACGCCGATACCAAGGACAGTATAACGATAACATGATGGGAAACTACATTTGGGGGCTGATTCGTGAAAGTTATTTGCAGTATGATCTTAAATCTCGAAAAACTACTCACTTATAAATCTTTTGTAGAATTTTGTAATTACTTTAGTAAAAATACATGTTAATTTTGATTCATATGTTGTTTTTTTGCTAACTTTATGTGAACGAAAAGACACAAATTCGCCCGTTTTCTCATTGAAAATATGTACATTTCTAAATATCGCTGTCCTGGTCACAAAAGCAACGTTTGTGGGGAATAGTACACACACAGTACACACACAGTGCACACACAGTACACACACAGCACACACAGTACACACACAGTACGCAGTACACACACAGTACACACACAGTACACACAGTACACACACAGTGCACACAGTGAGTACACCCACAGCGCACACACAGTACACACAGTACACACACAGTACACACAGTGAGTACACCCACAGCGCACACACAGTACACACACAGTACACACAGTACACACACAGTACACACAGTGAGTACACCCACAGCGCACACAGTACACACACAGTACATACAGTACACACACAGTACACACAGTGAGTACACCCACAGTACACACAGTACACACACAGTACATACAGTACACACACAATACACACACAGTTCACACACAGTACATACACACAGTGCACACACAGTTCACACAGTACATACACAGTACACACACAGTTCACACACAGTACATACACACAATACACACACAGTTCACACACAGTACACACACAGTTCACACAGTACATACACAGTACACACACAGTTCACACACAGTACATACACACAGTGCACACACAGTACACACACAGTACACACACAGTTCACACAGTACATACACAGTACACACACAGTTCACACACAGTACATACACACAGTGTACACACAGTACACACACAGTACACACACAGTTCACACAGTACATACACAGTACACACACAGTTCACACACAGTACATACACACAGTGCACACACAGTACACACACAATACACATAGTACATACACACAGTGCACACACAGTACACACACAATACACACACAGTACACAGAGTACATACACACAGTGCACACACAGTACACACACAGTACACAGAGTACATACACACAGTGCACACACAGTACACACACAGTACACACAGTACATACACACAGTGCACACACAGTACACACACAGTACACACAGTACATACACACAGTGCACACACAGTACACACACAGTACACAGAGTACATACACAGTACACACAGTGAGTACACCCACAGTACACCCACAGTGCATATACAATACACACAGTGCACACACAGTGCACACACAGTACACAGAGTACATACACAGTACACACAGTACACACAGTGAGTACACCCACAGTACACCCACAGTGCATATACAATACACACAGTGCACACACAGTACACACAGTGCGTACACCCACAGTACATACACTTTACACACACAATATACACAGTATACACACAGCACTCACGATGCACACAGAGTACACACAGTACACACACAGTACACACAAAGACAAAGATCCTCCGTATAGACTTAACAAACTGTTGGTGCAAGTGTTGTTAGCGAGCATCTATGAAGGCCGGTACGGCACAAGAGGGGGTGGGTGGACAACACAACGCCCGGCCGCCTTTGTCTCCATAGGCAATGTTTACACACCGCACCAGGTACTCATTGTAGTCTGAGATTACCTAGGGGAGGCCTAGGAATTGTTCAGATAATCGTCACTGGTGTTGTCAGTGAGTAGGAATCGAACTCGGGTCGCCAGGTTCGTAGCGCTGCGCGCTAAACATAGCACTACCGCTCCCCACGCAGTAGTACACTCACAGTACACACACAGTACACACACACAGTAGACACACACACACAGTAGACACACACACACAGTAGACGCACACAGTACACACACACAGTAGACACACACAGTACACACACACAGCACACACACAGTAAACACACACACAGTACACATACACACAGTACACACACAGTACACACACAGTACACATACACAGTACACACACAGTACACACACACAGTACACATACACAGTACACATACACACAGTACACACACAGTACACACACAGTGCACACACACAGTACACACACACACAGTACACACACAGTACACATACACAGTACACATACACACAGTACACATACACACAGTACACACACAGTACACATACACACAGTACACATACACACAGTACACACACAGTACACACAAAGTACACACACACAGTACACATACACACAGTACACACACAGTACACATCCAGTACACACACACAGTACACACACAGTACACATACACAATACACACACAATGCTGTTCCACGTCCAACCGCACGACCGCATCTAAGTGAATTCAACCTACCGAGAGCGAGTGTTGGGTCTAAATAAGTGAACCGCACGTGCATCGCGAAATGGCACAAACCGAGCCAGGGAATGTGTCAGTTGACTTGTGTCGTCAAATCATCCCGGGGTTAAAGTCAGGAGGTCATGACAGCAAATGGCGTTCAAATACCACCACCACCACCACCAACCTCGCAGTGCCTTCCTTTCTTCTGCTTGATCACGAAACTGCAGCAGCGTCTCAACTAAACTATAAACTATTTTTCGGCTTTTTCCAGGTAAGGCCCACTGAGCTATAGAGTTATTTTTCAGAAGCGACCTGGCCACAAATGATAGCTCAACGAAATGTGCCTATTACGTGCACGTTTAATGCAGCCAAATATTCTAAACGCGTATTTATAAATGTGGAGGGGAAAAAACCGGAGGACCCCGAGAAAAATCCACACGACCACGGGGAGAGAGACACGCAGACTCCAAATATACAGCAGCAGGCGTCGGGGTCGAGATCGAACCCACGACCTCCTGCATACCAGGCGAGGTAGTTAACTTCTCGTCAGTCAGTCAATGTGCGACCGCCAACAACCACAGTAATAATTGTATCCAGGAAACCTTCATTGAGTCTCGAGACCCCCTTTTCAGCAGGATACTGCCTCGTGATGTTTGGCCAATTCCATGAATGGGGCATTTGTCTGCACGCGGGGGAAAAGCGGAGCACGTGGAGATCCCACTCACAGCTTCGCACAGATGGATTTAATCCATCTGCTGTATTTACATCTCGCATCGTGTTTGGTGATGGGGGGGGGGGGCTTCAGAGATCTTTGCTTGATCCACCAACCACAGACGTGCGTCAACGCCATCTGCCTTGAGCTTTCTTCCCTTTGCCACTCAGTTTACACCTCGCGCAGTCGCATCACACGAGGAACAAAGATCCCCCGAATAGCCTCCACCAGACCGGCGAGGCAAGGGCATTTAGCGACTAGCTACGAAGCCCCGCATGGCGCACGAGTTGGGGTGGGTGGCCAGCACAGCAATCCCCGGCCGCCTTTGTCTCCCGAGTGGCGATATTTAAATGAGTCCCATGGCAGGAGGGACTCATGACCAATCGACCTCGGGGAGGAGTTCCATGACTGATTCAAGCGCAGGGCGCTTAACCGCTGCACCCCCCCCCACCACCACCCACCACCTCCATCCCTCTACAAACGCGAGCGGCATCTGTCTCGAGGTCGTCCCTCTCTGGCCTGGGACCACGGGACGTCGCCACCGCATTGCCCCGTCTCGCTAACGCGCCATGCGCCCTCTCCTCCACCACCCCGCTAAGCAGCAGGGCCCCCCCAAACCGCCGCTGCTGCCCCCCCCCCTCTCTCCATGCGCTCCGCCCCCCCCCCACACCGCACTCCTCAAGCTGCTCGCCCTCTCTCGTTCTCTCGCCATTCAAACGTCCCTCGCCCTCCTGTTCGACCCCCCTCCTCCTCCTCCCCCAAACAAAAAAAAACTTCACTCGCCGTTGTTTAAGCCACGGGGGCTCGCGTCAATGCGCTTTTAAAACCTCGATTGAAAACGCATTTCTTTACAACGTCCTTTTTGTGTTTAATTTGTTGTCTGCCCCCCCACCCCCTCGCCCCCCCCTCTCCAACTCCGATTAGCGCGGTTGGCTACGTGCGGTGCGAAAGAAGTTCAACATACGTACACAAAAAGGGCCATTGCCCGAAACGTCACCGATTATATTCATGTTTAAGGCCACACACCCACACACACTGACACGGTGTTATTGACGAGCGCGTTGAGTCTATTTTTTGCGTGTCAACTCTGCTTGTGCACGACTCTTAACGCAGCAGCAGCAGCAACATCATCATCATCACCACCAAACAATGTATTTATTACACATCCAATAGCCGCCATCGGCCACGACGTGACTGCGAGGTCACCGCGGCGCCTGTGCCAGGCTAGGTGCACTCTGAGGCCACGTGAAGTCGAGTCGAAGTCCCCTCGCTGACGGGAGGAGGTCTCGGGACCGAGCGACAGCGGGCAGCATGAGGCTCAGTGAGCGAGATGTCCAATGTATGCATAGCCCCCCACCAGCGGGACATTACCATTCATTGCGAATGCATGGGGCGGATGATTTGGGGGGGGAGGTGGTGCTGGCTTAAGCGAGGGGGGGGGGGTGTCTGGCTTTTGAGGCCGTACGCGTTGACGATGCTCAACAACAATGTTTATTAAGCGCCGCCGATCCGCGTAATTCCTCGACATTTGTCCACCCCCACCCCCTATATAGCTCACAATCGACTCACAATCGGCTTAACCACCGCACAACACCGCCACCCCGGTCGCCTTAATCGTGGATTGTATCCAGGGCGCGAGGTTGCGGGAGAGGGGGGGGGGGGTCCCCCCTCCGTTGGAAGCTCCTCGCTCCCTCGTCTCTCCTCCTCTGATCTAGCGTGACAGATGCTCAACCGGGGGCTTTGCGAGAGATGGGTAGAGAGTGGAGAGAGAATACACAGAGAGAAAGAGGACATGAAGAGATATACACGGAGAAAGAGAGGAGTGAAAGAGGCACACGGAGTGAGACACGGGGAGAGCGAGAATTACACGGAGATAGAAGAGAGAGAGATAGGGGAGAGAGATGCACGGAGAGACTTTTGACTTTTAAACAACTTTTATTGCCGCCAGCAGCAACAGCACTGGAGGCAATTTCGATATAAAATACACAAAGTCACCAGCAAACAAATGAAAATAAACGCTACAAATCCACGCGCTGTGGCGCTAAATGCAGCGCGCACAACACACGCACGCCACGGTGACGAGCGAGCGCTTCAGAAGGTGAACACGAGGGTGCCCGTCCACGCTGGTACAGAGGGCTTCTCCTGCTCCCCAGCGTTCGAAGAGAGAGATGGACGGATACAGGGAGAGAGAGAGAGATACACGGAGAGAGACACGGAGAGAGAGGGAGAGAGAGAGATAGTTACCCTACCCCCACCACCACCACCACCACGTGCCGGCTATCTTGTAGCGGGCGAGGAGGCGCGCGGTTCGCATGCGGAATGTCCCGGCTGCGAGATGCGAGGCGTTCCAAGCGCGCCCTCGCTGAGTGGCGCTGTTTGTCCCCGAGATTGAGCGGCGGGTCACGGCGCAGCTGCCTTTCGCGAGAGGTTGTGGACAGGCTTTGGGGGAGGCGTTCATCCAGCAGCGGATTGATCGTGGCAGATGACAATTTATTGTATGGCACTGCTTCTTTCGAACGGCCCGTTGTAGGTTGCAGAGCAACAACAGCAATTTCACGTGCAGGTGGTCATGCCCGGATAACCGCGTCGGGAACAGCGGAGTGAAACATCATCGCTGTGATGTCTCTTTCGTGTTCGTGGATCGGTCTGTTGTGGATGGCCACAGTCACACGCTACTGTTTAAAATGGTTTATTTTCGTTGAATCGGGTATCCGCATCTACTGCCATGGTTTGTGCCGATGCGATTTAGGGTGGACCATGAGCTTCGTGGAAGATAAAACCCACGTGGGGTCTTCTGCGTTGGGTCTTTCACGAGGTGTTTGTTCCACCATTGGAACCTCATTTGCCAGTAAAAAATATGATAATTGTTTTTTTACCCTTCTCTCTGGCAACAAAACTGACACCTTTTTTACAAGGAGTCATGTTTGCATAGACCACAATACCTGCAGCCATAATGCAAACAAAAAAAACATAACTCTGATAATATATGCACTGTCCTTGAAATTGATTGGTCCACACCCGAGTCAGCTTTCCTTAGAGCCTAGTCTCATATAGGTTGGACCAGATGACGCCGATAGGCGCACAACTCAAAGACAATGCACCATCAGAGTATGAGAGCTCGGGGTAAGCATTTACACCATTGTTTGTTATTAAGGTGTTTGTGAGTTATCTTGTATAACACTGGGGAATCATGGGATTGACGGCTTGGGGGGGGGGGGGTGTTCATCCAGCAGTAAATTAATCATGGACGATAGATATATTGACGCATCACCTTCATGTACAATTAGGCTAGGGAATTGGAGTCCTCTAAAGCTGCATCAGCGATATTCTCATTCAATCCGGCCACCTGAGTTAGAAACCCCGGACGCGCCTAACATCAGTGGCGAGTGACATTCGAACCGGTTCTGCCCCACCACTTCACCAACCCCCACTGACTGGCGTGGGGAAGTACGGCCAATCAAGCAACATGACGTGTAATGGGATTGAGAAAGGGCTGTAATTAATGAATTACATTTCGATTTAAAGCTTTCGTGACTGCAGGGATTCATCTTCTTGGTTCTTTCGGTAAAGTCACGTAGAAGGGAAGTAATAAAATAATAAAAATAAAACATAATAAAATAATTCTCACGACGTTTCGGCCACAACGCAAGCAGCCGTCCTCAGGTGGAGAACAGGTCCGTCAAGTAGACAGAGTCTGAATCAGACTGAAACGTCGTGAGAATTATTTAATTATGTTTTATTATTTAATTATTTTATTACTTCCCTTCTACGTGACTTTACCGAAAGAACCAAGAAGATAATTAATTACAATTTCAAAGCTTATCTAGTCGCGTATCCGTCTCCCCTTATCAATGGAGGGCGAATGCCTCCAACTGCCCAGCAGCGTTCTTCATAAGCCTCCTCCACAGAGCCTGATCTTGACACCGCTGGTACCAGTCATCGGCAAGTCCACTCGTCTGCACATCCTCGTGTGCCGCATCAGTCCATCTCTTCTCTAGCCCGTGTCGCGCCCGTCTAGCCACCTCGATCCGGCCAAACAGAAGCTGCGGTGGCTGGGCATGCGGCCTACACGGCCCTGACAACATTTAGTCTCTCCTGCAAGAGGAGTTTACCGTGTTCAGATCATACAAGGATCTGTGAACCTCACAGAATCCAGCCTGCACGTTAAACCAAGGACGGATCATAGGCAGGGCCAGCCTGAATGTTTCAATTTGTGTGGGTGCCACGGTGGTGAGATGTTAACAACCTCACCCGGTTTACAGGAGGGCATGGGTTCGATCTCAACCCTGACGCCTATATATAAGGAGTTTGCGTGTCTCTCTCCATGTGGTCGCGTGGATTTTGCTTAGGGCCCTCCGGGCTTTCCCTCCGCATTTAGAAAAATGCGTTTAAAAGCATTCGGCTGCTGTACATTTCCACGTGAAAAGCCACTTCGTTGAGCTATCATTTGTGGCCAGGTCGCTTCTGAAACAGAACTGTATAGCTCAGTGGGCCTGACCTGGTAGAATACAAAACAAAGTGCATAGTTTGTTGCACGTGCTCATGCAAGAGGATACGCAATTCACAAGCAAATAACGAGGTCGTAATCGTGACAACGTTTCGAGTGGAGCGACAGGCCATGCAGCGGAATGCGACCGATGCGCAGTATGCGACCAACTGTAACGCCAACCCCGAGCGGCACGAGCACCCTGTTCATGTCTGTGTTGAACTCTTTTCGCACCGTACATAGACGACCGTGCTAATCGGAGGTGCGGGGGCAGGAACAACAGGTACCTCCTCAATCATCTCCACAAACCAGCGCCTAACTCGTGGAGAGTTGTGGGGCTGGAGGGTTTGATGACACAGAGCAGGTGGTTTGTTTTGGTGGTGTTGTTATGCTCCCACACTTAAACGCACTTTACACATTTTTAATATTACCAGGTAAGGCCCACTGAGCTATGTAGCATTTTTTGCAGAAGAAACCTGGCCACAAATGAAAGCGCAACGAAGTGGCTCATCGTGTTGAAATATATTGCAGCGAAATACTCTAAACGCGTGGTGACGTTGATTCTAAATGTGGAGGAAAAAGCGAGAGGAGAAAACCCACGTGGCCACGGGGAGGACGTGCAAACTACAAAATACACTGACGTCACGGTCTGGATCGAACCCAGGACCTCCTGTATACCAGGCGAGGTAGTCAACATCTCGCCACTTCTTGAGGGCACACACTCTACACGTCTGAGACGCAGCAGAGTCGCTGTCAGAGTCATCAGCAAACACCAGATCATCAGCATGCGTAAGATCGTTGGCTAGTCAGGAGGCATCGCTTGACCGCAGCCGGGCATCGATTCGCCTTCCATTGTACGTGCACCGGATGGACATTACAGATATAACCAACTAACAGAGACGGTCACCGTGTAGATAACCATCGCATCGCGTGCTTTTGGGTTTGGGTGCGCTTCTGCGGCCGTCTGGAACACTGTTCTTTCCGACATTGTTAAAAGCTATACTGTACATACTCTTTGGTTCTTTCGGTAAAGTCAAGTAGGTATAAAATAAAATCAATCACGACGTTTCGGGCGCAACACAAGCGTCCGTCATCAGGTGGGAAAGCATGGTCTGCTGCTGATGCAGACTGTTTTAAATAGGTTTGAAATGGGTGTAGCCCAAGGGTCATAAAGATGTGGCCGGGGCTAGTGATGTTAATGTGAGAAATTAGCATGTAACTGTAAGATAGGAAAGCGGCCGCAAATCAACATCAAAAGCCACACACTTTGAAATCTAGATTGAAAATTAGTTTCTTTAGAACGAATTTACGTCTTTAGTTTGATGTCCTTCCCGCGCACCTCAGATGAGCGCTGTTGGTTACACAAGGTGCGAAAGAAGTGCAACATACATGCATTACTCTGGCGCAGCCATGCAGAGCTTCTCGAACTACGTGACCAAAAAAAGACGTTGCATTGTGTTGAAGGCCAGATGGAATATCAGACGTGCCAAAAGGTGAACTGGGAATGGCTCAGACTCCTGGCCATGCAGCTTTACCCGGGCCTGCCCACTATCGTATAGGACCGATTCAAGTATTCGCCACCGATATTGATCCTGAACAGGAATCGAACTTGGGTGGCCGGGTTATTATGCGCTAACCACTTCGCCAACAAATCCCCAGACATTTGAGGCAAGTGCTGTTAGCGAGCAGCTATGAAGGCCCGCTCGGCACACGAGGGGGGGGGGTGGGTGGCCAGCACCACGCCCGGCCGCCTTTGTCTCTCCAGTGGCGATGTTTACACACCCCAACAGGTACTCATTGAGGCGAAGGACCGGTTCAGATAATCGTCACCCGTGATGGTTGTGGGCAGGAATTGAACTCGGTTCGCCGGTTTCTTAGCGCAGCGCGCTCACCGCTACGCCACACACACACACGCGCGCGCATACCCTTACACAGCAGCCTCGTGAGCACAGCTTTGCACATCTTTGGCATTAGACGGGCGGTATTGATCTTGACGGTAAGTGTCGTTGGCGAGCACCCCAATAAGAGCGGGCCACCCGCGCGCGAGAGAAATAACTCCCCTTCAACGCGACATGAAACACTTCGCGGCCCGTGCGTCTCGACCAGCAGGGCCGACTTGATGAGGAAGAGCAGAGATGAGGTAGGTGGAGAGCCAATTGAGTAATGAGCACCCGCCGCACCTGCGTGTTCGTTCCACGTGTTGCGGCTGATCTCCGCGCAGCTCTGACCGCGCACATCGCGATACAGAAATCAGAATCTTCATTTATTGCTGGAGGAATTCGACGAGCTACGATGCTCGTGTGCGCATTCACAGATGCCCTGGGTCGGCAGGTTTACACAACAACAAACAAACCAAGCAACAAAAAAAACCCGGATGAATTGCGCCTTGTGAATGTACAATTTTATTTGTTTATTAAAAGGTAAGAAAGTCGCGAAAAATAAATAAGGTAGTGAAATAAATAAAGTACTTTATATAAGTACAAATTGCGTAAGTACAAACATTCCTGGCGGGTTTTTCAACACTAAATGCAAGCTCGGGGCAAGGCAGCGAAACAAGAACCACAACAACAACAGCAACAGTCCCAGACCACACCAAGATAACACACAGACCATGCATGCACTTGCACGTGAACGCCGAACTATCGATACTACACGGGCAAGCTAACGATACCATCGGTGGCGCTGCTGCAATCGCGATGAAAACGCACTTGCAACCAAATCACTTATTCTATTCCCTTTTCTCTTGTCTAATTTTACCTGACCAGGTAGGACCCACTAAGCTAATTGTTTTTTTACCCTTTTATCTGGCAACAAAACTGACACCTTTTTTACAAGCGGTCATGTTTGCATAGACCACAATACCTGCAGTCATAATGCAAACAAAAAACATAACTCTGATAATGTATGCACTGTCCTTGAAGTTGATTGGTCCACACCCGAGACAGCTTTCCTTAGAGCCTAGTCTCACATGGGTTGGACCAGATGACGCCAAAAAAAGGTGTCAGGTTTGTTGCCAGATAAAAGGGTAAAACAAAACAATTATCATGTATTTTTTTTTACTGGCAAATAAGGTTCCAATGGTGTACAATAGCTCTTGTTCAGAAGCGTGCTGGCCACAGTTGATAGCTCGACAAAATTGGCTCATCACGTGGAAATGCATCGCAGCCAAATACTCTAAATGCGTGATGTTGATTCTAAATGTGGAGAGGAAAAAAAATCGGTGGACCAGGAGAAAGATCCATGCGAGAGAGAGAGACACCGCAAACTCCAACTGTACAGGCGTCAGGGTCTGGATGGAACCCACGACCTCCTGTGTACCACGCGAGGTAGTTAACATCTTATAGCCACCTTGCCATCACGTTGTGACTGGAGTGACCATTGCGCTCAGCTCACAGTCTTAAGGTCATGGGGTCAAACCTTGCGTGATAGCTGCGTGGGTCTGATTCGTGCCTGAGTTCGTGGGCCTGCATATGCATATTGTGTGCGTGTTGTGTGTATGTTGTGTGTATGAATTGTGCATGTTGTATGTATGATGTATGGCCTTGATGAGCACTGGCTCTTTGTCTCTGTTATGTTGTAAGTGTAATGTGTTCATGAATGCGTTCGTATGACATACACAAAGACACAGATCCCCCATGTAGCCTTTTACAGACTGTTGGGGCAAGTGCTGTGAGTGAGCACCTCTGAAGGCCGGAACACGAGGGGTTTGGTGGCCAGATACTCGCCCGAACGCCTTTGTCTCCCCAGTGGCGATGTTTACACACCGCACCAGGTACTCATTTGAGGCTGAGTCGACCTAGGGGAGGCCCAGGAGCAGGCTAGATATTCCTTTCCGATGTTGGCCGTGAGCTGGAATCAACAAACTCTGGTGGCGAGGTTCGTAGCGCAGTGCGCTAACCGCTACACCACCGCTCCCCGCGCTCCCAACAACATCCACACCAAAGATCCCCCATATAGCCTTAACACACTTTTGGGGCAAGTGCTGTTAGTGAGCACCTCTGAAGGCAGGCACGGTACACGAGCAGTTTGAGTGGCCAGCACCACGCCTGACCGCCTTTGTCTCCCCGATGTTTTAACACACCGCACCAGGTACTCATTTGAGGCTGAGTCGACCTAGCGCAAGCCGACCTAGGGGAAGACCGGTTCAGATAATTCGTCACTGGTGTTGGCCGCGAGCAGGAATCGAACTCGGGTCGCCAGGTTCGTAGCGCAGCGCACTAACCGCTAACGCTACTGCTCCACACACACACTGACTACACATACAAAGATAAAGATCCCCCGTATAGCCTGGGCAGACTGTTGGGGCAAGTGCCGTTAGCGAGCACCTCTACACATACACACACACGTACACACACACACACTGACTACACATACACACGTACTACACACACGTACACACACGTACACACACACGTACACACACACATACACACACGTACACACACACACGCGCGCGCACGCAGAAACGCACGCATCTTCTGAATTGCCCCGACGCGCGTGACCGTTAGAGAAGAAGTTTAATCCTGCCGCTCGCTACTCGCGGTTGTCTTTTTATTTGCAGGGCTCAGCTTCAGCTTCTTCTTCTTAATAATAATAATGAAATAAAAACGTGAAGGGAAAAAACGAGCTCCGAAAATTGAAGCAGCAGAGGTCGGTGCAAATTCCTGAGCGCAGGAAGCGAACGTGGCAAAAGGTTGAAGTATTGCTTGTCACGAGCCACGTCCACGGCTGATTTATTTGCTAAATAAACACAAAGCGTTCCTTGGGCAAGATAGCGTTTCGTTTATGTAAGTGTGTCGCTCTTAGCTTAACGCACACTTGAACCGCGTGCGCGCGCTCGCTCGTGTGCTGTGTGTGCATCGGGAGCGGTGGTGGAGCGGTTAGCGTGCTGAGCTACGAACCCGGCGACCCGAGTTCGATTCCCGCTCACGGGCGACACCGGTGACGATTATTTGAACCGGACCCGGGCCTCCCCTAGGTCGACGCAGCCTCAAATGAGTACCTGGTGCGATGTGTAAAAATCGCCACCGGGGAGATAAAGGCGGCCGGGCGTTGTGCTGGCCACCCACCCCCTCGTGTGCCGTGCCGGCCTTCATAGGTGCTACTCGCTAACAGCACTTGCCCCCAACGGTCCGTTAAGGCTACACGGGGGATCTTTGTCTTGTGCGTATGTATGGTGTTCACTCCCAACTAGCTCGTTGTAAACCAAAGCTGCAATTCAGTCAGAGTCGGTGTCAGTTTATTTCGGGCTACGAGGTCCATTGAGCTATAGTGAAAGGTTGTTTATAGTGGCGACCTGGCCACGAGCACAGAGAGAGGGAGGGGAGTTTACATGGGGGCTGCATAAGCACGAAATCAGGGGACATTTTTTCATATAAACATATCTAGTTTAATATAAAAAAAAATTTGAATTAAAATCATTTACTTTCAGATTTATCTACAACCAACAACAACCGCATTATGCATGACACTTGTGAGATTAGCTTACACGCGGCGCTTTAAAATGTGGGACCCCTTTTTCTATATATATATTATTATATACATACAATATAAAACAAAAATAAATATTATAGAGAAACCCCACCACGTTATTAATCAATGGCCGGAAAAAATGATGGAAGTATGGATAGGGCCTGTAGACATTTTTTTTTGGTGTGTGTGTTGTAAGCAACTTAACAAGCATTTGCTATCCAAATATTTATCTACCCATTGTGGCAGTCTCCCCCCCTCCTCCTCGAATATTTAGATTTATTTTAAGCAAACACCGCCGCTGATTGATTGAGTGGGACTTACTTTAAGGGGTGGTGGTGGTGAGGAGGAGGAGAGTAGGAGGACAAGGAATTAAGTAGGTGGGGGGTGACGGGGTAGTGGTGGTGGGGGGGGGAGGCATTGGGGGAGGAGGTTTGGGGGTTATGGAAGCAGGCAATGGGAGAAAAGTGTGTTTCAATAAAGATGTTGTTTTATGAATGACCACAGGAAAGCCATGATTGATGCAGCCGTCAGGCAAAAACAGGCTTGGACCGAGGCCTGTTGAGAAACAATTCCGCCATTGAAGGAGTCTGTTTTTCCTTGCGTCCGCAACGTTCGCCCTCCCCACCGCCACCACCAACCACACCAGCCCCCTTCCTCCACTCTACACCCTCCACTCTCTCAAATCTATCCCACGGATGCTGTTTTAGCTGCGCCTGCCTCTCACTCACTCTGTGTGTCTCTCTCTTCTCTCCTATAGCTCCCTCACTCGTCGGCCCTACGGTCAAACCGTGTCGACCCACACGGTTTACCCCATATTCTTGTACAGCCGTTTCAATACGGGCAAAAAAATGTTTTTGTCTATTTGTTTGTGTTTCTCCCTTGTGATGGGACTTGGTAGGATGAACGTTGAGATTTATAAGGGCACGGGGTGACCGATACGGTCTGAATTGGTCTGCAATAAGGCAGGGCATTGAAGGGGTTGACAGGTTTGTGGTGATGATTGTTTGTGTTTCTTCCTTGTGATGGGACTTGGTAGGATGAACGTTGAGATTCATAAGGGGCACGGGGTGACCAACACGGTCTGAATTGGTCTGCAATAAGGTAGGGCACTGATAAGGGGTTGACAGGTATGCACAGTTCCCAGTTTGGTTTCCCCTCCCGCCGAGTGAGATCCACTCGGGTTGGAAAGCGACACGCTGAGCTGTCTGTCGCCCGACCTGCAGACCCATCGACTGACTCCCGCCGTGGTAATGTGGAATTTGCATCACTTGGCGCGCCGACGAAGATCAGCTACGGGTGACAATGGCGCGCACGGGCGCGATTAGCGGAGAAGAAAACACGCCGCACGCGAAACTTCAACGTATATATCAGGTGACGATTCGGGCAGAGACATTTCTCCAGAGCACACAGTCGTGGACCTACGCCATGAAGAAGGACCGTTGCCTGAAACGTCGCCTGGTATACACGTTTATTTTTAGGCCACGCACACGGTGTTACTGACGCAATTTGTTGCGTGTGTGTTGTCGTCGTTGTTGTTGAGTCGTTATCCGCTTGACTTCATTCCGACTCGGACCGCCAAAGTAACCAACCCCCTGTTCAGATGTATGTAACTATTTAACTATCTCACCGGATAATCCCTGGAGATGGAACATCTCGTTTGCGGCGGTCTCCAGGGAACCGACGAGTTATGTACGTGTGTAGAACTTCATTCGCGAGGTGCGGGGGGAAGGACAACGAACTGAACCCGCACGCACACACGGCAAAACTCAAATCGGGCGCATTCATATCGCGTTAGCAACCTTCAGCGAGCACGAGTGGAAATCGCACTCGAATATTTCGCGTATAAGCTGAGGCCGCCTTGCGTTAACGTCATTACACATTCAAACACAATGTGCCAGCGGTGTGCATTCCCCGTTCCCATGGCGGTGACCAGGCTGTCCATATCAGATGTAATGTTGACGTACCGAGGAATGGCACTCTTGCACGGAAGCACAAAGACAGAGGTCCCCCGTGTAGCCTTGACGGATTGGTGTGGTGAGTGCTGTTGGCGAGGACCTATGAAGGACGGCACACGAGGGGGTGGGTGGCCAACACCAAGCCCGGCCGCCTTTTTCGCCCTAGTGGCGATGTTTACACACCGCACCAGGTACTCATTTGAGGCTGAGTCGACCTAGCGGGAATTGAACTTGGAACCCCGGCATCGTAGCGCAGCGCGCTAACCGCTTACACTACCGCTCCCCACAGCACCACGCCCGACACCCTCACACAGACAAACACAAAGATAAAGGATAGCACCTATGAAGGCCGGCACGGCACACGAGTCGGATGGGTGGCCAACACCACGCCCGACCGCCTTTGTCTCCCTAGCGACGATGTTTACACACCGCACCAGGTACTCATTTGAGGCTGAGTCGACCTAAGGGAGGCCCGGGACCGGTTCAGATAATCGTCACTGGTGTTGGCCGTGAGCTGGAATCGAACCCGTGTCGCCAGGTTCATAGCGCAGCGCGCTAACCGCTACACCACCGCTCCCCACTGGACACACAACAACAACAACAACCGCCATTCGCCACTAAGTGGCGGTGACGTCACCACGACGCTTGTGCCAGGCCATGTGCACCTTGAGGCCACGTGAAAGTGTTGGTCCAGAAACAACCGGACACACACACACACGCACGCGGACACACACACACGCACGCGGACACACACACACGCGGACACGCGCGGCGTGCCGAGTCAGCAAAGAGGTGTTCCCGTTCGCGTCTGGCTCCACGCGGTCGAGGCTAAATTAGTCGCCGCGTGGCCGCATTCGCAATGAGTTGGGAACTTCAGTTGCGAAGTCTTGCGAGGTCAATCAGTCATCACTGCGTCCCTCAAAGCCACCCACCCCCCACGCACACACATACATACACACACACATATACACACGTATCGGCTGTCTCTCTGCTGTAACGGAAGGCAGCACCCGGCTTCAGGATAGTATTACACATCACGAAGGTGGAACGCGCGCGTACTTACATACTTAGGGGAAATAACGCACGTACTTACGGATAAAGATAAAGATACCCCCCCACCCCACCCCCATTGGGTATAGCCTTAACAGGCTGTTGGGGCAAGTGCTGTCAGCGAGCACCTATGAAGGGACAGGAACGGCACACGAGGGGGTGGGTGGCCACAGGGAAAAGCACGCCCGGCCGCCTTTGTCTCCCCAGTTGCGATGTTTTTTTTTTTTACACCGCGCCAAGTACTCATTTGAGGCTGAGTCGACCTAGGGGAGGCCCAGAATCACTTCAGACAACCGTCACTGGGGTTGGTGGCCGTGAGTGGGAATCGAACTCGGGTCGCCCGTAAACACATACACACACGCACACACATAGACACACACACGCATGCACACACATAGACACACACACGCATGCACACACATAAACACACACACGCATGCACACACATAGACACACACACGCATGTACACACATAGACACACACAGGCACACACATACACACACACACGCATGCACACACATAAACACACACACGCATGCACACACATAGACACACACACGCATGTACACACATAGACACACACACGCACACACATAGACACACACACGCACACACATAGACACACACACGCATGCACACACATAGACACACACACGCATGTACACACATAGACACACACACGCATGTACACACATAGACACACACACGCATGCACACACATAAACACACACACGCATGCACACACATAGACACACATACGCATGCACACACATAAACACACACACGCATGCACACACATAGACACACATACGCATGTACACACATAAACACACACAGGCATGTACACACATAGACACACACAGGCACACACATAGACACACACACGCATGCACACACATAAACACACACACACGCATGCACACACATAGACACACACACGCATGTACACACATAGACACACACAGGCATGTACACACATAGACACACACAGGCACACACATAGACACACACACGCATGTACACACATAGACACACACACGCATGTACACACATAGACACACACACGCATGCACACACATAAACACACACACGCATGTACACACATAGACACACACACGCACACACATAGACACACACACGCATGTACACACATAGACACACACACGCATGCACACACATAAACACACACACGCATGCACACACATAGACACACATACGCATGCACACACATAAACACACACACGCATGCACACACATAGACACACATACGCATGTACACACATAGACACACACACGCACACACATAAACACACACACGCATGTACACACATAGACACACACACGCACACACATACACACACACACGCATGCACACACATAAACACACACACGCATGTACACACATAGACACACACACGCACACACATAAACACACACACGCATGTACACACATAGACACACACACGCACACACATAGACACACACACGCATGCACACAAATAAACACACACACGCATGCGCACACATAAACACACACACGCATGTACACACATTGACACACACACGCATGTACACACATAGACACACACACGCATGCACACACATAAACACACACACGCATGCACACACATAGACACACATACGCATGCACACACATAAACACACACACGCATGCACACACATAGACACACATACGCATGTACACACATAAACACACACAGGCATGTACACACATAGACACACACAGGCACACACATAGACACACACACGCATGCACACACATAAACACACACACGCATGCACACACATAGACACACACACGCATGTACACACATAGACACACACAGGCATGTACACACATAGACACACACAGGCACACACATAGACACACACACGCATGCACACACATAAACACACACACGCATGTACACACATAGACACACACACGCACACACATAGACACACACACGCATGTACACACATAAACACACACACGCATGCACACACATAGACACACATACGCATGCACACACATAAACACACACACGCATGCACACACATAGACACACATACGCATGTACACACATAGACACACACACGCACACACATAAACACACACACGCATGTACACACATAGACACACACACGCACACACATACACACACACACGCATGCACACACATAAACACACACACGCATGTACACACATAGACACACACACGCACACACATAAACACACACACGCATGTACACACATAGACACACACACGCACACACATAGACACACACACGCATGCACACAAATAAACACACACACGCATGCACACACATAAACACACACACGCATGTACATACATTGACACACACACGCATGCACACACATAGACGCACACACACACGCACACATATAGACACACACACGCATGCACACACATAAACACACACACGCATGCACACATATAGACACACACACGCACGCACACACATCGACACACACACGCATGCACACACATTTACACACACGCATGCACGCACATTTACACACACACACGCATGTACACACATAGACACACACACGCATGCACACACATAGACACACAAACGCATGCACACACATAGACACACACACGCATGCACACACATAGACACACACACGCACACACATAGACACACACACGTGACTTTAAGGTGACCACGTGCTGCTGTTTGTCACAAGACATTCCGGCTTGGCGCTTTAGGGGGGCGGGGTGAGGGGGGTTGAAGTGGGGGGGGGGCTGGTGAGTGTGTGGGGAGCGGTGGCGCAGCGGTTAGCGCTACGCTGCGCTACGAACCCGGCCACCCGAGTTCGATTGCCGCTCAAGGCTACCAACACCAGTGACGATTATCTGAACCGGACCTGGACCTTCCCTAGGTCGACTCAGCCTCAACTGAGTACCTGGTGTGATGTGTAAACATCGCCACTGGGGAGACAAAGGCGGTCGGGCGTGGTGCTGGCCACCCACCCTCCTCGTATGCCACGCCCGCTCAGAGCACTTGCCCCTCCAGCCGGTCAAGGCGGCACGGGGGATCTTTGCCTCTGCAGTTGCGTGATCATCGCGGGCACGCGCGTGGGAAGGCTGCGAGCACGCGCGTGACATACCCCCCCCCCTCACCACCCACCACAAACCCCCACCCCTCACCACCCCCCCCTTCACCACCCACCACTAACCCCCCCCCTCACCACCCACCACTAACCCCCCCCCTCACTACCCACCACTAACCCCCCCCCCTCACCATCCACCACTAACCCCCACCCTCACCACCCACCACTAACCCCCACCCCTCACCACCCACCACTAACCCCCCCCCTCACCACCCACCACTAACCCCCCCCCTCACCACCCACCACTAACCCCCCCCCTCACCACCCACCACTAACCCCCACCCTCACCACCCACCACTAACCCCCACCCTCACCATCCACCACTAACCCCCACCCTCACCACCCACCACTAACCCCCACCCTCACCACCCACCACTAACCCCCACCCTCACCACCCACCACTAACCCCCCCCCTCACCATCCACCACTAACCCCCACCCTCACCACCCACCACTAACCCCCACCCTCACCATCCACCACTAACCCCCACCCTCACCACCCACCACTAACCCCCACCCTCACCACCCACCACTAACCCCCACCCCTCACCACCCACCACTAACCCCCCCCCCTCACCACCCACCACTAACCCCCACCCTCACCACCCACCACTAACCCCCACCCTCACCACCCACCACTAACCCCCACCCTCACCACCCACCACTAACCCCCACCCTCACCACCCACCACTAACCCCCACCCTCACCACCCACCACTTCCCCCCCCAACCACCCACCACTAACCCCCACCCTCACCACCCACCACTAACCCCCACCCTCACCACCCACTCCCTCCACACCCCGAAACGTAAACCTGTCACCAAATGAATCGTGTAACAACAAACTGTTTATCGTCTCTACAACGGGAAAAACAACAACAGCAGCGGCAGCGGCAATGTTTATTCAAGGAGGCTCACGCGCTACTGACGAGACTCGGGCGTTTCGAATGCGGATCGGGAGTTTACAATCCGGATCGGGAGTTTCGCCCGCTCACAGAGACGGGGACGCTGGTTTGTGCCGGGTCAGCCTCGCTCTCACAACAACGAGCGGAGCACCGCGGGCGGTTAAAACGCAGCAAGTTGGCACGATTAGGGGCCGTCCATAAATGACGTCACGCGATTTTGGACGATTTTCGACCACCCCCCCCCCCCTTCGTCACACGGCGTCACAAAAAGTCAGACCCCCTCTCAAATATGACGTCACAAAGCTCTACCCCCCCCCCCCCAAAAATAAAACATGCTTCAAATCGTTTAAAACTATTGTCATTGGAGTGCGTTTTTAATGTGGCGCTGCACTCTGATGTTGTAGGAGAAAACATTTATACTAGTAGGAACCACCTGGTTCCACCAGCCCACAGGGGATTATTGTGTCCGTCCGTCGTGAATCAAAAAATGGGAGGGGTGGGGCTGGATGGAGAGGGGAGAGTGGGGAGGGTGGGGCTGGGTGGCGGGTGGGAGGGGTGGGGCTGGGTGGGGAGGGGCTGGTCACCCCGTGGTGCCCTTATAAAACTCAACGTTGAACCTACTCACGCCGGCTTGTGCCCGCCCTCACAGTCGCCCATATTTGCGGAATACACCACGCCGCCGTTGACCCTGGCCATTGACCGAGCAACCCAACGTTCCTACCAGCTGCCTCCGCAGGAATGTGTTTCTAATATTTGTTTATGTTACACACACAACGAGCGCGAAAGGCATTGTTACACACTACAGCCAATCAACATAGCCAACATTGTTCAATGTTGATACGAGACGTTCTTTATTTCACTCGGGTTATCACACCTTTGTGATGATCAAAGCTCGAGTCAATGGCATCGATGATGAAATGGATGCGCTAAGTAACAAAGGCGATGAACACACGCACGCAAATAATTGGACGAGCACGCAACAAAGTACAGGGTCCCCTCGCCTCGTGCGGTCTCCATGTGTGCGACGTCGCGTACAAGACGCGGCGAGCCTGTCTCGACGCAAACATTCGCTATACGCGGTTTGAATTCACTCAAATGCGGTTGAACGGGGAACGACATTGTGTGTGTGATGTGTGTGGACAGTGTGTGTACTATGTGTGTGTACTGTGTGTGTACTGTGTGTACTGTGTGTGTGTACTGTGTGTTTACTGTGTGTGTGCTGTGTGTGTACTGTGTGTAGTGTGCGTGCTGTGTGTGTACTGTGTGTGTGCTGTGTGTGTACTGTGTGTGTACTGTGAGTGTACTGAACTATGTGTACTGTGTATGTACTGTGTTTGTATTGTGTGTGTACTATGTGTACTGTGTGTGTGTACTGTGTGTGTGTACTGTGTGTGTACTGTGTGTGTGTACTCTTGGGTACTGTGTGGGTACTGTGTGCACTATGTGTGTACTGTGTGTGTACTGTGTGTGTACTGTGAGTGTACTGAACTATGTGTACTGTGTATGTACTGTGTTTGTATTGTGTGTGTACTGTGTATACTGTGTGTTTAATGTGGGTGCACTGTACTGTGTGTACTGTGTGTGTTCTCTGTGTATTGTAGTTATACTGTGTGTGTACTGTGAAAGTACTGTAATGTGTGTACTGTGTGTACAGTGTGTGTGTACTGTTTGCTTACTGTATGTACTGTGTGTGCCCATTTTTTGGAACGCATCTTCTACTATTGTACTACTACTACATCTACTACTACATCTACTACTACATCTACTACTACTACATCTACTACTACATCTACTACTACTACATCTACTACTACTACATCTACTACTACATCTACTACTACTACATCTACTACTGCATCTACTACTACATCTACTACTACATCTACTACTACATCTACTACTACTACATCTACTACTACTACATCTACTACTACATCTACTACTACATCTACTACTACTACATCTACTACTACTACATCTACTACTACATCTACTACTACTGCATCTACTACTACTACATCTACTACTACTACATCTACTACTACTGCATCTACTACTACTACATCTACTACTACTACATCTACTACTACATCTACTACTACTACATCTACTACTACTACATCTACTACTACTACTACATCTACTACTACATCTACTACTACTACTACATCTACTACTACATCTACTACTACATCTACTACTACATCTACTACTACTACTACATCTACTACATCTACTACTACATCTACTACTACTACATCTACTACTACATCTACTACTACTACATCTACTACTACATCTACTACTACATCTACTACTACTACATCTACTACTACTACTACATCTACTACTACTACATCTACTACTACATCTACTACTACTACATCTACTACTACATCTACTACTACTACATCTACTACTACTACATCTACTACTACATCTACTACTACATCTACTACTACTACATCTACTACTACATCTACTACTACATCTACTACTACTACTACATCTACTACTACTACATCTACTACTACTACATCTACTACTACATCTACTACTACTACATCTACTACTACATCTACTACTACTACATCTACTACTACTACATCGACTACTACATCTACTACTACATCTACTACTACATCTACTACTACTACATCTACTACTACTACATCTACTACTACTACATCTACTACTACATCTACTACTACATCTACTACTACAACTACTACTACATCTACTACTACTACATCTACTACTACTACATCGACTACTACATCTACTACTACATCTACTACTACATCTACTACTACTACATCTACTACTACTACATCTACTACTACATCTACTACTACTACATCTACTACTACATCTACTACTACTACATCTACTACTACTACATCGACTACTACATCTACTACTACATCTACTACTACATCTACTACTACTACATCTACTACTACTACATCTACTACTACTACATCTACTACTACATCTACTACTACATCTACTACTACAACTACTACTACATCTACTACTACTACATCTACTACTACTACATCGACTACTACATCTACTACTACATCTACTACTACATCTACTACTACTACATCTACTACTACTACATCTACTACTACATCTACTACTACTACATCTACTACTACATCTACTACTACTACTACATCTACTACTACTGCATCTACTACTAGTGCTGCTGCTAAGTTGAGAGTGGTACACAAACACAATCATCAACAACAAACTCAACACATTCGCCAAAAACAACAGCGTGTCTGGTCTCTAATAATAACTACATTTAGACGTCTCTGTTCACGGCCGTTATTCAGCGGCACACTTGAAAGTTCGCCTCTGAACGTATTTTCGAGCCTCGGTGTCATTGAGTGGAATTTCTTTCGAGCGACTGAGAAACGCCCAGGTGCCATCGTGTTTGAGGCCGTATCCGCATTATAATTACTATGGCAGATTTTTTAAATTAGTTTTTTTAGTGATACAGCGGGGTATTTAATGATAACCTATATTTATGTAACTTTAATTTTCTTTAAACATTTTTTTTGATATTGCGATAATGATTTGCTAGCTATTTTTTTTTATTTGTCTTATCGGTTATTGTTTGTTAATTGATTTATTTTACCGTGACTTGTTTCATGTTTTTTTTTTTATATCGGAGAAGCGGCGGTGTTGTTGTTGATGATGATGAACCCCGATTTAAGAGCTTCTTGGCTCACAGGGTCCTTCACAATGAAGTGGAACTGAACTCGGCTCTTCATCGTCGGGAAGGCGTCGACCTGCTACATGGGACGCACGTGTGGCAGCCGAGATCACGCGAAATTCCGAGAAACTTCCAAACGCACACCCATTCATTTGATCCGATATTTATTTACTTGATTTGCTCATTTTTATTTATTTTATATTTATATTCATTTACCTTTCCCTACCCGCTTAATTTGCATTTATTTACTGTATTCAATTTATTTATTTATCATTTGTTATATTTTCGTAGTTTTATTTTTTTATTTGTTTTGTTTGATTTGTTTCATAACAACTTAATGTTTAAATTTCGATTTAGAGCTTTCGTGAATGCAGGGATTCATCATTTATTTAATATTATTATTATATTATTTTATTATGCTTTATTTTTTTCATTTTATTATTTCCCTTCTACGTGACTTTACCGAAAGAACCAAGAAGAACTTTATGTTTATTTACATGTATCTACATTTATCTACCATGTAAATGTATCTTTATTCATTTCATTACATTTATTTTTCCATTTATTTTATCCGACATTAGCTGCCCGCAAAATCATGGATTCGTTTCACTCCTAAGGACAGGGTCAGACTAAAGTTCTAAATCATCGGTGAACCGAGTAAATTCGCCCGCTGCGTCGACTGCGATGGTTGAGTCGGTGTAGAAGCGAGCAATAGAAGGTGCCTGACCAATAAATGTAAATGATTATTACGTTTACGCCAGCGGTGGAAATTCCACATTCCTATGTCCACAGGCCATGGTTAGCGCACTACGAAAAAAGTGCACGTGGCCGTCTGAGTTCGATTCCGGGCCGCGGCTATAACGTCTCAGCTCTTTGCTGAGTATGCCACGTTACAAATCTTGGCCCGATTGATACCCGAAGCGGTTCTGGGCCTCGCTTAGGTCGACTCAGACTTAAAGTGAATGACTGGTGCAGCGTGTGAACGTCTAGATGCACATGCGGCCGTGAGTGGTGATGGCCCCACCATGTACTCGTTGTGTTTGTGTCTACTCATGTGTACACGTATGTGGGGAGCGGTGGCGCAGTGGTTTGCGCACTGAGCTGCACAGGCAGCGATCCGAGTTCGTTCCGCTTACATCCACCAACATCAGCGACGATCGTTTGAACCGGTCCAGGGTCTCCTCTAAGCCGACTCAGCCTTAAACGAGTACCGGGTGCGTTGTGTACACATCAGCAATGGGAGAACAGAGGCGACCGGGCGTGGTGTTGACCACCCACCCCCTCGTGTGCAGTGCCAGCCTTCATAGGTGCTCGCTAACAGCACTTGCCCCAACAGCCTGTGAAGGCTATACGGGGGATCTTTTTCTTTGTTCGCACATGCTATGCACACAAAGACAACGATCCCCCGTGTAGCCTTAACAGACTGTTTGGGGCAAGTGTTGTTAGCGAGAACCCCTCTACCCCCCACTATACATGCCGTGCACACACACGCACACACGCACGCGCGCGCACACGCGCATACACGTGTCACCAAAGAGTGACAAACACACATGTCCTACAACACGTGTCTCGCGGGGTCACACAGGCAGTAACAGCCGCAGCTGCTGCTACTGTTGATGATGTTGCTGCTGCTATTGCTGCTGTTGCTGTCCGTGATGTTTAGGGGGACTGGTCCACAAACGCTCAGCTGCTATGTCAGTCCACTGCTGGATGAGCGGGCCACTCCACGCCGTGCGGGTCTTTAGTAGAGGGACGGGGGGGGGGTTATTTGACCATACTTCCCCCACACAGGTTGCTGGATGGTCGTGCTCAGGACCGGTTCAGATATCCGTCGGCACCGATGTTATCCGTGGCAGGAAATCAACATCGGACCTTTGGGTTCTTGCGCAGAGCTCGATAAACAATCAACGCCGCAGCTTCGTGCGAGCACAGAAATGCGACCTAAACATAAACCATCCATTTCGATGTAAAGCTTTCGTGACTGCAGGGATTCATCTTCTTGGTTCTTTCGGTAAAGTCACGTAGAAGGGAAATAATAAAATAATAAAAATAAAACATAATAAAATAATTATCACGACGTTTCGGCCACAACGCAAGCAGCCGTCCTCAAGTGAAGAACAGGTCTGTCGGAAAGACAGCGTCTGAATGAAACACCATTTATATGCAAATTAATTTGTCAAGGCGCTCTTCCCCCTCCAACCCAGCTTAAATATACGCTCCAAGCCTGGTGGTGTTTCATTCAGACACTGTCTCTCCGACAGACCTGTTCTTCACCTGAGGACGGCTGCTTGCGTTGTGGCCGAAACGTCGTGAGAATGATTTTATTATGTTTTATTTTTATTATTTTATTATTTCCCTTCTAAGTGACTTTACCGATAGAACCAAGAAGATAAACCATCCATCCACAACACAATAGACGTGGGGCGTTTGCACAGCGGTTAACGCACGCCAGTAGGATATGGGGCAAAGCTGAGTTAGATTCGCGGTCACGACGGACATCAGCGACTCGTTATATCCGCACTGATTCTGGGCTCCCGCATCCACCAATACCGCACTGGCCAGCGTGGTGAAGTATGGTCGAAGAAACCCCCGTGGCCGACACGGCATGGGGAGGTCTTCGCTCGGCAGTGGACTCACAGAGGGGGGCTCTCCGCTTTCCCATATAATCCTGCAGCTAGTGGTACTTATTAACGACAGTGATTGTTATTGTTCGTTGGGTCTTTCGGTAAAATCACTTAGACAGGTTCTTTGAACCTATCTACGTGACTTTACCGAAAAACCCAAAGAATATGAATTTCTGCAGTCACGAAAGCTTTAAGTCAGTGATTGTTATTGCCGTTAAATTAGCCACTTACACAGCCGCATTTCACGAATTATCCTCCGTTGTTGCTGGAGGGCGACTGCCTCTAACTTCCCAGCAGCGTCCTTCACGAGCCTCCTCCACAGAGGCCGGTCCTGACACCGCTGGTACCAGTCATCGGCAAGTCCACTCAGCTCCACATCCTCCTGTACCGCATCAGCTCCATCTCTTCTCCAGCATTTGCCTTGCCCGTTTAGCCCCCCTCCCCTGTACGTAGCCAAACAGAAGCTGCATGCGGTGGCTGAGCACGCGGGCTACATGACCCAGCCAGCGTAGCTTCGCTTGCCGGAGAAGCTTACTCATGGGACTGTGCCCAGATCTGGTTAGACCCAGGATGTGTTCGTAGGCAGGCCAGTGTGAATGTTTAGAACCGGCGCAGAGGGCTCTCCGTGTTGCAAGCACAGAGAGGGGAGGGAAAATCTGGCCGAGGAGACCCGGGATTCATATGGCGTGAAATGGCCAGGAGGAAGGTTCCACACCGCGTTCCACTAAACTAAACTATATTTTTATTCTCAGGTTTTTTCGGTAAAGTCACGTAGGTAAAACATTAAAAGTAATGAAAGTAAAATAAAACAAAACAAAATAAAATTCACGACGTTTCGGAGGCAACACAAGTCTCCGTCATCAGGTGGGACCGTCACAGCCAGATTAGCTGCATCAAGTGAAGCAATGATTCAAAATGTAATCCCTTATAAGCAAGTTGAAAAGGGGGAGGAGAGGGGGGGGGAGTTCATCAGAATGTGGTAGCCAATGAATGGAACGTATCGGGAGGGAGGGGGGTGGGAGGGGGAGGGAGCCAACAAAACATTTGGCGACGGCTTGGACGCGGCTGCTGCGCACGCCAACACAATGGGCAGAAAGGGGGGAGGGGAGGTCTGATACACATGATAGAACAAAGGAACGAAAATGCCCATGTTTATACCAATGCAGGCTGAAAAATGAAGGGAGTACTGTTAAAAATAACTGGGGATGTTAACACTCGGTGAAGTAAATTAAAATAGTGCCTGTCAGATAAGATGGTCCAAAAAGTGTAATTAAGTCTTTTTTGCGTGGTTAATAACATCTTTCCAGTGATTACTGAGTTTGTACCCATCATCACGGTTGAAATTATGTCTGTGTTTGTATATTTGTATGGCTTCGTGTACAAACCTTTGATGGTAGCCAGGAGGCTTGCAGAGAACCTTGGTCTCGGAAAAGACAATATCATGAGAGCCCGCCGAGTTGTAGCAATGATCGGCAACGGCCGAAGAATCAGTTCTGCCGTGTTTCAGATCTGACTTGTGCTCGCGGACACGATCAGCAACATGACGTTTTGTTTCTCCAATGTAGCAATCACCACAAATGCAACTCAATTTGTAGACTCCAGGATACTGTAAGTCAGGAACGACATCCTTCACAGATGGAATCAGATCACGGATTTTATGCACTGTGCTGAATCGGACTTGGATCTTATGTTTGTTTAGAATTTTGGAGATCTTTTTGGTCACGCCTGCTATGTATGGTAACGTGATAGTTTTGGTCGGAGTTTCATGTGGTTGTTTCTGTGTGGTGGGAGAGACAGCTTGGCGGATAGTACGGTCAGAGTATCCGTTCATCCTGAGGGCCCGATGTACATGTCTTAATTCATCAGTCAGGTGGTGTTGGTCAGAAATGCCATGGGCTCTGTGGTATAGCGTTTTGATGAGAGAATTCTTTTGAGATGGGTGGTGGTGGGAATCCGGTTTCAGGTAGGAATCTGTGTGGGTGGCTTTCCTGTAGACAGAATGTCCCAAGGATCCGTCAAGCCTCCTCTTAAACAGAATATCCAAGAATGGTAGTTTACCGTCTTTCTCCACTTCCATGGTGAATCTGATAGATGGGTGTCTAGAATTGATGTGGTCCAAGAAGTGGTTCAATGCTGGGAGGCCATGTGGCCAGATGACGAAAGTGTCATCCACATATCTCTTCCACAGGGAAGGACGCAGGGTGGATGTCTGGATGGCGTCTGATTCAAACTTTTCCATGAAAATGTTGGCTATAACTGGTGACAAGGGGGAGCCCATAGGGGTACCCTCATTCTGTTTGTAGAAGGTGCCATTCCAGGTAAAATAGGTGTTGGTGAGGCAATGCCTAACCAGCGCAGGTACATCAGAATTCAATCCCTGTTGGACTAAGTCCTCAATTATTGTTAGGGTGTCCGGTACTGGGACTTTGGTAAACAAAGATACTACATCAAAGCTGACGAGAATGTCATCAGGAGATAGTACCATGTCCTTAACCATAGAGACTAATTGGGTTGAGTTGAGTACTGCCGAAGAGGTCTTGCCTGTGAAGGGGAGCAGAGTATCTGATAGAAAACGGGCTAGTTTGTACGTCGGAGAGTTTATCGTCGACACGATGGGTCGTAGCGGGGTGCCTTCTTTATGGATTTTAGGAAGACCATAGAGTCTGGGAGGTCTTGCCGCCGATGGTTTTAGAGAGGGACGTTTGCTTGGTTCGATTAGGGAAGTCGAACTCATGATGATACTGTTGGTTTTTGTCGTTAGGCTTTTAGTGGGATCGTTTTTAATTTTGGAGTAACTCCCATCATTAAGAAGGTCCAGGATTTTGTTGTTGTATGAATCTTTATCCATGATGACCGTGGCATTGCCCTTGTCTGCCGAGAGGATGACTATATCATCTCTCTTTTTTAAATTCGGTCCGATTCAGCACAGTGCATAAAATCCGTGATCTGATTCCATCTGTGAAGGATGTCGTTCCTGACTTACAGTATCCTGGAGTCTACAAATTGAGTTGCATTTGTGGTGATTGCTACATTGGAGAAACAAAACGTCATGTTGCTGATCGTGTCCGCGAGCACAAGTCAGATCTGAAACACGGCAGAACTGATTCTTCGGCCGTTGCCGATCATTGCTACAACTCGGCGGGCTCTCATGATATTGTCTTTTCCGAGACCAAGGTTCTCTGCAAGCCTCCTGGCTACCATCAAAGGTTTGTACACGAAGCCATACAAATATACAAACACAGACATAATTTCAACCGTGATGATGGGTACAAACTCAGTAATCACTGGAAAGATGTTATTAACCACGCAAAAAAGACTTAATTACACTTTTTGGACCATCTTATCTGACAGGCACTATTTTAATTTACTTCACCGAGTGTTAACATCCCCAGTTATTTTTAACAGTACTCCCTTCATTTTTCAGCCTGCATTGGTATAAACATGGGCATTTTCGTTCCTTTGTTCTATCATGTGTATCAGACCTCCCCTCCCCCCTTTCTGCCCATTGTGTTGGCGTGCGCAGCAGCCGCGTCCAAGCCGTCGCCAAATGTTTTGTTGGCTCCCTCCCCCTCCCACCCCCCTCCCTCCCGATACGTTCCATTCATTGGCTACCACATTCTGATGAACTCCCCCCCCCCTCTCCTCCCCCCCTTCAACTTGCTTATAAGGGATTACATTTTGAATCATTGCTTCACTTGATGCAGCTAATCTGGCTGTGACGGTCCCACCTGATGACGGAGACTTGTGTTGCCTCCGAAACGTCGTGAATTTTATTTTGTTTTGTTTTATTTTACTTTCATTACTTTTAATGTTTTACCTACGTGACTTTACCGAAAAAACCTGAGAATATGAATCATTGCAGTCACGAAAGCTTCAAATCTAAAACTATATTTTGTTTTATTTAACCAGGTAGCGCCCACTGAGCCGTATAGCTCTTTTTCAGAAGCGACCTGGTCACAAATGATAGCTCAACAAAGTTGATTATCACGTGGGAATGTATAGCAGCCAAATACTAAATACCCGCGTTGATGCTAAATGTGGAGGGAGAAACCAAAGGACACGGAGAGACACGCAAACTTCAACTATACAACAGGCGTCAGGGTCGGGATCGAACCCACGAACTCCTACACGCCAGGCGAGGTCGTGAACATCGCCTTGTTGATGCCTCGCGCGTTCTCTCCGTGGTAGCGGCGCCTTCAGCCCTGACCGACTGACTCTCCGAGGTGATTTTTACGACATCATTGTTCGACATTTCGCTCTCCGCCCTGTGGAGTTTATTCAGGGACTGGACCGAGAGAGCGAGCGAGCGAGCGAGTGCGTGAGACGACCCAAGGTACAGACTCGCACCAGCCGCATTTCCATGACAACCCCATACCACGTGCGCGTACGTACGGGCCGTGCTTCGAGTCGCGTGTGAATTATAAGCACTGCTCCCGGCACGTGGAGCGAAACGCCGGGACAACAGCCGACCCCCCCCCCCGCCCCGAACCCAACGACACAACCTCGAAAACGGATCGGAGGAGAGCTGTAGGGCACATCCGCAGAACTTCCCTTCACGCGTTATTGAGAGCATCTCTTGTTCATTCTCCACCCAACCATCCCCCCTCCGTCCCGTATCCCACCCACCCACCGTCCCTCCCTACCTCCCACCCGCACGTCACACGTGTTGCACGAGTCTGACTCCAGGATATCGTCGGGAGACGAGGTCACACAACGGCACACAGACGGGGTCAAACGCAGCGCCTGTCCGGCCATTTCCCAGGATTCCAGACCCAAAATTCGCCCTGCGGAAACCCTCCCCTCGCTCTCACCCCCCCCCACCTCCACCCACCATCAACTCAACACAGCCCCCCAACCCCCCCCCCCCCCAAAAAAAAATCTATACCCCTATCCCACCCACCCCCACCCCTTCCTTACCCCCCACCCACCCACCAACCCCCCACCAACGCTCTCCGTGCGGCGTCACTGCCGTTAGTCCGCCGGTGGTCGGCATTGAGCGCGTGTTGTTGTAGGTCTCGTGCGAGGCTGACCTCGCCGCATTTAATTTCGGAAAAGCAAGGGGGGGTGGGAGGGAGGGGGGCTTGTGGGGGGGGGGCGTGGGGGCAGGGGGGGCAGGGCCGAATTGGGGCCATTTCCTGCAAAGGAAGCTTGTGGTTTGTTTCTGCCGGGTCACCACCAGCACCACCACCACCACCAGCAGCAGCGGCGGCCCTGTCTTCTCGCTCGCTCTCTCTCTCTCTCATGGTGGTTGGTGGTCCGCGCGCGATATCGCCAACGAGTTTTAAAGACGTTTTTTTCCCTCCGTTAGAAGATAGCGGCAACACAAACGCTGCCACTGTGTGACGGGCGTGGCACTTATTGTGCTTGCCAATGAAAAGGTCACACACGCACGTTCGATCCGATCTCCCCATCGCGGGAGTTGAACTGATGGGCAAATTTCTTCCAATGAACTGATGGGCAAATTTCTTACAATTCCATCCAAAATCCACCACGCATCCAAAATCCACCAACCCGCCCCTTCACCACCAACACCCTCCACGCGTCCGCCTATATTCATCCAGCAGTGTATAGCTACACGGTTACAAAGACAAAGATCCCCGATATAGCCTTAACAGACTATTGGGGCAAGTTCTGTTAGCGAGCACCTATGAAGGCAGACACAGCACACAAATGGGTGGGTGGCCAGCACCACGCCCGGCCGCCTTTGTCTCCCCAGTGGCGATGTTTAACACACCGCACCAGGTACTCAGTTGCGGTTAAGTCGACCTCGGGGAGGCCCAGGACAGGGTTCAGATAATAATCAATAATCGAGGGGGTGGGTGGCCACGGCGTGCTTGACTCACGACCACCCCTCCCAATCACCATCCCCCCATCGCCACCCCCATCACCACCAATCCCCCCATCACCATCCTCCCATCACCATCCCCGCCCTTTATCACATCCCCATCATCCTAAACGCCACCTTGAGCCCCTTCCCTGCAGGGCGCGTGTCGACTTCCCAGGTGAGTCGGTCACGTGGGGGAGCGGGCGATGTGGGCCACGTGGTTGCCGTGACTCCGCTCTATATATGCAGTGTATATAGACTGTATATATAGACTGTTTATATAGACTGTATATATATATAGACTGTGTGTATGTATATACAGACTGCGCACACCACACTGACTCGGCCGCCTTACCGGCAATGTTGCTTTGAAACTGACCCCGAGACTCTGAGTTGTTTAGGCGCTGCATCCCCGTAGGAGTGTGTATGTATGTTGTATGTTGTACGTATGTTGCATGTATGTTGTATGTATGTTGTATGTATGTTGTATGTATGCTGTATGTATGTTGAACTTCTTTCGCACCGCACGTAGCCACCCGTGCTAATCTGAGTAGAGAACCATACGAATCCCAAACGTGCCTTAGTTTGTCTGAGATAACAAAGATGTATTGACACCGAACAGGTCGCTTTGTCTGGCTCTCTGTGCCTCGGGCATGAACGATACATCGTAAACTTCCGAATTATATTCCCCGTATATTTCTCCCAAGTGGCCGTCGGAGAGATTTGACTCGCTCTTCATCCGGCGTGCGATGACACCCGATGGTCGGCTGGGCTGCACGCGCGCTCCGATCGCACTCGACGTGCACCACCAATACATTCATGACAACAACAACAACGATTATTTTCTCATGATGATGATGATTATTATTATTGTTTACTTATTTACCCGGGACATCCATCCACACTGAGTCACTCATAATACTAGTAAAATACATTTGTAATAATAATAATGACAATGGTTAGCATCCTCTTGGTTCGTTCGGTAAAGTCACGTAGAAGGGACGCTGTCTTCCCGACAGACCTGTTGCTTCACCTGAGGACGGCTGCTTGCGTTGTGGCCGAAACGTCGTGAGAATTATTTTATTATGTTTTATTTTTATTATTTTATTATTTTTCTTCTACGTGACTTTACCGAAAGAACCAAGAAGATGAATCCCTGCAGTCACGAAAGCTTTAAATCGAAATGCTTAGCATAATTAGTTAATTATTTACCCGGGACATCTCCACTGGGTCTCGGGACTGGATTTCACCAGGCTCCTGTCGCTACCGGCTGGTGTTTAAGATGTTTCAGCCGATCAACGATGACTTGTGTTCATTATTCGACACGCGGGCAGGAAAAGCCTGCAACCCCGGATTGAAACGCACGACGTTACGCGAAAGGGAGCAATGGACGCACAATCCACGTACAGATGGACACAGATGGAGATTAGTCCACACTTTGCTGTACTGCCTGGCGACCCATGGTATGGGCCCCTCCGCGATGCCTACGGGTCGTAAAAGGGAGCCCTCGCACCCGTCTGCGAGTGATCCGCCAACCCTCGCTGCTGCTGCCTCCACAGCGCTGGGTGACAGGCAACCACGTGCGGCACCGTAGCCACCACCGCCCGGCTGTGATGTTTCAGGCTGCGTTGCTAGGTAACGGGGACACTGCCGCATGCATCGGTTGCTACAGTAACCAGGTACTGCCGCATGCATCGGTTGCTATAGTAACCAGGTACACGTTAACGTGGTTACTGCGCGCGCGTGGCCGCTCAAACAAACGGAATTCTACATCTCAATGATGAGGATTGTACCACACAGCCCGTTGTCAATCCACTGCTGGATGAAATACTATTCTATACTTACTATACTTCACCACCTGGGTAAGTGTGAGCTGGTGAAGGAGAGAGGGCGGGCGGGGGGGGCGGACAGGATTGGTTCGCATATTACTCGGCACTGATGTTAGCCGGAGCCAGGAATCGAACTCAGACGTCCGGGTTCAAGACAGCAGTGCGCTAACCACTGCGCCACCACTCGCTCCTCATGGCCACGCCTCGTGTATCGCAGAGGATACGCGCCGGTATTGAACGCGCATGGGCTCTGTGCATTTTGTATTTACTGTAGGTAGGTCAAGATATAAGTAAGTACTTAAGTGGGTAGGTATGAATCTAGATACGTATGTTGTAAGGTGTTCTGTATGTACACATATGTAGGTTTGTATGCATAGAGGTATGTATATGTTAGATGGTATGTATTTATACGTTTGTAATGTTGGAAGGCATATGTGTATGTAGATGTGTGTGTATGTAAGTGTGTATGTTAGAGAGTGTGTGTAGGGCGTCACGGTGGCTAGGAGATGTTAACGACCTCACCTGCTATGAAGAAGGTCGTGGGTTCGATCCCGACCCTGACACCTGCTGTATATTTGGAGTTTGCGTGTCTCTTTCTCCCCGTGGTCGTGTGGCTTTTTCTCCTGGTTCTCCAGTTTTTCCCCTCCACATTTAACATCAACATCGCGCGTTTAGAGTATTTGGCTGCTATAAATTTCCTCGCGATAAGCCACTTCGTTGAGCTATCATTTGAGGCCAGGTGGCTTGTGAATAAGAGCTATACAGCTCAGTGGGCCATAGCCGGTAAGAAAGGAAAAATAGTTTTAGTTTTATAGGTATGGATGTTGGAAGGCATGCATGTAGGTATGCATGCATTTTGGAACGTATGTGTGTGTTGTAGGTACGTATGTTGGAAGGTATGTACGTATGTTTGTATGTATGTTGGAAGGCACGCCTGTAGGTACGCGCGTGGGCCGATAATTTACTCCGTTATTCTATGGGAAATCTCCAACAATAGAGAAATTAATTTCACGACTTTACAGACGCACTAATGCACTCCAGATGGATCGTAAATCCGCGTTGAGCAGGCGCCCGGGGAGAACTTAACTCGGCCGTTTCGTGCAACGAGCGGTCGTTCACTCCTTCCACCCAGCCGTAAGTCATTCCGTGGACGGGAAGCCAAGTACATCCATGGGAATGTGGAATTTCCATCAGGATCGCCAATAGAGGGGGGAGAAAGTGGGGGTGGGGTGGGGGTAATTGCCACCAACACAATCGTTTGCGCAGAGTGTCCGAGTTGAAAATGTTTGGAGTCCCCTGTTAGTCAGTGGTTTGTACATATCGTATAAGGATATAAGCTGCATTGTGTAATCATATATACTAATCATCAGCCCCTGTGTATGCATTTCCGTCCGAATTGAAATGTTGTGTAAGCTCTTATTAATTAGGGGTTAATACATAGCGTATGTATATGAGCTTTGATAGTAGGTTTTTACCCTTTTAACTGGTACAAAACTGACACCTTTATTCAAGCATCATGTTTGCAATGACCACAACACAAGTAGTCAAAAAAGCAAACAAAAAGAAGCAACTCTGATAAGGATGATAATATGCACTGTCCTTGAAGTTGATTGGCCCACACCCGAGACGGCTTTCTTTAGAGCCTAGTCCCCATTGGTGTAGGGCCAGATGACACCAGAAGGCGTACAACTCAAACACAGTGCAATATCAGAGTATTGAGAGCTCGGGGTAAGCATTTACACTATGAGATCTCTTTTACCAGTGGCAAAATATGATAGTAGGTTTTTACCCTTTTAACTGGTACAAAACTGACACCTTTATTCAAGCATCATGTTTGCAATGACCACAACACAAGTAGTCAAAAAAGCAAACAAAAAGAAGCAACTCTGATAAGGATGATAATATGCACTGTCCTTGAAGTTGATTGGCCCACACCCGAGACGGCTTTCTTTAGAGCCTAGTCCCCATTGGTGTAGGGCCAGATGACACCAGAAGGCGTACAACTCAAACACAGTGCAATATCAGAGTATTGAGAGCTCGGGGTAAGCATTTACACTATGAGATCTCTTTTACCAGTGGCAAAATATGATAGTAGGTTTTTACCCTTTTAACTGGTACAAAACTGACACCTTTATTCAAGCATCATGTTTGCAATGACCACAACACAAGTAGTCAAAAAAGCAAACAAAAAGAAGCAACTCTGATAAGGATGATAATATGCACTGTCCTTGAAGTTGATTGGCCCACACCCGAGACGGCTTTCTTTAGAGCCTAGTCCTACACCAATGGGGACTAGGCTCTAAAGAAAGCCGTCTCGGGTGTGGGCCAATCAACTTCAAGGACAGTGCATATTATCATCCTTATCAGAGTTGCTTCTTTTTGTTTGCTTTTTTGACTACTTGTGTTGTGGTCATTGCAAACATGATGCTTGAATAAAGGTGTCAGTTTTGTACCAGTTAAAAGGGTAAAAACCTACTATCATATTTTGCCACTGGTAAAAGAGATCTCATAGTGTAAATGCTTACCCCGAGCTCTCAATACTCTGATATTGCACTGTGTTTGAGTTGTACGCCTTCTGGTGTCATCTGGCCCTACACCAATGGGGACTAGGCTCTAAAGAAAGCCGTCTCGGGTGTGGGCCAATCAACTTCAAGGACAGTGCATATTATCATCCTTATCAGAGTTGCTTCTTTTTGTTTGCTTTTTTGACTACTTGTGTTGTGGTCATTGCAAACATGATGCTTGAATAAAGGTGTCAGTTTTGTACCAGTTAAAAGGGTAAAAACCTACTATCATATTTTGCCACTGGTAAAAGAGATCTCATAGTATATGAGCTTTATTGTGTAATCATATTTACTAATGATCAGCCGCTGTGTACGTCTGCCCATCTGTGCTTTTAGATCTGGAATGTATGTCCAGCACTGTTTTCATGCCGCCTCTTGATATAGACAATAGATAATGATGATAACAACATACATACGAACCTACGTAGCTAACCTGTTACAAACAGATCCACATCGCGAACTCTACGTAAGTCGATACTGTACGAACCTGAAGAGGATCACATCTGTGTTCATGTTGCTACACAAACACCAACCGACCAACACACAGAGAGCACGTGCAGACTTGAGCACATATGATTGGGCTATGGATGGACTTGTCCTCGCCACAGTAACGTGCCACTTCCACCAATGCATTAGGATCACAAACTTAGAATCCTTACTCGCTGAGTTGGACATAAAAAAAAATCCATACAATAAAGAAAAAGATCCCCCGCATAGCCTCCACAGGCCGTTTGGGGCAAGTGCTGTTAGCGAGCACCAAGGATGCCCGACGCGGTGAACAAGAGGTGTCGTGTGGCAAGGACGGCGCTCGACCGCCTTTGTCTTCCCAGTGCTCGTGTTTACACACCGCACCGTGCAGTTACCTAATTTGTGGCGGAGTCAACCTAAGAGAGAGGCCTAGAACTTATTCAGATCATCATCGCCGATGTTAATCCGTCGCCGGGAATCGAACTCGGTTTTGCCAGTTTCCTAGCGCAGTGCGCTAACCACTACAAAGTCAAAGATCTCCCGTATAGCCTGTAACAGACTGTTGGGGCAAGTGCTGTTCGCGAGAAGCACCTATGAAGGCCGGTACTGTGGCACATGAGGGGGTGGGTGGCCAGCACCACGCCTGGTGCCGTAGTGGGTAGCGCGCTGCGCTAACCAAACAGGCGTTAGCTTGTCGAATCCCGCCCACGGCTGACATCAGTGGCACGGCGTTGTGATAACCCAACCGGTCCCGGACCTCCTCTAGATCGACTCAACCTCAAATGAATGCCTGGTGCTGGGGAGACAAAGGCGGCCGGGCGTTGCGCTGTCTAACCACATCCACCCCCCTCATGTACCGCGGTGGCCTCAATAGGCGCTCGCTAACTGCGCTGACCCCTACAGTGTTTAGAACACGAAATGGGACAGCCGTGTGTGTTGGCAATTGTATGGGGAGCTGTTGTGCAGTGGTCAGCGAACCACGCTACGAATCTTGTGTACTCCGAGTTCGAATCCCGCTCACGACCAATAACGGTGGCGAATATTTGAACTAGTCCTGGCCCTCCCCTAGGTCAACTCAGCCTTAGATCGGTACCTTGTGCGGTGTGTACGTTGTGTAAATATCAGCACTGGGGATACAAAACGGTGTTTGGACGTGGAGGTGGCCACACACCCCTTCCGCGGTTTGTGCCGTGCCCGCCCTTTCATAGGTGCTCGCCGACAAGCCCTTGCCCCGGCATGTCTGTTGAAGGCTATACGGGGCACCTTTGACTTTGTTGGCACTCACAATGGGCAGCTTTAATGAACGCTCACGAGCTCCAACGCGGTGGTCAACGTCTTCTGCACGCGCGTAACTTAATCCAGCAAGCAGCCACGACCAGGGTCTCCCTGGCGGACCGACGCACCACCCAGGCACTCTTAGAGGGGGTTCGGATTGGGGGAGGGGGGGGGGTGGAAATAGGAGGGGGTCTCAATTCCCCCCGCCCCCTCCCACCTACCAATGTTTTTTTGAATTGTCCAGACTCAAATTTCTCGATGCCTCTTAGCCAAGCACGCATCCTTCTGATGATAAATAGTGTATTGTACGATGATCGACCCGGCCCCGTCATGGAAATGTGGAATGTTCACACTTTTACCCGAGCCAACGAATGTGAGAGTTGTTAGATTCGTACATCAAGTTTTGTTGTTGTTGCAAAAGTAGGCACGTATACACTCACACAAAGACAACGATCACCCGTATAGCCTTAACGGACTGTTAGGGCAAGCGCTGTTTGCGAGCACCTATGAAGACCGGCACAATACACGTGGGTGGTAAGCACCACACCCGACCGCCTTTGTCTCCCTAGTGGCGATGTTTACACACCCGACCAGGTACTCATTGGAAGCTAAGTTGAACTAGGAGAGGCCCTGAACCGGTTCAGATAATCATCACTGGCGTGGTTCGCCGTGAGCAAGAATTGAACTCGGTTTGACGGGATCGTAGCGCATCGCGCTAACCAATGCGCCACCGCTCCCCACACACGATCGCACATGCACACAGCCACACATATACAGACACAACCAAAGACAAAATCCCCTGTATAGCCTCAACAGACTGTCGGGGCAAAGTGCCGCTAGCGAGCAGCACCTATGAAGACCGACACAGCACCCCCCGATACACACAGCGACGGACATTGAAATATAAGAAATGCACCAACAGGGTTTTACATCTTCTTGGTTCTTTCGGTAAAGTCACGTAGAATGGAAATAATACAATAATAAAAATAAAACATAATAAAATAATTCTCACGACGTTTCGGCCACAACGCAAGCAGCCGTCCTCAGGTGAAGACCAGGTCTGTCGGGGAGACAGCGTCTGAATAGTGTTTGATATATATACACACAAACACTGAAACATAAAATTAGATCCTTTAAAGAGAAGCTCGTAGCGCCGCGAATTGAGATACGTTCGGCTCCCCCGGTGATCAGGCTGGAGGCAGCGGGGGGGGGGGGGGGTCGGCGGGGGGCGCGCGCGCGCCGTTTGATGTCTCGCGCCGCGCTCCGCGTTCACACGGCGCGCGCGCTCTCCCTAATTACCCCTCCCAGCCATAGTAATAGTAATAGCAGCCTCCACCACCACCACCACCACTGACCTACGAGTGTGTGTGTGTGTGCGTGGTTAATAAAGACATTACGGGCATTGCACACACACGCGCGCTCGCGCGCGCACACGAAATGCGTGCGTACGTGCACGTGTGTCGGACGCTCGTGAACAGCACTTGACCCAACAGAGCCTGTGTGGGCTATACGGGGGGGCTTTGTCTTGATGCGTCAGAGTGTTGTGAGTGTGTGTGATTGCGTGGGGCGCCACGGTGGCGAGATGTTAACTACCTCGCTTGGTATGCAAGAGGTCGTGGGTTAGATCCCGGCCCTGGCGCCTGCTGCTGTATATTTGGAATTTGCGTGTCTCTCTCTCTCCCTGCGGTCGCGTGGATTTTTTCTCCGAGTCCTCCGGGTTTTCCCCTCCACATTTAGAATCAACATCTCGCGTTTAGAGTGTTTGGCTGCTACACATTTCCACTTGATGTACCACTTCGTTGAGCTATCATTTGTGGTCGCTTCTGCAAAAGTGCTGTATAGCTCAGTGGGCCTCACCTGGTAACATAAAACAAAGTAGTTTATTTTTTTAAAGCGCGCAATACATGTGTTGGAGGAGCGTTAGTGAGGTGTTAAGCGCGCTGACGCTACGAACCCAGCGACTCGAGTTCGATTCCTGCTCACGGCCAACATCGGTGACAAATATCTTTACCCGTCCCTTTCCCTCGCTCGTAAACATCAGCACCGATGGTCACCGCATCGCGCGCTTTTCAGTTGCACTTCTGCGGCCGTCTGGAACGCTCTTCCTTCCGATAGTAGGAAGCCACAAGGAACTCTGCACTTTTAAATTCGAATTGAAACCTCATTTCTTTAGAACTGATTTGCTTGTTTCGATTTAAAGCTTTCGTGACTGCAGGGATTCATATTCTTGGTTCTTTCGGTAAAGTCACGTAGAAGGGAAATAATAAAATAATAAAAATACAAATAATAAAATAAAATTCTCACGACGTTAGTTTGTTGTCCTTCCCGCGGCACCTCCAACTAGCACGGTTGGCTACGTACGGTGCGAACGAAATTCAACACACACCGGGAAGACAAAGGTGGCCGCGCGCGGTGTTAGCCACACACACCCCCTCGCGTGCCATCCCGGCTTTCACCGGTGCCACTCGCAAACAGCACTTGCTACCGACAGTCTGTTGAGGCTATAGGGGGCATCTTTGTATTTTGTGTACGCCTCCTCGCATGTGTGTGTGCGTGCTATGCGTGTGCGTGTGTTTTCATTCCAAGCGTGAAAGGTCAAACTCACAACACTATACTAAAACTTGTAACTCCTCCATGTTATGTGTGATTACACACAGACTGCGCTTTGAACTTAAGCCACCGTGAAGGGATTTTCCTGGCCTCGTCAAGTAACCACAAGGTCAGAGGTCAATCTCACCATGCTTACTAACACGGTGAGAAAAGTGACACACACATACAACCAAAGACACAGACAAAGATCCCCGTATAGCCTCTAACAGACTGTTGGGGCAAGTGCTGTTAGCGAGCAGCACCCATGGAGATCGGAACGGGATGGGTGGGGCTAGTACCGCGCGCAGCCGCCTTTGTCTCCCCTGTGCTGATGTTTACACACCGCATGAGGCACAGTTTTAAGGCTAAGTCGACCTAAAGGAGACCCAGACCGGTTCAGATATTCATCACCGTTATTGGTCGTGAGCGGGAATCGAACTCATTGTGCGAATCACCACAATATGTCTCCCCACGACACACACACAACCACACACAGAGACAAATATCCCTTTTATAAATCATCTATGCTGTTGACTTTTTCCAACCCGCATTGACCGGCGTGGCGAGGCATGGACAGATAACTCCACCGCGACCAGCATAGCGTGGGGAGGCCCTCATCCAGCAGTGGATTGGCAAAAGTGCTGCACATTACTGCACGGCTGAAGGCGCAGACACCGTGATTGGCACCCTGCGTTGTTATTCATGAACCCGGAGGCCTAAGTTTGACACGCGGCCGCTGCTGACATCAACGATACCTGAACCAGCCCTGGGCGGTCTCCCACATTCAGAGCTTCGCCACGGGTCATCGTGGTGATGTGTGTATGCTGCTGCGCGTGTATCGTTTTGACGGGAGTCCGTGCACATCGTCTGCCCTACATTGTCCGCCGAAGCGCCGCTGACGAACGTAACCGCCGTGATGGACGGGTGGACGCTCTGATTAGCGCCGCGAGGTTTCGCTCGCGAATGAGCGGGGACTTGGACGGGCGTCGGGAGTGATGGGGAATGTCCAACGCGAGGCTCGGAGCCGCAGGCAGGAATGAGCGCCGCTCCTGTGCTCGCGAGAGAGAGAGGGAGAAAGACAGAGGTCACACAGACTTGGGTCGCGCTGTAGATGTCACCGCGATGTTCCTGGTCAACTCATGGCTTATGTACCGCGCCTAGCGCCGGCTCCCAACTTTAGGAGACTGCTCGCGTCTGACAGCTATGCGCGCGCGAGTGCGTTGAACTTCTTTCGCACCGTGCGTAGCCAGCCAACATCGACTGGTGTGGAGGATTTCCATACGCGCTGTCAAGAGCGCATCATCATTATCATCATCACGATATTCATCATCACGATCATCATCATAATCACGATCATTATCATCACGATCATCATCATCATCTTTATCCTTGGGATCGGAGTGGTCGGACATCGTCGCAAACTTCGCCGTGACATCCCGCACCAGTCTCCCAGCATAGAGGACATCCAGAATCAGAATCAGAATTTGCATTAGCAGTGGAGTTTCACACGATCTCCAGTAGCAACAGCAGGGATCGCCGTCGGTGTGCGCCTTCAAACAACCACTAGACGTCCCCGACTCGCTCTTGCCCCTGTTGGGCGGTTGAGCGTCGACAAGAGATCGGGACACAAAGCCCACGGACCGCACGTGGCTCCCCCCAGGGGAGATGCCCACGCTCAGCCTGGTGCCGCTCACGGGTCGTGCTCGTCGCGCTCGATGATGCGGAGACCCACGCCTGTCAATCCACGGGGGTGGGGGGGGGGTCTGGCCAGGGGCGATGGAGCGCAGCGGCGGCGACACCTGAAGCAACATTACACACGATGGCGCCTTCATGGCTTAGCGATTACTCCTACTGGCCTAGCAACCACTCTCACTGGCCTAGCAACCACTCCTACTCCCTTAGCAACCACTCCTACTGGCCTAGCAACCACTCCTACTCTCTAAGCAACCACTCATACTGGCCTAGCAACCACTCCTACTGGCCTAGCAACCACTCCAACTGGCCTACCAACCACTCCTACTGGCTTAGCAACCACTCCTACTGGCCTAGCAACCACTCCTACTCCCTTAGCAACCACTCTTACTGGCCTAGCAACCACTCCTACTGGCCTAGCAACCACTCTTACTCCCTTAGCAACCACTCTTACTGGCCTAGCAACCACTCCTACCGGCCTAGCAACCACTACTACTGGCCTAGCAACCACTCCTACTCCCTTAGCAACCACTCCTACTCCCTTAGCAACCACTCTTACTGGCCTAGCAACCACTCCTATTGGCTTAGCAACCACTCCTACTGGCTTAGCAACCAATCTTACTGGCATAGCAACCACTCCTACTGGCCTAGCAACCACTCCTACTCCCTGAGCAACCACTCTTACTGGCCTAGCAACCACTCCTGCTGGCCTAGCAACCACTCCTACTGGCTTAGCAACCACTGCTACTGGCCTAGCAACCACTGCTACTTGCCTAGCAACCACTGCTATTAGCTTAGCAACCACTCCTACTGGCCTAGCAACCACTCCTACTGGCTTAGCAACCACTCCTACTGGCCTAGCAACCACTTCTACTGGCCTAGCAACCACTGCTACTGGCTTAGCAACACTCCGACTGGCTTCGCAACCACTCCTACTGGCTTAGCAACCACTCCTACTGGCTCAGCGACCACTCTTTACTGGCCTAGCAACCACTCATACTGGCCTAGCAACCACTCCTACTGACTTAGTAACCACTCCTACTGGCCTAGCAACCACTCTTACTGGCTTAGTAACCATTCCTACTGGCTTAGCGACCACTCCTACTGGCCTAGCAACCAATCCTATTGGCCTAGAAACCACTCTTACTGGCTTAGCAACCACTCCTACTGGCTTAACAACCACTCCTACTGGCCTAGCAACCACTCTTACTGGCCTAGCGACCACTCTTACTGGCTTAGCAACCACTCCTTCTGGCCTAGCAACCACTCTTACTGGCCTAGCGACCACTCTTACTGGCCTAGCAACCACTCATACCGGCCTAGCAACCACTCTTACTGGCCTAGCAATCACTCCTAATGGCCTAGCAACCACTCCTAATGGCCTAGCAACCACTCTTATTAGCCTAGCAACCACACCTACTGGCCTAGCAACCACTCTTACTGGCCTAGCAACCACTCATACTGGCCTAGCAACCACTCCTACTGGCCTAGCAACCACTCATACTGGCCTAGCAACCACTCCTACTTGCCTAGCAACCACACCTAATGGCCTAGCAACCACTCCTAATGGCCTAGAAACCACTCCTACTGGCCTAGCAACCACTCATACTGGCCTAGCAACCACTCCTTCTGGCCTAGCAACCACTCCTACTCCCTTAGCAACCACTTCTACTGGCTTAGCAACCACTCCTACTGGCCTAGCAACCACTCCTACTGGCCTAGCAACCACTCCTACTGGCTTAGCAACCACTCCTACAGGCCTAGCAAACACTCCTACTGGCTGAGCAACCACTCCTACTGGCTTAGCAACTACTCTTATTTTGTTTGCGTTCCGACTGCAGGTATTGTGGTCTATGCAAAGTGTCAGTTTTGTTGCCAGATAAAAGTGTCAAAAAACCAATTATCATATTGTTTCTTCTGGCAAATGAGATTCCAATGGTGTAAATGCATACCCCGAGCTCTCATACTCTGATGGTGCATTGTCTTTGAGTTGTGCGCCTTTTGGCGTCATCTGGTCCAACACCATGTGAGACTAGGCTCTAAGGAAAGCTGTCTCGGGTGTGGACCAATCAACTTCAAGGACAGTGCATACATTATCAGAGTTATGTTTTTTGTTTGCATTCCGACTGCAGGTATTGTGGTCTATGCAAACATGACTCCTTGTAAAAAAAGGTGTCAGTTTTGTTGCCAGATAGAAGGGTAAAAAAACAATAATCATAATCTTATTGACTTGCCAAATGCTACCAGCTTACCAAGCAACTACTACCACCGGCTTGTAAAACGCTTCATTAAAATGTGTAACTTGACGCCGATGCTGATGATGTTTGTGGTGATGGTAATTGTGATGACGGTGGCGGTGATTATTATGAAGATGGCCGTGGTGCTGATTAAAATAATGATGATTGATGATGTCACCGGCGATGTTGTTCAATGACGTGGGTAGTGGTGGTGGAATCTATGATGTCTTAGTGGTGGTGGTGTTAAAGGAGTTAGTCGCGTTGATGTTATCACGCTGCAGTTCGAACCCGCCGGCCGAGGTTCGATTCCCTCTCACGGTCGACACCAGTGACGATTATTTGAACCGGTGCTGGGCCTCCCCTAGGTCGACTCAGCCTCAAATTATTACCTTGTGTGTTATCATCGCCAATAGGGATACGAACGCCGCCGGGCGTGGTGCTGGCCACCCACCCCCTGGTGTGCCCGTGCCGGCCTTCATAGGTGCTGCTCGCTAACACCACTTGCCCCAACAGTCTGGTAAGGCTATGCAGGGGGGGGGGTTCTTTGTCTTTGGTGTTTAAAGTGGAGGTGTTAGTGGTGATGGCAGGGGGTGCCAGCGGTGAGGCGGTGACGCTAATCGAGGGTGGCGGTGGTTGCTTGGGTGGTGGTTGGTGGCGCTGGAGTGGATGACCGGCGCACAAGTGTGCGGCTCGCGTCGAGACCGCGAGAGCGAGAGAGGAGAGGTCCTATCGTGTGTTGTCCAGGAAATTCCAAAGGCATTTTTGTCGTAATTAAGTGATTGGCCGTGTCAAAGGAACGGGCGCTGTGAATAGCTCCCTCCGCACCCCCCCCCTCTTGCGCGTCCGGAAGACAGGCCAGTCCCATAGACGGCGCAGGCGGCTCCCTTGGCCCGCTCACTTAGGCCTGCCCCGTGTGTACGCGCAGACACACGCACGCACACGCACACACGCGCACACACACACGCGCACGAGAACACACGCGCGGACTCCTTTCAGCGAGACCACCGGGGGCTTTGAACGCGCCGAGTATCGGACCACGACCACCCCCCACCACGGAGCACCCTCCCCCCCACACCCCCACCACGCACCTCCCGCAGCCCCCCTCTCCACAACCCCCCCCCCCCACAGCATCCAACCCAACACACACACACTCAACACAACACACACACACTCAACACACACCACACACACACTCAACCAAACACACACACACATCCAACCCAACACACACACATCCAACACACACACACATCCAACACACACACACACATTCAACCCAACACACACACACATTCATCCCAACACACACACACTCAACCCAACACACACACACACACTCAACCCAACACACACACATCCAACCCAACACACACACATATTCATCCCAACACACACACACACTCAACACACACACACACACACATCCAACCCAACACACACACACATTCATCCTAACACACACACACATCCAACCCAACACACACACACTCAACCCAACACACACACACCCACTCAACACACACACATCCAACCCAACACACACACACATTCATCCCAACACACACACACACTCAACCCAACACACACACACTCAACCCAACACACACACATTCATCCCAACACACACACACACTCAACCCAACACACACACACATTCAAACCCGCCACCACCCGACCACCCGACACAGCCAACTCGTAAGGGTTGTCACGTAAACAGAACGTGGCCAATTCGTCACTAGTACAGCACACCGGTGTGCTAGAGAGCCAAGCCACAACATTTACAATCTGAGTATGACGTTTGGCCAGCAAATACAACGAGCTTCATCAGACGAAAAGAACATCAGAGAAATGTTAAATTCTCCCAAATACAACTGTCAGCAGTTGCAGAACACGCGTGCCAACAAGGACACTCAATTGATTTTGATAATGTTGAAGTTCTGTGCAAAACTAGCTACTACTGGCCAAGACTAATGAGATAATCTGGCGGCTCACAATTTCACATTCGGGTAGTCGGTAGCAGAGGTGTGGACTCGAGTCATGTGACTTGGACTCGAGTCAGACTCGAGTCATGAATTTGATAACTTGCGACTCGACTTGGACTTGCATAACAATGACTTTGTCCCACCTCTGGTCGGTAGTGAGCGGAGGAGTTGTATCACCGCTCTTGATGTCTCTCCTCCGTGTTCGTGGATCGAGCGGCGCTGTTTGCTCGTGAGAATGTTGCAACGACCACGGTCTGTTCTGGACGACCACGGTCGCACGCCGCCGGAGAGGTTTTTTTAATTTTACCTTCCATTCGTACACCAGGTATCTTACTATTCTTAGGTTTTTTTCGGTAAAGTCACGTAGGTAAAAAATATAATTGATTAAAGCAAAATAAACTGAAAATAATTTATTTTTACTTTTATTAATTTAAATTTTTTACCTACGTGACTTTACCGAAAAAACCTAAGAATATGAATCCTTGCAGTCACGAAAGCTTCAAATCTAGGTATCTTACTGGCACGGTCTGTGCGTTGCGTGTGTGGTTCAGTGAGGACCGTGACGGGCTCACGTGGCACTGGATCCAATCGAGTAGGTAAGCGAGCGAGCCCGACCCTGCCGATGAGGCGTTGAATGTCGAAACCGGTACAAAATTCGAATTCGTCTTGAATTGAATTCGTCTTCATTAAAATTTGTCTTCGAAAGCAAGGGTGCTCGTGATGGGAAATCACTCTCAGAAAGCACGCGTGGCCGATAGGATGTGTAAAACAAATAGAAACGTACGTATATTCTTGGTTCTGTCGGTAAAGTCACGTAGAAGGGAAATAATAAAATAATATGAATATAAAACAATAAAAATTATCACGACGTTTCGACTGCAACACAAGCAATCATCATCAGGTGTGAAATCCACAACAAAAAAAATTGTGAAATCCACAGCAAGAAAATTAGAAAAAACTTTTTTCAAAGTTTTCTTAGATACAATTGAGTACCACTCTGTGGGGGGGAAGTCAACAGCGGATATCCTATTGATCCACTCGCCCCTGCCATATCAATGTGGAGTTTCCACCACAAGTTGTCAAAGGTAGATGAACATGGACCCCAATACTAATTTGATCAAGACACCACTTTTATTTTGTTGAAACGTACATGCATGGGCTTGAATGCACGCTGGCCCCACATGCGTACAGACACAAATACAAACTCACAGCACATCGTCGTCATCATCATCATCAGCCGTGGTCAGTTTAACACGCAGGCTTTCGCGACCAATAATCATGGGTTAGATCGCGTAAATATATAAATGTGTCGTTAAAACCCGCCACCACCCGACACAGCCAACTAGTAGGGGTTGTCAAGCCAACAGAACGTGGCCAATTCGTCACTAATACAGCAACACCGTGGTCAGTCCACTGCTGGATGAAGACCTACCCGCCAGTCGCCTACACCCCGCGATGTAACAACATTTCCACTTAGCACCGGCACGCGAACTCAATACGACATGCACACAACAGACGCGTGAACGAGATACAGGGATTGGCGTGCGCGTACTTAAGCCTACCCCGCGGATACAGAGCAGTGCACACACCCGTCGCTCACAACTGCCGCGCCTGGAGATCGAACCGGTGAGGGTAGAGAAGGGGGCTTTGCAACGCGCTGCGCGATATTAACGCACAGCGGTGCCCCGGAGTCTACGTCGTGGGATTGCGTCACTGAAGGGCGCGTCGACGGATATCGAAACAACGTTAATCGAAGCGACGGTGTAAGCGCATATTTCACCCCAGAGCAGTGGCTTCGTCTTCTTCTTAACCTGGGGGGGCACGCTGCACCCCCTGGGGGTACGAGATGACCTTTCCGGGGGTAGCGAGACGCGGCCAGACTTGTTTCGAAGTTAAATAATCGAAATCACAAATTAAGCACGGGCACGTAAGTACAACCTTTTTTAATTCCTTTATATTAAGTTCGCTTGCTTGCGTGCCTGCGTGCTTGCTTGCTTGCTTACGACCGTGCAAATCTTTTGGTCGTTTTATAACACACTTCCCGTGATCCAATCGAGCTGACATTTTGCACACAGACTCGTTGTGCGTGACAATTAATGTTCGTGAAAAATGTTTTCCAAAATTTTACACTGTTTAGGGAAAACAAATTAAATATTTAATTACCAATTGCTTAATACTAGCAGACAATCATCCGACCCATAGGTGGCAGCCATCTCAAGCCAGAGGACGAGAGGACTCTAGCCGCCACGCATATAAAGGATTTATAGTGAAAAACCTTGTTTTTACGGGTTATACTTATTAAATCATTTATATTAAGTTCACTTGCTTGCGTGCTTGCGTGCTTGCTTGCTTGCTTACGACCATGCAAATCTTTCGGTCGTTTTTTTAACCCACTTCCCGTGATCCAATCGAGCTGACATTTTCCACACAGACTCGTTGTGCGTGACAATTAATTTTCGTGAAAAAAAATCCAAAATGTTACACTGTTTAGGGAATTTTTTTAAAATATTTAATTACCAATTGCTTAATGGTGGCAGACAATCATCTGACCCATAGGTGGCAGCCATCTCAAGCCAGAGAACGAGAGGACTCTAGCCGCCACGCATATAAAGGATTTAGAGTGAAAAACTTTGTTTTTACGGGTTAATTTTTTTTAAATCAAACTTATGTATTTATTAACATTATACATGTATTTACGATTAAGAAGCAATTGGGTTGCAAGGCTGCAGTAAAGGTTAAGAATCACTGCCCTAGACGGACCCACAACGTTGCGTTGAATGAGTAAATTACCAAAATAAAAGGCGAGTGCATGGCAGTAAAACTTAAACACAAATTGTACAGGGTGCGATAAGATGCATTACATTACAATACAACACAATCTGCAAAATACCGTACGTGAAGAATATATTGTACCCTACGGTACAGTACGCTTCTTCACGCACAAGTAGTTCGTGTGTGCTGTACGTCGAACTTCTTTCACGCCGTACGTAGCCAGCCGCGCCAATCGGAGGTGCGCGTGGAGGCGACGGCTGAGAGACGACGCAACGCCAGGTAGCGGTGCTAATACTGGTAGGAACCTCCTGGTTACACCAGCCCACAGGGGATTATTGTGTCCGTACGTCCGTCCGTCGTGCATCCAAAAACGGGAGGGGTGGGGCTGGGTGGGGAGGGGAGGGTGGGGAGGGGCTGGGTGGGGAGGGGAGGGGAGGGTGGGGACGGGCTGGGGAGGGTGGGGAGGGGCTGGGTGGGGAGGGGAGGGTGGGGACGGGCTGGGTGGGGAGGGGCTGGTCACCCCGTGGCGCCCTTATAAACTCAACGTTGAACCTACTCACGCCGGCTTGTGCCCGCCCTCACAGTCGGCCATATTTGCGGAATACACCACGCCGCCGTTGACCCTGGCCATTGACCGAGCAAACCAACGTTCCTACCAGCTCCCTCCGCAGGAATGTGTTAATAACAGGGACGACGTATCTGCGAAACGACGTAAAACGGGGAGACTTACGTCAATCGGCGATTACTGTGTAAAGGTAATTATATGACTTCATAACAAAAATCATGGGTTGAGTCAAACTCCTTTAACCTCGTTCGACCGCTGACCTAACCCAAACACCTTCATTGTGAACCATATATCGGTTGCGAAAGGTTACGTGATAAACTAGCACTACGTGCGGTGCGAAAGAAGCTCAACAATGTACATATACAGTATATTACTTACATACATTTATTATATTTGTATATATATTATACATATATATATAGCCCTAACAGTGTTGAGGCAAATGCTGTGAGGGAGCACCTATGAAGGTCGGCCAGTACCACGCCCGGCCGCCTTTGTCTCCCTAGCGGCGATGTTTACTACACACCAGGTACGGTACTAATTTGAGGCTGAGGCGACCGAGGCGGATGCCCAGGTCCGGTTCAGATAATCGCTATCACTGGTGTTGGCCGTGAGCGGGAATCGAACTCGTGTTAGCGCAGCGCGCTAATCGCTACACCATCTCAGTACGCACACACACACACACGTGCACACACATTTACACACATGTACATACACACACATGCACACACACAAACGTAACCACACACGTACACACACACGTACACACACGTACACACACGCGCACACGTACAGACACACGTACACACATACACGTACACACACGCATACACGTACACACACGTACACCCTTACGTACACACACACGTACACACATACACACACGCACACACACGTACACACACGTACACACACGCACACACACACGTACACAGACACACGACACACACACGTACACACACGTACACACACACGTACACGCACACACACGTACACACACGTACACGCATACAGACACACACACACGTACACAGACACACACACGTACACACACACACACGTACACACACACACGCACAGACACACACGTACACACACACACACGTACACACACACGCACACACACGTACACGCACACACACGTACACACACACACGTACACACACACACACACGTACACACACACACACACGCACACACACACACACACACGTACACACACGTACACGCACACACACGTACACACGTACACACACGTACACACACGTACACACGCACGCACACGTACACACACGCACACACGCCCTCTAGCCATCGGGGCGGCTCTCGCTCGTTTTGAGACCAAGTCGGAGGGAGATGGCAGCTATTACCGGGGGTCTAACATTTCAAAGCAGCAGCGGCAGCAGCGGCGTCTGCATGTGTTCGCCACCTGCACGCGTCCCGCGACACCGACAGAGCGAGCGCCGAGACAGCGCTCTGTGAGATCATCACGGCGGTGGTGGCGGTGGTGGTGGTGGCGGCGATGATGGTAGGGGCTGTGGTGTTGTTGTTGCTGCTGGTGGTGGTGGTGTCTGTGTTCGTTTGAGCTTGGGTCAGTTAATTTGCTAGCCCACCCACTGACACGACCAGCAGCAGCAGTAAGAACGATAATAAGGTATGAGCGGTGGTGGTGCTGATGGTGATAATTGAGTCATTTAATTACTCGCCCACCCACTAACATTTTGCCAACGGCAGTAATCATGTATGATGATGATGATGATGGTGGTCGTGGTGGTCACGGAAATGATTACGGTGGTAGTGATGGTGGTGTTGGTGCTGGTAGTGATGCTAACTTCGTTTTGGATAGTGGGTCAGTTAATTACTCGCCCACCCACCATCATTAACAATAACTCATACAATCCTAGATTACTGATATTGATGGTCGCACATACGGTGGTGGTGGTGGTGGTTGTGGTCGTGTTGGTGGTAGTGGCAATTGAAGAGTGTGGATGTAGGGTCATTTAATTGGTAATTACTCGCCCACCCACCAACAGCAGAAGACGCAGCACCAACCAATGTGCGGATAGTGGTGGTGGCAGCGGTGGCAGTAGCCGTAGTGATGATGTGATAAGTGGTGGTAGTGGTGATGGTGATGGCGACGAAGGTCGTGGTGATGGTAGTAATTACCACGGCGAGCAGTGGTGGTGGTAATTGAGGCTTGGATATTTGGCCATCTAATTTTTGGCCCACCCATCAAGATCCGCGCCAGCTTAAGGCGTGGATGATGATGATGATGGGGGTGACGATGATGATGATGATGGGGGTGACGATGATAATGATGATGATGGGGGTGACGATGATGATGATGATGGGGGAGACGATGATGATGATGGGGGTGACGATGATGATGGAGGTGACGATGATGATGATGATGGGGGTGACGATGATGATGATGATGGGGGTGACGATGATGATGATGATGATGGGGGTGACGATGATAATGATGATGGGGGTGACGATGATGATGATGATGGGGGTGACGATGATAATGATGATGATGGGGGTGACGATGATGATGATGATGATGGGGGTGACGATGATAATGATGATGATGGGGGTGACGATGATGATGATGATGGGGGTGACGATGATGATGATGGGGGTGACGATGATAATGATGATGATGGGGGTGACGATGATGATGATGATGATGGGGGTGACGATGATAATGATGATGATGGGGGTGACGATACTGTTTAGAGGAGGGAAATGCTCATCAAGGACCACGCCCCTGTTCGTCAAACCAACTGAACACAAACTTTATGGAAGAGCGGGGTGGGTCACCGGCGCGCTGAAGCTGTTATAAACCCGGCCACCTGAGTTCGATTCCTGGCCACGGCCACCAGCAATGGCAAGTCATATCTGAACCAATTCTGAGCTTCCGATAGATTGTGCCAGACTTTAATTCGTTATTAGACCGCCCCCCCCCATCAACAACCCGCGCTGACCAGCGTGGAGAAGTATGGTCAAACATATTTCCATTACCGAAAGGCATGGGGAGGTCTTCATCCAGCAGTGGATTGAAATAGGGTTGTACATTTGGGATGAGCGCTACAAGCCCGGCAACCCGAGTTCGATTCCCGCTCACCGCCAATAACACTGGTCAACACACTTTTTCTGGCATAAGGTATTCCAACGGGATTAAGGTAATTTTGGGGTGCTGATTTCAAATCTGGCATCAGTTTTTTCTATCACATCAGGTTTTTGAGATATCAAATATTGCATTTTCAATAAAAACTGCAGAAGAAAAATATTAAATAAATGTGGATATCTACATAAAATGATATTATAAACACAGTATCCTAAAAATACAGCACCATATTTTAACACTAAAGCAGTCACTGACTCGCAACAACTTGCAATCATAAGTGACAGAGTTAATTTCGGGTAAAATCAATGAAAATGGGGTATGCCGATAGCATAAACATGAGATGTGATAGAGCAAATCTGAGATCAGATTTGGTATCAGCACCCTGAAATTAGTCTAAAACAGCTGCAAAAGTCTAGGCCAGAAAAAAAGTTTTTTTTTGTTGACCAGTGTAATTACAGCGGCAAATACTTCCACCAGTCCTGGGTCTCCCCTAGTTCGACTCGTGCTTTTAAACTAGTGGTGCCTGGTGCGGTGTGTAATCAACAGCAGTGGGGAGACAAAGGCGGCCTGCCGGACGTGGTGTTTGGCCCACCGACCTCCCTGTGTCTCTCGTTAAGACCGGCACGAGACACACGTGTTCACTAACAGCACTTGCCCCAACATTATGTTTAAAAGGCTGTGCGAGGCGTATTTGTCTTTGTGATTCGATAGCTAACAACAATGACTGAACTTTGACAGATGTTATCGCACTGCAACGAGGCAAGAAATGTTTGACTATGAACAGCAACAAATTAAAACAATATTTACATTTTTATTAAAAGCTTCCATGACTGCACGGGGATAACTGATCACTTGCAAAGATGCCAAAGTAATTGTGTTTGGGTGCCTGACATCCCCATGCAAAATGTTGGCAACTTTGTCCGACGTTTCGCTGGAGATTACATCCAGCTTCATCAGGTGATAGCAAGAGCTCAAGTCGAGCGTGTTGCTAGTAGACTGAATCGATTTTCATTGTTTTTTGGTCGAGTGGTGGAGGGTTATTATAACTGTACGATCAGGCCAACAAGTGGGCTTTGTGACACGTGTGTGTGTGTGTAACAACAAATACTTGCAAATACATCAGCCACATGTAGAATGTTAGAACAAGCCTTGTCAGCGAGCACGTACTGAGGCAGGGTGCTGTGTGCTGAGCACCACGCACGGCCGGCTTTGTCTCCCCAAGTGGTGACGCTTGCACACCGAAGAATAAGCAGACGTCTCTTTTTGTCGTGCCGAGATGGGGAATGTCACCAGTTATGTTGGCCGTGAGCGGGAATCGAACTCAGGTTGCCGGAATCGTGTCGCAGTGCCCTAACCACTCCGCCACCGATACTCACGACAAAAACCCGCAAGCAAAGACAAAGATCCCCCTGCGACCCACGCAGGCTGTTGGGGCAAGTGGTGTATGGAACTATGAAGGCTGGTACGGCACACGAGGGGATGGGTGGCCAGCACCACTCACGAACGCCTTTGTCTACCTCGGATGAGGCCCGAGACCGGTTCAGATAATCGTCACTGGTGTTGGCCGTGAGCGGGAATTGAACTCGGGTGGTCGGGGTCTGTAGCGCAGTGCGCTAACCGCTGCACTACCGCTCCCCCACACATACACAAAGCTTCCCCGTATAGCCTTAACAGACTGTTGGGGCAAGTGCTGTTAGCGAGCACCTATAAAGGCCGGCACGGCACACGAGTGCGTGGGTGGCCAACACCACGCCCGGCCGCCTTTGTCTCCCCAGTGGCGATGTTTACACACCGCACCGGGTACTCATTTGAGGCTGAGACCACCTAGGGGAGGCCCAGGACCGGTTCAGATAATCGTCACTGGGTGTTTGCCGCGAGCGGGAATCGAACCCGGGTCGCCAGGTTCGTAGCGCAGCGCGCTAACCGCTGCACCACCGCTCCCCCACACATACACACGTACTTGAACACACGCACACTCACGCACGCACTGTATGGCCCATTCATCTGCACGGGGCTTATGTCTGTAAAGCGCCATCATTTGTTTGTTTTAATCGACGTTTTTGACATTTCTCCAGCTCTAATCACTTCCGCGAACCACCGCGCGGAGCAGCACTCGCCTCGGGGCAGAGAGAGAGAGAGAGCGGAGAGAGCCCAGCGTGGGGAGGAGGGACGGGGCTGTGGGTGGTGGCGGATCGTGATGGGTGTGGTGGGTGGTGGCTGGTAGTGTGTGGGTGGTGGCTGGTGGTGGGTAGTGTGTGGGTGGTGGTGGTAGTGATGATGGGTGGGTGGTGGTGATGGTCTATGGTGGTAGCGAGCGGTGGCGCAGTGATTAGCGCACCGCCGTTACGAACACGGCGACCTGAGTTCGATTCAACAATACAAAGCCAAATACAACTTCATCATGTGTGGGGGGGGCGCGCAGTGGTTAGCGCACTGCCCACAGCGCGCATCGCTGATTCACCGGCCATGCACTACCGCACGGCCTCCTATTGAGTCGTTTCATAACCTCGACACAACAAAGACCTCCCGTTTAGCCTCTAACAGGCTGTTGACGCAAGTGCTGTTAGCGAGTAGCACCTATGAAGGCCGGCACGGCACACGAGGGGGTGGGTGGTCATCAACACCACGCCCGACCGCCTTTGTCCCCCCAGTCACGATGTTTACACACCGCACCAGGTACTCATTTGAGGTTGAGTCGACCTAGGGGAGGCTCAGGACCGGTTCAGATAATCGTCACCGGTGTTCGTAGCAGAGCGCGCTAACCGCTGCTAATCCACCGCCCCACACGAATACCCTCGACGAATCACGCATTACACGGGGACATCGTTGCTCCTTCCAGTTTCCATAGTCAATTAAAACAAAATCATACTGGTAGGAACCTCCTGGTTACACCAGCCCACGGGGGATTATTGTGTCCGTCCGTCCGTCCGTCGTGCATCCAAAAATGGGAGGGGTGGGGCTGAGTGGAGAGGGGAGGGTGGGGAGGGGCTGGGTGGGGAGGGTGGGGAGAAGCTGGGTGGGGAGGGTGGGGCTGGGTGGGGGGTGGGAGGGGTGGGTCTGGGTGGGGAGGGGCTGGGTGGGGCTGGGTGGGGAGGGGCTGGTCACCCCGTGGTGCCCTTATAAAACTCAACGTTTAAGCTACTCACGCCGGCTTGTGCCCGCCCTCACAGTCGGCCATATTTGCGGAATACACTACGCCGGCCGTTGACCCTGGCCATTGACCGAGCAACCCAACGTTCCTACCAGCTCCCTCCGTAGGAATGTGTTACAGGGTGTTTTAAAAAAAAGATGGACCCAATTTCAAAGCAGTACTGCTTTGAAATTGGGTCCATCACCCTGTACATCTCATCTCTCCGGGCATTCGAATCGCGTTGGTTTTGCTCGACCCGCGCTCCTCCGCTTGTCCGCTGTCTGCCCCGTCCTTCCCATCGCCACCCTCCGGTGTTTCCACAGCCACACGTCGCAAGCTGGCGGCGTGCGGTGATTGACAACCTTATCATTGACGCTGCCTTTTGAAAGGATTAAAGCCAATTTTTTTATATATATAAACACACAGCAGGCTAACGTTTCAGGCATTATCTCAAGGTCAATTCATTCACTAAGCGTGTATTTCCTACTCATGGGGTGCGGAAGCATTGGTAGAACAACAATTGCTGTATTGTTCTTCCATGCTTCCGTGTATATGTCACCCACATTGACCAACCGGCACTAGGGTTGTCAACCCTGTCGGATTGGCCGGGATTGGCGTCGATCTCCCGGTGATTGCTGCTGCTGCTGCTGCTGATGGCGATGATGGCGATGATGATGATGGTGGTGAAACACCGCGGTGGTGATATGTTAACTAACTCCCCTGGTATGCAGGGGGTCGTGGATTCGATCCCGACCCTGACGCCCGCATGTCTCTCTCTCCCCGTGGTCGCGTGGATTGTTCTCCGGTCCTCCGGGTTTTCCCCCCTCCATATTCAGAATCAACAACGCACCTTTTAGAGTATTTGACTGCTGCAAAAAAATGTCCACAAGCCACTTCAGTTGAGCTCATCAGATGTGGCCAGGTCGCTTCTGAAAAATAACTCCACAGCTCAGTGTGAGTCTCGTCAACATATGAACTACTTGCTTGTCGCAGGGAGTCACCCAGTGCTTTCTATCAAAAGCGCAATACAATGAGGATGATGTCATATATATTCTTGTTTGGTTGTTGTTGTTGTTGCTGTTGTTTCTTTTGCCAGGTTTTGATTTTGGTCCAGAATGTTCGACCTTGATGTGAGCTCGTGGTGACGTAGCGCAGCGAGTGACTTCTAACGATTGTGTTGCCACGACTCCGGTTCAGATTCAATCCACCAAGCGAATTTTTTTTTCCCGTTGCCTTTATTTTCTTGGCCACTTTTTGATGAATATACATTCGATAGCCGGCTTCGCAGTCATAATAAAGATGCTTTTTTTTGCGTGGGTTAGATCGCATGAATATATAAATGTGTCGTTAACCCGCCGCCACCCGACACAGCCATTTCGTCACATTCTGTCTTGTAAATGAAACGTGCCAATTAGTTTACTACATCAGCCCACCGGTGTGTTTGAGAGTCAATCCGCAACATTTACCATCTGAGTACCGAGACGTTTCGCTGGTAATTACATCAAGCGGCATCATCGGGCGATTTGAACAGAATTGTTTGGTCAACGACACATTTATATTTACGCGATCTAACCCACGCAACAACAACAAAAACCCAAGTTATTATTATGGTTATTATTTCTCCGCAGGGATGCCGGGCTCACTCTCCGTGATAGAGCGAGAAGCTCGGTGATCTTGGAGAGCCTCAGAGTCGAGCCGCTGCTGCTCCTCCGGACCGAGAGGAGCCAAGTTGAGGGGCGTTCGGCCACCCGGTCAGGATGCCCCCCCCCCCCCCCTGATCGACTTCCCCATGGAACTCTAGCGGGCAGCACCAGCAGCACCGTCCCACTGGGCGAAGACCCCGAGGCCAGCCCCAGGAACACGCTGATGCTGCTGCTGGCGGGACGATGTCGCTCGGCTGGCCTGGGGACGCATGGGGATTATTTGAGAAGAGCAAGAGTCTGTTTAAAGTAGTGTAGTGTATAGTGTAGTGTAGAGTAGTGTATAGTGTAGTGTATAGTGTAGTGTATAGTGTAGTGTAGAGTAGTGCAGTGTCCAGTAGTGTAGTGTATAGTGTAGTGCAGAGGTGGGACAAAGTCATTGTTATGCAAGTCCAAGTCGAGTCGCAAGTCATCAAATTCATGACTCGAGTCTGACTCGAGTCCAAGTCACATGACTCGAGTCCACACCTCTGGTGTAGTGTATAGTGTAGTGTAGAGTAGTGCAGTGTCCAGTAGTGTAGTGTATAGTGTAGTGTATAGTGTAGTGTATAGTAGTGTACAGTGTAGTGTAGAGTAGTGTAGTGTCTAGTAGTGCAGTGTATAGTAGTGTAGTGTATAGTGTAGTGTATAGTGTAGTGTATAGTAGTGTATAGTGTAGTGTAGAGTAGTGTAGTGTCTAGTAGTGCAGTGTATAGTAGTGTAGTGTATAGTGGTGTATAGTGTAGTGTATAGTAGTGTATAGTGTAGTGTAGAGTAGTGTAGTGTCTAGCAGTGCAGTGTATAGTAGTGTAGTGTATAGTGGTGTATAGTGTAGTGTCTAGTAGTGCAGTGTCCAGTAGTGTAGTGTATAGTGTAGTGTATAGTGTAGTGTATAGTGTAGTGTATAGTAGTGTATAGTATAGTGAAGAGTAGTGTAGTGTCTAGTAGTGCAGTGTATAGTAGTGTAGTGTATAGTGGTGTATAGTGTAGTGTGTAGTAGTGTATAGTAGTGTATAGTGTAGTGTATAGTGTATTGTAGGGTAAAGTAGTGTAGTAATGTAGAGTAGTGTATACTAGTGTAGTGTATATTAGTGTATAGTGGTGTATAGTAGTGTATAGTGTAGTGTAGAGTAGTGTAGTGTCTAGTAGTGCAGTGGAAAGTAGTGTAGTGTATAGTGGTGTATAGTGTAGTGTATAGTAGTGTATAGTGTAGTGTAGAGTAGTGTAGTGTCTAGCAGTGCAGTGTATAGTAGTGTAGTGTATAGTGGTGTATAGTGTAGTGTGTAGTAGTGTATAGTAGTGTATAGTGTAGTGTATTGTAGGGTAAAGTAGTGTAGTAATGTAGAGTAGTGTATAATAGTGTAGTGTATATTAGTGTATAGTGGTGTATAGTAGTGTATAGTGTATTGTCGTGTATAGTAGTGTATAGTGTATCGTGGTGTATAGTAGTGTATAGTGTATAGTAGTGTAGTGTATAGAATTGTAGTGTATAGTGTAATGTATAGTAGGTATAGTGTAGTGTAAAGTAGTGTATAATGTAGTGTACAGTAGTGTAGTGTATAGTGTAGTGTATAGTGTAGTGTATAGTGGTGTATAGTAGTGTATAGTGTAGTGTATAGTGTAGTGTATAGTGTAGTGTATAGTGTAGTAGTGTATAGTGTAGTAGTGTATAGTGTAGTGTATAGTAGTGTATAGTAATGTAGTGTATAGTGTAGTAGTGTATAGTAGTGTATAGTGTAGTAGTGTATAGTGTAGTAGTGTAAAGTGTATTATAGTGTATAGTGTAGTGTATAGTATAGTGTAGTGTATAGTGTAGTGTATAGTGTAGTAGTGTATAGTGTACTGTATAGTGTAGTAGTGTATAGTGTAGTGTATAGTGTATAGTAGTGTAGTGTATAGTGTAGTGTATAGTGTATAGTAGTGTATAGTAGTGTATAGTAGTGTATAGTGTAGTGTATAATAGTGTATAGTAATGTAGTGTATAGTGTATAGTAGTGTATAGTGTAGTAGTGTATAGTAGTGTAGTGTATAGTGTATAGTAGTGTAGTGTATAGTGTATAGTAGTGTATAGTAGTGTATAGTGTAGTGTATAATAGTGTATAGTAATGTAGTGTATAGTGTATAGTGTAGTGTATAGTGTAGTAGTGTATAGTAGTGTAGTGTATAATGTATAGTAGTGTAGTGTATAGTGTATAGTAGTGTAGTGTATAGTGTATAGTAGTGTATAGTAGTGTATAGTGTAGTGTATAATAGTGTATAGTAATGTAGTGTATAGTGTAGTGTATAGTGTAGTAGTGTATAGTAGTGTAGTGTATAATGTATAGTAGTGTAGTGTATAGTGTATAGTAGTGTAGTGTATAATGTATAGTAGTGTAGTGTATAGTGTATAGTAGTGTATAGTGTAGTGTATAGTGTATAGTAATGTAGTGCTGGAGTCTCTCGCCAGGAGGTGTGGACCGCCACGACTCAACACGCTGCTGCCGCAGCGACCCTCACCAAGACAAGCGGACTGAGAAACCGACGACGTCGTCGCGAAATCCTTCTGCGTGTCACGGGGGCTTCAGCAAGTTTCTGCGAACTGCGCGTGGCCACGCGTGGTAGTCACAAGCGCGTGATGGTAACAATAATTTAAGTTTATAGATCGTCATTTTCACGCAATTGCATCCCACAACGCTGCCACGTGAATTAGCCGGTCCCTTGCACTGTTGCACAGATGATACACAAACAAAAGCCCCCACCCACTTACTTAGCAAATTAAAAACAATTAATTCGTGAATAACGAGGGGGGGGGGGAATGCACGCAACTCGAAAATAATCATCAATAAATAATCGGTGGATACGCTACGCGGCAGTGTTAAATAGATACACGTGTTGCGACTTCGTGAGCTGGTTCATCAGGTTCGTTGAGCCAGCTCGGCCAGGATTGGGCACGAAACGTCGTTCCACTTTTCACCCAGGCAACTACAGAGCACAGACGAAGCATTCATTCTAGATTTGAAGTTTTCGTGACTGCAAGGATCCATACTCTTTTGTTCTTTCGGTAAAATCACGTGGGTGAAAATGAAATAAAATAATAATACGAAAATAACTAAATCACGACGTTTCGGAGGCAACACAAGTTTCCGTCATCAGGTGGAACAACCCCAGCAAAAATGTTTTTACTGTAGGGGCCAGAGAAGCTGTACGTGACAAGCGAGTACATAGGGTAAGAGTCAGGGAGGAGGGATGCAGTGGGGGGGTTGGGCGTGTGGAGTCGGAGGTTTAAGTTGTTGTCGTTATTTACTGTAGCCCCGAGGTAATTCGAATATTATCATATTAATCACATCGCCCACGTGACTTTACCGAAAGAACCAAGGAGTATAGACGAAGCGTTCCTCACTCTGAAGGGCAATCACTCTTAATGGATTACAACCTTAATGGTCACATCACGTCACACGTATCGCCATCGGGGGAGCCCTGGAGCAGCTATGCAAAGTGATGAACCCGGCAATGCAAGTTCCAGTCCAGCCACGGCTCACATCAGCGGCGAGGGTGACATTTGAAGGGTCCTGCCAACCTACTCGTTTGCAATCAAAAACCCGAATTGGCCATTGCGGTGAAGTATGGTCAAACAACCTCGGCAAACCAACACGGTGTAGAACATCAGTAATTATGATCCATAATAGAAGTTTTTTTTTGTAAGATCGCGTAAATATACATGTGTCGTTAAACCCGTCACCACCCGACACAGCCAATAAGTAAGTTGTGTCACGTGAACACAACATGCCAACTGGTTACTAGTACAGCTGTGTCGGGTGGTGGCGGGTTTAACGACGCATTTATATTTACGCGATTTCACCAAAGAAAACTTGTGCTATGGATAGTATTTGTCGCGATAGCCTCCTACGTTTTAAATGATAATAATTATTTATGCTGTAATATGAATAAGTTAATATATGCGTTTGTGTGTGTGCAGAGTTGTCCCCAGGGTACACAGCGAATCGGAGCGGCCGCCCCGGGCCCCTCGCTTTGGGGGACCCCCCGCGCTTTCGGCCTCACCTACCCGGCTTAGCTCGAAGGCGTCAGGAGGGGCCCACACGGTGAGAGCTGCCCCGTGTCCCGCACCCCCAACTATGGACTTGCCCCAGCAGTCTGTTAAGGCTTTACGGGGGATCTTTGTCTTTGTTTATGATAATAACTGCTGGGGCAAGCGGTGTTTGCGAGTAGCACCTATGAAGGCCGGCACGCTATACGAGGGGGTGGGTGGCCAGCGCCACGCCCGACCGCCTTTGTCTCCCCTCGTGGCGATGTTTGTACAAACCACACTAGGTACTCATTTGAGGCTGAGCCAACCAAGGGGAGGCCCAGGACCGGTTCAGATGATCGTCAGTGGTGTTTGTGGCCGCGAGAGGGAATCGAACTCGGGTCGCCGGGTAGCGCTACACCACCGCTCCCCCTCCCCCACATCAACAAGTCTGTCTATGGGATCTTCGTTGATGTTTACATTTCTATCGTAGAAAGTTTTTGCCACCTGGGTTCGATTCCCGCCTACGGATAGCATCAGTGGCAAGCTGGTATTTGAACCTAGCTGTCATGCGCCTCCCCCTAGGTCGACTCAGCCTCAAACGAGGGACTACGCGTCAGCGTCGACGCTGGGAAACACAAATGCGTCTGGGCGCGCGTGATGTTTTCCATTCCCAGTCCCCGCGCGCACCGCGCTCCCAACCAGCACTCAACCCTGCAGCCGATGAGGCGAAACGGGGAATCTGCGCGCGTGCGTGCGCGTGCGTGCTGTGTGGGGAGCGGTGGCGCAACGGTTAGCGCGCTGCACTACGAACCCGTTTTTTTCCCCCGAGTTCGATTCCCGCCCTCGGCCGACAACACCGGTGACGATTATCTGAACCGGGCCTGGGCATCTTCTAGGTCGACTCAGCCTCATGTGAGTACCTGGTGCGGTGTGTAAACATCACCACGGGGGAGACAAAGGCGGCCAGGCGTGGTGTTGGCCACTCACCCCCTCGTGTGCGGTGACGGCCTTCATAGGTGCTACTCGCGAACAGCACTTGCCCCAAAACGCGTGTTAAGGCTATTCGGGGGATCTTTGTATGTGTGTGTGTCTGCAATAGCGCTCGCATGCGACTGCGTGTGCGTGAGAGTTCATAACGCGGGCTGAGTTTTTCCCTTCGTTACATCCCCCCCCCTATCCACCACCACCCCCTATCCTCGTACCCACGCCCCGCGCGCATCTCCCCTCGACCTCCCTTACGATCATCCCTCCCCTCGCTCCCACCACGTATCATCTAGCCCCCCCCCCCTCCTAACTCCATACCTTCACCTCCCTGTCATGATCCCCCCCACCCTTCTCCATCTCCCTCCCTCATTCATCCACAACCTCCCTCCTTAAGATCTCCCTTCCCCAATTCCTTCTACAGCCCCTCCCTCCCTCTCCCCCCTCCCTCCCTCCACGTTACCCCATCCCTCTCTCTCCTTCCCTCCAACCCTGGACATCTGTGTCAAAAAGAGCTTCACATCTCATCGGATTGCTTGAGTCTAAATCAAGATTCTGATTCTGAATCGTATCACCCCTCCATCACCGTCACCCCCCCCCCCGTCCCTCTCATCCTCATCTCTCCCTCCATATCTCTCCACCTCATGCTCGATCTTCACCACCACCCCACCCGCCCCTCCCCCCGTATCCCGTTCCCTCCCTCCCGTGCGCGCGCGCGCGTCCCCGTGTGTGGCCGCGCGCGCACGCACGCGGAGCCGCTCCGCGCTCCCTTTGTAGTACGACTCGCAGCCCTCTCTCTCCCCCTATCTGCTTCCCTCCCCTCTCTCTCAGAGCTCTCTCCGACTCTCAACCCCTCCATCTCACACTCCCCATCTCTCCTATTTTTCTCTCAAACTCTCGCCCCGTCTCTCCATCACTCTCTTAAACTCTCTCTCTCTCTCTCCGTCTCTCTCTGTCTCTCTCTCCCTCTTTCTCTCTCTCTCTCGCGCGGCGCTAATGCCTTCCATGTGTGAGAGCCGGGGCTCATGTTACCGGCACCCGGGCACTCGGCCACACACGCACACGCGCGCCCTCGGGCCACGAGAAGGAGGAGAGAGAGGAGAGAGTGAAGAGAGAGCGAGAGAGAGATAGAGTGAGAGGGGAGGGGTGCAATATTGCAATCCACTGCTGGATGAAGGCATAACCTCAACGCACGCGCCCGATACGGTTCCAGTGAGGATGAGACAGGATATTAGAGGTGAGAGAGTGAGTGACAGGCGAGTTGATTGCCTCGGCCAGGTCATCATTGCCTGACCCATAGACTCACATAGAGATCCATAGACGTATGTATGGATGTCAAACTTCTTTCGCACCCGTACAGAGCCGACTATGCTAATAACAGTTGCGCGGGGGGGGGGGTACAAACTAAACACAAAAATCTGCTCCAAAGAAATGACTTTTCAGTCTAGATGATGATTTAAAAGTGCATAGATCCAGTGGCTTCCTAATATCGGAAGGAAGAGCGTTCCAGACGGCCACAGAAGGGCATCTGAACGCGCGCGATACGGTGACCCTCTGTTCGATGGCTAGCCATTGTTTCGATGGCTGGCCATTGTTTCAATGGTGAGTCATTGTTTCGATGGCTAGCCAACAGCTAACCATTGTTTAGATGGTGAGTCATTGTTTAGATGGTGAGTCATTGTTTCGATGGCTAGCCAACAGCTAACCATTGTTTAGATTGTGAGTCATTGTTTCGATGGTGAGTCATTGTTTCGATGACTAGCCAACAGCTAACCATTGTTTAGATGGTGAGTCATTGTTTAGATGGTGAGTCATTGTTTCGATGGCTAGCCAACAGCTAACCATTGTTTAGATGGTGAGTCATTGTTTCGATGGTGAGTCATTGTTTCGATGGCTAGCCAACAGCTAACCATTGTTTAGATGGTGAGTCATTGTTTCGATGGTGAGTCATTGTTTCGATGGCTAGCCAACAGCTAACCATTGTTTAGATGGTGAGTCATTGTTTCGATGGCTAACCATTGTTTCGATGGCTAGCCAATAGCTAACCATTGTTTAGATGGTGAGTCATTGTTTCGATGGCTAACCATTGTTTCGATGGCTAGCCAATAGCTAACCATTGTTTAGATAGTGAGTCATTGTTTCGATGGCTAACCATGAGGACACCACGCACTCAGGTGGACCGACTCATCCGGGATGTCAGGCTTTGTACTCTCTGCGTGGCAGGAAAGCGGAGAAACACGGAGACAACCCTCCACGCATTCGAGGGGGGTGGGGGGGGGGAGTCACGCTCGACGACGCGATGTACATGCGAGCTCGCGAGCCCCATGCCAGTCTCTGCCGCATTCTCCGGGCCATCTGGGAAGCCCAGGAGGTTTGAGAGTTTCACAAATATCTACGCGATTCACCAAACCAAAGGTGCTAATAAGCGCTGCACCACCAGAGGTACTGCTTCCACTGCTGCTGATGATAATAATTAATTGTATGTCTGTGTATTGTTTAGACATACAGCAGGATGGTGGTCGAGCGGTGGCAAAATGGTTAGCGCACTGGCGCTATGAAACCCGAAGGACCTGAGTTCGATTCCTGGCCACGACTAGCGGCCTTCACCCACCCCCCGCACTCACCAGCGTGGTGAAGTATGGTCAAATAACCCCCCATGACTGATCGACGCATGGTGGTGGTGGGGAAGGTGGGGGGGGGAATGACCTGGCTTAGAGGTAGCGCCTTTGCCGTTTGTTGCGGGGGGGGGGGGGGGGGGGTTCACGGTTCGAATCCGCCGGGGCCGCCCCGGTAAATACTGCGGCTTTTTAAACCCCTAAAATATACACGCACACACGGTGAAGGTTAAACATCCAGTGACGTCTTTCGATGACAGTAGGATATCTCTAGCGGGGTTTCACCTGTTGGTGTCTCATCAGCAGAGTCAGGCTTGTTGAATACGTCCGATTCAACGTGTAGGATATACATACATGCATCGCATGCGCTAAGTACGCACACACTACGATCGTGAAGATCAAAATTATAAACAGACACATAGAAAAAATATATAGACAAGTACACTATTCGTAAAACGTATATAAACAAGTAACAGCATACGGTGCCGTAGTAACATCACCACGGCGCTTGTGTCAGGCTAGGTGCACTTTGAGGCCACGCGAAGTGTCGAAGGCTCGCTGGCAGGAGGTCACGAGACAGACCCAGGTGCCATGGGTTGACTGACTGAGATGAAAAACAAATACGCACTTACACACACAAATACACACATACAGCCTTATACACACATGCACACACGTAGACTTACACACACAAAAACATACTTACACACCTACACACATAACCTTACACGTATATAAAAGACAGAGATCCCCCGCATAGCCTGAACAGACTGTTGGGGCAAGTGCTGTTAGCGAGCACATATGCAGGCCGGCACAGCACACGAGGGGGTGGGTGGCCAGAACCATGCCTGACCGCCTTTGTCTCCCGAGTGGCGATGTTTAGTACACATCGCACCAGGTACTCATTGGAGGCTCAGTCGACATAAGGGGGGGCCCAGGACCGGTTCAGATGATCGTCACTGGTGGTGGCAGTGAGCGGGAATCGAACCCGGGTGGCCAGGTTCCTAGCGCTAACCGCTACACTACCGCTCCGATAAAAAAACGAACACGCACTTACACACACACACATATCCTTATACATACATACACATGCACACACGTAGACTCACACACGCAAATGCATACTTACGCACATACGCACGTAGGCCTACACATGTATAGCCTGAACAGACTGTTGTTAGCGAGCACCTATGAAGACGGATACATACCGTCACATCGACACACATAAAGACGTGCACACATACACACACACACACCTACACACACAGACTCACACAAACACACGTACACTTACACGTAGACCTACACACGAATGTTACTACCTCGCCGAAGTTGTTACATGGTAACATAAAACGTGCACATGATGTTGTGTTTGAAGACGCTAAGTGGGTTCGTATTCTATCACCATCACGTAAAGTCCTTCCTTGGTGATGTGCACACAATTTTAATAAGCGCATGTTGCCACAACATTTTTTTTTACGGCACAAACTCGGAATTATAGCCATGTTACATAGATATATATGTACATAAAAACGGAAAATGTAGTTGTATTATGTTCAATACGTGAACTAGTGCGCGTATTAATTAGTTACATTATATTCACGTGGCGTGCATTAATTCATAGTCTTCATATTGGTTAGGCGAGTGGAGCGGTGGGGCAGTGGTTGGCACTGCGATATTAATATTCTTAAACATATACCGTGCAGGGCTTGAATATACTCGATAATAATTATAATTACAGTCATTAATCGACTGCTGGATGAAGTCTTCCCCGCGCCATGTCTTGTCATGGTGGTAGGGTGGAGGTGGAGAGGGGGGCGTTAACCATACTTCACCACTCTGGTCATTGTCGGTAGATAAGGGGTGGGAGGGAGGGACATTACTGATGTTTGTCGCAACCGCGAATCTATCTCAGGTGTGCCAGGTGCACAACACTGCGCCACCGCTCTCCCGTGCAAGTATCCTTAAACACGCGCGCATAAGGCGCACGCAACGTGACGTACAAACGAATAAATATACAGGAAATAATAGAATGAACGTCCATTCATGTTTTACAATTGTAGATGAAATGTTACATCTACACACACACAAAGACAAAGATGCCACGTATAACCTGAACAGACTGTTGGGGCAAATGCTGTGAGCGAGCACCTATGTAGGGCCGGACCGGCCCACGAGCGAGTGGGGTGGCCTTCACCAAGGGCGGCCGCCTTTGTCTCCCCAGCGGCGATGTTTGTACACATCGCACAAGGCGCTGAGTCGGCCTGGGTGTAGGAAGCCCAGGACCGGTTCAGATCATCGTTACACACACGCGCGCACACGCCCTTATACGCGGCACGTGAGCCAATTCGCACCAGATCAAAAACATAAAAACTCACAGCACCTCGCACCTCTACGGGTGTTAAACTCATGCCCCCAAGGTAAACACCGAGGACAAAGATCACCCGTGTAGCCTACGCGGGCTCTTTGGGGCAAGGCGCCGTTCACAGTCACCTATTAACACGCACGCTCTCGATTCACGCTCACATCAAAGGCGCGCGCGCAGGCGCTCCGCACATAAACCATCGTGCAATTCACACGGTGCACTTTCGTGACACGCACACACGTATATATGTAGAGAGGCACACGATCAAACTATCACACGGAAAAATAGGTGACGTTACGTGGGAGGGCACACGCAAACATGTGTGTACACACGCACGCGTCGAGTTACACACACGCACACACACATAAAGACAACGATCCCCCGTATGGCCTCGAATAGACTGGTGGGACAAGTGCCATTAGCGATCGCCTCTGTATTATGAAGGCCGGCAACCACGCCCAGCCGCCTTTAACCCCACAGTGCTGATGTTTGTACACGCCGCGCCAGATCCTCAATATAATTATGGCCGAGTCGACCTAGGGGAGGCCCAGGAAGGGTTCAGATGTTGGCTGTGTGTGCGACTCGAAGGCGTCCCCGGTCGGGGTTTGGAGCGGCGTCTGCGCTAACCAGATGCGCCACCGCTCCCCGCACAGATGCGCCACTGCTCCCCGCACAGATGCGCACGCGCTCACACGGCCAACCTCTTCACACGCCGCAAATTCTAGAATGTGTAGCAGCCACGAGCGAACACACGCCACACTTACAACCAACACAAACTCAACCTTACAAAATAACACACAAGGCAAAGATTCCCCCGCCCCCCCGTATAAGCTTAACAGACTGTTGGGGCAAGTGCTGTTAGCGAGCAGCACCTATGAAGGCCGGCACGGCACACGAGGGGGTGGGTGGCCAGCACCACGCCCGACCGCCTTTGTCTCCATGGTGGCGACTTTCACTACACACCGCACCAGGTACTCATTTGAGGCTGAGTCGACCTAGAGGAGGCCCAGGTCCAGTTCAAATAATCATCACTGGTGTTGGCCGTGAGCGGGAATCGAACCGGGTCGTCAGGTTCGTAGCGCAGCGCGCTAACCGCTTTGGCTCCACACACACAGACGTGTACACACACACACACACACGTGTACACACACACCGTAACACGTATGATTACGCGCACACACAAACACTGATCGCTAATTCAGATTTATAGCCTCACATTAACACACGCCACACTCACCCCAATACAAACACTGCATATAAACGTCACACAGAAAAAGATCCCCCATGCAACCTTTAACAAACAGACCGCTGGGCCAAGTGCTGTTCCTATGCAGAGGGGGGGGGGTCGGTGGCCAACACCACGCCCGGCCGCCTTTGTTTCACCATTGCCGCACGAGGTCCTAATTTAAGGCCGAGTCAACCTAGGGGAGACCCACACCCACACACACATGCACGCAATAAACCACTTCCCGCTTGTTTCCCAGTTGAGATTAATAGCACGAGTTGAACAACGCAACACACAGTAACGAGCACGTATAGCACAGCACGTTACAGAACACGTGTATACACGGACATACATCAAACACACACACACACGTAGCGTTACAAAGCCAAATATACCCCGTGTAGCCTGTTAACAGCGCTGGGTGAAGTGCTGTTAGCCAGCCGCAATAAATAACTGGCGGATTGTGTGACCGTCTTTGTCTCTACGTTTATGCCAGGTGACTAATTTGAGGCTGAGTGAACCTAGGAGAGGCACAGGACTGGTTTGGATATTACACAGGTCACTGTGTTTGAAGCGCAGTTCGCTAACCACTGCGCCACCGCTCCTCCCAACACACACACACGTGAACGAACGCACACACACACACAACCACTTCACACTTTTTTTTCCCCAGTAAGATTTATAGCTACAATTCAACACACGCCACACTTACACCAACACAAACAGCGGTTCTCACAGAATAACACAAAGACAAAGATCTCCCGTAAAGACTGTAACAGACTGTTGGGGCAAGTGCTGGGGTGGGTGGCCGCATTTGTCTCCCCAGTGGCGATGTTTACACGTCGCACCAGGTACTCATTTGAGGCTGCGTCGACCTAGGGGAGGCCCGGGTCCGGTTCAGATAATCGTCACCGGTGTTGGCCGTGAGCGAACCGCTACACTACCGCTCCCCACAGAACAAAGCCCCGCACACACACACATGCTCTACTAACGTGTGCAAACACACCAACCACACACACCAACCACACACACCAACCACACACACACCAATCACACACACCAACCACACACACCAACCACACACACACCAATCACACACACCAACCACACACACCAACCACACACACCAACCACACACACCAACCACACACACCAACCTCACATACCAACCACACACCCAACCATACACACCAACCACACACACACCAATCACACACACCAACCACACACACCAACCACACACACCAACCACACACACACCAACCACACACACCAACCACACACCCAACCACACACACCAACCACACACACCAACCACACACACCAACCACACACACACCAACCACACACACCAACCACACACACCAACCACACACACACCAACCACACACACCAACCACACACCAACCACACACACCAACCACACACACCAACCACACACACACCAACCACTCACACACCAACCACACACACCAACCACACACCAACCACACACACCAACCACACACACCAACCACACACACACCAACCACTCACACACCAACCACACACACCAACCACACACACCAACCACTCACACACCAACCACACACACCAACCACACACACCAACCACACACACACCAACCACACACACCAACCACACACACACCAACCACTCACACACCAACCACACACACCAACCACACACCAACCACACACACCAACCACACACACCAACCACACACACCAACCACACACACACCAACCACTCACACACCAACCACACACACACCAACCACACACCAACCACACACACCAACCACACACACCAACCACACACACCAACCACACACACACCAACCACTAACACACCAACCACACACACCAACCACACACACCAACCACTCACACACCAACCACACACACCAACCACACACACACCAACCACACACACACCAACCACACACACCAACACAAAGCGCTTGGGCACTTATACCAATACCGTCAAACCGACAGCAAAGGCAAAAGTCCCCCGTATAGGCTTTAATAGACTGTTGGGGGCAAGTGCTGGTAGGGATAACCAATTAAAACCGGTACGGCACACGAGGGGGTGGGTGGCTAGTGCCATGCCTGAACGCCTTTGTCTCTCTAGTGTCAATGTTTTTTAAACACTGCACCATGTACTCATTTGAGGCTGAGTCGACCACAAACAACACAGACACGCACACGCATGTGTACGTACAGAATGGTTAGAAGACACACTTGCATTACAGAAGGCGTATAATACACAAATTGTACTTATATAAATTACGTCAATTTAACGTAACATTTTGTGATAATCTATTTCATGTATATACGATCGTAGCCCGTACTTAACTGTTTTACATTTTCGATAGAATTACTCGTTATTGTAAGTATATTAAACTCCTGACATAATATGTGACGTTAATTATTTTGATTGTTGTACATTTTAAATTTATTTACGCTAAACATAGACAATGCAGTTTACAATAACGTCCGTTTAACAGTTAAAACAACAGTTGCATTTGCAAGCATATTTTGGTTATATTCATGACAATAAACTTTGACGTACACATCCATAAATGTGTTTAAATCTGCAATGCAACGATGTATGTGCGTGCAGTGTTATTCTTAGGTTCTTTCGGTAAAGTCACGTAGATAGAAAACTGATGTAAGTGATCCTTTGTCAATCCACTGCTGGATGATGGCATCCCCTCCGCCGGATTGGTCAAGGAGGGAGGTCGTCTGACCATACTTCACCGCGCTGGTCAATGCAGGTTGCTGAAGGTACGTTGTGGGGGAAGGAATTGGTAATTATTATATAGAATCCATGACTCAAACCATTATATTAATTCGTATTAAAGTTCACAAAGACAAAGATCCCCCGTATAGCCCGTAACAGATTGTTGGGGCAAGTGGTGTTATGAAGGTCAGCACGTCACACGAGGGTGTGGGTCGCTAGCACCACGCACGGCCGCCTTTGTCTCCCCCAGTGGCGATGTTTACACACCGCGCCAGGTATTCATTTGAGGCTGAGTCGGCCTAGGGGAGGCCCAGGACGGGTTTAGATAATCTTCACTGTTGTTGGCCGTGAGTGGGAATCGAACTCGAGACGCCAGGTTCGTAGCACAGCGCGCTAACCGCTACACCGCCGCCCCCCTGATTAAAAGTAACACAACATCCACACACACGCATAAGGCCTGCGGTGGAAATTCTACATTCGTATGGCGGGTAACAGGGACACCTCAAAACAACGACTGTTGGAGTCATTTTATCGCCCCCGGCAGGGATGATGGGCTGAGTCGAGCTCTCGACCGGGAGTTAAACTTGACGACCTTACTGTCGGTGGTCGAGCGCAACCCCGCCCTGATAATAACGACTGGAAAACAATGACCTATCATGCGCATTGTAAGACTGCTGCTAACAATGAGTCGTTATACGGTTTCTATAGTGCTTTTATGGATAATGATGGACGGTACGATATAAACATTTTTATTGTAATACGGATGATAAAACTGCTATAAATTATAACATGTAAATCAAGACCCTTCATGCCATATGAAGAAGGATAATTTCCCGAAACGTTGACTTAAAACAATACTGTTCAGGATAGTGTTATTGATGATGTGTTGAGTTTTTGTTTCCATTACTATTACTCGTATTTGTTCATGGGCTCCACCGCCAACGCAACATCATACAAATATGTCACGTTACAAATGTAACCAATTGATTCATCGGTCGATCATAACACCTTCATATATAGAGGACTGCAAGAGCTTGGGCAATTGTCGGCCCGGCTCACCGCGTGGCAGCTGCTCCCCCGCGTGTGTCTGGTCCCTCCTCGCCCCTCTCCTTGTATTGTTGAACTAATTCCTATTATTATAAACTAAAAAAACTTTCATTAATTCACCATGTAAGGCCCACTGAGTTACGTAGCTTTTTTTCAGAAGCGACCTGGCCACAAATGATTGCTCAGCGAAGTGTCTCATCACGTGCACATGTAGAGTAACAACCAAACACTCTGAGCGCGTTTTGTTGATTCTAAATGTGGAAGGAACAACCGGAGGAACCGGAGAAAAGTTCCACGGAGAGAGACACGCAAACTCCAGATATACAGGCGTCAGGGTCGGGATCGAACCCACGATATACTGCATACCAGGCGAGGTTGTTATTATTAAATATTAATGTTCTCTTAACATATTATTATAGGAGTGGTGATTAACACGAAGCGCTATGTACCCGGCCAACCGGCTTCAGTTCCACAGGCTCGGTTAACATCAATGGCGATTGATATCTGAACCGGTCCTATGTAGATACACGAATGTCAATATACAGGTTGCTTCAAAACAATGTGAACACTTCTGAGAATTTGCAACAACACCACCACAAGAAATGTGCTTTCTCCGAGCTCTGGAGACCACCTGGAGAAGATTCCAGGCAACGCGTTGACAACGCTGGCGAACAAGTGGGAGACGTATTCTTGGTTCTTTCGGTAAAGTCACGAAGAAGGGAAATAATAAAATAATACAAATAAAACATAATACAAATTCTCACGACGTTTCGATATTTCCCTTCTACGTGACTTTACCGAAAGAACCAAGAATATGAATCACTGCAGTCACGAAAGCTTTAAATCGAAATTTAAGTGGAAGACTCTTTGACTTTTTGAACCTATTAACATTACATTTGTTCTCACGTCACGGTGTATTATACGTTCGTCCATTAAAAACGATAGTCCCATGTAAGTGTAGTGGTGATACGCGCTGGGTGTATATGTCGTGTGCCAGCGCGTATGTACGGGTGTGTGTGTGGTGACGCGCGCTGACGGGGAGGAGCAGGCGTCAGTGCGCGGGTGGGGGTAGTGCTGCTGATTGGCTGTGTGCCGGTGACGCGCCCAGAGGGAGTGATCGGGTAGCAGCGCGGTGTGATTGGTCGGGGAGTGGAAACACGCGCTGAGCGGAACCGGATCGTAGGGATAGCGCGTGGGGATTGGGTAACTGAGGAGCGGTGCCGACGTTGAGGTCCGCATCCGCTCCGTCTCCCGGGAAGAAGGGGTATATAAGGTGATGCACAGAGGAGCAGGGGCAGAAGTGGAACCATCTAAGAATGAAGACGAAGGTGCAGAGATAGAGCCCGGAGAGGAGAGTAATGGAGAGTAGAGGAGAGTAAGGTATAAGTGTGTAGCCAGCGAGAGAGAACGGTCTACACGAGCTGAGTAATGTATAGTGTGTAGCCAGCGAGAGAGAACGGTCTACACGAGCTGAGTAATGTATAGTGTGTAGCCAGCGAGAGAGAACGGTCTACACGAGCTGAGTAATGTATAGTGTGTAGCCAGCGAGAGAGAACGGTCTACACGAGCTGAGTAATGTATAGTGTGTAGCCAGCGAGAGAGAACGGTCTACACGAGCTGAGTAATGTATAGTGTGTAGCCAGCGAGAGAGAACGGTCTACACGAGCCGAGTATGCATACGGTGTAGCCAGCGAGAGAGGAAGGTCTACACGAGCCGAGTATGCATACGGTGTAGCCAGAGAGAGAGATGCAAAGTCTACACGAGGCGAGTGGAGAGTGTAGCAGAGGCGCAGAGTCTACACGAGGCGAGAGAGGAGTGTAGCCGAGGCGCGGAGTCTACACGAGGCACAGAGAGCCGGCAGCACAGAATCCAGAGTCAAGAGAAGCGCATTGTGAAGAAGAGAGGCCACGCGTTGTATTGTTACAAGTCAAGATTTAATAAAAGAAGTGTGTTCCCGTCAAGGAGTTTCCTGCCGTCATTTTCCAATACTTCATAAGTGTTAACATTATTTTGAAACATGCCGCATTTGTATCGGAATACAATGGCTAAGTCGTGTTGTGCCGTTTCCACCAGTGTCTCGTAAACTCTCTGTAGCGCTACGACAAAGCCCAAAGATTGCCCATGTAGGCGTTCGTAGACTGTCGGGCCAAGTGATTTCAGCGAGAACCAATTAAGGCCGGCACGGCACACGACGGGAGTAGGTGGGTGGCCGGCACCACGCCAGACCGCATTTGTCTCCCCAGTGGCGATGCTTACACCATTGTACCAGCTACTCATTTGAGGCTGAGTAGACCTATGGGAGGGCCCAGAACTATTTCAAATATTCGTCACTGGTGTTGGCCATGAACGGGAATTGAACTCGGAACGCTGACTTCGTAGCGAAGTGCGCTGAACACTACAACTACCGCCGCGTGTGTGTGTGGTGCTCGCTAACAGCACTTGCCCCAGCAGGGCTGTGTGTCTATAGGGGTAGATTTGTCTTTATAGCGAGTGGTAGCTACAAATCTATCAGCATGGGGCAGTTCGATTCCCGAGCACGATTGACATGAGCGGTGAGTGTTGAACCGGTTCTGAGCCTCCCTTAGGTCGACTCAACCTTAAATGTGTAAACTGGTTCAGTGCATAAACATCAGCACTGGGGAGATAAAGACGGCCGGGTGTGGTATTGGTCACACCGCCTCCTCGTAGCGTTCCGTGTCGGTCTTTAAAGTTACTTCCTAGCAGCACTTGCCCCAGCAGTCTATTAGAGGCTATACGGGGGATATTTGTATGGACGTCTGATTGAAGGTATGTCTGTGTGGCAATTGCTGTTAGTCTGTTGAGACAATACGGGTGATCATTGCCTTCATGTACATATGTGTGCGCTGCATGTACGTGTGAGTACGTAGGTGTATTTGTGTTCACACGCGTGTGAGCGCACGTGTGTTTGAGTGCGGATCTTCGCCTGAATGTGGATACGTGTGCGCGTGTGGCGCTGACCGCACGCGTCACCGCGTTCATTTTACCAATCCATACGCAAACAGTTTATATACATCGTGAAATGATAGTGTATAGTATAATAGCAGTGGTGTAATAATGGTGAGCAAGGTGAACATTCCATCCCAGAGGTTCGATCTCCGGGTGCGGCAGTTGAAGGCAAGGTGCACGTTTAATGGGTAACGTTGGTAAATCGACGGTGGCCCGGCCGCCTTTGTCTCCCCGATGCTGCTATTATTATTCCTGCTGAAAACAGAGCAACAGGTACTCATGTAAGGTCGAGCGGACAAAAGAGGAACGCTTGGGACCCCTTCAGATATTCGTCACTGATGGTTTGGCCGTGAGCGTGAATTAGAACTCGTAAGCGCAGTGCGCTCACCGCTACACACACGACCGCTCAGTAGCCTCACACACGCACACGCGCAGTATACGGTACCTGTGCATTGCCTTACACCGACTCTGTGGAATATCGCACATCAGAGAGAGAGAACACGAAGCGCCGGTGCCTACGCATTGGTGTTTGGCGTATTGCGAATTGTTACCGTATTCACTTGAAGTTAGTCGCACCGCAAGAACAACAACAACAAAAACACGTGGCGTTCCCTTGCTAATGCAGCCGCTACAAACATTGATCTCACTCAAAGAAGAATAACAACGATAAAAAACACGCACCCGCACCGGATTATAAGACGCATCCCCTCCCCTCCTCTGCCTGGCCGCGCAAACTATTGCTTTGTAAAACGACAGTGGGGAAATGTTGTTGCTTGCGTCATCTGCAGAATACGGTAAGCTGCAACTGACGAGAACAACGTGTACGTGCATGCACTATGTAACGGTGGGTCTGGAGTTAACGCGAGGAGTACGTAAAACAAAACATTTGATTTGCGTTAGGGTTATGGGCCCCACGTGTTACACCAATCTGAACTTATGGTGGAAGGAATAATGATATAATGTAATAGTTTACACATTTACACAGGAGGGCCACACTGAGTCGTAAGACCCATCCATGTTCACGAGGGTACTGCCGCTTTGAGATTTGTTTGACTTGCAAGATGCTTTGAGCCAATTAGTGACGAGTTGTGTTCATTGTCAACTGTAGCAGCCGGGGAAAAAACTCACGCGCGCGATGGAGCAACGCCTTATCCCCGTACAGATGGAAACAGACGGCGATTCCTCGACAAAACACTCGCTGTACCGCCTTCTCGTGGCGAGCCAAGATGTTGTCAGCCTCCTCGAGGCCCACTTGTAGAGGGGAGTTTCACGGCCATCTGTGCATGATCCACCACGCTGGATTTCAGGTTGCCACGTGCGTCGCTACCCCCCCCCCCCACCCCCACCACCACCAATGTACGATACAATATTTGTACCAGGATATTTAAACGCGCACGCGAACACACGAACGTCACATATACACACACGCGCGCGCGCACACACACACACACGCACACATACATGTTATACAGCCTGCGTGCACGCAAAGACAAATATCCCCCGTATAGCCGTAACAGGCTGTTGGGGCAAGGGCTGCTAGGGAGCATCGCAGACGAGGGAGTGGTGTTGGCTAACACCACGCCTCACTGCTTGAGTTGCACACCGCTCTAACCACTGTGCCACCGCTCTCCGTTCCCCCGTATAAGTCTTTAAATACTGTCGGGGCAAGTGCCGTCGAACGGGCCGCTATTAAGGCGGTGTGAAAGGAGCGGCCAACAGCACGACCCGGCCGCCTTTGTCTCTCCCAGTGTTGATGATTACACACAGCACCAATGGGATTGGCTTAATGCGAAGCCGACCTAGGAGAGGCCCATGATCTGATCGGGTAATAGCGTCTCTAATAATGTTGGCCATGAGTAGGAATCGAACTCGATTCGCCGGGGTTCGTAGCGCAGTGCGTTAACCACTAGGCCATCGCTCCCCATACACACACACACATACACACACATATACACACATACACACACATACACACACACATACACACACACACATACACACACATACACACACATACACACACACATACACACACATACACACACATACACACATAATACACACACACACATACACACACATACACACACATACACACACATACACACACACACATACACACACATATACACACATACACACATACACACACATATACACACATACACACACATACACACACATACACACACACACATACACACACACATACACACACATACACACACATACACACACACATACACACATACACACACACATACACACACACACACATACACACACACATACATACACACACATACACACACATACACACACACATACATACACACACATACACACACATATACACACACATACACACAGATACACACACATACACACAGATACACACATACACACACACATACACACACATACACACACATACACACATACATACACACATACACACACATACACACACATACACACATACACACATACACTCATGCGCGTGTATAGACGGACACACAGCTGTACCTATGTGCTGAAGAAAGTCCGTCTACTACAGACACCCACAGTGTAACGGGAAACGCGTTATTATTCTCACGATTGTCGTAGTTTACCAGGGAAAGGTGCAACAACGTTTGTTAGTGTTGTGTTACAATTCACATTATGATGCATAAAGTACAAAGGTAAGGTCTGTTCAATTGGTAAATCGCCTTTAATTCTAGATTTGAAGCTTTCGTGACTGCAAGGATTCATATTCTTAAGTTTTTTCGGTAAAGTCACATAGGTAAAAAATTAAAATTAATAAAAGAAAATAAAATAAAAATCACGACGTTTCGGAGGCAACACAAGCTTCCGTCTTCAGGTGGAACCGTCACAGCACGATAGCTGTATCAAGTAAATTAGAGATTACAAGAGCTACCACTCCGTATATATAATGGTTGGAGAGGGGGGAAGGGCCAAGTACGGCACACTTTTTATCTTCGTCTTTAGCCCACACTACTCACGCCGTGTGTGGTGAGGCCTTTACACGGCACTGCAATATAAACACGATCTCATTCACAAGTCTGATGCTGATCTACCTATAATACTACCATACTAATATACAACACTGTATATAAGATAAATGTTCACAAAATCATGTTGGCTCATTCTACGCGTTCGACAAAACCCGCAAAAATAAGTTTAATATTTAAGTTTTATTATTACAGTAATAGCTTTTAATTTATTAATCCGGAGATAAAACTCATTTCTTTAAAACTGCTTCTTGTGTTGAGGTTGTTGTCCTCTCCCCGCGGTTGGCTACGTGCGGTGCGAAAGAAGTTCAACACACGTACTACACTATACACTGCATACTACACTACACAATACTACACACTATACCAATACACTACATTGAACACTCACTTCTCTAGAACTGCTTTTTGTGTTGAGGTTGTTGTGCTTCCCCGCGCACATCCCATTAGCGCGGTTGACTACGTACGGTGCGAAAGAATGTCAAGACACACGCGTGGATGCATTAATATTATTATTACTTTTGCAGCCAATACCACGCGAATCTTATCGTAATCCCAAATTAGTATTTGTCCAGGTACACCTCGTTGAGTCTCGAGGCTCCGTTTGCTCTTTGCAAGAGGATGCTGCTCCCAATGGAAGGGTTCGCCCAAATCCCAATTCACGAGTTTGGGCTTCGTGGGGTTGAGGAGGGGACATCTTTCTCAAAACTCCGCACAGATGGATTCAATAATAACCCAGCAGTGATTTACCGCAGTACTTCAGGTTCGTGTCCGAGTGCTTCGTTCCTGCTCCCCACGTCCCAGCGTGTACGATACGGACGCGTTTACGTGTACGCGACGTCTACACTTTAGGTGTGCGTCTGTGGAAGTGCACCCAGCCTGGCACTAGTGCCGTGGTTTGTGTTGAATTATGTTTCTGCTGATGCGCAGTGAAAGCAACAACAACAACAACAACGAAAATCGTCGTTCGCTTGTCGTCACCACGGCGCTTGTGCCAGGCTAGGTGCACGTTGAGGCCACACTCACACACACATGAACACACAAAAAGATAACACGAACAAACACACACACACAAAGACCCCCCCCGTATAGCCTTAACAGACTGTTGGGGCAAGTGCTGTTAGCGAGCACCTATGAAGGCCGACACAGCACACGAGTTGGTGGGTGACCAGCACCACGCCCGGTCGCCTTCGTCTCCCCAGTAGCGATGTTTACACACCGCAGCACGTATTCATTTGAGGCTGAGCCGACCTAGGGGAGGCCCATGACCGGTTCAGATAATCGTCACTGGTCGTGGCCGTGAGCTGGAATCGAACTCGGACCACCGGATTCGCAGCGCAGCGCGCTGACCGCTACACTGCCGCTTCTCACGCGAACACACAGACACACACACAGCCACTCGCGAACAGAGAGACGAAGATCCCCCTAATAGCCTTACCAGACTTTTGGGGCAAGTGCCGCTAGCGAGCGCAAACGACCACACACACCCACGCGCACAAACAAATATGCGCACGAACAGACGCCCCACGTGCACAAAAGCAAAGATCCCCCGTTTAGCCTTAAACGGCTGTTGGGGCAAGTGGTGTTAGCAAATGCTAATGAAGGCCGGCACAGCACACGAATGTGAGTCGTACACAAAAAACCACGCCCGGCCGCCTTTGTCTCCCCAGTGGCAAGGTTTACACGTCGCCGCATCAGGTACTAATTTAAGGCTGAGTCTACCGAGGGGAAGCCCAGGACCGCTCCAAATACAAAGCCACTGTTGTTGATCGTGAATGGAAATCGGACTTGGGGGGGGGGGGTGGGGGCAGAATTGTAGCACAGTGCGCTAACCACTGCGCCACCGCTCCCCACTACACAACCAAGCACTCTTCACCACACACGCAGCTTCGCATTTGCAATCATATACACGGCTATAATACGAACATTACGCAGACTACACACGTATATGTACAATACACATGTGGTATATATGCGTGTGTAGTATTGCGACACCACTGATAATTTCACAATATGATCGATGGGATACATCATTAGATGCATGCACTGGGTGGACCTTAATAGGTGCTCGCTAACAGCCCTTGCCCCCAGACGCCTGCAAGGCTATACGGGGGATCTTTGTATTTGTTTAAATAATTGTTTAATGTATATCTTGATTTGTGTGTAGCTGGGTATGTTTAATATTGTGTATTGTATAGTTCAATATACCGTGTATGTAATATGTATTGATGGGTTTATGTATATTTAATATAGATGTATATGTACATTAATGTATATAATGTAAGTGTTATCTAATACGTATCTATCTACACTATATATGTGTGTGTGTGCTTATGTGTGTATACATGTATATGTGTGAGGATGTATATAGGTCGACTCAGCCTCAAAAAACGAGTACCTGGTGCGGTGTGTAAACATCACCACTGGGGAGACAAAGGCGGTCGGGTGTGGTGCTGGCCACCCACCCCCTCGTGCGCCGTCCCGGGCTTTATAGGTGCTCGCAAACAGGAATTCCCCCCAATATTGTTGTGTTAAGGCTAAACGGGGGGTCTGTGTCTTTGTATGTCTGGGGAGCGGTACTGTAGTGGTTAGTCCACGGTTCTACGAACCCAGCTACCTGAGTTCGACTCCCGCTCACGACCAATAGCAGAATATCTGCATCGGCAACGTGCCTCATCTAGGTAGACTCAGCCTTAAATCAATATCTAGTGCGGCCTGTAAAACGTCAACGCTGGGGAGACAAAGGCGGCCTGGCGCAATAGTGGCCACACCACCCCGTCGTGTGACGTTAGCTGATACTCGCTCGGCAGCACCACTTTCCCCATCAGTCTGTTTCAGGCTACGTGGGAGATGTTTGTCTGTTGTTGTGTCGCCACTGTGGATGCATGGGTGACATTGTTTCATTGCACGCGTGTGTGATTGTGTAAAGACTGCGATATTTAAGTGCAGTATATACATTTATGCGCATGGATTGTTATCGGTAGGCACGTGTGATCTATTGCACCGTGGTCAAGTTATAAAACGCCATAATTTAAAGTTGCGTTGTAGTTTAATTCCGAGCACCATTGTTATATTTGTATTGTTCTGCATAAGGCAATGTAAAAATTATTACATATAGCCTAATCAGTAACTTAAAATGAAATAAAATACCTACGTGACTTTACCGAAAGAACCAAAGAGTATGGATTCCTGCAGTCACGAAAGCTTCAAATCAAGACAGTAACTTAAATAATCCGCATACGAAAGCCGTAGTAGACTAATCGATACATTTTTTTTATTGTGAGCAATTTAAGACGCGTAATAATAGCAGTGAATACAATACACACACGCCTGTGTAAACACGTCCACCATTGTACAGAATAATTCTCTAAAACTTGCGTAAATTTATCTCGATGTACCGCGTCTGTTACACTCGATGGATTCCCTCTCGCTCTCTGTCTGCGCCGCGTTCTTTCTAAAATCACGCACGCGGTCTTTCTTCCTTGTAGCTCCGTCCGTGATATTTACTCAAGAACGAGATGCTCCCAGTTGCATCTGAACTTCTTTCGCGCCGTACGTAGCCTTGCAGTGTCACTGAAATCACTGTTTAACACCGGATTCTCGATGCTTTCCCGAAGTAAAAAAAAACAAACACAAACGCATTCAGTCTCTTGTTTTCTCACTACAATGTCCGAGACATCCACAACGTTCCTTTCTCTAATTATTCTTGCAATTAGATAAATAACTTACACATGCACGAACATAAACACGAAGCGTGCCTCAAAATCAGGCTAACATCTCCCCGTATAACCTTGAGCAGACTGTTGGAGCCAGTGCTGTTAGCGAGCACCTATGAAGGCCGGAACGGTACACTGGGGGAGAGGGGGGGGCAGCACCACGCCCGACCGCCTTTGTCTCCCCCAGTGGCGATGTTTCCACACCGCACCATGTATTCATTTGAGGCCGAGTTGACCTAGGGGAGTCCCAGGACCGGTTAAGATAATCGTCACTGGTGTTGGTGGCCGTGAGCGAGATTCGAACTCGGGTCGCACACACAAAGACAAAGATCCCCCGTATAGCCTTAACAGACTGTAGGGGCAAGTACTATTCGCGAGCACACGACGGGATGGGGTGGCCAACACCACGCCCGGCCGCCTTTGTCTCCCTAGTGGCGATGTTTACACATCGTACCAAGTACTCATTTGAGGCTGAGTCGACCGAGTGTAGGCCCAGGACCGGTTCAGATAATCGTCACTGGGTATTGGCCGTGAGCGGGAATCGAACCCGGGTAGCCAGGTTCGTTAGCGCAGCGCGCTAACCGCTACACTACCGCTCCCCCCCCCCTCACACACACGCGCGTACATAATGCACAGAGGCGCGCGTGCGTGAGTGCGAATGAGTCCGCGTGGCTCAAGAGGGGTTGTGGCTCCACACGAGTCGTCGTGTTTGTTCGACGTGGGGTCCGCGAGCTTCGCAATCAGCTCGCGGCCGAGAGTTTCGCTGCGAGGGTGCTAAGCCGCACGGCGGCGATGGGCAGAGCGCGAGCCTCGCCTCGTGAGTCGCCACGCGAGTCCACTGGTCGCGCGTCTCGGGCTTCGCCTAGGTCGACTCAGCCTCAAACGCGATGCGTCAAACATCGCCATTCGGGAGATAAAGGCGGCCGCGCGTGACGCTGGCCACGTAACCCCCCCCGCCTCCCCCTATGTCGTGCAGGCCTTAATAAGTGCTCGCTAAACAGCAACTTGCCCCAACGGTCTCTTGGATATAGGGGTTGGGATCTTTGCTTTTGTGCCACGAAGTAGTTCTCATTCTTTTTTTGGCCACCACGAAAAGGACGATGAGCCGAGTTTACACCCCCCCCACTCCCTCCGCAGACCACGATCTTGCCACGCGTGTTGAACTTCTTTCGCACCGTACCGAGCCAACCGCGCTAAACGGAGGTAGCGTTGGGACACGCACCAAACTGAACAACACTTCTAAAGAAATGCGTTTTCAATCGAGATGATTTAAAAGTGCACAGCTCCAGTGACTTCCCAATAACGGATGGAAGAGCGTTCCAGACGGACGCAGAAGCGCATCTGAAAGCGCGCACTGCATATGCCTACGACTGGCTGACACGCTCGCCTCTCGCCGTCTCGACATGACGTAAATATGCCCATCGTTGGTGTGCAGCGTCTCGAGACGAGGTCGCATTTAGAAAAACAACTAAAACAATCCAAATTGTAATCTGCAGGGGTCTCGGTGGACGTCTATGGATCCCTCCCTCATGCGCGAGTCTCTTTGGAAGTCTATATGAACGAACTAAGTCCTGAAGGCCCTCAGATCTCGACGTTGCGACTGAGCATATCGCCATGCGTATGTTGAACTTCTTTCGCACCGTACGTAGGTCAACCTGGGCCATTCGGAGGTGCGTAGGCAATAAACATGGCCGGGTTTCGCACAACTACAATTCTGGCGACCTGCCCACCACGCTACGTCTGTACCAAATCAACTCCTTCCATGCGTATGTTGAACTTCTTTCGCACCGTACGTAGGTCAACCTGGGCCATTTGGAGGTGCGTAGGCAATAAACATTGCGGGGTTTCGCACAACTACAAATCTGGCGACCTGCCCACCACGCTACGTCTGTACCAACTCAACTCCTTCCAAATTCAAATTAAACTCGTTCCACGCTGCACGCGCCTGATGCTTGTTAAACACGTCCCGCACGACGCTCTCAGCAATTAGCACGGCTTGATGGGCTGGGTAAGACAGTGTTTGTGTTTCTTACGTGAAGAGCATATGCGCAGAGAGACGCATACCGTATTATCTAATTATTGTGTTATTTATTTTCTCCACGTCGCAGCTAGCGCCTGAATGACGGAAGCGTATCGCCCTCTGGCCCTGCTCGATATCGAATCAGACTATTTATTTCTACAGGGGGAATCCGATGAGCTATGAAGCTTTTTTTTTCTTTCACAAAACCGCCTTCGCATCATCACTCATCGCCGTCTCTGGCCCATTTAAGATTTAGCAGCACACAAACGTTAGCGGAGTTGCGTGCACAGAGGCGTCCCAGTGTCAATAAAGTTACGCAAAAATATGGAATCGCAAATACACACGCGGCTACCGGATCATAAGACATACCCCCCCCCTCCACTATATTCCCAACTTTTGCTTCCTTGGACAGGGTGGGGAAAGTGCATCTTAATACTCCGGAGGATACGGTCAATCGCACATAACGTTCCAATTACATTCGTAAGAATAATGCCAGAGTTGAGTCTCAATATTCTTGATATATATGGCTATTGCTGTTATTACAGTATATGTGATGAAATTTACGACGGTGTGAGTTAGCTGGTTTCCACACACAAAAAAGCAACAGTACCCTTTAAGCGGTGTTCTGGATGATCTTCCGAAATGGCTGTTGACCAAGGCCGCGTTAGGGGGGCCCCTGTCAGCTCTTAAAGGCACCGCGCGCTCTTGAGTGATTCATCGCGCGGCCTCTGTTATTGTTATGAAAAATAATTATGATAAACGAAGTGAATCGCCAAGCAAAACAGCGCAATGCTCCACTGCCAGCAAAAAAACAGCTCCCTACCCCTCTCACTCCCACCCCCAACCACCACCAACACCACAACCACCCCACACTCCAAAAACACTCACCACCTCTCACCACCACCACCAACACCACAACCACCCCACACTCCCAGAACACTCACCACCTCTCACCACCACCACCAACACCACAACCACCCCACACTCCCAGATCACTCACCACCACCACCACAACCACCCCACACTCCGAGAACACTCACCACCTCCCATCACCACCACCAACACCACAACCACCCTCACTCCCAGATCACTCACCACCTCTCAGCACCACCGCCACCACTAACATCACAACCACCGCTCAATCCATCACCATCACAACACCTACAACTATCACTACAGCCACCCTCACTATCACCCCAACTACCGGAACCCCCATCATCACTACCACTGCTCATCGCAAGAATGGAGCAATGCCCCTTTGGCGTTTAGAGCCCCAAAGTGAAAACTCATTTAATGAGAACTGCTTTTTGTGTTTAGTTTGTTGTCCAATAAGCACAGTTGGCTATGTACGGTGCGAACGAAGTTCAACGTACATACCTACAGACCAGTGCTGGCAATTCCACATTCCTGCAACCGGGGCAAATTACATATACAGAATGGCCGGTGAAAAAGTGGTAGTCGATTTTATCGACTCTGGAGAGATGATTGGCCGAGGCTTATTTCAGATTTTCGGATGTGTTGGACCAATTTTCGTAAATGTTTGTTTAGAGTTTGGTGTTTTACTTCAAATGTTTTCTGTTAATTTACATATGACCCAATAAAACATTACATTTGAATAAGGCTAAATCTAGATCGTCGTAAATTTGAATAATGTTTACGTTTAATAATGACGTTTGAATAATTTAAAATATAAATACAACTATTTAACATTTTCACTATTAAAAAAACCCCTTAAATCTTCTTAAAATAATATTTTCCATCTTTTAAATAATAAAAGTGAATAATTTAATATTTCATCATATTATATTTAAATGTGAACACGTTTTACATTTACTTGTAATCGTTATAATTGCAATCATTCTCATATTTGTTACGATAAATAATCGGAATACAATAAAATAACGCGATGTTTTTACAGCTCGCAGAGGCCTCAAACTTTGTCTGCAGGAGGGTGCCGCATTGGGATGTTTGGCATTTAACCTGTCTCACCCTGAGCCTAATTTACATCGGTATTAAATAACTTCTTTAAAAAAAAATTGTCTTGATCGTTGTATTGGAAATATTATTCAAATATTTTCTCTCTCTTTCTCTCACCGTGTGAGTCATTTCCTTGACTCAAAGACATCAGTGACGACGGCTGTTAGATTATAGGCAATGTCACTCTATGGGTAATGTTAGTTTTTGGCAATGTCAGTCTATGAGCAATGTTAGTCGATAGGCACTGTAAGTCCATAGGCAATTTTAGTCTATAGGCAATGTAAATTTATAGGCAATGTCTGTCTATATGCAATGTTAGTATATAGGCAATGTCCGTATATGGGTAATGCTAATCTATAGGCAATGTTAGGCTATAGGCAATGTTCGTATATAGACAATGCTAATCTATCGGCAATGTTAACTAATATACAATGTTAATTCATAGGCAACGTTAGTGTTGAGGCAATGCCAGTATATGGGCAATGTTCGTCTATGGGCAATGTTAATCTATAGGCAATGTTATTTTATTGGCAATGTTAGTCTATAGGCAATGTTAGTCCATATGCAATGTGAGTCTATGGGCAATGTTAGTCCATATGCAATGTGAGTCTATGGGCAATGTTAGTCCATATGCAATGTGAGTCTATGGGCAATGTTAGTCCATATGCAATGTGAGTCTATGGGCAATGTTAGTCCATATGCAATGTGAGTCTATGGGCAATGTTAGTCCATATGCAATGTGAGTCTACGGGCAATGTTAGGATATATGGGAAATGCTGTCTATGGGCAATGTTAGTCCATATGCAATGTGAGTCTATGGGCAATGTTAGTCCATATGCAATGTGAGTCTATGGGCAATGTTAGTCCATATGCAATGTGAGTCTATGGGCAATGTTAGGATACATGGGAAATGCTGTCTATGGGCAATGTTAGCAGAGGCTGACCCGACTCGAGCCAGCTCTGCCTGGTGTGGTGTCAAAGCGGAGTTCCCACCGCCATCTCCTGGCCACACTCCCGAACAGGATTTTAAACGAAGTCACACATCTCCACGTGATCCACAAACCATTGACGAGGCAGTGCTACATTACAGGCGCGTGCCATCAGTCCGGGTTCTGAAGTTAATCAGTTGCACAAGGGCGGGCGTGGGTGGTTAGCACCTCGCCCGGCCGCCTTTGTCTTCCCAGTTTTGTATCTGTGTTAAACTTCTTTCGCACCGTACATAGCCAATCGTGCTAATCGTAGTTCGCAGCAGGTACTCATTTAAGGCCGAGTTTGCCCAGCACCGGTTCAGATAATAATCGTCACTGGTGTTGACCGTGAGCGGGAATCGAACTCGTGACGCCGGGTTCGGAGCGCGGCGCGCTGAACCGTTACACACGAACACACAAAGACAACAGCCGCTGTACGACTACTTAGTGACGGTGACGTCATCACAGTACTTGTGCCAGGCTAGGTGCACGCTGAGACGAGTGACCAGTAGCCAATGGGCCCGTGCATCATCATTACGTAATATGTATATACAAAACGCGCGTATGTTTAATGTCACTAAGTGTTTTTTCTCTCTCAATATTTATATCAAGGACAAAGATCCCCCGTGTAACATTAACACGCTCTCGGGGCAAGTGCTGTTAGCGAGGACCTATGAAGGCCGGCACGGCACGAGAAGGTGGTGGGTGGCCAGTAACCAGGCCCGACCGCCTTTGTCTCCCCAGCGGCGATGTTTTTTACACTTCCGCACCAGATACTCATTCGAGGCTGAGTCGACCTAGGGGCGGGCCCAGTACCGGTTCAGATAATCGTCACCGGTGTTGGCCGTGAGCGGGTATCGAACTCAGCTCCGCCGGGTTTTGCAGTGCAGCGCGCTAACCGCTGCACCACCGCTCCCCACATCAAACCTCTTTCACCCCCTGCATTGCTTTCTAAACGCCGCCGGGGCTTAGGGTGAGGAGGGGGGGCGGTGGAGAGGTGGGAGGAGGGGGGGGCAGATTGGTGGTGGTTGTGGGGGGTGGGTGGGTGGGGTGGGTAGGGGTGGGGTGGGGTGGGGTGGGGTGGGTGATGTTAGTGGGGGGAGCGGTAGTGTAGTAGCGGGTTAGCGCGCTGCGCTACGAACACCGCCCCCTCCCCCCCCCCTGAGTTCGATTCCCACTCACGGCCAACACCAGCGGCGATTGTCTAAACCGGCCGTGGGCCTTGCCTAGGTCAGCTCAGCCTCAAATGAGCATCTCGTGCAATGCGTAAAAACGTCGCCACTGGGGGAGACAAAGGCGGCCGTGCGTGGTGCTGGCCACCTCCACCCCCCTTTCCGTACCGTTGCGTAAACAGCCCTTGCCCCAACAGTCCGTCAAGGCTATACGGCGGATCTTTGTCTTTGTGCAGACAGAGTGAATGGAGAGGGTGGTGGTGGGGGGGGTGATGTTAGGAATAAGCCACGAATCGTCTGCGCCTTGTGGTTCACTTATCGGGAATGTGTATCGTAGGCAAACACCACGCGCGCGCACCCTGTGTGGCCCGGGACCCTTCGTGCCCGGCGGCCTCGCTCTCTCCCCTCCCCTCAAACTCCACCTCCCCTCCCCTCGCTCCCCTTAAATGAGGAAATTACAGAGCCTGTGTTTAGGAGGTCACGCGGGAATGACCCAGCCTGTCACACACACGCACACGCGCGCACGCACGCACGCGCGCTCCAACAGCAGGCGCGCTCAGCCAGCCACTCACTGCATCTACGCCGTCATCCAGCAGTGGACATATCACGGCTACTGTTGGCGTCGATTCTTCTTCTTTCGTATGGCTGATGTAGATGCAGATGCTGAGCGACAGCGACAATCTCACAGTCAGCTGGTCAAGCACAGATAACCGGGTCAGGAACAGCGGAGATTATCGCCGCTGTGATGTCACCTTCGTGTGTATTGTGAATCGGGAATTTTGATGATGATGATTATGCTACTAACACATCGTATCTCGCTCCTTTGCTCGGATTCTGCCTCCTGATGTCTGGAATTCTCCTCCACGTGGACTGCTCCGTGTGGTTGAGACCGCGCCTGCTGCTGCTGCCCTTGTTCGAGTGAAGACTTAAGACCCCGTTTGATTCAATGCGTAGATTGATGCAACGTGGAGAATTCGGGGTTTGTTTCCTATGTATCGTCCGGAGACCCGGTGGTATTTAGACGCTATGTCAACGTACTCCGTATTGTGTAATGGCAATGCCGTGGATGTATAGAGGGATTAGCCGTGTCCCGGAATAGATGCTTAAATTCGCGAAAAACGCGTATTTCAGAATGTCTTCATACTTACTCTTAACAATAAATGATGAAATTAACGCCGACGTTAATTATACCATTTCTAATGACACCGCCGCTACACTCGGCAATAACACAGCTGCCTTAAATATATCAAATAAGAGACGTTTCGGGCAATGTCCCTTCTTCACAGCACACCGGAAAGACCAAGGAAGCTACGTAATACGAACTTACACTGCTACTGCCACTACTGCTAGCAACGCCGTGGCGACCCGTACCGACGGCCACGTCCAATGCCGCTCATGTCGATACCTCGCAACGCTGCCACTCCTTCAAGCGAGACTGCCACGAGCACGGTTGGCTACGTACGGCGCGAAAGAAGTTCGACACGGGAAGTTGTCCGCGTGGTGCCAGCGCCGAGTACGGAGCCGGTGGGCATCGAAGGCGCGAGCCACCTAGCCACGCTCCGCCACCACCACCACCACCCAGATTTTAGTAATAATAACAAAAATACGCAACAATTGTTACCAGTCGATTGCAAAGATCGTTTAAATACAACGGTTGGGAGTGGTGGCGTAGTGGTTAGCGCACGGTGCTTTGAGCCCGCTGACCTGAGTTCAATTCCAGGCCAATGCCAACGCTGCTGGCGACTGAGACTGACATCTGAACCGGTCCTGGGGGTCTCTCCCCTGCCCCTTTCACCAACCAGCACTGACCAGCGTAGTGAAGTATGGTAACCCCCCCTCCCTCTCTCATCCAGCAGTGGAGTAGAAAATTATTTATTGTACGTAATATATACAATAAACATGTGAATAACCCATAGCAGATATAGAACAGGCGTTGGCAGTGGTGCACAAGGACAATTAACAATAACAAACACACCCACGCATTCCGAAATAAAGAAAAAGGCCCCCCGTATAGCCTTAACAGACTGTAGGGGCAAGTGCTGTTAGTGAGCACCTATGAAGGCCGGTAAAGGCACACGAGGGCGTGGGTGGCCAGCACCACGCCCGTCCGCCTTTGTCTTCCAAGTGACGATTTCTTTACACACCGCACCAGGTACTCATTTGAGGCTGAGTCAACCTAGAGCGGTTCAGATAATCGTCACTGGTGTTAGCCGCGAGCAGGAATCGAACCCGGATCGCCAGATTCGTAGTGCTGCGCGCTAACCGCTACACTACCGCTCCCCCATACCGACACAATCACACTAACACACCCATCTCACACATATATAAGCACACACATATATGTGCACACAATTTCGGTCAATAGCACTGCGGAGCCTTGCAAGGAAAAAATAAATGTGTCAGAGGTGACGTTTCGGACAATGACCCTTCTTCGTTGCCAGAAAGGGTCGCCTGTTATTACAAAGAAGGATCATTGCCCGAATCGTTGCCATACGAATGATTCAAGCAAAATAAGCATTATATATGTTTTAAAACGCCTCTAAAACAAAATTCCAGGTTGGCAGACAGACCAGCGGAACTCCAAAATCGAGCCCCTTCGCTCCGAGCCTCTTGCACCACGGATCCCACGTTCACTGCCGACACATGATACTCGGCTACATGGGATCAAGAGGAACGGCGAATTGGCCAAAGAGTTGCCGGGCCTGCGACGTCGCGTGGGGGAGCGGTGGCGCAGCGGTGGAGTGCGCTGCGCTACGACCCCCGGCGAGCCGAGTAACACTTCCCGCTCACGACCGATTTAAAATGGTCCTGGGCCTCCCCTAGGTCCATTCAGACTTCAACGCGTAGCCGTTGTGGTGGTGTACGCACGCTTCGCCACTCGGGGAGATGAAGGCGGGCTGGACATGGTACCGGCCACACCACCCCGTCGTGTGCTAAGGCGGCCTGCATAGGCACAGCACTTACCCCAAAAGTCTACGAAGGCTATCATGGGATCTTTGTCTGTGTAACGCGCGAAGGGGAGCGGGAGAGTAATGGTTATTTGAACTCGTCCTGGAACTCCCCTAGGTCGACTCAGCCTCAAATGAGCACCTGGTGCGATGTGTAAACTTCGCCACCTGGAGAGACAAAGGCGGCCGCGCGTGGTGCTGGCCAGACAACCCCGTCCTGTGCCGTTCCGGCCTTCATAGGTGGTCGCTCACAGCACTTGCCCCAACACACTGTGAAGGCTACCAGGGGGGTATTTGTCTCTGTTACGTGGTGCGTGCGAACACGTGACGCACCGAAAAATTGGTTTAAAACGTCATTAGGACTTGAACCAATTGCTCAGAGATACCTCTTACCCCATTTGGACAAATCGGCCGCCAATAGGATTTCCCAATTTCCACACCGGGCAAGAGAGAGAGAGAGAGAGTTAGCAGAGCGGAGGAAAGGAAGCCGGGTTAAAGGCTATACATGTAAACACTTGTGTGTGTGTGCGTGCGTGCAGTGTGCCTTTGTATTCGTGTGCGTGTGTGGAGCGTGGTCGTGGAGTAGATAACGCGGCGCGCTACGAAGCTGGCGACGCGAGTTTGATTCCCGCTCACCGCTGACATCGGTGTCGAATGTCTGGACCGGTGCCTAGGTCGACTCAGCCTCAAAATTAGTAGCCTGGTGCAGTGGGTAAAAGCAGTACCAATGCACTGTGGGAGACAAAGGCGGCCGGGCGTTGTAATGGCCACCCACCCCATCGTGTGCCGTGTTGCTTCCCTGGCGAAGAGCACTTGCCCCAACAGCATGTTCAAGGCTATACGGGGATCTTTGTCTTGTTGGTAGCTGCGGATTGGTTAGCGCACTGTGCTACTTCGCCCGGGCAGCAAAGTTCGAATGCCAGCCACAGCTCGTGTCGGTGGCGAGCGAAATAACGAGTTGACAACAACAACAACCGCCATTCGCCACTAAGTGGCGGTGACGCTTGTACCAGGCTATGTGCACCTTGAGGCCACGTGAAGTGTCGAACACCCGCTGGCAGGAGGTCACGGGGCAGACCCAGGTGCCACGGGTCGACTGACTGAGATGACCGAGATGACTGGCTGATGCACCACATGTGCCGCCTACTGTGCCAACTTGCTGTGCTTTAGCCACCCGGCGCTCCGCTCGTTGTTGTGAGCGTCGATCCTCCGCCCTCCGTTGTTGCAGGGCGACTGCCTCCAACTGCCCAGTAGCGTCGTTCACGAGCCTCCTCCACAGAGGCCGATCTTGACACCGCTGGTACCAGTCATCGGGAAGTCCACTCAGCTCCACACACAGACACACACAGACACACAGACACATACAGACACACAGACACACACAGACACACACAAACACGTGCCTTTACACGTGGTTTCGACGAGTCGACTGTGCTGATGTTTTCGGAAGGAGTTTCAGATTTTAAAGGATTCGGATTTTTAAGGGTCATTTCGGATATATTTTCGTGGAATTTTCCGACAATGTACACGATGTACTAATTAAAAGTGTCTTTGTGATATTGACCGCGGCGGTAGTGTTAGGGGTTTCTGCGCTGCGCTATGAACCCGGCGACCCGCGTTAGACTCCCGCTCACGGCCACCAACACCGGTGACGATGATCTGAACCGGTCATGGGCCTCCCGTCGGTCGACTCAGCCTCAACTGAGTACCTGGTGCGGTGTGTAAACGTCGCCACTGGGGAGACAAAGGCGGCCGGCCGTGGTGTTGGACACCCACCCCCCTTGTGTGCCGAGCCGGCCTTCACAGGTGCTCGCTAACAGCACTTGCCCCAACAGTCTGTTACAGGCTATACGGGGGATCTTTGTTTTTTTTTTGGTGGGTGAGAGGGATGAGGGAGGGGGGTGCAAGACTGGCTAACAAGTATCACTCGCCCATTGCTGTTGGCCGTGGGGTCGAGTGTCGAACTCGGATTGCGAGGTTCGTAGAGCAATGCGTGAACCACCACCGTCGCATCTCCCCTATCTCTCCGTCTAAATCAGTTTAAGCCTCCCAAATATTCACGTGACTTCTCTGTGCCCCCCCCCCAACTCTGAATACCTCTCCCCTGTCCCCGCCCCCTGTGGAAACAGACGCTGCTCCGTGCAGCGGTAGCGGTGTCGATAATCTAGTGTAGCCTCTTCCTCGCAATACTCGCCTAGATTTATCTCCGGGTCCTCCGGTTCACTCCTCCGCTCCCCACATTTAGAAGAAACGTGCGTTTAGAGTAGTTGGTTGCAATACATGTGCACATGATGAGCCGCTTCGTTGAGCTATCCGATGTGGCCAGGTCACTTCTGTAAAATAGCCATACACCTCGGTGGGGCCTTGCGTGGCAAAATAAAAAAATTGTTCACTTTCAGTATTGTTTATACTCAACATTTCTCACCCCATGTGCTCAGATTTATAAGTTCTCTTTCCATCCTCTTCCTCGTGTTCACCACGCGTTCTCTTCTCCCCTTCCCCGTCTCATTTTCCATCCATCACCTCCATTAGTCTGCTCACCTTCCCGTGGTATAGCCAAGGGTAAAAATAAAACAACATTTCGTATTCTTCCAGCACACACAGACAAAGATGTGTGTATGTATATTGAACTTATTTCGCGTTGTCCATCGCCAACGGTGCTAATCGGAGGTGTGGGGAAAAAACAATAAACTAACGATGTCGCAAATTGCCTACACGGGATGTTCAGTGAGCAAGACAAAGATCCCCCGTATAGCCTTAACAGACTGTTGGGGCAAGTGCGGTTAACGAGCATCTATGAAGGCAGGAACGGCACACGAGAGGGGGTGGGTGGCCAGCACCACGCCCGGCCGCCTTTGTCTCCCCAGTGGCGATGTTTACACACCGCACCAGGCATTAATCTGCGGCTGAGTCGACCTAGGGGAGGCCCAAGACCGGTTGGGATAATCGTCACTGGTGTTGGCTGTGAGCGGAAATCGAACTCGGGTGGTCGGGCGAGTACAGACATAGACCCACACACACATATAGGATCATTTTAAAAGAATGTGCTAAAAATAACACATTAGCGTGCGATTAAAACAACATGACACGGTCATGTGTTGGAAATAAAGCTGCATTTGTGACCACCCTAACCCTTCTCCCGGTCACGCAGAGCGAGCTAGGAATGTATGTTTTTAAATCCCTTTCAACAACGCTCTGCATGCGCGCTCTGTTTATTTCAGAATTGTGTTACCGAAACACATTTAAATATATTTCTATTATTGTTTAAGAAGTGCACACTTAAGAGAGGATAACTCGTTTTTTTTTACTTTTCGTATCGTCATAGAGGCCATTTTCTATCCAGTGCTGGATGATGACGACCTCCCCTTAACCCAGCGCCATGCTAATTCTCGCACGCGATCCGATTCCATCGCTCCGTCTCCACGGGTCGAGTTCCTTGTGCTTTGGCTGCCACTCCAGAGTACCCTCGTCCGCCTTTGTCTCCCCAGCCTCGACCACCATCGCACCTTCTGACCGTGACGTGTCCTGACCAAAGCACACCGACTTTCTTGACAGTCAATAACGATGCCTCAATAGCGTATTCACATTTTTACTACACGCTTTTTTTTAATTTAACTCACTCTGTCTGTTGGTGTCGTATCCTCAAATATTGTCACTCAATTTTTACCCCACTTCCCAAAAATGGTATCGACTGCAAACTTGGTATACTTATGTCATAGTGATGACGATACTATAATCTATCATAAAAAAAAAACATGTATCTTAAAACATTATTTTACACGCTTTTTATGGTGGAACCTTTATTTGTTGTGTCGCTCTGCTATGGATGTACTGGGCACGTAAAACAGGAATGTCGAAATTTTCTCCAAGGAGCACCTATCAAGGTCAGCAACAGGGCCGCACCACGCCCGGCCGCCTTTGTCTCCCCAGTGGAGATGTTTACACGTCGCACCGGGTACTCATTTGAGGCCGAGTCGACCCTAGGGGAGGCACAGGACCGGTTCAAATAATCGTCACTGCTGTTGGTAGGCCGTGAGCAGGAATCGAACCTCGGTTGCCCGGTCCGTAGCGCAGTTCACAAACAACTACACGACCACTGACCCACTCCAAAGACAAAGACACCCCCCACCACCGCATAGCCTTAATAAACGGTTGGGGCAAGTGCTGTTAGCGAGCTCTCTACCCCAAAGACAAAGATCCCCCGTATTGCCTTAACAGACTGTAGGGGCAAGTGCGGTTAATGAGCACCTATGAAGGCCGGAACGGCACACGAGGGGGTGGGTGGCCAGGATCACGCCCGACCGCTTTTGTCTCCCCAGTGGCTGAGTCGACCTAGGGGAGGCCCAGGACCGGTTCAGATAATCGTCACCGGTGTTGGCCGTGAGCGGGAATCGAACTCGGGTCGCCGGGTTCTTAGCGCAGCGTAGCGCCAACCACTACACTACCGCTCCCCACCCAGCACACTTTACAAACGTAAAACCAAAGCAGCAGCGGCTTACTAATGAACTCCGCCGAAGTGTGTACATGGGTCGCGTGCTCTCAGCCACTGCCGCGTGGAATTGTCACTCGCCACGTTTGCCGTTGGGTCTTCAAGGCCCCGGCCATAAAGCGGTGGCGTCGTGGGCTCCACGTGAAGCCGTTCAACTCCAACGTCTCTCTCTCTCGCTCGCATGGAGCCCCCGGCGCGCCCACGTGTGTATCTGTCCCAATACAGGACACACACTCACCGGGGCCACGGGCTACGCTCTGCCTGCACGCGGCTAAAAGATCACTGATATTTGTCTTGTTTTAAAAATATATATTTTTGATATTTTACTAGGTAAAGAGATTTTTTTGGGGGGGGGGACAATCCTGGGCACGAGCCACGGACGAGATGAAGCGGTGGGGAGTTACAGACCATCAGCAACAACAACAGCAACAATAACAACAACACATGCCACTCTACGGGTCCCCATGCGAATCTATTAACGAACTATTCAACTATTAATTGTTTTAGCAGGTAAGACCCGCTGAGCTAATGCAGCTCTTTTTCAGAAGCGACCTGGCCACAAATAATAGCTCAGCGAAGTGTCTCATCACGTGGAAATGTATAGCAGCATCCAAATACTCTGAACGCGTGGCGATTCGAAATGTGGAAGCAGAAACCGGAGGACCCGGAGAAGAATCCGCGCGAACACGACGAGAGAGAGAGAGACGCAAACTCTCAAATATTCAGCAGGCGCCAGGATTTTAACCAAACCCACGATCCTGCAGACCAGGCGAGGTTGTTAACATCTCGCCACCGTTACAGCCACGATCACTGTGTTAGTGAGCGGCGCCTCCTATAGGTTGGGTCGGCAACGCACGCGTGGGTAGAGCCGGTTGTGTATTTGGGGGTGTGCGTGGTTGTGTTAGTGTGTGGATGTGTCTGGATGTGTAGTGAGTGTGTGGATGTTTTTGTTTTCTATCCCCGCTCACGGACAACACCGGTGACGCTTATTTGAACCGGTTCCGGGCTTTCACTAGGTCGACTCAGCCTCAAATGAGTACCCGGTGTGATGTGAAAACATTGCCACGTGATGTCTGGTCACCCACACCTTTCGTGTGCCGTGGCGGCCTTCATAACTACTGACAGCAACTTGCCCCGACAGTCTATTGAATATATAATGGTGATTTTTGTACCATTAAGTAATACTGATTTTAGTTTTATCGACCACAAAAAATAGATGATGGGCCGAGATTACCCCCCATTTCAAGACCACGATTTTTCCATTGCGAATCGATGGTGTCCAAACCACAGTTCCATCGAGACGAACGTGGGACAATCCACACTGCACGTGAACACGATTCCGTAACCAGGATCAAGCCCACGGCCGCTTCGATCTCCTTTCGCATCACACTCCACGCGGGGGGTAGCAGGATACCCGGTTCACTGACAACAGGGGATCGTGTATCGTTAGGCGTTTGATGCGATGCTTTAAGTTTAGCGGAACGATAGGCTGACCTTTCTCTCCGACGGAAATCAGTCCACGGTCACGGTGTAATATTTGATGAGAATCATCAGAACCCTTTTTTATACTGCAAGAGGAATCCGATGAGCCATGAAGCTAAATTTTGACTTAAAACTTTCGTGACTGGAGGAATTCATATTCTTTGGTTCTTTCGGTAAAGTCACGTAGATATAAAAATGATAATAAAAATAAAGGAATAACATTAAAATAATACAAATAAAACATAAATAAAATAATAAAAGACAAAAAAGCACTGATGTAGACTGTTGCCTGGTTCTTAATCCGAGTGAGTGTACTGGCAGTCTATAATGTAGACTGTAGCCTGGTTATTAAGTTTGGTGAGTGTACTGGCAGTCTATAATGTAGACTGTAGCAATGGTTATTAAGCTGGGTGAGTGTACTGGCAGTTTATAATGTAGACTATAGCCTGGTTCCTAACCTCGGTGAACATACTGGCAGTCTATAATGTAGACTGTAGCCTGATTCTTAACCTCGGTGAGTGTCCTGGCAGTCTATAATGTAGACTGCAGCCTGGTTTTTAAGCTGGTGAGCGTATTGACAGTCTATGATGTAGACTGTAGCAATGGTTATTAACTTGAGTGAGCATACTGGCAGTCTATAATGTAGACTTATTCTGGTTCTTTCAGTAATAAAAATAAAATAAAACAATAACCATGACAATTCGATCGTAACACAAGCGGTCGTCATCAGAAAAAAGGGGGTTAGCCTCTAAAGGCAAACTGTTTATAAAGGTTAGAGATGGGCGTAGCCCAAGTGTGTCAGCAGCATGGGCGGGGCAGCTGATGTTAATGTGGGAGAAAACAACGCCAACGCAGTGGGTCTACACCAATCAAAGGGCCGCCAGGCAATCATTGCACCTCGCTCCACACACCCACACTGCTGACGGTGGAGGTTAACAAGAAAACACAAGTCAAGTCATGACCTAAAGTTATTGATGACATATTTCCAATGATTGCTGAGTTTATAACCATCCTCTCGGTTGAAATTGTGTCTCTGTCTGTATATAATTCAGGGGTGGGGAACCTTTTTTCTGCCAAGGGCCATTAGGATATTTATAACACAATTCGCGGGCCATACAAAATCATCAACTTAAAAATTAGCCTGTTATATTTGGTCAAACATTTAATTAACTCACCCAGTAGCCTTGGCAGGGCCAGACCAAATGATTTCGTGGGCCTTATATGGCCCGCGGGCCAGACATACCCCACCCCTGGCCGGATGGCTTCATGAACGAATCTTTGTTGATAGCCAGTCGCCTTGCAAAGTACCATCGTCTTAGAGAAATACATTTCGTGTGAACCAGCCCCATTAAAATAATGATCAACCACGGCAGAAGTATTGGTCCTACCGTGTTTCAAATCTGCCTTATGCTTACAAACACGGTTCGAGACATGTCGCTTAGTTTTCCCAATGTAACTACTGCCGCAGATACAGCTTAGTTTGTAGATGCCAGGATATTGCATGTCAGGAATCTTGTCCTTCACAGATGGGATCAGATCACGAATTTTACGTACTGTGTTACATCGGACCGGGATCTTGTCTTTGTTCATGATTTGGGAAATATTATTGGTTACCCCTGCTATGTATGGCAAGGTGATGGTTTTGATTGGATCCTTAGATTGCTCCTTCCTCACGTTCAGGGTGATGGCTTTGCAGATTGTGTAGTCAGAATATCCATTCGCCTTGAGAGCTTGGTGTACGTATTTGAGTTCACTGGATAGGTGTTCATGGTCGGATGTACATTGAGCTCTATGGTGTAGCGTTTTGATGAGGGAATTCTTCTGGGATGGATGGTGGTGGGAATCAGGTTTTAGGTAGGTGTCAGTATGGTTACTTTCCTGTAGACAGAATGGCTCATTGAGCCATCTGGTCTCTTTTTGATTAGGACATTCAAGAAAGATAGCATGCCATCCTTTTCTACCTCCATGGTGAATTTGATGGCTGGGTGTATGAAATTGATGTGGTTGAGGAATTGGTTCAGAGCCGGTCGGCCATGTGGCCAGATGACAAACGTGTCATCTACATAACTCTTCCACAAGGATGGGCATAGAGGGGATGCTTGGATGGCGTCTGTCTCAAAATTTTCCAAGAAAATGTTGGCAACAACCGGAGAATGTTCCATTCCAGGTGAAGTATGTATTAGTGAGGCAGTGTCTCACCAGGGCCAGTACATCAGTATTTAATCCTTGTTGGACCAAATGTTCAATTATTGCAATAGTAGCGGGCACAGGAACTTTGGTGAACAAAGAGGATACATCAAAACTAACGAGCAAATCACCTGGGGACAGTGATATGTCGTTAATTGACGATACCAGGTGAGCTGAGTTAAGAACAGAAGAGGTGGTCTTACCAGTGAATGGCTGCAATGTCTCAGAAATCGGGCAGTTTGTAGGTGGGTGAGCCAGTGGTGGAGACGATTGTACGAAGGGGTGTACCTTCTTTATGTATTTTTGGTAGGCCATATAGTCTGGGTGGTCTAGCAGCAGAAGGTTTTAAGGAAAACCGTTTGGTCTGTTCAATTAATGAAGTTGAATCAGTGATGATACTGTTGTAGGTGGGATCTCTTTTAAATTTGTGTAGCTACCATCATTAAGAAGGTCCTGAATTTTGTTATTGTACACGGCTTTGTCCATGATGACCGTGGCAATTCTCTTGTCGGCTGAGAGGATAACGATATCATCCCTCTTTTTCAATTGAGATAACTCAAAACGCTCATCCTTACTGATGTTGCTGACTGGTATCTTAGCGCTTTTTGGTTTGCAGCGATTTCAGATCTTGTCAAATCTGCAGCGATGTGTCCCAAACCCTTAAGGGCAATAATGTCATCCACTGCTGTGTGTTTGGGGGTGACTGCGAAGTTTGACCCTTTAGCCAAAACCGACTTTAGACCATCGTAAATTGGGCTATTACTCAGATTAATAACAACTTTGTGAGCTAAAAAGCTGAATCTTAGAACACCAACAAACGATACAAAAACACGACATGAGGGCTATCTATGGCAAAGGTTAACAAATCACTTTAAAAAAACCATATACATATAAACCTAAACAAGTTTTCTATCTTACCAGGTAAAGCCAACTGAGCTATTTGGGGCCCACAACATGAAACAATGTCTAACATTTCTAGTTACAAAAACACAAACTAGACTTGTTATTAGTGGCACATTTCAGTTTTCTAGCGCTTCGAGAAACTATATCACCCCGCTCCTCCTCCAGTCATGATCGTGTGGAGTTATATAATCATCGTAACTGGAGCGAGCTTTGGTTGCATGATCACACTTTTGACAAAATACACAAAACAGTACCAAAATAAATTCCCAGTCAAAATATGGTTTCACTTTTGGACTCAGCACCCGCGAAAAAGCTTCAGATATAACATTGCACAGGCCTCGGTTGAAAAGTAAAACATCTTCAAGACATTTTACCTCCCGCAAAATTGTGGGTGATCAACATTACACTCACTCTGTTACAATCCGTTACAATCTTCAACACGGGTAGGGAACATTTTCAGCTGGTTTACGTTTCATAACAAAACAAGCGCAAGTTTTATTTTACTCAAAATTGTTTTGTTTGCAGGTTATGTCCACACATGCTCTTATCCTTGGTTCTTTCGGTGAAGTCTCGTAGAAGGGAAAAAATAAAATACAAATAATAAAAACAATAAAATTATCACGACGTTTCGATTGCATCACAAGCGATCATCATCAGGTGTGAAAACCACAGCAAGATCATTTAAATTTTCTTGATGTGGTTTTCCCACCTGATGGGCCTTACCTGGTACAAGAATCCCTGCAGTCACGAAAGCTTTAAATCACACATGCTATGCTAGCACAAGACTCGACTGTGCCACGTTAAAGAAGTATATTCCTTCTGAAATAATCAGCAGCATTGACACCATGCACAATAGTCCTTGGCGAGATGTTAACTCCCTCGCTTGGTATGCAGCAGGTCCCAACCCCGATGTCTGCTGCATATTTGGACTGTGTGGTGTCTCTCTCTCTCCCCGTGGTCCCGTGGATTTTTCTCCGGGACCTCTGGTTTCTCCCTCCACATTTAGAAATTCTCACGACTGCTATACATGCTGCTATACATTTCCACGTGATAATGATAAGCTACTTTGTTGAGCAATCATTTGTGATCGCCAGGTCGCTTCTGAAAAAGATAGCAACAGAGCCCAGTGGGCCTTACCTGGTAAAATAAACAAAATTGTTCAGTTCAGTTTAGACTTTAACTTCTTTTTTAAATAGTTGAACACTGTATTAGTCGGACGTGATGTGCTGAGTTAACGGCATCTCATTCTAAGACACATGTAACTGCAATGCTTTGTTTAAAAAAATCTATCTTTAAACTAAACTGCCTGACGTATAACAGTGAACCGTTTACTATTCCCATTGCGACATATATTGTAAATTGATGGATGTTTGAATCCGTTAGGGCATCTGTAAATGATTAACGCAGTGCGTCAGATGCAGAGATGTTACAATGCTGTTGTATTTTTATGCCCACCGCAAAAATGTCCGCATTCGTTTTGTTGTTTCGGGCTAAAATATCCCAAGTGGCTTAAGTTGACTACTCTTGCCAAACAGCACCAGGCAACAACAAAGCCCACATTTGTTTACAGGCCAGATGCTGCCGATGATAGCCGACACTTCGAAAACTGTGCAAGGTTTGTTTGGTTGCTCCCACAAATTAAACATTTAATCATTCGTTTACAATGCTCATCGGCGGATGAACCGAAACAAATATGTAAAAAATATATGTATTTAAATTTGAATGTTGTCTGTTTATCTATGCATGTGTTCATTATAATTTGCGATCCTTGGTAAATTGACTGCAGGAATGGAGGCCCCCTTCCCCTCCCCATGCGTGTTGGTCATTCGGGCTGTTTGACCATACTTCATCACGCCGGTCAGCGCGTGTGAACGAAGGGGGTGGTGAGACCCAGGGTGGGTTCAGACATCACCCACGCGACGCGCACGGTGCCCGGCAAAATCAAACTCAGGTCACTGGGTTTATGGGGCGGTGCGCTAACCACTGCGCCACCACTCAAACCTTCTGTTCAGAAAATATATACCGTACAAAACATTATATATATACTGTACATATACTTTTCGATTTAAAGCTTTCGTGACTGCAGGGATTCATCTTCTTGGTTCTTTCGGTAAAGTCACGTAGAAGGGAAATAATAAAATAATAAAAATTAAACACCACCAGGCGGTGTTCATTCAGACGCTATCTTTCCGACAGACCTGTTCTTCACCTGAGGACGGCTGCTTGCGTTGTGGCCGAAACGTCGTGAGAATGATTTTATTATATTTTATTTGTATTACTTTATTATTTCCCTTGTACGTGACTTTACCGAAAGAACCAAGAAGATGTACATATACTGTATAAGTATAAATAATGTACATATACTGTATAAGCATAAATAATGTGTGTGTTTATATCCTGCATACAGTATATATCCTATGCTCACAATGGTTGGGAACTGAACATCAAAGCGATGTATGGAGGGGAAGGTGGATGGGAGCATTGCGGGTTGTCGAGGCACGTTTAGTTGCAGCGCTGTTAATGTTCACAGACTCCGGGGCGCTCTGTTAGGGCCTCGCGATGCCATATAACGCGAAGGTTCGGCCGTTCCGTGACGCTCGCTCGCTGTGTTGTGCACGGGCAAATATTACAGAGCCTCGCCCCCCCCCCCCCCCACGGGCGTTGCGCACGGGATTCGGCAGCGCATCATCAGGGGCCGGCTAAGCGAGGTTAACGACGGGCAACGTCGGCCACGTCTGGACCGTCTAGACCGCACCCTCCGATGGCTGCGTACGGCGCGAAAGAAGTTCGGCAATGGAGGGTGTCCGGAAAAATGAATATACGTCGCAATGGGAAGTTGTATTTTTTAAAATTTATTTTCGAGACAAGGTTGTCCGACAATCGATGTACCAAATTGAAATAACAATACCACTATTCGAGATACCGATGTACATTTGATATGAATATATGCATTAGACTATTCAGTTTTTGGTTTGATGTGAATATTGATTGGTACTTCCTTTCTGTTTCAGGAGAAGCCCCATTTTCTCTTATGATAACACCATTAGATTTTTTTTATGTCTGGGGGTTTAAAAAAAAAGTGTAGTCTTACACTAGCACACCATGGGACCTTGAATATCTTAAGCGTCGTTTTGTTGCTGCTGCTGTCATCATCCATCCATACAGCTGTTGGAAAATGTTTACTCTGGAGTCGTGAACGCCGAATGAAGATTGACATGTAGAAGTTTATTAATAATTCGAGAACATCTAATCAATACCATAAAAACAGGAATAACCGCAAACTTAGAAGTCTATTACAAGCATTCATATTACATTCGTGTCAGTAGCTAAGGCCAGGTGGCTTTTGAAAAAACAGCCGTATAGCTCAGTGGACCTGGTCTGGGGAAATAAAAAAAAATTCTGCGTTTAACAAGTTTGTACACGTGTCGCCACCTTGCAAACGAGATGTTCCAACCTCGAGAGGTTATCCAGGTGTTTATTGCTATGAATCGTAACGCTCAACGACTCGTTGGCAGGGGCACTCAGTTTTCGAGAGCGCCTATTCGTGCTTCATCTCCGCAGATCACAAGCGGGGAAAGATGCGAGCTGTCCGGAATATACCGCAGCGCGCCAACACCCACAGATGTACGGAGAGACCAGGGGTCGGTCGGCAAACCTGCGGTTCAGGAGCGGAGAGCGGCTCTTGAAGGGCCCTCTTCGTGACCGTTATTCACGTGCATTGCGCGCTCTTGAAATATTGTGAGGTTTTTTTTGGGCGAATTCGATACACAAAAAAAACTAAAATGGCTCTTCTTTTTCGATTTAAAGCTTTCGTGACTGCAGGGATTCATATTCTTGGTTATTTCGGTAAAGTCACGTACAAGCTCTGTTTCTTCACCTGAGGACGGCGGCTTGTGTTGTGGCCGAAACGTCGTGAGAATTTGTATTTTATTATGTTTTATTATTATTTTATTATTTCCCTTCCACGTGACTTTACCGAAAAAACCAATAAGATGGCTCTTCTTGTTATTTGTTTGGTTGACAACCACATGGGATGGACGACACAGACAGACGTGGGCTACGTGATTATTGAATTACTCGTTTTTACTTGTCTACAGCGGCGTCATTCGAGTGGGTGGCATCAAAAAAATCGCCGTTGTTATCATTTGTAACACGCTATGGATGTTGGCACGGGAATACGCGTGGATTTTTCTCTGGGTCCTCCTGTTTTAACTCCCCTCCACATTCAGAAACGTGCGTTCAGAGTATTTGTCTGCTATACGTTTCCACGTAATGATAAGCCACTTCGTTGAACTGTCATTTGTGATGACCAGGTCGCTTCTGAAAAAATAATTAGGTAGCTCAGTGGGCTACTCTGATAAAATAAAATAAAACTTATTTTAGTTTAGTTTTTTAAAACGACAGACTAGTGGGAAGGCAGCAAGAAATGATACCAACAATTTCCCTAGCTCTGTGGTGGGATGTTTGGCCAGCTCGATTACATATTGATTATAGTATCCACATATATTTATAGATATATATACTGTGTACAAACGGAGGATATACATTTATAAATTCCTAGAGAAGGTTGAGAGTAGAACTTGTGAACAGAGAGACATCGACATATATGTACACATACAAATACACATCAAGAATGTAACTATGAATATCGAAAACTTTTCCAGGCAAGGCCCACTGGGCTAGATAGCTCTTTTCAGAGTCGACCTGGCCACAAATGATAGCTCAATGAAGTGGCTTATCAAGTGGACATTTATAGCAGCCAAATACTCAAATCCCATTTTTCTAAATGTGGAGGGAAAAACCGGTGGCCCCGTAGAAAAACCCACGTGACCATGGAGAGAGAGACATGTAAACTACAAATATACAGGCTTCATTGATGGGATCGAATCCACGACCTCCTGTATATTAGGCAAGTAGTTGGCATCTCGCCACCACGGCATCAAGTGAGGCACACAGAACGTACGTGAGAGACCGCATATATCTCTCTCACACGATAGTCAAAAAGATGAGAACGAGAGAGAGTGAGCGAGAGAGTGACCGAGAGAGTGAGCGAGAGAGTGAGCGAGAGGTGGGGGTTTACATAATGCAAAGTTTAAAAAAAAATTACGAAATGATGAACGAAGCAAAGTGCCGACTACACCGAGCATCTTCTTGTTTCCACTGATCGTAAAAAAAAAGAGAGATGAAAGATAGATGGTGAGAAAGAACACTGAGAGAGGGAGCAGAGAGGAGGGGGGGTAGAGAGAACAAAAAGGATGCATTGGAACAAGACAGAGAGAAAGGAGAGGGGATATAGAGGAGAGTGGAGGGGGTTGCCAGAGTGGAGTGAGAAATGGGAGAGAAAACGAGGAGAGAGCTGGGGGAGAGTGGAGGGAAAGAGGGAACACAGAAAGATGAAATGGGCGAGAAAGAGCTTGGAGGGAGGGAGGGAGAGAGAGGAAAGAGACAGAAAGGGATAGCAGGAAGAGAGATGGGAGAGAGAGAGAGTGGAGGGAAAGAGGGAAGAGAGAGATTTTTACTGACTTTTAAACAACTTTTATTGCCGCCAGCAGCAAAAGCACTGGAGGCGATTTCAATGTGAAATACACAAAGTCACCAGCAAACAATTGAAAATAAACGCTACAAATCGACGCACTGTGGCGCTAAAAGCACCGCACACAACACGAAAGAAAAGTCACGTGGTTGTGGTGTCATCGCGCACGCCACGGTGACGAGCGAGCGCTTCAGAAGGTGAACACCACGAGGGTGCCGTCCACGCTGGTACAGAGAGGGGCTTGTCCGGCTACCCAGCGTTCGAAGAAGACGCGCTGCACATCACCGACATGTGTGTGGTACGCGTGCTCCAGCCGGAGTCGCGCCTTGAGCAGGCCTCTGAACACTGTAATCATCACAGAGCAGCCGTCAGTGTCACCCTCCAGCATCTTTTTTCTCGTTCTGTACACCGCCAACTTCGCCTGTTCGCAGGCGAATTTGGCGAGGTCATGGCGCTTGTTAGCCAGGTAAGGCACCCCATATACGAAGCTGCTGTTGTAGAAGGGTACCCCTAGTTTCCTGAAGATGTCCCCCAAAAGGCGGAACATCGGTTTGAGCCGCTGGCAGTGTAAGTACTGGTGGGGCAGGGAGAGCGAAAGGAGAGAGAATGGGATAGAAAAGAGCGGAGAAAGAGTGAGACGGTAGAGGCGAAGAGGGAAGAGACTTTGACTTCTAAACCACTTTTATTACTGCCGGCAGCAAACGCACTGGAGCCGATTTAAAAAATTCACATCGAATACAGCATCACGTCACAAGACACTACCGGCGGCCCATACGCTGCACGCGCCACGCACAACACAAACACGTCATCACGCACGCCAAGCTCGATGAATAAGCTAGTTAAAAATAGAAATGCAGTATGCCGTTTGCACTGGCGCAGAGGGCTTGACCAGCCCCCCACTGTTCAAAGAACACGCGTGCGTCACCAGCATTAGAGTGTACCCTAGCTGGAGCCATGGCCTAAGCAGGCCCCTGAATACTGGCACCGCAGGTCAGCCGTCAGTGTTGCCTTGCAGCATCTTATTCCTGGTCTTGTAAACTGGCATCTTTGCTTGGGTACAGACGAAGTTTGCAAGGTCGTGGCGCTTAATATCCAGGTAAGGCACCCCATGTATGAAAATGCTTTTGTAAAAAGGCACCTCCAGTCTCCTGAAAATGGACACCGAAAGCAGGAAACATTGGGTTGAGCTGTGGACACCCCAAGTACTGGTGGGCCAAATCTTCCCTGGCACCACACGACGCACAAAAGGTCTGGTGCCCCTGGGGAGATTCAGCTGAGCCACATGGCCGATGGCACCATCAAGTACGCCAACCTCCACTGGAGGTCACCGCAGCGTTTGACTACGGGAGGCTTGTACATCTGTTTCCACTGGGGGGCAGACTCAAACACGGTAGATAAATTATCCCTCAATTTTGTGTTTGATAGGTTAGCCAGGTCCTGAAAATGCAGCGCCTTGATGCAGCACGTGTAGAGAGCTTTCTTTCGGCCATTCTTCAGTGACACGTCCTTGCAGTCTCCTAGCTTCAATAGCTTCCCAGAGTCACTGCGCCAGGGAGGCTGAGTGCAGGAGAAGTGCATCTCCAGAACGGAGGAAGGGTGGCCGCCACTCTCCTCCGGCACCTCCAGCTTCAGACGCAGCTCCTGCTTGGCTCAGAGCATGTTCCGCAGCAGCTTCTCCGCGGCGAGCATGGAGCAAAGTCCCGCAGTGATGGCGATCTCAGCTGCGGTCTTCCACTTGCACTGGTGGCCCTTCACGAAGTTGCTGACTTTCCCCAACCCTACCGAGGTGAAGCGTAGAGCCAGAGTCCTCTCTCCTCTGATCCCTTCAAAGAGGCCGTTGCAGAACAAGGCCTCAATCACTAAATATTTGAGGTCATAGTGCGTGCACGCCCTCCTCCACTCAAAGCTCCGCCATGCATCCAAAAGGTTCTGATAATAATCTGGCAGCCTCGTGTAGTCAACCCGGCCCAGGTTTAATAGGAAGAGCTCTTTTCCATAACCCAGGCACCCCCTTGCGTTTCTCAGCAGACCGAGGGTCGGTGACTTCCAGGGTAGCACCTCCCATTCGGACGGCAGCCGCTTGACGGGCAAAAGCCTGAAAACTCATCACCCTGGCGAAGACATCCACCAGGCCCTGGCCACCCTCACCCACCGGCAGGCAGAGAACCCTTGGCCAGAGCCAGTACTTCCCGTGTCACACATCCGCATTGTCTGTCGCCAGGGCGTCCCACAGCATGCCGAAGCAGAGTTTCATCTGGGAGCTCCTGTTCGATGCATACACATTTAAATACTTCAGCTTAGAATTATTGAAAACAAAGTCCAAAGAAGACAAGTACCCTTTTATGATCTCGGATGCAAACCCCAAACTGAACACAATCGCCACTCCAGCAAGGTTGTCCTCAGCATGGCTGAAGAAAGTCTGGTCGCCTAGAAGGTTCTGGCATTGGGCCTCAAGAGTGGTATCAATGTGCGTTTCCTGGAGGAGAGTCAGAACTCTCTTGTTCCCTGAGAAAGCGGCAGATCTGGTCCCACCTCTTGCTGCTGCGAGTGCTGTTGCAGTTCAGACTGGCTACCTGAAGCCACGATAGTGTGTGGTAGCAGTAACTGCGGAGATTCACTTCTGAACGGAAGTAATCCTCCTCTTCGCTTTTGCACGTACGATTTTAGGTGGTAGCCTTCCTGCTGGCTGAAGCTAAACGTGTGTAAATCCCGTCAATTTTTTTGGGAGCTCCCATCAAGTCCGTGAAGAAGGCCTCGATCTTCACCCCATGCTTCCTGTAGTAGAACTGCAAGAAATGTAGGACCTGCTCAGGTACATATTCATGCTCGCCCGTGATTTGTAAGAAACTCTTCTCACTCGAGTCGTCGTCTACATCGGATTCCGACAACTCGTCGTCAGAGTCCCCGTGCGCGATCGCTTGGGGCTCGGCAGACTCCTCTTCTGCGGACACGAGCGCCAGGGCCTTGTCTGAAACAGGGTGGCTCTCCTCTGCAGAGGCTCTACAGCTCCCGTCGTGGATGAGGTTAGCTGGCTGGTGCCCTCCAGCATCGTGGCAACATCAAACGTTGCGCCGGCCTGATGCCTTGTGGCAGCACACACTCCTCCGGCAGGGCTACCCATTGCCCTACGCTTCTACAACTCGACCGTGGTGAAACCGTCCTCGTCTTCACTGGACCGCTTTGCGCGGTTGACCGCCGAGTCAGCGGCCTGCTGCAGCCCGTGCTGCTGCTGCTGCTGTACCATGTGTGGCACGAAACACCACTGCAACGCGGTGGATGCGGACACGGTGTAGACGTGACCGTTCACTGTATACTTGAGGTTAACGTCAAGTTCAGAGTTGTCAAAAATCATGAACGTTTAGTGCTGGAATAACGTGATTTGCGCCAGCTTCTGCTGCCATCCCCGCAAGGGCACCATGATGATGTGGGAGACGATTCTGCCATAAAGCTGTAGATCTCTTTACAGATCGGCGTTTTTGGGGAAGGGTGGGGCGTTGTAGATGAGCACTTTCACAGCGGGGGAAGCCAGAGGAGTGCATTGCACAAACAGCTCCCCGTTATTGTTCAAGGCCGTCTCCACGACTCGAGCCACCGACTCTTCCTTGGCCAGGAACAACACCACGCCACGGTTCAAGCGCGGCCAGCAGCAGCAGGAGCGACGTCCTCTATACTGAGCTCTGCTGGAGGGAAGCAGATGAGGCCATTCTTAAGAGTGAGATCCTAGTACTTCTGGTAGAGTGCCAATGTGCATATGTATATTGGAGCTGGACAAGTAAAACGATGTGAAAAGGAAAAGCGATCAAAATTAGTGAAAAATATGGGGGGGGGGGGGGGAGAGGGGATGAATAAAGAGAGCGAGAACCTTTTAAACAAGCGGCTTGCAAAGTAGCGAGTGACATACGAGCAGAAAATCAGTTTGGAAAGCGAAATACGCAACAGCAGCAGGAGGAGAACAACGCAAGTAACAAGAGAAAGAGAAGGAAAAAAAAAGAAAGGAGGAAAAAGAGTGTTGTATACTCTTTCGGTAAAGTCACGTAGGTCGAAAAAAGAATAGATTACGATGTTTTGATCGCCACACAAGCAATCGTCAGGTGTGGCGATCGAAACGTCGCGATCTAATATTTTTTCTACCTACTTGACTTTACCGAAAGAACCAAAGAGTATGGATTCCTGCAGTCACGAAAGCTTAAAATCAAGAGTGGTGTAGTAAGAAAGGGGGTAGAGTAGGGAGAGCAAGGCCCGTGTACACGAGCAGCCTGCAGGGTAGCGAGTGCCGGAGAGACAGAGAAAGCAGTAGCAAAGGATAAATAAACAACACCACGGGCATTGACAACTAATTACGGTGATGGGGAGAAGTTTTTCGGACGCATTCCGACTCAGAGAGGGACATAAATAGACCCCCAAAGGTTGCCTAAAACTCTCTCAGGCGAGGTTAGGGTGTATGAAAAACCAGGCCCCAAGCGAGAGGGAGAGAAGGAAGAGAGAGAGAGAGTGTGGAGGAAAAGTGAAAGGAGAGGGAACGGGATAGAAGACAGATTGAGAGAGTGGAGTTGTTGCTGCTGCTGCTGTTATTGTTGTTGTTGGTGATGTTGGTTTTACTGTCATTCTTATTGCTGTTGTTCATGTTGTTTGTGTAATTGTTTTTCTTGTTATTGTTGTGCTTGCTGTTGTTGTTGCTGCTGCAGGGATTCGCGGTTCGAAAGAAGCGGCCACCCTAGCAAATACTGCGGTGGGTGTCTGTGTGTTAACCGTAAAATAAATATATAACTGTTAAAAAAGAGAGATAGTGGAGGGGGAGACAGATGATTCGAGAGAGAGTGTGGATGAAGAGTGAAAGGAGAGGGAACGGGACAGAAAAGAGAGGGGAGAGAAAACGGGGGGGGGGGGGGGGTTAGAAGCGAAGAGAGAGAAAGGAGAGCACCACGAGAACGTGGAGAGAGTGAGACAAGAGGGGAGACAGAGAGCGAGCGAGTAGCCCCGTCTGTGTGAGGTTGTGTCATCGGGAGGGAGGGGGGGGGTCATGGGGAGGGGGAGGATCGGGGTAGGGGGGAGGGGGGGTCGTGATCGTGATGGGAGGCGGGGTGGATAATGGGGAGCGGGGGGCCGCCTCTCGCTTTGACGCGGCGCGCTCAGGCGTACGGAGGAGCCGCGTAGCGCGGCGCGGCCCTAATTAGCGCCCATTTGCTGTGGCAAAACACGGGATTAGAGCAGCAGCAGCAGCAGGAGGAGCAGGAGGAGCAGACGCCCTTCAGGTTCTTTGTGCGCCAGGCCACACACACAACACCCAATGTGGTCGGAGAACGAACTCCAGGCACAAAGACAAAGAACTCCCACACACCCCCCCAGGCAGGATAGCCTCTAACAGACTGTTGTGGGGCAAGTGCTGCAAGCGAGCACCTATACATCATCAACAAATCCTTGATTTTACCCGGTGAGGCGCACTGAGCTAGCGATGCAGCTCTTTTTCAGAAGCGATTTCGCCACGAATGATAGCGCAACCAAGTGGGCTGACCATCACGTGGACATTTATAGCAGCCAGAAATACTCCGATACGCGTGATGTCGAGTCTAAATGTGGAGAGAACAAAACACCGGAGGACCCGGAGATAAAATCACGGCGACCACGGGGAGAGAGAGACACGCGAACTCCAAATATACAGCAAGTGTCAGTGTCGGGAGCGAACCCACGACCTCCTGTATACCAGGCGAGGTAGTTAACATCTCCTAGCCACCGTGTCTCTAACCCCCCCTCCCCTCCCCCGTGCCGATCCTTACTACACACCACACCAGTCTCTGTACTCATTTGAGGCTGAGTCGACAAAGGGGAGGCCCAGCAACGGTGCTCCTGGACTTGTGAGTGGGAATCGAACTCAGGCCGGCGGGTTCCTAGCGCAGCGCGCTAACCGCCTACGCCACCGGCACAGACACGCACAGTGGAACCAGCTACAGCTCATCAACATTCGCCACTGAGTGACGGTGACATCACGGCAGAGTTTGTGCCAGGCGAGGGGGACAATTTGAGGCCGCGTGAATTGTCGAAGGCTCGCTGGTAGCAGGTGACGGGACGGGTCCAGGTTGTTTGAGGTTTACTCAATCCTGGAAAGTTACGAGAAAACCCAAAGCGACGGCGGAATAATTCACCACGCACGGGTGTGTGTTGATTATGTGCAAAAGCTCAGCCTTATCTAGACCACCACCTCAACAGAACTAAACGTGTTGCCATTTTTCCCGAGTTCGATGCCAGCTCACGGTCAACACCAGTGGCGATGATATTTAAATGTACCGGTGCTGGGCCTCCCCTAGGTCGACTCAGCCTCAAATGTCTACCTTGTGCGACGTTTAAACATCGCCACTCGGGAGACAAATCCGGCGTGGGCGCGGTGCTGGCCACCCACACATCTCGGGTTTCGTGTCGGCCTTCATCGGTGCCCGCGAACAGCACTTGCCCGAGAGTCTGTTAAGGCTATACGGGGGGTCTTTGTCTTTGTCTGTGTGTACCGTACGAGTGTCATTGTACATGAGCTGCAATTCACGCACTCACAAAGGCGCCCAGTTAAGCCTTACAGATTAATGTTTGCGAGCACCTATTAAGGCTGGGGTGAAGGTAAATGGCAAGGCATGAACCAAGCATGCCCCCCGCCACATTCGTCTTCACAGTATCGTTACTCAGAACTACAATACGACATGTGGTGCTATTATTGTTTTAGGCTGAGGCAACCTAGGCGAACCGCAGGACAATGTCAGATTTGAATTGCCACTGGTAACGAGCCGAACTTTGTCTGAAATCGAAATATCAACGCTGTTATTGTGGACTGCGTTTAATACATACAAACATCTTTATCTCTTGAATTAATATTTACGACTTAAAATTAATCCACACTTTGCTGCAGGAACCGCCTTCTCCTGGCGCGCCAGGGTGCGGCTCTTTGACGCCCACAGGAAGGGAGATGGAACAGATGGAGATTCGTCCACACTGTGCGGCCCCACTTTCTCTTGGCGAGCCAGGGTGCGGATCTTTGACGCCCACAGGAAGGGAGATGGAACAGATGGAGATTCGTCCACACTGTGCGGCCCCACTTTCTCTTGGCGAGCCAGAGTGCGGCTCTTTGACGCCCACAGGAAGGGAGATGGAACAGATGGAGATTCGTCCACAATGTGCGGCCCCACTTTCTCCTGGCGAGCCAGGGTGCGGCTCTTTGACCCCGGCGTGATGGAACAGATGGAGAGTAGTGCACACTTCGCTGATTTGTACTTTGCCTCTTCCTGGCTTTCACAGCGCTGGATTCCACTCATGCTTCTGCTGCTGCTGCTGATGATGATGCCATCAATGACGCTGCTGGCGCTGGCTATGAATGTAATATCGCCAATGCTGCTGCTGATGATGATGACAATGATGAGAATTTTGCTGCTCGCGATGATGATGGTGAATTTTAGAAAGCTGCTGCTGCTGATGATGATGACACTGGTGATCAGGGCGACGCTAATGATTATTGTGTTGACGCTCTTCGTGCTGATAGGCACCAAGAGCGTCAACACAATAATCAAACCGGGTCGCAAGGATCTTAAATCAATCCCCCCCCCACCCCCCATCCCCCCTGAGCACTTAACCCCTTCTAAGGATGACATCACTTTGAAAGTATGGGTGATTCTATGGTCTCTCGCTCTCTCTCTCGCTCTCTCTCTCTCCCCACTGTTCATTTTCTCTTCATCGGCAGCCGCCACCCACAGCCACAAGCGTCGCCAGCTCCATCACCCGAGCCACCACCTCCCTCTCCAGTCCGCCTCGGGGCTTAATGACCTCCCATTGCTTGGAAGCCACACACACAGAACCAACTGCATTCAGTCACACACAGGACCCCATGCCAAGCTATAGCGAGCGCACTCTTTGCTGACGCTGCGTGCGTGCGTGTGAATTGTGAGCGCGTGCGTGTGCGTGCGCGCGTGTGTGTTTGTCGAAGTTGTACCACCCCTACTGTTGGCACAGTAGGGGGGTTACAGCTGGTGCATCTACCAGTCATCTCAGTCAGCCAACCCATGGCACCTATTGGGTCTGTCCCGTGACCTCCTGTCAGCGAGCCTTTGACGCTCACGGCCAACACCGGTGACGATTATCTGAACCGATCCTGGACCTCCCCTAGGTCGACTCAGCCTGGTGCGGTGTGGAAACATCGCCACTGGGGAGATAAAGGCGGTCGGGCGTGGTGCTGGCCATCCACGCCATTATTGAGCCGTACCGGCCTTCATAGGTGCTCGCTAACAGCACTGTTAAGGCTATACGGGGTATCTGTGTGCACGCGTATAGTCGTTGCTGTTAATGGTGAATGTGCGTGGGTGTGGATAGTGAATGTGTGCATGTTTGTGTGGATGTGTGTAGGTAGATGTATTTATGTGCGTGTATGTTTACGTGGATGTGTCTTTTGTAGGTATGTGTGTTTCATAGAAAAGCGACCGGGAAAATGCCAGGCAGAGATGATTTTTGTTCACCTTGGGGTGCAACATCATCTTTCACAACGTAGTTCGAGAAGCTTTCCATAGATGTGCCGGTGGAATCCCATCTGGTATACAATGGGAGGCTGATCAATGCCCGGGTGCGGTCAAGGGATGGCTCCCTAGTGGTCAACCATCTGATGTATGCGGATGATCTGGTAATTGCTGCTCACTCCGAGGAGTTGGAGACGCTGCTGCTGAACCTAGATCATGCTTCTAAAAGGTGGGGCCTTACCATCAGCCCTACAAAAAACAAAGCACCTGCCTGGGTATTTTATGTCGTCAAACGCGCCCCTCTCTCAACTCCCCATGAGTGATGGGGTAGTTGTAGAGAGAGTGGAGAAGTTTCCATGCCTGCGTAACGCTGTTTGGAAGCTACCTGGCCTGTCGCTCCATAAACAGATCTAAGTGTTCTCTGCAACAGTCATGCCCTTTTTTCTTTATGCTTGCAAAACGTTGAGCGTTCTAAATGAACATCTGTGCCGGTTTGAAATATCCCGGCTAGCCCGTTTACGACCCATCTGCGTTTCACCAGACTGGATTGTGTGAGGAGTTCACAGATCCTTGAAATATCTGGACACAGTCTCATCAGTGAGCTCCTCCAGCAGGCTGCGTTGTCTGGGTCATGTAGCCCGCATGGCCAGCCACCGCATGCCCAAACAGCTTTTGTTCAGCCGGATAGATGGGGCTAAACGGACGCGGCACGGTCGAGAGAAGAGATGGACTGATGTGGTACAGAAGGATGCGGAGGAGTGGGGAGCGGTAGCACAGTGGTTAGCGCACTGCATTTTGATTCGCGCTCACGACCAATATCAGTGGAGAAAATCTGAACCGTTCCTGGGTCTCTACTAAGTCGACTCAGCCTTAAATTAGCATCTAGTACACTAACTCACTAAGTACAGTGTGTAAACATCCAGAATTGGCGACCAGGCGTGGTGCTGGTCACCCACTCCCTCGTGTGCCGTGCTCGCTAACAGCACTTGCCCCAGCAGTCTGTCACGGCTACACGGGGGATCTTCGCCTTTGTCTTTTAACAAACGAGCACTGCGCGCCGAACAATAGCGAACAGAGGTCACGTGCTCAGTTCGACCCCACTCCTCTTCGACAAGAGATCCAACATAACAGATAATGGTGGGCCAACCACCCTTCTCTACCTCTACCCCCGACAATCACTCGCTTCCCCCCTCTCCAACTCTCCGCTCTCTCTCTCTCTCTCGCCTGTTGTCTCTCGTGACCCCCGCTCCGCAATTCACCCCGGGGGTCCAATCCCAACACGGCCAAGCAAAGGGACTCTCAGGCCCTTGAACCACTCGGCACAGCGGCGGTCCCCCGGGACGCCGCCTGTGTGTCGCTCGCTCCTCTCTCTCTGCGGAGAAAACTCGCTCCCAGTGCCGCGGCTTTTTGCGAGTGGGCTTCCTCGCGTCCGGTGCGCGGTTGGTGGCGCGGGTGTGTCTCTGTGTGCGTTTCTGGGAAGACAAAGGCGGCCAGGCGTAGTGTTGGCCACCCACCCCCCCCTTCTCGTGTGCCGTGCCGGTCAGCATAATTAATGCTCGCCAAGAGCACTTGCCCCAACAGTCTGTTTAGGCTATGCGGGGGATCTTTGTCTCTGGGGAGACAAAGGCGGCCGGGCGTGGTGCTGATCACACACCCCCCTCTCGTGTGCCGTGCCGGACTTCATCGTCAATGTTCGCTAACAGCACTTGCCCCAACAGTCCATTAAGGCTACACGGGAGAATCTTTGTATTTGTCTGTGGGGAGTGGCGGTGCAGTGGTTTTCGCGAGTTCGATTCTCGGTCACGGCCAACCCGGACCTGGGCCTCCCCTAGGTCGACTCAGCCTCAAATGAGTACCCCGTGCGGTGTGTAGTAAACATTGGGGAGACAAAGGGGGCCGGGAATGGTGTTGGCCACCGGGCGTGGTGTTGGCCACTCACCCCCTCGTGTGCCGTGCCGACCTTCACAGGTCGTGTTCGATAACAGCACTTGCCCCGACAGTCTGTTAAAGGCTATACGGGGTGCGGTGGGGGTGGGGATCTTTGTCTTTGTCTGTAGCCTTGGCTCTCTCGTCGCAACCCCCCAACACTTTAACCCAGTGCCCCCCTCCACCCCGTCTCCCCACGCCACCCCCGCCCTCCTCTGTTCGCACAAGTGCGCGTGTGATCTAATCGCGGTGGAGTGGCGTGAATGAAAAAAAAAGTAAATTGGGAAAGAAATGTTTGTGTTCGGTGTGGCGGCCATCTCTGAGGACGGGAAGGGAGCCAAGCAACCTGGGGATGGGTGAAGGCGCGGCGGTGGGTGGGCTCCGTGCGTGCGCGTGTGTGTGGGGAGCGGTGGCACTGCGGTCAGCGCACGAACCCGGCCATGCGCGTTGCTATTTAATACTATAGTCTATGGTTCTTTCGGTAAAGTCACGTAGATAGAAAAATAATAATGAAGTGAACGTAAACAAATCTAAATAAAAACCACGACGTTTCGATGGAAACGTCGTGGTTTTTATTTTAATATTATTTAAATTTAATCACTTTATTATTATTATTATTTACCGAAAGAACCAAATAATATGAATTCCTGCAGTCACGAAAGTTGTAAGTCAATATTTAATACTATTTACTAAAAAAAAATATTCCACCAGGTAAGGCCCACTGAGCTATATTATAGTTTTTCAGAAGCGACCTGGCCACAAATGCTAGCTCAACGAAGTGGCCAATCACGTGGAAATGTATAGCAGCCAAATACTCTAAACGCGTGATGTTGATTCTAAATGTGGAGGGAGAAACCGGACGACACGGAGACAAACCCACGCGACCACGGGGAGAGAGAGCGATACACGCAAACTCCAGCGTCGCGATCGAAACCCACGACCTCCTGTATACCAGACGAGGTAGTTAACATCTCACTGCGGTGTCGATTGCCCAGCCCAACATTGCTGACAAAAATCTAAACCGGTCCTGAGCCTTTCCCAGGTCGACTCAGCCCTAAATGAGCACACACCGGTGCGGTGTGAAAACATCAGCGTTGGGGAGACAAAGGCGGTCGGGCGTGGTGTTGGCTTCACCACCGTCTCGTGTGCCGTGGCGGCCTTCATAGGTGCCCGCGAACAGCACTTGCCACAAAAGTTTGGCACTGGCTATACGGGAGAAGTTTACTGTTGGTTAGTGCACTGCGCTCCTAACCTGGCCACCCAATCTCGATGATTTCCCAGCCACGGCGAACATCATTGACGAGCGATATTTAAATTGGCCCTGGGGGTCCCTGCTTTGATCGCGTAAACGTTACACGTCAATATCTCGTGCAGTGTGTCAACATCTAAAACGCCGCACGGTGCTGGCATCAATACCGTGTGTGCTTCCTAAGAGCGCGGTCTACGTCCGCTACGTGGGGGTTCTTTATCGCGTGTTCGCGTGCGTGTGTGTGTATTCGTGTGTGTGTGGGCGTGTGTGTGAGTCTGTGTGTGTGTGCGGGATAGCGGTAGCGTAGCGGTTAGCGCGCTGCGCTACGAACCTGCCGAGCCCAAGTTCGATTCCCGCTCACGGCCAACAGCAGTGACGATTGACTGAACCGATCCTGGGCCTCTCCTAGGTCGACTCAGCCTCAAATGAGTGCCTGGTGCGGTGTGTAAAAAACATTGCCACTGGGGAGACAAAGGCGGCCGGGCGTGGTGCTGGCCACCCACTCCCTCGTCTGCCGTGCCGGCCGTGCTCACTAACAGCACTTTCCCCAATAGCCTATTAAGGCTATATTGGGGATCTTTGTCTTTGTTTTGGGGCCCAGATGGTGCATCTGCCAGCCAATTCGGTCATCCCATGAACACACATGGGTCTGTCCCGTGACCTCCTGCCAGCGAGCCTTCGACACTTTCACGTGCACTCAATGTGCACCTAGTCTGGCACAAGCGCCGTGGTGACGTCACCGCCGCTTAGTGGCGCACCGCGGCTGCTGTAGTTGGTGAACGCAGCGGTGCACTGACGCTGGTGTCGTCTGTGAGTCTGCTGCAGCAGAGGTGCAGGGAAACCCACTAGAAGCTGAACCCTCTGCTGCTTTATTGACCTGCCCAAGGCCTTCAGTAGCATCGGACGGCCAGGGCTTTGGGCTCGTTCCTCGCTATGTCCGCGGTCACTGACCCTCGCTCGGCTCGGAGAGCGAATGTGGATGTCCACTCATGATGGTGGGCCCGCAAGAATGCAGCAAGGTGGCACAGCGGGGTGCGTTGACGGACTGGGACAACAAAAAATCGGCCCAAATTTTGCCTATGGGCATTTATTTATTGAAATGGATTTGTGCGACAAACTGCTTTAGTGCGATGTGACTGCGAATTCGCGTGATTTTGCCGTGCCATCTCATATGCCCATTTGGGATGGGCCAGTGAGGAGAGTGACTTGGGGCTGCCGAATATGGGGACTCGATGCCAACCGAGAGCGTAAATAAGCGATGAAGCGTACACATTCGAGGTTGTAAATGTTGCGTCTTTGCTCTCCAGTGTAGTGAGTTCAACTGAGTCGCAGACGTACTCTTTGGAGGCAACACATTTATTGATACCAACACAAATGAGTAACTTGCCCCTTAACCAGATCACAACCTACGGTGGTGGACCACCAGGCTGACTACACTAATCACACTGGGAGTAACAACAACGGACAGGACCCCCAGCTTGGGTCAAGGTCCACGTGTTGGTGACTCTTCTCGAACTAGAACTTAGAACTTAGATTCTTCAGGATAACCACCGCAGCCGTTCCCTCTCGGGGACCCGGCTTATATCCTCCGTGGCGTGGCTGGCTCCGCCCTTAGCCACGACCACCTTCGACATCCTTCGAGCAGGATCTCGACCCTGACACGTGACCACCCCTAGCCCCCGCCTGGGGGGCCCTGTGTAGACTTTACCGGTCACGTGTCCTTCAGGGTCAACCAGAGTGCCATGGCCCTTGGTAACCCCATTCCCATGGCCGGCACTCTTACACCTTGTCCTGTAGGGGTCGGCACTGCACGGAGAGCGTGGTGCCCGCGATGTCAATACATCGCACACCGTGCCTCTCTAGGGCCGGCATTACACCCGCGATGTCACTACACTAGTAACGAATTGGCCACGTTCTGTTTACGTGACAACCCTTACTAGTTGGTGGTGGCGGGTTTTAACGACACATTTATATATTTACGCGATCGAACCCCAAAAAACACCTCTATTATGGATATACTTTATTTTTCTGATCACTTTTGTGATTTGCCCCACGAAGACTGCCCCACCGGGCCCGGAACGGACCGGCCCACCGGGCACTGCCCTACGAACTGCTGCCCCCTGGGGCAGCCCGGGTCTGGTGGGGTCGCCAAGGGTGGTGCAGCTTCCAGTCGTCCCAGTCAGTCCCTCGAAGCCCTCTCGTGGCGAGCAGACCGAGACACCGGCTACTAGCTCCGGAACACGTTAACCACGAACACCTGGGTCTGTGCTGTGCGTCTGTGCAGGCGCTGTGTGTCAGCCAAGGCCGTAATTATAATAATTATAATATATATTAGGGGGGGGTACACACATCCCCCCCCCCCCATTTTCAAATATGCTCAAATGTCCCCCCCAATATATTGCTATAAAATACATTTCTGTTAATATGATTGTGGTTATGGTTGTACTTTATTAATCCCTAATCTCTGCCATTACATACAATGAAACAAGAACAGGTAAAAAATAAAAAAAACAGAGCAATATAATACAATACACTATTAGACATTGTAAAAAAAAAAGTCCATCCTAAGTGTTAGTGATTTTTTTTTCATATTTTAGGCAGGAAATGCAGGAAATTCGTTTTAAAATTTATATTTTTTTCTGGGGGGGGGGGGGGGGGTACCCCCAGACCCCCTGGAAGATTTGGTCCCCCCCAATGTTGACTCCATGGCTACGGCCTTGGAGTCAGGGCACTTAGTGCGCCTGCGTGTGCGTGCTTGCCGCACTGCGGCTACGAACCCGACGACCCGAGTTCGCTTCCGGCCCACGACCAATAGCAGTGGCGAGCATTTGAACCGGGTCCTGGGCCTCCCCCAAGGTCGACTCAGCCTCAAATGAGTGTACCTGGCGCGGTGTGTAAAAAAAAAAACCCATCGTCACTGGGGAGACAAAGGCGGTCGGGCGTGGTGCTGGCCACCCTTGTTGGCTTTCATAGGTGCTCGCGAATAGCACTTGCCCCCGCAGTCTGCTGAAGGCTCTCCCGGGAGTGGTCTGTAGTGTGTACCTGTGCGCGCGTGCATGCCTGCGATATTTGCATGTTTGAGTCGACGTGCGTGCTGTCGTTATTATCACTATGACGATGATTATTATTATAATTGCTGTGTCCGCGTGTCGGTGTGTCCGTGCCCAATTGAATCGGCGCGCCGAGCGGGAAGGAGGAAGCCTTTGTCGAGTCCGTGAATGCGACCACTTGGCACGCGAGGCCTCCGAGGGCAAAGGTCCGAGTTCACATCCCATTGAGCAGAGAGAAGCTGAGATGCCGAAACCCAAGAAAATCATTACCGTTCCTTTGTCCAGACCTAAACACATCCCTCTCCCTCCCTCCCTCTCTCTCTCTCCACGCTCCCTCTGTCTCTGTCTACCCCACACGCGGGCTAAGATTTTTACCCCCCCCCGCCCACCACCACTTGTACTCCCGTGTTCTAATGAGCGTGGTATCGGAATCAAAATGTTAATTTAGACCGGTGGAATCCGATGAGCTATAAAGCTCTTTTTCACAGATGTCCAGTAGGTGGGGGGTGGGGGGGCAGGTCAGAAAGTTATAACGAGAGGAGTGCAAAGTATGGGAAAGGTAATCAATTAAAAACATGTTTTTATTAACATAAATAAAGTTTAGAATTTCTAATTGCAATGAAGTACATCCAATCCTGCAGATGTTTGAACGCTAAAGACAAGTTTGGGCAAGGCAGCAAAACAACAACAACAACAACATTTCTATTTAAAGCTTTCGTGACTGCAGGGATTCATCTTCCTGGTTCTTTCGGTAAAGTCACGTAGAAGGGAAGTAATAAAATAATAAAAATAAAACATAATAAAATAATTCTCACGACGTTTCGGCCACAACGCAAGCAGCCGTCCTCAGGTGAAAACCAGGTCGCTGACTTTACCGAAAGAACCAAGAAGAAAAAAAACAACAACAACAACAACAGTCCCAAAACACACAGAGACAACAACCTACAGTCCCTCGGTAAAGTTGCACATTGGTAAAAGTGATTATCTGGGCTGATAGTTGCAGGCTTGTGGTGGGAATTCCACGTTCCGATGGGCCGCACTGGCTAAATGAAAGAATGGAACTACCGTTGACATCACTGTTGTTAAAGCGTGCGGCATAATTCAATGGTTGGCGTGAAATTTAATTACAACGAGTGGAGGCTGATGATGATTATGATATTGATGATGGCGATGATGATAGTAACAATCATCATTTCAGATTCATTTTCCACTGCTGAGGATGACGCTATTGCTACTGTTGACGATTTGATGATGTTGCTGATGATGATTTTATGATGTTGCTACTGCTCCTGTTAAAGATGATTTGATGATGATGTTGCTGGTGCTAAATGATGATTTGATGATGCTGCTACTGCTGCATCTGCTGCTGATGAATGCAGATGTCGTGCCGATGGCGATATATCTCATATCGGCTGCTGCTACCATGATTATTACGATGATGATGATGACGATAACGACTATGGCGTCATAATGCTGATGCTCATGCTGAACACTATGGTTGTAGAAACGGTGAGAATGGCAGTAACCCTGACGGTAATCGTGATGACGATTATGATGACGACGAAGATTGTATGATGATGCTACTGCTGCTGCTGCTGACAATGATGATGATGATGGTGGTACCTCTAGCAGACGTGAGTGTGATGGCAGTTTTAATGACAGAGTCGCTATTAGTGTATTGCAGAATGACACGTGACAAGATGAAACAACGCTGCTGCTGCTGCTGCTGCTGCGGCGGCGGCAGTAATTGTATGAAGGAGGTTTCGTGGGTTTGATCCCGACCCTGACGCCTGCTCTATATTTGCGTGTCTCTCTCCCCGTGGTCGCGTGGAATTTTTTCCGGGTCATCTAGTTTTTTTGGCTGATATAAATTTCCACGTCACAAGCCACTTCGTTGAGCTATCGTTTGTGTGCCAGGTCGCTTCTTTTGCGAAAGAGCCATACAGCTCAGTGGGCCTGACCTGGTTAAATAAAATCAAAATTAAGAATATCAAAGCTCAAAACGTCGCGTCAATGACACCACTGTGCGGCCTTTTTAAGTAAATGACCCCTCTTCAATGGCCCTTCTTCACAGCACATGCGCTCGGAAGAAGTGCTGTTGACTGAACCACCGCTTACGATGTGTGTGTGTGTGCTGTAAAGAAGGACCATCGCTCGAAACGTCGCCTATTATATATCAAGAACGCGTTTTCCTTTCCGATGCGTGACGAAACTCAACACAATTAATCCTCGAGATGAGCACTTGCCTCGTCACGAAGGACTGCGCCGATGACGATTCTCCACGTGTTCTGCAGGGGACGCATTCACTCGCATCGATTTTTTCCCCCGATCCATAGAGCGGTCGCTACACGTTAGCCAATCACTCATACAACGAACGCATGCCGCCGACAAACATGCCCCAGTCACCTATCGCTTTATTTTATTTCGTTTTCGTTCGGCACGCCACGAGGACGCCACGTGCACAGATTGTGCACACGCGCCGGGGAGCAGCTACATCTGTGAGATTTTTGTTGTTGTCACTTTCAAAGTATGAAAAACTGAGAATAGCTGCTACCCTTTCTGGCAACACAACAAGGTGGTAAGATGTTCAAATACCGAAAAAATACATTTTGGCAAGGGATCAAGTTTGCATTGACCACACGAACCAGTGGCAAAACGTGCACGCGAACATGCTCTGATAATATTCGCATTGTCTCTGAGGCTGATTGGCCTACGCCAATCTTGCTGCTAATCCAGCATAATGCACGGGCATAATAAGACTTTGAAACCCCCCCCCCGCCCACCTCCTACGCATTCCCATAAATATGCTAAATTTCTCTTGATATGAAATTATTTTGTCAAGGCGCTCTTCTTCCACCCCTCCAACCCAGCTTAAATATACGCTCCAAGCTTGGTGGTGTTTCATTCTTCACCTGAGGACGGCTGCTTGCGTTGTGGCCGAAACGTCGTGAGAATTATTTTATTATGTTTTATTTTTATTATTTTATTACTTCCCTTCTACGTGACTTTACCGAAAGAAGCAAGAAGTTGGAGGAGGTTTGAGGAATGTGCCGCGACGGGCAATCGACACGGTGACCTCTAGCTCGTTAAGTCCAGGGGGGCCTCACCTCTCCGTTGCACCGCAAGCCGCATCGATGACATCGATCGGAGGCCCAACCTTTATTCACAAACACCCCGTCCCTGCAGGGCTCGGGACACTGGGTGATCCATCATCGGCGCGTCACGGTGGCTCGCCGTTTTCATTGCGCCGCTGGAAGTTACGAGCGTAAGCAGGTTTTCGCAATAAGTACGTGTTGAGGAGACATTGGGCGCCTGGGTATCGAGATGTTAACTACCACGCCGGGTATACGGGAGGTCGTGGGTTCGATCCCGACTCTTACATTGCCTGCTGAATATATTTGGAGTTTGCGTGTCTCTCTCGCCCCGTGGTCGCGTGGATTTTTCTTCGAGTCCTCCGGTTTTTCCCTCCACGTTCCGAATCAACGTCACGCGTTTCTAGTGTTTGGCTCCAATACATTTCCACTCGACAATACACTTCGTTGAGCTATTATTTGTGAGCGAGGGCGCTTCTTAAAAATAGCTATATGTCTCAGTGGGCCTGACCTGATTAAAACAAAAAAAGGTTATTATTCTGTTAATTTATTCGGTGATTCTTTTTTTCCACAACGATGTAAATGATTGTTACCAGTTGTACGGTACGAAATCGATCAGCTATGAAGCTCCTTTGCATAGATGTCCAGTAGGGGCACGGGGTCAGAGGAGCAAAAGCCAAGGTTGACCTTTGACCTTCCGATCTGGAAGTGTCACCTGCAACCTACTGGACACGTGTTGAAGAAATAACTTTATAGCTCATCGGATTCCTCCAGGATGAAGACAATTTCTGATTCTGATCGATTGCATCGATTGACGAGCGAGCCGCGACTCTGCTGATGAGACACCGTCTGTGTTTGTATCGAAACCGCTCCAGAGTTGTTGCTCGGCTCGTGTCTTGAAAGCAAACCGCTGGAATTGAGCACTTCACCGAAGGTCCGTGCGGCTGACGGTGTTTTGTAAAAGGTACTCCCATTTTATGTTATGTTTTATGTCGAAAGACGGACACGTGGAGGAGACATGTGTATACTTATCTTGATGGTTGCATAACCAACTTCAAAAGCACCAGCATTGCCTACCCTCTTCACGGATATATTTTGTCTGAGCATCTCTTTTTTAAACAGGTCAGAATTCTAAGAAACAGCAATTTCCACGTGCGTGCGTGTTTGTGTGTGTCTGTGGGGGGTTGTGGAGCGACGGGTTTAGCGCTATGCACTACGAACCCGGCAACCTGAGTTCGATTTACGTTCACGGCAAACACCAGTGACGATGACCTGAACCAGTCCTGGTGCGGTGTGTAAACATCGCCACTCGGGAGACAAAGGTGGCCGGGCGTGATCCTGGCCACCCACCCCCTCGTGTGCCGTGCCGGCCTTTATAGGTGCTCGCTAACAGCACTTATCCCAGCAGTCTGTTCAGGCTGTGCGGGGGATCTTTGTCTTTGTGGGTGTATGTGGGGAGTAGTGGTGCAACGGGTTTAGCGCTCTGCACTACGAACCCGGCTACCTGGGTTGAATTCCCGTTCACTGCCAAATTCAGCGATGATTATCTGAATCGCTCCTGGGCCTCCCCTAGGTCGACTCGGCCTCAAATGCGTACCGAGTGCTGTGTGCAAAAACATCACCACTGGGGAGATACCTCCGATTAGCACGGTTGCCTACGTACTGTGCGAAAGAAGTTCAGCATACATTATACATACACATGTAGTGACACCTAATACTTCAATAATAGGAGTTTTTATTTCTTCCAGCACGAGACACGCGGGCCTCCAAGAATTCCCTTCACTCCAAGCGTCCTGAACTCCGTCGCTTCCCCTTTCTATATCCCTCAATCCCTTAATTCTAGATTTGAAGCTTTCGTGACTGCAAGGATTCATATTCTTAGGTTTTTTTCGGTAAAGTCACGTAGGTAAAACATAAAAATTAATAAAAGTAAAATGAAACAAAAATCACGACGTTTCGGAGGCAACACAAGCTTCCGTCTTCAGGTGGAACCGTCACAGCCACGACAGCTGTATCAAGTACTTTCTCTAACGGATTCCAACCGTTCCACCCTGTCAATCATCCCTCCGTTTACGGCTCTTTCCATGTTGGCATTTCTACTTCAATCCCTTCAATTCCCTGCCCCTAACCAATCCCATTTCAGGCCTCGTTAAGCAAACAATCAAAAGGCGTTCTTTACCTTCTGACTGTGCGTGTCATGCAGACCGTGTCCATAACGTGGGCTGAGCGATGTTGGTATGTGACTGAATCACTATGCGCATACAAAGAGCGTTCCCCTACTTAAATGCCGATCCCATTCGATGGTCCAGAGGCGGTGGTGAGAATTCCACGATTCGTACGGCGAGGGTCGTCAGTTCGTGGCCATGATGTGCACGCGGTATCGGTTAGCGCGTGCGGTAGCACCTCACCAAATCCGTTTCAGTCTAACGTCCTACATTAATCCCAGTGCCCTGTCAGCCTCGTGCCGCTCACACAAAAGGCTCCATTCGGAAATATTGCAGAGCGGTGCTCTCCACAAACAATAGGTGTTGTCCTTTCTGACAATAAGACAGCTGATGAGACCTTCAGACACCACGTAGATATATCTTTTTGCAAGGCATCAAGTTGGCATTAAACCCCATCCATCTGATGTTCGAACATCTGAACAGCTGTTTTATCGCCAGAAAGTGCAAAACCGATTCTTATTTTTGATCCTGGCAAAAAAAAAACTCACGTCAAACCACGGCTCGGGGAAAACATTTTTCTCCCTGGAACTCTCTCTAAAGAAAAACAGTCCAAGTGGACCTTTTTTTTTATCATTTAAACTAAAAGTAAACTGTAATGATACGTTTTCATTCATTACCTGATGTGTTCACATAACAGCCTGTTGAAAGTCAAAGCGAATGGTGGTGTTTTGGGTTGCAGCCATTGTGAAATTGGACTGAGTCCTTTACTTCTCACAGCTGAGGAGCTCATGGTTAAGGAGTCTCTACTTGCAGGATCTGAACCCCGATCTGGATGCTCAGCGCCCTGACTTTCAGAGTCACATGGCCATCTAGAATCACGTTGTCATCCAGAGTCACGTGACCATCTGGAGTCACGTGGACATCTAGAGTCACACGGCCATCCAGTCACGTGACCATCTAGAGTCACGTGACCATCTATGTGGCACGTGGTGCCTCAACCAGATGTGGACCTCTCTTGGGTGAACACGGTCGCGAGTAAAACAAACGTAGTATCACGAAAGAAAGACAAAGACGGTCGGGGTCTGTAAGTGGTTCATGCCGCACACACACCCACTTACAGACACTGCTGCCCGTGTATTATCATTGGTCTGAATAGGAGCTCGCTAACGCCACGTGTTCCTATTGAGAAAACTTACAAGTCCCCATACGGTCACGCAATTATGCTATATTATGCTTCATTCCGTTTCCCGAGACGTTGTTTATTAAACGAAGCATCTGTCTTTCTCTCCCTCCCTCTCTCTCGCACACAGACAAATACAAAGATCCCCCGTATAGCCTTTAACATACTGTTGCGGCAATTGCTGTTAGCGAGCACCTATGTAAGCCACACGTGAGTGTGGGTGGTCAGCACCACGTCCGGCTGCCTTTGTCTCCCTCGTGGCGATGTTTACTCCACAACACCAGGTGCTCATTTGTGGCTGAGTCGACCTAGGGGAGGCCCAGGACTGATTCAGATAATTTTCACTGGTTTTGACCGTGAGAGAAAATCGAACTCGGGTCGCCGGATTTGGAACACACTGACACACACACATCCGCGCACATGCAAATGGCACCACACACATACACACAAACACAGCTACCACACGTACAAACGCACATACACAAACAAGAATGCGCGTGCACACCCAACCCACCTACACACGCACGCGGAGCAAAAAATTGATTGACAGTTATAAGAACAGCAAATAGCAACCAGGTGTCCAATGATGAAGGTGTTTGATGATGGAAAATGATGGTGGCGGTGGTGATGATGATGATGTCGTACCGTGTTTAGTGACTGTGGAGCATTCAATTTGGCTCCCAATGATTACGCGTGAAGACGGAGGGTCGAGAGAGAGAGAGAGAGATCCGCGTGCACTAAGCCGCACAACAAGCGGCCCGTGTCGTGTCCCACGCGCGCTCTGTGTCACGCACAGCACCGAAGATGCGTCACTGCGTGACACGTGCGTGTGTGTGTGTCTGGGCGTGTAGTGTAGTGGTTAGCGCGTTGCGCTACGAACCCTGGTGACCCGACTTCGATACCAACTCACGGCGACCAACACCAGTGAGAATGATCTGAATCGGTCCTGGGCCTTCCCCTAGGTCGACTCAGCCTCAAATCAGTACCGAAGACGCGTCACTGCGTGACACGTGTGTGTGTATCTGTGTGTGTAGTGTAGTGTCCGGCAAAACAACCCCCTACCTCTTCTTGGTTCTTTCGGTAAAGTCACGTAGAAGGGAAGTAATAAAATAATAAAAATAAAACATAATAAAACAATTCTCACGACGTTTCGGCCACAACGCAAGCAGCCGTCCTCAGGCGAAGAATGAGACATTATCAAGCTAGGAGCTTATATAGGTGTAGCGAGGAGGAGCGCCTTAACAAAAGAATGTGCATATGAAGAGGAATTTAGCATACCAATGGGCAATGCGTAGGAGGTGGGCGGAGGGGTTTCAAAGTCCCATTATGCCCATGCATTATGCAGGATCAACAGCACCACGGGGGGGCGCAAGGAACAGCGTTAATAAAGAAAAGGAATGTTAATGATATGTAGCTGCATTTACCAAACAACCATGTAGAAAACCAAAGTAAAAAACTACATAAAAAAAACTAAAATATAAACTGATACTTACTATACTCTACAATAAGCTGAGTTACTAACAACAAATAATAAATTACAATTCTACGTCGTAAGAAGTATATAATATACTTCCATCTAAACTTTATTCTCTTAGCATATACAGTACTATATACTGCCATAGATAAACCCAACATTAAATTATAAACTGTATTGCTGTAAACCACCCTATACTGTATAAAGTATACTGTATAAAGTATAGGGTGGTTTACAGCAATACAGTTTATAATTTAATGTTGGGTTTATCTATGGCAGTATATAGTACTGTATATGCTAAGAGAATAAAGTTTAGTTTAGATGGAAGTATATTATATACTTCTTACGACGTAGAATTGTAATTTATTATTTGTTGTTAGTAACTCAGCTTATTGTAGAGTATAGTAAGTATCAGTTTATATTTTAGTTTTTTTTTTATGTAGTTTTTTACTTTGGTTTTCTACATGGTTGTTTGGTAAATGCAGCTACATATCATTAACATTCCTTTTCTTTATTAACGCTGTTCCTTGCGCCCCCCCGTGGTGCTGTTGATCCTGCATAATGCATGGGCATAATGGGACTTTGAAACCCCTCCGCCCACCTCCTACGCATTACCCATTGGTATGCTAAATTCCTCTTCATATGCACATTCTTTTGTTAAGGCGCTCCTCCTCGCTACACCTATATAAGCTCCTAGCTTGATAATGTCTCATTCTTCGCCTGAGGACGGCTGCTTGCGTTGTGGCCGAAACGTCGTGAGAATTGTTTTATTATGTTTTATTTTTATTATTTTATTACTTCCCTTCTACGTGACTTTACCGAAAGAACCAAGAAGATGAATCCCTGCAGTCACGAAAGCTTTAAATCGAAACCCCCTACCTCCTCATTGGTGCCGGATGGTAACGCTGTGGTGAGCAGTGCCATGGGGAGTTGGCCAATTTCGATTGGCCATTCCCCTCATGGTGTTTGTAGCCACCACAGCGGCCACATGGAGGCTCTGAACGGATGTGAAGGGCTGGTAACCCCTCCACCTTCAAATAAATCACCACGAAACCACGGAAAAAATATAAAACGAAACTTGTGCTGGAGGCTCCGGGGGGACAGGCATCTATGACGTCTCCTGGCCAAACCCCACTTGGAGGAGCCAGGAGACTGAATCCTTACCCTCGGGGTTCCTCCAGAAGCAGCAAAAAGCCACTGCGGTGGCCACGTGGAATGTTCGAATGCTCACTGCGGAGGAGAGGCTGCCACTCTTTTGTCGGGAGCTGGACCGGTACCGCCTGGATCTCTGTGGTATTCAGGAGGTCCAGTGGACCAGCTCTGGCTCCTGCCACCATTTCCTTGCCCCGAGTAGAGGATTGTGTGGACAGTCCTCTACTCAATAGGGTGTGGCTCTTCTTCTGAACAAAATAATGAATGGGCGTGGGAGTGTGGCGGTGAGGTGTGGGAAGCGGTCAGCCCCAGGCTACTTTGGGCCCGCCTTCCCATCAATCAGAGGCGAGGAGTGGTGGTCGTGGTTACTTATGTCCCCACCGAAGATGAACATCAGTGGAGGGAGGCAGGCAAGGCCGATGAGTCAGATGCCTTCTATGACCTCCTGTTACAGGTGCTATCTAAAGTGGCCTCTCAGGATAGAGCCATCCTGTTGGGTGACTTTAATGCCCGAGTTGGTCATGATGCTGGCACCTGGTTTTGAGTGTTTGGAATGCATGGGCCAGATCAGCTCAATAACAACGGTAGGAGGCTGCTAGACTTTTGTGCAGCCCATGGGCTTGTAATTACCAACACGCTGTTCCGGCATCGGCGCATCCATACAATATCATTGATGCATGCTGGGTCCAAGCAAGAACATCTGGTGGACTACATAGTAACGCAACAGCGAATGCGGGCCCATGTCCTTGACACCAGGACCTACCGTGCAGCTGATCTGCCCACTGGCCATCAACTTGTCATCTGTTAGATGCGCCTGCCATTCTTCCACTCCAGTGGTGGGTGTACACCCAAGATCCAATTCAAACCCATAGTGGCCATAGTGGCCTGGTCTCAGCTAGCTGGGGTTAACATCGTCCACCGCTCATCCTGATGTCGAGGGGAAATGGGTGAGGTTTATGACTGTGGCTCATGCAGCTGCAATGGCTGCCTTGGTTACACGGTCCAGACCTCCTCAGTGATCCTGGCTGACAGAGGAGGTGTTCAGGCTGTCTGACAAAAAGCGACAGGTCCGCTCTCATCGTCTACAACATCCCACATCAGAGAATGAGGAGGATTACCGCAGCCTTCGCGCGGAGGTTCGGAGAGCCGTGAGGTGCTGCAAGGATGAGTGGTGGTCGCAGGTTGCTGAGGAGATGGAATCTGCCTCAATGGCCTGCGATCACAAATCGCTCTTTAATTCCATCAAAAAGTAACTTGTAGTGCCACACCTATCACCAACATTAGGGGAAAGAACAGTGATCCAATCTCCGACCCCTAGGAACAGGTTTGCAGATTTGCTGAGCATTTCTGTGAGGTCCTGGGGGAGGGGAAATCCCTCAGCCTGGAAAACACCATGGGGCAAAGTGGGGATGACCCTGCTGAGGCTGCGGTGCCTCAAATATTGGAAGAAGTTGTCACCCCCTGTGAGTGGCTGGCTGAGGTGCCATCTGTTTACACGAAGTACTGAAGGTGATCCAAAGACTGAGACCAGGAAAGGCATCAGGCAGAGATGATCTCCCAAGCGATATACTGAGGGAGGGTGGCATTTGTGCACAGACTGCCCTACATGACATCATAATAACAGTCTGGACCAGATAGAAACATTTAAGCTCGCCTGCCTATGATCCATCCTGGGTTTAACCAGGCTGGATTGTGTGAGGAGCTCACATATCCTTGAAAGATCTGGACAAAGTCCCATCGGTGAGCTCCTCCGGCAGGCAAGGTTGCGTTGGCTGGGTCATGTAGCCCACATGCCCAGCCACCGCATGCCTAAACAGCTTTTGTTCGGCTGGATAGAGAGGGCAAAATGAGCGCGGCACGGGCGAGAGAAGAGATGGAGTGATGTGGTACATGAGGATGTGGAGCTGAGTGGACTTGCCGACGACTGGTACCAGCGGTGTCAAGATCGGCCTCTGTGGAGGAGGCTCGTGAAGGATTCTACAGGGCAGTTGGAGGCAGTCGCCCTCCAACAACAACGGAGGGGGGAGGAGCGACGCTCACAACAACGAGGTGTGTCTGTGTGTCTCTGTGTGTGTGCATCGTTGTGGGGAGCGGTAGTGTAGCGGTCAGCGCGCTACGCTACTAACCTGGTGAACTGAGTTCAACTCCCGCTCACGGCTACCAACCCCAGTGACGATTATTATGAACCGGTCTTGGGCCTGCCCTAGATCGACTCAGCCTCAACTGAGTACCTGGTGCGGTGTGTAAACATCGCCACTGAGGAGACAAAGGCGGCCGGGCGTGGTGTTGGCCACCCACCCCCTCGTGTGCCGTGCCGGCCTTCATAGGTGCTCGCTAACAGCACTTGCCCCTACAGTCTGTTAAGGCTGTACGGGGGATCTTTGTCTTTGCGCATCGTTGCACGTTACGCAAGCTCTCAAGCTCAAGCAAGAAACTACGTGTTTGGCCACAATTTCGTTTCGGTACTTCAAGAGAAAATGTGCACGCCCATCTCAACTTAAAGGATCCTCGTGATTTACGAGATTCGAATGATGTGTTGCCTTTATGCAAGGTCACACGTTCCCTTTTCGTGTCAAGATGCTAGCCCCTCTCCGCATAAGGGGGGGGGGAGGGGGGGCTCAGAGAGGCATATTAGAATCAGAAGAGCAACTGAAACTAAACCGTTGTTTTATTACGAGCCAAGAGGCTCTTTTTCAGAAGAGACCCGGCTACCGCAGATGATATCTAACTGAAGTGGCGTATCGTCACGTGGACATTCATAGGCAGCCAAATACCCGAAACGCATGTTGATTCTAAACGTGGAGTGAAAGAAACCGGAGGACGCGTGAGCACTGGGAGAGAGAGAGACACGCAAACTACAAATATACAGCATCAGGCGTCAGGGTCGGGATCGAGGCCACGACCTCCTGTAGACCAGGCGAGGGAGTTAACATCTCCTAGCCACTGTGGCGCTCCGTTTCCACGCGACCACCTCCACTCTCTAATAGCCTGGACACCAAAACAAAGAGAGAACCCCCCCCCCCTCCCCACAAAGATTGGGGGGCCGGTTCTCCCGCAGTCAGATTCACGCGCACACGAACAACAAAACCCCACCACCACGGGCGCCTTCAAAGCGTTCCGCACATCACACCCGCGAGAGGAGAAAGCCTTTGATATCTCTCCCCGTATCATGCACGGGAGGCCAAATGAGCGGGAGCTGCCGCTTCGCCGTCATTCGCACGCACGCCAAGGGGCGCGAGCGAGTCGGCGTGTGCCTGCCGTGTTATTATCGGGAGTCTCTTCTTTGATATGGGGCTGAGGGCTGCAACGGAGAGGGCGATTTTCATCGAGTGCTGTTTAACCGGTGTCAATTATTGGGTCGAGAACGCGCGGAGGATTCACACAACACGCCAGGCAGCAGTCGCTTTTGGGTGGGGAAATAATCACCCACCTACCCCCCCCCTCTCTATCCCGGTTTTTTTGTTGTTGTGATTTTGTGGTTCGGGCTTCGTGAAAATGTGTGTAAGGTGTGCACACAATTAGGTAGGTGTATGCACACGATCCCGCGCTCCTACTGCTGCTGCGTAATTCAGAGCCGTAGCCATGGAGTCAACATTGGGGGGGACCAAATCTTCCAGGGTGTCTGGGGGTTCCAACCCAGAAAAAAATCTACATTTGAAAAATAATTTCCTGCCTAAAATATTAAAAGAATTCGCTAACACATGGGATGGATTTTTTTTTTTGCAATAATGTCGAATAGTGTATTGTATTACATTGCTCTGTTTCTACTTTTTCACAATTTCTTGTTTCATTGTATTGAATGGCAGAGATTAAGGATTAATAAAGTACAATCATAACCACAATCATGTAAACAGTAATCTATGCATTTGTAATGTGAGGATATATCCGGCTCACTGACGTATCACAACTCGTCATGGTGATTGGCTCTGCCGGTCCTGGTTTATAGCCAATGGGGGGAAGCCTAGGGTCGTGGCCCTGACGTAATGGAAAGGTGACAGCTGTAAGGAGAGGATTGGTTTTTCTGGCTTTGGCCACAGCCAATGGGGAGATGAGTCAGGGGTGTGGTTCCGGGAGCCTACGAGGGAGCCTGGAATATTCCATGGAGGCTAACCAGGATTGGTGGAAACGTACCACGTGACCCGGGTATTAAATATGGTGGAGTCGAACGACACGTGGTCAGAACGGGAACGAACGGAGGGAGGGGCCACGTGTGAGTGGGGCTCCAGGTTGCCACGTGGCAGTGCGTCTCTCTCTATCCTCTCACGCTGCCTGTTAGCAGCGTGAAGGAAAGCTGTAATGCCAGTTGAATAAAAGACCAGATTCCAGAAGTTGCCTCAACGACCTTTATTACACATTGATTTATAAGAAGTTAATTCCAGATACTGTGGCCAAGGTTTAGCAAATAGTTCATTTTTATTTACATAGCATAGCAATAAAATTGTTTTATACCTAAATATATTATAATTACGGCCTTGGTGTAATTGTTTGGAGGAGATGATGATGATGATACTGCTGTTGAGTAAAAGTTTTTTGTGATGCTTCTGTTCCGCGATTGTTTGATGAAGATGTTGCTGCTTCTGTGTCATTGCTTGGTGGTGATGATGCTGCTGTTGTCTAACTCCCATTCGTAGATAACATAGCTTTAAAAGAACTATAACCTATACATTTGTGCGGCAGACTACTACCTCTCTGGCAATGGATACGTTTCATTTAGCATACAGAGAGTGATGCCTGCAGAGAGGTAGTGGATACGGGATGGGAACGCCACTCGATATATGTACCACGGGCACGACTCGAGCATTTGCACAGAACATCACTTGTCATTGAAATTGCAAGCGACAGCGATGGCTTGCTCTATTCGTTTCGCAGCGTCACTCGCTACTTTCAATACAAAAAAAACATGAACAACAATAATGTGACGCATGAAAAACATCAACAACAATAAAACACACGGAATATTCACTCACACCAACAGCGGTTTGACAAAACGACACAGTACCAACATGAATATGGACGTTACATATACACATCAAGAGCAATGTTAGTGGTCATATAACCAATATTGGCAGTAATATGACATTTAACAACAGTATCAATATAAATATTAACAAAGCAGCTTCTACAGATATTTTACAACCATCACGGAAGCCATCGGATAACAACTACAACCAAACAACCGCAAACATAAGAGCCACATCATAACCACAACTAAAACTACGTTATAACCACAATCATAACCACATTGAAAGCCCAACAACCACATTATAACCACAACCATAACCACCATGTAACTACAACCACCAAATTATGACCACATCCATAACTACCACATTATAACCGCAATACAACTGTAGTGACATTGTGGATGTCACTGTATGAGAGAGGGCCATGCCGTGCGATGCCCCTACGTCACGGGCAGCATCGTGTGTGTTACAGAGTGATGCCGGCTCTCGCCCAGCACGGCGTGCGATGTCACCGTCATCGCTTACACCCCGTAGGCAGGTGTAGTACCAGCCCTAGTGGGGCTTGGTCAGCGCTGGGACAGCGATGGCACCACGCACAGCATGCAGTGCGGGCTCCCACAGGGGGGAGTTGGAGAGTGTCAGCCCAGGGGCAGGGTTGCCCCGGGCCATGGCACTCTGGTTGACCCCGTAGACACGTGATCCGGAGTGTCCATAGGGAGGCCCCCAGGTGGGGGGGTGGGGGAGCTAGGGGGTGATCACGTGTCCAGGGAGAGCTCTCGAGAGGGATCGGGAGAGAGCTGGAACACTCTCGAAGGTGGGCGGGGCCAAGGGCGGAGCCAGCTCCGACCCGGGAGGATATAAGGTGGGTCCCTGGGAGGGCCCGGGCTTGCTACGTCCTGCAAGCTGGAAGATCCACGTTCTTACATCTGAAGAGGCACCAACACGTGGTCCGGGACCCGAGTCCTGGTCCGGTCCGTCGTAGCCCCAACTCCTGTATGGTAGTGGAGTTAGCTGGGTGGTCACCACCCTAGGCTGTGTCTGGTGAAGGGGCAGATACCCCTGTTTGTGTTTACGTGTTGTGTACTAGTACAGGTGTTGCCTCTGAAGAAGACAGTCTGAGACTCAGTTGGACTCACTCCATAACCACATTGTAACCACAACCACAACCACATTGTAACCACAACCATAACCACATTGTAACCACAACCACAACCATAACCACATTGTAACCACAACCATAACCACATTGTAACCACAACCACAACCATAACCACATTGTAACCACAACCATAACCACATTGTAACCACAACCACAACCATAACCACATTGTAACCACAACCATAACCACAACCATAACCACATTGTAACCACAACCATAACCACAACCATAACCACATTGTAACCACAACCATAACCACAACCATAACCACATTGTAACCACAACCATAACCACAACCATAACCACATTGTAACCACAACCATAACCACAACCATAACCACAACCATAACCACATTGTAACCACATTGTAACCACAACCATAACCACAACCATAACCACAACCATAACCACAACCATAACCACATTGCAACCACAACCATAACCACAACCATAACCACATTGTAACCACAACCATAACCACATTGTAACCACAACCATAACCACAACCATCACCACATTGTAGCCACAACCATAACCACAACCATCACCACATTGTAACCGCACCCATAACCACGTTGCAATGGGAGGCGTGATGACGCGATCCCCACTACACCTAGGCCGTATCAACTGGACCTGAGCGCAATGAGGTGTGGACGAGACCTTTTACAAAAACGTAACATTCGCTGCATATTTAAGCACGTTCTTTTAAAGTTATAAATCACAATTATGAACATTTGTGATGTATATTTACACACCTCTTACACCATTTCCTGGGAATTTCCTCGGCAACGATTCGTAGTTTTTCGGTTGAATGCAAGTTCGCATCTGGACATCTGTGAACAAGAGCTTCATAGCTCATCGGATTCCTCCTCCTGCAGCATCAATCAATATTATGATTCTGATCGGACATGTCGTGTGCGAGATACGGGACATGGTCGACGGCCTGGCTGAAGCTCGCGAATTCTATAGATGATCGATAGACGGGGCCTGATCATAAGAACCAATACCATATTGGCCAAGCGACTGATGTGGATTCTAACGATGTTCTACAAGCACTAGAAAGCGGACATTTTTACCAAATGTAGAGCGCAGTTTTGGTTGGCAGATGTACATAATTCAATCCTCAAGTATAGATGTTGACATTTGGGCACGCAGTCATGATGGAATAATGAAGGTGTATTGGTTTCACTCACAGGTTCACCATAAATATCCCATATTTTTTTTAATATTTCGTGCGGAAAAAACTAAAAAACGTACTTATACCGTATGAACCGTATCACCGGGTGAAGCGGAGTGCGACGCCTAAGCCGTTAAAAAGCTAGCGAATCGCCACTACCGTTATGAGCCATCATTGGTTAGGGCAGGGGTCGGCAACCTACGGCTCCGGAGCCGCATGCGGCTCTTTACGGGCTGCTTCTTGACGATATGTACGTATGTACAGTATGTACTCAGATGCATTGCGGCTCTTGAAATACTGAATTTTGTACCGAATTTGAAAGAAATGGCTCTTCTTGTTATTTTGGTTGCCGACCCCTGGGTTAGGGCCCTAAGTCGTTCGTTCTAACCATATTTCACAGTGCGGCAGGCTTTTTAGTGCGGGTTGGTTAACATTACTTGAAAAAAAATACATATAGTGACATGCTCACTCTGTTCTTTGTATTTGCTTATTTATATTCTTAGGTTTTTTCGGTAAAGTCACGTAGGTAAAAAAATTTAATTAATAAAAGTAAAATAAAACAAAATACAATACAGCTGTCGTGGCTGTGACGGTTCCACCTGAAGACGGAGGCTTGTGTTGCTTCCGAAACGTCGTGATTTTTATTTTGTTTTATTTTACTTTAATTAATTTAAATGTTTTACCTACGTGACTTTACCGAAAAAACCTAAGAATACGAATCCTTGCAGTCACGAAAGCTTCAAATCTAGAATTGCTTATTTATTTTCACCCTTCATTCATTTATCCCCAAACGATGTCCCCAGCCGAAGCAGTGAAAAGGGGGGTGGGGGGGCAGCGGGGCAATGTTGATGGCGTTGTTATGAATCTCCGTCACCTCCTGCTTGCTGTCGCCAGCGCTGTGCACAGCGATAAACATTACTACTGCTGCTTTTACTTCGCACTAAATCAAACTGTGGGCTCACAAAGACAAAGAACCCCCCCCCACGCCAACCCGTATAGGCTTAACAGGCTGTTGGGGCAACTGCTGTTAGCGAGCAGCACCTATGAAGGCCGGCACGGCACACGAGCGTGTGGGTGGCCAGCATCACGCCCGGCCGCCTTTGTCTCCCTCGTGGAGATATTTACACACGACGATGATCTGAACCGGTCCTGGTTCAGATCATCGACTCAGCCTCAAATGAGTACCTGCTGCCGTGTGTAAATATCTCCACGAGGGAGACAAAGGCGGCCGGGCGTGATGCAGGACCGGTTCAGATCATCGTCACTGGTATTGGTGGCCGTGAAAGGGAATCGAACTCGTGTCGCCGGGGTTCGTAGCGCAGCAGCGCGCTAACCGACGAACCACCGCTCCTCACGCACGCACACGCACACACGCGCGCGCGCGCGTGATAAAGAACCCGCACTTTAACGCGCGCAATAAATACGAGTGTTTCAGAAGTGGGAGACAGGTTTTCCACAAACACGGAGTTCGAGTTTGTTTAAAGGAACCGCTCGCTTCTCGTGAAGATTCAACAACGCGAGCACGCACGGCGCGTGGTCTGTGTCATGGACATCCGCTGTGTCGCTGCAGTGGCGAGCAACACGGCGCAGCTGGCTTCAACTCCGTGGCGGCTAACAGCGGCAAATCATTAAAACGGCCCTCGGACTCCCCCCCCCCCCGGTTTACTCGGCCTTAAATGACTACCCGCTATGGTGCGTAAATATCAGTTCTATGGCTACACGGCAGATCTTGGCAGGTACATTCAATTTCGATTTAAAGCTTTCGTGACTGCAGGGATTCATCTTCTTGGTTATTTCGGTAAAGTCACATAAAGTCAAGACAGAGACTCTGTCAGAGACAGGTCTGTCCGACAGACCTGTTCTTCACCTGAGGACGGCTGCTTGCGTTGTGGCCGAAACGTCGTGAGAATTACTTTATTATGTTTTAATTTTATTATTTTATTCCTTCCATTCTACGTGACGTTACCGAAAGAACCAAGACGGTACATTCAAGTTCAAATGAATGATAATGGGCAACAGGGGGGTAATCTTTGTGTGTGTGTCAAAGTAAACTAATGCGAGCACCAGGGATGGCAGGGACAAATACCACGCCCGACCGCCTTTGTTTCACCATTGGTGAGTCGGCTTATGAGAGACCCAGTACTGGTTTGAGTATTCGCCACTGATGTTGGTTGTGAGCGGGAATTGAACTCGGGCCGCAGAGTTTGGAGCAGCGCAGTGCGCCAACCGATACCCTATAGCGCTGACCACCACCACGACCACCACTATCCTAATGTTACGACTGCTAATTCTAGATTTGAAGCTTTCGTGACTGCAAGGAATCATATTCTTAGGTTTTTTTCGGTAAAGTCACGTAGGTAAAACATCAAAATTGTACTGTATAAACAAAAATCACGACGTCGTGATTTTTGTTTTATTTTATTTTATTTTCATTAATTTTGATGTTTTACCTACGACTGCTACTGCTGCTGCTGCTGTTGCAGTAAAACCTCTCGAAGCCACACTCGAGGAAGCTAGAAAGGCCACCTGCTCGCGACACAAATGGAACTCCGTTCAGCATTCAATAAAATAAAATAGCATCTTAATGTAAAAATAAAACATTGATGTATATTTTCGTGATGATAATACGAATGTTATTAATCCCATATAAGTAAGCACCAAGAACAATACCAACAACACAAGGCATTGCAGAGGCGGCCAAGACTTTCCTTATTGCCTTCGATAATCAACCACGTGACGCCATGGGCCATGATGAACTTTACCCCCGTGGGCAAACCCACAGTTCCCTGCATGGAGTTGTGTGCGTATGATGTGTGTGGTGTGTGTATGGTGTGGTGTGTGTGGTGTGCGTGGTGTGTGTGGTGTGGTGTGTGTATGGTGTGCGGTGTAGTGTATGTATGGTGTGTGTGGTGTGTGTGGTGTGGTGTATGTATGGTGTGTGTGTAGTGTATGTATGGTGTGTGTGTGGTGTGTATGTATGGTGTGTGTGTGGTGTGGGTGGTGTGCGTGAGCGGTGTATGTATGGTGTGTGTGTATGGTGTGTGTGTGGTGTGTGTATCGTGTGTGATATGTGTGGTGTATGTATGGTGTGCGTATGGTGTGTGTGTGTAGTGTGGTGTGTGTGTGTAGTGTGGTGTAGTGTGGTGTGTGCTGTGTGTGATATATTATATACGTATGGTGTGTGTGTGTAGTGTGGTGTGTGCTGTGTGTGATATATTATATACGTATGGTGTGTGTGTGTAGTGTGGTGTGTGCTGTGTGTGATATATTATATACAGGCCGACTCAATGAGTACCTGGTGCGGTGTGTAAACATCGTCACTAGGGAGACAAAGACGGCCTGGCGTGGTGCTGCTGGCCACCCACCGCCTCCTGTGCCGCATCGGCCTTAGTAGGTGCTCGCTGACAGAACTTTTACCAAAAGTACATCCAGGCTATACGTGGGATCTTTGTCTTGGTGTGTTGTATATACAGGTAGTCCTCGACTTACGACGGAGATGCGTTACGACGACCCCATCGTAAGTCAAAAATATCGTAAGTCGAAGATGGCCTAGCCTACCCAGGAGTCTTAAAGAAAGGTGATAATTTAGCAAAACAGAGCAATTTACAGTACCGTACTGTATAAACTATATACTGTATGTATTAATTACAAACTGTATTGCACAGTAAAATGTAAAGTAAAAACAAGGTACATTCTTAGCCTACCTATATGAACTGCAATCTAATAGAACGTTTTTTCAGGAAACAATCCTATCTGCTATAAAAACTTTAAACATGCATTGAACGTATCGTATCGTGGTAACCCTAAAATTAAATCGCTAAAGCTACGTATCATTCATGCATTGAACGTATTGTAACGTATCATATTGTACTGTACTCACCAAGATTCGTACGCTGCTGCGTTTGCCTGCCGCGCGAAATTTAAAATATTTCAAAATGTTGTCGTATCGCCATCGTAAGATCGAAATATCGTAAGTTGGACCATCTTAACTCGGGGACTATCTGTAGTGTGTGTTGTGTGTAGTCTTTGTGTATTATATATAGTGTGTTTGTTGTGTGTAGTCTTTGTGTATTATATATAGTGTGTGTGTTGTGTGTAGTCTGTATGTATTATATATAGTATGTGTTGTGTGTAGTCTTTGTGTATTATATATAGTGTGTGTGTGTATTGTGTGTAGTTTTTATGTATTATGTATAGTGTGGGTGTGTTGTGTGTAGTCTTTGTGTATTATATATAGTGTGTGTGTTGTGTGTAGTCTTTGTGTTTTATATATATAGTGTGTGTTGTGTGTAGGCTTTATGTATTATATATAGTGTGTGTGTGTTGTGTGTAGTCTTTGTGTATTATATATAGTGGGTGTGTTGTGTGTAGTATTTGTGTATTATATATAGTCTGTTGTGTTGTGTGTAGCCTTTGTGTATTATATATAGTGTGTGTTGTGTGTAGTCTTTGTGTAGTATATATAGTGTGTGTGTTGTGTGTAGTCTGTGTGTATTATATATAGTGTGTGTGTGTTGTGTGTAGGCTTTATGTTTTATATATAGTGTGTGTGTTGTGTGTAGTCTTTGTGTATTATATATAGTGTGTGTGTTGTGTGTAGTCTTTGTGTATTATATATAGTGTGTGTGTTGTGTGTAGTCTTTGTGTATTATATATAGTGTGTGTGTTGTGTGTAGTTTTTGTGTATTATATAGAGTGTGTGTTGTGTGTAGTATTTGTTTATTATATATAGTGTGTGTGTGTTGTGTGTAGTTATTGTGTATTATATATAGTGTGTGTGTTGTGTGCAGTCTTTGTGTATTATATATAGTGTGTGTGTTGTGTGTAAGCTTTATGTATTATATATTGTGTGTGTTGTGTGTAGTCTTTATGTATTATATATAGTGTGTGTGTGTGTTGTGTGTAGTCTTTGTGTATTATATATAGTGTGTGTGTTGTGTGTAGTCTTTGTGTATTATATATAGTGTGTGTGTTGTGTGTAGGCTTTATGTATTATATATAGTGTGTGTGTGTGTTGTGTGTAGTCTTTATGTATTATATATAGTGTGTGTGTTGTGTGTAGTCTTTGTGTATTATATATAGTGTGTTTGTTGTGTGTAGTCTTTGTGCATTATATATAGTGTGTGTGTTGTGTGTAGTCTTTGTGTATTATGTATAGTGTGTGTGTGTGTTGTGTGTAGTCTTTGTGTATTATATATAGTGTGTGTGGTGTGTAGTCTTTGTGTATTATATATAGTGTGTGTGTTGTGTGTAGTCTTTGTGTATTATATATAGTGTGTGTGTGTTGTGTGTAGTCTTTGTGTAATGACATCGCGGACACCACGAGGGTGTAGTACCGGCGCTAGAGGGGCCCGGTGAGCGCTGATGGATCGCCCTCGATGGCACCGCGCTTGGCGTGCAGTGCCAGCCCCTACAGGACAGTGTGTGGGAGTGCCGGCCGAGGGACGAGGTTACTCGAGGCCATGGCACTCTGGTTGACCCAGGAGGACACGTGACCGGTTAAGTCTACAAAGGGACCCCAAGTGGGGGGCTAGGGGTGGTCACGTGGTTGGGACCCAGATCCTTCCCGAGGATCCTGGAAGGTGGTCGTGGCCAAGGACGGAGCCGGCCACGCCGCAGAGAATCTAAGCCGGGTCCCCAGAGGCACCAGGGTTGTTCAGCCTGAAGAAACCTTCGTCTACGTTCTCCGTTCAACGTTCTCCATTCAACGTTCTCCGTTCAACGAGTCTCCAACACGTGGACGTGGACCCAAGCTGTTGGTCACGGTCCGTATTAGCAGTAACGTTGTAACTAGTGTAGCTAGCCTGGTGGTCACCACCCGGTTAACTACCCCAGTCACGTGGTAACTAGTGTAGCTAGCCTGGTGGTCACCACCCGGTTAACTACCCCAGTCACGTGGTAACTAGTGTAGCTAGCCTGGTGGTCACCACCTAGTTAACTACCCCAGTCACGTGGTAACTAGTGTAGCTAGCCTGGTGGTCACCACCCGGTTAACTACCCCAGTCACGTGGTAACTAGTGTAGCTAGCCTGGTGGTCACCACCCGGTTAACTACCCCAGTCACGTGGTAACTAGTGTAGCTAGCCTGGTGGTCACCACCTGGTTAACTACCCCAGTCACGTGGTAACTAGTGTAGCTAGCCTGGTGGTCACCACCCGGTTAACTAACTCACAACTAGTGATGTGAGTGAGTGATGTGAGTGAGTGATGTGAGTGTGTGATGTTTGTGATGTGAGTGATGTTTGTGATGTGAGTGATGTGTGTGATGTGAGTGATGTGAGTGATGTGTGTGATGTGAGTGATGTGAGTGAGTGATGTGAGTGAGTGATGTGAGTGATGTGTGTGATGTGAGTGATATGAGTGAGTGATGTGAGTGATGTGAGTGATGTGTGTGATGTGAGTGATGTTTGTGATGTGTGTGATGTGAGTGATGTGAGTGATGTGAGTGATGTGAGTGATGTGTGTGATGTGAGTGATGTGAGTGATGTGTGTGATGTGAGTGATGTGAGTGATGTGAGTGATGTGTGTGATGTGTGTGATGTGTGTGATGTGAGTGATGTGAGTGATGTGTGTGATGTGAGTGATGTGAGTGATGTGAGTGATGTGTGTGATGTGAGTGATGTGAGTGATGTGAGTGATGTGAGTGATGTTTGTGATGTGTGTGATGTGAGTGATGTGTGTGATGTGTGTGATGTGTGTGATGTGAGTGATGTGAGTGATGTGTGTGATGTGAGTGATGTGAGTGATGTGTGTGATGTGAGTGATGTGTGTGATGTGAGTGATGTGAGTGATGTGTGTGATGTGTGTGATGTGAGTGATGTGAGTGATGTGTGTGATGTGAGTGATGTGAGTGATGTGTGTGATGTGAGTGATGTGTGTGATGTGAGTGATGTGAGTGATGTGTGTGATGTGTGTGATGTGAGTGATGTGAGTGATGTTTGTAATTTGAGTGATGTGAGTGATGTGTGTGATGTGAGTGATGTGTGTGATGTGAGTGATGTGAGTGATGTGAGTGATGTGAGTGATGTGAGTGATGTGTGTGATGTGAGTGATGTGAGTGATGTGTGTGAGTGATGTGTGTGATGTGTGTGATGTGTGTGATGTGTGTGATGTGAGTGATGTGTGTGATGTGAGTGATGTGAGTGATGTGAGTGATGTGTGTGATGTGTGTGATGTGAGTGATGTGTGTGATGTGAGTGATGTGAGTGATGTGTGTGATGTGTGTGATGTGTGTGATGTGAGTGATGTGAGTGATGTGTGTGATGTGAGTGATGTGAGTGATGTGTGTGATGTGTGTGGTGTGTGTGATGTGTGTGATGTGTGTGATGTGAGTGATGTGTGTGATGTGTGTGATGTGAGTGATGTGAGTGATGTGTGTGGTGTGTGTGATGTGAGTGATGTGAGTGATGTGAGTGATGTGTGTGGTGTGTGTGATGTGTGTGATGTGAGTGATGTGAGTGATGTGTGTGGTGTGTGTGATGTGTGTGATGTGAGTGATGTGAGTGATGTGAGTGATGTGTGTGGTGTGTGTGATGTGTGTGATGTGAGTGATGTGAGTGATGTGTGTGATGTGTGTGATGTGTGTGATGTGAGTGATGTGTGTGATGTGTGTGATGTGAGTGATGTGAGTGATGTGTGTGATGTGTGTGATGTGTGTGATGTGAGTGATGTGAGTGATGTGAGTGATGTGATGTGTCTGTGAATGCAGGGGGGTGACGGGGCGTCTGTTGCTACCCCCGCAGCCCCTACGCCTGTTTGTCTCTCCATGTTTGCTCCCCTCGTTAAAAAAAAACGCACGAATTCATTATTTGCCTTTTGAGACGAGGATTGCAAACCGAACATTGCACGGATTCTGCACACAAAAGACAAAATAATGCAACCACCCCCTTATAACCGAAGCAGGCACCTGGGGCAAGTGCTTTATTTCATTAGCGAGCACCTATGAAGGCCGGCACGGTACACGAGGTGGTGGGTGGGCCAGCACCACGCCCGGCCGCCTTTGTCTCCCCAGTAGAGATGTTTACACACTGCCACCAGGTACTCATTTGAGGCTGAGTCGACCTAGGGGAGGGCCCCGGACCGGTTCAAATAATCGTCACCGGTATTGTCCGTGAGCGGGAATCGAACTCGGGTACCCAGGTTCGTAGCGCATCACGCTAAGCACCACGCCGCCGGGCAAATAGAGTACAAAACAGAATATACATCAACATACATGCAATGCTCCTGATGTGTGTAATGTGGGAATATGCCATGCCCCTGTTGAATTGCGTCAATGTTTTTCTTGAATTTCGCACGCAAAATGTACGCGCGCATTTTGGATCGGTGAACTTTGAGACCAGTTGCGAGGGATGACGTGCAAGTCAGCGTGTGTCCCGACAGTTTATTTTTGGTTAGATCGCGTAAATATAAAAAATGTGTCGTTTAACCGGCCACCACCCGACACAGCCAATTAGTAAGGTTTGTCACGGAAACAGAACGTGTATAATAAACAACATACGTCTTGTTTCCGTGATAAACCATTACTAATTGGCTGTGTCGGGTGGTGGCGGGTTTAACGACACATTTATATCGATGCACTCTACACAGATAGCTCGTGGAAGCCCGACTACACGTTAAGCGGAGAAAGAGCTGTGAGTGACCATGATGAATCCGTGCAACGTCTCTCTCTCATGCACGATCACGTGTGGTGCGACGCGTACTTGTGTGTGTGTGTACGTGTGTGTACGTGTGTGTACGTGTGTGTACGTGTGTGTACGTGTGTACGTTGAACTTCTTTCGCACAGCACGTAGCCAAACCGTGCTAAGTCGGAGGTGCGCGGGAGGAAAGGTAGCACAGTAAACACAAACAAAAAAAACACTTAGTGATAGGTTTTTACCCTTTCAACTGGTACAAAATCTGAAACCTTTATACAATGCATCGTGTTTGCAATAACCACAACACAAGCAGTCAAAATGCAAACAAAACTCGGATAATGATATGTGTAAATGCTTACCCCGAGCTCTCAATACTCTGATTGTGCGTTGTTTTTGAGTTGTACGCCTTTTGGCGTCATCTGGTCCAACACCAATGGAGACTAGGCTCTAAGAAAATCTGTCTCGGGTTTGGACCAATCAACTTCAAGGACAGTGCATATCATTATCATTATCAGAGTTGTTTCTTTTTGTTTGCATTTTGACTGCTTGTGTTGTGGTTATTGCAAACAAGATGCCTTGCATCAAGGTGTCAGTTTTTGTACCAGTTGAAAGGGTAAAAACCTATCACTATATTTTGCCACTGGTAAAGGAGGTCTCATAGTGTAAAAAAAAACACTTCTAAAGAAGCGAGTTTTTAATCCATCATCATCAGCAACATCAGCATCAGCAGCATCATCATCATAATCATCATCGAAGTCCCACGGATTCATCTGCACCCAGCAGAAACCCTCAGTCTCGCTCCTCACACCGCTTGCATGGAACTGCCAGCTCCACGTTCCCTTCGGCATCTCCATGAAATCCGCGTTCCCGTCCTCTCCCCGTGGAGACGCGTTCCAAGGCACCGCGAGGCAGTTTCTGCTGCTCGCGGCGTTATTATTTCCCTTCTCCTCGTCGCTGTAATTCCCCCTCCTCCCCCTCCCTCCCCCCGCACGTTTAACCGAAAGTTCTCGCGATGTCCTCCGAACTGGGCACACTCGTCCACGACGGCGCTTGAAAAGAGAAGAAAAACAACAATAGAGGTCGTCCATAAATGACGTCACGCACCTGGGGGGGGGTGGGGAGTCAGAAATTTGTGACGATGTGTGATGAAGGGGGGGGGGGGTTGGGGTTTGAGAAATGTGACGTCACGTCAAAATGCGCAACTTTTAATAAATATAGACAACACGTTCTACTTAATTAAATAGACTTTTTCATATTTTTTTCTCCTACAACGTCAGAGTGCAGCGCCACATTAAATACGCACTACAATGACAATAGTTTAAAGCGATTTGAAGCATGTTCTATATATTTGGGGGGGGGGGGGGGTGCAGAGCTTTGTGACGTCATATTTTATGGGGGGGTCTGACTTTTTGTGACGCCGTGTGACAAGGGGGTGGGGTCAAAAATCGTCCCAAATCGCGTGACGTCATTTATGGACGGCCCCATAAACAACAACAAACAACAATAACAAACGTGTAATCGGCGACGTTTCGGGCAAGGGCCCTGCTTCGCAGACACTGTGAAGAAGGGGGTCATAGTGGGACGGCCCCTCTTCATGACCCTTTTTTGAACGCACTATGAAGGGCCATTGCCTGAAACGTCGCAGATTATATGTTTAAGGCAGTCCCGTCGACGAGTGTGTTGTTCACTCGCACGTGTGTCACGTGATCCGCGGTGGCCAGGAGATGTTGACTACCTCGCCTGGTGTGCACGAGGTCGTGAGTTCGATCCCGACCCTGACGCCTGCTGCTCTATATTTGGAGCTTGCGGTGTCTCTCTCCGGCTGGAGCACGCGTACCACACACATGTCGGTGATTTGCACGTCTTCTTCGAACGCTGGGGAGCCGGACAAGCCCCTCTCTGCACCAGCGTGCACGGCACCCTCGTGTTCACCTTCTGAAGCGCTCGCTCGTCACCGTGGCGTGCGCGATGACCACCACAACCACCACGTGACTTTTCTTTCGTGTTGTTCGCGGTGCATTTAGCGCCACAGCGCGTCGATTTGTAGCGTTTATTTTCATTTGTTTGCTGGTGACTTTGTGTGTTTCATATCGAAATCGCCTCCAGTGCTTTTGCTGCTGGCGGCAATAAAAGTTGTTTAAAAGTGTCTCTCTCCCCGTGGTCGTGTGGATTTTTCTCCGGGTTCTCCGGTGTTTCCCTCCACATTTAGAATCAACATCACGCGCTTAGAGTGTTTGGCTGCTATAAATGTCCACATGAGAAGCCACTTCGTTGAACTATCATTTGTGACAGCCACCTCGCTTACGAAAAATAACTATAGGGCTCAGTGGGCGTTACCTGCTAAACTACAATAATTAAAAAAATGTTTAGTTGTATTGCCAACGCAGCAGCAGCAGCATCACCAAATAGGTTTAAGTATCTTTGGATTTTAGTTTCGTCTTTTCAGATTTTCTCCAGATGCACGGCACGTCCCACCCCCCTCTCCTCTCTCCACACCGTCTTTCTTTTCCAGTTATCACTCAACATTATTCCAAACACATGCAGGACGTGACGGCTGATGATCAATGGCTGTGGAAATGTGGTAATCCTCCTTTAAAAGAAAGTGTTTTTTTTTGCCTAACCATTCACCCTTTGATGTTGCATCTCTCCTCGTGTGCACCGTACCCCAGCCCGTTCCCATTTGCCCTGCTGCGCACGTTAACAACGTTTCTTCCGGTATAGAATTCAGCCAGCAGTTCGAACATTCAATCGTCAAAAAAAAAACGTAAGCAGGCCACGTGGCGACCGATCGACAAGGCCGGTGGTCGATGTGGTCAAGGATGGTGAAGGAGAGGCAGCCCAAGGTGGATGGAACGCGTCCGAGAGGACGTCCAGGCGCAATAAAACGGGCTGGGAAAAAGGGGCCATTGCCCGAAACGTCGCCTGCTTATGCATTATTCATTCAGGACCCGCAGTGTTATTTAGAATTGAGTTGTTGCTGCACACGTGTGTGTGTGTGTGTAGATTCGTGGCTAGAGTTTGATTCCCACTCACGGGCCACCAACACCAGTGACGATTATCTGAACCGGTCCTGGTCATCCCTTAGGTCGACTCAGCCTCAAATGAGTACCTGGTGCGGTGTGTAAGCATCGCCACTGGGGAGACAAAGGCGGCCGGGCGTGGTGTTGGCCACCCGCCGCCTCGTGTGCCGTTTCGGCCTTCACAGGTGCTCGCTAACAGCACTTGCCCCAACAGTCTGTTACAGGCTACACGATGGATCTTTGTCTTTGTGTTAATTGTAATTGTGCAATCGTGTGGGTGGATTGCTACATGGCGACCAGCTTGAGGACGTCTTCATCCAGCAGTAGATTGAAAATCGTTCATGACTATGATGATAGTGGCGAGGTATATATTATATTACACAACCGGTGTTGGGTATTAACTGAGCTCGCTGTATAAACACACCGCAGTATGTGTGTATATGTATAATGGCGATGGCTAATGAGAAGCACGTTTCACGAACGCCACTTCAAAACGAGCACGTGCGTCAATATCGGCTGCCCACCCAAACGGCAGCGCCGTGCTCAGGGGCGGCAAGGCGCAGAACGACACTCGGTGGAGGTTCGCACGCGGCATCGCGCGTGGTGGTGAACGCGGTGAGCGTCGCTGAGCCCAGGGATTCACTGCCTACGACTCAGGATCTGCATGCGCGCGTGGCTCTGTGGCTTGCACTCCTTGGGGTCATTTGGCTTCACCACCCCGCCCCCTCCCCCTTGTGGGCAGCCGTTGTTGTTTTTTGTATCCTTATTTTGAAACCTTAATGTTAATTTAACGTGAAGATATTTCATTAAATGTGGCAGGGATTGGGTCAATATTGAATGTCCCGGTGACGACAAATAATGCAAAACAGTCGGCCTCAGCAGCAGACCATGCTGTCCCACCTGATGATGGACGCTTGTGTTGCGGCCGAAACGTCGTGATTTATTTTATTTTCTACCTACGTGACTTTACCGAAAGAACCAAAGAGTATGGATTCCTGCAGTCACGCAAGCTTCAAATCAACATTTTAACAGACTGTTAGGACAAGCTTCAAATCAAGATCAAACTGTGTTGTTAAATAACGCATAACTAAGGGGGGAAAGAAAGGGAATAGACGCAGTTTATTCCATCGCCTATTTTGTTTATTGTTGTCAAAATGTGTTTGTCGTCTGCTGTTTACCCGCTGCGGTGTATGTGTGCACGTCGCTCTGCGTGTGTGTTGCGTCTCTCCGACTACTTTGGTTAAAGACAAACAAAAGTTATATTCTACGAAAAATTTCCGACCCCTGGTTTCGCCACAAGTCGGTACGTTTTAAACACGCAATACGTATCGTGAATAAGATGAAGGCGCAGCCCTGCAATAGCTTGCTCGCGTCACTGCCGGTGGCAGCAGGGCCTCCACTGAATGGAACTACTCGACAGAGGAGCCATTTGATTTATGCGCTATGAAGAAGGGCCATTTCCCGAAACGTCGCCTATTGTGTTATTGGCGAAAGCGTTGAATGTGTTGTCGTTGTTAAGTCTTATTGTGCATCAATTTCAACGCAGCAGCAGCTGCATCGTCAAATAAATTATTTACTGTCGAGTGGTATTTGGGCAACTCTTTCACGTCAACCAGACGTCTTGCTAGAGGTGGGCGTACCCACGTTTTACCCCACCTGCCGATCGACCAACGCCACGGTGACGAGGAGATGTCAGCTACATCGCCTGCTATGCAGGAGGTCGTGGGTTCCATCACGATCCTGACGCCTGCTGCTGTATATTAGGAGTTTGTATGTCTCTCTCCCCGTGGTCGCGGGGATTTTTCTCCGGATCCTCCGATTTTTTCCCTCCACGTTTAGAATCGACGCGCGTTCAGAGCAGTTGGCTGCTACAGATTTCCACACGACGATAAGACACTTCGTTGAGCTATCATTTGTGGCCAGAACGCTTCTGAAAAACAGCTGCAATTAGCTCAGCGGGTCTTACCTGCTAAAAAATAAATCGTTGAACAGTTCGTTAATAGACTCGCATGGGGACCCCTAGAGTGGCAAGTGTTGTTGTTGTTGGTCTGCAACTGCCCACCGCTTGGCAACAGGGCCTCCCGCTAAACCCCGGGTGTTTCCCTCCATCGCTTCATCTCCTCCCTCGCTCGAGCCCAGGATTGTTCCCCTAAAAATCTATTTAGCTGGTAAAATAACAAACACGTAGTTTTATTTTTTAAACAAGGCAAAAAAAAATCGGTGATCAAGAGAGAAATCGCCGTCACTCGAACCTCGGCTGGGTCGCAGCTTAAACGTTACAATGTGAAGGAAGGAGCCATATCGCCTCCTAGTGAGAGAGTCCGCGAACAGATCGAGGGTAATCTCTTTCTTCTGTGGCACGACTGCTGATGTTGATGGCAAAGCAGCAGCTACAGTTTCACAATCAGGTGCCCAAGCCCAGGATAACTGCGTCAAGAGCAGCGGAGCGTATCGCCGTAATGTCACCTTTGTGTTTGTGGATCGGGTTATTGCGTCGTTACAATGTTGTACTGTTCTAGCGAGTGGAATCTATGAACTCCGGCACGGCACACCACGGGGGGTAGGCGACCAGCACCACGCCCGGACGCCTTTGTCTCCCGCAGTGGCGAGTTTTACGCACCGCAGCAGCTGCTCATTTAAGGCCGAGTCAACCACGGGGAGGCCCAGGACCGGTTCAGATATTTGTCACTGATGTGGGCCGTTGAGCGGGGATGGAGCCGGCGTCGTGGCGGTCTGTTCTGCTTGACCACGCAGTCGCACGCTGCTGGAGAATTGTTTTAATTTTCCACGTGCGCATGAAAGCATCCGCATCTACTGCCGTGGTCACGTGTGCGGTGGTTGAGGATGGGACCACGAGCAGCTTCGTGGAAGATCAAACCGCAGGGCATCTTCGGCGTTGCACCTTTCACAGCGAGGCGTTTGTTTTGTGCTGTTATTTTGAACTCCACTCAGCTCTCCGCGCTCCATCGGGGCTGAACTGGCATTGTTGAAAGTGAATCGCGTGGATCAGTGACGCATCGGCACTCGTGTTAAAAGGCCACCCTCCACCCTCGGTGGAGTCAAGTCCGGTCCATAACCGCATAACGTCGGGAACTTCTGGTTATTACCGTGGGTGGATTACCAATCACAACGAACAGTTTTTGGCCACGCTTTCCCCCGCTTTGTGCGTGTTCGATCCCGGACCCTGACGATGTCTGCTGCTGTTGTATATTTGGAGTTCCGTGTGATATCTCTCTGTTCCGTGGTGGTCGCGTGGATTTGTATCCTCCGGGTTCCTTGTAGTTTTGCCCCCCTCCCCCCCCCCCCCCACAATTCCCACCAACCCCTCCTCGACATTTAAAAACAACACGCGCCTAAAATTTTTCGCTGCTTCTATGAATTCGCTGCTTCTATGAATTCACACGTGCGATGACGACGACGATGGTGATGATGATGATACTAATAATATCAGCCACTTCGATGACGAGCTATCATCACGTGTTGCCAGGTAGCCTCTGATAAAGAACTCAGTGGACGTTACCTGGTTTAAAAAAAAGTGTTCCCGGCATAATAAATTGAATGAATAATTCCTCATCCCAGATCACGCATCCGAACGAATCGCGTACGTGTGATTAATGCAGACTTGATTCCTTGCAAAAGGTTTCTATTTGGTGTTTAAAGATCTTAACTACTCCTGTTTTATTGCCAGCAAAGGTAAAACCTGTTCTTATTTTTCATACTTTGATACTCGCAAAAAGGTCACATGAATAACAATGTACATGCAAATGATGTTTTTAATGCAAATGGAAGAATAAAAATGTAATAAACAGAACAAGTAGAGAGATTACAAAACACAGGACAGAACAATTAACATAAACACAAACAGATGTTTGTGTTAAATCGTGACTGCAAATTAATAGGATTATTTTACACTATGAGACATCTCCTTTACCAGTGTCAAAATATAGTAATAGGTTTTAACCCTTTCAACTGGCACAAATACTAAAGGTGTCAGTATTTGTACCAGTTGAAAGGGTAAAAACCTATTACTACAGGATTATTTTAATTTTTTAAACACGGCGCCACCACGCAGTGCCCACTCACTCTCGACGAGTGGTCACGGCATCGCGCGCTTGCAGACGCGCTTCTACGGCCCGTCTGGAACGTTCTTCCTTCCGATATTAGGAAGCCGCTGCGAGCCATGCACTATTAAATCATCATGATCATCTAGATTGACGAACTCATTTCTTTTAGGACTGCTTTTTGTGTTGAGTTTGTCGTCATTTCCCCACACCTCCGATTAGCGCGGTTGGCTACGTACGGTGCAAAAGAAGTCCAACATGCATACTCCGCTGTTAGTCTCGACCACATATCGTCATCCCTGGCAGCGAGGTTATCTGCCGCATCCCACACGCGCGCCATCACCCTGCCGGATGGATGAATGTACGCACGTTCAACTTCTTGTACGTAGCCCAACCGTGCTAATCGGAGGTCCGCGGGCATGGACGAATGGTTGCTGCGTGCCAATGTTTCATAACCCACTGAGAGGCGACGGTATCGTGCACTGCCGTGCCCGGGCGGTTGGCTGTGGCTCAGCAGCGCATGCTGCGGATCAGGCACGTTCACGTGCGTACACATGATGCACATAGTAGATAGGCAGGCGACTTCTACCTTTACGTATCCGTCTCTCCGCGTTGTAAACTATATAAATGATACTCTTAGTTTTTTTGGGTAAAGTCACGTAGGTAAAAAAATATAAAATTCCTACGTGACTTTACCGAAAAAACAAAGAGTATGGGATCCTTGCAGTCACGAAAAGTTCAAATCTAGAATTATATACATGATATATATATAGGCGGTACTTTTTACACATTCCATCAGCCGCGCGGCATTCTGGTAGTAAAGCAAAACCGTGGACTGGTTTAGACGCGCGGTGACTCATCGGCAGCGCCGGGCTCGTTTGAATCAATTGCTGGTGAGTGAACCGCCCCGATCTTACAGAGACAAGGAGCCTGCCTCTACGATATGGGTCGTCGTTATATAATGTTGAAGGGCAACTGCACCAGATGCATTAGTGTTGCGCGTGCGTGCGTATGTGTGCGCGCGCGCGCGCATGCGGGGAGCGGTGGCGCAGCGGTTAGCGCGCCGCGCTGCGAACCCAGCCCGAGCCGACTTCGATTCCCGCTCACGACCAACACTAGCGACGATTATCTGCCCCGGACTTGGGCTTCTCCTAGGTCGACTCAGCCTCAAATTGGTACCTGGTGGGGTGTATAAACATCGCTACTGGGGAAGACAAAGGTGACCGGGCGTGGTGCTGGCGCACCTGCCCACCTCGTCGTGTGCCGTGAGGGCCTTCATAGGTGCTGCTCACTAACAGCACTTGCCCCAACGGTCTGTTAGAGGCTAAACGGGTGATCTTTGCCTTCATGCGCGCATGTCCGTGTTGAGTCTGGAGGGGAAGGGGAGTGCATCATAACAGCGCACAAAGAATAATTCTACGTTTGAAGAATCAATCGAAATCACGGCAATTTCGCAGAGAGCTTTGGCAAGAGCCGACTCATGCTCAGACAACGTGAAAGTATGGAATAAATCAGGAGAGGAACAGCCATTATTTCAAACCAGGTGAGAGAGAGAAAGAGAGAAGATTGCATGTCGAGATTTGTAAGTCTTGTAATCAACAGACGCCTGAGCAACAACAAAACACGATCAACGCCATCAGCAGCCATGGTCAATCCACTGCTGGATGATGGCCTGGCCGAGCCATCGGCATCTCTCAATGTGCTGCGATGCAGCAATCCATTCAGCAGCTGCATTCGAGCTGATTTCATCCTCCATCTCCTCCCGGGAGCGTTCAGTTCCTTAGGGTCCACTCCATCATGAGTCTCGACCACCACCATCATCATCTTCACCATCAACATCACCATCAACATCACCATCATTACCACCATCATCACCACCATCATCATCTTCACCATCATCGTCATCACCATCATCACCATCATTATCACCACCACCATCATTACCACCACCATCATCTTCACCATCAACATCACCATCAACATCATCACCACCACCACCATCATTATCATCACCATCATCTTCATCACCATCATCATCACCATCATCACCACCACCTTCATTACCATCATCACCATCATCATCATTACCATTATCTTAATCACCATCATCATCACCATCATCACCATCACCACTACCATCATTACCACCACCATAATTACCACCACCATCATGATCACCACCACCATCATGATCACCACCACCACCATCATGGTCACCACCACCATCATGATCACCACCACCACCATCATGATCACCACCACCACCATCACAACCACCATCATGATCACCACCACCATCATGATCACCACCACCATCATGATCACCACCACCACCATCATGATCACCACCACCACCACCACCATCATGATCACCACCACCACCATCATGATCACCACCACCACCATCACCACCACCATCATGATCACCACCACCACCATCACCACCACCATCATGATCACCACCACCACCATCATGACCACCACCACCACCATCATGATCACCACCACCACCATCATGATCACCACCACCACCACCACCATCATGATCACCACCACCACCATCACCACCACCATCATGATCACCACTACCACCATCATGATCACCACCACCACCATCATGATCACCACCACCACCATCATGATCACCACCACCATCATGATCATCACCACCATCATCACCATCGTCCCTTCTGGCCGTGGCGTTCCCAGCCCAAGCGCCCTTTTCCTAACAGTTAATATGACGTCTCCTTGAACCGGTCCCAGGCCTCCTCTACGTCGACTCAGCCTCAAATGAGTACCTGGTTCGGGGGAGACAAAGACGGCCGGGCGTGGTGCTGGCCACCCACCCCCTCGTGTGCCGTGCCGGCCTTCATAGGTGCCCGCTAACAGTGGTGTGGCCAGCGGTAAAGCACGCTGTGCAAGAATACGGGTAAATCGTATGGGTTTGACAGGCATGCTCATCCAGCAGTGGATTGACAAAGCAGGCCTTTGCACACTCTGGCTCAGGTCTGAAAGTGCAATTCTACATCTGTTTGAAGGGCACGCAACTCTCGGGGCATCGGGCTGGCTGGACGGGGTCGCTTCAACTCTGCAGGCAACAGCCGAGCCGCGCGTGCATTTCAGATGGAGCCAGTCCCTCATTCTGCATCTGTCTGCCTCTCATCCTCCCGGACTGAGGGGGCCATAGTAGTGTTTTCTTAATGCACAGCGGCCAGCTTGAAATGTTTTAGAGTTTCACCCGAACATCGCACGCGTTGCTTGTCCCTCTCCCTGTGTGTGCGCGTGCACGCGCGCGCGTGTGTGCGAGATACAAAAGACAAAGTTCCCCCCCCCCACCCCAACCCGTATAGCCTTTAACAGACTGTCGGGGCAAGTGCTGTTCGCGAGCACTATCTATATGAAGGCGTGGCATGGCACGCGGCTGGATTGGGTGGACAGCACTTACGCCCGGGCCGCTTTTGTCTCCCCCGGTTGCGATGTTGACTACACATCGCACGTGGTCAACGGCAACAACGAGTAGCATGGATCCTTCCCACTGCTGACAAAGAATCAGAATCAGAGTTGTTATACCGGAGGAGTTTGGATGTTCTCACAGATCCACAATTTTTCATTCATTCACGTAGAAGCAGGCTCACGTAAAGACACGTAGACTCACACAGGAACACGTAGACTCGCAGAGAGACCCATAGACTAGATTATGGACCCATAGACTCACATAAAGACACGTAGACTCGCACAGGAACCCGTAGACTCGAAAAGAGACCCATAAACTAGATTAAGGACCCATAGACTCACACAGAAACCCACAGACGCCATAATGTTAACCACCTCACTTGATATACAGGAGGTCGTGGGTTCGATCCCGACCCTGACGCCTGCTGCTGTATATTCGGAGTTTGCGTGTCTCTCTCCCCGTCGATCCATAATCGAGGTGTTTGGGGTGAGACCGCGTTGAGCTATAAATTGTGGCCATCACGCTTCTGACAAAAAAAGAGATGTTAGCTCAGTGGGCGTTAGATGTTAAAGTTAAAAAAGTTTTACGAGTTAATAGACTCGCACAGGGACTCGTAGAGCAACGTGTGCTGTTGCTATTGCCGGTCTGTAACTACCCACCAATTGGCAAAAAGGGACTACCGCAACTCCGGGTGTCTCGCCCCATCGCTTCTTCTCATCCGTTGCCCTCGCCCAGGGCTGTGTCCTCCAACACATTCTCCTTATGTCATCTCTCACTGCCGCCCCCATCCCATCCTCTTCCTCTGTCCGCTTCAGCCACGCGCAGGGAGCATCCTGCCAGCGTCTGGATGCGCAATGCGACTGTCGCTGTGGGGGGGGGGGGGGTGCATGTGCTGCATCTGTCATTCAATCTGTCAGCGAGCCAGACCGAGAACATCTGCCTCCGTTCTGTGACCTCCCGCCAGCGATCCGTCGTCAACCACGCGTGGCCTCAAACACCACTTGCAGCCTGGCACGAGCGCTGTGGAGATAGTGCTGTCGCACTGTTACTGATATGGTTACTGTGTGAGCATGTGTGTGAGTGTGGTGGGTGTGTGTGAGTTGTGTGTGCGTGAGAGTGTGTATGGGGAACGGTGGTGTAGCAGTTAGCGCGCTGCGCTACGAACCTGGCGGCACGGGTTCGATTCTCGCTCACAACGAACACCGGTGACGATTATCTTAACCGGACCTGGGCCTCCCCTAGGTCGACTCAGCCTCAAATGAGTAAACATCGCCGCTAGGGAAACAAAGGCGGCCGGGCGTGATGCTGGCCACCGACCCCCTCGTGTACCGTTCTGGCCTTCATAGGTGCTCGCTAACAGCACTTGCCCCAACAGCATGTTAAGGCTACACGGGGGATTTTTGCCTGCGCGTGTGCGAGTGTGTGACAACTGCCTGTTCAACGGCATAGCCTGGAGACGAAAGGAGGCCGCGGTGGTCTAGGAGGAGCTGGCAGCTGAGTGGAATCGCCGGCGCTTGTGACCAAGTCGTCTGAAGATCGCCCTCTGTGGAGGAGGGGGGGCCTCGTGAAAGACGATATCGGCCAGTTGGGGTAGGGGGTGCAGCCTTCTTCCGGAGGTATATGAGCGACACTCACAACAGTGAGCAGAGCGCCGGGTGGCTAAAACAGCAACACTGGCACAGTGGGCAGCACAGGTGGCACATCTGCAAGTCATCTCGTTCAGCTAAGCTAAGACACCTGGGTCTGTCCCGTGACCTCCTGCCTGAACATCCTGGGTCTGTCCCGTGACCTCCTGTCTGGGCATCCTGGGTCTGCCCCGTGACCTCCTGCCTGGACATCCTGGGTCTGTCCCGTGACCTCCTGCCTGGACATCCTGGGTCTGTCCCGTGACCTCCTGCCTGGACATCCTGGGTCTGTCCCGTGACCTCCTGCCTGGACATCCTGGGTCTGTCCCATGACTTCCTGGCTGGACATCCTGGGTCTGCCCCGTGACCTCCTGCCAGCAGCAGCGAGCCATCGGAACTTCAAGCGGCCCAAAAGTGCACCGAGCCTGGCACGCGCGCCGTGCCAACGTCACAACAACAAATGTAATTTGTTGTTGTTGTGTGTATATGTGTGTGTGAGTGTTGGGGAGCGGTAGTGCAGTGGTTAGCGTGCTGCATTACGAACCCGGCCTGACCCGGGTTTGCGGGTTTGATTCCCGCTCACGATGAAAATAGCAGTGGCGAATCCCTGAATCGGTCCTGGACATCCTGTTGCGGTGTGTGTAAACATCAGCACTGGGGAGACAAAGGCGGCCGGGCGTGGTGTTAGCCACCCAAACACATCCATCGTGTGCCGTTCCGGCCTTCACAATGTCCTCGCTAAACATCCCTTGCCCCAATAGTCTGTGAAAGGCTTTATGAGGGGTGTTTGTCTTTGTATGGCAAGAAAAAATATGTTCTACGGCATACTATGCCCTCGGAAATCGAGAATACTTGAAGCGGGAATTCAGTGCATGATGGTTTTAGAGATGATCAGGCAAAACCCACTGCGCTAACGAGTTACTTTTCAGAAGCGACCTGGCCACAAATGTGGCTAATCGTGTGCAAATGTATAGCAGCCAAATTATTTAAACGCATGATTCTAAATGTAGAGGAAAAAACCGGAGGACCCAAGGAAAAATTCACGCGACCACGGGGAGACGGCAGGTGTCAGGGTCGGAATTGAACCCATGGCCTCCTGTATGCCAGGCGAGGTAGTTAACATCTCCTAGCCACCGTGATAATGATGAGAGAGATACCACAGACTCCAAATATACAGCAGGCATCAGGGTCTGGATTGAACCCATGGCCTCCTGTATGCCAGGCGAGGTAGTTAACATCTCCTAGCCACCGTGATAATGATGAGAGAGATACCACAGACTCAAAATATACAGCAGGCATCAGGGTCTGGATTGAACCCATGGCCTCCTGTATGCCAGGCGAGGTAGTTAACATCTCCTAGCCACCGTGATAATGATGAGAGAGATACCACAGACTCCAAATATACAGCAGGCATCAGGGTCTGGATTGAACCCATGGCCTCCTGTATGCCAGGCGAGGTAGTTAACATCTCCTAGCCACCGTGATAATGATGAGAGAGATACCACAGACTCAAAATATACAGCAGGCATCAGGGTCTGGATTGAACCCATGGCCTCCTGTATGCCAGGCGAGGTAGTTAACATCTCCTAGCCACCACGGCGCCCCTCTGATATGGCCACCCCGAATCCCAGAGCTTCGCGGGGAAATTTCAAGGATACAATGTCACACTGACAATGACAAACACTGACGAACTCACGATAACAGCTGTCCACTTCGACGGTACAACAGTTCGTCGTCCTCCTCGGAAGAACCTGTCAAGGAAAACCTGGGCACGAATCCGCCCAGCGGTGTACTGACAATGTAGGGCATCGCACTGAGCAAGCTCCTCCGATCATCACGGTCGGCTACGTACGGTGCGAAAAAAGTTCAACACGTACAAACTCCTAAATAGCTGTTCCAACAGGATCTTGGTAGAGGTACATTATCTTTGTCTGTTTCATGCGAAGCTACTTCGTGGCCACCCTGCATGCACGCCTGTACCCTGTGTGTGTGTGTGTACGTATTACAAAGGCGGCCAGGCGTGGTGCTGGCCACCCACACCCTCGTGTACCGTGCCGGCCTTCATAGGTGCTCGCTAACAGCGCTTGCACCTACATTCTGTTAAGGCTGCACGGGGGGGGGGGGGTCTTTATTTTGGTTGTTTGTATTACTGACGAGTGGGCATGTACTATCTTGCGCGTCCGGTAATATTTTGTGTTTTACATCTTTTTTTCTCTCCATATTCCAAGTGGTGGCCAATATATATATATATCTTGAGGAAATCACCTAGCAACGCCTCGAGCGGGCGTATGGTCATCAAACACACTCATGGGGAGCATCTGCATGAAATACGCTTTTGAAGTGGCAAAACAAAACCCCCAAAAAAACAACTCCCCCCTCCCCCCCTCATTCCCCCCTCACCCCCACCTCACCCCCCACCCCCACCATTAACCCCCGCACCACCACCACCAACCTTGCCATTAAAGAAACATCCCGGGTAGCGGTCGCGAGCGCCGTCGTGGGTCCAATTCTCGGCGTGGAGGAGACGCAGGCTCGAATTGATCATCCAAGAGGCTAAAACTGTCGCGCGGACGCGCGTGCGTGTGCGTGTGTGTGTTATGTTGAACTTCTTTCGCACCGTACGTAGGCGAATGTGATGATCGGAGGTGGCGGGGGAGGGGGGGGCAACGAATCTAAACACGACAAATAATTGCCGTTGCCGTTGTTGTTTTATGAATTATTATTGGCATCATCATCATTATTAGCCATCGAACAAAGGCGGTCGTCTTAGTTTTTTGTTATTTTCTTTGAACCTATCTACGTGACTTTACCGAAAGACCCAAAGCATACGAATTGCTGCAGTGACTAAAGTTTAAAGTCACGAGTGGGACAGTGAAACTCGTGGAACCAGCGGCACCGGCGGAACTAGTGGAACCAGCGGAACTAGGGGATCAGTGAAACCAGAAGACCAGTAAGCCCGGTAGAACCAGAAGAACCAGTGAAACTAATGGAACATTGAAACCAGCAGAACCAGTGGAACCAATGGAACTAGAGGATCAGTGAAACCAGTAGACCCAGTGAGCTCAGTGGCACCAGCGGTACCAGCGGAACCAGCAGAACCAGTTGAACCAATAAAACTCGTGGAACGAGTGAAACCAGCGGAACTAGTGGAAGCAGTAAAACCAGTAGAACAAGCGGAACCAGTGGAACCAGTAGTATAATGTAAGCTGTTGGAACCCGTTGACCTATTAAGCTCTTTGGTCACAGCTGTTGTGGTCCCAAGCTGGGGTCGGTAATGGTGTAAGATGACAGAGGCGTGGTTATAACGACGGACAAATGAAACAGTCACACGCAACTCAATCACATGAATAATAGTGTCGATACAAAATAGCAGCAACTGTTCAATATTATACTCTTGGGTTCTTTCGGTAAAGTCACGTAGGTAGAAAAATAATAGAGCATAATAGTGTAACAGAGCAACAATAGTGATCTATTATTATTTTTTATACCCACGTGACTTTACCAAAAGAACCAAAGAGTATGGATTCCTGCAGTCACGACAACTTTAAATCAAGATTGGTGAATATCACGCAAATCAAGGATCAATTAGTTTCACACGTAGTGTTCCGCGAACAATATTATCCATGATAAAGGGTTATTTTTGGGGGTTAAATCGCATGAATACAAATGTGTGTGCTGAAGTAGTAACTAATTGGCACGGGTTCTTTACGTGACAAATCTGACTAATTGGCTGTGTTGGGTGGTGGTGGTGGTGGTGTTGGGTGGTGGTGGTGGTGGTGGTGGTTTAACGACACATTTATATTTTCGCGATCTAACTCAAAAACATGACAAAAATTATTATGATCAAGAATAAATTCCACTTGCAAATTCACATTTGTCAATGGCACTGTTTTAAAAAGGCGACGTTTCGGGCAATGGCTCTTCTTCACGTCACAGCCGCGACTGGCGGCCTGCAATTGAGTGCGGATTGAGCCGTCGCCCGATAGATTTGCGGATCCGGTCATTCGAATCGTGACCTTGATTCGTGAGAATTGGGAATCGTGGAGCGGCGGGTGGATTGTCGTCCAAACCCCTAATTGGTCCTTCTTCGCGCTGAGGCTAATCACCGTGCGTGCGCATTCATTACACTCATTGTGTGCACACACGTGTGTGTGTGTGTTTACAGCACTTGCCCCAAAAAGGTCTGTGAAGGCTATACGGGGAATCTTCGTCTCTGTTCGTCTTTCTCAAATGCCTCATTCTCAACAAAGTCCACGTGACGGAGCTGTAACGTACGTACGTTGAACTTCTTTCGCACCGTACGTAGCCAAAAAATTGCGCGAACGCCCGAGAGAAGAGACGCCCCCCTCCTCCCCCCACAATGCCCGACACGTCGCGTCATGCCCATTCGAGACCACGTGCGCGGTGCCATTGACGAGCAAGTTGAGATCGCCCCTGTTGATTTTCACTCGTTGCTCGCAGCACCACTGACGACGTAGCGGGCAAACGTCGCCGCAACGTTCGCTAAACCCGCCTGTGTGCGGTGCGGGGAGAAGGAGACAGCCGCTAATCAATTTGAAGCGGTTTACCCGGGCCTCCACGTGGTCGACTCAGCTTCGTAATTTGTGTCTGGGACGCATGCGTAAAGCATCGCCACTCGGGAGACGAAGGTGGCCGGGCGTGGTGCTGGCCAACCCCCCCCCCCCCCCTTTCGAGTGCCGTGCCGGCATTCGTGGGTGCTGCCCGGTCTCGGATCTCGCACAGGGAGATGATGCTGCTACACCCATTGGGGTGAATTGCACACACTACTCTATTTATTTATATGGATTTCATAATGTTGCGGGTTCTATCCCGACCCTCACGCCCGCTGTATATTTGGAGTTGTTTTGCGTGTCTCTCTCCCCGTGGTCACGTGTTCTCCTGGTCCTCCGGGTTTTCCATCTAAATTTGGAATCGACACGCGTTTAGAGTATTTGGCGGCTACACATTTCCACGTGGTAAGTCAACTTCGTTGGGCTATCATTTGTGGCCAGGTCACTTCTGGTATAATAAACATAGCTCATTTTTTAAATATATATAATTCATATTTCATAAAGCTGCTGCTTTAACGTGCTTATACAAGCATCGTAATATTGGACCACAGGAGGTTGTCAGCCAAAGGAGGGAATGCATCCAAAAGGTGGACGACCACGATGGAGATGGAGCAATGAAATCGGTTCCCGTGCGAGCAGTGGACTGTGGATCACCGGCCAGCGAGGAACACCGAGGGGATGGAGGCGTTCATCTAACAGTAGATAGACAATGGCTGCTGATGATGATGGATGAATGAATACGAGTCCAACCGCATGCCAATATAAATGTCATTTTGGTTTTAACATAGTTATGGTTGATAATTGGTTTTTTACCCTTCTATCTGGCAACAAAACTGACACCTTTTTTTTACAAGGAGTCATGTTTGCATAGACCACAATACCTGCAGCCATAATGCAAACAAGTTATGGTTGTTTATTATTTTACGATCGTGTATTCGTCGTATTTATAAGATGTCCCTCCATGCTTTTGATCTATGCAAGCCCCTGAAAACCCTCCCTTCCCACGTCACGTGCTGGCTACTGTCGCACCAGCCGTGCTAAGCAGCTTTGACCGGGTCGCCACTGAAAAAAGCTCTTCCCAGCTCAATGGGCCTCATCCCCGAAATGAATCCACAGCGACTGAATTGCATGATCACGTTGCAGCTTGCCTGCTCAGCTGCAAGTTGCTCGGTGCAATATCAAAAAACCCACACGTTCACGCAAATTGCTGATGGGGCGGCTCGCAAGGGGATCAACCCCAGACTCGGCACAAACATTTGTCCCCTGAGGCCTTCGCGTCTCTGGAGACACCAACGTCATCACCTATTTTTTAATTCTCTCAAATCTCCCCGTAAATAAGCCAAGCAATGAATGTTAAGAACATAAACACACACACACAGGCACACACGTTTAAGGTAAACATATATTCATTTCCGATTAATATATTTCACACACACACACAAACCTAACAAACAAAGAAGACATCTGCGGAAGCTCCGAAAAGCGAACGTGACGATTTGTGTTTTATTCAGAAAACGAGCTTTATGACCCGGCTTCGCCCGGGGCTTGGATTCACCACGCCCGGCCGCCTTTGTTTCCCCAGTGGCGATGTTCACACACCACACCAGTTACTCGCTTGAGGCTGAGTCGACCTAGGGGAGGCCCAGGACCGTGAGCGGGAATCGAACTCGGGTCGCCGGGTTCGTAGCGTGGCGCGCTACCCGCTACACTACAATGCGTTACGCTTCCACGTGCGCGGGTCACGTGACAGATGTGACGTCACAGCTCACTTGCCGTGCAAAACATATATGCATTATTGAGCTCCCACCCACCCCCCCCCCCAAAAAAAACAAAAGTGTATTTTAATAATTTTTGCATGGTGTACAGTCTGGAAAGTACCCACATGACAAATTTCCAGTTTGTTGCATGTCGGGAAGTACGCTAAACATTTTAAACAGACAAACATCACAACTTTGCCTTTTATATAAATACGGAAATGATCGCCGAGTCTCGAGACTCATTTTCACGACGCTCGTGCTGAGAAGGAAATCAGGGTGCTCGGACAAACCCCCTCGGCACACAAGGGGACAAAGGCCTGCACTCCACGCTGATGTCGGCAAACCACACTTGCTCCACTGTCTCCTACAGGCACCGACTGTCGCGGACAACACCTCCTCCCGTCGTTGCGTGGTCCGCTAACCCCCACTTCTTAGCTGCCGTAGCCCGTCCACGCGCGGTGACTCCCAAACAATCGGTCGGTCGCGATGTCGAATCCCGGTATAGGCGGTTGACCGAGCCCATCATCAACTCCTGGGTTGATAAAAAATAAAAATAGTACTCGGAAGAATTACAATGTATGATACGCATCCCATCCTTGGATCCCAATGCGCAACGCACGAGGAGGTGGGAACCAAAACAGAACCAGGGGCAACCGACCAAACTAAAGAGGAAAGAGGCCACTTGAGAGAGATGGGTTTTCAAAGCAGACGTGAATATATCTACCATCGAGTGGGGAGTCTGCGGCAGTTGTGCGATGGACGGCCACATTTGTTGAGTACGTTCTACACGTTATTCGGCAAATATTGTGCTGCTGCGTTGACGGCAGTGCACAAGCACAGTTGACAACATCAACATCTCAACGCGTTCGTCAAGAACACGGAAAATTGCCCCCTTATGTGAATTACCCTTCTTAATTTTTACGTGCTATGAAGGTCACAGTGTTATTGACAAATGTGGAGTTTTCTTTGTTCATGTTGAATCTATATTTATGAATATTAGTGCCAAGCTAAACAACGATGTCATGCTGTGGTTCTTAACCTGGGGTACACGCTTTCCCTGTGGGTGCGAGATGCCCTTCCTGGGACTGCGAAACATGGCCAGATTTATTTTAGAAGGTAAATAATCGAAAACACGAATTAAACACGGGTACGTAAGTACAACTACTTTGTTTCATCAACCCTATGTGTTTATTAACATGTTTCTTTATAACTTGAGAACCAAGGGGTGGCAGGCTGCAGTAAATGTTAAGCACCACTAGTGCAATGCGTGGGGTTCGTGTTGATGTGTGCGGGTGGTTCACGGTGGTTTTCACATCTGTGAAAAAGAGCTGTACAATCTTTGGTTCTTTCGGTAAAGTCACGTAGGTAGACAAATTAAATAAAAAAAAAATATATCACAACGTTTCGATCGCAACACAAGCAGTCGTCCTCAGGCGGAAAAAATAATCCCGCAGTGAAACTGCTGAAGCAGCGAGACAGCTATTACAACAAGTTGTCTCGAAACGTCGTGGTATATTACGTTTTGTTTGATTTTATTTTTCTACCTACGTGACTTTACCAAAAGAATCAAAGAGTATGGATTCCTGCAGTCACGAAAGCTTCAAATCAAGAACCGTATAGCTCATCGGATTCCTCCAGTATGAGTAAATATTCAGATTCTGGCTCACCGTGGCGGTGGCGGAAACACTGAGCCAACGAAGGGACAGCGAGACATTGTGGGTGCTTAACGCAGGTTTCAGCCGCCGGTGGTACAACTCAATTCTCAACCCCGTGGCGAGTTGAAGAAGTCAGCACACGCACGCTCACCCACAAACTGCTCAAAAAATTCAACCCGATAAAAAAATGTAAGAACGTCGCTTGCTCGCAGAGGTTCGCGGTTAGAATCCGACAGGCCACCCCGGTCAATTCTGCAGGTCTATTAAATAACATACATGTGCACCCGTCTGTTTCACAGTGGGCCGTTGACGATCCCGTGAGGTCATCCGAAGAACGCAAAGCCATCATTGTGTGCCGACGTTCAAAGTCCCGATTTTTCGAAGTTTTTGCCAGACAATTAAAAAACCTGCTCGCAAATTACTTGACTGGGAAACACTTCGGAAGAGTGTCAGCCACCCCCCCCCCCTGATGTTAAAACTGAGCTGCACCCTTTTGAACGCGACTCAGTGAGGCTTTGCTGGGTAAACAAACATGAACAACAGTGACAGAGTGAGAATGAGATACTTTATTGTGGATAGGAGGAGGCTGGATCTTAATCCATACCAGCCTCAGCCGACCTCCTGCACGTCACCGTCCCGAGGGACACGTGGCTTAGTCAGATCTGCAGTGGACATCTGTGTGTATGTTGAACTTCTTTCGCACCGTACGCAGCCAACAGTGCCAATTAAAGGTGATGGTGGTGATGGTGGTGGTGAAGGTTGTGATGATGATGGTGGTGGTGGTGGTTGTGGTGATGGTGATTGTGGTGATGGTGGTGGTGAAGGTTGTGATGATGGTGGTGGTGATGATGCTGGTTGTGATGGTGGTGGTGATAGTGGTTGTGGTGATGGTGATTGTGATGGTAGTGGTTGTGATGGTGATGGTGGTTGTGGTGATGGTGATTGTGGTGATGGTGGCTGTGATGATGGTAGTAATTGTGATGGTGGTGATGAAGGTGGTGATGATGGTGGTGGTTGTGGTGATGGTGATTGTGGTGATGGTGGTTGTGGTGATGGTGACTGTGATGATGGTAGTGGTTGTGATGGTGATGGTGGTTGTGATGATGGTGGTGATGGTGATGGTGGTTGTGATGATGGCGATTGTGGTGATGGTGGTTGGGATGATGGTAATTGTGGTGATGGTGGTTGTGATGATGGCTGTGATGACAGTGGTGGTGGTTGTGATGGTGGTTGTGGTGATGGTGATTGTGGTGATGGTGGCTGTGATGATGGTAGTAATTGTGATGGTGGTGATGAAGGTTGTGATGATGGTGGTGGTTGTGGTGATGGTGATTGTTATGATGGTGATTGTGGTGATGGTGGTTGTGATGATGGTGATTGTGGTGATGGTGGTTGTGATGATGACTGTGATGACAGTGGTGGTGGTTGTGATGGTGATGGTGGTTGTGGTGATGGTGATTGTGGTGATGGTGGCTGTGATGATGGTAGTAATTGTGATGGTGGTGATGAAGGTTGTGATGATGGTGGTGGTTGTGGTGATGGTGATTGTGATGATGGTGATTGTGGTGATGGTGGTTGTGATGATGGTGATTGTGGTGATGGTGATTGTGATGATGACTGTGATGACAGTGGTGGTGGTTGTGATGGTGATGGTGGTTGTGGTGATGGTGATTGTGGTGATGGTGGCTGTGATGATGGTAGTAAATGTGATGGTGGTGATGAAGGTTGTGATGATGGTGGTGGTGGTTGTGGTGATGTTGATTGTGATGATGGTGATTGTGGTGATGGTGGTTGTGATGATGGTAATTGTGGTGATGGTGGTTGTGATGATGGTGATTGTGGTGATGGTGGTTGTGATGATGGCTGTGATGACAGTGGTTGTGATGGTGATGGTGGTTGTGGTGATGGTGATTGTGGTGATGGTGGCTGTGATGATGGTAGTAATTGTGATGGTGGTGATGAAGGTTGTGATGATGGTGGTGGTTGTGGTGATGGTGATTGTGATGATGGTGATTGTGGTGATGGTGGTTGTGATGATGGTGATTGTGGTGATGGTGGTTGTGATGATGGCTGTGATGACAGTGGTGGTGGTTGTCATGTATGTAGAACTTCTTTCGCACCGTACGTAGCCAACCGTGCTAATCGGAGGTTTTGAGGGAAGGGCAACAATCTAAACACAAAAAGCAGTACTAAAGAACTTAGTTCGTCAATCTAGATGATTTAAAAGTTCAGAGTTCACAGTGCCTGCCTAATATACCGCAGAAGCGCATTTTTAAGTGCGCAATGGGGTGACCGTCTTTGTTCGATGATCAGCCAAAAGCCGCTGCTGCGAGGATGACCGGAGGTCACGTGATGGTTGATGCACCACCCGACACAGCCAATTAGTTTGGCTTGTCACGTAAACACAACGTACCAGTGAGTGACTACTTCAGCACACCGGAGCGTTGGAGAGCAAACCCACAGCATTTAGAAGTGGAGTACGACGTTTCGCTGGTGAATGCAACGAGCTGCATCAGGCTATTGGAGCCGTCCATAAATGACGTCACGCGATTTTGGACGATTTTTGACCCCCCCCCCCCCTCGTCACACGGCGTCACAAAAAGTCAGACCCCCCCTCAAATATGACGTCACAAAGCTCTTCCCCTCCCCCCCCCCAAAATAAAACATTCTTCAAATCGCTTTCAACTATTGTCATTGTCGTGCGTATTTAATGTGGCGCTGCACTCTGACGTTGTAGGAGAAAACATTTATTGAAAAGTCTATTTAATTAAGTAGAACGTGTTGTCTATATTTATTTAAAGTTGCGCATTTTGATGTGACGTCACATTTCTCAACCCCCCCCCTCCCTCGTCACACATCGTCACAAATGTCTGACCCCCCACCCCCCCCCTAGGTGCGTGACGTCATTTATGGACGGCCCCATTTGCCAGAATTGTGGAGAAGTCTCCCCGTTTCCGGTCTTGAATAGAGTAAAGGGTACGTCATCACTGTGAGCCTATCAGGTGCGAGGTTCAGAGGAAGGGGTCAATGTCGTCATTTACATGGATTATGTGAATCTGAGAACATGCAGTACATTTCACCGGTTGGATTAGTCACATTAATATTTTACCTGATCCAACCCCACAAAAATGTTTAATTATGAACAACATTTGTCACGAAAAGCCTACGACTAGGTGTTGTGAAGACTTGTTTAGTCTCAAATGGACGAAAGCTCAGAATAATGTTTTAGTATCTCAACTTCACGCTCGTTTGCTGCGTTGTCTCTTGAGCATCGCAGTTGCTCAGCAATCGCTTCCTTGACCGAGTTAATGATCTGAAATGCCACATTCGACACGAACTGCCTGCGCGTGCAGTCTGCTCGTTCGCGTTACAGCATCAGGAATTGCCATCTGACCTCCAGTATAAGAATATTGTGTGCTGTGAAGGGTCATTGCACGATACGTCGCCCGATTTTTATAAATGTTTCCTTTCAGGCAAGTGTCATTGGGCGCCGCGGTGACGAGGAGATGTTATCTCACTCGCCTGGTAAGCAGGAAGCCGAGGGTTCGATCCTGACCTCTGACGATGGTGCCTCGTGTTGTATATTTGGAGTCCACGTGCTCTCTCTCTCTCTCCCCTCGTGGTGGTCGCGTGGATTTTTTTGCGGGTTCCTCCGATTCTGCCCACGTCCTTCATTTGTTAGAAACGCGCGTTGAGATGTATTTGGTGACGATGATGTGTGGCCAGGTTGCTTCTATTAGCTATTATCTCATGATAATCAGTGTCATTGTCTCAGTGTTATTATCTCAGTGTTATTATCTCAGTGAGGCTATCATGGTAAATAAATACGAAAACATTACTTTAAATTGAAATTGTGCCGGGACATTTGTTTTGGCAGCAGTGCTAAGTGAACCACTGCCAACGCAGTATCATAACAACACGTGCATACGATTGGCCAGATGGAAAGATGCGTTGTACAAATTGCTCTTCACCACGTCCACAATCGGCAGCGACTCTTCCGTTGAATTTGTGTTTTCGATTATTTACCTTCTACTAAAAAAAAACCTGGCCACGTCTCGCAGCCCCAGAAAGGGCATCTCGCTAAATTTACAACAACGATGATGACGACGACGAGGGCGACGATTACGATTACGCTGGACACGCAGAGTAAAAAAAACCCCAAAAAAGTGGGAGAGCAAAAACAAAAACCGAGAGGTCAGGAGGTCACGTCCGAGGGTTTCTACTTTGCCCCGCCCCCCGTGACCTCTGGGGGGCTTGGCGCGCCGCTGCATCTGTATGCCGCGACACAGCGCGGTCAAGTCAACTTAACCTTCAATTAGACTAATGTTTAAGCGGGCTGATGCCGCCCGCACTCGCCAATTTGGGATTTACACAGCGGAGGCCCCGCCGAACGCGAGGTGGATTAGAATGAGCACACAAATCGTGACAAAGTTCCCCAGTATAGCCTTCAGCAGCCACTCGGGGCAAGTGCCGTTCACTGCTTCTGCTTCGTCTTCTGTCGTACGGCTGCTGATGTTGATGGCAGAGCAGCAGCTACACACTCACATGCAGGTGCTCAAGCCCAGGTAATCGCGCCAGGAGCAGCGGAGTGTGTCGCCGTGATGTCTCCTTCATGTTTGTGGATCGGGGCATTGCGTCGTTACAATGTTGCGCTGTTCTAGCGAGTGGAATCTATGAACTCCGGCACGGCACACCACGGGGGGTAGGCGACCAGCACCACGCCCGGACGCCTTTGTCTCCCGCAGTGGCGAGTTTTACGCACCGCAGCAGCTGCTCATTTAAGGCCGAGTCAACCACGGGGAGGCCCAGGACCGGTTCAGATATTCGTCACTGATGTTGGCCGGTGAGCGGGGATGGAACTGGTGCGGTTTGGCCGGCGTCGTAGCGAAGTGCGCTTCCGTGTGAGGTCGGCATCGCCGTGGTTCGAGAGCGAACTGCCAATGTCGAGGTCTGCCGCTCCTCCTCCGTTGAAGGATCTCAAACCACAGTGGTTTACTCGATGGTCCGTATAGCACCTGCGGACGATATCTACTCCCACTGACAGACCCCCCCCCCGTATTGGCGAATCAGGCTGTAGGAGCAAGTGCTTAGAGCGAGCACCTATGAAGGCCGGCACGGTACACGAGGGGGTGGAGTGGCCAGCACCACGCCCGACTGCCTTTGTCTCCCCAATGGCGACGTTCACACATCAGACCAGGTACTAATTGTTGAGGCTGAGTCGACCTAGGGGAGGCTCAGGCCAGGTTAAAATATTCTCTACTGTTCTTGGTGGTGAGCGGGAATCGAACTCGGGTCGCCAGGTTCGCGGCACAGCACGCTGCACTTACCACACCCTGGACACAAAAACAACGATCCCCCACGTAGCTTTCAACAGACTAAAATAAATCACGACATTTCGATCGCAACACAGCAAGCGGTCGTCCTCAGGCGGGAAAAAATATAATCCAGCAGTGAAACTGCTCTGAAACTGCTGGATGATCGAAACGTCGTGATTTATTTTATTTTCTACCTACGTGACTTTACCGAAAGCACCAAAGAGTATGAATTCCTGCAGTCGCGAAAGCTTCAAATCTACATTTTAACAGACTGTTAGGACAATTGCTGTGAGCGAGCACCTATGAAGGCCGGAGCACGTGGGTGACCAGCACCACGCCCGACCGTCTCCCCAGTGGCGATGTTTACACACCACACCAGGTACTCATTCGAGGCTGAGTCGACCTAGGGGAGGCCCAAGATCGTTCGTGAGCGGGAATCGAACTCGGGTGGCCGGGTTCTAAGCGCAGCGCACTAAACCGCCCCGCTCCGGACACACACACGCACACACGCACACGCCTCCCTGTCTCTCGCCATCAATTCGCCCACCCCATGACTCACTCACTCGACCCCGTGCCCTCAACGAGCGAGCGGTGGAGGGCGTTCTGCCTTGCCGTGGAGAAGCCCACGACACCCCTCGCGTCAACAATCTCCCCCCCCCCCACCGCCCGCCCGCTCTTCCGCGAGTAAATAGCGGCCGCAGGTGTCCGCGCACCAATGCCTTCACGAAGCGCCTCTATAGACGCATTCAGAGTCCGTTTGCGTCGACCCTGGACCCGTGATTGCAAACGCACGGCACCCGCGTCGGGCTCACACAGCGTCCGATTGATTTCCCCTTTTTCGTATTAGCTCCTCTCCCTCCTCCTGCTCCCTCCTCCTCTTCATCATCATCTCTCCGACAAACGCCAAAGCTAAAGATCCCCCGTAGAGTCTTACCAGCCTGTTGGGCGTGTTGAGGGCAAGTGCTGTTGGAGAGTAGCAACTAATGAGGCCGACGCGACACACCGGGAGGGAATGGGTGGACAGCAACCGCGCCCGGCCGCCTTTGTCTCCCAAGTGACGATGTTTACACACAGCACTAGGTACTCTTGGGGAGGTCCAGGACCGGTTCAGATACTCGTCGCTGGTGTTGGTGGGCGTGAGCGGGAAACCAACTCTGGTCGCCGGATTTATAGCGCACTTGCCCCCATCATTCCGTGAAGGCTACACGGGGGATCTTTGTCTTTGCTGGTGGTGGTGGTGATACTGCTGGTAAGGGTGAATTTGTGTGAGTTGAAAGTGCATTTATGTGCGCACACAAAACAAACTTTTAAAACGTTCATCAATGATCCTGTGTGTGTGTGCCCCCAATGATATATAGATATACGCAATAGGCGACGTTTCGGGAAATGGCCCTTCTTCATAGCGCATAAATAAGAGGGGCCAGTAGAGAGACAGAGTGGATGATAAGAATTGGAGACTGCACTTGTTTACGTCATGGGGGGGGTAGGGGTGTTAAGAATTACAATTAAAAAATATTTCTCATTCCCAGTTTTTTAAATTGCCATTTGATCACTTACACTCCGAGTAGCCAATGTGTTGCTGCTAACTGTGGCTGTGCATCACTACCAACGCAGCAGCAACCGCATCGCCGAATTATTTCTTTTGAAAAACTGAAGGCGCAGCCCTGCAACTGCCCACTTACGTCGCTGCTGGCGGAATGGGCCTCTATTGAAGGCAGAGCTCTGGGGTAGCCCCTCCAGAGTGTATTTGGCCTACTCTTCCACGCTGACCAGGCGTCTCAGAAGAGGTGGGAGTACCCACACTTTACCCCACCACTCGTGACCTGCCATGCTACAAGCCTGTGGTGTTATCCCCGTTTTCAATTCCGGGTGGACAGTGGCATTGTTTCTTCTGCCGCGCCAGGAGATCGATTAAGAACGAGCGGACATCTGAATTGCAAGTCCACAGAACGGCAGCATCCCACGTTTGTGTGTTCTTTGGAAAGTTTGTATTCTAAAGTCTAGAAAAATTATTACGGAGAGAAATGTAAGATGTAATAACGTAAGCTATACATAAATGTGGAGCAAACCCGTACTTACCAAATCTGGCTCGCATTACCACCCCCGTTTCCCCACAGTTAAATCATCGCCCACGGTGGCGTGATATTATCGTCCTCGCCAGGTATGCAGGAGGTCGGGGGTTAGATCCCGACCCTGACGCCTGCTGTATATTTGGAGTTTGTGTGTTCTCCCAGTGGTCGCGTGGATGTTTTTCTCCGGGTCCTTCGGGTTTTCCCTCCAGCTTCCACGTGATGGACAACTTCGTTGGGCTGTCATTTGTGGCCAGGTCGTTTCTGAAAAATGAGCTAATAGCTCATTGGGCCTTACCTGGTAAAATAAAATAGTTTAGATTAATTTGTAAAGTTATTTAGTTACCTTTCCTATACTGTGCACTCCTATCGTGTTTTTGCCTTGTTTGTTGTCCTAACGTTCTGACCTGCCCCGACTGGACATCTGTGAAAAAGAGCTTTATACTTCATCCAATTCCTACAGAATAAATAAATATTCCGAGTCTGTTATTTAGCAGGGACAATGCATGCAGTGATACGTGATGCAAATGTAATAAACGACTGGACCACGATGTCTGGCTCAGTGTCCTTTATTCGGTTCGTGCTGTACACCCACACGGCTGTCTTTACTCTGTAGCTTCTCCACGGTGCTGACTCCAATGTCGGCCCGATCCACAACAGCAGCCCCGCTGCTGTTTCTCTCACACAGCCCCCCTTGGCTGTACTCGCTGCAACTCCTCTCTCTCTCCGCAGCTCTGACAGCCTCGTGCTGTCTCCCTCTCTCCCTCCGCAGCTCTGACAGCCTCGTGCTGTCTCTCTCTCTCTCTCTCCGCAGCTCCTCCTGGCAGCCACACCGCTGCCTCTAACACGCAGCCCTTCTGGCTGTCTCCTCTGCAGCTGCACACCACTCCGCAGCTTCCTCTTGTCTTCGGGGTTGGCTCCCGATGGCCGCCGGTGCCCCCCCCTCTTCTCACTCGCCCGCGTGGCCTCACTCTTTTCCGCTCACACCCCGACTGACTTCCCCTTCCGGTTTACCCGCTTAAGGACCCGAACCTTCCACCCACGTCACATGACTCCACCCCCCGTGACGTCACATCCGGAAGGTCGCTTACGCCCGCATTACACCACCCTCCCCCGTAGAAAAATCCCAGCCGACCTCGGCTGACCAATAGCAAATCGTAATGCGGCGAACCGAGCTTCCCCCCCTAAAGGACACTAAGCATACAATGTAACAGCAAGAACAACAACAACAACGCAATTAACATCAACGAACGTACAAAAAGCATGCAATAAATACAACTGTAAGAAAAAAAATAACAAGACAGCAACAATCAACGAAACGTAAGCGATTTGGAACGTGTGCGGGTCGCCGGCCCGTCCCGGACGGTCGGCGGCCCACTCGCAGAACGGGAACGCGATGAAAGTCGAGGAATGACAGGGGGTAATCCCCCTGTCGCAGCTGGAAGTCCACCGACGTCCCGTGTCCCTAAAGAGTTAGTCTTGGGCTTGTCCTGTGACCGTGCCCGCAGCTGGGTCGGAAGGGCTGCAGGGCTCGAAGGTCCCGCAGACCTGGCAGGCGTCCTCCGAGCAGGGCCCCTCGTCCCCCGCAATGTCACGGCCGGCCTGTCTGGAACAGGTACGACAGGCGCTCTAGCAAGATCAATGGGCGCAGGCAGGGGAGAGTCAGCAGCAACAGACCCCGGCAAGGCAACATTGGGGGATGACGCATCATGTAAGGGAGCAACATATGGTTTCAAGCGCGACGTATGCACAACCCAGCGACGAGACCCAATCTGGACGCGTGCTGACTGTGGGTTGGGAACCGCAATGAGGCGTACGGGACCATGCCAGGGTTTGTGCAATTTCGGCGAGGTCCCCGGACGTACCTGTGGACAATGAAGCCAGGCTAGGTCCCCAACCTTCCAAGGGCACTCCCCCTCAGACCGTCGCGCATATCGCTCGTTCCGGGCCTGGGCTTTGGCCGTAGCCACGCGGGCATTCTCCCGCGCCTCCGTGACTCGGCGAACCGTGTCCTGAATGTATTCAGGAAGTGGTTTACGAGGTCCCTTCACCCCAGTTCCCAATTGCACATCCACCGGCGGCACGTTTTCCCGACCATACATAAGGTAAAACGGCGAATATCCTGTAGCCGCATGAGGCGTCATCCTGTACGCCGAAAGCACCCCGGGGATGTGCAGATCCCAATCTGATTGTTGTTCACTCACGGTATGGCAAAGCATGGCAGACAATGTCCTGTTCAGCCGTTCAACCATACCATCCGTCTGCGGATGGTATGGGGATGTCCGTACTTTCTTAGTCCCAAGGCCCGCGCACACTTCCGCCAATAATTTAGAAGAGAAATTCCTGCCCTGGTCCGTGAGGAGTCTCTCAGGCGCCCCCTTATCCATAATATACCCAAACAAAAAGGCGTCGGTAATGGCCGCGGCCGACTGATCGGGCAACGGCCAGGCCATCGGCCAACGGGAGAGGTACTCAACCCCTACCAGCAAATATTTATTACCCCTCGCCGATGGTGGAAAAGGTCCCAATATGTCCAGTGCCACCAATTCATTGACTCGAGACACCTGAATCGACTGGAGAGGCGGCACGTAAGGATGTTTCGGCGGCTTACGTCGTGCACACGCAGGGCACGCGCGCACGTGCCCTACGACATCTGTCGCCATGCCGTGCCAAAAATAATGACGTTGCAACGTCAACAAGGTCTTCTGCACCCCTAAATGTAAGAGAGTGTCACAATGGAGGGTTCTAATCAACTCGAATCGCAAGGACGTTGGTACCACCAGGCGCCAACGTTCCTGGAACCCCTCCCGCCACATAAGCAGACCATCTCGGAGAGCGGTTTGCGGCCCCATAGCCGTACTCGGACTCCCATTGTCCCTAGCAGACCGCTTCCGCAAGGACACCAATGACTCATCCATCATCTGTTCCCGGATCCAGACAGACCGCGGCAGATTCAAAACCCCGTCAGCCGGTCCCGGTTCCATCGGAGTGTCCGACTTCTCGACGGCCAACGTAAGCGGCTGAGGGGGGTTTGGAATCGGCGAACACCTATGCGTCCCCGACTCACATTTACAAGGGGCGCGCCGCGGTAATCTGGAAAGTGCGTCAGCGTTCGCATGGCGCACTCCCTTCCGATGTTGAATTTGGAAGGAAAATTCCTGTAGCGTGTCCAACCAACGTGCCAACTGTCCGGATGGCTGGTCAATTTTAAGGGCATATTGCAAGGCCGCATGATCCGTACGCACAATAAAAGAACGACCGTAGAGGTATGGTCGAAATTGCCGTAGGAAAAAAACAACCGCCAATAGTTCTCTGCGAGTGACACAGTAGCGGGTTTCCGCAGGAGACAAGACTCGGCTACCATACGCCACGACACGCTCTACACCCCCTTTAGACTGTGATAACACCGCCCCAATACCTGTGTCACTCGCGTCCGTATCAAGAATGAATGGGTGATCGAAATCGGGATAATCCAATGTTGGGGCCATGGCCAATAGATCACGCAGACTCCGAAAGGCCGCCTCCTCCGGCTGTCCCCAAACAAACTTCCGTCCTTTACCCGTAAGGAGATGCAAGGGCCTCGCAATCGTCGCAAAACCCGGCACAAATCTTCGGTAATACGAGGCAAATCCCAAAAACCGCCGAACATCCCCCACGGTGGCCGGAGTCGGCCAATCCCGGACGCACGCCGTCTTTTCCGGATCCGTGGACACTCCCTCAGCACTCACAATGTGGCCCAAATAGCGGACGGACCGTTGCAGTAGGTGACATTTCTTTGGTTTGAATTTCAATTTGGCAGAACGCATCCTCGTGAACACTGTCTCCAGCCGCGTCAAATGTTCATCAAATGTGCGGCTGAAGACAATAATATCGTCCAAATATATAAGACACGTCTCCCACTGCAACCCCGTCAAAACGAGCTCCATCAATCTTTGAAATGTAGCAGGGGCCGCATTCAATCCCATCGGGAGACAGTTGAATTGAAATAACCCCTGCGGCGTACGGAATGCGGTTTTCTCCCGTGAGGACTCGTCAAGGGGAAGCTGCCAAAATCCCGAAGAGAGGTCCAGTGTGGAAAAGAACTTAGCCCCCGACAATGCGTCGAGGGAGTCATCCATACGCGGCAGGGGGTACGCATCTGCCACCGATATCTTATTCAATTTGCGGAAATCAACACAAAATCGCAATTTGCCATCCTTCTTCTTAACCAAGACGACTGGAGCGCCCCATGGGCTGTTAGATGGCGATATAATGTCCGCAGCCAACATGTCTTCCACTGCCCCCCGTACGTGTTCTCGCTCCGCAGGACTCATCCGATGCGAATTTAATCGAATAGGGGCAGCATCGCCCGTCTCAATGTGATGGTAAAGCAACGAAGTGCGGCCCAAATCCAAATCATCGGAGCTGAACACATCGGAATATGTCAACAACAATTTACGCAGCGCACCACGTTGCTCCATGGACAGGGAAGAATTTCCGTCACATAAATGAGCAACCCAACGATCATCCGAACTCCTTGGCTCGGAAACCCCAGCAACAACTCCCCGGCTATGTGGACAATCATGGGTCGCAAACGCCGTAGTGGCATGTGCCACAACCGTACCGGCCGGGACACGGACGTTTTCTCCCCCCGCATTAAGCACCTGTAAAAACGGTAATTGATCCGGCCGGACGATGGTCTGTGCCCCCACTAACGCCAACCCGGTTGTTATCGTGGCGGACGGTGACAACAAGACCCCTACTGCTGCTAGCCGATCAGGCAGGGGCTTCCGATACCGCAAGGGTATAAGCATCTGTGTACCAGGTGGGATGTCCACAGATGCGACGGACAGCGCCTGCACTTGTACGGCCGAAGCAGGTCGCCCCCAGGGCGACGGCAGAAACGAGATTTGACGGCCCCCCGGCAGTTCAATACAATTCTCATTGATTTTGATCAAAATGGGCATCTTAGCCAAAAAATCGGTGCCTAACAAACAAGGAACCGCCAAAGATCTCGATATCAACACAACACCCGAGGCCGACACATCCCCAATAGATATCTTAGCATCCACCTGACCCACGATACCCATGCTACCCCCGTTCGCAGCGACGCACGACCCATAAACCGGACGCACAGCCCCCGGCGGGATGCCCAACAGATGGAAAATGACATCCGAAATAATAGTCGCAGACGCGCCGGAGTCGACCAAAATGCGTACGTCCACCCCTTGTATAGACCCCGGTACAGTGGACGAGCCCGTAGCGGCCGCGACGACTCTCCGTGCCAACTTGCGCCACTGCGTGACCGAGCGACAAGGCCCCGTCGAAGGGCATGCTTTAACCACAACGTTAGGATGGCGCAACGACGGTGATGGGTGAGGTGTAAAGCCTTGCCGAGTGTCTGGTGCGTGCCGACATGCCTGTTTCGGAGGATCTTTAGCCGACTTGACCGGTGCCGAGGCCTCCTGCTGCGGCGGAGCCGGGAAGCGGGCCCAGCAGTCTCTGGCGTAGTGGCCCCTACGCCCGCAGCGGAAACATTCGGCCTCGTTGCGCCGAAGCGCAGGCCTCGCCTCCTGACGGCCCCGTTCTGGTAGCGCCGCGCGCGGTCTCGGCCCGCCGCGTCCCGTCCATGGAGCGGAGGCGGCCGTCAGTTGTTGAGGGCCCCGGTCATCCGGAACATAGACAGCCTGCGCAGGGTTCCACCCCAGCGCATCCCCTTCTTTGACGGGCCCCCCCGTCCACGCCGTCACTTGTTTCCAGCGACGGAGGTTGAATTGCGCATCGAGACACTTAGCAGCCGTCCGGGAAGTTAGCTTCTCATGCCCACACACAGGCATGGGGATCCCTAGATCCCGAGACAGCTCCAACATTTTCCCTAATATGAGAGGCTCGAGCAGGTCCTGTGGCGTCTCAGGATAAGCTGCCATGGCCAGCTCCAGCACCGCACCCCTGAACGCCACGGGCGACTCCTCTGGTGCTCGTTGTCGTTGAGCGAATCGCCGATGCGCATCATCTGGTGGCTCATAAGCATCGGCCATTTCTTGAAAAACACCACGTAAAGTTGCCTTCTTATCGGTCGTTATGGAACGGAAGAATCGGACAGATTCGTCGTCCAGGAGAGTCGGCAACACCTCCAAAGCCTCCGCATCGGTCCATCTTGCTGTGCGTACCGCCGCCAAGAAGCGGCAGGCGAACGCGCTCCAGTCCCCACCGTCTCTCTCCAAGACTCGCATCGCAGCATATAGCTGTACCGACCAAGCCGAGACGACCCATCGTTCACTCACTGCACAACATGCACCCTAACAACCGAGGGATACAGTCTCAACGTAACAGGACAACTCCCCCTGAACCTTACGAATCTCCAGCCCACTGTTTCAACGCGCCTCGGAGGGTCTCAACCTCCGAGCCGCAGGTCAAGCTGTCAGCCATAGCATGACGGGACCACACTCTCTGAGCCATGTGAGCGCACAGCCCACAAGGCTAGACAAGCCACAGAGTGTCTCGATCTCCGGGCTGTCAGGTCAAGCCGTCAGCCATTGCATGACGGGACCACACTCTCAGAGCCATGTGAGCGCACAGCCCACTAGGCTAGACATACCACGGAGTGTTTCAATCTCCGGGCTGTCAGGTCAAGCCGTCAGCCATTGCATGACGGGACCACACTCTCCGAGCCCTGTGAGCGCACAGCCCACTAGGCTAGACATGCCACGGAGTGTTTCAATCTCCGGGCTGTCAGGTCAAGCCGTCAGCCATTGCATGACGGGACCACAACGTTCATGTTAGACACGCAACACTCACTGGGCCATCCTGGTCAGGACCTGCGCCCCAAGATAGGTGACAGCCAGCAGCACAATTCCAAATCCCTGGCCGCATGTCACCATCGCAATTTAACACCATCACAACACATACAATTTGAATTATGATCCCCCACAGAACTGATCCAATGCCGAACAGGTACGCACAATTTGTGACGATCCCGAATATTCAATGGGTCACAACAATACACCTCACATCCCGTATCCGTACACATCATCTCCGGATGTCTGGCTCAGTGTCCTTTATTCGGTTCGTGCTGTACACCCACACGGCTGTCTTTACTCTGTAGCTTCTCCACGGTGCTGACTCCAATGTCGGCCCGATCCACAACAGCAGCCCCGCTGCTGTTTCTCTCACACAGCCCCCCTTGGTTGTACTCGCTGCAACTCTTCTCTCTCTCCGCAGCTCTGACAGCCTCGTGCTGTCTCCCTCTCTCCCTCCGCAGCTCTGACAGCCTCGTGCTGTCTCTCTCTCTCTCTCTCCGCAGCTCCTCCTGGCAGCCACACCGCTGCCTCTAACACGCAGCCCTTCTGGCTGTCTCCTCTGCAGCTGCACACCACTCCGCAGCTTCCTCTTGTCTTCGGGGTTGGCTCCCGATGGCCGCCGGTGCCCCCCCCTCTTCTCACTCGCCCGCGTGGCCTCACTCTTTTCCGCTCACACCCCGACTGACTTCCCCTTCCGGTTTACCCGCTTAAGGACCCGAACCTTCCACCCACGTCACATGACTCCACCCCCCGTGACGTCACATCCGGAAGGTCGCTTACGCCCGCATTACACAAACAAGTGGGTTGTTTTTATTTGGGGGGGGGGGGGGGGTGAGGATGGAATCCTCAAGGTTAAGGTTCGAAGAAAATGAGAGACGCTGAGAAAAATACGAGGAACAAATCAAAAAAACCCTTGGCAAATCTTGAGACGGATCATCTTGAGACGAGCGGAAGGAAACGCACAGCCATGTAGGGGATCGTTTAAGGATGAATATTTTTTTTGTTTACCAGAGATGCTTGGAGCGCCGTCACGGGAGCTGATTCAGATTGCCCAGACTCAGACTTTATTTCAGCTGGCAAGGCCCAATTTAGCTAAACAAACTCAACAACACGTTAATTTGTAACATTGTGGCCTGGATAGAAAATGCAATTCTTTAGAACTGCTTGTTGTCCTTCCCACGCACCTCTGATTGGATTGTGTACGGTGTGAAAGAAATTTAGCATACATAGATACATATAAATACAATATATAATAGGCGACGTTATAGGCAATGATCCTTCACAGTACATTATGTGGACAACCACAGATAGACAGCCCAAGACTAAACTAAACATTTTTTTTATTTTACCAGGTAAGGTCCACAGAGCTATATCGCTATTTTTCAGAAGCGACCTGGCCACAAATGATAGCTCAACTTCGTGGCTTAACATGTTGGAATTTATTGCAGCTACATACTCTATACGCTTGTTGATTCTAAATGTGGAACACGGGGAGAAGGACACCACAAACTCCAAATATACAGCAGCAGGCGTCAGGGTCGGGATTGGGATCGAACCCACGACCTCATGTATATGCCAGGCGAGGTAGTTAACATCTATCCACCGAGATGTTGACATGTCATCACAACAAACAGGTCCTTGTAATTCTATGTCTCCACGTGTTTTGTTTGATTCCCATATGACACACGCTATTTGCGAGGCATAGTATACAGGGCGTGGACCCCATGTGGACGAGAAGACCAACTGAGAAGTTAATTTAGAAGTCGTTCCGTGGCAACATTTTTCCGGCCGGTTCTTTTTGTCGTTTTTTTTCTTTAAATCAATTATTACTCTACTGGAAACCAGATGAGAGAGAGAGAGGGGGAGAGGGAGAGAGGAGCCCATTGAGATTACAAGTGTCCATTTCAAGGGAGGCCTTGGTTTCAAAAGCGATGCCGGACGCACGAGATGAGAGATCAAAAACACCCGTGTGTTACATTCATAAAACATCCCAACGCTCAAGGACTCCAAGCAAATTACTCAATTGGGATTACACACCATAGTCAGTGCCGGATTATGCTAGTAGCAAAAGTAGCATATGCTATGGGCCCCGCACTTTCAAGGGCCCCGCGCTAAATGCTTTCAAGCTATCAATTCCGGTTCAGTGATTCTGCACTTGCTCTATTACTATAGTACTATACCGCCTTCAACTTTGGGTGTTTAAGGTTAGCGATTTGTCGTATTATCTGGCTATGTAACAAATGGAAAAACACAATTACTTTACTATGCAAGTTAAAAATGTGTGTTTTAATATTCACTTTTTTTTTTAGATCCCCTTTTATAACATACTAGCGGGAAGTACCCGGCGTTGCCCGGGCGAAAAAGACACACACAGACATCGAACCACACACACAAGCGCATCGACTTACACACACACACATGTGGACTCACACCCAGACATCCACGTTAGATACACACACATGGACTTACACACACACATCGACGTACACACACACATCGACTCACACACACATACATATACTCACACACATATTGGCCTACACACACATACACATATGGACTCACACACACAGACATGGACTTTAGGTACACACACATGGAGTTACACACATATATCGACGCACATACACATTGACTTACACACACACACATCGACTAACACACACACGTATGGACTCACACACACATACACATCGACGTACACACACATCGACTGACACACATAGACACACACAGAGTGATTTACACACTCACATGGAGCCATGCACACACATCGACTAACACACACACATCGACTAACACACACACAGCGACTGACAGACACACATGGACTGACGTCATGTCTGTCTGGTGGCTTTTGGTTTGTATAAAGGTAAACCTGGATGTCCTTTCATTTGGGATTGCAAGTGAAGGTGATAAAGAGATGGGGCCTGCCATATTGGCTGATGTGTGTCATGACATCCCGAGTCTTCTCATTCATGTATCTTGGTCGAGCTGTGAAGGATGAAGGCAAAATAACTAATCTGCCCACATTCTGAGCGTTTGCATCTCCCGCGGCATTGATGGCGCCCCAGAGATGAACTCACTCTCAATGTTGGCATACTCATCGACAACACACTGGTGAAAGAGGTTGGCACACCATAATACGTGGTTTCCTCCTCTCTCCATGATCACAAAGGAATATACGTTTTTTCTAAGGAGACAGTTTTGTGAGGATGTATTTATCCTGCAGCTTTGTAATGGTAGGAATCTTGACGCGGTACCGATCTTGGCCTTGCGACAGTAAAATGTGTTATTGTAGGGCATCGTATGCCCTGTTTGTCTCAGGAAATCGTGCGATGGTGTTTTCTTGGTATGGAAGAACAATGTCTCTCTCACAATGTTCCTCACCCACCGTAAGAACAGCGACATCAACAATATTTGGGGCATTGAACCTCCCTGCATGCTCCCCGCTTTGGTGTAAAGAAAAGGTACGGTACGGCAAAATTTAAATGGTTGATGTTCCCACCAATGTAACTAAACGATAGACGAAATGTAATCGGCTGTACCTAAGAAAGTCCAACGTATTTAGCAGTATAACATAGTAATCAGCATCGCAGTACTACGTATCAGTAAATAGCGTGACGTGAGCAATCGAAACTATAGAAATGCATTGAAGAAATAAGCTGAAATAAGTCAACATTATATAGCAGTAGTACGCACAGGTAAGTTTATAAGCAGGCTACAATCTAGATTATAGACTGCCAGTACGCTGACTCAATGGCATAAGCATTGCTACAGTCGACATAATAAGCTGGCAATACGGTCTGCAGCTGAAAAAGCAGGATACAGTCTACATGAAAGGGTGGCAGTACACTGAGTGAGGTAAAGAAGCAGGCAACATATTATCGACTGGAATACTCTCATAATGCCCAAAAGCAAAATTAGCAGTGTAGATAATAGAGTGCCAATGCATTGACGTTAATTAATCAGCAGGCAGCAAGCCACAGCATAGACTGCCAGTACACTGGCGCAGCTTCATAAAAACACACCTAAATAAGTAAATATTTAGCAACATAATATTGAAATATTCGTTGTCTGCACACAAACATTATTATTGTAACCTTTGCTAACTCATTTGTTTCATAACAGTAAACAATCTACGTGAGTTCTTAGCGAAAGAAGCAATAAAATAGTACTTTACATTGCCGTGGTGAGGCCTAGTCCCGTGCAGAGCCCGCGGCCTCGCCTAGATTGCCCAGCCGGCGGAGGTGGCACCTTACCAGGCTGCCCGGCCACGCCGCAGCCGATAAAGGCCGAGTCCTGAGCCCCGATCGGGGCTGTTCTCTGGAATCAACCCTCGGTGCTACGTCTCTCCGATCTTCGGTCTCCGCTCGGCATCGTGGGTCAGTCGGAATGTGACTGACTGACCCGGTTATGTAGTTACCCTGTTGGGGTCTAGTTAACGTGTGTACGTTATGTAGTTACCCTGTTGGTGTTGCCTCCAAGTCAAGTGTGTGCCTTCGTGAAGAACACTACACATATACACACACCGAGGGTCACCCAGAAAGTAATGCTGCACTGGAAAGGAATACAACGCTCTAGACTCTCGATGGCGTAAAGCCATTGGAGGTGGAAGGGAATTATAGTGGAAAAGTATTGAGCATGTAAGCAATACATCTGCTCATGAATATATGGGTAGCGTTCACATTTTCAGCAATACATGTTAGGCCGAGAAAACAAATACAACGTGGGGGTGCGTTGCTTTCTGTGCGACCCTCGTAAAATGAGCAGCTTCCAACGCAATCTAACGAGAGCACGTGGCGAGCACGTGGCAGCAACCTCTTCACGTCACAGTCCCTGTGCCACGTGCTGTTGTTAGTCGGCAAACCTGCGGCTGCGCGGAGTCGCATGCAGCTCTTTGGCTTCCCCCTTGCGGGCAGCCGTTAATATTTTTTTTTATCTAAAACGTAATTTAACGTAACGATTATAGATTAAATACTAGCTTTACTACCCGGCTTCGCCCGGGACTTGGATTCTCGACGCCCGGCCGTCTTTGTCTCCCCAGTGGCGATGTTCACACCACGGTTACTCGTTTGAGGCTGAGTCGACCTAGGGGAGGCCCAGGACCGGTTCAAATGATCGTCACAGGTGGTGGTAGTAAGTGGGAATCGAACTCGGGTCGCCGAGTTCATAGCGCAGCGCACTAACCACTACACTACCGCTCGCCCCACACACGTGCCCCCCGTCCATAGGTACACATACACGCGCTCACCACTAACCCTCAACACTCACCCTCACCACTCACCCTCACCATTCACCCTCACCACTCTCCCTCACCACTCTCCCTCACCACTCATCCTCACCAATCACACCCTCACCAATCACCACTCACCACTCACCCTCAACACTCACCCTCACCACTCACCCTCACCATTCACCCTCACCACTCTCCCTCACCACTCTCCCTCACCACTCATCCTCACCAATGACACGCTCACCAATCACCACTCACCACTCACCCTCAACACTCACCCTCACCACTCACCCTCACCATTCACCCTCACCACTCTCCCTCACCACTCTCCTTCACCACTCATCCTCACCAATCACACCCTCACCAATCACCACTCACCACTCACCCTCAACACTCACCCTCACCACTCACCCTCACCATTCACCCTCACCACTCTCCCTCACCACTCTCCCTCACCACTCATCCTCACCAATCACACCCTCACCAATGACCCCTCACCACTCACCCTCACCACTCACCCTCACCACTCTCCCTCACCACTCTCCCTCACCACTCATCCTCACCAATGACACGCTCACCAATCACCACTCACCACTCACCCTCAACACTCACCCTCACCACTCACCACTCACCCTCACCATTCACCCTCACCACTCTCCCTCACCACTCTCCCTCACCACTCATCCTCACCAATCACACCCTCACCACTCACCACTCACCCTCACCACTCACCCTCACCACTCACCCTCACCACGCAACCTCCCCTCACCACTCACTAATCACCACTCACAATCGCCACTCACAACCGCTCTCACCATTATATTTTTGCCCCAGTCAACGCCGGATATTTCCCATTCGTAGCAGTTTATATAAACTCTATAAGCAACTTATATTAAACAGGAAGCGCGATCCTAAAGTAATTTACAACCTTCGATTAGTCCTTAATGCGATTCAAAGAATCGATTCCTGGCATGTTGGGGGTTTACATTTTGAATGATAGAGTTTCATTTTCATTGTTATTTGACTTTTTTTATTTTTTCAGGAGTTTTTAATTAAATTTTTGCCCCGGTCAACGCGGGATATTTCCCGTTCGTAGCAGTTTATATCAACTCTATAAGCAACTTATAGTAAACGGGAATCGTCCGAATCTAAAGGAATCTACAACCTTCGATTCCTTTGCGCGATTCAGAGAATCGATTCTTGGCGCGTGGGGTTTAAAAGTAATTACACAGTTGTTTTTTCATTGGTATGTAATGTTTGAAAGTTTTCATAAGATTTTAAATGTATTTTCCCCCCGGGCAACGCTGGGTATATCGAGTTTATAGCACAAATGCGTGCGCATATTTTTAACGGGAATTAAAAATGGCGTCCACCCGGCAGCGAATGCGTCGCTACCCGTTGCCAGGGGCAACCGCCGTCCAATGAAAGTGCGTATGGTCCGGCGACACACAGACACACACACAGACAGACAGACAGATTTGCGATTTTATATATATAGATGGTAGGGAATGGGTCACCATGGAATGTCCTGGTGTCAACAAAATGTACAACAGTCAAACTATATCGTTAAATAATAACTCAGGGTGGCAAAAAAACTGAATAAACGCAGTTCAATCACCTATTGTATTTATTTGAGTCAGAATGTTATTCTTAAACCTAAAAAAATAAGAATATGAATCCTTGTAGTCACGAAAGCTTCAAATCTAGAGTCAGAATGTTTTTTGTCATCTTGCTGTATACCTGCCAATGTGTCTGTGTATAAGTGAGTTATGCGGAGCGCCGGGCGGCTAAAACACAGCAAGTTAGCACAGTAGGAGGCACATGTGGTGCCTCGGCCAGTCGTCTCAGTCAGTCGACCCGTGGCACCTGCTGGGTCTGCCCCGTGACCTCCCGCCAGCGGGCGTTCGACACTTGACATGGCCTCAACGTGCACTAAGCCTGGCACAGGCGACGTGGGGACGTCACCGCCACTTAGTGGCGAATGGCGGTTGTTGTTGTGTGTGTGTTGCGGCTCTCGAACTATTTTGGATCAAAGAAAAAAACAAACTATAAAAGCTATATATGGCTCTTCTTCTTATTCTTTAAACGGTTGCCTGACCCCTTGTTGTTGTTAGCCGAGGCGCGTGTAAGCTCGATTACGGGGCCCTGCCCGTGCGGGTGGACTTTGTCCGTGGCAGGGTTAGAATGTCAAGCTCTTGCTATTTTCTCCGCCAACTCCTTTGTAGAGTTTTTTTTATTTTTTCCCCCCGTCAATCAGTATTTGGCTTTCTAAGGAATTTCTGTCATCGAAGTGCAGCGCGTTTTTCAGAATCTCTGAATCTTTATTGATCCTAGAGAAATCCGATGAGCTACCAAGCTCTTTTTGCTTGATAGCTCCAATAAGGTGCCGGGTCAGGAATGTTGTCACGACCCGGAGTTTCGCTTTAATCGCTTCGTTGCTTTATAAATTTCAGCGATTTTGAATGTGTTTTTGTTCACTCTGTGTTTAGGTCGATTGCTTTAGCGATATTTCATCTCATTAGGGTGTGCCTTTGAGCCAATTTGGAATATGGCAACTGTGGGGTGAAAAATTGCTCGAAAAAAACCCCCCCACCCCCGATCTTCGCTTCTTTAGCAACATGCTGCTGCTGTATATATAAGTGCCGTACCGATCGGGAATCAACCTAGCACGGTTGGATACGTACGGTGCGAAAGAAATTCAACCACATACATACGCATGCGTATGTGTCCATGCGTCTCTGCGTCAGGGGAGCGGTGGCGCAGCGGTTTCGCGCACTGCGGCGCTATGAGCCAGGCGACACGGATTTCGATTCCCGCTCAGGGCTCACATCCAACTCCGCCTTAGTTAGGATCACCTGGTGTGGTGTAGGGGAGGGGGGGACGAAACAAACAAACAAAAAACCTCCATCAGCACTTGGGAGACAAAGGCGGCCGGGCGTGGTGTTGGCCAACCGACCCCGTCGTGGCGCCGTGCCGGCTGTCATAGGTGCTCGCCCTTGCCCCGACAGCTTGCTCAAGGCTATTTAGGGGGGGGGGGAGGAAACTTTGTCATTGTATCTCTGCGTGAGTGTGTCAGTGGTATGAATGCATCGGCTTGTGTGTGTGCGCGCGCGTTAAAAGGCGTTCGCGTCTCGCGCATGCATAAGCGCCGCGTCAAATAATAATTAGCTGACCAATCAATGAGGCAATCAAGCGAGAAATCGACTGTTAAGTGGTCAAACATGCTGCGGTGTGCGGGCGTAACTCGGTGTAAACAAAGTCAAACACCCCCCGTGTCGTCTCGACAGACCTTTTTGTGGCAAGCGCTGTAAACACAAAGACCCCCTCCCTCGCATCGTCTGTAACAGACTGTTGGGGCAAGTGCTGTTAGCGAGCAGCACCTATGAAGGCCGGAACGGCACACGATGGGGTGCAGTGGCCAGCACCACGTCCGGCCGCCTTTGTCAGGTACTCATTTGAGGCTGAGTCGACCTAGGGGAGGCTCACAACCGGTTCAGCTAATCGTCACCGGTGTGAGCCGTGAGCGGGAATCGAACTCGGATGGCCGGGTTAGTAGCGCAGCGCGCTAACCGCGACGCTATCGATCCCCGCACACATACACACACACAACAACAACAACAACCGTCATTCGCCACTAAGTGGCGGTGAGGTCACCACGACGCTTGTGCCAGGCCATGTGCACCTTGAGGCCACGTGAAGTGTCGAACGCCCGCTGGCAGGAGGTCACGGGGCAGACCCAGCAGGTGCCACGGGTCGACTGACCGAGATGACCGAGATGACTGGCTGATGCACCACCTGTGCCCCCTACTGTACCAACTAGCTGTGCTTTAGCCACCCGGCGCTCCGCTCGTTGTTGTGAGCGTCGCTCCTCCGCCCTCCGTTGTTGTTGGAGGGCGACTGCCTCCAACTGCCCAGTAGCGTCCTTCACGAGCCTCCTCCACAGAGGCCGATCTTGACACCGCTGGTACCAGTCATCGGCAAGTCCACTCAGCTCCACGTCCTCCTGTACCACATCACTCCATCTCTTCTCTAGCCCGTGCCGCGCCCGTTTAGCCCCCTCGATCCGGCCGAACAAAAGCTGTTTAGGCATGCGGTGGCTGGGCATGCGGGCTACATGACCCAGCAAACGCAGCCTTGCCTGCCGGAGGAGCTCACTGATGGGACTTTGCCCAGATCTTTCAAGGACTTGTGAGCTCCTCACACAATCCAGCCTGGTTAAACCCAGGATGGATCGTAGGCAGGCCAGCCTAAATGTTTCCAACCGGCGAAGATGCTCCACTAGGGGGGTCCACGTTTCGCAAGCGTAGAGAAGGGAGGGAATGACCGTGGCCGAGAAGACCTGAAGCTTCGTGCGGAGCGACAGACCAGGTAGCTTCCACACAGCGTTACGCAACCGATGAAAAGATATTGCCGCTCGACTGATTCGGAGTGAGACCTCTGCTGATAAACTGGAGCCGGTCATAAGCACACTGCCCAGGTATGGGAAACTCTCCACTCTCTCCACAACTGCCCCATCACCAATTGGGAGTTGTGGGGGTGGAGTGTCCGATGGTACAAAATACCCAGGCAGGTGCTTAGTTTTGGTGGGGCTGATGGTAAGGCCCCACCTCTTAGTGGCACGCTCCAGTCTCAGCAGCAGCGTCTCCAACTCCTCTTCTGAATGAGCAGCTATTACCAAATCATCGGCATACATAACGTGGTTGACCAATAGGGAGCCATCCCTTGATCGCACCCGGGCGTCGATCAGCCTCCCATTATATACACACACACACGCACATACACACACGCACACATACACACACGCACACACACACACGTGTGCACACAATGAGTGTAATGAATGTGCACGGTGATTAGCCTCAGCGCGAAGGAAACCAATTAGGGGTTTGGACGACAATCCACCCGCCGCTCCACGATTCCCAATTCTCACGAATCAAGGTCACGATTCGAATGACCGGATCCGCGGATCTATCGGGCGACGGCTCAATCCGCACTCAATTGCAGGCCGCCTGTCGCGGCTGTGACGTGAAGAAGAGCCAATGCCCGAAACGTCGCCTTTTTAAAACAGTGCCATTAATACATGTGAACTTGCAAGAGGAATTTATTCTAGTCCGTAATATTTTTTACTTTTTTTGGGTTAGATCGCGTGAATATAAATGTGTCGTTAAACCACACCACCCGACATAGCCAATTAGTAAGGTTTGTCACGGTAACAAAACGTGGCAATTAGTTACTACTTCAGCACACACATTTACACTATGCGATTTAACTCCCCAGAAACTCCGTTTATTACGGATAATATTGGTCGCGAAAGCCGACGTGTTAAACTAATGTATCCTTGGTTTGTGTAATATGTAACTGTTGCTGCTATTTTGTAGCTATATTATTATTATTTGTGTGATTGAGTTTGCGTGTGACCGTTTCATGTATCTGCCGTTGTGACCGCCAATTTAATTTTCCACCGTTACCGAACTCAGCTTGGGACCGCAATGCGTGGCGAGAGAGCGTCACAGCTGATCGGGTTCTACCAGCTGACATTATACCACTGGTTCCACTGGTTCCCATGGTGCCACTGGCTCCGCTGGTTCCGCTGATCCACTAGTTCCACTGGTTTCACAGTGTCTCCAACAGCCTAAGCCGCTTTTGGAAGAATGTTTTTTTATCGTAGCATAAAAGCGTCCAAATCAATAGCTGGATGAGGGCGCGACACACACACCACGCACAACAAACCACACACACCACACACACACAACACGCATACACACACAACACGCACACACACACCCAATACACACAACACACACATGACACGCACACCACACACACGACACACACCATACACACACACACACAACACGCACACCACACACACCACACACACACCAATACACACACACACGACACACACCACACAACGCACTTAGCACGCATACCACACAACACACACCACACACACACAGACCACACACACAGATCACACTCACACACAGACCACACACACACATACCACACACACACACCGCACACACACACCCAATACACACAACACACACGACACACACACCACACAATGCACTTAGCACGCATACCACACAACACACACCACACACACACACCCAATACACACAACACACACGACACACACACACACCACACACACACACCACACACACACACCACATACCACACAACACACACACAACACACGCGCGCGCGCGTGGAACAGGCACGGGCGTGCGGACGGCGGCGCAGGCCGCGGGTAAATATTTGTCTCGACGATCCAATCGCCGGTAAATATGTCGAAGGAAGGCAGGGGTCGATCCGTTTAATTCGCCCGGCAATTTACGTGTAATTGCCGAGGACGAGGCCCGCCACGGGGTGGGTGGGGACCGACAGACGGGGAGTGATGGGACTGCGACGCCGGTGCTCGAGCAAAGCCGGGGAGATTTAGTCAGCGGACGGACACGTAAGGGCAGGGCAATGGTAAGTGGGGACAGAAGGGGTGATGGTGGTGATGGTGATGGGTTTGGTGGTGGTGCCGGTGGCAGTGATGGGTGACGGAGGTCAAAGATCGATGGGGAACGGCGGCGCGTCGCTGGCACCAGCGACGATTATCTGAACCGGTTATGGGCCTCCCCTAGGTCGACTCAGCCTCAAATAAGTACCTGGTGCTGTGTGTGCTCCTAGGTAACCTCCCCCCCACCCCCTTGTGTGCCGTACCGGCCTTCAGAGGTGCTCGCTAACAGCACTTGCCCCAACAGTCTGTTCAGGCTGTATGGGGATCTTTGTCTTTTTGGAGGTTAAAGCATGGGGAGGCGGCCGGGCGTGGTGCTGGCCACCCACCCCCTCGTGTACCGTGTTCGCCAACAGCACTTGCCCCAACAGTCTCTGAATGCTATACGGGTGACCTTTGCCTTTTGGAGGTTAAAGCCATCGAAGTTTGGCGGATGGAATATTTGGCCGTGCGAACTCACGTCGTATTTTACAACGTGACAATGATCGCAAGTAGAATTTGTCCACAACGACGCAATTGCATTTCACATTTCCATTGTTGTTGTGCTTTGCTGTAAATCCAGTACGAATAAATATCACTCAAAAGTGTTCCAGCTGCAAGTTCACTCAACATAAACCTGCCACGAGACGTTCGAATCTTTACCACTGATAACGCTCATCATCGCCTACGCGACGTTACTTGTAATGCAAAGTATTCAATGAGATACGGAGATGATGATGATGATGACGTCGTCGTATATGAAACAAACAAACCAAACCGTACATCATTTCACAAACAACAAATACATTACCCAGTCAGCATAATTTTAAAAGCACATCGAATTAATTATTAGCCGTGCTTCATGATAATAATAATAATACAAAGATACAAATCACTCAACAACACGGTGGCGAGACGTAATCTCCCTCGGCCGGTATGCAGGAAGTCGTGGGTTCGATCCCAACACTGACGCCGGCTGCATATTCGTAGTTTGCGGTGTCTCTCTACCCGACGTCGCGTGGATTTTTCTCCGGGTCCTCTCGGTTTCCCCCTCCACATTTACAATCAATATGCGTTGTGTTTGGCTGCTACACATTTCTACGTGATAAGCCACTTCGCTGAGCTGTCATTTGTGGCCAGGTCGCTTCCGAAAAATAGCTGCAGAGCTCGGTGGGCCTTACCTGGTAAAATAAAAAATAAAGTTTATTTTATATGCCACAGCTTTCCCTCGGGATGAGCACGACTGGCTACGTACGGTGCGAAAGAAGTTCAAAATTCGACATACCTCTGCCACCGTTTCAACACCAAATCGACACCGTCGTTCCCCGAACGTGACTTTGTGGAGCGTGCTTTGGCAAGGGCCCGGTGTAGTGTCAATGTCACGTCACCCCGTCCAGAGGACGAGGACTCCACTCACTGCTGGCTATAACCCGGTGTTCTTCACCAATTTTCAGAGGGCGGGGGTCGGAGTGGGGTGGCACTGTCGCCGATAAGACATCATCATTGTGTGAGGGCCGCCACACGTTTGAAACCATTGAGGGTTTGACATCAGCACGACGACGATGATGGTGATGATGGTGATGTGGGTGGTGTTGTCACTCTTCGTGTATTGTCGGGGGCCGCACTAAATTGGCCACCAGGGCCGCCCAGTGGCCGCGGGCCTTGCAATGAAGGACGCTGGTCTAGACGATCTGGTGATGCTGCTGCTGCTGCCTTGACAACGAACAACAACAAACCCACCCACACATTCGTGAATAGCAACACAGTGACCTTAACAGACAGGGGGGGAATATGAGACGTTTCGAGCAACGATCCTTCTTCATAGCACATTACAGGAATACGAGGTGCACAAGTCACACGCATTTGAATAGCACCTACGAAAGCCGGCACCGTAAACAAGTGGGTGGGTGGCCAGCACCACGCCCGACCGCCTTCGTCTCCCTAGTAGCGATGTTTACACATCGCACCAGGTACCCATTTGAGGCTGACTCGACCTAGGGGAGGCCCAGGACCTGTTCAGATGATCGTCACCGGTGGTGGCCATGAGCGGGAATGGAACTCGGATGGCCGGGTTCGCAGCGCGCTGATTGCTACATATTGCAGCTGTGCATTATTACATCTAGATTGAAAACTGATTTGTTTAAAACTTGTTTTGTGTTTGGTTTGTTGTCCTTCAACCGCATCTCCGATTAGCACGGTTTGCCCACGTACGGTGCGAAAGAAGTTCAACATACATACACCAAACATACACACACCGCCACACATACAAACAGCAGGGAAAAGCCGCACACACGGACGCACAACACACCACACCTCGCAAGGAATCAATCGTATAAAGACGTACAACTACCACTCGCAACAGTTGCCTTAAACTCAGATCGTTACCGACGGCCTCAATCGCCCCCGAAATAAAACCCAACGTCTCAAAACCACAACAACACCACCACCATCAACGATGACGCGTCTCCTCGTCCACCTTGCATGTACGTTGAACTTCTTTCACACCGTACGTTGCCGACCACGCTCATCGGAGGTGACGAGCACCACCGTGCAACGGCAGTAAACAGCCAAAATAATCTCTCACACACAAAGAGAGAGAGAACACAGCACACACATAGAACACACAGAGAATACAACACATACATACAGAGAAAACAACACACACACAGAGCACACAACACACATAGAACACACAAAACACACAAAACACAACACATACAGAGAGAAAACACAACACACACACAGAGAACACACAACACACATAGAACACACAGATAACACAACACACAAAGAGAACACAACACACAGAAAACACAACACCCGAGCGCAGTGTTCTTCAATCATTTTTAGAGGGGCGCCACTTTCGCTGATAAGACATCCTCAGTGTGAGGGCCACCACACAGTTGACACCGCTGGGGTTTTGACAGCAGCACGACGACGATGACGCGGGTGTTTTCACTCGTTGCGTATTGTCGGGCGGCACGCTCGTCAGGAGGCCGCACTGAAGGCCACGTCAGGGGCCGCCAGTGGCCCACGGGGCCTTGCAATGAAGAACACTGCCCTCCTGAGTTGGGCGCCATTACCAAACTATAAAACTCACGAGTTTGGTGCCATTCCTCTTACCTGTGACAGGTGACTCGCTTCCCCGGAATCCCGAGAGCCGTGATCGTTTGAAGCTGAGCTGTGTTGCCCTTCAAAAAGACCTCCTTACCTCCGTGGGCTTCACTCGGGAAACATGCTTCTTCTCGTCGAACGCGTGCCCCCTCCGCCATTTTATTCAGCGCGAGCGCCATGTTTTGCTGACGTCATCTCACACCGCTGCCCTTTGCGTTTGCAGGCCTTGAGACGATCATATTGGAAATTTGTCACCACATTGCAGTATAAATCCATTGGTTTAATAGACGGGTGCCCCGGTGATTGCTCAGGCGATAGATTATGGCTGTCAAAGAGACATTGAGGCGGCAACTTAAAACATGATGGGGATTATTGGGCAACGCTGCTGCTGCTACTGCTGCTGCTGGCACTGCACAACAATGGGGCTCAACACATTCGTCAATATCACGTGTGGCCGTTAAAAAAGTAAAACAAATATACGTAAATAGTCGACGTTTGAGACGATGACTCTTTTTGATGCGATATGAAGACAAGACAGGCCATTGCCCGAAAAAGGCAATGTTATTGACGAAAGTGGTGAATTTGTTTCATAAATATAAGATTGAAGGTTCTAATGCGGGTTTCAGTCGAATGTGATTAAAATTGGATTTTCAGGTACAGAGAGTTGATGGAGTCAGGCCTGGTGACCAATCATTGCACCAACTCAAATTATTCAGAAGCAGTTCTCCCCCCCCCCCCCCCACGACTAACTTTAGTCCAGCTGATCCACAGCTGATCCACGGCAAAACATGCAACGCTGCTGGGCCAATGCCGCCTCAACGTTCGGATGTGGCTGGAAACGTTAACCCAACGTTGATCCAACGTTCGATGTTTACTGGTGGGACGTGGGGGTAGGAGGGCTTTAAAAGATGCATTTCGTGAACGTCATCAGACGTCTAAGTACAACCGTCACGTGACAATCTGGTAAGTCCGCATCGAACTCGCGGGCAGTGCGTTGATGGAATTTGCAGCCACGGCGCCCCCGATGCATCTCGAGATGTCTCTCCCGACATCCTTGAAGCATTGTCCAGGTGATTTGCCTCGAGTCGATGTATTTGTTTGTTCTGCTGCTGCATCGGTTGAGCCTACGACAACATTACCCGGATTGCACTCGATCTGTACGATTCGCGAGAATTGGGAATCGTGGAGCGGCGGGTGGATTGTCGTCCAAACCCCTAGTTGGTTCTTCATCGCGCTGAGGCTAATCACCGTGCGCATGAATTACACTCATTGTGCGCGTGTGTGTGTGTGTGTGTGTTTACAGCACTTGCCCCAAACAAGGTCTGTCAAGGCTATACGGGGCGGGATCTTTATCTTTGATAATTGGTTTTTTTACCCTGTTATCTGGCAAAGAAACTGACACCTTTTTTACAAGGAGTCATGTTTGCATAGACCACAATACCTGTAGTCGTAATCAAACAAAAAACATAACTCTGATAATGTATGCACTCTCCTTGATGTTGATTGGTCCACACCCGAGACAGCTTTCCCTAGAGCCTAGTCTCACATGGGCGCACAACTCAAAAACAAGAGGTCTCGGGTCCACGTCATGGACCTGTATCGACACAATAGACGAAGTTTAGGAGGTACATGTGTTGAACTGCTTTCGCACCGCACGTAGCCAACTGCGCTATATGGGAGATGCAGGTTTTTCAGGGCACTGTGATTATATCAGAATCGCACTGCGCTCGTCATATCTCAGAAGCTAAGCCTCGATATTGTCAGGATAGTTATTGTCTGGTCATCATCCAACGTTGGCGCGACGTCAGCCCAACGTCGCATGTGTACTGGGTGGTAATCACCATGCACAGACAGGTTGCTATAGGGGGGTTTCAGGGCATATGTGGCGTGCGGTCACGCACTATCCATTGTTCTGCACTGTTACGCTTGCACGCGTGTGCTCCGGATAATGAATCACTCCGCACTGACCGAGCGGCGTGGTGAAGTATGGCCAATCATCTCTCGCGACCCACCTGGCGTGAATCATCCAGCAGTGGACCGTGCATGTACATGTGGCGTCGACTGCTGACGATGAGTAACGCGTGCAGGAGGGTCACGTCATCCTCGTTGAGAGACAAATAGAGAGAGAGACAGCGAGAGAGACACACAGAGACAGATACAAAGAGAGATACAAAGACAGAGAGAGAGAGACACAGAGGCCTGTCCCTAAAACGTTGAACGAGAGAGACAGAGGCACGGTTCCCTGTCGCCGTGTCCTCATATCGTACACACACACATATTTATATATTTTAGGAGTGTCAAATCACTCGTTTCGCACGAGACCCTGCCTTAGACACCCGAGATAACCCTTGGAGGTGAACTCTACCTGCAGTCCTGCAATGCGTCCATTACGGCTATTCCGTGCAATATTATCTTACTGATGAGAGCTGCTTTGATGTTGCCGTCAAATTATCTGGGTATTGTATGCGCAGTAAAAAAAAAATACGCAGCGTACGTGTGTATGTGTGTACGTGTGCGCGAGTGTGAAATCTGTTCCTTTCAATTATATGGCACACGTGGTGGTGTGGTGGTGGTGTCGGATTCTGTCTTAATTGGACCCCTCACCCCCACCACGTGCTGAGAATGCAACTCGTGCATTTTCAGTTCAAAGGCAAACAGCTCCGCACAAACAGATACTCGAACAAGGGATCGGTCCAATCGAGGATCCTTTTGGGGAAACATCTCCCTCCACGTGTTTCGTGTCCATTATAGAGGAGTTGTTCTGGGTGGTTCGATCGCGTAAATGTATAAATGTGTCGTGAAAACCCGCCACCACCCGACACAGCCAACTAGTAAGGGTCGTCACGTAAACAGAACGTGGCCAATCCGTCACTAGTACAGCACTAGTGTATAGTGTAGTGTATAGTAGTGCAGTGTATAGTGTAGTGTATAGTAGTGTAGTGTATAGTGTAGTGTATAGTAGTGTATTGTATAGTAGTGTATAGTGTAGTGTATAGTGTAGTGTATAGTAGTGTATAGTGTATTGTATAGTGTATTGTATAATAGTGTATAGTGTAGTGTATAGTGTAGTGTATAGTGTAGTGTATAGTAGTGTAGTTAATAGTGTATTGTATAGTAGTGTATAGTGTAGTGTATTGTAGTGTATAGTAGTGTAGTGTATAGTGTATTGTATAGTAGTGTAGTGTATAGTGTATTGTATAGTAGTGTAATGTATAATAGTGTATAGTGTAGTGTATAGTGTAATATACTAGTACAGCACTAACCGGTGTGTTGGAGAGCCAAGCCACAACATTTACAAACTGAGTACGACGTTTCGCCAGTAATTACAACCAGCTTCATCAGGCGACAGTCGGATTTGTGTTTCGTATCGCTGGTGGACTGTGGAGTATGCACGTGCCTAGTCGCCCAGAGCCAGAGCAGCGAGGTGCATACTGGATGTGGTGTGCCGACTGCTGGATGTTTTCCGCGCCACCAACCCCGGACATTGAGCTATGTCGGTGGTTATGAAATCATATCAATTTACATTGAAGAACGTCTTTGATTAATCCAGGAATTATTCACCGATGTTAACTGCATCGCCTGGTATGAAGGAGGTTCGTGGGTTCTATCGCGACCCTGATGTCTGCTGCTGCTGTATATTTGAAGTCTCTATCTCCGTGGTCGCGTGGATTTTCCTCCAGGTCCTCCGGTTTTTCCCTCCACAGTGTTTGGCTGCTCTAAACTTGCACATGGTGAGCCACTTCGTTGAGCTGTCATTTGTGATGGGCCAGGCCGCTTCTGAGAAATAGCTGCGTATCTCAGTGGGCCTTTACCGAGTCAAATACAAAAGTGGTTGTTGAGTTTAAATGCACTCATTTCAGGAGGCACCTGCTACCTTGCAATGTTTGACCACTTCCTTCGTCAGAAGGGTTTTAACTGATAGGTATAGGGTGAAACATATTTCCATTTAAACTAAATATAATTTTTCGTTTTATTTGTTGTTTATAATTGACATTTTTATATATAGTGTCTTTAAAATAGATATCATTTACAGTAAGATAACACAATTCTCAAAAAAAAATTCGGTAAAATTACAGAAACTTTACTGGCAAATTTCTGCCAGAAAAGTCACTGTTCATTTACAAATCTATTTTTTTTTACAGTCAAGTGATATATTTCTTTTTTACTGAATACAGCTGTGTTTTAACGGATAAACTACTGTAAAAAAACACGGATGGTATTATGTGAAAATACATTAATTTCTGTAAATGTATGTTAATATCTCTGTAATAAATGCGATTTCATCTTCCGTATAATTACGGTAAAATTTCCTGGCAACGTTCTGCCAGCAACGTTACTGTAAATTTACGGATTTATTTTTTACAGTGTAGTAAACAAACGTTGGCTCAACGTTGGTCCAACGTTCAATGTTTACTGGGTTTGCTTTGCGTGGACAGAATCCAGAATGCCCGGAGAAAACTCGCCTCGCATTCGAGGAAGTAACGCTCCAAGATCCGCACGGAGGCACTCACAAAGCCCGCTTGCTGCTTCTGCCAGAAAGGGTAAACCCTATTTTTTTATTCTCTTAGGTTTTTTCGGTAAAGTCACGTCGGTAAAAAATAATAATAGAAATAAAATAATAATACATCAATTCGATCACATGCTTCAAGCTTCAAATCTAGAACTATTTTTTTTGTCATACTTTGACACTGGCAAAAGGTCCCATTTTGTAGCTGTTCACCCCGAGCTATAAATATTGGCACTGGCTTTGTACTGTCTGACAGTGGCACGGTATTTGTACTGTCTGACAGTGGCATTGTTGTTGTACTGTCTGACAGTAGCACTATATTTGTACTGTCTGACAGTAGCACTGTACTTGTACTGTTCGCCTTTTGGCGTCTGACACTGGTGAGACAAGGCCCTAAAGAAGGCTGCCCTCTCGTGTAGGACGATCCCTTTCAAAGACAATGCCCAAATATCATCAGAGCGTGTTTGTTCGTATGGTCACCACAATTACTCGCGGTCAATGCGAACTTAATTCCTCGCACGAGGTTTCTATTTTCGTGTTTGAACATCTGAACACCTCCTATTTTATTGCCAGAAACGGTCAAACCCATTTTTGTTGTTCTTGCCGCCACCTACCAACCCGACGACCTTCCGCAAGTCTCGAAGTGATCCACCTACTCCTTGCCCACGCTCCCCAAAAAAGTGCCGCATCACAGGCGTTTGTTTTTTGCGCTCAGATCAGTCATCTCGGTCGTTCCTGGTCGTCGTTCACCATCGCGGTCTCGGGAGACCACGGATGTCTCCATGCCTGAGCTCAGCACCCGCTGTGGCTGTGAAGTTCCAATCCGTGAGCGGCCGCAGTGTTTGGCACAGGTGCAGGCCGGCCAGGACCTTGTCGGTGTTGTTGTGGTGGTGTCCTGACGCTACTGCGCTGTTGGAGGCAGTCGCCCGCCAGCAACAACGGGAGGGCACAGGAGCGAAGCTCACAACAACGAGGGGAGCACCGGGCGGATAAAACGCAGTAAGTTGGCACAGCAGGGGGGGGGGTACAGCTGGTGCATCTACCAGGCATCTTAGTCAGCCAACTCATAGCACCTGCTGGATCTGTTCCGTGACCTCCTCCTGCCAGCGAGCCTTCGACGCTTCACGTGGCCTCAAAGTGCACCTGGCCTGGCACAGGCGCTGTGGCGACGTCACCGCCCCTTCGTGGCGAATGGCGGGGGTATTGGTTTATCGGTGTCCATGTGTTCCTGCCTCTTCGCTCTGTTTGCTTCTCGTTGGTGAGCTGCCAGTGAAGGGCGGTCCTGGGGAGCTTCTTCCCAGGTGTCGCTGGCGATGGCGAAGGACTTGCGGTCTTGCTTGGAGACATCTTCTAGATTTCGTGACTGCAAGGATTTATACTCTTAGGTTTCTTCGGTGAAGCCACGTAGGTAAAAAATAAATAATAAATAACAAAATTCATATGAATAAAATAATAAATCACGACGTCTCGGAGGCAACACAAGTCTCCGTCATCAGGTGGGACTGTCACAGCTAGATTTAGTGTATCAAGTGAGGCAAAATTCCAAGAGGCAGGCTCTTAAATACAAGTAGGGGGGGAGGGGCTTATCTGAATGTGGTAGCCAGGGGATGGAACGGGGGGGGGGGCTAAAAGAGAACAATGGTGCACATCGACTCGGGGTTGTGGCCGGTGTTAGCTGATAATTAACATAAAAGTAAGCAGCGCTGGTAAACGCTGGGGATGTCAACACTCGGTAAAGTAGACTAGTGCCTGTCCAATAAGATGGTACAAGTATGTGTAGTTAAATCTTTTTCACATGGTTAATGACATATTTACAATGATTACTCAGTTTGTACCCATCATCACGGTTGAAGTGATGTCTGTGTTTGTATATCTGGATGGCTTCGTGTTCAAACCTTTGATGGTAGCCAGAAGGTTTGCAGAGCACCTTGGTCTCGGAAAAGCTTGGAGACATCTTCGCAGCGTAGCTGTGTGCGGCCAATTGGTCTCTTTCCAGAAGGATAATTATTTTACGTAATGTCGATCATCATCATCATCCCTCCAAGGTACATTTTGTGGGAAGTCAAGTTGCAATTTTTTTGTCGGGACTGGCCCCCTTTTATCGTCCCCCAGCATAGCAATGTGGAATTTCCACCAACGGCTCAGGGCAGCCAACAACGTAATGCACACACCAGCATGTTCAATGTGGACTGCGTGTGCTTTTATATTGCCTGTACATGTGTGCGTGGGTGCTCATGGTATTATTGCTATTTACGTGCAAGGGCTTGCCATTGCTTCCTTCCTTCTGCCAGATCCCTGTTGTGAACTGTGTGGCTGTCTCCCCCCACCCAGCCACCCACTATTGGGTGCGGGATGGCAGCAGCGACGGGGGACCTTCATGCAGCAGTAGATTGACCATGGCCGACAGCGATGACGATCCGGACAAAACGAACCCAAGCGCTTTGTTTCGAATCAGCTTCTGCGTGGCCACCCCCAACTCTGCATCCCTCCGCTCTCGTCCGTAGACCTCCATCGCTCGATCTCAACCAGCTCAAGCTGTAAGCCACGTGACTTACGTGTGGCCGCAGCAACTCTGACACCGCCCCCCCCCCCTGCTCTCAGCGCCGCCCCCTCTGAAAAGAGACGCCGCTCCGCGCGGCTCACTGCTGCTCGCTGCTTCCTTCTGTCGTCTCCGTATCTTCCCCCTCCCCCCCTCTCATGTTTGTATGTTGAACTTCTTTCGCACCGTATGTAGCCAACCGTGCTAATCTGAGGTGCGGGAGAAAGACGACAAATTAAACACAAAAAAACAGTTCTGAAGTAATGAATTCTCAATCTAGACGATGTAAAAGTGCATAGCCCCAATACGCTTCATGGTATTTGGAGGAAGAGCGTTCCACACTGCGGCAGAAGCGCATCTTGAAAGAGCGCGGTGCGGTGACCGCCGTGTTTGTCCGATGGCCAGCCACAAGCCGCTGCTGTGAGGACGGCTGCAGTTCACGTGGCGGTGGTTTATGCTCCTTAACGAGAAAACCACCCCCATCATCCCCGGCCATTGCTTCTCCCACCCCCCCAGCCCTCCCTACTTCCTGCACCGGCCCTTCTCCTTCCGTCTTCCCGCTGCTCATCTTGAGCCGTGCCCTGCTCTCTCTTTTTTTTTTACGATCAGAGGAAACAAGAAGATGCTCGGTGTAGTCGGCACTTTGCTTCGTTTATCATTTTGTTTTTTTCAATGCTTTGCTTTATGTGCCCCCCCACCCCCTTTTTTTAAATGAAATATTGCACAAAAGACTTCACGCTCTGCTCTCCTCCTTCTTACCCCTTCCCTCTCTCTCTTTACCCCCTCTCTCTACCCCCCCCCCTTTCTCTCTACCCCCTCTCTCCCTACTTTATGTCTATGTCCCCCTGTTTTCTATGTAATATTTGAAAAAAAAAATACTACGACTAGTGTTGCATCTGCACCCAGCCCTTCTCGCAGTCCAACGGCCTCCGACGGGTAGCTCATATCAGCATGCAGAGCTCCCCGTCTTCTGCCACCGAGCACACGGCCTCCTCCAGCGCGCACTGCTCCTTGAAGGCCGGCACGGCGTGGGTCAGCCGCGCATGGCGGAACTCCAGCCCACACACCCTGGCTCCGACCAGAGTGCGGGCTTTCTCTCTCCGTCTTGACTGCCCTCACCGTTGTGTGTGCCGCGGGTTAAAATGTGTTGTCTGTGCAACTTGAACCCAAGTCACATTCACGCTAACGCTGTAACAATTCACGATAGTTACACATCGGATTCCACTATAATTTCTTCTTGCAACGGACCGATACAATCAATTGCGATTAGTTTAATGACGACACAACTGTTCGGCATGAGCAATCGTTACGGATCGATTACATTTGTTGTGACGCTTTGACGACGTCTTCTTGCCAATTGGATGTACTGGTACCGACACGTGAATATGGAATTTCATGAACTGGCTGGGGGCCGGCAACGGAGATGCGTCTGCCTGCCGAGTCTCCGAGATGTTTTCGGGTTGTACCGCGTGTCGTTCATTGTCCGACGTTTCGCTCCACGTGCCGGGAGATTCTGTATTCCGTTCCCGAAGAAGCTCCAGAAAAACATAAAATCACCATTTAGCTTCGTCAAAATCAATCAATAATGACACATCCCGTCGGCCAAGACGGCCTTCTGGGAGTGGTTTTCTTCTGCACAGCAACTGTGGTTTAGCAAAAGCCAACATCCTGAACCGGTTTCGACATTCCGTGTATCATCAGCGGTCAGGTTTGCCTCCACCAAATGCTGGTGAGCTGCAAGATGTCTGTGGGCATTGACCTCCCTCTCTCTTCACTGAGACATAGACCCAGACAACGCGTGTATGGCTGGCACAGATGGGGCACCACGGCGGCGAGACGTCAACTACCTCGCCCGGTATACAAGGAGGTCGTGGGTTCGATTCCGACCCTGACGCCTCTTGTACATTTGGAGTTTGCGTCTCTCTCTTTCTCTGTCTACCCGTGGTCGTGTGGATTTTTCTCCGGGTCCTGCAGTTTAATCCCTTCACATTTAGAATCAACATCACGTGTTTAGAGTGTTCGGCTGCTATACATGTCCACGTGATAAGCCACTTCGTTGAAATATAATTTGTGGCCGGGTTGCTTCTGAAAAAATAAGCTATACAGCTTGGTGGGCTTCACCTGGTTTAATGACCCAAAAAAAAAGATTGCAATGTGCTGCTGCATTCGTGCTTAGAGTGCCACCTGGCGACACAGACCGCAACTTGCTCCAAACTTTCCTCTGGAAGTCCACACGTATCTCCTCGCCCCTCTCCCCTGTTTGCCTATCGTGGAAATTCCACATTCCTATGTCGGCATCCAGTCTATCCCTAGAACAATAACAAAGCAAGCGTTGTGTATTCCCAGTCCGCGTGGTGTTCAGTTTACTGATGGTGATTCAATTGCTGATGATGGTGACGATGATACTATTGATGATGCAACTGATGTAGCTTACTGCTTTGATACCGCTTCTGGTTATTAAGTTGATTAAACTGCTGCTGATGATGATATCGATGAAACTGCTGCTCCTGATGATGACGATGATGAAGTTGCTGTTGCTAACGATACTATCTCTGCCGATCGTCATGAAAAGTTGATGATGATACTGCAGCTGCTGCTGTTGTTGATGATGATGTTACTGCTGTTGTTGCTAATGCTGCCGCTAAATCGTTGATGCAACCACTGCTGATGCGCTGCTGTTTGCCGCTGCTGCTGATGATGATGCATCATCTTAAACAACCCACTGTAGACGGAAAGACACATTCACAAACACTCGGTCGCAAAGAAAGCCCCATTTCGATGTGTGACACTGACGTTTAACTTTCCTTTTATGGAGCTAACAAGTAACCTGCCCCTCAATTGGAGTCTAACTTTATCTTACAAGGGCAATAATACAAGAACGTAACCAACCCACACACACACACACGCGCGCGCAGATGGAAAGCATTAAAACAAACGTTACTGGCACGTTGACTTTGCCTTCAAACAGAGGGGTTATTGGCAAGGCACGGCTCAAAGATCACGCCGTATTTTAGAGAATGCCAGCAGCAATAACGGGTCTAAGACAACTTCAAACAAACGAATCTTACGACAGGGAAGTATCCTAAACATTTGCCTGACAGTTCGCTAATTTCCGCAGATTTTATTGGATTGTTTGTGTGGGTTTTTTTTTGGAGGAGAGGTGGTGGTGGCGGGTGGTGGGTGGGAGTTTAAAAACCACCCAGAACGTGGTCTACGTGCAGTCACCACAGACGTGTGAGAAGCTCACCTCTCACATGTTCAAGGCGCTCTTTTAGTGGTTCTGCCTTTGCGATCAACTATTTTTATTTCTTTCTGAACGTGCGCGTGTGTGCGTCCGTGCGTCTGCGTCGTTAAAAAATATATACAGCGCCTCCAATGTAAAACATCAGATACATGTCTTCTTGGTTCTTTTAGTAGTCACGTAGAAGGGAAATAATAAAATAATAAAATACAATTCTTACGACGTTTCGGCCACAACGCAAGCAGCCGTCCTCAGGTGAAGAACAGGTCTGAGGACGGCTGCTTGCGTTGTGGCCAAAACGTCGTGAGAATTGTATTTTATTATGTTTTATTTCTATTATTATTTTATTTCCCTTCCACGTGACTTTACCGAAAGAACCAAGAAGATGAATCCCTGCAGTCACGAAAGCTTTAAATCGAAATAAAACATCAGATACATGCATAAAGTAAGACAAAGATCCCCCGTATAGACATCAACGGACCGTTCGGGCAAGTGTTGTTTGCGAGCACCTATGAAGGAGGGCACGGCACACGAGGGGGTGGCGTGGGTGACCGGAACCACGCTCGGCCGCCTTTGTCTCACCGATGTTTAACTACACTTCGCACCAAGTACTAATTTCAGGCTGAGTCGACCTAAAGGAGGCCCAGGACCGGTTCAAAATATCTGCCACTGGTATTGGTCGTGAGCGGGCGTAGAGCTCGGGGTGGGTTTGTAACGCAGGGCAGCGCCACCGCTCGCCACACGAGAGTTGCACAAAGACAAAGACTCCCCGTATAGCCTAAGCAGACTGTTGGGGCAAGTGCTGTTAGCGAGCACCTATGAAGGCCGGAACGGCACACGAGGGGGTGGGTGGCCAACACCACGCTCGTCCGCCTTTGTCTCCCCGGTGGCGATGTTTACACACCGTTTTACTCGTTTAAGTCTGAGTCGACCTAGAGGAGGCCCAGGTCTGGTTCAGATAATCGTCCCTGGTGTTGGACCGTGATCAGGAATCGAGCTCGAGTCTCCATGTTCTTACCGCAGCGCGCTAACCGCTACGCTACCGCTCCACAAACATCCACACACCACACTCACACAACGATGCATCTGTTACAAATGCGATGCACTCCCATAGTCAAGACATTCAAGGGGTGTGTTGATGGATCACACAGAGATGCGGCGTGCCTGAGGCGTCCGCCTGCAGGGCTAACGTGGCAGTTTGTAGGAGGCAGTACAGCAAGTAGGATATTTTGAATTCGATTCAAATGAAGTTTCTGCACTGACAACATTGGCCAATTCTTTATTTCGATTTGTTTTTGTCCTTGAAAAAAACACGCAAGCACTTCATCATCCGCCATGCTCAATCCGCTGCTGGACGAAAGTCTCCCCACGACGGGAACATCCCTCGCGGTCCCAAAAAAAACCGATCCGTATTGCTCCGGCACAACATCCACATTTCTAACGCTCCATCTCCGCGATGGACGTCTCTCTCTCTCTCTCTCTGTCTCTCTCGGGCGCGTCCCTCGTTGCTCCCAATAGGTAGCGGCTTGCGTATAATGAAACAAAACCAAAACATATTCACAGGGGTTCATATTCTTAGGTTTTTTTCGGTAAAGTCACGTAGGTAAAAAATTAAAATTAATAAAAGTAAAATTAAATAAAAATTAAATACAAATCACGACGTTTCGGAGGCAACACAAGCTTCCGTCTTCAGGTGGATCCGTCACAGCCCAACAGCTGTATCAAGTAAATGAGAGATTACATTATATATACGGAGTGGTATCTCTTGTAATATCTCATTTACTTGATACAGCTGTCGGACTGTGACGGTTCCACCTGAAGACGGAAGCTTGTGTTGCCTCCGAAACGTCGTGATTGTTATTTAATTTTAATTCTATTTTACTTTTATTAATTTTAATTTTTTACCTACGTGACTTTACCGAAAAAACCTAAGAATATGAATCCTTGCAGTCACGAAAGCTTCAAATCTAGAATATTCACAGGGGATCGCAGAACTTGGTGGTGGTGGTGGGGGGGTAGATTTGACGCATGTTCACTGCCAGGCCGCTTTGTCTGCTGTGCCTCTTCGCGCCTCGCGAGCCGTTCTCTCTGCTCGAGAGGGTCGTTGTTGTTATTATAATGCCTCTATAACATCCTTGTTACCGGACTTGGCCATCGTCAACGTCAAGTAAAAACATCCTCACTCACGGGTTCGGGAGGGCTGGAAATGGGACCGTACCAATTGAGTCTCATTGCCAGGGGGTGTTGTTGGGAGGGCTGACACGAGCATTGACCAATCAACAGGACTTTTGCCTGTTTCAGCAGCGCGGCGCTCATCTTTAATTAACAAGGCAACGCCATCTATTCATTCGCGTACGAATATTCGCGGAACTTTGACACAAATGCGTGCGTGGTTTTGTTTCCTTCATCACGTGTGTGAGTTCCAGAGCGCGACGGACATACGCGTGCATACTATGTGGACGTACGGACACAAACCCCCCCCCCGCCGCTCTAACACTTGTCCATGGTTCCTTCCAGCACCTACCGATGAGCACGTTGGGCTTCGCACGGCGGCGAAATAAGTAAATCATACATACAGGGGGCGCCACGGTGGCGAGATGTTAACTCCCTCGCCTGGTGTGCAGGAGGTCGTGGGTTCAATCCCGAACCTGACACCTGCTGCTGTATATTTGGAGTTTGCGTATCTCTCTCCCAGTGGTCCTTTGGATTGTTCCCCTGCTCCTCCATTTTCACCTCCTCATATCGAATCAACATCACGCGTTTATAGTGTTTGGCTGCTACAAACTTCCACGTGGCATTTCGTCGTGATTTCTCACTTCACAACAGAGTGGGCGTGAGGGCTGCTGCCAGCTTCCCACTCGTCACGACTCATGAAGCCCTTCGGCGGCATATCCTCACTGCAGTGGACTCACGACCGATGTTCAATATTTTTTTATTTTCTTCTTGGTTCTTTTGGTAAAGTCACGTAGAAGGGAAATAATAAAATAATAAAAATAAAACATAATAACATACAATTCTCACGACGTTTCGGCCACAACGCAAGCAGCCGTCCTCAGGTGAAGAACATGTCTGTCGGAAAGACAGCGTCTGAATGACGCGTCTGAATGACGCTGTCTTTCCGACAGACCTGTTCTTCACCTGAGGACGGCTGCTTGCGTTGTGGCCGAAACGTCGTGAGAATTGTATTTTATTATGTTTTGTTTTCATTATTTTATTATTTTCCTTCTACGTGACTTTACAGAAAGAACCAAGAAGATGACTTCCTGCAGTCACGAAAGCTTTAAATCGAAAAATATTTTTGTATTTTTGTTCGTTCAGCATCTCTGTAATTGTCGTTATTGACTACAGATCTAAACTAGCTTAAGACTCACGGAAATCACGTGACTTCTATGTGTGGCCAACCCCACTCTAAATCCATCCTCCCTCCCATCTGCCCCTTGTGAAAACACACGCTGCTCCGTGTAGCAAGTAGCAGTGTCGAGGGCCTCTGCCACCCGATTCTCGGTGGCGAGATGTTTACTACTTTGTCTGGTATTCAGGAGGTCGTGGGTACGATCCCGACCCTGATGCCTGTACATGTGGAGTCTGCGTGCCACTCTCCTCGTAGTCACGTTGATTTTTCTCCGGGTCCTCCGTTTTTTTCCCTCCGCATTGAGAATCGACATCAAATTATGGTACCACTTTGTGCGGAAGGTTACGGTGGTTGTTGACATTTCGAAATATTGGCCACCGCCGTTAAAGTGTTGAAAGGGCGCCGCGGTGGCGAGATGTTAACTACCTCGCCTGGTATGCAGGAGGTTGTTCATGTGATCCCGACCCTGATGCCTGTATATTTTGAGATTGCGTGTTCTCCCCGTGGTCGCGTGGATCTTTCTCCGGGTACTCCGGTTTATCCATCCACATTTAGAAAACACGCGTTTAGAGTATTTGGCTGCTATACATTTCCACGTGATAAGCCACTTCGTTGAGATATAATTTGTGGCCAGGTCGCTTCTGAAAAAAAGCGATACAGCTCAGTGGGCCTTACCTGTTGGAAAAAAAGTTAATTTTTATCGTTCAGTTTACTCAACTTTTCTGGCCCCTGTCCTCCCGTTCCTCCATCCCATTTCCATCTTCTACCTCCTATTTATTATTTCTCTTCTCTCTTCCCTCTCCACAAATTCCTTTTTTTTTGTTTCCATCCATTACATCATTGACTCCCATTCCCGCGGTGTGCTGCAGTTGAAAAGTCGCTGATTCTGAAATAGTTCAGAACCTACTTGTTCTACTGCCACATACCGACCGCCTATCAGTCGGACAAGCTGTGAGTCTCGCTATGCGGCTCTTTGCCGCTCGCAATCCACCAACTCTAACCCCAAAAGCAGCTGGATCGAACATTTATCTTTTATTTTACCCGGTAAGGAAGGCCCACTGAGCTATGTAGCTCCTTTTCAGAAGCGACCTGGCCACGAATGATAACTCAGCGAAGTGGCTTATCACGTGGAAATTTACAGCAGCCAAATACTATAAACGCGTGTCGATTATAAATGTGGAGGGAAAACCCGGAGGACCCGGAGTGAAATTCACGCTACCACGGGGAGAGGGACACACAAACTACAAATGTACAGCAGCAGGCGTCAGGGTCGGGATCGAACCCACGACCTCCTGTATACCGGGCGAAGTAGTTAACATCTCCTAGCCACCGTGGATCACAGGCGAGAGCCAGCCACCACGCCCGCCAGAAATGAAGTGAGAAACATTTGCAGAATATTGTTTTAAAATATATATTATTATAATGTACATGTACAGAGGGATGCTTCCACGGAGGTGAAGTGGTTAGCGCCACTGGACTCGCAATCTGGAGGTCGCCGGTTCGATCTCCCCGCGTGACAGTTGGAACAATGGGGCTAGTTTCTTACATCACAATAGGCCAAGTTTCTTAACAATGGGAAAAGTTTCTTCCATCACAATAGGCCAAGTTTCGTAACAATGGGTTCTTAACAATGGGTTCTTAACAATGGGTCAAGTTTCTTACATCACAATAGGCCAAGTTTCGTAACAATGGAGCAAGTTTCTTAACAATGAGAAAAGTTTCTTACATCACAAAGGCCACGTTTCTTAACAATGGGTTCTTAACAATGGGTCAAGTTTCTTACATCACAATAGGCCAAGTTTCTTAACAATGGGGCTAGTTTCTTAAATCCCCCTGCCTCCCAGCTCTGTCCACCCAGCAGTATCGATGGCTTCACCACAGTGCGCTGATCGCGGTGGGCTAAAGTGTGGGTACTCTCACCTCTCTCCAACACATGTGGAGCAGCGTGGAGGAGTAGGCCACAAACCCTTTCTACGAGCTCCCTCTAGTGGAGGCCAGAGGTCGCAACCGGGTACCCGATACCCGTACCCTACCCGATACCCAGCTACCCGTACCCGTTTTGCGACCCTGGTGCGGCCGGGTACGAGTACGGGTGGGCCGTGAGTCACTGGTGAGTAACCGTTGGTCACTCATTTCCCAACGTCTTGTCTCTTCTCACAATTCAAGTTCCTAGAATCAACCCACCCGCGCCTGCAACATGGCTTCATCCCAGAGGTCGCAATCGGGTACCCGATACCCGTACCTTACCCGTACCCGGCCGGGTACGGGTAGGGTACGGGTACGGCCGGGTACGGGTACCCGTTTGCGACCCTGGTGCGGCCGGGTACGGGTAAGGAATCAAAACCCGTTTGCGACCTCTGGTGGAGGCCCTAACGCCAGCAATCGCGTGAGTAACCAATTGCAGGGCTACAATTCTACCCTTTTTTTCATTCCCCCTTCATATGTCCAACCAGTTTTGTGAATCCACTGGTAGATGAGTGACTCGCCACTCTGTGATTGGCACGGGGTCTCTGCTGCAACTGCCCTCTGCTGTTCACAACGTGACACTTGCCGTAAGCCCTTCGATCAAACTCCAGGCACGTGCCCAGTGGTCACCCATCCAAGCGTTGTCCAGGCTCAACCCGCAACATCCGATAGGATCGGGCCCATTCGTCTGGACGATTCGGGTCATCGGCATCACCACCGTCATTTCCCCCCGATGTGTTTCCGGGCTTGTTTGGTACGATGTCCGACGTTTCGTTCCCACGTGGCTGGAGCTTCTTCAGAAACGGTGTATCGCAATCGCTTCGTACAAACACCAACGCAGTCGTAGCCTGACGAGAAGGTGGAAAGTTCTTGAGGCTGTTTTTGAACCCCAGCAGCTGGGTTCCATAATATAGGTTTTTGGGTCAGATCGCGTTATTTATAAATGTGTCGTAGTCCTCGGCCAAACAGTAAAACATGTGTCACGTGACACATGTTTTACTGTTTGGCCGTGTCGGGTGGTGGAGGGTTACGACACATCTATAAATAACGCGATCTGACGCAAAAACCTATATTATGAATAATATTGTTCGCGAAAGCCTACGTGTTAAATTGAGCTGGGTTCCAGTCGACGGAGAAGTCCCGTCCCCCCCACCGTGGACGGAGCGAAACGTCGAACACCTCCGCCCGAACAACACAAACCAGAGCCGCGCGGTAATAGCACCGTTGACAACAACAGCGAGCGGCGAGCAGCAAACGTACGACTCTGTGAAACTCCCACAACCGCTCCTCTTTCCGACTGCCCCCCCCCTGCCTCGAACGCTCACGCGAGTGCGTTCGTCGGTCGGCCAATGGACCGTCCGGTGGTGCCGCCGATGAGCCAGTCACGAGCGACGAGAATCGGAAAATTTGTTTCCACCCGGAGGAATCCGATGAGCTATGAAGCGATACTCTTCGGATTTTTTTTGTAAAGTCACGTAGGAAAAAAAAAAATTAATACAAATTAATAAAAAATATAAATAATGATACTGTATCACTTGATACAGTAAATTTAGCTGTGACGGCCCCACCTGATGACGGAGACTTGTGTTGCCTCCGAAACGTCGTGACTTATCATTTTATTTATATTATTATTTATATTATTTGTATTTTCTTATTTACTTATTTTTACCTACGTGACTTTACCGAAAAAACCTAAGAGTATGAATCCTTGCAGTCACGAAAGCTTCAAATCTAGCTATGAAGCTATTTCGTCTCACAGATGTCGGGTAGGGGCGCGGGGGGATCACGACGTTGCGACAGCAACAAATACAAACAAAACACCGAGAGGAGTGCAAAGTAGAGGAAAGGTAAACACATCACTTACAATGATACAAATACAACTAACCTGTTTTCATATTACCAGGTAAAGCCCACCGAGCTATTAACTTATTGTTCATGAGCGGCCTGGCCACAAACGAAAGCTCCGCAAAGTGTCTGATCATCACGTGGACATTTATAAGAAGAGGTTTTACCATTTCTGGCAATAAAACAGGTGTGGTAAGACGTTCAAACATCAAACAGAATCCCTTTTCAAACAATACTGTCAGCATTAGCCAAACGTACTTGTGGTGAACATGCAAACAAAAACATCCTCTGATTAAATGATGCATCGTCTTTCAAACTGATTGGTCCACACCAGAGACAGCTTTCATTTTGAGCCAAGTCTCAAAGTATTCGACCGGAGAACACTAAAAGACGAACAGCACAAAGACAATGCTCTATCAGGGCATGTATAGCTAGCTCTGTGTGAGCAGCTACAATTTGCGACATGTCTTGCCAGTAGCAAAATATAACAATAGGTTTTACCCTATTGTTATATCACAATAGGTTTTACCCTATTGTTATATTTGCAGACAGGATCCCTTGAAAATTGATTCTGTTTGGTTTTTAAACATCTTAACGCCGGTTGTATTGGCAGAAAGAGTAAAACCTATTGTTGTGTTAAGTTCCCATATTGTAGCTGCTCACCCCAAGATATAAATGTCCTGATATTCAGTGGCGGAGCAATTGGGGGGGGGGGGCACATGATCCCCCAATGATCCGATCGAAATCCCTCATTTTGATCGGATCTTTGGAGTTTATTAGTAATACATCGGCATTTTGCGACCCCCACTCCCACTGTGTAACATATTATTACATGCCAGGAACTCTATGAGATGATAGGACAATAGTCTGAGTCCATACTTGCCAATAAGTAACGGCAAAGCAGTTATAAGTGACTCAGAATTGTGCGCAGTTGCGTATCCAGTACACGACTTCCCTGAAGGCATTCACCTTCAGCGAGCGCGATGCCGATCACACAACGCGGTTCGAATTCGACCCTCGATCGATGGCTGCGCCATCGCCGCACACGCGTCGAATAAAAAGCAAGGGACAAGTCATTACAGACTAACAACTCCTCTATCATTTTTCATTGCTGGAGGGGTTGCCCCCCCTACCTGAAAATCCCGGCCCCACCACTGCTGATATTACATTGTCTTTGTGCTGTTCGCCTTTTAGCGTTCTGGTCAAACATTTTGAGACTAGGCTCAAAAGAAAACTGTTTCTGTTGTGGACCAATCAGTTTCAAAGGCAATGCCAAACACTATCAGAGCATGTTTTTGTTTGCATCTTCACCACAGGTACGTGTGGTTAATCCCGACAGGATTCTTTGAAAAATGATTCTGTTTGGCGTTTTAACATCTCAACACCTATAATCCTTGGTTCTTTCGGTAAAGTCACGTAGATAGAAAATGAATAGACCACGACGTTTCGATCGCAACACAAGCAACCGTCATCAGGTGAGACAAACACAGCAGGAGAACTGCTGACGTAAGAGAAAGAGCTGCTGCTGCTGCTGCCACAAGAGGTTAGAGAGGATTTTGGTGGGCCCAACCCAAGGGTAAGTGGGCGGGGCTAGAGAAGGAATTTGTGAGAGATCAGCATGTCAATGTGAGACGGCTCCAGCAACTGGGGGTTGTGCCAATGAGAAGATCAGCGTGTCACTGTCAGAGAGCCGGGCAAAGGGACAAAAAACCAGCAAGAGATACACCCGTGGTATTGCCAGAAGGGCGTTACACCTATTGTACTTTCATACGTGGGCATTTACAGTGGGGGGGGGGGCAATGTAATCTAAATCATCTCAATGGAGCAACCACAGCAGCAGCGCCGGCCACAGCAGCCGCGGAGGCCCTCGGCTCAGACCCGACGATGTTGTCGGCATCGTCGTCGTCATCGTCGCGGTAGAGGGCAAGGAGATCTTCCTCCTCGTCGGCGGTGGCGGCTGCGTTGATTGATCCTCCTCCTTCACCTCCTCCGCCGTGGCGTTCGCCGCCCGTCGCTGGGCAGCCGATGGCGTCGTGGCGCCGTCGCTAAACGGGACGAGTCGTGGGTGTGGAGTGGCAGGGGGGGGGGGGGTGTGACGACGACATCACGCAGCGCTTCCCGGCACCGTGCCGGGCGGTTGTCCTGACGGCTTTGGGCTGCTCGCGGTCGAACAAAGACGGTCACCGCGTCGCGCGCAAGTGCAGACGGGTTTCTGCGGCCGTCTGGAACGCTCTTCCGATAATAGGAAGCCGCTGCAGCTGTGCACTTTTAAATAATCTAGTTTTAAAACGAAGTTCTTTAGAAGATTCAAAACGAAGTTCTTTAGAACTCGATTCACCTTTTCTTTAGAGCTTAGTTTTGTTGTTAAGTTTGCTGTGCTTCCCCGGCACCTCCGATTAGCACGGTTGGCTATGTGTGGCTAGAAAAAAGCTCAACGTACATCTAAATACGTACCTGCCCTGGAGTTTCACCCACAGGTCGCTGAACTGCCTGTGCTTGCTGGAGGCCCGTTCTCCGGCTCTGACGTCAGCCCAGTTAGCGAGCGCCTCTCCCATGTGGCGCTGGCTGGACATTGGGTCCGTGGTCCTGGGCTGCGTTTTCCTGGGATCTCCGGCTCCGTCGGGGACTGGAGTCACCAGAGTGAAGTTGAGACTGCGTGACGGACGGACGCACGGAGGGAGCGAGATTTATAGAGGCAGACAAACACACGCAGAGAGTTGAGCGGGCAGGTAGAGAAGAACACAGACAGAGAGGCAGACTGGCAGTGTAATTAACATCAGATTCAGAATATTTATTGAGACTGTAGAGAAATCCGATGAGCTATGAAGCTGTTTTGCACAGATGTCCAGTAGGGGGAGCGGCCCGGCGAGTTGCATCAACATACAATACAAAAAAAACGATGCAAGATGAAGAAAGGGGAAAGGTGAATCAAGTCGCTATAAATTAAATACATATAAATAAAGTCTGGAAGTACAAATTCCACAAGTACATAGATTCCTGATGATTTGTCAACACCAAGTGCAAGCTTGGGCAAGGCTGCAAAACAACAACAACAGCAACAATCCCAGACCGCCCTACACAGGGAGACAGGCATACAGGGAGATCAGGGGGCCACGGTGGCGAGATGTTAACTACCTCGCCTGGCATACAGGAGGTCGTGAGTTTGATCCCGGCCCTGACGCCTGCTGCTGTATATTTGGGGTTTGCGTGTTTATCTCCCCTTGGTCGCGTGGATTTTTCTCCGGATCCTCCAGTTTTTTCCTCCATATTTAGAAGCAGCACGCGTTTAGAGCATGTGCTGCTATACATTTCCAAGTGATGATAAGCCACTTAGTTTAGCTATCATTTGTGGCCAGGTCGCTTCTGTAAAAGAGCTACGTAGCTCAATGGGCCTTACCTGATCAAAGACATATATATAGAAATTAAAATTAAAAAAAGTTAATAACACATTGATTAGACACAGGCGCGAAGACATACACGTGATTGCTTCACAAGTGACGACATCACATTTATCCCGCTATTTAAGACTGAAACAGGAGAAGTTCTCCACAACTCTGGCTGTCCGCCTGATGAAGCTGGTTGCATTACTGGCAAAACGTCGTATTCAAATTGTAAATGTCGTGGGTTTACTCTCCAACACACCGGTGTGCTGTACTAGTGACGAATTGGCCACGTTCTGTTTACGTGACAAACCTTACTAATTGGCTGTGTCGGGTGGCGGCGGGTTTAACGACACATTTCTATTTACGCGATCTTACCCAAAAACACCTCCTTCATGGATAATATTGGTCGCGAAAGGCTTACGTGTTAAATATACTGACAGCTAGGCAATGACCCAGGAAGGAAATCAAGTGGACATAACCATAGCCAGATAGACAAGCAGACACACAAATACAAGGTGCCAGATACGCATGGGCACACAGAGGTATCCAAAATCAAGGCCCTCTTGAAAATTCGCCTCGAGACTACAGTGTGCGTCTAATACACTAAACGTCACGGTTTATTTTCAATCAAATAAAAAAAACACACAACCATATACCATGACCGGAAAATAAAACAGTACATTTGGAGAGCGAGGCATCAACTGAGATATCCGACAGAGGTGTTGAGAGTTGATATCGCACCCCGGCACACTGCATGTCAGCCGTCTATAGATATAAACAATTCATCGTCTTTAGATATAAACAATTCATCGTCTTTAGATATAAACAATTCATCGCTTTCCCACCAGAGGGCATCACACCGCAGCTATTTCACGATTCAGAAGCGATTCCGTGCTTTCCCCATGACGATACATTCGGGAGCACGATGCCAGATGTGGAGGTCTGCTGCTGCTGCTGTTGTTGGCCACGATGAGAGGGCTTCACCAGAGAGCGAGAGAGAAGAGTTCGTGTCCGCTGTTCCTCCTCCTTCGTTGAAGGAGCAAAGACCAACAGTGGGTTTGACTCCACGGCTCCATAGTTTTGGCTGCATGACCACAATCGCACTGCCTGTGACTTGAACGAAGAAAATGAAACACATCGAAAGGACGCCACCCGCTTTTAATCATCACATCAAATGTGATTAAATCTGGCGGTCAACATAATTTATTTTCCGCTTTAGAGTGCAAATAAAAGTGTGCGCGTTGAAAATATTGTTTTTCACCAATGTTTTGTTTTAAGCCCACGGGGTTCGTGACGACCGCGTTGAGTTTGTTTCGTGACCCGTGCTCGTGCACCACTACCAACGTAACGAAACTAAACTGTGGAAAATAAAATCGGGTTTTTACCCTTTCAGCCAATAAAGCAGGTGTTGAGATGTTCAAACGCCAAATAGACAGTGCACGTATCGACACGTGCTCTGTCTTTGTCTGCATTGTCTTTGTACTGTCCGCGTTTTGGCGTTCTCTGGTCTGATACGTTGAGACTAGGCGCTATAAAGAAGGCTGTACCTGGTGTAGGCCAATCAGTTTCAAAGACAATGCATTTATTACCAGAGCATGTTTGTTTGCATGTTCACCACAAGTATGGGTGGTGAATGCGGACTTTATTCCTTGCAAAAGGCATCAATTTGGTGTGTGAACATTTCAACACCTGTTTAATTGCGCTGAAAGGGTAAAATGTATTCTTATTTTTCATACTTTGATACTGGCAAAAAAACAACGGTCCCATGATGAAACGAAACTATTTTGTTATGTTACCAGGTAAGGCTCACTGAGCTGTTTCGCTCTTTTTCAGAAGCCACCTGGTCACACATGACAGCTCTACAAAGTGGCTTATCACGTGGGAATTGATAGCAGTCAAATACGCGTGATGTTCATTCTAAATGTGGAGGGAGAAACCCGAGGACCCGGACAAAAATCCACGAGACCACGGGGGAGAGAGCGAGAACACGCTAACTCCAAATATACACCGGGCGTCAGGGTCGGGATCGAACCCATGACCTCACGTATAGCGGGCGAGGTAGTCAACATCTCGCCGCCGTAACAGCAGCAAATGGTGTGTTCGGAGTACACAAAAAAGGTCGCGTCTACAGCCGCGGGCGCCGTTGTACAAAAGCCGTTTGAGAGCCACTTTGCTAGGCAACGGCAGCTCAGCACTCGACCGGCCTGCGTTCAGCAATGGGACCCATCATTCCAATTTGGGACAAGTCTATTTGCAGAGGATCTCACTGGGGTAGGGTGGTGGAGTGGGCGTTGAGTTTCTGAGAGAAGAGTGTGTCCGTGTGTGTTGCGGGGAGCGGTGGTGCAGCGGTTAGCGCTCTGCGCGAAGAAACCCGGCGACCGGAGTTCGATTCCCGCTCACGGCCAACGCCAGTTACGATTATTTGAAACGGTCCTGGGCCTCCCCTAGGTCGACTCAGCCTCAAATGAGTACCTGGTGCGATGTGTAAACATCGCCACTGGGGAGACAAAAGGCGGCCGGGCGTGGTGTTGGCCACCCACCCCCTTCGTGTGCCGTGCCGGCCTGCATAGGTGCTCGCTAACAGCACTTGTCCCAACAGTCTGTTAAGGCTACACGGGGGATCTTTGTATTTTGTCTTTGTGTGTGTGCGTGCATTTGACAGCGGTTGCACGGTGGGAGCGGGCGAGTTACGAACTCGGCCACCCGAGTTTCATTCCCAGCTGTGGCTCACATCATTTTTCGCGGTGGTTAACGCCCGGGGCTATGATTATCCAGTGGATGTACGTACGTGTGTTGAGCTTCTTTTGCACCGTACGTAGCCAGCCGTGCTGATCGGAGGTGCGTGAGAAAGACAACAAACTAAACACTAAAAAAGCAGTTCTAACGAAATGACTTTCAATGTAGACTTAGAAGCGCATAGCTGAGTCTGAGTAGGAACTCAGTGTGAGTAGGAACTCAATCAGGAACTCAGTCAGAGTAGGAATTTGCGAGCGGGGGGATAGGAAGGTGGCTGCTGTGGGGGGGGGGGGGCAGAAGTGGGGGTGCAGAAAGCACACATCCACGGATGGATTGGGTGGGGGATGGGGTTGGGTGAAAGGTCGTGAAGATACTGCCTTTGTTGTTTCAGGGTTTAATAACGGCAGAGTGGTGACCACATTCATCAGCTGTCAAACGCTCCAGCCCAATGCCTTCGCGCCAGTTCGAGTGGTGGTGGTGGTAGTGGTGATGGTGGGAGTGGTGGTGGTGGTGGTGGGATTGGTGGTGGTGGGAGTGGTGGTGCTGGTGGTGGTGGGATTGGTGATGGTGGGAGTGGTGGTGGTGGTGGGATTGGTGATGGTGGGAGTGGTGGTGGTGGTGGTGGTGGTGGGATTGGTGGTGGTGGGAGTGGTGGTGCTGGTGGTGGTGGTGGTAGTGGTGGTGGGATTGGTAGTGGTGGTGGTGGTAGTGGTGGTGGTAGTGGTGGTGGTAGTGGTGGTGGTGGTTAGTGGTTGTGGTAGTGGGTGTAGTAGTGGTGGTGGTGGTAGTAGTGGTGATGGTAGTGGTAGTAGTGGTGGTAGTGGTGGTGGTAGTGGTAGTAGTGGTGCTGGTGCTGGTGGTGACGTGGAGAGCCGTGGCGCAGCGGTTAACGCGCTACACTGCGATCCCTGCCACCCGAGTTCGATTCCCGCTCGCTGCCAACACCTGCAATGAATTAATTACATTATTTGAACCGGTCCTGGGCCTCCCCTAAATGGACTCAGCCTCAAACGAGTAGCTGGTGTGGTGTGTAAACATCGCCACTCGGGAGACAAAGGCGGTCGGGCGTGGTAGCTGGCCACCCACCCACCCACCCGCTTGCCGTGCCGACCCTCATAGGCGCTGCTCGCTAACAGCACTGGCCCCCCGCGAGTTTGGCAGAAGCGACGGGGACGCAGCGCGACGTGGCGAGGAGGAGGTCCTCCCGCCCAGCAGCGGGGCGAGCGAGCACTCCCAGAGCTGCGCCACGCAGCTCGCCCCCATCACGGATTCAACAACTACAATTTACAAACCCAACTCGACTCAACGCCGAGATAGATCACCAACGACCTCCGCACCCCCCCCCCCCCCCCCAGTAACGTCGTGACTTTACCCCCCCCCTCCTACCAACCTTTCAAAAGGGGACACCCCCCCCCAGCCCCGCAGTGTAAAGTAAATTAAAACATCCCGCGCACGTTTTTTTTTTTCATTTCTCGCCGCGAAGCGCTCATTGTGCCGCTGCTCTGCAGCCCCCCCCCCTCCTCCAGAGCCCCCCCCCACAACCCCCCCTCCCCCACAGCTCCCCCCCACCGCCCCCCTCCCCCACAGCCCCCCCTCCCCCACAGCCCCCCCACCGCCCCCCTCCCCCACAGCGCCCCCTCCCCCACAGCCCTCCCCCACCGCCCCCCTCCCCCACAGCCCCCCCTCCCCCACAGCCCCCTCCACCACCTCCCTCCCCAACAAAGGGGGTAGAGAGAAAGGGACGCTGTTTTTGATTGCCGCCTGTGAAATCAAAACAAATCGCGGTTCCGACACCCCCCCCCCACCACCACCACGACCACCGAAAAAAAGAAGAAAACGGGAAGCGAAAGATCACCCAGCGAGCTCGTTTACAGGAGGCGGCACGTGCCGCGAGTTCGCGTCCCGGCATCGCGGAGGCAGCAGCGATGGGTTGGTGGACCACGCACGCGCACACGCACACGCAACACAGATGTTGTCAAAACTCCCAACCCGTGGCGCGTGGAAGAGGTGCCGCCACATACCCCCCCCCCCCCCCGCCTGGCTTGCCACAGGATAAAGGCAGCACGGCGAGTGTGGACTAATCTCCCGCCCCTGTTTTCATCCGTACGGGGATATAGCGTTGCTCCCTCGCCTGCGTGGGTTTTCTTAGGACGCTCCGGGTTCCTCCCACTCATAGGATAAATATGAGCACTCATTGGCGCCAAATCATCTTAAAATTAAAACTCAGTACGGCAGGACGCTCCTGGAAACGATTCTCAGGCCTCAGTGTGGCATTTCTGGAAAATAACACTATGTAACACAATTGTTGCTCCTGGAAAGTAAGTGTTATTTTGTAATTGATTATGCCTAAAAAGTATAGAAAATGGCTATTGTTCCACACAAATTTTGTTTTTGTGACCAGGACAGTGATAGTTTGAAATTGACATATTTTCAATGAGAAAACGGGTGAATTTGTGTCTTTTCGTTTACATAAAGTCAGAACAAAACAACATATGAATCAAGATTAAACTGAACTTCCATGGTAAACTGGATTTGCACGGTGAACTGGACTTCCATGGTGAACTGGACTTCCATAGTCAGAGGTCGGAAACCAAAATAATAAAAAGGGCCAATTATCTATTTTTTCAACGGTTTGACTTAACTTGATTCCTCTGTTTGTCGTGGTCAAATATTGTAATAAAAATTTCGTCCACTTCCCGATGCCCAATCAATTCCACATTTTGCACACGTACTCAGATCTGGTAACAATGCATGCCTGTATTAAAATCCGTATCAATTAATTGCCTCCTTTCAAGCAATTACATTGTTTTCATAGACGGCATATTAATTATATATTTTTGTGTAGCTGAAAAACGCCGGGGTCCCTCAACTGTGGAATCGACTCGCACAAAAAGCAGGCACCGCGTGTGTCTCTTTTAATCAAGATGTCGTCCTCTTCCCGTTGTCCAATCGAGTTATTTACTTTTTAGTGCACTTTAAAATAAAACCGTTGTTTGAAAAAAAAACTTTTTTAAAGGAGTTTTTAAACCGCAGTCCCTGCAGAGCCGCACGTGGCTCCAGAGCCGCAGGTCGCCGACCCCCGCTCTGGCAACTGTGATGCAGCGGCACGCGGAGGGGGCACGGGCGTCACCTTCTCCTCGCCACTGCGGTCAACTTTCGCTATGAAGGGAAGCCCGTGTCACTAGCCCGGTGTTCAGCCTCGGTGCCTAATGCTTGCCCAGAGCTGCCAAGGGCTACCAATGCCTCCCGAGTCAAGCCCCCCCCCCCCCCCCCAGCTAACAACGCCCACATCACCTGCACACTCCCGAGTTTCTCCGCTCTAAATGAAGTACGTGCGTTGAACTTCTTTCGCACCGTACGTAGCCCAACCGTGCTAACCGCCGGTGCGGGGGGTTGTGGGGGGAATGGTGATGCGCGGTTGTCCCGCAACCGTCTCCACCGCTGTCCGTGGTGCTAGCGAGTCGCGTGAGTGAAGAACAACAACGGACACGAGGTCGGTGACAGAATTCACGCCACGCTGCCAGACCCGCGTTCTCAGCCCAACAACTCACGCTGAGATTTCTCCTTCCAGCCACACGCACAAGCCTCCAAGCGCAGTCCGCTTGCCCCAGTCCGCAAAGCAAATGCATTGCACGGAGTTTCCCTAATTGTCAGCCTGCCGGTAGTATTTTAACACGCGGTGGGCTTTGGCGACCGATATTATTAATAACGAAGGTGTTCTTTGGGTTCGATCGCGTGCATATGAATGCGTCGTGAAACCCGCCACTACCATACACAGGCAGTTGGTAAGGTTTGTCGCATAAACAAAACGCGCCAATTCGTTACCAGTTCAGCCCACCGGTGTGTTGGAGAGTGAACCCACAACATTTACAATTTGAATACGACGTTTCACTCGTAATTACATCCAGCTTCATCGGGCGATAATCCCATATCGCGTAATTGCCAGCGAAACGTGACAGTACTCACATTGCAAATGTGTGTGACCGGGGTGTGTTGGAGCAGTCACCAATTGGCACGTTCAGTTTGCGTCACAAATCTAACTAATTGGCTGTGTCGGCTGGTGGCGGATTTCACGACACATTTATAGTTACGCGATCTAACCCTCCCAATAAAGCATTTATGATCAGTAAGAGTTTGATCGCTACGGCACTTTCCTGCTCTCGATATATATATTTTTTTAATTAATCTTATTCGGGGAAACCTTTTTTGCAAACACCTTCAACCGGCATGCTCAGTTCACGTATTCCTCTCCATGACTCCAGACTCTTCCCTAGCAGTCCCCCCACCAACCCCTCTTCACGCAACGCGTAAGATGATGGCCTCTTCCCCGCCCTGCTGCAACCGCTCCCCGTTCCCGCTGCAGCTGCGTTGATCTTACGCAACCGCGCCAGCATCTGTCCGCCACCTTCTCTACCCCCTCCCCCCCCCCCCCCGGCATTTTGGCAGCGACGTCGCCCCACGCCTGCACGCGCCTTGTACCCAGTCGCAGCTGTTTCACGGCTGCGTCGATCTCTGCCCATGAACGTTACGTCTCTCTCCACCCCCGCGGTGTGTTCACCACCTGTTGCGCATTGCCTGCCCCCCGCTGTGTGTGCAAGGCACGTCTATTCACGGTCGCCCTCCGATGAAATCTAAAATATGAAAAGACAGCGTTGCTTTACTTGTTATTTATGTATATACTACTTCCCCTTTTCTTGTGATATTCGTTGCGCGCGGATGCACTTTATTTCGCGCGCGGTTGCAATTTACTTTGCCCTGGAAGAGAATCGGAATGATTATTTATACTGCAGGAGGAATCCGATGAGCTATAAAACCTCTTGTTCACAGATGTCCAACAGGCGCACGGGGTCAGAACGGTACAACAACAAACAATACAGAAACAAAGTACAGGAAAGATAAACAAATCACTTAAAAATATACATACAAATAGAAGTAAACTATTTTTTGTATCTTACCAGGCAAAGCCTACCGGGCTATTAGCTTATTTTCAGAAGTCACCTGGCCTCAAATGATAGCTCGATCAAGTGGCTTGTCGCATGGATATTGATAGCAGCCAAGTAAAATATGATCGGCGTTAGCCCCTGCGGTCGTGACGCGTTTCTTTTCACATCCCCCGTGTTCTACGCTGCTCCGTTCCCGTCCGACTGTAACGCTCACCGATGTCCACCGTAATCGAGAGGCGACATTGCCACGTCAAATAGAAGGCCCATCCTCTTTGGTTCTTTCGGTAAAGTCACGTCGGTAGGGGGTAGTGATAGGGGTAGTGATAGGGGTATTGATAGGGGTTGGGGTAGTGATAGGAGTAGTGATAGGGGTAGAGTAGTCAAAGGGGTAGTGATAGGGGTAGTGATAGGGGTAGTGATAGGGGTAGAGTAGTGATAGAGATTGGGCTAGGCCTGGTCCTAGTTGGAGGTGGGGGCAGGGAGTAGCAGTAGAAGCATGATGGGCTACGGGAAGAGACTTGGGTTGTTTTAAGGGAGGAGCACGATTCATTACATTTTTCTACCCACGTGACTTTACCGAAAGAACCAAAGAGTATGGATGCCTGCAGTCACGAAAGCTTAAAATCAAGATTGAAGGTCCATCGATCGATTTGATTGCGCGGCCCCGGTGCCTCTGTACCGCAGTCCCAGTCGCAGTCATGTTTACATCTTTCCCCCGCAGCGGAAAGCCGCCGTGCTTGATGACTCAGGAGCTGCTGCCCCCTCGCCTCCCAGAATCTGCTGTTGCTGCTGCTGCACCGTTGGTGGCCGCACGCTTTGTCCACGACTGGTGAGTTTGTTAAACTGATTTTTGCGTCGTTTGTTGGCTGCATATGGTGCGAAAGAAGTTCAACATACATGACATACACTACGCCCCATCACCACCTCCTGGAACCTCCCCCCCAACAGGCAAATCCATCCCACCCTTCGCTCTTTCACTCAGCTTCAAGCCTCTCCTACACACGTTTTAATTCCGTGGCGTCGATCCTCCTTCATCGCTTCTTTTCGCTCCTTCATTCTCATTTCCTCCTTCGTTTCCCGGCGGTCCGAAACATCTTCGACAGCATACGCATTGTCAAACATACGTATGTTGTTGTTTTGCATGTTTAACTTCTTTCACACTGTACGTAGCCAACCGTGTGGGCGGAAGAACACCAAACTGGACACAACCTTTGTGCATCCGATTCGTCTTTCCGCTGCAAGGTTCATCAGAGCCTCTTCCCTCCCCCAGTGTCTCTTTTTCTTCCGAGCGCCGATAATCGATTCCCCTCCCTCCATCCAATAGCCGCGTCAACTCTTAGAGTTTACAACTTCGATAAGTGCTGCTTGTTTGTCGCCGGCCACTTAACCCCTTTCCCGTTTCGAGACAACTGCAAGTTGCAGGGTGGAGGGGGGGGGTCCCGTTCACCGCTGAATCTCGGGACGCGCGCGAGCGAGTTCAGCGTTAATTTTATTTAGCGAGGCATAGCACCGCTGTTGTTGCTAAAGATATTGTCACTCGCCACAGAGAACCGTAGCGACACGACCGCACTCTGCAATAGCTGGAGCCAAACTGTGCCACGCGCCCTCCCGCATGGCCTTGTGGGAGCCTCGGTACAGATAAGGTCATTTTATTTCTTCTTCCGAAGAAAACTGATGACATATACGCTCGGGAAAGGGTTAACCTTTTGGGCCTTTAGGCCTGCGCTGGGCAACTGTGTTTTGGACCTTCACTGGGCCAACGGGGCCACTGCGTGCAAAACGCGCGCTCACCTGTCGATGTTTCCATCGGGGGGCACGTGATGGATGCGGAGCCCCTGGTGCCGTAGACCGTCGATCACCGAGCCGTTGCCCAGAAAGTGTCCTGCGTGCCAACACGCCGTCGCCATCGCATCAGCACGTGGGCATCGCGTCGTCGACAGCGGACGCGTCCCTTCTTTCGGTGGAAATATTCGGCCCGGATAATCCCTCGATATGGAACAGCTCGTTGGCTAGAGTGCCCAGGGATCGGCAATGGAATGACTTACAAATGTATCATCATTATCATCGTTACCATCGTTATCATCCAACAGCATCAGCAGCAGTATCATCAGCATCGCTGAAATGTACGACGATCATCATCATCGTTTTGGGGCGGCAGTGCGGCCCGGCGGTAGCGCGTTCGCTGCTTGTCGCGTCAAGAGGTTCGCGGTTTGAATCCAGCGTCTCTCCCTGATTAATACTGCGGGCGAATATTAACCGTGAACGATCCCGTGACGCCATCCGCAAGAGCAGGCCGCTGATACCTGATGCACTGATGTCGTGCAAGCCCCGGGAATGACACCCCGGTTGCCTTTCCCGTGGTTACGCACCACGTGATAGGGTGTCGACGTCGGGGGGGGGGGGGGGGGGGTCAAAATGGGAGGGAGGGGTAAGGGAGGCCGGGACGGAAGTCCCCGAGACGGACAACGAAAGGGGCACGGCTCTCAAGATGAGCAGCGGTGAGCAAGGAGGAGGAGGAGTGCGAGGTGGGAGGAGGAGGAGGAGAAGGGGTAGAATGAATTACCGGGCCAAGATGTCGTGGATCTTGAATCAGTGCCTCACTTGATGCAGCTAATCCGGCTGTGACGGTCCCACCTGATGACGGAGACTTGTGTTGCCTCCGAAACGTCGTGATTTTTTGTTTTATTTTATTTTCATTAATTTTGATGTTTTACGTACGTGACTTTACCGAAAAAACCTAAGAATATGTCGTGGATGATGAGAGGGTGGTGATGATGATGATGAGAGGGTGGTGATGATGATGATGAGAGGGTGGTGATGATGATGATGAGAGGGTGGTGATGATGATGATGAGAGGGTGGTGATGATGATGATGATGAGAGGGAAGAGGGGAGGAAGGAGCAAACAGAAGAAGTGAGCTGCACGGAGCGGCGTCCGTTTTCAAAGGGGGAGGGGAGAGGGGAGGGATTCAGAGTTGGGGTGGCCACACAGAAGTCACGTGGTTTACGGCAGGCTCGAGCTGATTTACACGTGTATATGTACAGCCCTTGTGTTAATCCACTGCTGGATGACGGCTTCTCCAAGCAGAGCTGCTAGTGGGGGTTGTTTGACCATACTTCAGTGCGTGGTGGGGTGAAGGTGGGAAGCAGAGATCTGGACGCAAAGAACTTCGGAGCAACAATGGATTTTGCTGCACTGACTTCCTCTGCCCACCACGTTGCCCAGCGGTCCTATAGCCCAATGGTCCAATAGCCCAGCGGTCCTATAGCCCCGCAATCCTATTGCCCCGTGGTCCTATAACCCAGTTGTCCTGTAGTCTTGCGGCCCGATAGCTTTGCGGTCCTGTAGTCCTGCAGACAGAGTACGTGCGTGTATGGGCTTCGGTGCATGCGTGTGACTTAATGTGGGTGCGTGTTTTGATGTGGAGATGCGTGTGCGTATTTTTAGGTTTTTTCGGTAAAGTCACGTAGGTAAAAAATTAAAATTAATAAAAGTTAAATAAAAAATAAAATAAAAATCACGACGTTTCGGAGGCAACACAAGCTTTTTTTTTATTTTACTTTTATTAATTTTGTGTTGCCTAAGAATATGAATCCTTGCAGTCACGAAAGCTTCAAATCTAGAATGCGTGTGCGTGTGTCTGTGACCTGAGTGTGCGTGTATATATTTGGGTGTCTGTACGTATGAGGGTGTATTTGGGTGTGTGGGGAGCGGTGGTGTAGCGGTGAGCTCACCACACCACGAACCCGGCCACCCGAGTTCCATTCCCGGTCACGGCCAACACCAGTGACGATTATCTGAACCGGTCATGGGCCTCCCCTAGGTCGACTCAGCCACAAATGAGTAGCTCGTGTGGTGTGTAAACTTCGCCACTAGGGAGACAAAGGCGGTCGGGCGTGGTGCTGGCCCTCGTGTGCCGTCCCAACCCTCATAGGTGCTCGCTAACAGCACTTGCCCCAACAGTGTGTTAAGGCTACACGTGGGATCTTTGTCATTGTATGTGGGCTGTATGCTGGATGTGTGAATGGGAGTGAGAGTGTGTAGGTGTGTGTGTGTGTATCTGGTGTCTGTATGTGTGCTGTATGCTGGGTGTGAGAGTGTGTAGGTGTGTGTGTATCTGGTGTCTGTATGTGGGCTGTATGCTGGGTGTGAGAGTGTGTAGGTGTGTGTGTATCTGGTGTCTATTTGTGGGCTGTTTGCTTCATACTCAGATTGTAAATCTTGTGGATTTGCTCTCCAACACACCGGTGTTGCTGTACTAGTGACGAATTGGCCACGTTCTGTTTACGTGACAACCCATACTAGTTGGCTGTGTCGGGTGGTGGCGGGTTGAACGACACATTTATATATTCACGCGATCTATATTGCTTTGTCTTTGTGTGTATCTGGCGTCTGTGTGTGGCGCTGTATGCTGGGTGTGTGTGTGTGCGCGTGACACACACACGCGCGTATCCAGCACCTGCTCCGAACGCGAAAAAGAAGCTCCTGTCGGGATGGCGGACGAGCAGCGAGTGGACGCGCCGGGCCATGCGCGCGTTCCGCTTGTCGACGAGCTCCCTGCGGAAATACTTCTCCAGCTCCCACATGAGGGCCTGCCCGGCCATGCCCTCCGTGCCGACGGCCTTCTGCCAGCCTTGCCCGGGCCCCTGGGAATGTTTAAAGCGCGCCGGTCGACGTTGCACGTGGTGTGTGTGTGCGCGTCACGCACGCGCGCGTGTGTATGCGCGTATGTGTGTGTGCGCGTGCGGTGAACCTGCCGACCCGAGTCCGATTCGCGCTCGTGGCCTGGGCCCTGGGCCTCCCCTAGGTCGACTTAGCCTTAACATAGTACGTGGTGTGGTGTGAAAAAAACGTCGCCACTGGAGAGACAAAGGCGGCCGGGCGTGGTGCTGGCCACTCACCCCCTCGTGTGCCGTGCCGGCTTTCATAGGTGCTCGCTAATAGCACTTTCCCTAACGGTCTGATAAGGCTATACGGGGGATCTTTGTCTTTGCGGTCTGTGCAAGGAGCCGAGGATACATGTGCGTCTCCTTAAGCCAACACCTGCGTCAGCTTGAGAAACTAATGCTGGCGGATCCGTCCTGTGTTTAACCAGGCCCAGACTCTGTTGTGAAGCCCAAACGTAATCCACACAACAGAGTCCCACCAGTGAGCTCCGTCGGCAGGCGAGGGAGGATGCGTCGGCTGGATCGTGTAGCCCGCGTTTCCCCGCGACCGCATTCCCGAAACAGCTTCCTTCTTGGCCTCACGGCGAGGGCTAAACAGGTGTCAGCGCTGGCTGCGAGAATCGATGGGTCACCGTGGTGTAGGAGGCCTGAGAGCCGAGTGGACACGGAGATGAATGGTACCTGCGGCGTATAAGGATCAGCTTCTTTTGAGGTAGTTGGGGGTGCATGCTTTTAAGATCGCAGCTTTGTTTTTAAGAGCTTAAAATGCTCAAATCCTTATCCTATCATTACCTCGCCGACACATCCTTGCCTGCCAGAGGAACCCGCTGACGCAGCTATGTTCGAATGTTTTCTTCAAGGAACTATGAGCTCCTCGCACAGTACAGTCCGGTTAAGCCCAGGATGGACCGTACCGGAGGTGGGGCATGGCCTGAATAATTGGAGCCAACGGAGATGTTTGCATCGGGGGCCCGTGGCTTTGCAAGCGTCGGCAAGAGGGAGGTAACCGTGGTGGTTCTTTAAGATGCCAGGGGGCTTCGTGTGGAGCGGCAAGCAAGGCACCTTGAGCACGGCGCTTCCGCAGACGATGATATAGCCGGCCAAGCGGTTAAACCAGAGCTGATCATGAGCCCTTACCGCCCCGGTCGAGAAAATCCTACATCCGCTGCACATTATTAATTGACAGCTACGAGGGTGGATGTTTTTGGTGACATTACACACCCAGTGGCATGTATAATGCAGCCGTGGGGACCGGTGGTAAGGTCTCAGCCTCTCTGCGACGAAGGAGTTAGAGCAAGGACCTCTAACTCCTTTGTAAGATCAGCAGCAGTCGACAGAGTATGAACGCACGTGGTGACGTTGAGCAGCACAGAGCCATGTCTGGTTTCCGCCTAGAAAACCAAATTTAGCGTCCTGTTGTATCTACACGAGCACGCGTGAAAGCCGGCATGGCACACGAGGTCGGGGCAGAGTGGCTATCAACCCAGTGCTGCTGTTTACACACCAGGTACACGTTTGAGACCGTGTCAACCCAGGGAAGGCCCACGACCAGTTCGAATATTCATCGCCGACGTTGGCCGTGAGCGGGAATCGAACTCGGCTGGCCGGGTTCCTTCGCGCAGCTCAGCTGACCGCTGCACCGCCGCTGCCCCGCGAAGACTCGACAAAAGGCAACGACCTCCCGTGCAGCCTTCATCAGAGTGTCGGGACGAGTGCGGTTCAGCGAGGCGCGCGCGCGCTGCAGCTCACCTCCGGCCTCAGGATGAGCGACGCGAGATCCCCGCAGTTGTACTGCAGGATGAGCTCCTCGGTGGGCGTCGAGCGCTCGGGGGCAGTGCCGGCGCGGAGGCGCTCGAGGCGCGTCAGCGTCTCCTCCAGCGCCGCCACCACCTGCGGTGACAGCGCGAAGGGACGGCAGCTTTCGGGTGCAGGTGGTGCAACTGTACCCTGGGCCCCATGGGGCCCCATGGGGCACGTGGGGTTTGCAAGAGGCAGACTGCAGACGTGGGGCGGGCGGGGCTGGTGGACGGGGGGTGGGACCCATTTAATTAGTGCGCCAAGGTGGCGAGATGTTAATTAGCTCGCCTGATATACAGCAGGTCGTGGGCTCGAACCCGACCCTGACGCCTGCTGCTGTATATTTGGAGTTTGTATGTCTCTCTCCCCGTGTGACGCGTGGATTTTTCTCCGGATCCTTTAGTTTTCCCCTCCACATTCAGTATTTGGCTGCTGCTATACATTTCCACGTGACGATAAGCCACTTGGTTGAGCTATGATTTGTGTGAGCCAGGTCGCTTCTGAAAAAGAGCCATATAGCTCAGAAGGCCTTACCTGGTGAAATGAAAAAAAAAGTTTTCACATTTGTTTTTATTCCTAGCACCAGGGCCCTTCACTCTACGCCACTGGTATGCAACCAACTGCACCGTGGTCTGGGTGCTCAGGTGTCAGACTGTGCAGAGAGGAGGTGGGGGGGGGGGTAGGTTGGGGCACCTATATAATTCCTTGCACGGGGGGGGGGGGGGTGCAATGCCATGGGGACACGGAGGCTCGCGCGCACGCAGGGCAGTGGCAGCCCACCGGGCCTCGTTTCACGGCGACTCCGAAGCTGATAGCGCCGGGCAACAGCGGGTGACTTCGTTTCGCTCAGAATGAGTCGACTGCTGTGTAAGGGAAGAATGGCGAGACGTCTCCCAGAGAGCAGATGGCTACAACTTGCAACGGGAGATCCAGTGACCTCCTCCGCCCCCTCCCCCCCCCCACCCGTATTTTTTCGCTGAATCTAGGGGCCCCATTGAGCTTCCTGGAAGCCAAAGATGTTTGCTTTATTCTGCTCACGCCCAGTGCCGTCCCTGACTTGGGGACAAGGAAACGGATTTGGCGTTGTAAATTAAAGCAGTGGATGGTGACCAAAACATGATGATGATGACTAAACTATACATTTTTATTTTATTTTATCAGGTAAGGCCCACTGACATGTATAGCTCTTTTTCAGAAGCCACCTGGTCACACATGGCAGCTCTACGAAGTGGCTTATCACGTGGAAATTGATAGCAGTCAAATACGCGTGATGTTCATTCTCAATGTGGAGGGAGAAACCGGAGGACCCGGAGAAAATCCACGCGACCACGGGGAGAGAGACACGCAAACTTCAAATATACAGCAGGCGTCAGGGTCGGAATCGAACCCACGGCCTGAATACCAGGCGAGGTAGTTAACATCTTGCCACGGTGGCGAGATGTTAACTAATAACGATGACAATAGGTACATGGGCCACATACTACTACACACATGGGGATTTTAGGATACGTGGACACGGGAAGACGGAAATCCCGGGGACATGAGGATAGAGAGATCTGACAATACGGGCACGTGGAGATGATACGGGGACATGAGTACACCAGGCACACAGTGGCTTGTGAAGGAGGCGCAGATGTCCCCACTGGACATCTGTGAAAAAGAGCTTCATAGCTCATCGAATTCCTCCAGTATATGAATCAAACTATTCTGATTGCGGGGTATGGGTGATGGTTAAGAGTAGGACACGTACCCTCCAGAGCGTCCAGTGGCGTGAGCAGTTGCAGGTCTGCGCCTTTACCTAATTTATTAAAGGTAACAATTGCAACCCCCCCCCCCCCCACACGCCCCGCCACTGGAAGTTAAAGCTGGGTGCAACTACATAGGGACAGCGGACGTTACACACAAAGTTGCTCGCCACAAATGAACCTCAATCCCTCACTGATCTCGTCAAGGAACATGAACCACCATCACGCGAACTCCGTGCATCCTCGCAGCGACAGCGGTGGCTTCTGGCTTCTGGCCGTCGAACAAAGACGGTGGTCACCGCATCGCGTGGCGCTTTCAGAAGCGATTCTGCGGCCGTCTGGAGCGCTCTTGTTAGGAAGCCACCGATGTTAGGAAGCCACTGGAGCTATGCACTTCTAAATCATCTCGATTGAAAACTAATTTCTTTAGAACATCTTTTTGCGTTTAGTTTGTTGTCTTCCCCCCGCACCTCTGATTCGCGCGGTCGCCTACGTACGGTGCGAAATAAGTTCAACACGCACACATACAGGGGCATAGGCAAAGAGACGTCATGAGACTCGACCTTATAAAACCACACGTTTGCTATTATTGACAATAACAAATTGCAGGCCTTTGCCAATCCACTGCTGGATAAAGACCTCATCAAGATGTGTCGGTCACGGGGGTTGTTAGACCATACTTCACCACGTTTGTCAATAGCAGGGGAGCGCCCAGGACCGGATCCGGATATCACTCTTCGCTGGTGTGAACCGAGACCGGGAATCAAACTCAGATGGCCGTGTTCACAAGGCACTGGGGTAACCACGATGCCACCCGTTGCGCACCCAAATTCCTTACCAATATTTGCAACTCATAACAAAGACAAATGTCCCCCGAATAGCCTCAACGTACTGTTGGGGCAAGTGCTGTTAGCGAGTAGCAGCACCTTTGAAGGCCGACACGGCACACGAGGGCGTGGGTGGTCAGAATCAAACCCCGGCCGCCTCTGTCTCCCCGATGTTTACACACCGCACCCGAGTGCCAGGAGATCACCAACGCAACACGAGGGGCCACCACTCAGTCATCTGCTATACAGGTAGCTAGGCAACCTACTTGCTGTGCAGCCATCTACAATGTAGCCACCTCGAAGGCCTAAAAGTTGAGAGTTTCACTCGCTCAATAATCTCTGCAGTGATCCACGAGCCCCGGATCACTGTTATGGCAAGATGCTCGATGAGAATGTGACATGCATCCTGTGAAAGCTTGTGTGTGCAAGCTTTCAACGCAGCTTTAAATGACCACCAGGTACTGCTCATTTAAGGCTGAGTCGACCTCGGGGAGGCCCTGGGCCGTTTCAGATAACCTTCACTGGTGTTGGGCCCCTGAGCGGGAACTAAACTCGAGTGTCCGGGTTCGTAGCGCAGCGCGCTAACCGCTGCGCCACCGCTCCCCACACAACAACTCAGACACCGACCCCGTTACAAGCACGTCTGGGTTCAATTCCTCGTATGCGGAAACTCAAAACATGTTATCGCCGTTGTTAGTTTAAGCACCCGCGTCCACTCGACGGAACAAATTGTCCAGCACATGTCACGCGCGCACGAAAAAAAAGGTGCCTTTAATCATCCGGCACGGCGCGCGGAGGGGAAGGGCCCCTCTCGCGTCCGCCGTGATCGGCGCCACGTGGCGCGCGCACGGCGCGGCGCACGCGCGCGCACGAGTAACACGTGGGGGGGGGGGGCAGGGGGGGCCCACGCAGGAATGCGATGGGTCTCTGTGATCCTCGCGCGCGCGCGCACCGCCCCGCGCGTCTGGCTCGCGTTACCCAAGCCACTGCCGCTTTACCATCATGTCCACAATTTCAGTTGGGGGGGTGGGGGGGGTGTTCGATCGCGTAAATATAAATGCGTCGTCGGTAAAGCCGCCACCAACACCACCCGACACAGCCAACTTGCAAGGCTTGTCACGCAAACAGAAGATGCCGATTCGATAGTAGTACAGCAACACCGGTGTGTTGGAGAGCAAATCCACAACATTTACAATCCGAGTACGAGGTTTCGCCACTAATCACAACCAGCTTCATCAGGCGACAGCCAGAATTGCGGAGAAATCCTCCCGCTCCGTTCCTTACATAGAGGGATAAACGTGATGTCGCTCACCTGTGAGATCCTCACGTGCGAAGGCCATAGCGGGCGGGGGGGGGGGGGGTAATGATGCATTTCAATTACAATGGGTATCTATTTCGATTTAAAGCTTTCGTGACTGCAGGGATTCATCTTCTTGGTTCTTTCGGTAAAGTCACGTAGAAGGGAAATAATAAAATAATAAAAATAAAACATCATAAAATAATTCTCACGACGTTTCGGCCACAACGCAAGCAGCCGTCCTCAGGTGAAGAACAGGTCTGTCGGAAAGACAGAGTCTGAATCTCTGACTCTGTCTTTCCGACAGACCTGTTCTTCACCTGAGGACGGCTGCTTGCGTTGTGGCCGAAACGTCGTGAGAATTATTTTATTATGTTTTATTTTTATTATTTTATTATTTCCCTTCTACGTGACTTTACCGAAAGAACCAAGAAAATGGGTATCCAGTTTAACACGTAGTAGGCTTTCACGACACATTTATATATTTACGCGATCCAACCTAAAACACCTCTATTATGGATGATATTGGTCGCGAAAGCCTACGTGTTAAACATTATACATATTACCGGAATGTAAACACATGTTTTTAAACTCAGCTATTTAACGGTTTTTTTTTAGGTTGGGGACGACATTTAGATCTTACGGTTAGTAGGGTAGTTTCATCAGAGTAGGTTTACGTTAACTTGGTTTAAAAATAAAATCTCACGAAACATGAATTAATGTCCGAAACAAAAGGTATCATAAAACATTGTTATTATTGTCCCGACAAAAGTGCGTTCGCATCGCAGCCACCGCGGACGATCTCCCGGAGGACCGACGTGGACCACTGCTGGACCAGGGACCGCGACAGCTGCCACTTTCCATTGCGGTGGTGGAGCCAGATCATCGCAGTAGTGGAATGGCTGCATCACTGCATGCTGCTGCTGTGGTGATTTTGTCCGTACGTTGAACTTATTTCGCACCGTACGCAGCCAACAGCGCTAATTCAGAGGTGTAGGGGAAGGACAACAAACCACATACACAAATTAATTCTAAAGAAATTAGTTTTAAATCTAGATTTTAAATTGCAAAGCTCCGGTAGCTTTTTAATATCGAAAGAACGTTCCAGACGGCCGCAGAAGGCGCATCTAAAAGCGCGCGATGCAGTGACCGCCTCTGTCCGATGGCAAGTCAGAAGCCGCCGTGAGGAAGACCGGACTTCGCGTGGTGGTTGATGCTCGCTGCCAAGATCAGCGAGGTATCGTGGTTCATGCCGCCTTCGTGCTTGTGAATCGCGCATTGGGTCGTCACGTGGTTCCACGGGGCTGTCCCGCGTGACCGCAATTGCCCGCTGACCGGTGGAGGTTCCCGTCTCCCATCTGTGCATCGTCAGCTGTCGGCATCTGCTGCTACTTGCCACGGTTCGTGTGCGGATGCGGTTTGAGGGTTGTGGCCCACAATCAATTGCGAGATGAAGGTTCGCATTTGAAAAGTAAAATACTTATTTGGGAAGCAATCGTCGCTCATTCCTCTGAACACTGAGCAGGACCCTCCTGAAAACAGTTGATACTCGGCAAGGCTTTCGTGGGTAAACAAGCATCATAATGCTCATACGATCGACTGCTCAATCCATTACTGGATAAAGACCTCCCCGAGCCACCGCTCACGATCATGCAGTGTAATAATCCGTGTAGCGCCTGCACGCAAATTGATGTCATTGTTGCACCTCATAGTGGCTAAACATCCTACGCAGGATCATCCTAAAGATGCGTCTTGAGACTCATCTACGAGCTAAGTACATGTATATTGTAATTAAGATTACAATTTCTGCACGCACAAAAATATGTCTGTTTAGCCGTACAGACTGTCGGGGCAAATGCTGTTCGCGAGCACCTATTAGGGCGGCATGGCACACCTGGGGGTGGTGGGGCCAGCGCTACTCCCAGCCGTCTTTGTCTTCCGAGTGCTAATTTTCACATTCCCACAGTTTGAGACAACCTCGGCGAGTCATGGAAAGGTACAAACGCGACTTGGCGTTAAAGTGTAACCATGGCCCAGAATCAAACTCAGACAAATGGCATTGTAGCACAGGGTGCAAACAACAGCGCCCACCATTCCCTCCGTACACACGCACGGGAAACATTCAGTGGGCACCACTTCCTGTGATCCTATTGAACATTTGAATCCTCACCGAACCTCGAGATTGTTATTTGACAGATGGGTCCCGCGCACGAAGCTGCCGATATTTCGACCGAACACATTTTTTTTTAACGGGCGCTTTGCTTGCCGGGGCAAATATAGAATACCCGGAAAGAACCCTTAACTCAAGTACAAAGTGAGACACCGCGTACAAGGCACAGGGGGAGGGAATGAGGTGAGCGGGGCACGGGAGATGAGAGAGAGAGAGGAGGAGAGAGCGGCGAGGAGGAAGACACGTGTGCGCCGCCACCCCCCACCCCCAAAAATTCAAAGCACATGCCAAGCCACAAATGCCCTCTGCCTCCCAATTGGCATGGCTTCCGAGCGGGCTGCGACCACTTAGGGCGAGGCTGCTTGTGATTTGTGTTTGTGTTTGGTCAACGTGCGTCGCTGCGCGCCCGTGTCGCGACAAGCGGACAACAATCTCACAGCTCGATTGGAAACGCGCCCTCAATCCCACCCCCACTACTCCCCCTGACCGGGCCCACGGGGGCCAGACACGGTCCGGCACTTGGCTTCACCCTCAACGCGGTCACACGAGGCCAACCGCCACTTTGAAACGGCTCGCAAACGACGTGTCACAACACCCTTAGTAGAGGTCGCGCATGAATACATAAATGTGTCGTTAAACCCGCCAACACCCGACACAGCCAATTAGTAAGGTTTGTCACGTTAACAGAACGTAGCCAATTCGTTACGAGTACAGCACTAGTGTATAGTGTAGTGTATAGTTGTGTAGTGTATAGTAGCGTAGTGTATAGTGTAGTATACTAGTACAGCACACCGGTGTGTTGGAGAGCAAATCCACAACATTTACAATCTGAGCACGACGTTTCGCCCGTAATTACAACTAGCTTCATCAGGTTTAATGACGCATTTATATTTACACCATCTAACCCCCCCCCAAAAATCCTATATTATGGATTATATCGGTGGCGAAAGGCCACGTGTTACAATGTTACAACACTGTAAGTTCGCTGATCGCGGTTGAGATGAGCATCAACCATCACGCAAACGCCGGCCATCCTCACAGCAGAGGCCCTTTCTACACGCTTTCATTTAACTCACTCTGTCTGATGTTGTTGTTTGTTGTTGTTGTTGTTGTGTTTGTTGTATCCTCAAATCTTGTAACTCAATTTTAACCCACTTCCCAATGTGGCATCGACTGCAAACTTAGTATATTTATGTCATACTGATGACAATACTATATTCTATCATAAAAATATATTTTTAGACATTATTTTTTATATGTTATGTTTCGGCTTGGGTCTAATTGTCCACGGTCAACTGACGTTGGCTGTAATTGGCCACGGTCCCTTACGTCATGGCAAGCTTCGGAGCCACTTCCTGGAGTCGTGGAGTTCTTCCATTACTAGTACATTTCATAAAAGCGTGTTTAAAAAAAGTTTTTCAAACATTACTCATTTTCTAACCACCGAGCAAAGATGGCGGTCACCGCATCGCGCGTCGCTTTCAGACGCGCTTCTGCGGCCGTCTGGAACGCTCTCTTCCTTTCGGGATTAGGAAGCTACTGGTAGCTGCGCACTTTTAAATCGTCATCTAGATTGACAAAACCCATTCCTTTAGAACTTCTTTTTGTCGTTTAGTTTGTTGTCCTTCGCCCCACAGCAACGATTAGCGTGGTTTGCTACGTACGGCGCCAAGAAAAGTTAAACGTACGTAGGTTGACGATAAAGAGTTTTTTTTTTAAGCTTTCGTGACTGCAGGGATCCATACTCTTTGGTTCTTTCGGTAAAGTCACGTAGGTAGAAAATAAAATAAAACAACCCAAGTCTTTTCCCATAGTCCATCATGCTTCTACTGCTATTCCCTGCCCCCACCTCCAGCTACGACCAGGCCTAGCCCAATCCCTATCACTACTTTACTCCTATCACTACCACTATCACTACCCCTATCACAACTCCAACCCTTATCATTATCCCAACACCAATCACCACCCCTATCCAAACCCCTTCCTCCTAACCTCTCCTGCCAGTCCTCCAAAGTGTCACCCTAACTACACCGCCACCACCACTTTTCACAACAACAACCCCACTCTCGATTTCAACCGCTGCCGTCTCACGTGCAATTCATTTTTATTGATTTTGCCCACGTGACATTACGATTGTTGTTTGTCCCCTCCCGCCCGCGATCGGGGCTAGCGTCGATTTATTAAAACGATTATCATAATTTTCATTCACACGTGTTTATATATATATTTTAAAAAAAACAACCTCCCCCATTAAAGCTGGGGGCTTTCCCCCAAGCCCCGGCCGCGTCTTCACCTGCGTGCCGTTGATGGCGTTGAGCGGAGCGCACTGCTCGTGGACGCGCTCCACGGCGCCGCTCCTCTTGCGCTGCCGCCGCGCGAGTCGCGCCAGGTGCGCGTCCAGGGAGGGCACCCGGCGGCCGCGCACGTCGCCCTCCGTGAGCGACGCCGCCAGCAGCAGCAGCCACACGGGACGCTTGCGCTCCCAGTCGCCCGCCAGAGCACGGAACAGCAGCTCGGCCGACGCGGCGCCGCTCGGGATGCCGCCGCCTGAGTCGTCGAACCGAGACGCCGGTGCCGGCTTGGAGCCCAGCCACACGGGCATCATGCCGCGCACGTACTCCAGGTGATGCTGCGCGCGTCGGGAGGGACGAGAGAGCGATCCACGGTGGTGGTGGTGGCGATGAGGAGGGTGGGGAAGAGGTGTAACAGGAGGAGGGAGGGTTTAGGGTATCCGTTGAGCAATTCGCGCGCAGCGCTTCATTCCCACGAATGAACGTCAAGATTGAAAGCCGATTTCTTTAGAACTGCTTTGTGTGTTTAATGTGGTGTCCTTCCCCCACACCGCCGATGATATCGGTTGGCTACGTACGGTACGGAAGAAGTTCAGCATACATACAAGATGCAGCTCACCATCTTCACGATCCTTCACAGACTCATCACTGCCTATCTCTCCCCTCTCATCTCACTCCACTTCTCTCCACACACTCTCCTGCCTCTCCCCTCTCAGCTCACTCTACTCCCCTCCACGAACTCTCCAACCTCTCTCCTCTCATCTCACTCTATTCCCCTCCACGCACTCTCTAAATCTTCTCACTCATCTCACTCTACTCCCCTCCACGCACTCTCCTACATCTTCCCACTCATCTCACTCTACTCCCCTCCACGCACTCTCCTACATCTCCCCACTCATCTCACTCTACTGCCCTCCACGCACTCTCCTGCCTCTCCTCTCTCATCTCACTCTACTCCCCTCCACGCTCTCTCCTACCTCTCCCCTATCATCTCACTCTACTCCCCTCCATGCACTCTCCTACCTCTCCCCTATCATCCCACTCTACTCTCCTCCACGCACTCTCCTGCCTCTCCCTTCTCATCTCACTCTTCTGCCTTCAACGCCTCTCCCCTCTCATCTATATAATTGTATTATGCTGGATCAACAATTAATAACAAAAAATATAGACACACAACTTTGGAAGATCCCGAAACGAGTTAATGTTTCCGTTGACACAAAACCTGACATCACAGAAGGCGATGTCAATCCCACGCCATCACTACTGTCATTCTGACTGCACGTGGCGTTTGTGTGACATCGCTATCGTTAGCTCGAATGCATTTGAAGCCAGTACAGCGTGCCAAACGATCTGCAAAATCTAAAATAAAAAAACATATCCAAAACTGTCCATAAAAACCCAAATCTACAAAATCGATTATTTAGTTTTAAAACGAAGCAATTTTTTTTCCTTCAGAAGCGACCTGGTCACAGATGATAGCTAAAAGAAGTGGCTTATCGCGTGGAAAATTATTGCAGCCAAATACTCTAAACGCGTGATGTTAATTCGAAATGTGGAAGGAAAAACCGGGAGGAGCCGGAGAAAATTTGACGCGACCACGGGGAGAGAGAACACAAATTATCCAAATATACATGCGTCAGGGTCAAACCCACGACCTCCAGTATGCCAGGCGAGGTAGTTAACATCTCGCCACCGTGGCACCCATATATATAGCTTATAGAGGAAACGTGAGGCTCGTTATTTTTCAGAAGCGACCTGGTCACATCGGATAGCTCAGCGAAAGGGCTTATCACGTGGGAATGTATAGCAGCCAAATACTTTGAACACGTGATGTTAATTCTAAATATAGAGGGAAAAGCCGGAGGACCCGGAGAAAAATCCACGCGACCAGGGGGAGAGAGAGAATATACAAACTCTTAGGTTTTTTCGGTAAAGTCACGTAGGTAAAAAATAAAATTTAAATTAATAAAAGTAAAAGAAAAATCACGACGTTTCGGAGGCAACACAAGCTTCCGTCTTCAAGACTTACTTTACTTGATACAGCAATCGTGCTGTGACGGTTCCACCTGAAGACGGAAGCTTGTGTTGCCTCCGAAACGTCGTCATTTTAATTCTACTTTTATTAATTTTTATTTTATTTTTTACCTACGTGACTTTACCGAAAAAACCTAAGAGTACGAATCCTTGCAGTCACGAAAGCTTCAAATCTAGAATCCAAATGTACAGTCGCAAAGAAGCTCGGGATCGAATCCACGACCTCCTGTATACTGGGCGATGTTGTTAACATCTCAAATCCACAACTCAAAACAACGGAAACAACTTGCGGCTGGGGTGGGTGGGTGGTGGTGGTGGGTGGGGGAGGAGGGACCGCCGTGCCCCCCCCCCTCCCCCCGTACCTTGAGCCGCGAGTAGAGTGCCACGGGCAGCGCCTCGCCCGGCAGCGTCTCGCCGTGCGGCAGCCTCTGGCAGGCCGAGAGCGCCTCCATGGTCCGCGGCTCCGACACGTCGAGCTCGAAGTAGACGCTGTGCGACAGCGCGAACGCGCGCTTCGCGTTGCCCGGCACGAAGGGCCACACGCGCTCGTAGGGGACGTGCACGGTGCCGAAGAGGAAGGCCGGCGGGGAGCGCTCCACGCGCCACAGGAACGAGTTGAGGTCGCCCTGCTGCGCGGTGCGGTGGGGGGACGATGGGACGGACGCGGCGCGGCTATTAACAGTTGTGTTGTTGGTTAGACATCGACTGACATGAACTTATTTTTTGGTTCTTTCGGTAAAGTCACGTAGAAGGGAAATAAAAAAATTATATTGATAGAAAACAATACAAATTCTCGCGACGTTTCGACTGCAACACGAGCAATCATCATCAGGTGTGAAATCCACAGGTGTGAAGTAATAAAATAATATAAATATAAAACAATAAAAATTCTCACGTTTCGACTGCAAATCCAAGCAATCATCAGCAGGTGCTTGTTTTGCTTGTGATGCAGTCGAAACGTCGTGATAATTTTTATTGTTTTATATTTATATTATTTTATTATTTCCCTTCTACGTGACTTTACCGAAAAAACCTAAGAATATGAATCATTGCAGTCACGAAAGCTTCAACACAAAATGACATTAACTTATTATTTGGTTCTTTCGGTAAAGTCACGTAGGTAAAAAATTAAATTAAATATTTTTATTTTTATATTTTTATTTTATTTTTCACCTACGTGACTTTACCGAATGAACCAAATAATATGGATCCTTGCAGTCACGAAAGCTTCAAATCTAGAATGACATTTACTTGCTAATTTTTTCATTAACTTTTACATGCTACTCTCATCAAAATACATATGCTAATCCTACACGCCAATCTGATCTCTTATGCGCTACGGAAGCTCATTCACTTTGCACTATAATCCAACATGCTAATCTAAGTTCAGTTCCCTTTAACGTTCCAGGCTATTCATTACCTTTACACTATAATACCCCATTGACACTACTTCGGCTACCTTTGTTCTCAAAAACGTCTATAAACTCTTGCTGGTGACAGCTTCTCTTCACAAGGCAGCAGACATCGTGCTGCTCGCAGCAGACATCGCGGCCATCGCGATTTTCACCCGAAGACGATGGCTTGTGTTGCGCCCGAAACGTCGTGATTTATTTTATTTAATTTTGTACCTACGTGACTTTACCGAAAGAACCAAAGAGTATGGATTCCTGCTGTCACGAAAGCTTCAAATCAAGGTTGTTGTTGTTGTTGTTGTGGTTTTTGTTGTTATTGTTGATATTGTTGTTATTTGTCTTGCTGCTGTTATTGTTGTTGACATTGTTGTTATTGCTATCGCTGTTGTTGACATTGATAGAAACTTTTCGGATCCCCTTGGGGGGTTCGGCGAGGAGACATTTGGGGAGGCCACAGGGAGAGAGGGGTGTTATACAGGTAGGAGCACGGATAAGGGTCTCAGCAGCAGCAGCTTCTTATCATCAGCATGAACACAATCGGCCACGGTCTATATCCACTGCTGGATGAACGTCTCCCTACACCGTCACCGTTCCTTGCATCTTACGATGCCAAGACCCGTTACATTTTGCTGCGCCATCTCACCACAGCACATGGAGATGATCTCATCACACCGCCCTTGCCGTGATCATCATCTAGGGTGCAATTCCCCCTCCAACCCCCCCCCCCCCCTGGCTGCCATTCTGTCACCAGGCTTGTCCATCTGACGTCATTCCCTCCTCGCCGTCACACGCTTAGCCCGAGCCCATTTTACTTAACGAATCCTTAATGCTCGATACGTGGGCTCCGCTGCTTAACGTCAGACAACGTGTACACCATTTTCGCCCTGACATCAACAACAAGTTGCCTTACCGCCCTCGAGGTAGACTTTGGGGAGAACGCAGCGGGGAGCGGGGTCGTAGGGGTGTGATCGGGATGTGACGAAGGCATGGATTTGGGTCTCGGCAGCGGCTTATCGTCATCATGGACGTAGTCCACCACGGTCTATCCACTGCTGGATGAAGGCCTCCTCACGCCTCATCGTGCTTTTGTTACTCAGGTGTCCAGTGATCGAGATGTTAAATTTCGTCTCAACGGGTTCTCACCCCACTGTCAAGATGTCTGTTCATTGTCAACGCGGTGACAATGAACACCCATTGTCACCCATTGTCACCGCCACCCATTGTCACCACGACCCATTGTCACCCATTGCCACCGTGACCCATTGTCGCCCATTGTCACCACGACCCATTGTCACCACGACCCATTGTCACCCATTGTCACCACGACCCATTGTCACCACGACCCATTGTCACCCATTGTCACCACGACCCATTGTCACCACGACCCATTGTCACCGCGACCCATTGTCACCGCGATCCATTGTCACCGCAATCCATTGTCACCGTGACCCGTATCATTAGCAATATTCATGGCCGACATCACGGCCATCGGAACTAAATGATGATCATGATGGGAATTGCAACAAGAAAAACTCATGACAATTGTCAATAACGCTGTGGCCCTTAAAAGTTGACATGTGTATAACAGGCAATGTTTTGCACAGTGGCCCTTCTTGCTATGAAGAAGGACCATTGCTCAATATTGAAAAAGATATAATGTAAAGATAACAATTGTACAGAATTTTCTTATTTGCCCAGGAGAGCCACACGGATGATCGGGACTTAATTCCAGGAGGGATCTTGCATTTGTTTTTTACTTGTAAGATGTTTACAAGCATTCGACGAGTTGTATGTGTTATTATTATCTACGTCGGGAGAAAACCAGAGCACCCAGAGAAAACCCACGCAGTGCGAGGGGGCAACGCTCGATTCCCGTACAGATGGAAACGTCCGTCAATGAGTCCACTCACTGCACCGCCTTCTCTGGGATACGGCACCTCCACGACGCCCACTTGTGGAAGGGAGTTTCATAACCACATCTGTGCGTGATCCACCAACCCTGGCTGCTGCTGCTGCTGTCGCCACAGTACTGGGTTACAGGCAGCCTACGTGCTGCAGCGTCCGTCACCACCGCTGAGCGGCTGTGGTGTTTCAGGCATTGGGCCTTCTGCTGTGAGTAAGGGCCATTCGCCAATACATCACCGATTATATATATATGTGTGTATTTTTAAGGCCACACAGTGCTATTGACGAATGTTACGAGTTGTTGTTGTTGTTTAGTTCTGCTCGTGCACCGCTGCCAACGCAGCAGCATCAACTAATACCGTGCAATCACCTAGTTGACACTGTCTGCAGCCACGCCGTTGCCATCGTCACCATCGCCATCGTCACCATCGTCATCGTCATTGCCACCATCGTCATTGCCACCATCGTCATTGCCACCATCGTCATCGTCATTGCCACCATCGTCATTGCCACCATCGTCATTGCCACCATCGTCATTGCCATCATCGTCATTGCCACCATCGTCATTGCCACCATCGTCATTGCCACCATCGTCATTGCCACCATCGTCATCGTCATTGCCACCATCGTCATTGCCACCATCGTCATTGCCACCATCGTCATTGCCACAATCGTCATTGCCACCATCGTCATTGCCACCATCGTCATTGCCACCATCGTCATTGCCACCATCGTCATCGTCGTCGTCGCCGTCACCGCTATCGTTTTTCCATTTTCTTTTGCCATCGACGCGGTCCATTAAATCGCCATCGCTCCCGCCGAGCGCACCGCAACCATCGTCACCACGATCGGGTCTCTTTGATTCAGAACAAATCGACGCCACCGCTGCGGACTCGTGCGAGGCTCGCGCACGCCGGCGCGTTGGTAAGTAGTGCGTCTCTCGGCGAAGCGGCGTGGAATGTTTCGTTCACAGTCGACTGTGGGGCCCTCCAAGAGAGTGCATCGCCGTCACCGCGCCGGTTCGAGCAGCGAAACGTCTACACTTTCCTAAAGGAAACGCTCGGAGTAACCGACATCCGCTCCCGCCACCGCTGCCTCCTACGTACAGACGCCTGCAGTAGAAGCATCCACACAACACCTGTTGAGTCGGTGCCCCCTGCCACGAACACCATCTGCGCGCGTCTGCGTTACGCGGTTCTACAGTTATAGCCCATCCACATGCCGCCGCGAATGGAGAGTGAGACGGGAGATGCGACGCGAGGCACAGGCGGAGCGAGCGAGGGTGGTGTGAGCTTGTGGAGAGAAGTTTGTCCCGTGCACAGATAATCACAATCACGCTGTGTGTTGCCTGTGCGGGGGGGGGGGGGTGTAGTTAGGGCCATCCCCTCCCCCCGAGATCGATCGCCGCTCGCGACAGACAAGGGTGCTAGGTCGACGCAGCCTCAAATGGGTACCAGGTGCAAAACGTCGGCACCGGGGAGACAAAGGCGGTCGGGCGTGACAATTTGGCCACTCATTCCTCCTCGAGTGCCGTGCCGGCCTTCATAGGCGCTCGCTAACAGCACTTGCCCCAACAGTCTGTTCAGGCTATACGGGGGATCTTTGTGTGTGCATGTGGAAAGCGGTTAGCACGATGAACTCTGAACCCGGCCGATCTGGTTTCAGTAAAAAACAAACATCGCTCTGAGTTTATCCGCGGAGTTTAAACGATTCAAACTGACCTGGTCTTGTCTGGGCTGGCTCTGAGAGGATTCTTCTTCACAATCGTCCCACGACTCTCGTTTGATTCGTTCCATCGCTTTCTTCTCCCGAGAAGCCCCCCCCCCCCGCTACGTGCAAGTTCTCTCGCGATCACAGCTACGGTGGCGCTCCTCCATCAACTGGGGCGCCCCAGATGTTATCTCTCTCGCCCGTTATCAGAGGTCGCAACCGGGTACCCGATACCCGTACCCTACCCGATACCCGGCTACCCGTACCCGGCCTGGTACGGGTACCCGTTTGCGACCCTGGTGCGGCCGGGTACGGGTACGGGTAGGCCGTGAGTCACTGGTGAGTCACCGTTTGTCACTCATTTCCCAACGTCTTGTCTCTTCTCACAATTCAAGTTCCTAGAATCAACCCACCCGCGCCTGCAACATGGCTTCATCCCAGAGGTCGCAATCTGGTACCCGATACCCGTACCCTACCCGATACCCGGCCGGGTACGGGTAGCCGGGTATCGGGTAGGGTACGGGTACCCGTTTGCGACCCTGGTGCGGCCGGGTACGGGTAAGGAATCAAAACCCGTTTGCGACCTCTGCCCATTATGCAGGAGGTCGTGGGTTCGATCTCACGAACTCTGACGCCTGCTGTGTGTGTCTCTCTCTCTGTCTCTCCCAGTGGTCGCGTGGATTTTTCTCCGGGTCCTCCGGTTTTGTTTTTAACTTCTCCTTTCCGCCTCCACATTTAGAATCAACAGCACGCGTTTGGATTGTGCGGCTGCTAGAAATGTCCACTTCGTCGGGCTATCGTTTGTGACCAGGTCGCCTCTGCTAAAAAAGATCTACACAGCCAAGTGGGCCTCAGCTGGTAAAATAAAAATAAATGGTTTAGAGCTTCGTTTAGCTGCTCGAAGGATCGTGAACCACCCCATCACCCCCCTTGACGCCAACAGAACCGCCAGCGTCCGGCAATCTGCCCCCCCCCCCCCCCCCGCGTCTCGTTCTGCGCAACAAGTCGGGCGCTCTCCCGGATTCATCGCAACGGCACAGCCCTGGCGCACGACGGGACCCGGTGGGCGACCCCGCGCGCACCACGACCCCGCGACGACCACAACCTCCTCTTTACAACCTCCTCTTTACAACCTCCTCTTTACAACCTCCTTTTGCTCGCGAGCGTCTCTCCCTCGTCGTCGTCGCCGCCACCGCTCCCAAACCTCTCCGGGCCAAGTGACGCGCTCGCTCAGGCCCCCATGAGATGAGCGTAGAGCGACCGTAGTGGTGAGTGTAGTGGTGAGTGTAGTGGTGGTGAGTGTAGTGGTGAGTAGTGGTGAGTGTAGTGGTGAGTGTAGTGGTGAGTGTAGAGCGATCTTAGTGGTGAGTGTAGTGGTGAGTGTAGTGGTGGTGAGTGTAGTGGTGAGTAGTGGTGAGCGTAGTGGTGAGTGTAGTGGTGAGTGTAGAGCCACCGTATAGTGGTGAGTGTGGTGGTGAGCGTAGTGGTGAGCGTAGTGGTGAATGTAGAACAACCGTAAAGGTGAGAAGAGAGAAAACATTGTTGTTGTTGTCTTTGTTGTTGTTGTCTTTGTTGTTGTCGTCGTTGTTGTCGCCTTGCTGGGCGCGATGCCGGACGCTTCACTCCACGTCCCGGGAACTTCTTCAGGGATTCAATTGAAGGAAGCTCTGGTTGATCCAGCGTGTCGCAACAACCCTCCTCCACCCGACGCAGAACAACTGGCAACGTTGGTCACGTGATGGAACGAACGTGCCCGGATCACTCTCGGGCAGGGGTCTTCAAAGACCTCTTCGCCAAGTTATTGATTGAGGACCACCGTTTCGCATTGCGCCTCTTGAATATTTGAGGGATTTCCCCCCCCCCCATAACAGACTTTTTTGGGGGTTAGATCGCGTAAATATAAATGTGCCGTTAAACCCGCCACCACCCGACACGGCCAATTACTAAGGTTTGTCACGTGAACATAACGTAGCCAATTCGTTACTAGTACAGCACACCGGTGTGTCGGAGAGCAAAGCCACAACATTTACACTGCGAGCAGGACGTTTCGCCAGTAATGACAACCAGCTTCATCAGGCGGAGTGCCAGAGTTGTGGAGAACTCCTCCTGCTTGGGTCTTAAATAGCGGCATGAATGTGATGCCGTCACCGGCGAGCCAGATCAGGTGTATGTCTACGCGCCTGTCTCTAATCCATCGTTCTGCCGACCAATCTTTATATTTGCTATATATATTTAGATATTGCGCTACGATAGATCGTATAGTTGGCTATCTCAGTCAGCGCCGTCAGTGTTAGACGGCTGGTGCTGTGTCCAGGCTGCGCTGAGCTGCTGTGGAGAGAGTGCGGACGAGACCGTGAAAGTTGTTCATGAAGAAGGTGCCTCCTAGAAGCTCTGTCTCTCTCTGAATCGATGACACTGCACGTGCACTGTTGTGTTCAACTGGGCGATCCTCCGCGAAATGTTAATGAGGCAGCTTCGTGCTGGGAGTGAGTGTGTGTGAGTGAGTGTTTGTGTGTGTGAGTGTTTGTGTGAGTCAGTGAGTGTCTGTGTGAGTCAGTGAGTGTGTGTGTATGTGTGAGTGTTTGTGTGAGTCAGTGAGTGTTTGTGTGTGTCAGTGAGTGTTTGTGTGAGTCAGTGAGTGTTTGTGTGTATGTGTGAGTGTTTGTGTGAGTCAGTGAGTGTTTGTGTGAGTCAGTGAGTGTTTGTGTGTGTCAGTGAGTGTTTGTATGTGAGTGTTTTGTGTGTGAGTGTTTGTGTGAGTCAGTGAGTGTGTGTGAGTGTTTGTGTGAGTCAGTGAGTGTTTGTGTGTGTGAGTGTTTGTGTGTGTGTGTGTTTGTGTGAGTCAGTGAGTGTGTGTGTGTTTGTGTGAGTCAGTGAGTGTGTGTGTGTGAGTGTTTGTGTGTGTGTGTGAGAGTGTTTGTGTGTGTGTGAGAGTGTTTGTGTGTGAGTGTTTGTGTATGTGCGTGAGTGTTTATGTGTGTGCGTGAGTGTTTGTGTGAGTTAGTGTCTATGTGAGTGTTTGTGTGAGTGAGTGTCTGTGTGAGTGTTTGTGTGTGTGCGTGAGTGTTTGTGTGTGTGCGTGAGTGAGTGTTTGTATGAGTGAGTGTTAATGTGTGTGTGTGTGAGTGTGTGTGTGTTTGTGTGAGTCAGTGAGTGTGTGTGTGTGTGTTTGTGTGAGTCAGTGAGTGTGTGTGTGTGTTTGTGTGTGTGTGTGAGAGTGTTTGTGTGTGTGTGAGAGTGTTTGTGTGTGAGTGTTTGTGTATGTGCGTGAGTGTTTATGTGTGTGCGTGAGTGTTTGTGTGAGTTAGTGTCTATGTGAGTGTTTGTGTGAGTGAGTGTCTGTGTGAGTGTTTGTGTGTGTGCGTGAGTGTTTGTGTGTGTGCGTGAGTGAGTGTTTGTATGAGTGAGTGTTAATGTGTGTTTGTGTGTGTGTGTGAGTGTGTGTGTGTGTGTTTATGTGAGTCAGTGAGTGTGTGTGTGTTTGTGTGAGTCAGTGAGTGTGTGTGTGTGTGAGTGTTTGTGTGTGTGTGAGAGTGTTTGTGTGTGTGTGAGAGTGTTTGTGTGTGAGTGTTTGTGTATGTGCGTGAGTGTGTATGTGTGTGCGTGAGTGTTTGTGTGAGTTAGTGTCTATGTGAGTGTTTGTGTGAGTGAGTGTCTGTGTGAGTGTTTGTGTGTGTGCGTGAGTGTTTGTGTGAGTGTTTGTATGAGTGAGTGTTAATGTGTGTTTGTGTGAGTGTTTGTGTGAGTGAGTGTCTGTGTGAGTGTTTGTGTGAGTGAGTGTCTGTGTGAGTGTTTGTGTGTGTTCGTGAGTGTTTGTGTGAGTGAGTGTTAATGTGTGTGAGTGTTTGTGTGTGTGAGTGAGTGAGTGTTTGTGTGAGTGAGTGTTAATGTGTGTGAGTGTTTGTGTGTGTGAGTGAGTGAGTGTTTGTGTGAGTGAGTGTTAATGTGTGTTTGTGTGTGTTTGTGTGAGTGAGTGAGTGTCTGTGTGAGTGTTTGTGTGTGTGCGTGATTGTTTGTGTGAGTGAGTGTTAATGTGTGTGAGTGTTTGTGTGTGTGAGTGAGTGAGTGTTTGTGTGAGTGAGTGTTAATGTGTGTTTGTGTGTGTTTGTGTGAGTGAGTGTCTGTGTGAGTGTTTGTGTGTGTGCGTGAGTGTTTGTGTGTGTGCGTGAGTGTTTGTGTGAGTGAGTGTTAATGTGTGTGAGTGTTTGTGTGAGTGAGTGTTAATGAGTGTTTGTGTGTCTGTGCAATTGTGGTTACTCGTTGCGCCCCTTTCAAATAGCAAACCAGCATCAGGACTCAAGGTAAGTGAAAATAAAGTGTGTTTTTCTATTTGTGTTACTTTATTTTATGTTGTATTTACTATATACAGTATTTAAGTACGGTGTTACATGCAAATGTACAATCAATCTTATTCATGAGTTGAACAATGCTTCCCTTTTTGTTGAACATTCATAACAATGACCGCATGGGAATTTAAATACAATTCATTGTTCTGTTCCGACTTGCTAACCCTTCGACTTACGAACGCGGCTCGGTGTTCGTAAGTCGGGGACTCCCCGCAAACGTCCCGAGAACGAGTTGAAGGGAATTCGCAATAACGGGACGGGCCGTTTAAGAAAACAAGTGTTCCACTGCGAGTTGCCTGAATGACAGCAGACCGTGGCATTTGTTCTCTCTCCCATTTTTTTAATTCTTCTTCTTTGGACATTCGGTTGTAAATGCCAGAGGCTCCACACAGCCAAACAAAAGCAGCTGTTCAATACTCGCCAGTGGCGATGGTGGCAACAGCAGCAGCAGCAGCAGCAAACATGTTCAGCGGCTAAATGCGCAAAGTCAAGATCTGCTGCCGCCACTGGCCACGTCGAGAGGGCTTCAGCGGGGAGAGAGAGAAGAGAGAGTTCGTGTTGCTGTTCCTCCTCCTTTGAAGGAGCGCAGACTACAGGGGGGTTTACTAATATGGTCCTTAGTTTAGAGTTGCATGATTTAAATCGCACTGCTGTGGCTTGTCTTTGATGTATCTGCGTGTCTTCGTGGGTCTCTACGTATCTCTATGTATGTCTATGTATCTCTATCTGTCCCTATATATCTACATGAGTCTCTATGTACAATGTCTCTATGGGTTTATTGTGTGGTCCATAGCTCGGGTTGCAAGGATACAATCGCACTACTGTTGCTTGTCTTTGATGTATCTGCGTGTCTTCGCGGGTCTCTACGTATTTCTATGTATGTCTATGTATCTCTGAGTCTCTGTGCATCTCTATGAGTCGCTATGTACGGTATCTCTACGTGTCTATGTATCCGTGCGTGTCTCGATGTATCTCCACGAGTCTCTGTGAATCTTCCTGCATCTCTGTCTTCCAAACCGTCCAGCGCAGAGCTCAAAACTTTCAGCACGTATCATTCACTTATTTATATTTTAACCAGCGGCACACAACACACACAAAAACACCGCACACACACAAAACCACGAACGGCACACTCATGCGGTGACCAGGCAGCTGGCCCGACACGAATAACAAACAAGATAAACACGAGGAAATTAAATCGAGGAGGAGGGGGGGGTCTGGAGAACGTTGGGCGCTTACTTTCTTTGGCAGTGGGCAGCGAACATCGTCGTGCCCGTTTCCTCCGGCGAGGACAGACAGCGCCGCGACCACGGTGACAAACCCGTGGCGCATCTTCGCCCACGAGCTCGCCGCCTTTGTGACGACGGTGATGGTGACGACGTTGTCGTCGTTGTTGTTGTTGACCGGCGACGAAGACGACCACGACGATGCTATGAAGTCACCGCGAAGCCTCCTGCTGTCGCTCGCCGCGCCTCAATTCTGCTGCTCGCACCAGTTGGATTCCCCGCTGTGGCATTTTTGAGAAAATGTAGGAATCGGGGGAGTCGGTGGTGGTGGTGGTGGGGGCCCGCACTGGGGAGGTTTATCGTGGGGTGGGGGGACCGTGCGTGTGATGCGAGTGAGCGCTGTGTGAAGTTGCTGCCGGTCTGGTTAAACAGCCGTGTGTGTGTGTTGGGTCACATACTCCACAGACACGCCCCCAACCCATGCACACACGTGCACGCACGGACACACGTGCACGCGCACACGTGCACGCACGGGCACGCGCGCGCGCAAGGCAACATACAGACACCCACATTGACACCAGACACGCATGTACGCATGCACACACACGCGCGCACCCAGATACATACCCTTGCATACGCACGTATGCTGAACTTCTTTCGCACCGTACGTATCCAACCGCGCTCTTCGGATGTGCGGGGGGGGGGGAGGACAACAGACTAAGCATACAAATCTGTTCTAAAGAAATGAGTTTTCAATCGAAAATTACTTGAAAGTGCATCGCTCCAGTGGCGTTCTAATATCGGAAGGAAGAGCGTTCCAGACGGCCGCAGAAGCGCATATGAAAGCGCGCGGTGCAGTGACCGCCTTTCTATTACTGCCAACATACAAACCCAGATACATATACACAACAGATGCACACCCATACGCACACACATAGACCTAAACACATCTGCAAACACAAAAGCAAATATCCCCCGCATAGCCCTAACAGCCTTTTTGAGGCAAGTGCTGTTAGCGAGCAGCACCTACGAAGGCCGGCACGGCACACGAGGGGCTGGGTGGCCAGCACCACGCCCGGCCGCCTTTGTCCGAAAATACCTGCACATGGGCAGACACACACACACACAGACACACTCAAACGCGCACACACACGAACAGACTCATCCAAACACCCTTTGGTACACAATACTGTTGCAGTGCTCACAAACACATGCACCATACAAAGATCTCCCATAATGCCATAGGAACTGTGGGCGCGCCAATTGCTGTTAGCGAGCACCTATTAAGGCTCGATTTTACGGACAGTTGCAGGGGTGGTGGGGCTCCCATCATCAGTGCTGATGTCCACACCATCGTTCCAGGTACCAGTTTACAGCTGAGTAAATATAGGGGAGACAATTGTAAATGTTACTCACCACCGATATTAGCCCTGGCTGGGAATTCAAGTCGGGCCGCTGGGTTCTAACACGCGGGCACAAAGACCAGACTGACAAAGGTTCCCCACGTATAGCGTACAAACAGACTGCTAGGTCATGTGCTGGTAGCGATGACGGACACAAAACAAAGACGAAGATCACCCGGATGGCCTTTAACATGCTTTTGGGAAAAGTGCTGTTTGCGAGCACCTATGAAGGCCGGCACAGCACACGAGGGCGTGGGTGGCAACTGTCCACGCCCGGCCGCCTTTGTCTCCCTAGTGGTGATGTTTACACACCACACCAGGTACTCATTGGAGGCTGAGTCGACTTAGGGGAGACCCAGGACCGGTTCAATGATCGTCACTGGTGTTGGCCGTGAGCGGGAATCGGTCCCGGGTCGCCAGTTGCGTAGCACAAGCGCGCTAGCCACTACACTAGCGCTCCCCACAAGACAAAAGACAAAGATCCCCCGTATAGCCTTGACAGATTGTTGGGGCAAGTGTTAGCGAGCACCTAAAGGCCGGAACGGTACACGAGGGGGTGGGTGGCCAGCACCACGCCCGTTCGGCTTTGTCGCCCCAGTGGCGATGTTTACACACCGCACCAGTTACTCAGTTGAGGGTGAGTTGACACTACCGCTCCCTACCTACACACACACACACACGTGCACGCACATACACGCGTAACCCACGCTATCCACATATTCCGCACACAAATTTCCACGCTGCCTCATCACCGAGACGTCAACACCCCAACTAAATGCATGTGCCACATCAGAGGGCTTTTATTTGTCTATTACCTCCAGACAGACCCAGCGTACGCAACTTTAATAGTCAAGGGGGTGGGTGGGGGGGTATCCGATTGATACGCTTCGTGTTGTATAATATATCATGCGAGGTTTTTTTTGTTTTCAATCTTTCTTTACCGTTGGAGTAATCGCTGCGTTGAGCTCACAACATCGATTCCGTGATGCAATAGTGCCAACGCCACGTTCGAATTTAACGCTTCATAGAAATAAAAGTTGCTCTTGACTTAAAGATTTCGTGACTGCAGGAATGCATACTCTTTGGGTCTATCTTAATTTTGGAGCTTTCGTGACTGCAGGAATTATTCTTTGGTTCTTTCGGTAAAGTCACGTATAAAGATAAAATAATAAATTAAATAATTATTAAAATTATTAAAATTATTTAATTTATTATTTTATCTTTATACGTGACTTTACCGAAAGAACCAAAGAAAAACTCTTTGGGTCTTTCAGAAAAGTCACGTAGATAGAAAAACAATAAAACAAATCACGACGTATCGACCCGCAACACCAACATTCGTCTTCAGGTAAAAAAAAATACAGTGAGAGAGCTGCTGAAACAGGAAAGACCCCAAGAGGAATAAAAGTAACACTTGTTATTATTGCAGGGGTTGTCGAGTCCTATGCTAATGAATGGTGTCATCAGAAAACGATTGTGTACATATAATTCTCATCAGCTCCTCAGTGCAGTCTCCAGCTCTTATCATTCACCCTGTCTTTGTGGTGGCTTCTCTGTTTATGTGCTATGGAGAAGGGTAATTACCCGAAATGTCGCCGATTACAAATTTGACTTTTTGAAGGCTAAACAGTGCTCTTGATGAATGCACGTTTAACTTATTTCGCACCGTGCGTAGCTAACCGCGCTAATCGCAGGTGCGGGGAAAGACAACAAACTAAACACAATAAGATGTTCTAAAGAAATTATCTTTTAATCTATACGAGTTAAAAGTGCAGTAGCTCCAGTGGCTTCCTAATATCGGAAGGAAGAGCGTTCCGGACGACCGTAAGAAGTGCATCTGAAAGCGCGCGAAGCCAAAATAAAATGTTTAGTGTTCTTGTTATTTGAGGTCATGCACCACTGCCAACACACCATCACCACTCTACCTATTGCTGGGTTTCCAAATGCCTTTTCCTGAAAACAAAAAGACGCAATGTTATTGTTGGTATATTAATAATGACGTGTTGTAATTAATACTGTATCAATATGTATGCTTTATTTAAAATGCACGTGTATATTTGAAGCACACTGTGCATTAAAACTTATAACATGGCCAAACTTTGCACGGTGGAAAAACAAATCACTTTAAGCAAAGTCAGTGGAGAGAAAGAGAAAAAAAATCCTCAAATATTTTCATTTGCGGTACATTACAAGAACGCCAGTGTGGCTTAAATAATTTTAAGAGGAAATGCTATCCGGTATTTTAAGATAAACTTCTGCCCCGTATTAAGTGAAAATTCTGCCCCGTATTTTAAGAGGAAATGCTGCCCCATAAATGCTGCCCCTTATTTTAAGATGAAATGCGGCCCCCGTATTTTGAGAGGAAATGCTGCCTTGTATTGTAAGAGGAAATGCTGCTGCGTATTTTAAGACGAAATGCTGCCCCGTATTTTAAGAGGAAAAGCTGCCCCTTAAGACGAAATGCTGCCCCGTAGTTTAAGAGGAAAAGCTGCCCCTTAAGACAAAATGATGCCCCGTAGTATAAGAAGAAATGCTGCCCCGTATTTCATGAGGAAATGCTGCAACGAATTTTCTCATGACGTGGTCACTCCCGGCTGCCCCTCACCCAAACTTCCCTACGCGGATTCATATTCTTAGGTTTTTTCGGTAAAGTCACGAATGTAAAAATTAAAATTAATAAAAGTAAAATAAATAAAATAAAAATAAAAATCACGTGACTTTACCGAAAAAACCTAAGAATATGAATCCTTGCAGTCACGAAAGCTTCAAATCTAGAATTCCCTACGCGGAACCTAATTCCTCCGCTGCGACGTAAAACCCACAGCCACCTCCACGTTCCCTTTCGTTCTCGCCACTTTTCCCAGCGGTCAGCCCCTAGAGTCGGCGGCGTTAAGACGCACGCGTCAAACAAGTGCGGCACATGGAGATGATCCCATCACGCCACCTTCACCGTATTCATCCTCTGGATCGAACCCACGACCTCCTCGAATACACGAGGTCGGGGTTTCGATACCGACCCTGACGCCTGCTGCTGTATATTTGAAGTGTGTGTGCCTCTCTCGCCGTGGTCGCGTGGATTTTTCTCCGGGTCCTCTGCTTTTTACCCCTCCACATTTAGAATCAACGTCGCGCGTTTGGGGTATTCTGGCTGTTATAGATTTCCACGTGGCGAGCCACTTTGTAGAGCGATCATTTGTGGCCAGGTCGCCTCTGAAAAAGAGCGACTTACTGTAGCTCAATGAGCCTTACCTGGTAAAATAAGAAAAAAATAGTTTGTTTATTTTGTTACAGAGGTCGCACGTTTGGTGCAACGGTCCTTTGCTGACGACGCGTGATGAATGATGATGAATGAATGAACAAAATGTGTCAAGTTGACAAACTTCTCGCCTGCATCCATAAACGCGACCAACATCACTCCAATTAATTCGATCCCTCCACAGTCGTTTGCTTCCGACCCATCCTGAGTACATTGCAATGTACAAATCACCATCCTCCATCCTTTATAGACTTGCCACGTGCCCAACTCTCAACTCACTACACTCCCTAACATCCACCCTCCGCTCCAGCACCTGACGTTTTCTGTTTAAGGCCCCAGTATCAAGATAAAAAAACAATAAAAGGTTTTACCCTTACTGGCATGATGTGTAAAGATGTTCAAACACAAAATAGACACCTGGTACAAGGCATGAATTTTGTATTAACCACACATCCTTATGTAAAAAAATCAGATAAATATGTTTTGACTTAAAACTTCAGTGACTGCAAGAATTCATTTTCTTTGTTTTTTTTCGGTAAAGTCACGTAGATAAAAAAAAAAGTGAGCGTACTGGCTGTCTATAATGTAGACTGTAGCCTGGTAGACTGTAGCCTGGTTTTTAAGCTGGTAAGCGTATTGGCAGTCTATAATGTAGCCTGTAGCAATGGTTATTAAATTGAACCTGAGTGAGCGTACTGGCAGTCTATATTTATACACAGTCGTGGTTTTTGTGTTCATTCTTATTTTATTTTTATTACAGAAAGAACCAGAATAAGTCTACATTATCGACTGCCAGTACGCTCACTCAGGTTCAGTTTAATATCCATTGCTACAGTCTACTTTATAGACTGCCAGTAAGCTAACTTTTTATTTTCAATATTATTTTTTCTCTCTACGTGACTTTACCGATAGAACCAAGGAATACAGATAAATATGCTTTGATAATGTAAGCACTGTCCTTGAAACTGCATTGTCTCCATACTGTTTAGCTTTCGGCAGCCATTGCGGTCCATAGCAGTAGAGAGACAAAGCCATAACAGAAGCTGTCTCTGATTTAGGCCATCATCATCAGCAGCAGCAGCAGAATAATAGTGCAGGCTGGAAAAACATACGTGTCAACCAACACACGTGAGCGATGTGTGTTAATAGCACACAGCCTGTTTGCATTATATGCAAACAGATATTAGCAGCTCCTGAAGAACTGCATTGTGGTCCCGTTGTCTTCGGTCACCGTCACGACGGATTTTAAATCAATGTGACCGACTGACTGACAACAGCAGTGATGGACAAACAGTGGACCGGCTTCGTGCTCATTCAGACTCATCAGCAAGGCGTGGCCACCAAAACTCACCGCTGAAAAGTCTGCCTCTTGTAACCAACAATAAACTGAATATCAACTCCACACCACCACCACACGATACGGTGGGGCCCATTTAGTTTCTCCGATGGCAACAATCGTCGCAACTTTATTGACCCCCCGTCCCCGTCCCGCATGGCAGCAGGATAACAGTGCGAGCTGGGACAAACTTACGAGCTTTAAACAAAGCCTGCACACTTGTGTAACATAGCACGCTTTTAGGTCTGGCGTGTTCTCAGGATCTGCGTTACTGTGCTCATGAGGCTGTGTGTGCGTGTGTCTGTGTTTTTACGCGTTTGTGTGTTTTGTTTGAAGCACATTCTGGGGGCCCCCAAAATGAAAACTCGTGAGGATTTCTTGTTGTTGTTGTTATTGTTGCTGGAATAGAGGCGAATATATAATCACTCGAGCGTTAGCGTTTTCAGTCCTTCTCGAGCAGTGGTTCGTCACCAGGGGTGCACACACCCCCATTCGGAGTGCGAAATGCCCTTTCTGGGGGTGCGAGAAGTGGCCAGATTTTTTTAGATATAAATCATCGACAACGCAAATGAATCACCGGCACGTCAGTAACAACTTACGTTGTTTAATCAAACCCTATGGATTTATTAACATCATACATCTGTAAGTAACGATTGAGAATCCTATGGGATTGCAAGGCTGCAGTCACGGTTACGAACCCCTGGTCTCGATTCTAGTCTAGATTCTAGTCTAGACTAGATTCTAGTGGAGATTCTAGTCTAGATTCTAGTCGAGATTCTAGACTAGATTCTAGTCTAGACTAGATTCTAGTGGAGATTCTAGTCTAGATTCTAGTCGAGATTCTAGACTAGATTCTAGTCTAGACTAGATTCTAGTGGAGATTCTAGTCTAGATTCTAGTCGAGATTCTAGACTAGATTCTAGTCTAGACTAGATTCTAGTGGAGATTCTAGTCTAGATTCTAGTCGAGATTCTAGACTAGATTCTAGTCTAGACTAGATTCTAGTGGAGATTCTAGTCTAGATTCTAGTCGAGATTCTAGACTAGATTTTAGTCTAGACTAGATTCTAGTGGAGATTCTAGTCTAGATTCTAGTCGAGATTCTAGACTAGATTATAGTCTAGACCAGATTCTAGTGGAGATTCTAGTCTAGATTCTAGTCGAGATTCTAGACTAGATTCTAGTCTAGACCAGATTCTAGTGGAGATTCTAGTCTAGATTCTAGTCGAGATTCTAGACTAGATTCTAGTCTAGACTAGATTCTAGTGGAGATTCTAGTCTAGATTCTAGTCGAGATTCTAGACTAGAATCTAGTGTAGATTCTAGTCTAGATTCTAGACCAGGGGTCGGCAAACCTGCGAATCCGGAGTCGAATGCGTGCGGCTCTTTAAGGGACTGCTTCGTGACAGTTATTTATTTATTAAGGACACAGCATCGTTTCGTATTCACCACCACAGTTGCATTGTGCGGCCTCCTGAAATATTAAGGGGAATGGGTTTTCCTTATCGAATTCGAAAAAACTAATTTCTATTCTTATTATTATTTTATTTTTTGCCGATTACCCCGTTCTCGAAAATTGAACACAATGTGCACAAGTCACGAGGCCTCCCGCTGTTGACAATATCGGCTCAGGAAGGGCGACACTGACGACTTGCTGTAGCGGTGTGCTGGGCCATGGGTGGCGCTGCGAGCACGCGCAGCGCCATCGCGAGAGATCAACGGCTGATGTCGATGGCAGAGCAGCAGCTACAATAGTAGTGATAGGTTTTTACCCTTTCAACTGGTACAAAACTGACACCTTTATACAAGCGATCATGTTTGCAATAACCACAACACAAGCAGTCAAAATGCAAACAAAAATAAACAACTCTGATGATGATAATGATATGCACTGTCCTTGAAGTTGATTGGTCCACACCCGAGACAGCTTTTCTTAGAGCCTAGTCTCCATTGGTGTTGGACCAGATGACGCCAAAAGGCTACGATCTCACATTCAGGTGCTCACGCCTAGATAACCGCGTCAGGAGCAGCGGTGAGTATCGCTGCTGTGATGACTCCTAGCGGGGCAATGCGCCGTTATGCGACGAACTACGGTCTCTTTCTGGATGACCACAGTCGCACGCTACGACTGGAGAGAGTTTATTTTATTGATTTTACACTCGTGCATCAGCTATCCCCAACATCGTGAACATTTTACCCAAAGCCGCGTGTACGTCGTTTCGTGCGGCAAGTTGCATTGCGTTTTTTGCGAGCGTCACCACGGCATCTTTCTCCCACTTCAGCAACGAATAAAATTCTTGCTGTGGTTTTCCCACCTGATGATGATTGCTTGTGTTGCAATCGAAACGTCGTGATTTAATTTTTTTTTCACCTACGTGACTTTACCGAAAGAACCAAAGAGTATGGATCCCTGCAGTCACGAAAACTTCAAATCTAGATTCTAAAACTTCAAATCTAGATTTCGATTTAAAGCTTTCGTGACTGCAGGGATTCATCTTCTTGGTTCTTTCGGTAAAGTCACGTAGAAGGGAAATAATAAAATAATAAAAATAAAATAAAACATAATAAAATATTGTATTATGTTTTATTTTTTATCATTTTATTATTTCCCTTCTACGTGACTTTACCGAAAGAACCAAGAAGATGGGTTCAAATCTCGATTCAAATCGAGATCGTCACCAATGGGTTGGGCGACTGCGCCACCTGTGGGTGATCGTCCGTCCTCTCCGCCGGGTGGAAAACGATCGCCGAGGAAAGGCCAACAACACGGAGGGGGGGCGGGGGGGGGCACCATCGTCACGACTCACGCTCGACGTGCTGATACCAACCGGTGGCGTAGTGACCACGACGTTAACAGCTCAGGGGGTGCGGCAATCGGTCACGTGGGTGGCCCCCCGACATTGCGATTTGTCTCGCACGGTGGCACCCAGAGGCCATCACGTACCGCGACTCCTCTCTTGCCCGAGTCGCATCGTCGTCACCCTCACGGTGTCGAACATTTAGCGCTGCAGGGGCGCTCCGTCTACCGGCTCCGTAGTGGTGCCTCTTTGCAATACAATTAACGCCGATCTAATGAGGTAAATATCACAGAAGCGGAGTTCTGTGTCCAATGCTCTTTTACTCAAGTCCCCGTCGTTCAAAGCAAATCACGTGGCATTAAGTTTCCTCACGATTAACAACGGTGTCGCTTCCAATGCTAAACTGTTGAGAACATATCTTGTGTTAGTTGTCAAAGAAGCCCCAACTCGTAGCTTTTGCCACCAGGTAAGGGCCAAGGCACCCACTGACTGCCCTACGCCCGTGACGCTACCGGTGCCAACACAAACCCCCATCGCTTCCTTCTGCCATATTTCAACCCAACTGTTACACCCAACCTCCACTGCACCCTCTTACAGCAGTCTCACCACCACCACCACCTTGTTGCTTGAGATCTTCCGTTTGAACACCAACCATTTTTAGTTATTTTATTTTAAGAGACAAAGCTATACAGCTCTTTTTTCAGAAGCGACCTGGCCGCAAATGATAGCGCAATGAAGTGGCTTACCATGTAGAAAATGTATACATAGCAGCCAAATACTGTAAACACATGTTTCTAAATGTGGAGGGGAAAAACCGGAGGACCCAGAGAAAAATCCACGCGACCACGTGGAGAGAGACACGCAAACTCCAAATGTACAGGCGTCAGGATCAGGATCGAATCCACGACCTCCTGCATACCATGGCGAGGTGGTTAACATCTCACCCTGCACACGTGTAGCCACCCAAACCATCACAACTTCCCCTTCCCGGTGACATCTCTCGCGACCTTCTATTCCATACGTTCGCGTTGCTTACCCCGTGTTACTGCTAGATATATGTGCAAAAGAGCTTCCTCCTCCAGTCTAAATAAAGATTCTGACTCCTGACCAAGCACTGTGATCAAACTGCGGCAATGGCGCGGCTCAGCGGTAGAGATGTGATCGAGATTCTTGGGCGAGATCGCGTAAATATAAATGTGTCGTTAACCCCTCCACCACCTAAACCAGAGGTGGGGAACGTTCGGCCCGCGGGCCGTATAAGGCCCGCGAAATCATTTGGTCTGGCACTGCCAAGGTAACCGCAGGCGGGACTCGAAATTCAATAAATCTAGGAGCAAACCTGGAAAAGCAGTTGCGAGTAGCAGCAACATCATCAATACCAGCGAACATCACACGCCTCACCAAAGAGAAGCAGTTCCAGCCATCACATTAGGGGCGAGTTAATGAAATGTTTGAGCAAATATAACAGGCAAATTTTTAAGTTGATAAATTTGTATGGCCCGCGAATGATGTTATAAACATCCAAATGGCTCTTGGCAGAAAAAAGGTTCCCCACCCCTGAGCGTCGGTGTGTTGGAGAGTAAACCCACAGTTGTAAATGTTGTGGGTTTCCTCTGCAACCCACACACAAACCTTACTAATTCACTGTGTCGGTTGGTGGCGGGTTTAACGACAAATTTATATTCACACGACCAAACCCCAAACCTTTATTATGGATAATATTGGTCGCGAAAGCCTACGTGTTAAACCGGCGGTAGAGCGTTCACCGGTCGATGTTGCAGAGGTTCGCGGTTCGATCCGGCTGGCAGCCCTGGTTAATACTGCGGGGATATTAACCGTAAAATAAACAGTCCGCTTCATAGCGGACGTTAAAAGAACCCCTCTGACGTCATTTTAAAGAAGGCTAGGCGACCACCTGCCGGCGTCGTGGTCCAAAGTTCTCACGTGTGAAACATCACAGCGCTCGCAAATCCATTAATTGATAAACACGTACAGGCGTACGATCGCTGAGCTGCCACTGCCAATGTTTAGCATGAGAATCCAGGCAGCTGCCTGCGATTAGACTGGGTTCTCAAGGTCAGAGAGTTGATCGTCTTCATGTGGTCACCAATGACTGTACACAAACAAAACCTAGCAAGTTTAACACGTAGGCTTTCGCGACCAATATTATTCATAATAAAGGTTTTTTTTGGGGTTAGATCGCGTTATATATAAATGTGTCGTAACCCTCCATCACCCGACACGGCCAAACAGTAAAAAGATGTGTCACGTTTAAAATTGTTTATTCACTAAATGCCAGCTTTGAGAATTAAATATATGTTGGTTTTCATATTACAAATACACCTCCCTATGGCAGGGTAAGTGGGGAAGTATTGCTTCTGTGCTGTGTAGACCAGAGGTCAATTGAAGGAATATAAGAAGTAGTTACTGTATGTGATATCCTCCTCCACGGTCCAGTCTCTTAGCACGAAGGGTCGTGAATTTCTGCGCGATATCCAAATTGGGTCTTCGACTGACATTATTCCAATAGCACAAGCAGCCTTAACAAGACAACAGGAAAAAAACCCGTAATTTTAGGTAAACCATAATCATTTTATTTCATAACTGTATACATTCGTTGAAATACGCTGCAACATACCTGTAATCTCAAATAAAAGTAGCAATCATCATAACATGAATCAATTGGAACAAATAACTTAATAAGCAAACACTATAATGAAGCATTTTGGGAACAACTGCATATCTTACACATAATTTAACTACTGTATCGTTATAATCCATCTCGAGCCGGGTAAATAACACACACATACACACAAGTACACATTGCGAGATAGTCTTTAAATCGTTTTTTTTTTATAAAGGTATTTCAGAGGATAACGTTTCACGAAACGAACTTTTACCACTGTCACGAAATAGACCAGCAAAGTCTTTTAAGATCGGGGCTCTGACCACAGTCCAAAGCAACCGATCACCTTCTGGACTTTCAATGCAAGTTCATACAGCGGACGCTCAGCACGTCACGGCGGAGGATAGGGCGAGGGGGGGGAGGTTAAGCAGCTTGCACATTCGAATTATCGACGCGGCAAAACAACGCTGCACGACTGCTGCGACGAGGAACGAGAAACTCCCGACGTGTCACCTGCTACGCGATGATAGCGGCGAGGCGTGGCAGCTGAGTCGTGGTCCCATATCGCAACAGCAGTGGAATCTAGCGGTAGGAAATTGTCATCCACTCTCTGTCTCTCTGTCTCTCTGACGGAATGGAAGTGCTCTGAAGAAGGGGCATTGCCCGAAACGTCGCATATATTACAGACATTTATTTCCCCTGCTAAGGCCGCAGTGTTTATTGACACATGTATTGAACCGTGTTATAAATGAATACGTGAAAGCACATGCAAGGTTATCCCAAAACTGTCTGTTATTGTCCTGTCAAACGCGCTGTGGTCTATTCTGACTGTTGAATAATTCCATGACGTCCCCGCAATATTTGCTTAATTCGGAAAAAAAATGCAAATCGGCTAGCGGTGGTCAATACGTGGGCGGCGATGTATGTGACCTTGAACTTTTTTCGCACCGTACGCAGCCAACCGTGCTAATCGGAGGTGCGATTAATCATTGTAGATGTCAGGACAAACCAGAACACAACCCCGGGCATAAGCAGACAGCAATTCTTGTTGCGGCTGATGGCAAGCAAAACAATCTCCCGACTAAGGATTCAAACATTAAAAACGTTACAACTTCCACCCGTAGATCGTGCGGGTACCTAGGCATGTCTTCTAGAGCAGCGCTTCATAACCTGTGGTCCGCAAAGACTGCAGGGGAGTCAGCGGAAAAGAAGAACAAAAAAAACAAATCACGACGTTTCGATCGCAACACAAGCGGTCGAAACGTCGTGATTTGTTTAATTTTATTTTATTTCTAACTACGTGACTTTACACAAAGAACCAAAGAGTTTAAATGGGGTCACTATGGCGGTTAGCGCCAGCGACCGTCACAAGAGTAGAGCTGTGTGTCATGGGCCTCTCTCGGGCACCAGAGTGGGTATGCCATGCAAGCGGGCCTTAGAGGACTTAGTCCTGGTGACAGTGAGAGAGAGGTCGAGTGAGGACATGACGGTTTGGGTGACCCCGAGAGGCCACGTGACCGGACGAGGTGGCAAGGGGGGCCCAAAATGGGGAGAGAGGGACACGTGATGTCGGGGCTGGAGTCTTCGGGAAGGATCGCGAAGGGGGCGTGTCTAAGGGCGGAGCCCGGTCACGCCGCGGCCGATAAAGGCCTAGTCCAGTGCAGAGCCCGCGCCCTCGCCTAGATTACCCAGCCGGCAGAGGTGGCACCTTGCCGGGCTGCCCGGCCACTCCGCGGCCGATAAAGGCCGAGTCCTGAGCACCGATCGCAGCTGTTCTCTGGAATCAACCCTCGGTGCTACGCCTCTCCGGTCTTCGGTCTCCGCTCGGCATCGTGGGTCAGTCAGAATGTTACTGACTGACCCGCTGTGGTCTAGTTAACCAGTGTTACGTTTATGTAGTTATCCTCTTGGGGTGTGAGAATGTGTGGTTAATGCCGTATTTGATTCCTTGCAAAGGGGTATCTATTTGGTGTTTGAACATCTTAACAACTTCGATTTAAAGCTTTCGTGACTGCAGGGATTCATCTTCTTGGTTCTTTCGGTAAAGTCACGTAGAAGGGAAATAATAAAATAATAAAAAATATAACAATAAAATAATTCTCACGACGTTTCGGCCACAACGCAAGCAGCCGTCCTCAGGTGAAGACGCTGTCTTTCCGACAGACCTGTCAGACGCTGTCTTTCCGACAGACCTGTTCTTCACCTGAGGACGGCTGCTTGCGTTGTGGCCGAAACGTTGTGAGAATTATTTTATTGTTATATTTTTATTATTTTATTATTTCCCTTCTACGTGACTTTACCGAAAGAACCAAGAAGATCTTAACAACTGTTTATTTGCTCTTATTTTTCTTCCAATTCCGTCCTTGATCAAAGTAAAAAAAAAACACGTGAATTGGTCGTTACATTTTTACATCATTACATCTTTGAGCTGGAAGGAATTCGATCGCAATTACTGTATCTGCTTCCTCTAAAGCAATGTCTTTATCTAGCATTTCGCAATTACTGAACCGACTCGCCGCTGTCACCCGCACAGCATTTATCAACATACCCACCAAGGGCGTTGCAGTGCGTTTTAGAGGCCACGCTTTTTGTCTCTTACCCAGGGCTTAATGTCATGCCGAGCCTGCCCGCGGCGGCAAAAAGACCCGCACGACGCATCGCCACCCGGCACACCGCATCCAGTATGTACCTGGCGCCGTGAGACCGCTTTCCACAGGTCACATGTCTACCAGCGATCCAGGAAAATATTCGGCTGAGAAACTGCACTCTGCCGCCCCTACCATAAAAACTGTAGGACGTTTCCAAAAAAGCGAAAGACGCTAAATTTAGCAGAACTAATTTTGTACACACACGGCAATTAATTTGGAGTCATCTCGGGACGCTCTACAAATCGCGCATTAAAAGCGACGAGCAGCATTATTTCCATAGCGGGACTTGCATTGCGGATGTTTATGTTTTTTTTACCAAGTGAGAACTCGGTCGGGACACCTGGTTAATGTGGTCACATAGGAGAGGCACGCATATACGGCAGTAGAATCAAGGTCTTGAGCCTGTAGGACATGATCAGGGTGATGTTCCAATTGTGAATGGTCCATCTATATCAGTGTTCTTCACTAATGTTAAGAGGGGGGGCCACTTTCGCCTAAAGGGCATCAGTGTGTGAGGGCCGCCACACATGTGGAAACACTGGGGGCTTGACAGCAGCACGATGATGATGATGGTGGGGTGGTGTTGTCACTCCTTGTGTATTGTCAGGGGCTGCATGTCAGGGGCCGCGCTAAAGGCCACCAGGGGATGGCAGTGGCCCACGGGCCTCGCAATGAAGAACACCACTCTGTACAAGACGCTACGGCTGGCCAACAGCTCATTAAAGTCGGTTGTCACCATCACCGCATCGTGAAAGTGAGAAGCGACTATTCCACAATTGGGGAAATTAAGCTCCGATTAGCAGGTTGGCTGCGTATGGTGCGAAAGAAGTTCAACGTACACATACATATATGGTCTAATGGAGCCGAACCCCACTGGACTAACGAAATCTGGGCCATTACAATTAACCGAATTGCCGTGGAGTTTGGAGGAAGTAGGGTAAAAGCCCCACGCTTATCGGTGGTAGTCTGGGCATGTCCATCACCCGTCTGCAATCTGCGCGGTCAGCACAGAAGACTACGGCAGGGCCCGGTAACAGTGTGGTCAGCACTGCGTGCACTAGGACACGTCTTTACCAATTTTCTATACGGGATAGGTCACCGTAGACATCCACGAAGGGGGCCCATAAATCAGTGATATACGACCCTTTGCGCCGTTAGCTCGAAGGCGTAACCTTCACACTCGCACAGCCGCGCCCTGCACAACACAGCTCACACCTAATTTCATTCCTCCACCACCACCACCACCCACACGCTCCCCTCCAGTGTCATTACGATGGATGACATCACGGCCCGGAGAAAACGAATCCACTGCGGCTAGCACACTGGATTCATGGTCAAAAGGTTGAGAGGTAAGCCAGCAAGCAGTGCTGGTCCTAGAGAGAGACTCATGGTACCTGCCATAGGAATGTGGAATTTCCACCACTGGCTCAGGGCCACTGACTGAGATGGGGACCTGGTCCAGATGTGTTGAAACGGATGGACCTTGTCTTGAAATTTTAAAGGTTGTTCAAATTAATGCCATTCAATACAAAATGCCATTAAAAAAATTTATGTCATTCAATAAATACAACTGTTTGGAGAGTCGATGGGACGAGTGAGACACATTGTACACGATTTCCAAAAACGTAACCCTCAAAGGGCGAATCTCACTCTCATGCAGTGGTTCTTCACGTTTACGGCAGCCTTGCACCACATTGGTTCCCAATCGTAAAAAATGTTTTATGTTATTAAATATATACGTTTGATGAAACAAAATAGTTGTACTTACGTGCCCTCGCTTAATTTGTATTTCGATTATTTACCTTCTAGTATAAATCTGGCCATGTTTCGCACCCCCAGAAAGGGCATCTCGCACACCCAGGGGATTAAAACAAACATAGGCCCTTTATACTCCGTAGAATAGCATTTAGAGATGGAATTTAAGGAGAAATAAAACTACATTTGTGACGGATCGCATCCAATCGCCGTGCAGTTATAATTAGGACGCTGCTGTGAAAACGCATTCACCACACCGCACACCACTGGTCGAGGATGAAAGATGCAAACAATTGACTTTGTTATTCAGCAATGGCTAAGTTCAACTCGGGCACATTAATTTGAAATTGAATTGGCCGAGATTAATGCCAACGGCCCTGTTACTTTGAATGTGCCCAGGCTCGTCAAATCTCGAAATCTAAGTAGGGGGGTGAGCCTGGATAATGCTTCAATCGGTGACCACCATGCATCACAGGTGTTACAGGTTGCCACGGGGGCTACGTTGCCAGCCGACAGGAGTAAAGCAGAAACTCGACATTGTACCGTGATATTAATTATACGTGTATGCTCCCCGCCTCCGCCAACCTGCATTGCAAGTAACGGTGACGTATGGTCATGTCGCGCGATGTTGTGGTGAAGCCATCATCCGACATCGGATTGACAAACAGGGATGTCTGTACATGCACAAGCTGCGTTTCCTCTCCTACTCTGTACAGCAATGGCAAGCCAGTGCGTACGTACGTGTGTTGAACTTTATTTCGCACCGTTGAAGGAAAACATAAAAAGGCAGTTCTAAAGAAATTCGTTATCGATCTGGATTCAAAAGTGCCAGAGCATGTTAACGCTCAGCCGCAAGGATCCTGATTTAGAGACCTCGTCCACTGCTGCACTGCGGTGGCGATGTGGCCTGGCGGCAAACGTCGCCGCAGCCGTCCGTTATTGTAGAGGTTTGCGGTTCGAATCCAGCGGCCGCCCTGATTAATTCGGGTGCCGTGGTGGCGAGATGGTAACTATCTCGCCTGGTATACAGCAGGTCGTGGGTTCAATCCCCACCCCGACGCCTGTTGTATATTTGGAGTTTGCGTGTTCTCTCTCCCCGTGATCACATGGATTTTTCTCCCCAGGTCCTCTGGTATTTTCCAGAGGACCCGGTGAGACGGAGCCACTTCGCTGAGCTATCATTTGTGATAGCCAGTTCGCTTCTAATAAAGTGCTACACAGCTCAGTGGGGCTTACCTGGTAAAATAAACTCTGCGGGTGCAATAAACAACACTCCGACCACTGCGCACCGTCTGCTTCACAGCAGCCGTTACGGATCGCCCGACGTCATTCTCCTTCCAAGAGCAGTTGGCCATCGTGTTGCTGCCGTCATGGTCCAGCGTTTGGCAAATTGCAACAGCAAATAACTCGATTGGGAGTGTAAATAGCGCCCAATAAGCACGCAATGTTTGGGCCTACGTTGGAATGTGGTTGGAGCCATTGGGCCCAACGTACCACGTCTGCTGGGTATTCCTGGCAGAGTAAATCACCGCAGGGCACTCTTTGCAATTGGAGGCTCATCGTGGTCTCTTGAGCGTCTTACTTGGTTCAATAAAATCAACTTGAAGCGTTGTGAAAAAAAACACATCAACGAGGTGCAAGACTTGAGCTACACAAGCTGGAGGGACCTGTATGACCCGATATGGCACCTTTGGGACAACTCCCACTCCGTGTGCGGTTTAACACGTAGGCTTTCGCGACTAATGTTATCCATAATAAAGGTTTTTTGGGGGGGGGGGAGGTTTGATCGCGTGAATGTAAATAATGTGTCGTTAAACCCGCCACCACCCAACACAGCCAACTAGTAAGGTTTGTCATGTAAACAAAACACAATTTCTTCCCTTGGCTTCAGGACACATAGAGTAGCTTCGTTTTAGAGTCATGCGCGAAAAAGTGTCCAAGCAAAAGCTGCCGATTGGAAATTATGAAACCTTTTGCCACTTCCCCGTTCTTGCCCAAAGCGGACTCCGTGGCAGGTGCGAGAATTTTAAAATGGCCGCCAGCAGTGACGTGCGCGCTTAGAGCCCAGGGGCACTATAATGCATTCGTTACAACTTCGAGCATTCCCGTCGTTCCGATACCCAACTCTCTTAATTGACTTAACCCTGGTGTCACATCGACGCTTGATTCACTCGTCGTTAACCAGACCATGCCTTTGAACGTGCAACCTTGGGACAACGTCCCGAGTTGACCGGGATACCACGTAACCCACACTGACATCGCTCGATTAGATCAACTTCCTTTATTCATAATCTGGGCCAAGCCTATTGGGAGACAGTTTTATTTGTGTATTTAATAGGCATCCGTGAATGGAAATAACCATCACTTGAACAGATCTCTTTTGTAAGCGAGTGATGGCCACTCTATGTCATAGAGCTCTGTGACAGTGAATTGGCCGTTTAACTTCATGGCGACGATCTGAATGTGAATGACAGCAGCCAGTTTAATAGACCTCTGTGGAACTCAATGGCCAGCCCAAGAAAAGCACTGTGGAAGTGAATAGCAGTCGCTCTTTAAACATGAATGGTCAGTCACTCTATTTAACAGATCTCTCTGAAAGTGAAAAAGTAATTTCAATAGATTGCCGTGGAAGTATAATTTTAAAAATCCCAAATTATTTTTGCATTGAACTCCGAGCGTCCCATATCGGAGAGGCTCGTTGGGTTATGAACATCAGGCAGTTCACCAGCAGCACTGAGTTCAGCAAAACTGACAGCTGATGACACACCGAGTGTTGTAACAGCCGCCAGAGATTGCTTCTTTTAAAGCAATGTTACCGCCAACAAAAAATAACTCCCAGAAGGCCATGTGGCCGATGGTAAGTGTGTAAAAAAAAGATAAACATTTTTTTTATTTTGAGAAATGCACGTCTGCTTATTTAGTCTACTTCATAGACCTGTGTGAAAATGAGTGACAGCAACTTCAATATATCTCTTCTGAAAGTGAGTGGCTTTATATAAATCTCCATGACAGTGAAGACATGTCCATGAAAGTGATTGCCACTCATGGTAATCGATATCACAAAGACCGCCAGTCACTTTCAGGAAATAAATATTCGTGATAGTGATAGACACATATCTGTGACCATCGCTAATAGATCTCTATCAAAGTGAATAACGTGTATGTGACATTCCAATAGACCTCTATAAATGCAAATGGACATCACTCGGTTATAACCCAGCACGCTGCAGCCACGTTCAGTGTTTCACATTACGTTTGTTAGACCTCAAAGGAGGGGGGGGGGGACATTTGAAATTATGCACAGAAATGGGCAACATAACACATAATGCAGCATAATTACAAACGACACTTTCAAGCAGTTTATAACACGCAATATTATATTCATCATAATCAGCACTAAATACACTATCTCATTTAATGTCTGTTGCTAATGTTTTTTAAAATCTATATATACCGAATAAATCGCATGTCCTTAACCCAGCTGACACCCTATGATCTCTATTGGATTGGCGACCTGGGAACCACAGTTCAACAATGAGACTCGCTGCATTGTTCATATTTACAAATGTAGTGTATAGGTTTGGGTATTCTTTTTCAGATGATGTGATTTGAGCCGACACCAGTATGCCACAGGAAACGTGAAATGACCGCAAACTCTGGTCATCCTCCCAGCAGCAGCGGCTTTTGGCTGGCCATCGCGCGGCGCTTTCAGATGCGCTTCTTCGGCTGTCTGGAACATTCTTCCTTTCGATATCAGGAAGTCATTGTAGCTATGCACTTTTAAATCATCTCGATTGAAAACAAATTTCTTTCAAACTGCTCTTTGTGTTTAGTTTGTTGTCCTTCCCACGCACCTCCGACGAGCACGGTTGGCTACGTACGGTGCGAACGAAGTTCAACAGACACACGTACATCATCTATGTAGTATCAATCGTATCTCCCGTGCACACTGCTAAGTGGTGCTGGGGAGGGAGGGGAGCGATCGAAAAGCACGTGGACTGAGACGGCAGGAGCGGTGCTGCTACAGCTGGTGATTTGTTCGTTTGAGAGTGCGTGACACTTTTTTGTTCACGCCAAAATAAAGGATTACCCAATTCGTTTTATTTTTACACACCAGGCGTCCTGAAATGTTTTTGCCACAAAAATCTGGAGAAAAGCCACACACTTGCCCAGATGTGGCTCCCAGCGCCTTCCACGCATCTCCACAGCTCAAACAACAAAACGCTTGTGGACAAAGCAACGTTGCTGTAACAATGAAGACATTCTATTTTCGTGCGCGATGATGACAGCAGCAGCACTGTGGTTCAGAAGCTAGGTGCCAATGTCCGAGGTCTGATGCTGGTCACGACGAGAGGGCTTCAGGAGAGAGAGAGAGAGAGTTTGTGTAGTTTTGCTATTCTTCCTCCTCCGTTGAAAGAACGCAAACTACAGTGGGTTTACTGAACATTCCACAGTTTGGGTCGCATGGCTGAGTCGCACCACTGTGGCTTGTAATGAAGAGGACGCTTGTGAGTGGGGTGGTTTGAGAAACGAGACGGTGAGTTCTTTCCGGGCAGAATTCAAAGCCTTGGGGAACACTGATGGCGATGCTGCTGATGACAATGAGATGATGATGACGATGATGCTGATGACAATGAGATGATGATCATGATGATGCTGATTGACCAAGTGCGCACGACATTACAAAGGGACCGCAGAGCGAAATTACTGAAATTCGTCAGGGCCACCCGGTGATCTCTACGTCGAGAAAAAAAGAGCTTTAAATCAACCATCGTACGTAAGCTTCGATTATTGCTGTGATCGTTACGACTACAACAGGCACGTCAACGGACTAACAAGACCCATATAAACATTAGCCGCATGTAATACGCAAATAACAGTACACTTCCATAAGAGTTTTTTTTGGGGTTACATCGCGTAAATATAAATGCATCGTTAAACCCGCCACCACCCGACACAGCCAATTAGTAAGGTTTGTCACGTTAACAAAGCATGGCAATTCGTTACTAGTTCAGCACACCGGTGTGTTGGAGAGTAAAACCCACGACATTTACAATTCGAGTACGACGTTTCGCCAGCAATTACAACCGGCATCGTCAGGCGGTCAGCCAGAGTTGTGGAGAAATCCTCCTGCTTGGGTCCGAAATAAGTGGCATGAATGTGATGCCCTACGTTTTAAACTAACAGCACACTTACGTACATTTTGAAGTCAGTTACAGTCACTTCAACGCCGGAGTGTGATTGCTTCACAATCCGAAGGTTTGCGACTCGGCGCAGGCTCATCATCCCTCTGCGGGGTGATAAAATTGTGGATCACTCATGGAAGTCTACGACGGGTGTACAGTGGCACGGACTGGTCTCCGCCATGGAAATGTGGAATTTCCACTACTGGCTCAAGGCTTCAACGGAGATGAACGTGGCCCCATTGGTATTGTGAGGAGGGAGATGCTGTGCTTTATTTGTTTACTTTGAGCACGCCACACACGCCACGTGTGTTGCTCGTGAATTTTGTTAAATAGCTGGCTCGTGATCGGCAAGAGTACGAGTTCAATTCTAGTGTCCCTGCACCATCATCATCACCGCCGCCATCGTGATCATCATCATCATCACCATCGTGATCTTTACGACTATCGTGATCATCATCACCATCGTGACCATCATCACCATGGTGACCATCATCACCATGGTGACCATCATCACCATGGTGACCATCATCACCATCGTGACCATCATCACCATGGTGACCATCATCACCATCGTGACCATCATCACCATCATGAACATCACCACCATCATGATCGTCATCACCATCGTGACCATCATCACCATCGTGATCATCATCACCATCGTGATCATCATCACAATCGTGATCATCACCATAGTGACCATCACCACCATCATGATCGTCATCACCATGGTGACCATCACTACTATCATGACCGTCATCACCATGGTGACCGTCATCCAATCCGGGCCCAGTAAAATAGCCACCACCTGCGTCAGGCTCCTCCACGCAGTGCGGTGACGTCAGCAGCTGACTCGTGGGGTGGCACAATCAGTGCCGCGACGGAGCCCGCCATAGGAATGTGGAATTTCCGCTCGCCTCTGGACCAGCATGACACGCAGATAAGCACCGCGCCGAAACGCTACCACGAGTATGACGAGACGCAGAGCAGCGCAACACAAGCTGCCTCGTGGTCCAGATGTCACGTGACCCCCCCCGCCCACCCCAATTAATTGACCTTAAATATTTGTCCCTCCTTTTCGCATTCATTTCTGTTTCAAATAAACCTTACTTAAAACATATATGAAGTTTTTAGATCATTAAACGGGGGTCACAATACATCTGGAGCACCTTATACGATAGCCTGCCCACCTGCATTACAGCGACACACACGGCTGTACCTACTCATCATCGTATATGACAACGTCCGTCGATACGTGCCCGCGTGCGTTTGCGTGCAGGAGCTTCAACCGATCCTCCTCCTCCTCCTACCGCTGCTAATACGCGAAGGAAGCGAACTTTGACAGAACGTCTCCACGTCACAATGGAGCCAGAACGAAAGGTCGCCACGAGAAAGACACCGGTGGCGGGTCGGGTCAACGTTGACCTGCGAGGGGGCGAAGTGGAACGCGACGGAGCTCACCAAAACTTTACGCAGCGCGACAAAGGGGCAACTTTGATCGCAGCTGCCCCGTTACCGGTGCCGTTCAAATCGATCCTCCGACGAGCGCAGTTTCTCTCCCCCTCTCCCCGTCAACTACTCCGCTTGGGTCGTGCTCAGCGCGACGTCGACCGAACCGTGAATCGCGGTGATAGCCGCCGACGGGGGGTGGAATTTGCGAGAACCCGCAATTCTGATCAACGCTACGCAACAAGGTGAGACGTTCGCATACTGCGTGAGTTCGTTGGCAATGTGAAAAGCTGCATCGGAATACATAACGCGTGTTATCGGCAATTGTATTTGTTTATTTAAATGTCCCTCTATTCAATACAGTTTACGTAATAGCATACTTCATAATGAGTTACTCACATACCGTATCAGACATAGCAATTTACTGTACTTATCTATAAACAAGTCATTATATGAGATTATATTATTTAGCTTTTTTTATATCTACATATATAATACGGTCGTGCGCGCGCGTGTGTTGTGTGTGCTGGCCATCCACCCCTGCCGTGCCGGCCTTCATAGGTGCTCGCTAACAGCGCTTGCCACGCACGTGTTCTCAAAGGCCTATACGGGGGGAGGGTCCTAGTCTCGTATGTTTACAAAGGCGACTGGCTATGATTCCGGACCCACGACATTGTCCCACGTGCCATCCGGCCTTACCAAATAGGTGCTCCCTAACAGCACTTCCCCCTATAGTCTACGTAGGGCTACACTGGAGGTACTGTTTCATTCAACAAACACATTGGCCAGAGACGACCGTTTTGTTGTTGCTGTTGTTGTTGTTACTGTTGTTGTTGTTGTTTTACAGCTGACCCTGGCTAGGCCTCTCAACTAGGTCGACCCGGGCCTAAGACGAGCGCATGCTACAGCGGTGGCATCAGCTGACCACCGGGAAGACAAAGGCCGACAGGTGTGTTGTGTGCGATGGCCAAACCTCACCCTATCACATATGCGCTGAGCCAGCCTTTTATAGGTGCTCGCTAACAACAATTGCCTTTACAGTCTATAAGGCTCATCGAAGCGTATCATTGCAATTGTTTTTTTCTTTCATATATATAGTATAAACATTGGCACTATGTTTTTTTTCTTTCAGATATGACACTTCGAATTCAGACCCTTAATACTATTTTCTATACAGTTATATTAACAGGGCGATTCATATCACGATAATAAAAAAAATAACCGTACTACTTGCTTGTTAAAGAACCAGCCTTGAAAATGAAATACAAACGTTTTTGCGCGTGCGTTAAGGGCCCACAAATACACCGCAAATTAAATCAGCACTCCTACAATAGTAAATTTGTCCAGTACGTTATCTCTTACAGACGCGTGTTGGAAATCATCTTTGCTCGTTCGTTAAGATATGAAGTGAATTTGAGAAAACGTCATCTGGCTCCCAGTGCCCCTTCTATATCGGGGGGTCAAACTCAATCGGACAGCGGGGCCGGAATTGCACCTCCCGCGGGTCACACAGTTGGGCCTATGAAAACGAAAAGCATAATGATATGGTATTCATTGACCGATTCAATTTCCAATTTTATTTTTTTTGCGGCAGGTCGTGCCAAATTCCCCCATCGCCCCGTTTCAACGTCCGGTTTAAATTCAGGTCGCATTTCTGTAGAAGCAGTGAATACATACATTTTATTTTAAAAGTCGAAAAAAATAAAAACACGTGGCCGGGTCCGGCCCACGGTCCGTGTGTTTGACACCCCGGTTCTCCCATGGTTCCACAGCCCAACAAAAATAAAATTACTCGGTGATTTTCGAGTGTCAGTGGAGCGGCGTGAGCTGAGAGAGCGGTCTTGAGGAGTGAGTGAGACAGCGTTCTTCTAATTGGGGACAAAGAGCCTTACAGGCATCGATGATGATAACGATGATGATACTGTTGTTGATGATGATTACGATGACGATGGTCCATTTGCATCGCACGTCAAGGCGGCCATGTGGAGAAGTAACACGGAACTCATCAGGGCCGCTCAATGCTCTCCGTCTCAGGCCAAGGGATTTCTTATCACGCCCTGAATAAGATTATCAACGACGGTCATAATAAAGTTCTGAAAACAAGGCATTGACCACCTGGGTACTGACGGTTACACAAGGGCCGTGGTTTCTAATTATTCACTCGAAATAATCACCTGCGGCCAATTTGCGGCACAACTTGGGGCGTGGGTCACGATGTTCAAGCCACGGGCGCACAATGTTCCATTCCGACGGACGATCACGTGGGGCGCGCGTGGCCTCTGATGTCCGCTCCATCGAATAAGAAGAAGAAACAACGAGCATTCGTGTTGATTCGTCGCGGGAATGGCTGGCGGGCCGTGGTGGGATCGCAACGCGTGCACACGGGGGAGGTCAGCGGAGAGGTCAGCGGGGAGGTCGGGGAGGTCAGGGGGGGGTCAGCGGGGAGGTCAGGGGGAGGTCAGGGGGGGGTCAGGGGGGAGGTCAGCGGGGGGTGTCAGCGCGCCCCAGTTCACGTCAAGGGGGCGCGACGAGCCGAACGGCGCCGCGAGCTCGGCACACGCAACGATCAACTCCCCCTCCAACGATCCTCCACATCGATATCGGTTTGGGGCGGGGGGGTGATCGTAGTTTGAACGACCGTGGTACGTACGAAACCCGGCCACCCCCCCCCTCCCCCCCTTAGTGGCTTTCGCGTTTCCGCAAACAATTCCACGTACAAAACACTCGTCGGATTTGGGGAGAGGGCTTTACCGGTGAGCCGCGCGACCGGACTTGCAAATGGAGGGGTCGCCGGTTCGATCCCATCATCTCCCCGGCACGGAAGTTACGACAACGGGGGGGGGGGGGGGAGTTGTTTAAATCCCCCTCCCCCACCGGCTCTGTCCACCCAGCGGTGTCGTCGGGTTGAACGGCAGCGAGCCCATCGGCAAGGACGCGTGCTGGGGCGGGGGGGGGCGTAAAGTGTGGGTTTCGACCGCCCCTTCCGAGACACATCCGATCGTCGTGGAAGAGCAGGACAGCATAGGCTCTAGGAGCGTGCACCGGAGTGGTTCCCAACCTCTCTGCACCCGTGCATCTCTGTCGACCCTCAAACGAACAACAACAAAAAACAACAACGAATCCCGGACCGACCTGCAGTAAAATAAACGGTGCTTTGTGAAAAAGAAATCTTCTCTGCACCGGTTCCACAGACCACTATTCCATGGGCCTTGCAGCCCACAGGTGGGGGAACCACCGCCCTGCAGGGTCCTTCCTTGGGCCCTTCCGCCAGCAGTCATGCGAGCGAGCAGTTGCAAGGCTGCGCCTTTACCTTTTTAAAAAATACAAATCGAAACTAATCGATTCGTCCGTGCACGATTCGACGAGCGTCTCGCACACGCGACCGTCGATGCCGATCGATGGATTGTCGCATGCCCGTTATAAACTCCAAACGGCTTCCGGCCCCTAAGCCAAATCGTTCACCGTTGTTTTTTTTTGTTCCAATCGGATACCATCGTTAACATGCACGCAAAACAGCCCAAGGCTTGCTTGTTTTTTTTAGTTTTCAGTGAAACCGATTTAATTACACTCATAGTGAATCTTTCACATCGAACGTACATCAGAAGCCTCCTACACCGCACATGCACAGCTGTCAGCTTACTCCGGGCAGCGAAGCAAGAATACTCGGGACCTCGCCAGTTGGGCTGCGCCATTGTCCGAGCGCCACGCTCGCCGTCGGAAAAAGTTGCAAGTTTCACATCCCTTGCTCGGGGTGCGGATGGCGTCTCGGCCAATCACCGCCCGTCCAACGTCGATGAACAATGGGCAACCGCTTTTTCAAATCTACGGTGGTCGTCCGACCGAAAACTGGCCCCGCCATGGGAATATGGAATTTCCAACGCCGGCTCGGGGCCACGACCGGATGTTCGCGCGCCGCCCCACGCGCCGCCCCACGCTTGGTTTGGGCAGCGGGGCCCTATAGACCAGGGGTGGGGAGCCTATTTTCTGCCAAGGGTCATTGGGATATTTATAACATCATTCGCGGGCCATACAAAATTATCAACTTGAAAATTAGCCCGTTATATTTGGTCAAACATTTCATTAACTCGCCCCTAATGCGATGGCTGGAACTGCTTCTCTTTGGCGAGGCGTGTGATGTTAGCTGGTATTGATGATGTTGCTGCTACTCGCAACTGCTTTTCCAGGTTTGCTCCGAGATTTATTGAATTTCGAGTCCCGCCTGCGGTTGCCTTGGCAGGGCCACACCAACTTATTTCGCGGGTCTTATACGGCCCGCGGGCCGGATGTTCCCCATCCCTGCTCTAGACTGTTGACACCGGCGCTCGCTGCGACGACACAGCTCGCTGTTCTCCCCGACGATTGCATAGGGAAAGAAAACGTTCCTGATCCCACCCCCCCTGCAAAGAAAGTAAACTCCACGTCCCAAACGGGCAATGGGCCCTTGGGAAATATCACAAAACTTTCGCCCCCGGTATCCTTGGTCCACCTTCTATACGCTCCCACTCTGGGGTGCCACGGTGGCGAGATGTTAACTGCCTCGCCTGGTATACAGGAGGTTGCGGGTTTCGATTCCCCCGTGGATTTTTCGATTCCCCCGTGGATTTTTCGATTCCCCCGTGGATTTTTCTCCGGGTCCTCCGGTTTTTCCCTCCGCATTTAGAGTCAACATGCGTTTAACGAGTATTTTGACTGCTTGCTATATATTTCCACATGATAAGCCACTTCGTTTAGCTATCATTTGTGGCCAGATTTCTTCAAAAAAAAATGAGCCGTATAGCTCAGTGGGCCTTACCTGGTAAAATAAAAATAGGTTTTAGTTTCTATAGACATGCAAATGAGCCATTGTACCACGCACTATGCGCGTAGCCACGAACAAAGCCCGACTAACATACGCTACGTACAAAAACAACACTTTACAGTAATTATGTATATATTTTTCACGTTGTCATTGGTAATGTGGGCTGGGCTCCAGCAACCCGGGTCCACTGATAACTTTTTTTTACTTTTATTTTAAGCAAGGGAGCATCGGGACGTCAGCGGCGCTGGCGTCGGGGCTCCGATTAACGAGAGCATCGCTAACCCCAGCGGGGTTGGTGGATCGCGCGAGGATGGGAGACGCGATCGCACATGCGCCAGTAGCACAAGACCGCCGCCAAGGGCATCGCACGGTTCACGACACGCTGCCTTGCGCATCGGGCTTCATCTCATCTCCCGTGCGCATTTTTGTTTTTGTTTCCGGCCGCGAAGAACGGAGGCTAAACACAAAGACAACTCAAGTAGCAATGGAGCGAAACATCCCGAGCGGGGGAAAGGAGTCGTTAGGAAACAACCCACGGTGAACCTCGAGTTGTCATGAGCCAGTCAGCCTCTGCCGGCCAACAGGCGTCCGTTGCTTTGCCCAACCCCCACTGACCAGCGTGGGGAAGTATGGTCAAACAACCCCTATGACCCGCACAGGCGTGGCGAGGGCCGTCATCCAGCAGCGGATTGAGAGAAGGTTGATTTGAGGGTGGGGAGGAAGGGGTGGCGGGGCGGGTGGCGAAGCGGTTTGCCGAGCTGATGGTAGCTGAGCTCCGAAGCCAGTGACTCGCGTTCCCATTGGTGACCGCGGCGAACAGCGGCGGTACAGCGAGGTCCGAACTGCCCCTGGGGATCCCACTCCGCCCCCTTCACCAACCTGCACTGGCCGGCGTGGTGAAGTATGATCAAAATAAGCCGCCACCCCCCCCCCACCACAAGAATATATTTTTTTTATCCAGCAGTTGAATTGACAAATGGCCGTATCTTATTATTATACGAATTGAAGGAATAAAAAAAGTTTCATTTTGGCACTGATTTTGGCACTGATGACACACTGTATTTGAGCAATACGCACGACCACTACCAAGTGGTCTTGCAACAAGGGGAGGATGCAACTTCCCTTTTGCATTTCAAGTCACGTTTTGATTATTTTTTCGTTAAAAATATGCAGGTAGTAATGCAGTGACGGGCGCTTTTGACTGACAATCGGAGGCTTTCCGTTCACTGTGCACTCCCGCGGTATGGATCTCGTCAGACCTGGGTTAGTGCTGCACAGGAGGCTGCTTGGGAACAGCAGGTGTTACGGGCTTGGGCCGTGCGTTGGCCAGGAGATGCGAGCACAGTGATGGATTATTTAATCCAGCTGTAAGGAGTTTTCAGTGTTTCCCCCCTCCCCCCCTTCATTACAACGGGGTCCTCTGGCTTCCTCCCACTAGCCAAACAAAGGCCCATTTTTGGGAATTGGCAAAAAAACCTGAAACAAAAGGTTTATTATTTAATTTAAATTTGTATTGCTATCACCAAATTTTGATTGTGAGAATTCAACTCATCCTATCATTTCTCCAGGGTCACAGAGTTGAGAAAAACACTTTGTGGCAAGTCAACAGCAGTCATGCTATCAAGAGAGATCGATCCCTGTCGTGGGGAATGTGGAATTCCCACTGTTGGCTCAGGCACGCCCAACACCGGGGTTTGAAGAGGGGGACACCCCCTCGGAACTGTTGACTTGACACAAGGCCTTCCGGATTGTTGTTATTGTTGTTGTTTGCTGCGGCTGCTGTCGGCTTTGTTTTAATTCTCCCTGCCAGTCGCGACTTGGGGCAGCCGACAAAGAGACGGCCAAAGACAGCCGCCCCAACGCTCGCCCGGGCAGGGAGACGCGCGTGCGTGCGCGCGTGCGTGCGCGCGCAGGCGCTCCGAACGAGCATTTCCGAAACTCTTGACTCGTGGGTTTGAAAATCTCAGAACGAAGGGTCAGGGGGCGCCGTCCGCTACAAGCGCGACATCTGCTCGGGCAGCGTGGCCCGGTCGTGCGGGTCGCTCACGAAGCCCCCGTTGCTGTACTCGCGCATGTTGGTGAAGTTCTGGCCGCTCACGGCAACCGGACCTCCACCCGCCTGCTTGAGCAGCAGAGCGGCGGCAGTGCCGCCACCGCCACCGCCGCCGCCGCCGCCACCACCGCCGTCCTCGTCGTTGCTGTTGTTGTTGCTGTTGCTGCCGCCGGGCGAGAGCGGCGACGGCGGCGGGAAGACGGAGGGCGAGGGCGGGTCGAGCACGCTGAGCTCGCGCCGCGCCGCGTGCGCCACCACGCCCGCACCGATCGCGTCGCCCAGCACGTTCACCGCCGTGCGGAAACGGTCGCTGCACGCGCGGACAGGTGGATGGGAGGGTAGGGATAGGAGGGCACGTGCGGGAGGGTAGGGATGGGAGGGATGGGAGGGATGGGAGAGGACAAACTTAAGGCCGTGACTGACTGGCGATTGTCACCAGCAATAGTTGCGACACGAATTTCAACGACTGAACACGCACTCCGATTTTCCACTGGCACAATCGAGCCAAGCCAGCGTGGGGCTCTTCTGATACAGATGATTTTCCACCGTCTAGTTTTACACCTAGGCTTTGACTACCAATGTTATGATTCATAACTGGTTTACTTTGGTTTAAATTGTGAAGGTATGATATCAATGATTATATTATCTGTAATCCTCAGTCTTGGTCATGCAGGGTGTAATCTCAAAGATGTTACTTGCTTTTCAACATTTTTCCTTCTCTGGTTTTGCCGATAAGCTAAATCAATCGGCGTATTTGACCATGACGTGGAGGGTTACGTATGTATCTGTGTTGAACTTTTCCGTACCATACATAGCCAATCGTGCTAATTGGAGGTGCGGTTAAAGTAAAAAAAAATGCTTTCCACTGGCTATTTCCCGAGCCAAGCCAAAACCAAAACATGAAACTATTTTTTTATTTTGGCCCACTGAGCTATGTAGCTCTTTTTCAGAAGAGACTTGGCGATCACAGATGATGGCGCAACGAAGTGGCTTACCACGTGGAAATTTCTAGCAGCCAAATACTCGAAATGCATTGTTTCTAAATGTGGAGGGAAAAACCGGAGGTTCTGGAGAAAAATTCCACGCACGCAAACTCCAAATATACAGCAGGCATCAGAGTCGGGATCAGACGTTTGACCTCCAGCATACCAGACGAGGCAGTTAGCATCTCGCCACCGTGGCGCCTTACAGGGCATCTGACTCATTGGGCCACGCAGGGTTAGGAGCGGGGGTTAATCACTTGGATCGAGCTTGCATCGGTATTAAGTTAAAACCAGACGCCACCTCATGTGCCGCGTTGGTGTCGGCACGACTCGGTTGTGAACTGTGGTCGAATAACCCCGTGACCTGCACGGGTTATCTCACATTGGATTAATGAGAGAGCCATACATGTAGATACATATAGGAGGCATGTGATGAATAACTGATTCATCCACTTAAACCAATTCCTACGCTCGCAATGCTTGCATTACATCGCGAGCATAAAAACTGGTGATGTAACCATGTGGCGATTGGAAGAAATGAGCCGGGACAAACAACCTGAATCAAACGGTGTGGAACAAACGGGACGGATAATCCAAACGAGATGGTAAACGTTGAGACTGATAACGCAAAGAAAGACAGGACAAACGAGTCAGCTGGTAGAAAACTTGACGGGCAGTACAAACCGGACAGATGATCCAAACTAAACAGAGAAACTAACCAATTTTTTGTTATTTTACCAGGTAAGGCCCATTGAGCTATATCGCTCTATTTCAGAAGAGACTTGGCCACAATTGATAGCTCAACAAAGCGGCTTATCGCGTGGAAATTTGTAACAGCCAAATATTCTAAACGCATGCAGATTTTAAATGTGGAGGGAAAATCGGAGGACCCAGAGAAAAATCCACGCGACTACGGGGAGAGAGACACGCAAACTCCAAATATACAGCAGCAGGCGTCAGGGTTGGAATCAAACCCACGACCTCCTGCATTCCAGGCGAGACAGTTAACATCTCGCCACCGCGACAGGACGAAACTGATGCTACAAACACAATTGGTACGTGACATCTGAATGTGAATTGTCGAGGTGTGAGATGGGGGGGGTGGGCGAGGTGGGGGTCAGTAAATCAACACACGGCCGACGCACGCACACATGGAGCGAGAGAGCGAGCGGACCACGAGGAGAGATAACGGCAGTGGGGTGGGTTGGTGGGGGGGCGGCACTCACAGGAGCCAGTCGACGGCGATGATGAGGGTCACGTCCTCAGAAGGGAGCCCCACGGCCGTGAGCACCATCACCATGGTGACGAGGCCGGCCTGGGGCACTCCGGCCGCACCGATACTCGCAGCGGTGGCCGTCACGCTAAGGGGCACGCCGACGACAACATCGTCATCATCACCGACATCACCGACGACATCACCGACATCATCACCGACATCATCACCGACATCACTCTGATATCACCAACATCATCAACATCCCTCTGATATCACTGTCATCACTCTGATATCACTGACATCACTCTGATATCACTGATATTATGAACATCACTGTCATCACTCTGATATCACTGATATTATGAACATCACCGACATCACTCTGATATCACCAACATCACCAATATCACCGACATCACCGGCATCAATGACATCACCAACGTCACATTCCTATTTAAAATGCCAAAAGTGAGTTCCTCTCACGTGTATCATGCAAAACGTTATTGTGGATGTCTCACTACATGTCCATTCACACATTTCTGCGTGCTTATGATTGCACAATCATTATTATGTATTAGTGATGATTATGTAGTCTCCCTGCTTTTGATCTCTAGAGCTCCTGTCAACCCTCCCTTCTCGTGTAACGTGCTCGCTCCCGCCGTATCATCATGATATAAAGGGCCACTAACGGCATGCGTGTGTGTCTGTGTGTGTCTGTGTGTGTGTGTGTCTGTGTGTGTCTGCATGTGTCTGTGTGCCTGTGTGGGAAGCGGCAGTGTAGTGGTTAGCGCTACGCTGCGCTACGAACCCGGCAGCCCGAGTTCGATTCCCGCTCACGGCCAACACCAGTGACGATTATCTGAACCGGTCCTGGGCCTCCCCTAGGTTGACTCAGCCTCAAATGAGTACCCGGTGCAGTGTGTAAACATCGCCATTAAGAGAGACAAATGTGGCCGGGCATGGTGCTGGCCACCCACCCCCTCGCGTGCCGTGCCGGCCTTTATAGGTGATCGCGAACAGCACTTGCCCCAACAGTCTGTGCAGGCTATATACGGGGGATCTTTGTCTTTGTGTGTGTGTGTATGTGAGAGCCGCTAATAAGATCGCAAGCTGGCGCAGCAGGGAGTACACGTGGTCCTCTCACTCAGTGAACCCCATGGCACCTGGGGCTGTCCCATGACCTGCCAGCGAGACACTTCACGTGGCCTCAAGAGTGCACCTGGCCTGACAACAAGTGCCGTTATCATTTGTAGCCAGGTCCCTTCTGGAAAAGACGCTAATAGCTCAGTGGGGTTTTCCTGGTTTAATAAAATAGTATTTTTTCAAGTGATTTGCCTAACTTTCCTATACTTTGCACTCCTATTTTGTTTTTGTATTGTTGTTCTAACTTTCCTATACTTTGCACTCCTATTTTGTTTTTGTATTGTTGTTCTAACTTTCTGACCCATCCTGTGAAAACAGACCCTCATAGCTCATCGGATTTCCTCCAGTATAAATATTCGGATTCTAATAGCGGCGAACGGCGGTTGTCGTCGTCGTTAATGTCGCTGTAGTTGTTGTTGTCGTTGTTGTTGTCGTTGTTGTTGTTGTTGCCGTGCGAGGGCCGTGCCTGATGGTGACGATCTGCCCGAAGTTGAGCTCCATGTCATTCAGCTGCGCGATGAAGATGGCCGCCACGGCCTCGTACAGCGCCGTGCCGTCCATGTTGATGGTGGCCCCGACGGGCAGCACGAAGCGAGTCACCCTCTTGTCCACCCCGTTGTTCTCCTCCAGGCACTTGAAGGTGACGGGCAGAGTCGCCGAGCTGTGAGGGTCGGTGCGGGGGAGGGGGAGGAGAGCCGGCCGGGTTTTCCGCGCGGGGGCCGTCAGTTCGGCGAACGAAGAAGCGAAGAACGCGTCGAGCGAAAACGATTTCCCCCAGTGACAGTGTAATAACGATAACGTTTGGCGAGATCGGATGTACTTACTACTATGCACACCGCGCAATGAGATGGCCGGAGGAATGATTGAGGGTACACCGCCGCGTCACTGCATCATTCCACGTTACCATATCGCTGCACCGCACAGCCACGCAGCTCAAGAAAGTAGTTCGTCATCGGCCGCTCAGAAACCGCGTTATAACGGGGGGCGCGTTATGTGTTATAACGGGACACGTTCCGCGTTATAACGAGCAGCGCGTTCTGCGTTATAACAGGGGGGGGTTGTTTTGCATTATAGTGGCGGGGGGGGGGCGTTCTGCGTTTTAGGCTATACGGGGGACCTTGTAAGGATCACACACGCACAAAGAAACAACAGTCTCTTTTGCTAAAGAAACAAGACTTGGGGCGTGAACAAATAATGTACGATGCCAAATATGTTCGCGCATTAAAAATTTACACAATAATAAAACATAACCAGATATGAGAAAATGAGTAACGCACTTGCATATACACGAACGCATGCACGCACATACATCAACACACATGATAAAGCAACAGCAAATTTATATATGCAATCGTATATATTTCCCCGTAGAGCCTGTAACAGACTGTTGGGGCAAGTGCTGTTAGCGAGCACCTATTAAGGGCGGCACAGCACACGAGGGGGTGGATGACCATCACCATGCCCGGGCGCCTTTGTCTCCCCAGTGCTGATAATTACTACACACTCATTCAAGGCTGAGACGACCGAGGGGAGGCCCAGGACCGGTCCAGACAATCATCACTGGTGTTAGTTTAACACGTGTAGGCGTGTGGCCGTGAGCGGGAATCGAACTCGGTGTCGCCGGGTTTGTGACGCAGTTCGCTAAACACACTACACTACCGTTCCCCTCTATATCATGCAGTATATGCAATCAAATATAAGCAAGTATATATACATATGCACATGTATGATTTCACATACACACGTACATGCATATACAGACATGTGTACACTGCAAAGACGAAGACGAAGATCCCCCCGTGTAGCCTTAAGAGACTGTAGGGGCAAGTGCTGTTAGTGAGCAGCACCGATGAAGGCCGGCACGGCACACGAGGGGGTGGGTGGCCAGCACCACGCTCGGCCGCCTTTGTCTCCCCAGCGGCGATGTTTTTTACGCACTGCACCAAGTACTCATTTGAGGCTGAGTCGACCTAGGGGAGGCCCCGGACCGGTTCAAATAATCGTCACGGATGTTGGCAGTAAGCGGGAATCGAACTCAAGTACACACGCACGCACACGTATTGAGTTATTATAACCAAAACTGAATCGTTGCTCACGGAGACACGATGAATTTGACTATATGCTTGTATTTAATTGAAATTGATTTAACAACTAATTACTTTAGCGTGTCAGTTTATTTACAGTTTTACCCCTGATATGAGAATGTTTCGTCGACATTTTTATAACAAAGTCGCGAACAAGAAACTAAAAAATATTGATTAATATTAATGTAAATTTCCAGCCGAATTAAATCGTTTTCAGATGTTATCATTACCGGTAAGGTATTTTCAAATAAATGACTTCGTAAATATTTTTTTTATCGTACATTTCTCTACTGCGCTATTAATTACTCGGTAATTAAATGAAGCGTTATTTTTACTATCGCCCATTTGTTCACTTAACGAGGTTACATCACCCTTACCACAATAATCGCGTTGATTTATTTACGCGCACGCAAATTTAAAACAAACACCCGTCCGCCCGCGAGCGTTATTGCCGTCGGCAAACGTTATCGCCAAAATAACAAAAAACGCGTAGCCACGCCGCCCCGTTATCATCTTGCGACGAGAAGAACTCGAGAGATGAAAGGGTCGCGGACGAGAGCGTATTAATCGAGACGTTACTTATGGCGGGGGTGCACGGCCGTGGTGCGCTGAGCTTCCCTCCCCCCCGCCTTCTCAACACACTCGCTCCGCTGCCTTCCCATCCCCTCGTTGCCGCCGCCACCACGAACCACCGCCCCCTTTCGCCTGTGGCCGAGTATCCCGGCAAGGCATCATCTCGTGGGGCGCGCTAACGCTGAGCCCAGCGAAAGCAATGATAAAATAAATCTAAATCTGCGCGACGCCCGCATAAAACACGCGGCTGTGCGCACGTGCGTGCGTGAGCACAGCCGCGTGTTTCGAGGTCACTTAAGTCAAGGGTAGCGATCTCTTCCTTCTCTCGTCTGCTCATTCGCTTTCTCGCACGTTCCATGTCCCCCCCCCCCTCCACGCCGCTCTGGCTCAGGCTCCCTCCCATCTCCTATTTTTGTAATTTATCCTGGAAGAAGACGCTCCTGGATTTGGTCAGAGGTGTTTGTGCACGCGTGCGTAGTGGGGAGCGACAATGCAGCGGTCAGCGCTATGCTGCGTTACGAACTCGGCGTCCCGTGTTCGATTCTCACTCACAGCCAACACCAGTGACGATTATCTGAACCGGTCATGCACCTTACCTGGGTCGACTCAGCGTTAAATGAGAACCGAGTGCGATGTGTACACATCCTCCCTAGTGGCGATGTGTAAACACTGGGGAGACAAAGGCGGCCGGGCGTGGCGCTGGCCACCCACTCCCTCGTATACCATTCCGGCCTTCATAGGTGCTCGCGAACAGCACTTGCCCCAACAGTCTGTTAAGGCCATACGGGGGATCTTTGTATGTTATTTCTCTGTGCCTCGGTAGACTATCTAATCAGAATGCCTATACCACTATGATCTTGGTCTCAAATAAAACAAGATCTGAGTCATTATCCCAAGACCGAGCAAAGTTGCTCATCTCTAACTTCTCCATTCACTAAAAGGATGTCAAAATTTAACCATTTTCCAATGTAAAGGATCGATCACGGTGCGGACCATCTGGTGACGATGCCGTCGCTGCCTGCTTCGCCGGCAGCAGTGCATGAGCACAGCTGACGGAAGACACAAACAAAGAGCTCAACACACGTTTGCTTCGACAGCGGCGCGTACGCCTTAAAAGAGGGGCAAAGGAAAAAACACGACGTGTACATTCCGCGTCGTGCCGCGACGAACACGAGGGACGGGTTAGTCTGCGGGGCGAACAAACAGCGGCCCCCGTTAACACGCTCGGGTCACACCGTTGGCTCGTGCCCTGCCGCTCTCACCGCTCCTCCCCGCACGTGGCTGTTGGTGAGTGGCGGCGCGAGATGATGTCGATACTCTGCGGGTGGGGTGCGTGGGGCCAATATCGCAGATCCACTTGCCCAAATTGCTCCCAATCAGTCGCCTCTTATTAGTCGCACTCCCTAACGCGTGTGTCCATAACGCAGAGTGCTACCTTAAAATAAACAAAAAATCGCATCTCATAGGCGACGTTTCGGGCAATGGCCCTTCTTCGTGGAACATTCGATCCTAAATTCGCGACAGAGATGTTGGTCGCAATGACGAGACATGAAAGTTTATATTTCACAGGCAATAAATATTCCAAACGATACAAAAAAAAGCTACATTTACATCAACGTGTTTAGTGTGTGCAGTCATTGGTGACTAGGCTGGGACGAGCTCTTGTAACAGACAGAAACGCGAACATTGATATTTATTCATAATAAAGAGTTTTTTTTGGGTTACATCGTGCAAATATAAATGCGTCCTTAAACCCGCCACCGCTCGACGCAGCCAATTAGTAATGTTTGTCAGTAAACTAAACGTGCCAATTAGTTACTGCTTCAGCACACTGTTGGTGTGTTGGAGAGTAAACCCACAACATTTATAATTTGATATTTACCAAGCTTAGCGACAAGTACCCTTAAACAGCTGCGTTAAAAATAATCTCCGTCTCTCTCGCTCATCCTCTCGCCGTCTCTCCCCTCTCTCACCTTCTCCCAACACTCTTTCCCCTTTTGCTGGCTCTCTCTCTCGCCCTCTCGCCCTCTCGCTCTCTTTCTCTCTCGCTCTCGTCTGCATTTCAACAGCCGCCCACATAAATAACCATAATACGTGAATATAGTGCGGATTCAAGCGAGTGGCCACAGTTTCATTTAATTCTTCACGTGCTGACACGGCAAATGATCACACCCCGGGGAAGAAATATAGTAAGCTTATTCAGATAACGCTGAATAGAAAATGTTAAAAGAAGAGCGGAAATATATCATACGTTTAGCCAACGCCTTGGTAAAAAAATATATATTTTAAAGCTAGATAAAATTTGAGCGGCCCTGACCCTGTGATTTAAGGTTAGACATCTTTTAATGAGATGTCCTGTCTCATTCGGCTCTTCCCGGCCAATATTAATGGATGCCACAATGTAGTCACCCTCTCTCTTTAGCTCCTCTGCCTAAATACAGATGTTTGTTTGTCTCAAAGATTCCTCCGGATCTTGCTTTGATATTTCACTCCTCCACCTGCCCCACTCACTCCACGCCATCAAGCAGAGTTTGTATATCCCCTCCTCTTTCCCAACATCCGTCCTTCCAGAACATCCTTCATCAAGCGTCCACCTCTGTGTGATCAATCCACATCCTGTTTACTTTTCTGGATTGTTCTGCAGACTCCTCTACCCTACCCACCCATCTCAACCTCCCGTTCCTGACGTAGAGCTGGAATACGTAATGATCTAAGTAATCAGTTACACCATTCTTGAGCGGCTGGATTACTCGACTGATCGGGTGACGCAAAAATAAAAAAAAGTATCCCCTCTCTACCCCACGTTTGCCTTAGGATGGGAAGTGATGGGCAGGACTTTGCGATGTCATCGGCATCATCGGCCTCATCACGCTGGTTGTGGCTGATCGGGATTTCCTTCCTGCCTTCGGGAGGGAGGATGTCGAGATGGCCACCATTTTTAAAACTAAACTATTTTTATTTTGCCAGGTAAGGCCCACTGAGTTAGATATATTTTTTTCAGAAGCGACCTGGCCACAAATGATAGCTCAACGAAGCGGCTTATCACATGGAAATGTATAGCAGCCAAATCCTCTAAATGCATATTGAGTCTAAATGTGGAGGGGGAAAACTGGAGGACCCAGAGAGGCTTCAGGGTCGCGATCGAAACCACGACTTCCTGTATACCAGGCGAGGTAAGTGACATCTCGCCACCGTGTGGCCCAAGTAATCTACCACAACAATTGTAGTCACAACTCTCAGTCCATTCATTCTCTTAATTTATATCATCGTCGTGGGCAATATCCTGATGCCGTCCCACCTCATTCTTCCACAGCTACTTCCCAGATGGGTACCCCCGTGAACTGATCTCGCACCGGATTCCCGTACCGGGCCGCCCCAATGTCCCGCGCCGATCGTTGCTGAGGGTGTACCTCACCTGGAGGAAATCATGAGCGCGGTGGTGATGGCGTGCGTCAGCCCGGCGATGTAGGAGAACGGGTTGCGGCGGACGACGATGAAATAGATGAGAGGCAGAACGACGAGGCTGTGAATCGCCAGGCTGCGCGCACAAAGACAAAGATCCCCCAAATAGCCGCAATAGACGGTTGGGGAAAGTGCTTTTAACGGACGTACATCAAGGCCAGAACGAACGGTGCACGATGGGGTGGGTGGCCAATACCGCACCCGGCGACTCTTGTCTTTCCAGCGGTGATTTGTACACACCACAACAAGGTGTTTATTTAAGGTTGAGTCGACCTAAGAGAGGCCCACGACCTGCTGAGATAGTCGCCACCAATATTGGCTTCGAGCGGGAATCGAACGCTGGTCACAGGGTTTGTAGAGCAGCGCGCTAACCACTACACTTCCGCCCCCCACTGCGTGCGGGCACACAAACACAGACACGGATGTGCATGAAATCGGGGATGTCCAGGATTGGTTCAGATAGTCGTTGATGGTGTTGGCCTTGAACGGGAATCGAATTCAGATCGCCAGGTTCATAGCGCAAGACATTATCCTTGGCACTACCACTCCATTCCTACAATGGACAAAGATCGCCTATACAGCCCTAACAGACTTTTGGGTCAAGTGCTGTTAGCGAGCACCTATGAAGGCCGGCACAGTACACGAAGGGGGTGGGTGGCCAGAACCATGCCTGGCTGCCTTTGTCTCCCTAGTGGCGATGTTTACACACCATACCAGGTACTCATTTGAGGATGAGTCGACCTAGGGGAGGCCCAGGATCAGTTCAGATATTTGTTATCGGTGTTGGCCTTGAGCGGGAATTGAACTCGGGTCGCCGGGTTCGCATCTGCGTGTTAACCGCTACACTACTGTTCTCCCACCCACAACAAACTAAAGACAAAGATTCCCCATATAGCCTTAACAAACTGTTGGGGCAAGTGTTGCCAGCTAGCACCTATGAAGGCCAGCACGGCACACGAGGAGGTGGGTAGCCAGCACCACAATAAACGCACGCGCACACACACACATCACGGCCAGGGATCGAACTCGGGGCCTTTCTTGTATCGTACCCGGACAGCACCGTCGCCATGTAGAGGCCAAGCTTCCGGAAGATTTCCCAGTCGTCCACTTCCATAATTTTTCCGGCAACCAGGAAGAAGATCCCGATGGGCATGTACCTGAGCAGCACAGCCAATCAACGCGAGAGGCACACGTGGGAATGATTCGATTAATGAGCGCGATTACGGTCGTGACGCGTCGGATCAAATCTGTGTGTGTGGGGCAGGTTCCATGAGTGTGGCAGTATGCTTCAGGAACTTGAGGAGATGTGGGTCGCTACGTATCTCTTTATTTCGACATGGCAGCTCCCTATCGAAGGCTTAAATAAGCCACATTTTCTTAAACTAGAAATAACAGCCAGAAATATGTTTATTACTAGCTACTATTACTCAAACTAAACAATATTTGTTTTATTTAACGAGGTAAGACGCACTAAGCTAAGCAGCTCTTTTTCAGAAGTGACCTGGCCACAAACGATAGCTCAACGACGTGGCTTATCGTGTGGAAATTTAAAACAGGCAAATACTCTCAACACATGACGTTGATTCTAAATGTGGAGGGAAAAAAGCGGAGAACCCGGAGAAAAATCCACATGACCACGGGGAGTGAGAGCGTGCAAACGTGCGTTGGGATGCGTTAGGAATTTGAACGGAGGTTGCCCGTATGTGCGCATCTGCCCTGCATGGTTTGACGCTGGAAACGCCGGGCGTGTCGTGAACGGACACGATGGAATAAGACCAACGGGACAGAATGAGCCTGGCGGAACATATGAGACGGATCGTGACGATCGTCTCCAAGGAAATTGAGATTGGCATGTACCTGAGCATAGGAACATAAATACAGTGAAGGCAGCAGGCAAGTGAAAATTAAATTAACGATTCAATTGAAATCCATGTTGACGCTCACGCGTGCATAAAATGGACACCACTTTATGGGCAAGACAAAAGACAGCGGTTATCCTACAGACGCACTCATCCCCCACCATAGGAATGTGGAATTTCCGCCACTGGCTCAGGGCAATGAGCCATCTAAGCAGGACGGCACTCTGACTTTTTGATGTTGATAAACCACCAGGTGGAGGGGATGGGGTAGGGGTGGAAGGGGAGGGAGTGATCGGGTGAATGACTTTATGCCCACGAACCGGACAAAAACGTCAAAACGTGCGATCGCTTTAATATGTGCGGACAACGCGGTGACCACATAGCTCGATAGGTCACAGGTTCAAATGCCGGATAGAGATAACCTCGGCCCATCATCCCTCTTGGGTGAATAGAAAATTCTGTGTGGGTTAATAGTGATTATATTTAGAGGAGACTGGTATCTGTCAGTGGACTGTTAGAATTGAAACTTTCCTCTTACATATTCATCATCGTTTCAATGTAATGTCCACCTGTAATGAGGACGCATGCCACCCTTTGCATGTCCGCTCGCTCACCAATCCACCCGCCCACAAACCCGCCCATCCCGCCACTCGCTCGGTCCCAACCCACCCACCAACCTGCCCACCCACTCACCCCACCACCAACCTGCCCACCCACTCACCCATCCACCAACCTGCCCACCCACCCACCCACCAACCTTCCCACACACTCACCCACCCACCAACCTGCCCACCCACTCACCCACCCACCCACCAATCTGCCCACCCACTCACTCACCCACCCACCAACCTGCCCACCCACTCACCCACCAACCTGCCCACCCACTCACCCACCAACCAACCTGCCCACCCACTCACCCACCCATCCACCAACCTGCCCACCCACTCACCCACCCACCAACATGCCCATCCACTCACCCACCCAACAACCTGCCCACCCATTCACCCACCCACCAACTTGCCCACCCACTCACCCATCCACCAACCTGCCCACCCACTCACCCCTCCACCAACCTTCCCACCCACTCATCCACCCACCAACCTGCCCACCCACTCACCCACCCACCAACCTGCCCACCCACTCACCCATCCACCAACCTGCCCACCCACTCACCCATCCACCAACCTGCCCACCCACTCACCCACCCACCAACCTGCCCACCCACGCACCCATCCACCAATGCGCCCGCCCATTCACCCATCCACCAATGCGCCCACCCACTCACCCACCCACCAACCTGCCCACCCACTCACCCATCCACCAACCTGCCCACCCACTCACCCATCCACCAACCTGCCCATCCACTCACCCACCCACCAACCTGCCCACCCACTCACCCATCCACCAATGTGCCCGCCCACTCATCCATCCACCAACCTGCCCACCCACTCACCCATTCACCAATGCGCCCGCTCGCCCGCTGTGTGCGCTCACCACATGATGATGGCGACGATTCGCATCGTCGCTTCATTGAGCGCGTCGAAGAAGGCGGCCAGGATCTCCCCGCTGGGGCCCATGCGGCGAATCACGGAGCCGAACGCCACGCAGAACACGATGAGGCCCAGCACGTTGATGCCCGAGGAATATTCGCCATTCAGACGGTACTCCTTGACCACCGTCAGATTCTGAGCGAGGCGTGGGGGGGCAGGGAGACGAGCCGATCAAACTCTGAATCTTTATTTATCCTGGAGAAATCCGATGAGCTATGAAGCTATTTTGTTTTGTTTGGACAGATGTCCAGGTCATGTGTGGTGGTGGTGGTGGGGGGCGGGTAGATGGAAGTCAGATCATTGTTGTTGTTGCAATGGTACTCAACGCGCTGTCCACCACAAAATAAATGAATTAGTAGATCGTTGGCCAGGTGGAGGAAAGAGCAAGACGTATAGCCGCCGACTGAGAGAATTAAAAGCGAGACTAAAGGCGTGTTCAGGCGAGGTTCAAACACCACTCGGCCGGCTTACATCGACCCACAGACTTACGTAGCGACCTAAAGACTTGTACAGTCATTTCTCGATTATCTGGGTTAATGGAGGGGGGTGGGGCGGTGTCGGGGAAGGGGGCAGGATGACCCAGATAGAGCCAATCCACGCATGGTATAAAACACAACACGCATACATTTAGGCGATGCTATTATTTTTTTGTTCATGTACGCCGAACGGGGGTGGCGGGTGTAGGAAGGCCGCCGTCGGTTTATAAATTAGCTGAACCGGTGCTGGGCCTCCCCTAGGTCGACTCTGCCTCAAATGAGTGGCTTGTGCGGTGTGTAAACATCGCCACTGGTGAGACAAAGGCGGCCGGGCGTGGTGCTGAACACCCACCGCCCCGTGTGCTGTGCCGGCCTTCATGGGTGCTACTCGCTAACAGGACATGCACATTTCACTGGCACGTGACCCCACTCCCCAGTTAACTCTCTATTACGCCTTCTACGGCCATTGCGGTAAGTCAGACGCTGACGGCTGCTCCTTCTCGCCTGATTGTTATGAGGTTTTATCGTGGCACGGATAAAATCCGTTGGGCATTCAATGGCCATTTGTCGATGAGGGAGACCTGGTTTACACCGTGGACAGCTGGGTACAGCACACAAAAAAGCCCTGCACAAAACAATCCATAAACAAGCGTGTTACACGGTCAGACTCCGAATGGCGAGGTCGTTGCATCAACATGGTGCCACGAGCACAATAAATACAAAGCTAATAGAACGCAGCGCATGCACAGTGATCAAATGCACGCACGCTTGAAAAAAAACATCTGGGGTCCAAAATTGACAGTGGGGCGATGCTCCTCTGGATTTGCAGCCGCGAGAAATTTTGGTTTGAAATTCCACATTACTGTGGAAGGGACCAATCTGTCCACGTAAAAAAAAAACATCAGTTGTCCATTGCAATTGTGATATTTGGAATCATTGAACTCATGAAAGTGGCCTAAAATTTTATAGTAATAATTATTATTTAAACCCCTTTGTCAATCCACTGCTGGATGAAGGCCTGACCGCAATGGGAGTTGGTTAAAATGTGACCAGGACTGGTTAAGACATCACTCACTGCTGATGTTGGCCGTGGCCCAAATTCAAACTCATGTTGCTGGCCTTTATAGTGCAGTGCAGTAATAGCCGCTGTGCCACAACTCCATTCCCATGATTCATAAAATATCCTCAAATTGATCTTCACTACTGTCATCCAATTATTCATCATCACCACCAATCAATGAGCACAAATGTCATCATCATGTCATAATTGTCATCACGGTGATCAATACATCATCACCATCGTCATCATCATCATCACACATCATGTTGACTATGTCAGAGAGGCACCCGGGCCCAGGGCTTAAACCTCGGCTCTATGAGATGTTCAATCAATGGTCCGAGAAAACCAATAGCCGCCGTTTGAGACACCCAGCCTGCCCGGGCTATGTCAAAATCCATAAGCTCATTCCTCACATCACTGGGCCGCGTAAAGGAAAAAAAACCCTCCGATAATATAAAATAAACATCAGACACAGATCATTCACGCACTCATTGATTTTGTCGCCGTAAAGCGAACGAGGCGAGGCGAGCGATTTTGAGCTCACCAGTGGCCATGTGGACGCAAACGGATGCCAAGTCACGTCACCGCAGATAAGGCGTTTCGTCAAAAATCATTTAAACATCCTTCATAAATTCTGCGGCACGTGGTGCGGCGCTCCATTTAATTGATTAACATCGATATTATGCCCACGATACATTCATCAAACGGCGAGCGTATAAAAAGTAAATCATTTACGAATCGCGAAAATTCAACGCAAATCTCTACGTACGGATAACCACTGTTGAATTCCCATGAATCCGGAAACTCGATCTTACTAACTTGGTACCGCGTGCGCAGGATTAGCAAGGCCGGCTACGTACGGTGCGAGAGAAGTTCAACATGCATGCACACGTTGTAGCGGCACATTAGCTCGGCAATCGAAGGAGGAAGACCTTCATCTGAATGGCGATGATGAGATGACTGTAAGAGTAGCCCTTGAAGCGCGTGCCACCTGAGTAACCAGGGGAAGACCTAAAGCCAGATGGTGGTGGTGGTGAGACTGTAGGAGTGGACCTTGGAGGGCAGCTGTAGCAACAGCTGCAGTATCGCAGTAGAAGTAAGGAGCTGATGCAGTGTCAGCAACGGCATTGGCCATGGTGACACATTGACCTTGACCGTGACCTTTGGCACCAGACTGCCATTAGCGCCGAGCTGCGGCGAGCGTGGACCCGCCCCTACTGGACATCTGATTCCTCCTGCAGTATAAATATTCTGATTCTGGACCTGGTCTCGGTGACACAATGACCTTGACGGTGACCTTTGGCACCGGATTGTCATTAGCGCCGAACTGCAGTGCGCGGTTCACGAGGGGTGGGGAAAGAGAGAAGAGAGGTGGGTGGGGGGGGGGTCCCCACCTGGCCAAGTTGCTCGGCGAGCGTGGAGAGCGCCATGGAGAGGGTGGTGGTCACGGGCGACGCCGTCGAGTTGACGATCACGACCTGGGGGTCGATCTCCGAGCGCCGCGTCCTGTACTGAAAGGCCACGGCACAAAGACAGAGACAAAGATCCTCGTACAGCCTGTGACGGACTGTTGCGTCAAGTGCTGTTAGCGAGCGGCACCTATGAAGGCCGGAACGGCACACGAGGGGGTGGGTGGGTGGCCAGCACCACGCCCGACCACCTTTGTCTCCCCGGTGGCGATGTTTACACACCGCACCAGGTACTCATTTGAGACTGAGCCGACCTAGGGGAGGCCCAGGACCGATTCAGATAATCGTCGCCGGTGTTGACCGTGAGCGGGAATCGAACCCGGATCGCAAGGTTCGTAGCGCAGCGCGCTAACCGCTGCAACCACCGTTCCCCCAGGGCACGCAGGCAAGATGAAGGTGACGCGCTTGCCCGGTCCTACACGAGGGTGGACCGCTGGAGTGACATGGGGATGGGGTCGCCAAGATCAACACCCCCCCCCCCACCATCCTCCGCCCCGCAGGAACGCGTGGAGTTGACCAACTTTCAATCTCTAAACACGCTGGCACTGTCCACACACTCGCGCGGGACCCACGGCCATACGCACTGCGTACGCGTGGAGAGGTCACGTCAAAGAAGAGGGGGGTAATGATGGGGCTCAGGGGTCGTCTGCACCCTCCAATTGGCACAGTTGGCTACGTACGGCGCGAAAGAAGTTCAACATACATACAGGTGTACAGGCAAGTTGGTGGGTGGATCTGGTTGTGGCTGTGTGTATTACTGTGGTTGACATAAATAATATAGAGGTTACATGGTGGTCCAGATGTCTTGTGACCCCCATTTAATTCTCTAAAACCTCATTAAAAAATATATTTTTCAATGTAAGGTTTATTTAAACAGAAATTAATATGCAAAGGAAAACAAATATTGGGGGTGAATTAAATGGGGGTCACACGACATCTGGACCACCCTGTACAATTTCGACTTGGCGAGGTCCTTTCATGCGCGTGAATATTTGCCACCGCCTACAAATGACCTCTCACGACTGGATACCTTGTCGAGCAACCGCGCGTGTGGCGAGATGTGATGATAGGGGGGCGGCGGGGGGCGGGAGGGGGGAGGGGCCTTACCTGCTGAAAGCAGGCCTGCACCAAGTTCTCTGGAAACATATTCCTGCAAAATAACGGTGACATTTAGCGACTCCACCTCCTTTATTTAACCCATTTAAGAATCACCGGCGGGGGGTGGGGAGGGAGGGGGTGGTGGCGCATCCGCGCTTTCCCGGTTCGAACCTCATGTCCGCCCTTGGATAATGCTGGCAAACGAACAAACTTTTTGTGCGGTGCCGTAAGAATGAACTTTCTTTTTGCGTAGCTTCCCAAATATCCCTCCAAAACAGCCCCGCAAACGACCAGTCGTCAAAACGGCGTAAAAATTAGCGACGCGAGTCACGAAAAAAAACTAAAGAGAGCCGCCAATGAGCTCCTGAGCGGTGGGCAACATTCACGCAACAGCGTCTCCGGAGACGACACACTTGTGGACGAAAGAGAAGCCCTGTCGCTCGCCACCGGGGTAAAGAAACCAGCAGAGGATTCAAAAGGAGGATGAGCAGACGGCCGATTTTCCAGATGGGCGCCCTGCCGTCGTCGCGGACGCCGCCGCTGTGAACCACCTCGCCGTGGCGACGCGAATCCTAGGGACCGCTAATTCCGCGGGGTAGAGGTTTTAACTTTTCTCCAAACAATTCTGGCCGAAAACAAAAAAAAAGTGGAAAATTACTTTTCGATTTAAAGCTTTCGTGACTGCAAACGTCGTGCGAATTATTTTATTATGTTTTATTTTTCTTATTTTATTATTTCCATTCTACGTGACTTTACCGAAAGAACCAAGAAGAGCAAGAGAGTGGATAAGTGGAGCATAATGAGGATAAAAGAGCATCACCCTGCCGCTGTGCCGAGCAATGCTGCAGCTGCAGCGACCACCCACTGGTGGTGGTAGCTGTGATGATGTTGACGATGCTAATAATGGTCATGCTGATGAAGGTGACGATAGTTTTGTGGTGATGGACAGATGATGACAACAACAATAGATGCGGTGGTGAGATGTTAACTACCTTGCCTGGTATACAGGAGGTCGTGGGTTTGATCCCGACCTGACGCCTGTTGTTTATTCGGAGTGTGCGTGGTCATGTGGATTTTTCTCCAGGTCCTGCGGTTTTTCACTCCATATTTATAATCAATATTCGTTTAGAATTTTTGTCTGCTTTAATAACAATAATAGTTTACAGTTCACAGACTCGTGTTAATTTGGATGTATGGACATATTAATGATGACGATGATGATAAACGCATCATGGTGATCACAAGACGTGTTAATGATGACAGTGACGATGGCGATGACAACAATGCTGCTGCCGAGTATGACGCTATCAGCGACAACGATGACGACGACGATGACGACGACGACTCGGTTTGCCGACCTGACGAGGTCGAGCAGGGTGTCCACCGTGGTGGCGTTGGGGGTCGAGCCGGTGCGGTCGATCTCGTCGGTGCTCTGCGACACGCCGGGCTTGATGAGCAGCACCAGCGCGATCCCTGTCGGGCAGCCGAGCGCGAGACAAAAGGGCGGTGCACCTCGTCGCCGGGGACGGTACGATGCCGCTGCGACTCCCGGTACCGGCGCCACCATCCCCCCAAGCCGTATCGGTCAGCGCAGACACACAGCGCTGTACGATAACCACTGCGCCACCGCTCCACCATGGTGATAAACTCTCGCTGTTGAACATTAAATTACCTCTTTGCCCTTCTTCCATCTCCATCCCAATCATCGTCATCATCATCAGCCACGATTCACTGCCAAATGAAGGCATCGTCATCGGCCGCTGGGTTAATAGCGCGGTGCGCTAACCGCAGTGCAACCGCTCAACCCGCCGGATCAATGCCCCGAGACAAACAATAGCCCCTGTGAGAGACACGCAGCCTGCCCCATCATTTACTTGACAGATTGTGCAGTATTTATGTAAATTAGTCATCGCTCCCTCCTCCCAACCCGTGAAAAAAGCACATACTTGACTCACATTATGTCATGCATAACATTGCATCTAGCGCAGTGGAGGGGCAGTGCTTAGTGCACTGCGCTACGAACCCGGCAAATCTCGAGTTCGATTTCCGCTCACAGCTAACATCAGTAGCTGGTGACATCTGAACTGGTCGGGAGCCTCTCGTAGGTCGACTCAGCCTTAAATGAGTACCCGGTGCAATGTGTATCAGCACCGCAGAGACAAAGGCGGCCAGGGGTGATTCTGGCCGCCCCCCACCTCCTCGAGCGCCGTGTCGGCCTTCATAAGTGAGCAGCACTTAACCCGACAGTCTGTAGTGCTATTTGGGGGATCTTTGCGAGCATGTGTGAGTGGAGTGGCTACAAACCCAGCGACCCGAGTTCAATTCCCGGTCACGGCCAACACCTATGACGATTGTCTGGGCCTTCCCTAGGTAGACTCAGCCTCAAATGAGTACCTGGTCCGGTGTTTAAAGATTGCCATTGGGAAGACAAAGGTGGCTGGGCGTGGTGCAAGCCACCCACCCCCTTGGTGCTTGCTAACAGCACCTGCTGTTTTGTGTATAGACACTGGGGAGACAAAGGCGGCCGGGCGTGGTGCAGTCACACCATCTCCTTGTGTGACATGTGCCACGTACCAGCCTTAATAGGTGCTCGCTAACAGCACTCAAGCCAACAATCTGTTGAAGACTACACGATGTTTCTTTGTCTATGTCTGTGTATTTGAGTATACCTGTGTATGTCTCTGTTTCTATCAGTGTATGTCCGTACGTGTGAATTTCTATACGCATGTGTGTGCATCAGTATGCCTGTGTGTGTGTGTGTGTATCTGCATACACTTCACGTGGCCTCAAGGTGCATATGGCCTGGCACAAGCGTCGTGGTGACGTCACCGCCACTTAGTGGCGAATGGCGGTTGTTGTTGCATACCCAATAGGACAGCCAGGACGGTGGTGCTCAGGTAGTAAGCCACCGCGAGACCACCAATCTTCCCTGAAACATTGGAATCCAGAGACGCCAATCCTGCGACAGATAGAGGGAGAGAGAGGACACAAGAGTTACTATGAACCCTTCCCCGTTCCGATGACGTACGTCATAAAAAAAAACCGGCATAAAAACTAAAATAAAAATAACTTTATTGGTACCGAGGCTCCCACAATGCCATGCGGGAGGGCGTGTGGCACAGTTTGGGGCCAGCTATCTTAGAGTGTGGTCGTGTAGCTATGGTTATCTGCGGTGAGTACAATGTCTTTAAAAACAATGGCGCTACGCCTCTCTAAATGAAATAAACGCTGAGCCGCTTGCATGTTCCGAGATTTAGCGGTGAACGGGACACCCAACCTGCAACTTACAGACGTCTCTTAAAGCAAGATGTCTGTAAGGATTAATTTAGTATTGTTAATGTTGTTATTCTTCTTGGTTCTTTCGGTAAAGTCACGTGACTTTACCGAAAGAACCAAGAAGATGAATCCCTGCAGTCACGAAAGCTTCAAATCGAAATTTAATGATGTCAATCACCACCGCTTGAAGGCACGCAATCCCTTTTGGACCCATTCGCTTAAACCTTCAACAATACAAGCTCAACCCCGATGAAGCTTGGAGAGCTGGACTCGAACAGAACTCACGAAGCAAACACCGTGTGAAAGACCCAATGCAGAAGATCTTCCACGAAGCTCATTGTCCACCCTAAACCGCATCCAAACAAACCACGGCAGTAGATGCGGATACCTGATGTGGTCATCCAGAACAGACCATAAAAAATATAACGACGCAATGCCCCGATCCACAAATACGAAGGAGACATCACGGCGATACACTCCGCTTACTGCTCACGCGGATATATGTGCCTTGACCACCTGAATGTGAAATTGTAGTTGTTGTTGCTCTGCATCTACATCAGCAGCCGGAGGAACGAGGAAGACCACTGCTTGAAGTCGCGCAAAGCCCTTTTGAACCCGGGCGCGTAACCTTTGACAACGCGACTTCAACCCTGATGATGACGAGGCTTGGAAGGCCGAATGGAGTTCACAAGAGGTCGCAGACAAAACGCCGGGACCCGACGCGGAAGACCCGCGGCTCGACTCTCCGCGAAGCTTCTGGGGCCACAACCCCTGGCACCGCATCCGCACACGCACCATGGCAGCAGCGGTTGCGGCTACTTGAAGCGCAATCGCGAAATTAAAAACTGTCAGGCGGCGTGCGACAGCTGCGGTCGCCACCCAGAACAGAACCGTGGAACGTAGAGCGGCTCAACGCCTCGATTGACAAACACGAGGGAGGAGGAGGCATCATCACCACAACAGCGACGGCGATGCACTCCGCTGCTCCTGACGCAATTATCTGTCTCAACCCACTCGAAGTGTCAAATTATAGTCGTCACGCGACACGAACATGAGCCGTACGGAGAAGGATATTTAACGATATTAATGTTCAAAAGGAGGGAGGGTGGGCGGTGCAGTGGTTTACGCAGCGTGCTGTGAACCCGGTGAGCTGAAGCTGCTTCCCAACCACGGTGGGGAGGGACGTCACGTGGCGAGTGACGCATTTGAGCCGGTCCTGGCAGCAACAGTGCTGACCGGCGTGCTGAAGTACGGTCAAGCGACGACCTAAAGACCGACATGGGCATGGGGAGGGGGCTTCATCCGGCAGTAGACCGATTAAAGACTGCAATTAATTGTTAATACAAAAATGTAAAACCACAATTTGGCTGTGAGACGGAGAAACTCGTTCACCTGCCTGCATTGCTGGAGAGATTGTTGTCCATCTGTTTCGAATTCTAGGCCCTCAAAGGACGCAGTACGGACAGAGGCCTATACCACCACAGTGGCCAGATTCTAAACATTACGCTCAAATGCAATGGTTTCTCTCTACGAAACATGATATCGTTGTTGTTGTTAATGGGATATTGGAAAGGTCCAATTGCTATGCCGCGGTAGTAGTTAGGACGCTGGACTGACAGTCAAGAGGTCGCCAGTTAAATCAGAATATTGATTCATAATTGAGGAATCTGATGAGCTATGAAGCTCTTTCTCACAGACGTCCAATGTCCCGTCCCCACCCTGCCTCTGTCCACCCAGCGATGTTTATTGGCTCGCCACTCTGAACTATAAACTATTTTTAGTTTACCAGGTAAAGCCCACTGAGCTATGTAGCTCTTTTTCAGAAGCAACTTTGCCCAAATGATAGCCCAATAAGGTGCCTTATCACGTGGAAATGTATAGCCACCAAATACCCTAAACGCTTGTTTTTAAATGTGGATGAAAAAAATACGGAGGAGCTGGAAAAAAAATCCACGCGACCACGGGGAGAACATGCAAACTCCAAATATACAGCAGGCGTCAGAGTCGGGATGGAACCCACGACCTCCTGCATACCAGGCGAGGTAGTTAACATCTCGCCACCGCAGCGTGCGATGGGCTCGGTCAGTGTGTTGGGTTTAAAGCGCGTGGTGGGGTAAATTGTGGGTACTTCCATCTCTTCAAAGGCGTCAGGCGAGCATGGATTAGTAGGCCAGCCAAACACCCTTCAGAGGGGCTATTCTCTAGCTGCCTCCAGGTGGAGGCCCATTCTGCCAGCAGGGGCGTGAGCAGGACATTGCAGGGCTGCACCTTTATATTTCCCATTAACGCTAACAAGCGTTAATTTGCACGAGTGGAAATTCTAGTTAAAGTAAAAAAAATTACATACTTGTATTTAGCGCAAGCATTTCCCCAACGCAAAATTTTAATGACATCACTCTCTCCGGATCAACCTTTGAACTTCCCTCGAGGCAATGAACGTGAGTGCACGGGTGTGGGTGTGACGCTTATCGGTGACTTATTGCACCGCCTGCAGTTTGTGCCGAACACCCAAACAATTACCTCTCACCATCACTCCCTGCCCTGCCTGTATATCACGTGGAAATTGAGGCCCTGATCGAATCTGGGGTTAAACTCTTGTGCACCGCACATGCACACGCGCGAAGACAAAGGTTCCCCGTATAGCCTTCACCAGACTGATGGGGCAAGTGCTGTTAGCGAGCACCTATGAAAGCCGTCACAGTGCGCGAGGGGGTGGGTGACCAACACACACGTCTGGCCACGTTTGTTCTCCCCCAGTACTGAAATTTTCACACCGCACCAGGTACTCATGTAAGGCTGGGTCGACCTAAGGTAGGTGCAGTATTGGTTCAGATGTTTGTCATTGGTGTTGGCTGTGAGCAGGCTACAACCTGGGTCAGGGACTTCGTAGCACAGTGCGCTAACCACTGCACTGCCGCTCCCGTGAATATGCACACACACATGCATGTGCATGTGCAGAGACACAGGCACGCAGAGACAACACACACACACGAAGAAAAGCACACTTCATGCTGTACATAGAGCCACACGCACACACAGATACTGACATTACGCAAATACAAAGATCCCAAAGATAGCCTTGAACAGACTGTTGGGGCAAGCGCTGTCAGCAAGCACTCACAAAACACACGTAAACACGGACAGACACCGACATAGAAAGAACAATCCCCATTCACCACCAACACCACAGTGCTTGTGCCAGGCTAGGGACACTTTGAGGCCACGTGAAATGTGGAAGTCTCGTTGATGCTAGGCAGCTCAAGGGAGAGACCCAGGTGTTATGGGTTAACTGAGCGAGATGACACGGCAAATGCACCACCTGTCCTACCAACTGCGCCAATGAGCACATACCCCTGCCAACTGGCACAACTGCCACAGTTGGCACACGCAGAGACACAGGCACACAAAGACAATGGTACACACACACACTAAAAAACACACAAACCGTGACTTCAATCCTGTAAAGCATCCAGGGTGGTGCGTTTAGCGAGCACCGAGTTGCGGGCACATCATCAAACTTATATACTTGTCCCTGCCATATGAATGGAGAATTTCCACCAAATGGTCCTGGGGGCAAACAACCGGAATTAGCGCCACCCAATATGCTGACTTTGTCGATTTAATCGGCAGAATGTCTGATCGTGCAAAAATCATCACACTAAATGTATTGTCACGACATTAATAGTCGTTCGGTAATACAATGCAGAAAGAAAAACACGCAATATTTATTTAACTGCTCTTTTTACAGACAATTTTGGTAATAATGATAATATTAATGCATTTTCACTGAAAATAGAACCGTGGTTCATGAACGGGTTAGGGTTAATAATACTAATGAGTCTATTCACGAAGCGTCCATCATCAAGGATCTCAGAGCGCTGCACAAGACAGGCCCAGTACAAGATCGCCGTATGGATGGCACAAATCTTCTTCTCGACCTCAGTCCCAGTTTGCAGACGTGGGAGCAGTACGTCTTGGCATGAGTTTCCGTGTCAATAAATTGTTGCTGTTTCTTCTAGTAAGGGGCCCTTACCGAGACCTGTTCAACAAACACTACTAAAGCGTTCTTACTTACCAGAAAAAACTCAACGATGGAACAAAAATTATTCGTCATAAATGTAGATAATACATTACTCGATGAAAAATGCAATAGTAAAATACCGTGCTTCTCTAAATATAATGGGGTTAATGTCTCACCGTTATGATAGATTTAACAAAGGGATATTATTTTCCCAGACCTGCTTACGTTCTCACGAATCCATTACCCAGAATCTTCACGTACCTGGGCAATCTCACGAATTTGGAAGAACCATTTAGAGACTTCAAACGTATGGCTAATCAATGGCATAATCACGAAGTGGCTTTTTTACTGCGGCATAGTATGTCAACCAATTAGGGCTGCAGTTCAGACGGATAACAAAAATTGTCCACCTCTCTTGATTCTGGAGAAATGCTCAGAAATGTTCCCCGGTGTCAGCCGTACAGGTTTCTCTCGCCGTACGCCTGTTTCTTTTGTGTATATGCGGCGGCAGACCAATTTCTGCCCAAAATTCGCTTACATGCGGTTCGAATTCATTCGTGCGTGGCTACGCGGTCGGACGCGGGACCATATTGTCTGTGCACGGTGCACGCTACTCGGCAGGCAGATTTCTCACGCGGTGCATTGTGGGTTGGGTGACGCGCGGTCCACGCCACGTGATTTTGCTTTGCGCGCCCCCCTATTTTTTGGGATGCATCTACCGCACTAAGCGAGGTAAATCTGTACTCAAGCTCAATATTTGTTACCCACGCTGAGATGATGATTATGTATTCAGGTTCTTGTACGTGTCAAACCGCCGCATTTATTCCATCAACTACAGGTGTGCGCCTGTGCGGCCCTTGTGCCAATCCACTGCTGGATGAGGGCCTCCTCCACACCGTGCGGGACATGGCAATACTTCACCATAATAGTTAATAACTTAGTACATTTGTATCCTCTTGTTAAATGACTCACACCGACATGTTGTAACAAGTCACCTGCTGACACTTTATTGCACCTGTTTTCACGCCGGTCGTAGGCACTCCTGTAACGTTCTGTACGGTCACATACACTTGACTTCTCCCCGCTCACATCTATTCTGCAACTGCACTTATCCTGCACACAGCAGCTCTGAATTCAACGATTCTGCACCGCTGCCCGAGATGTCTATACTCTTCGTTCCCGGGCAACTCACCCTCCGCTTTCGCACACTCCCCTTATATACCCCTCCTCATTCCGAGTCCTCACCTGCTCCCCCTCAAGCTGCCGCCAGCCCGGCGCCTGTTGCCCCATTAATCCCTCACCATCACCCCCCATCTCCCGTCTCTCCGATGCCAACCTCCGGTCACAGCGTACCCACCTGTTCGACCTCGGTTACACCCGCTTCTCCCCTTAATTACTGGTGGTTTGTCGGTGCAAACCTCACGTTACAACGCACACATCTGTTTGACCTCAGTTGCACCCACTTAACAGCGCGCACCGCGTATATCTCTCCTCTACGCATTTAACATTCGTGCCGCAAGGCTATCACACGGCTCGCAAACTTAAACGTGAATGTACGATGTACGATGTACACGTACGCAATAAGAAGAAGTATCAAGAAGACATAGTCTGTGATAGTTTCAAAGCAGCCTGGGGGGGGGGGGGGGGCAATGTTGCGACGTGAATTTACAACTGAGTCATTTGCAGGGGGGAAATGTTCTCCGATTTGGCAAATTTGCACCGTGACGCGGAAATACAACGGGCCGACTCGCTTCGAACGACATCACGGGATCTTTAGCGTCCACGGCCAGTGAACCTGCAGCAATAATCAGGGCGGCCTGCCGAATTCGAACCACGAACCTCGATCTGCAACAAGCGGCAAACCCACTACCGCTGGGCCAAGTTTATTTTTATTTAACCAGACAAGGCCCACTGAGCTACGTAGCTCTTTTCAGAAGAGACCTGGCCACAAATGATAGCTCAACAAAGTGGCTTCTGTGAAAATTTACAGCAGCCAAATACTCTAAACGCGTGATGTTGATCCTAAATGGTGAGGGAAAAACCGGAGGACCCGGAGAAAACTCCACACGACCACGGGGAGAACATGCAAAGTCCAATCATGCAGGCGTCAGGGTCGGGATCGAATCCACGACTTCCTGTATACCAGGAGAAGTAGTTCACATCTCGCCACTGTGGCACCCACCCTGCGCTGGTCAGTGCGGGGTTGGTGATGGTGGGGAGCATAGGAGTAGAGTACAGCAGCGTACCGCACTGCTCTTTGCTGCCCTCCACGAAGCATACACTATGACAACTGTTTGTGCATCGTGGTGGTGGTGGTCTCTCATCCAAGAACCTTCCAGGCTCTAAAGACCCTGCTTAGCTTCGGGGATCTGATAAGAGTGGGCACATTCCCAAGGCCTTGGTCCCAGCAAATCTATGGAGCCATTACCTCCGATGTGCATTACGTTATTACTGATACGGCGTGGGTCGCAGAGGTCAAGTTTAATTTTTTTACCAGGTATTTCTTTTTTTACGTTACCAGGTAAGACAAGTGCTGCAAAACACGACTGCGTACCGTACCTTAACACGTCCACATCCACGCTCTCCGCATTCACCTAAAACGCACTGACCGGCGTGGTGAAGTATGGCCAAACAACCTCCAGGACCCCAAGCCCGACCACACGGCGTCGGGGAGACCCCTCAACCTGCAGTGCAACTCACTGGCTAAGAGGGATGTGCGTGTTGGTGCAACAACAACCGCCATTCGCCACTAAGTGGCGGTGACGTCACCACGACGCTTGTGCCAGGCCAAGTGCACCTTGAGGCCACGTGAAGTGTCGAACGCCCGCTGGCAGGTCACAGGGCAGACCCAAGTGCCACGGGTCGACTGACCGAGATGACCAAGATGACCGGAAAAACAACCTCCTACCTCCTCGTGGTGCCGGACGGGCAACACTGTCGTGGGCAGTGCTGTGGGGGGAGGGCCAATGCCTCATTGGCCTCTCCCCTCATGGCGTCTGTGACCACCACAGTGGCTGAACGGGGGCTCTGGACGGGTGCGAGGGGCTGGTAACCCCTCCACCTTCAATTGATGACCACGAAACTACGAGTGTTGGTGCACACACACACACGCACACAGCGCAATTATTCGGATGATTTGAAGTGAGCAACCGTGACGTTGCGCTGTTCGGTGCAGCTGCCGGCACCTGTGATCATGCTGGACACGATGAGCGGCAGGATGATGAGCTTGAGCATCCGCATGAGCACATCACCCGGGAAAGAGAAGTACACGATATCCAAGCTGTTGAAGTTGGCGAATTCCCGCAGCAGCAGTCCCGTGCCGATGCCTGCGTCAACGCACAACACCTCCCTCGTGTCGTCAAGGAACATCAACCATCACGCAAACTGCGGGCATCCTCACCGCGGACTTTTGGAAAGCTATCGAACAAAGACAGTCACTGCATCGCGTGCTTTTGGATGCGCTTCAGCGGTTTCCCGGAACGCTCTTGCTTCCGATGTTTGGAAGCCACTGGGAGCCACGGCGCTTGTTAAATCTCCCGTCAGCACGATTGGCTGCATGCGGTGCGTACAACGCGGCGTTTCATTCAGCGCGACGAACGTTTCAGAGGTGTGGCAGGGCGGCGCGGCGGTCTTAGCGCAGGACAATGAATCACGTGACCTAAGTTCGATTCCGGGGTGACCGGCGGGCGATATCCGAACCCGTCCCGGGACCCCACTCCCCTGGCCGCCACGGAGACGGGAACCGCACGCAACAACGGTCATTTCAGCGCGAAGGCAACCTTGGCTTGAGAACAAGGTGATGATAAACGTAGCGATTCAACTCATTATTTGCAGAGCCTTTGTCAAATGAATGAACCAGGTGAGAACTGACGAGGCCAGGATGAGTCTCATTAGCTGGAGTGACCTGGGGCATTGGTCTGCTAGTAGGGGGACCACGATTGCTGTGTAATCCCATTTGAGTAAATTTCGAATTGGGGAAAGTTCGGCTGGTATCAAGAGCAACTGGCGAGGCATGACAGTCATTCGTTGTTCTTGTATCCAAAGTGTAACCAGGAGATGAAATAAACTCAGTGAGACTCATGAAAAAAAAACCCACTGCCTCTTTCGCAGGGTGCACCTGCGTAACAGCGCAAAGAATAAATAATCTCAAAACCCTTTGTCAATACACTCCTGGACAAAGACCTCCCCAAGCCAACGTTGCCCATGGACGTCCGTTTGACCATACCACGGCATGGCGGTGGTCAGTGCAGGCCTAGGACTGGCAGGCCGAGGATTGGGTCATGATATCCCTCTACACCGATGTTAGTCATGGGCTAGAATCATACTCGGGCTGCAGCTCACCCGCGGGAAGTGCCGTGCCACTGTTAAAATTTAAACTGCAGTTGCCATCATGCATCCGAAGGTCAAGAATTCAACTCGTGGTTGAGGGGTCAACTCGACATCATCATCCATCTCTAGCGTGGCATTAAATACTCATTTGTATGCCGTCGATGGGTGGCTGTCCCCGTGAGACACTGGTACTTGCCATAGTAATATGGAATTTTCACCAGTAGCTCAGGGTTGCCACCATGTTGAGTATGTATTCTTAGCCTTCTTGTGGTTTTTAAAAATAAAAATCCAAAATGTCTCCCGGGTGGTGCTAACCGAGTGGCAGGAAATTCAACATTCTTGTGGCCGAGGTGAGTCTATGTGTATGATGACCATGGCTGACTCTGCTCAAAGTGGTACCTATTTTACTGACCCTGCTGAAGGAGTGATGATGAATATTCTGATTACAAGCCGAGCATTGTGACCACATCACCTGCATCGCAATTTTGTATTTATTTTACTTTACAAATACAGGCATTGTATAACTACGTGAGAAAATACACGTTCCAAAATTAACTGAGACCTGCAATTTTTCACCGTATTACTTTTTGTATTTACGCCTAAAATGATATTTTATCTCAGGACTTGCGTGTAAATTCACCTTTGCGTATGAAATATAAAGCTGTGGCGATGCTATCTGAATGTACTCTGGCGGTTAAGTAAGGGAAATAGAGAGTGATTGACACGGTAAAGCAGGTTGCTTGTGCATGGTGTGATAGGCGTTATGTATGCATGAGTAAATAGAATGCATCGGTCTATAAAACACACTGGAAACCCATTACCCGTTTGTTGAGATGGGGTCATTAAAGGCCTGTGTTGGCCTACCAATGCCAATAGAAATCTGCGGAAGCGCCTACAAGTTAGATTTTTTTTTGTTTCAGAACGTTAAGTCACACTTCACGTTCTACGTAAATCTTAGCATATAACGATTTTTTTTTTATGATTCTATGTTCTGTACAATTGAGTCGCTTTAAAAGCTTGAGATTCACACGTTAGTGGAAGTGCCTGTATTTTTAATAGCGCTACCCCAAGTACACGGTCGTGTTTGACTGAACACCGATGAAGGCAATGTGAGAATTTGACTTGTTAGCCAAACAGTAATTTTATTTTTCGATATTTTTTTTATTCGTATCCCTCTGTCACTCTGCCTCCATCTACTGGACATCTATGAAAAAGAGCTTTATAGCTCATCAGATTCCTCCATTCTGATTATGATGTTTGTCTCCCTGTCACGTCAGAACCTATTTAGATCACAGCACCAGTTTAGATACCAAACAACCGTGTGAGGAAATCAGATAAAGGCTTTTTTTATCCATTTAACCGCAATAATATTATCAATCACATGCCAGAAAATACACGTTAATATCAATGGAATTTGCCTTGCTTTTATAGACTAATGCAAAGGGAATTTAATTCAGTGGCAACTGATGCTGTCATCCAAGCTCTCACAAAGCAAGGCCTTCATATAAATGTAGCATAGAAAAAAAACACACATCAGGGGATGGAACCTACACTGAGAATACACAAAAAACGAAATGCCAAGCGAATGAGGAGGCAGGCAAGGAGATTGGCTCCCACGCACCGTGGTTATTCAAGGCAATGCCCACATTTTTCCATAAAATGTGCCTGAAAATTACTCAATTGGGATTATAAGATTGAAGCCATCAGCCTCCGACTTATGAATACTTGGCAGGGACTTCCTGAGAGAGGGCTTATGAGACTCGGTGGAGGGTTTCTGAGGTAGACACGTTTAATAATACTACAATAATAATACTACAATAATACTACAATAATGATACTACAATAATGATACTACAATAATAATACAATAATAATACTACAATAATACTACAATAATGATACTACAATAATGATACTACAATAATAATACAATACTGTAATAATACTACAATAAGAATATGACAATACTGTAATACTACAATGATACAATAATAAATATACGATACAATAATACTACAATAATAAAACTACAACACGATCAATCATTTAGGGGGTATTGGATTGCAGAAATTAAGCCGTAGATATAATTTGAGGAGCATTGAAACGGATCCCACGTGTTCTCATGAGACTGTCATTACGACCCAAAGTGAAATCAAACTAAAGAGGATGAACTTGCCAAAGGAAGCTGCAAAATTGCAGTATCGATCAACATGAGCAAAGCAAATATCACTTCAAACAAGTTGGCAGAATGCATTTTTTGAAAAATATTCATTAGACACATTTTCTTTTGATGCTGCTACTGCTGCAGGGTTGGCAATGTTACACAAGCACAATTAACAACAACAACTCAACACATTAGTCAATAGCAGTTATTGTGAGCTAGGATTATCGATGAAGACGTTGAGCTTTGTCGCTGTTAATTATCGGTGGGACACAAATGGAAAAGACAAAAGACTTTGTATATCGAGGGGAAGTCTTGAAGGTGAACCAGAATCAATTAATTAAAACGTTAGAGTAGGTTGGGGTGTTTTTGGACGACGTGCATTTAGAGTATTTGGCTGCTACAATTTTCCACGCGATAAGCCACTTCGTTTAGCTATCATCTGTGGCCAGGTCGCCTCTGAAAAAAAAGATATAGCTCAGTGAACCGTGCCTGGTAAAAATGAAAACACGAATATTTGAACATGAAAAGTAACATTACCAATGTGCCAAAAGGGAAACGTAGCCATAACAAGAATTGAAAAACGTGGACCCTGACTAAGAAAATCCAACAAAAAAATGACCGCACAGAATCATGGTGCGATGCATGGAGGGAAACGAGAAATGCTGCACTGATGGACAGAACAACGCATGGATTTGCGACCGTACGCAAAGAAAGCTGACATCGGTACGTAGGATTGGGCAGGGCAATAAGCTGCGAGAAGGGATAACGGAAGATGGATGAGACTGATAATGGATTAGTAGCCACAGGGTGAAAACACACCGGGAGAGGGATGGCAAACCGGTGATGGAGGTGATGAGAACAGCTCATGTCCAGGGAGGGGTGAGATGGTTTAAAAGGACACCAGCAACATCCGAGGCGGCAACAGCACATTTGCCAGGCTAGGTGCAGTTTCACAAGCACACACCCTCACAAACACTAGCACAGTAATACACAACATACATTCACAAAGATCCCCCATATAGCCTTGACAGACCGTTTGGGCAAGTGCTGTTAGCGAGCACCTATGAAGGCCGGCATGGCACACGAGCGGGTGGGTGGCTAACACCACGCTCGACCGCCTTTGTCTCCCAAGTGGCGATATTTACATGCCGCACCAGGTACTAAGTTAAGGCTAAGTCGACCTAGGGGAGGCCCATGACCGGTTCACTGTTATTGGTCGTGAGCGGGACCAAACTCGGGTCACCGGGTTAGTAGCGCAGTGTGCCAGCTACTGCGCCACCACTCTCTAAACACACATGCTCCTTTAGACACGTTCATGTGAATTTTATTGAGCCTCGCACACAGTAGTTTCGGGGGTTACTTTTTTAAAAAATAAGCAGTTTCATAACAATGACGTCTGTAATCAAGGTTTCTTAGTGCATCAATTGACTCTTGATATTTTAAAAGTTGTGTAATCTGATCGCTTATTTTTGTTGCACGACATTTTTCTGTAAAGTACCATCAACACAAATTGCGTTGAGCACGATACGTTGACATCGAGGCTTTTGTGTCCTGATTTATGGTACAACAGTACGCGGACGTTTGTCTACTGCTACCCTGACATCAACCCAGGCTGCCGATGCAATCATGCCAACATTATAACGGACCTTTGAAATAATATTAATATTTAATTACGTATTATGCGCGTAATCACAATACACGTGCATTTAACTGGTACATGATTCAAAATAGATTTTTGGGTCAGGCCGCGTGTAACAAAAAAGGTGTGTCGTAAATCCTCCTCCACCCGGCACAGCCAGTTCATAAAGACGTCACCGTGAACAAAAGGGGCATCATCTGGCAGTTTTTCCACAACTCTGGCGATTGCCTGACGATGCCGCTTCTAGCCACCAGCGAAACGCCGGACCACCCAAATTGCTCTCCATCCACCACCAGTGGAGTGCTGAAACAATACAACGTAGAGACACGTTTTGTTCACGCGACAACTTTATCAAATAAGCCGTGTCGGGTGGATGAGGGTATACGACACACACTTGTAGTTGCCCAATCTGACCCCCCCCAAAAAAATCTCGTCTATGTTGAATCGTATCATTGGTACCGCGAAAGTCTTCGTGTTACATTTGTCCACTGCATGTTCATCTTGAAACACACTAAGAGCTGGGTAATGCTAGTTACTGGTGTAATACGCCTTTGGTAATCTGATTATAGTCAAGGCGTTCCTTTCTGACATTTCTCACCAAGGCTGTCATCCTGCATCACTAAATCATACACGCGCATACATAAGGAACAAATGACATGAACACACGACCACACGGAAAATTGATACACATACTTACTTCTCATCATCCCCTATGGGACATTAGGCTACAATTGATATGCACGCATAACTCCCAAATACCATACGTACACATCAAACACATTATATATAGTCTATGCATGCATACCTGTCAACCCCTTGTCAGTGTCTACCTTATTACAGACCAATTCAGACCTTATTGGTGACCCCGTGCCCTTATAAATCTCAACGTTCATCATACAAAGTCCCATCACAAGGGAGAAACACAAACCAATAAACGCATTGTTTCGGCTCGTATTGAAACGGCTGTACGCCGTATGGACCTGAAAACTCAATTTCCTCGTACAAGAATACGGGCTAAACCGTGTGGCTTGTCAGCTATGAATTGTTTATATTGATTACGTATGGGTTGACACGGTATGTGCATGATAGACTTAAATACGTCTCGAATGGAGGCGTGGGTTATGCCCTCTCTGGGTTATCCGAGTTGGATACCCTGGCACGGTTAACATCGGTGGCGAGTTAGATCATCCCGAACCTTGAACAATCTGAAGTCTGCTCAAACAACCCTCGTGAGATGGTGTGGGGGAGGCCTTCATCCAGCAGTGGATTAACATCGTGTAACATGTGTATGAAAGTGTGTGTGTGTGATGGAGTTATGCACCACACGCAACAGCCAATCTCAGACGTGACATTTTATTGCAGGCAGACATCGGTATCAGACAGCAGTGCATGAGACACTGATACACACACACACACACGAGTCCATTCTAAACACATGCACAGCAGTATACAAGAGACAGAGTCTCTCAGGCAACAACAATGTCGCACATTCAAACAGTCTTATCACAAACACGCAGCATTCTATGCACACAACAGTGTGCCACTATCTCACACACATGGAGTGGCAACAGCAGCTAGTAATTACACACACACGCATCACCATCACGCAGCAGTATCACACACACACCACTGACACATGCACAACAGTCTCTCTCTCTCACACACACACAGCAGTAATATAACAGTCAATTACAGGCACACCGCATCCTGTCACACAACACACACACAGTCACACACACACACACAGTCACACACAGACAGTCACAAACACAGTCACACACACAGTCACTCACACACAGTCACACACACAGTCACACACATAGTCACACACACAGTCTCACACACACATAGTCACACACACAGTCACACACACACACAGTCACACACACAGTCACACACACAGTCACACACATAGTCACACACATAGTCACACACACACACAGACAGTCACACACACAGACAGTCACACACACACACACAGGCCTCTACACAACAGACTGGACTGCGGCAGAACAGTTCACACTACAGCCCTCTCTGTACCATAGTATCCTAGCAAGGCCCACAATACCACAACACACACACACTACACCACAATGTGTACACACTGCGTAAGCTGTTCTGTGTGTCTCCGCTACTTGTGTGTGTCACTGTGCACTGCCGTGCGTGCGAATCGTGCAATTGTCAGCATTAGACGGAATTCCATTGGCAAACTCGCTTGCAACAGTGAATGACGGTCAAGTTGATAAGCGACAGTCCGAACATGCTTACGAACAACAACTCTCACTCCCAACCCCAAGCCGTCGCAGTGTCATTGCGAGTGAGAACAATTGCGTTCTTATCAGAGTAAGGCCACGGGTAAGCTGTGTGCGTCTTTTAAGAGAGATGTTGATGGTGGCGATGCGGCCGTTTTGGGTTATTTGGTGGCTTTAAAGAAGGTTTAGTGGTGGTTGTGATTGGTGGAGTGGATATGTATGGCCATAGATAGCATTGCTCGTTCAGAGATGTGGTTGCGGTGGTGGTAGTGGTGGTTGTAGGTTTGGTGGTGGTTGTGATTGGTACAATGTTATTGTATGTCTGAAACATTTCTCGTTAAGAGATGTGGTTGCGGTGGTGGTGGTGGTGGTGGTAGTGGTGGTTGTATGTTTGGTGGTGGTTGTGATTGGTACAATGAAATTGCATGACTAAAACATTTCTCGTTAAGAGATGTGTGGTTGGTGATGCTGTGTTCGTGGTGGTGACGAAGGTTTCGTGTTGGGGTGGTGGTTGTGATTGGTGCAGTGTTTACAAATGTACGGTCATAGAGAGCATTGCTAGTTAACATATGTTGTTGGTTGTGTTAGTGGTGGCACAAGGTTTAGTGGTAAAGACTGTGCGTATTATTCCTGTAGTGTGCTGCTGATACTGTCGCGATGTTGCCAGAGATCATTTGAGATCCCATTAAAATGCGTTGTTTCACACGAGCGCACGCACATAGGCGTACGTTAAAAAAACACACAACAACAACATCAACAACACGATAATTTAATGAAATGCGGCAACATCTAATGAGATTACAAACAAACAACGTAGAATAATACGTCCATGCAAGAGATACTCACCCAACACAACGGCGGCCACGGTGCTGAACAGAAGCCAATTGCGCTTCCAAAAGCCTTTCATGCAATTATCGGAGCCCATGGTTTATTTTGAGAAAAAAAATCAATGTTTCACGTGGCGTGCGTGCGCGGATATTTAAAGGTATCGCTATGCTACTACGCTCTCTCGTCTACCGACCGAAGAAAAAAAATCACAACCTAACAGCTCGCAATGCAACGCCCGTCGATTGCCGCCCTCACAAGCGAGACAACCCGAACGAGTGCCTCGTTAATTCAGCACCACCGCCACGGACGGGCCAAGATCATCCGCGCAGCAGTGGAAGCTGGATGAGCGAGGCGCAGGAGAGGAGTGAGTAGGGGGTGGGGGTAGTGTAGAGATCTTAACGCCACCAGCACCACCACCACCGCAGCCGCTGCTTCCACAGACCCAGGCTATCTCTCCCGTCTCGTCTTCGCCGCTCTGTGTGAACCCAGCCCGGAGAGAGTCGACGGGGCTCTCTAGTAGCGACCACTCTCCGGTGACGTCACTGGCGCTTGATCATGCTGCGCGGTGGTGCGGGGGGGAGGTCCCAAGCTACACGCACTGCCTCTGGTGGCCTTTGGTGGTCACGGCACCGCTGGACTTGTCTTCCCTTTCGTATGGGGAAGACGTTCCAGGCAGCGGCGAGCGGCGACGACTCCAATTTTCACTGTCATGCCAGGCAGCCGCGTTCAGGAGGGAACAGCCGTGGCGAGATGTTCACTACCTCGCCCGGTGTGCAGGAGGTCGTGGGGCTCGATCGTGACCCTGACGCCTGCTGCTGCTGTATATTTGGAGTTTGCGTGTCTCTCTCTCTTTCTCTCTCCCCGTGGTCGCGTGGTTTCTTCTCCGGGTCCTCCGGTTTTTCCTTTCACATTTGAATCAACATCACGCGTTTAGAGTGTTTGGCTGCTACACATTTCCACGTGACGAGCCACTTCGTTGAGCTGTCATTTGTGGTCAGGTCCCTTCCGAAGAAGAGCTACGTAGCTCAGTTGACCTTACCTGGTCAAATAAAATGAAAATTATCGCCCTTCAAAGGAGCGCATACTACATTGGTTTACGATATTGCCCATAGTTTGTGTTGCGTGGCCACAATCGTACTGCCGTGGCTTGTACACGACAGTCGATTGGCAGGTTGCTTTGTGGTGGGGTAAAGCGTGGGTACGACTCCCACCGCTCTTAATACATCAGGCCAGTGTTGAAGGGCAGGGATTCATATTCTTGGATCTTTCGGTAAAGTCACGTAGAAGGGAAATAATAAAATAATAAAAATAAAACATAATACAATTATCACGACGTTTCGACCACAACAGCTCCGTTCTTCGCCTGAGGACGGCTGAGAGGACGCAGCAGCGACAGACACTCAGCATGAAAATAAGTACATTGTAAATACATTTTTAAAATCGATTTACTAAATTAACTAAAAGTTTAACAAGCGGAATCGGGACTGCCTTTGACGCCCTTCCGCCAGCAGTTGGCGTGAGCAATAAACTGCAGGGCTGCGCCTTTATCGTTTACATGCGTGTGCTCGACTCGGTGTCTATATGTATGTTCGTGTACAGCCCCTTTGTCTATCCACTGCTGGATGAAAGTCTCCCTACGCCGTGCGTGGGCCATACTTCAGTAGTCGCCGGGGTTTACCAACCGGGAATCACTAAAGTGCTCTTTAGTTGGGTAAACAAATGGGTAAATGGGTTTAGAAAATACGAGATTGGGCAGTTAAATATTTAACCACTAAAAACGCATACCTCTTAAGATAAGGGCAATTACCAAAAAAATAACTCAACTCATTCGTCAGTAACGCCGAGTCCTTAAAATGAAAAATATATAATAGGCGACGTTTCGAGCGACGGCCCTTCTTCAGAGCACACGAGATAAGGTCCTACACGGAGATTTCCAAGAACTCTTTAAGGGGGAAAAAAAACACACAGGCATGCTAATTATTGCTCTCATTCACTGAGTACTGTACACATTTACAGAATTAAAAAAATAAAGACTACAAGTAAATCGTTGTGGTAGCTCGAAGCGGGATGGGTTTTAAAGGGAGATGGTGGAATTTGTTTTGTCCGTGACCAAATCATATGGAATGTGCCCTATCCCGTCAGCTCAACGGGCTGAGCCTGGCTAAGTGTTTGGATGAGTGGCCCCAGTGCAAATGTAGAGGAGTAAAATGGGGACGTGACGTCAGGTGTGCCGTTGAGTGCGATGACGTCACGTCTCCTAGGGTACTTAAGGGAGACCCCGTGACGTAAGCGGGGTCACTGTGGGAACGGGTAGAGTAAGCAGGGTGAAGAGGGAACCAGGGGTAGAGAGAGGGATCGAATAGTGAGTCTGGGGAGAAGCCGGTGGTAGCCGTAGAGGTGCTTCTTTCTCCGGTCGGTGGAGTCGGCAGAATCCACGATCCGACACGAGAGAGAGAGAGACCGGACTTAGCCGGCAGGGACCCGGACTCAGAGTAGGACCCCTAGCCCCTGGGAGTTGTGTACCCTTGGGTGTTATTGATAAGCTTTAATAAACCCTGGCAAAAGCCCTTAACTTACCTCCGTCTCCGAGTACGTCCGTGGGAACTTCTCTACACATACAAAAGGCCGTAAGGGACTCCCAGATGCATCTCGACGGGCCCTCCTTTTCACATAAACCAGTTTACAGGTAGACGATTATTGTACTGCGGGATTACACATTGGACATCAAAGTCAGTTGCCCTGGACTCTACCCCACCCACTATGTTTCCCACCTTCACCAACCCGTGCTGCCCCACGTGGTCAAGTACTCGGCAACTATTCAAATGCGCCACTTTACAAAACTGTTTATCGGGAAACATTTTATTAATATTATTGTGTAGTTTCCATCAGGTCCCATGGTGTAAAGTGCAGGCTCAATCTCGTATCTATTTATTTTACCACGTAATGTTCACTGAGCTACGTAGATATTTTTCAGAAGCGAACTGGCCACAAATGATCGCGCAACAAAGTTACCTATCATCGTGTTGAAATTTATAGCAGCCAAATACTCTAAACGCATGTTGATTGTAAATGTGGAGGGGAACAATCGGTAGGACCTTGAGAAAATTTACAAACAACCACGGGGGGAGAGATACGCAGACTCCAAATATACAGCAGGCGTCAGGGTCTGGATCGAAACCATGATCTCCTGTATACCTGGAGAGGTAGCCTATACCTCGCCACCGTGGCGCCCCTCAACGTATCAACTCTCTCTGGCTTCTGTGTGCTTTGAATAAGGACCATTACCGATAAAAGTAGAATTTTATGGCAGTATTATTGACGATCGTGTAATTTATTTTGTTAGTTTGCTTGTGCACAGCTACAAATGCTGTATCACCATATCATTCGTTTCGTGGTGAAGTATGGTCAATTATTCCCCATGACCTGCACGGCGTGGGAATGTGTTCATCCAGTAGTGAGCATTGGATGGACAAAGTGGACAACTATCACTGCAATCACGATCAGAAGCCATACGTTCAAAACTTCGGCTCGGGATCAATTCAACACATCACCAACACCACAGGGCCTATACAACGGGTGCCCCTTTGCTTGCATTAACCAGTGCTTGTTCTATGGGTGGACTATGCCCCCCATCTGTACCGCACCTCCGATTTGCACGGTCGGCTACGAACGAACGGCGTGAAAGAAGTTCGCACCGTTGTGGAATTTCCACCACTGGCTCATGATCATTAAGAGAGCGAATGGGCACCGCCCCAGCACTCGTTTGAGCCGGGGAGGCTCTTTCAATTTGACCTTGGTCCCCCGCCTCATTACAGGGTTTCGCTGCTGGGCTGAGAGAGACAGCTTTGGCTGCCGAGACCCCTTTGGAAGCCCTGGCCGTCCTTGAAGGGTCTGCCCCCTGGTCACACTCCCTGGAGCCTCTCTGGTCCGTCTGTCCACATATTGGCACACACAAACCCAGCACATGCTCCCCAAGGCTTGTCGCTCAAGTCAAGATGTACGCATGACCAAATCAGCCTGAATGCACCCGATCTGGGCAGACCTCGTAAGCTCAGCAAGTTCGTGTCTGGTTAGTACTGGGATAGGAGATTGCTTGTGAATCCCAGGTGTTGCAGGCTTGAACCTATAACACCCACCTGGTACAGCCGAACAGAGATGTATTTATGAATGTTGAACTTATTTCGCACGGTACATAGCCAACCGTGCTCATCGGAGGTGCGGTCAGGGATGGTCAGGATCTGGCAATACTGCACAGTTGATTCTGGAATGTAACCACATTCTTTAATCTATGTGTGCTGAGGTTTAAGTGTTCCAAGCTGAAATGCGTGGTGGATTGTCTCCGGGTACACCACTTTCCTCCCACATGAAGACAAACGATCACTGATGGAATAGGCCAAACATTCCAAATGCATGGCCCTCATAGGAAAGTGTCTTTATATTACTGCCATTCGTCAGTGAACTCCCTCCGCAAACTAGCAAACAATTCTCATTTAGAAACATTGAAATGGTACAGCACTGTAGTTATGGGAATTCCATATTTACGTGACAGAAACCAGTCTTCTGCCGACTTCGGACTCCGCGGAACTTTTGAGTCACCCTGATGGGAGTCACGTGTTGATAGGTCAACCCTCTGATTAGGACGAAAACTCAACAGCTATTTAATGAGCATGATCAATTCTAAAAGTAGGATAGGTGACACTGTCCCCAGAACAAATCCTACCACTCGCAAATTAGCGAGAATGAGAATAATAAAAAAAAATCAATAAAAAAAAATCAACCCTTTGTCAATCTACGCCGTATCGTTTGTGGGGGTTTATTTGAGAAGACTTCAGCACGCGAGTTCGTTCAGTCTGGGCATTAGCAGAGGTCGGCAGCACGCGGCTGGGCAGCCGCTGCCACTCTTCAAGGACTGCTCCGGGTCAGTTATTGTTTAAGGAGCCACCGTCTCGTGTTCACCGCATTGCATTGCGGCTCTTGAAATATTGGGTTGTTTTTTTACCGAATGAACGTCAAAGAAAGGATCTTCTTGTTATTTTGGTTGCTGAACTCTGGTCGTGATTAGTCGGAGGGGGGTCGGTTCCTGACATCACCCTCCACTGATGCTAGACCCTCGCTGGGAGTCAAACTCAGGTGGCAGAGTTTAAAGGTGCCATGCCCTAGTCAACCGCTGTACCCCCCCCCCCCCTAAATACGTGTCGTTCTGAACAGACATATACAATATATAAACATTAGGAGATAGTACTGACACGATGTGTTTGAACGTGCAGTGAATGTTTTGTTAAAGTGTTGTTAGTGGGAGTACTGAATGTGTAGGGTATGTGTTGAACTATCTACTACGCGCGTGTGTGTTTACGTGGTGTGACATAATGGGGAGTGGTGGTATAGTCGTTAGAGCACTGTGTACCTGGTGCGGTGTGTAAACATCGCCACTGGGGAGACAAAGGTGATCGGGCGTGGTGCTGGCCACCCACGCCCTCGTGTGCCGTGCCGGCCTTCATAGGTGCTCGCTAACAGCACTTGCCCCACAAGTCGATTACGACTATAAGGGATATCTTTGTCTTCAAAATTACATAATGGGGAGTGGTCGTGTAGTGGTTAGCGCACTGTGCTCCAAACCCGGCGATCAAATTCCTTCTCACGGACAACAGCGGTGACGATTATCTTAACCGGTCCTGGGCCTTCCCTAGGTCGACTCAGCCTCAAATGAGTACTCCGTGAAATGTGTGTAAACATCGTCACTGGGGAGACAAAGGCAGTCGGGCGTGGTGCTGGCCACCCACCCCCTCGTGTGCCATGCCGGCCTTCATAGGTACTCGCTAACAGCACTTGCCCCAACAGTCTGTTGAGGCTATACAGGGGATCTTTGTCTTGCGAGTAACAATGACTGCGAGTGGTTCCTCTAAGGCCCACAATTAGAATTGATTTTAAAGCTCATAAACGTACCGGACCCCTCACACTATATCAGACACTAACCCTGGGATTAACGTTTAACAATGTCACCATAATAACACTGATACGAAGCCAAGCTACAATATAACCAGCTTTATAACATGTATCGAACACATTTCAAGTTCAACACCTCTCCTCTACCCCACCACAAACGCATACGCAGTCACGATTTAATGTTCTTATATATATAAAAGCGTACGAAGGTAGGGGTTCTTTGTGCGGTTTAGAAGCAATGCTTTCGTCAGCAGTGGTCAACGCATGTCATGGCTATCAAACATCTGACGCACAGACAAATATCCCGACTGTGCACCACGGTGGGGAGATGTTAACTCCCTCGCCTGGTATGCAGGCGTTTGTGGGTTCGATCCCAACCCCTGAAACCTGCTGTATATGTGGAGTTTGCGTGTCTCTCTCTCTCTCCGTGGTCATGTGGATTTTTCTCCGGGTCCTCCGGTGTTTCCCCTCCACATTTAGAATCAACATCACCGCGTTTAGAGTCTTTGGCTGCGATCCATTCCCACGTGATAAGCCACTTCGTTGAGCTCTCATTCTTGGCAATGTCGCTTCTGAAAAACGGCGATGTAGCTCAGTGGGCTTTACCTGGTGAATTACAAAAAAAGTTTATTTTTTAATAGAGTGAAGGGACTAAACCAAACACAGGAGTTTACACTATGAGACCTCCTTTACCAGTGGCAAAATATAGTAATAGGTTTTTACCCTTTCAACTGGTACAAAAAACTGACACCTTTATACAAGGCATCATGTTTGCAATAACCACAACATAAGCAGTCAAAATGCAAACAGAAGGAAACAAGGACAGTGCATATCATTATCATCATCAGAGTTGTTTCTTTTTGTTTGCATTTTGACTGCTTCTGTTGTGGTTATTGCAAACATGAAGCCTTGTATAAAGGTGTCAGTGTTTTGTACCAGTTGAAAGGGTAAAAACCTACTACTAAAAACACAGGAGTTCTCATCAGGGCCAGATTAATGCAGCCTGGGCTTTAGGGGCCGCGGCCTCGAACCTCGGAGACTTTAAAACGTTTGACACGCAATTCAGTGGCACTACGGTACATCCATATGGGTAATGTGGTCATTCAAACCACAGCGTCGGTACGCGTGTTACTCCCAGTTATGTGCCTAAATTAAAGTGGTTTTAATTCTAGATTTGAAGCTTTCGTGACTGCAAGGAATCATCTTCTTAGGTTTTTTCGGTAAAGTCACGTAGAAAGTAAAATAAAATAAAAACAAAAATCACGACGTTTCGGAGGCAACACAAGTCTCCGTCATCAGGTGGGACCGTCACAGCCAGATTAGCTGTATCAAGTGAGGCAATGATTCAAGATGTAATCCCTTAAAAGCGCTCTTGCTACATCCGCATGGATGTGTCCTATGCCTCTGAGGGCTACATCAATCTGGGATCTGTTTGGAGTTCGGTGAGGACACAGCAGCGGAACTTTGAAGAGCGGTAAAAAGCCTAGTTGTGCCTTACGGTATTGTTGTGTCTTGAAGCTCTTTCGCACCGTACGCGGTGAGGTTACGAAGCGGTTTCGGCTGTGAGTCCGATGGGGACGTCGTCTGGAGAGTGGAAAGACAAGAGGTGCAGGAGGTAGGACGCAAGCGTGCACGATCGCCGCGCGTGTGGGTGGTAGGCAGAGGTATGCAGTTGCGGAATCGTGGTAGTGGGGGTATTGACGGTGCCGAACGGGCTTAGATCGTTGCCAATGTTGAGTCATCACCCATATCAACTAAACTATAAACTACTTTTTTTTCTACCAGCTAAGGCACACTGAGCTAGATAGCTATCTTTTTTCAGAAGCGGCCTGGCCATAAATGATAGCTCAACAAAGTGGCTTATCATCACGTCGAAAATGTATAGCAGCCGAATACTCTTGAACGCACGTTGATTCTCAACGTGGAGAGCAGAACCGCAGGACCCGTAGAAAAGTCCACGGGACCACTGGGAGAGAAAGAGAGACACGCAAAATCCAATAGCAGCGACGCATTTGCGTGTACATGCCTTTGCCGCTCCACTACTAGATGAGGGCCTCCCTGCATTATATCGTCCTTGGGGGTTATTTGACCATACTCCATCATGCTGGTCGGTTGCCGGCTTCAAGGTGGAGAGCACACAAAGTAACGACGGCTTTTTCCTGCACTGCCCTCTCCCGTCCAGCACATGGCCCATCAGCAGCCTATAGCTGTGCGTGGCGGCCGCGCATGCAAGCACAATGTCGGTACAGATCTGCTCAGCTTCCACGACCTGACGTGGCCCATTCCGGGGTAATTTGATTGGCAAGAAAAATTCGGTAATTGCGGTCGTCACCATCATGTGCCAACAGTCATTGCCAGAAGGTCTTGGTTGCTGGAACAACCGTGTGCGTGTGTACGTTCATCGAACATTTGATATGGACTATGCACCGCTAAGTAACAGGGAGGGGCAAGCACGCACACGTGAGTGGACGAGATACAGCAACACCAGTTTTAAGAGTGAACTTGTTAGCACGTTGATGTTTGTTGACGGTGGGTAGAGGCAATGGTTAACGCGCTTGTGCCAACATCAAATGACAGGTGCGTTGCTTTTTGTTTTTTTACAACGCACTGGGTGGTTACACCATTTGAGAGGAGGGCGGATTTACTGAAATAGGCCTTGGGGTGGAAGTTGAAGGTCAACAGCTCAGCGGAAGACCCCCTCCAGATAGTGGGGAGAGGGTGTGATAAGATTGTCAGCCCTTTGGAGATTGTGTACCCAACCTTGTGCCGTGACGTCAACGGAATTTGCATGATTAGCTTTGCATTTCGAAAATGAGTTCCAGCCCGCGTCTTGAACTCCTTCACGTCGCCTGCACAGCACGTGGACACGTCAGGGAATCGCTCCATTCAAGACGCCTCGAACCCCCTTCTATCCACTCATTGCATTCCCTTCCCCATCCTTCCTGGAATTTTCCAGGAGTCTCCGCCAATCCAAATTAATAATACCTCGTAACAGTCTCCCAACCGACCCCTCATTTCTATTTAGTTTTCCCTGATGACCAATCCGATATTGAATGGCGCTCCACCATCCGATTGTGTTCCATAAACTAAACTATATATTTTTTTCTTGGTTCTTTCGGTAAAGTCACGTAGAAGGAAATAATAAAATAATAAAAATATAACATAATTAAATAATTCTCACGACGTTTCGGCCACAACGCAAGCAGCCGTCTTCAGGTGGAGAACAGGTCTGTCGAGAAGTCTGAATGACAGACATGTTCTCCACCTGAAGACGGCTGCTTGCGTTGTGGCTGAAACGTCGTGAGAATTATTTTATTATGTTTTATTTTTATTATTTATTTTCTTCTACGTGACTTTATCGAAAGAACCAAGAAGATGAATCCCTGCAGTCACGAAAGCTTTAAATCGAATTTTTATTTTTTATTTCACCAGGTGAGGCCCACCGAGCTAAATAGCTCTTTTTCAGAAGCAAGCTGGTCACAAACGAACGATAGCTAAACGAAGTGGACATTTACAGCAGCGACCTACGATAGCTCCTCACCCATGAGAGTCGAGCACACTCATTCAACTCGCGAAGATCCGTTAGACCCGGTGAGTGGACACGTATTTATTTCCTAATAATGCTTGCGCGTCTCTGCATCCCTTAAACATTTAAAAGCGCACCCCGGTGTCAAGAATCGAGCACAAATGAAATCGGTAGTTTTTTTTTATCAATGTTCCTCAAAAGTCTTGAACGTTAAGGTGTCTCCCTGCTCATTGGCATTCCTGAGCCAGTGGTGAAAATTACAAACTGTTTAATTACTGGTAGAAACCTCTTGGTTCCACCAGCCCACAGGGGATTATTGTGTCCGTCCGTCGTGCATCCAAAAATGGGAGGGCTGGGTGGAGAGGGGAGGGTGGGGAGGGGCTGGGTGGGGAGGGGAGGGTGGGGAGGGGCTGGGTGGGGAGGGTGGGGCAGGGTGGGGGGCTGGGTGGGGTGGGGCTGGGTGGGGTGGGGCAGGGTGGGGGGAGGGGTGGGGCAGGGTGGGGGGGGCTGGGTGGGGTGGGGCTGGGTGGGGAGGGGCTGGTCACCCCGAAGTGCCCTTAAACGTTTAACTTACTCACACCGGCTTGTGCCCACCCTCACAGTCGGCCATATTTGCGGAAGACACCACGCCGCCATTGACCCTGGCCATTGACCGAGCAACCCAACATTCCTACCAGCTCCCTCCGCAGGAATGTGGTTTACCAGGTAAAGGCCCACTGAGCTATAAAGCTCTTTTCAGAAGCGACCTGGCCACAAACGATAGCTCAACGAAGTGGCTTATCACGTGGAAATGTATAGCAGCCAAATACTCTAAATGTGTGTTTTCTAAATGTGGATGGATAAACCGGAGTACCCGGAGAAAGATCCACGCGACCACGGGGAGAACACGCAATCTCCAAATATACAGGTATCAGGGTCGGGATCACATGAACAACCTCCTGCATACCAGGCGAGGTAGTTAACATCTCGCCACCGCGGCGCCCTTTCAACACTTTGACGGCGGTGGCCAATATTTCGAAATGTCAACAACCACCGTAGCCTTCCCCACAAAGTGGTACCCTCATTTAAAACCCCCCGAGAAATGTATTGTTCGCCTAATCAAACTCCAAACCAGAATGCGAGCAACTCTCCAATTGTGAGCTAACTGCTCTAATCTCAGTACCACCTGGTAGAACAAAACAAAAAAAACATCTATTCAGTCAGAAAAACCTGAGTCTCAAAAATCTCTATCAAAGGTCTGGGGAAAGGCCTATTGGGCCCCCAGTCCAGATAGCTGGCGACTCCCATAGTCACCTGGGCTCGGGTGAAGATTCGCATTGCTGGGATGGTGCCGAAGCATCATCTGCTCAACAGTCCCACTCTGTGTTAACCTCTGGTGGGCTGTCCGAGCGGCCACCTGGAATGTTGTCTCTCGCCAGCGAGGGCCATCTGCCTTTGCTCTCGGCTGGGCTATACAAGCCGAGGGTTGAGATGGCTGCTCTCGCTCTCTGAGAGGTGCATGTTGGTCATGGCTGCAATTTTAGCATCAGGACATAACGGAATGTGCTCAAGGTTCCTGTGCTTTCTGTCTCGTATGTATGCTGAACTTCTTTCGCACCGTACGTAGCCAACCGTGCTAATCAGAGGTGCTCGGTGGAGCTGAGACATGGCCACTGAGGAGATCATTGGGACATGACTCGTTTCCGATGTGACTCGGTTTTTCATTGCAGAATCCTGGGGTGCCGATGGCATGGCTCTGTGCCTGACCATGGGCGACGACAGGAGAATAAGATGGCGCTTGCTACCTGCAGGATGCGGGGACGCACAACTGCTGCACTTTGGGCACGCGGTTGATCGCTTCACATTTAGACTCAGCGTCACGTGTTTAGATTATTTGGCTGCTGCTTTAAATTTCTACATGATAAGCCACTTGCTCTCATTTGTGGCCAGGTCGCTTCTGAAAATGAACTAATAGCACAGGTTTCCTTACCTGGTAAAATTAAAAAAAGAGTTTAGTTTTAATGTATTTACAGTGATTTCCTTACCTTTTCAATACTTTGCACTCCTATCGTTTTTTGTTATTGTTGTCTGTCGGTGTACCTTTCTGACCCGCCCCCTACTGGCCATACGTAAGAAGAAGAGCTTCATAGCTCATCGTATTTCTCCAGGATAAAGATTGTGATTCTGATTCTGCATCCCCCTTCGTTGTTGACCCGGCTCACTGGACACTCTGTCTCAGAGCGCCTCGTCGGTGGAGGCGGACACCGGGGGCGGGGCGGAGCCGGTCAGAGGCCTCATGGCTAAACATAATACTTTAATTTTATATAGCGTCGTATCATGCCAACAGCAACCCATACGCGGTTGGGTACGCACGGTGGGCGTACGAAGCCCAACACACACATGCGTACACACCAAGCGAATGAAGACCACTAACTACTATTACCAAGCAAAATCAAAAATGAATAAACGAATTCAGAGATGGCACCAAAACTAGAAAAGTGCAAACAATAACATGAAAAGTTATCACAACAAGGAAATTGGTCCATGAAGTCGACGACTAGACATCTGAGAGCACCATCACCAACTCCCCAACCAAGCCGGGAATCCTTCAACGGGTCGGGCGGGTGGAGTGGCCAAAAAGCTACAAAGTTCACAGTGACATCGGTTAACGGTTTTTTGTGGTTAACGTTTCGCCTCCCATTAGGACCCCGTGGTTTCGACTAACGTTAACATTTTGGTGAACGGTGGTTTGTACGTTATGCACGCGGTGGTGTCAATCTCGGCCAATCGCAGCGCTCGTAAGTGGGACTCGGCCATGCCCTCGGCCAGTCATCGACGCCCATGTATGATGAGCGTTTCGACCGCGACTGGCTTTGTTAACGTTATTTGTTTCTGTTTTGGCAGTGGAAACAGCTCTCTGGCAGACTCGTGCAATTCCTACATTCGATTAACAGTTATTTCGCTTCACAATAGTTTTCTGAGAACGGATGAACAACGTTAACCGAGGGACTCCTGCAATGAATGTATATCAATCGGTCCAAAAAGCGATGACCTATTTCGAGTCGACCAATACGGTTGAGACGTGGGCATTGGGAAGGCAGTGGATCAGGTTTTGTGCAGCTTCTTCGTACGTTAACAAACATGACTTGTGCTTTCCTTTACTTTGAATTGTTTGGGAGGTTTTTGTTTGTTGTTGGGTATTGGTGATGAACGTCAATTGCAGAACAATAAAAGTGTATTTTTTGTAATATGTTGTGATTATAAGGTTTTGTAGGCACCGTAGTATTTCCAGCTGTCTTCGAATCTATCTTTGGGGCCGTACATAAATGACGTCACACACCTAGGGGGGGGGGGGGAGGAGGTCAGATATTTGTGACGAGGGGGGGAGGGGGATTTGAGAAATGTGACGTCACATCAAAATGTGCAACTTTAAATAAATATAAACAATTGAATTGTTATAACAACACTAATTTTGATTAATTTTCATTATTAATTATTTGATTGTTTACATTTACTAAGGTCACCTTTTATTTATTCCATGCATGAGCATTTTGCTTCTCCATGGGAGAATGGAGAAGCATGAATTTAGTAATTTTCTTGAATGATTGTTATTAAACATTTTGATGCTAATAATTCAAACAGGGCTTTTCAATCTGTGGAATGAATATGTATATATACAAATTGAGCAATCATTGGCATTGTTGCTACATTGGCATTGCTGCTGCATTGGCACTCGTGCACCGCCCGTGCTTCTGGTGTTGTTGAGACACTTGGGCTACGCCCATCCCCAAGCCTTTATAAACAGTTTGCCTTTAGAGGCTGACTCCTTTGCCTGATGACGACCGCTTGTGTTGCGATCGAAACGTCGTGATTTGTTTTATTTTATTTTATTTCTAACGACGTGACTTTACCGAAAGAACCAAAGAGTATGGATTCCTGCAGTCACGAAAGCTTCAAATCAAGATTGTTGTAATTGTACTCTCCATTTTGCTTCGTTCTATTACAAAGTTACAAATATTTTTTTATAGTTATAATTATTTTTTTTATTTTGTAATTATAAGAGAATTTCAATAGAATATTCTGAACATCTGCAATTTTAGTTAGACTATGAATATTTTCAAGTGATTGTTATGCTAAATATCAGCTTTCCAACACTTTTTAAAACGTGTTTTTTCCTACAAGAGTGCAGCGCCACATTAAAATACGCACTCCAATGACAAAAGTTTAAAGTTATTTGAAGCATGTTTTTTTTTCAAAATGGAAATATGGTTTGGAGGGGGGGGGGGGTCAGAGCTTTGTCATATTTGAGGGGGGTCTTACTTTTTGTGACGCCGTGTGACGAGGGGGGGAGGGGGGGGTCAAAATCTGCCAAAATCGCGTGACGTCATTTATGGACGGCCCCTTTACAGCTTCGTAGACTTTGTCCTCATGGAGCCAAATCTTATCACTTTATTGCATGTGAACATTGTATACATCGTTTACTGAGACCGCAGAGAATAAAAAGATGGAACATTCAGAAGCCACGGCAATAAGTAGTGCCTAGGAAGGTTTCTCTACCATCAGCCACATGGATACTATCATCAGACTGCATATAAAACACTTTACCATTACTTGTAGGCTATGGAAAGGCATTTCATCGTTAAAACTGAGGCAGACATCACTAAGGGCTTCATCAAAATATATAGAAATATCCGAATATATTGCAATTGTGCCAATAAAACAATTGCAAATGGGAGAAAAAAAACTCGAATATATTTTACAATAACACAATTTTCTTACATTTTAACGTTGAAATGAGTCTTAGCTAATGTAAATCTCAACTCTACACCCCGAGATAATTCAGTGGTAAAGATTCCACATTTCTATGGCGGAGGCCAGTCAATTGCTCGAACAACCACTATCGTTCGATCGTTAACATCACGTCACCGTGGGCTAAATGGTAGCGAGATGTTAACTACCTCGTCTGGTACACAGGAGGTCGTGGGTTCGATTGCAACCCTGACACCTGTACATTTGGAGTGTGCATGTTGTTCCCGTGGTCACGTGGATTTTTCTCCAGGTCCTCCGGGTTTTCCCTCCACATTTAGACACATGCGTTTAGAGTTTAGTTGCTGCTATAAATATGTCTACATGATAAGCCACTTCGTTGAGCTATCATTTGTGATAGCCAGGTGGCTTCTGAAAAAGGGCTGTATAGCTCAGTGGAACTTACCTGGTACAATAACAACTGTTTAGTTTTCGACCTTCCCATGAAGATATACTCATTTTGTTGAGCCAACCGGGATTTGAACTCATGCCTTTCCAATTGCAGGTTCAGTCGCTCTAACCCAAAGCCATCGCAACATTAGTGTTCAATACGACACATTACCGTACAAGTTATGATTTGTGTAGCATATAAATACAACCTCGTGTCTGGACACTTGTTCAGCTTTTTGTTGGAGTTCTCCGGGGCCAAACGTGATAACGTAGAAGACGCGTCCTGCCGCGGCGAGAGTGTGACCTTAATGCTCCCGTGGCAACATTAATCCACATTTGCATTTGCTGACTTCTGACTATGGGACAAATCTGCTGACTGGCCAGCCATATATACGACACAGCGGCGAATGGCTAAATACTGTAGATACGTTTTAATATAGGGAACGGCTCTGCCCGCCTGCATGCACTTCATTGCCCTTTCATTCTTCATAGTAGAGCAATTATTGCCTTGAGACGGTTCGGCCTATCCGAGGGTTCTAAGCTGCGCGTTTTTTACTGACGACGGTTCGAATCCAGTAAAATAATCATCAGTCCTTCGTAAAATTCTTCGCTGAATGAAGGCTTATGCCATGCCGTGCTGGTTTTAGGGGCTGTTAGACCGTACTTCACCGTGATAGTCCATGCGGGTTGGTGAAGGGGGGGGGGGGGGTGGCGGTTGATCCAGGACCGATTCAGGTATCGTACTGATGGATGGCCATGGCCAAGAAATTCTAAGGTGCTGGATTTATAGCGCAGTGTGCTAAGCCATTTGCGCCACCACTGCTCCAACAGCCATGGGGGGGGGGGGGGGGGGGGGTGGGATGATATTTATAATATAATGCATTATAATGGAATGTGTTTATATTATAATGGAATGTATTTAATTTATACTTATGATGGAACAAATGTGGAATTCAAGTTATGAAACGGGGACGGGATGGTCTCGTCTTGTGACCAGAAAACCTCACGGGGTCTAAACTATTGGGGTAGTTGAAGTTGGATTTCAACATTGAAATGGATTCTGGCCTTGCTGGCTAAATAGTGAATATGCCAAACACCAGGTGGTTCACGTTGTACATATAGATCGTGTGTAGTCACTGGAATATTGCTATAGGGTTTTGGCAAAGGTTAGTAGGGTTAGAACGTTAGCAGTGCGTAATGGTGAATGCTGGAGTCAGTGTTGCGAGTTGCGTTAATATTATGAGTAAGGTTAGGGCGGGCGATGGCTGGAATTAGTATTATAAGTAGGGTTATGATTAGGCAAGAATTAGTTTGATAAGTATGGTTAGTGTTAGTAGGATTAGAGTTAAAGATAGGGTTAATGTTATGAGTTAGGGTCAAGGATAGAGTTATGTTAGGATTACGGTTAGGTTTAAGGATAGGGATAATGTTACAATTAGGGTTGATGTTCACAGTAAGCTTAGAGTTCAGGCTCATGTTTAATTCGGCAAACATCCTTCAGTTCAGGATAGGGCTAGCGGGAGAGATACAATTAGTCTAAGAGGTAGGGTTACATACAATGATTAGTATTAGGGGTAGGAATAGTGTCAAGGTTAGGGTTAGTGTTCACATCAAGCGAGGAGCATCATCATGATCAGAAACACGGAGACAGCCAAGGCCCATTGCGCTAACCAGAGTGCTCACGTTTTAGATTAGATTTTAAATGAAATAGACTTCATTTATTTCGGCAGTAAGAGCTCAATGGGCTACTAGGCTCTGTTTCATTGGCGTCCTGGGACGATGGCACCAGAAGTTGTTAATCGGTACGTTTGATAACACATTTGAGAACAGGCGCAAAGCGAGTTTGAATTTTTTTTTTAGTAATTAAAAAAATATTTCACCGGGAGATCCATTTGGATGGAACATTTCGCTCGACTGCACGTGGTGTGTCCAGGGTGATGGTTTGAGTGCGTGTTCGGCGTGTGCAGTGTTCAGTGTCATGGATATTGTTTGCAGTGGGCAGCGGCAGTGGTTCAGCCACTGCGCCTTGAACCTGACGACCTGTGTTCGATTCCCAGCCACGCAGAACATTAGCGGTACGTATATAAACTGAGCATGGGCAACCCCCTGACCAATGTGGTGGAGTACAGTCCAACAACCCCTATGCCTGACAGGGGTCGGGAATCGAACCTAGGCAGCCGGATTCTCATTGCAGTTCGCTAAGCTGTTGTGCCACTACTCCCTCCCCCAACGCTACACGTGAATCGTGTATTTTTGTTTGGTTCGGTTTCCACCTGGGCGAGTCTCATCAGCAGCGTCAGGCCAGCTCAACACTGCTGTTGTGTAAACCCAGACGCTAATGGTGGTGTAAATCCAGACGCTATTGGCAAGGGCACCCCCTTAAAGGTGTGGGTTCCGTTCAGCGCCGAACATCAAAATTGAGTTGTATTTATTTTAACACAACACAGTTTTGGATCATACATTCTTACGAAGTATTCGTGTGAACTCATCACGCATCGCTGCCTTCTTCCTGCCCGACCTTATTACTATTAAACTAAACAAAAACTAATTTTTTTTTAGTTCACCAGGTAAGGGCCACTGAGCTATATAGATCTTTCTCCAAAGCGACATAGCCACACATAATAGCTCAACGAAGTGGCTTATCATGGGGAAAATTATAGCAGCCAAATACTCTTAACGCACATTTCTAAATGTGGAGAGAAAAACTGGAGGACCCGGAGAAAAATCCATGCGACCACGGGAGAGACGTGCAGACTCCAAATACACAGCAGCAGGCGTCAGGATCAGGATCGAACCCACGACCTCCTGTGAACCAGGCGAGCTCGTTAACACCGCGCCATCGTGGCATTGTGTACTTATACAGATATGTGTTAGGATTGGTCCAACCAACTATAACTACTGGATATCTCTAACATAACATATTTCCACGTTAGAAACTAAACTGGTTAACACTCAACTGTCCTATATTCTTAATTCAATATCACATTCAATAATAATGTATGCTGTTGTGTGTGTTTTTAAAACAGGAAGGATAGATGAAAGTAGATACAAAGATAACACCTACACACGCACACGCACACCAAACACACAAAGATCCCCCATATAGCCTTAACATACTTTTGGAGCAAGTGCTGTTAGCGAGCTACTATCAAGGCCAGAACAGCACACGACGGGGTAAGGTGGCCAGCACCACGCCCGGCCGCCTTTGTCTCCCCAGTGGTGATGTTTACACACCACACAAGGTACGTATTTGAGGCTGAGTCGACCTAGGGGAGACCCAGGACAGGCTCAGACAAAGGTCATTGGTGCTGGCCGTGAGCGGGAATCGAATTCGCGTCGTCAGGTTCAGAAGCGCAGTGTGCTCACCGCTACACCACCACTCCTCAGCACACACCCACACATGTACAAACGCACACACTCACGTACACACTCCAAGCCCATATATGCACGACCTTGAAAAGATGATGATCGTATCATAAAGGCACTCCTTCACCGGCGGGCGACACGAGAGGCCGAGCTATAAGATTCATATACTTTATCTATATTGCATATCAAACATGACCATTTTACAATGTAGCTGCGTGTATTATATACCCTGCCATGCCGGGTCTATATACACACACGCGAGCTGCAGATTTTATATGGCTGCGTAGCACAGATATGAGAGCGCTCAACTCGCAGTTTAAGAGTTCAACTACAGTGAGGGAAAAAAGTATTTGATCCCCTGCTGATTTTGTACGTTTGCCCACTGACAAAGAAATGATCAGTCGAAAATTTTAATGGTAGGTTTATTTGAACAGTGAGAGACAGAATAACAACAACAAAAAATCCAGAAAAACGCATGTCAAAAATGTTATAAATTGATTTGCATTTTAATGAGGGAAATAAGTATTTGACCTCTCAATCAGAAAGATTTCTGGCTCCCAGGTGTCTTTTATACAGGTAACGAGCTGAGATTAGGAGCACACTCTTAAAGGGAGTGCTCCTAATATCAGCTTATTACCTGTATAAAAGACACCTGGGAGCCAGAAGCAATCAATCAATCAGATTCCAAACTCTCCACCATGGCCAAGACCAAAGAGCTCTCCAAGGATGTCAGGGACAAGATTGGGCTACAAGACCATCGCCAAAGAGCTTGGTTAGAAGGTGACATCAATTGGTGCGATTATTCGCAAATGGAAGAAACACAAAAGAACCGGTTATGGGTTGACGCAGCCTGTCATTGTGTTTCCCAGGGGTTGTGACATGACCCAGTGTGGTCGCGCATTCGGAAGCGCATCCGCCGCTTGTTGCACAGAGGCTCACGGTTCGAATCTGGCAGGCTGCCCCGGTTAATACTCCCCAAGTATTAGGCGTAAAATACTAACAGTACGTGCTGTCTGCTGAACGACAGTGAACGTCAATCGAACGAGAGTAGGAAATCACGCGCTTGCATCATGCTCCGAATTCGAAAAAAAATACTCGAAAATTATTTAATTGGGAAACGCGTGGCAATTGGTGCCCTCTACCGCAATTCTTTTTTAACAAGATCACTCCTGAAAAAACCCGCGAGATTTCCCCAGGTAAACAAGTGTAATAATAACAATGATGGTAACATTAATAACATTTGTGTGAAGGTAACAGTGGTGATTTTTTAAGATACCATAGGAATGTGGAATTTCCACCTCCTGCTTTGAGGGCTGCCAGTGGAGATGAGTACTGTGCCCAGTGCTCATTGAGAATGGAGACCCAGAGTGTTTGAAGTGATGGTTGTTCACGTTAGCTCTTGAATACGACGTCACGGGCAAACAAGTGCGTGACTTTCTGATGACCACTGTGGAGATGAAACTACAGTGTACTGCGTTGCACAATTGCCGATGGAATGCATTGAACCGGATTTCGCTGTTCGGTGGAAGTTTGATTATTCGGTCTTCAATGACTGGGCTTCCAATCATGAGCTAGCATCTTAGCCGAGGTTGTCACCGCCCCATAATTAATAATCATCATCAGCAGCATCATGCAATCATCATTACAGTCAGTGGTGTTGCTATCGAGTTTGCAGGTGGTACCCATGAGCCATGCACCATAGCCCATGGGCCGGAGGGGCCGGCAGGGCCGGGATACAAAGGAGGGGGGATTGGATAGAGGGAGGCCGCATTTAATTCCTTGCACCAGGACCCAAGCCAACCAGGCTACACCACTGGTCATAACCATCGCATGCATTCGTTAATATCAATGATTCAGTTATCATCACAAAAATCATCCTTCACAGATTGGTGAAATGAGCATCGCCGAGTGAAGATGGTAGTGGTTGTATGTAATGTATGTTGAACGTTTTTCGAACTTTACATCGCCAACCGTGTTAATCGGAGGCGCAGGGGAAGGACAACAAACGAAACACAAAAAGCAGTTCTAAGGAAATGAGTTTTCAATCTGGATTTGAAAGTGCATAGCTCCAGTGGCTTCCCAATATCGGAAGGAAGGGCGTTCTAGATGGCCGCAGAAGTGCATTTCAAAGCGTGCAATGCAGTGACCGTCTATGTTTGATGTGTAGTGTATTTAACGGAGACACACACCTGAACTTGGAGGCAACATGTTTATTCGACAACCCCAACAGGGTAACTACATAACGCACAACGATAGTTAACTCGACCCCAACAGGGTAACTACATCACCGGGCCAGGCCAGTAACATCCTGCCTGAACCACGATGCCGACCGTGACGACCGAAGACCGAAGATCGAGGAGACGCGGCATGGCAGGTTGATTCCAGAAGACAGCCGCGATCGCTCTCGGGAATTCCTTTTTATGCTCCGGAGCGTGGCCTCGCTCCGCCTTCGGCCACGCCCTCTTCTGGCTCTTACCAGAAGGTTCTCGACCGAGCATCACGTGTCCCTCGAGCCCCTTTTGGGCCCCCTCGCTACCCTGTCCTGGTCACGTGCCCTCTCGGGTTCACCCAGACTGTCACGTCCTTACTTGCCCTCTCTCTGACCGTCACCAGAACCATGCCCCCTAGGGCCCGCTTCCATGCCCTACCCACTCTGGTGCCAGAGAGGGGCTCAAGACGCGCAGTTCCACTCTTGTGACAGCAGCTGGCGCTAAACGCCATCGTGACTCCAGTTATGTCACTACAGGTGGTAAGCCAAAATCGGCTGCTGCGAGGATGACCGGAGTTTGCATGATGGTTCATGCTCCTTGACGATATCAGCAAGGGATTGTGGTTCATTTGTGGCAAGCACTTTGTTGTATTTATCAATCACTGTTTCTTATAATGTTATGTTATGTAACCACTGGTTCCTGCCACAAAAAGGTGTAATTTTCACCTCTAGCTCAGCACCCCAACATACATTAGAGATGTCCAAACAGTTATTTAAATTAATAAGCATTTCAGGGTGTTTGTTCTTGTCGCATTGTTGGCTATGGTTTCCAAGATACACCAGAGCATGTGAAATGTAAGCCTGTGCTGATTTAATAAAGGTGTTACAAAGGCTGCCACCAACGAAAATAAATTAAGCCTTACTGCAGCGAGTGCATTTAATCCTGAAGTAATTACAGAACTGTACATATAATCTTGAACATTTATAACGTTTTAATCCCGGCGTGCTCATAACACCCAGGATTGTACCGAGTTCCCGTTTTCAACGTCAGGAGAATCCAGAAGCTCCAAAATACACAAAAGACTCAAAAGTAAAGAACCGGTTCAGAGTTTATCTGTTACTTAAACAAATTTTGTTGGGAAAAAAAAAGACTTGGTCCAAAAGGCCAAGAGGCTGGTCGAATTAAAAGTTATTTTATTTGCAAATGGTGCAGAAATAAAGGGCACCACTGTGGCGAGATGTTAACTACCTCGCCTGCTAGACAAGAGGTCGTGGGTTCGATCCCAGCCCTAACCCCTGTATATTTGGAGTTTGTATGTCTCTGTCCCCGTGATCGGGTGGATTTTCCTCTGGGTCCTTCGGTTTTCGCCTCAACATGCGTTTAGAGTATTTGGCTGCTTTAAATGTGCACGTGATAAGGTATTTCGTTGAGCCATCGTTTCTGGCCAGGTCGGTTTTGAAAATTAGCTATATAGCTCAGTGGGCCTTACCTGGTAAAATAAAATACTGTATAGTTTAAATAATTATCTAAATTAGGGTATAGGGGCCGTCCATAAATGACGTCACGTGATTTTTGACGATGTTTGACCCCCCCCCCCCCTCGTCACACGGCGTCACAAAAAGTCAGACCCCCCCTCAAATATGACGTCACAAAGCTGTGCCCCCCCCCCCCCCCAAAAAAAACACATGCTTCAAATCGCTTTAAACTATTGTCATTGTAGTGCAAGTCTATTTAATTATGTAGAACGTGTTGTCTATATTTATTTTAAGTTGCGCATTTTTACGTGACCTCACATTTATCAACCCCCCACCCCCCTCGTGACACATCGTCACAAATGTCTGACCCCCCCCCCCCAGGTGCGTGACGTCATTTATGGACGGCCCCATATTACCTGCCACGCTGAGCCACAGGAGTGGCACAGTGCTGGATTACAGGCAACCATGTGCAGAGCCACTGCCACCTCGAGCACGGACGTGGACATTGAGCAAAGGGAACACACATTTAAAAGGTTTTCTTTGGAATACCCTCACAGACAGAACGAGGGTGACTTGGTTCAGATAGCATACGTGAAGAAACTGCTGAGGCAAGTACGTTCGCTTGGTGGAAGACGCACCCCTGGAACAGAGACGATGGCCAGCGATCAGGCGACACGGTAGAAACCACGCCCGAGATGGTTTCCCCCACCGCAGAAACGGAGCGATGAAAGCAGCCCCCCACGTGCCGGTCGGATATACGAATACGCGATTCTCAGCCGGAGTGAAATCGCCCAAAAAGAGGCGGTACTCCACAGAACGTGACATGACGCTGATTGGACTATATCCAGAGGCACAGTGACGGCTAGCGTGACTCTGTGGTTGAATGACATTGGTGGTGCGTCGCCCAATCGCCTTAATGAAGAAACCGCCCCTGTATACGAATACGCTCTTTTATCTCCGCAATCTTTGAGCCTGTGCTGGGAATTCTGTGTCGGGGGGTGGGGGCAAGCTCTACACGGAACAACCTGCTGTTGACTTCTTGGTTCTTTCGGTAAAGTCACGTAGAAGGGAGATAATAAAATAATAAAAATAAAACATAATCAAATACAATTCTCATGACGTTTCGGCCACAACTCAAGCAGCCGTCCTCAGGTGAAGAACAGGTTTGTCGGAAGACAGCGTCTGTATGAACACCACCAAGCTTGGCAGTGTATGTTTAAGCTGGGTTAGGGGAGGAAGAGCGCCTTGACAAAGGAATTTGCATATCAACAGAGGAATTTACCATATTTATGGAAAATGCAGATATGGGATTAGTCACTACTTGTGAAATGCGTAGGAGGGGGGGGGGGTCTCAAAGTCATATTATGCCCGTGCATTATTTAGGATTAGCAGCAACAAAGGGAGGAGGTAGGGTTAGCAGTAATAAAGGGAAGGAATTTTAATAGTAAGGAGCTGTAGCATCCTGTGGCCCACATTTTAATGGACGTAAGTTAATCATCGCCCTACGGGACTATGACAGCCCTTTAATTGGTGGAAACCCACCACTAGCGCCATCGTTGACCATCGCTTACATTAACATGAGCTGCCCCGCCCATGCTGCTGACACTTGGGCTACGCCCATTTTAAACCTTTATAAAAAGTTTGCCTTTAGACGCTAACCCCCTTTTCCTGATGACGACCGCTTGTGTTGTGATCGAAAAGTCGTGATTTTTATTTTTATTATTAAATTGTTTCTATCTACGTGACTTTACCGAAAGAACCAAGGAGATACGTAGGTAACTGCAAACAGGCGGGCGGTGCAGGCAGGCTGGCAAGTGAGTTGTTTGGCAGATCAGGGTCTACCCTTCCCACATAAAAGTACAAATACCCCGCTCGCAGGCCCCACTCGGTGGGGCAGCAGCAGGGAGCCCAATCTCCTCCTTAATCTAGATATAGGCGCACGGCGTTCGTTCGGGACTTGCGTCCACGGAGTTTCTGTATACGCCCCCGCCCACGTCGCGGTTTGTGCTCTTACTGGTAAAACATGAAAAAAAACAAGTGGCCCAGATTTTACTGACGCTAAAAGGACGATGAGACAGGTTGACCCCTGACTCGGAATGGGAGCCTGTAACCTTTAGATCATGAGTCAAAGCATTCTAGCAGCAGTCACCTGCTCATGGCTTGTTCAAAGTAGGCCTTTGGAAGTGGCAGGCAGCAGAGTTAACCGTAAATCTAACTGAGTAACATAGGTTACCTATTTCCAAAGAACAAAACGTAGGATAGGATAAATTGTGTTCGTTTTATATATTAATATAACTAATATGTATATGTGTTTATATATATACAGATTTTTATATATACCACTGTTTTGTTTTTTCCTGTTTTCAAATGTTTCTGTACAGCATCTTGCGATCACGTGATATTTAGACACTATCAATATTTATTTTTACGATAGCAGTTTATATCCATTACGAGCTCTGAAGCGGAGGTGGAAATTCCACATTCCTGTCACGGTGACCAAGCTCCACAAAGGGCAGTCACTGTTGACCTCCCACAATGCAGTACCTATTTTATCAACACTGGAGGGATGATGGGCCGAGTGGACCCTTTTACATAAACATTCTATTTTTATTTTGAAAGCTTCTGTGAAATTCAAGTTTCAAGTTTATTTTCTTTAACTGGAGACCACGAAAGTCTCATTTGCAAGTGACCTGGGGCATTAGTCTGCCAGTAGGTGGCGATGATTGCTATGTATGTAATCTAAAATGCGTCATTTACGAATAATTTTCCAATTTGGCAAATCTCGACCTCCTCTTCCCGACGTCGGCACACGATGACATACTTTCATGCATGACGTTGCGCGGGATCTTTAACGTCCGCTGTGAAGCAGGTGGCGCCGTGGGACGTGGCATCGTTACGGTTATCACGCGCCCCCGGTAACAAACAGGGCGGCCGCTACGTTCGAACCGTGAACCCTTTGCAACAACGAAAACAAACGGGCTACTTTTCGATTTAAAGCTTTCGTGACTGCAGGGATTCATCTTCTTGGTTCTTTCGGTAAAGTCACGTAGAATGGAAATAATAAAATAATAAAAATAAAACATAATAAAATAATTGTCACGACGTTTCGGCCACAACGCAAGTAGCCGTCCCCAGGTCATGAGAATTATTTTATTATGTTTTATTTTTATTATTTTATTATTTCCATTCTACGTGACTTTACCGAAAGAACCAAGAAGATGAAACGGGCTACTACTAGGCCATGTCACCGCCGCCGCCGTGAATGTGATGGCTGTGTAGCAATAAGCGCATTCTTGCTCGTGTTCATTCATTTGAAACACTGCAGCATTGCCTTTGTAACATTTAGACATCGATGTGCAAAAACGTCCTGAACTCATCTCATATCTACGGTACAAATATTGTGAGCACTGCTGTACTCAGTAGTACATGCCTAATTACAAGTGGAAATAAATGTTCGGAATTAACACATTCCTGGCATAGTTTACATGTGTATCAGCCTTCAATGAAAGCTGTTTGGGTTATTTATTTATTTTAAAACGAAAGAAATGTTGATCCTTACAGATTAGGGTTAGGAAACAGGATTATAACGTAGGCTGTGGATTTGTCAAAAGTTTCATGATTTAAATTATACATATTTTTGTTCTCGGTCAATCCACTACTGAATGAAGGCCCTCCGTATAACGTTATGGTTTGATCATACTTCACCTTCCTAGCCAGTTCTAATTGGTGAAGGGGTGCCCAAGGCCAGTTCACATATCAGTCGTTACTGATGTGAGCCGTAGTCGTGTCAAACTCAGAGTGCACCATCGGCCCTTCAGCGCGGTGGTTCTTCATTGCAAGGCCCCACAGGCCCACTGGCGGCCCTGGTGACCTTTAGCGCGGCCCCTGGTGACCTTTAGCACGGCCCCTGACGTGCGGCCCCCGATAACACACAACGAGTGACAACACCGCCCCACCAGCATCATCGTCGTGCTGCTGTCAACCCCCCAGTGGTTTCAAACGTGTGGCGGTCCTCACACACCGATCATGTCTTATCGGCGACAGTGGGCCCCCCTTTGAAAATGAGTGAAGGGCACTGCTTTCGTAAATTTGAACCCTTTGATTAACACCCATACGATACGCTACGAAAAGGAGTTCGCAGAAAATATGCCTCCTTCCCAAATCTCCAAATTTACATGTGGGTGTTTACATACATGTAAATTGAGATTTACATATAGCATCTCAGAAGTCACACAGCCTTCAGAGAGTGCATGCTTTCGGCAGCGTTGGATTAATTGCAAGTACAGTCCGGGCCCGGTTTCAACATTCCTTGTCTCACCAGCAGCCAGGCTTGCTTAACCACCAGATATGTTCTAGATTTGAAGCTGCATAGGCAAGGACACATATCTTTAGTTGCCTATAACGTCTGGCGGTTCAGCAGCATTGCTTCATGCAAGCCCGACCTTGTTGATGAGACAATGTATGTTGAAACCAGTCGAGAATTGGCTTGTATGAACCAATGCACACTCCCAAAAGGCGCAATGGTTGACGGGAAGTGTAAGAAAATACTTTTTATTTTTTACATGGAGGGACAAATATATATACGGAGACATATAGTCCAATTATTCATGTTGTAATAGTATCCACAATGACATTGAAGATAACTTTGCACTATATGCTGGGACACTGATCCCTGATTAGTACACTATTGGCTTTAGTGAGGGATCGACTCTTAAGTAACGTTACTAATTACACGTGGAAATGAAACATTTATAGATACCACATTTAGTTTGTGTGCCTGTGTTTATCTATTGGGTTGAGAAATTATATACATGCCCTTCTGACCCAATTCAAGCCCACAGTTTTTCGGTGACAGGTAGCTATTGAATATTTAAATGACCTCTTTGGTTCTTTCGGTAAAGTCACGACGTTTCGTTTGCAACACAAGCAACCGTCATTAAGTAGAACTAAAGCTTCAAATAATATTTAAATGCGCGTTTGGCATTTTACAGCCTTCCTGCTGAGAAGAAATATGTGAGGTTCAAGACGGGAGGCTCACACAGCGGCGAGGTCTGAACCGGGGGCAGCATGAAACTCTGGCTGACGGACAAGGTTGTGTTCCAACCGGCTGAGAGAAAGAGGTGGGACCATTTTCATAGTCCACTACGATATCTCACACCCGAGAATGAGGAGGCTTATTGCAATCTTCACTTGGAGGTTTGGAGAGCTGTTCTTTCGACAATTTTTTTTAAAGCAGGTAAGGTCCACAGAGCTATAGAGCTATTTTATCAGAAGCGACCTGGCTATCACAAATGATAGCTCAATGAAGTGGCTTATCGCGTGGATATATATAACAGCCAAATATTCTGAATGCATGTTGATTCACAAATGTGGAGAGAAACACATTTATTTAAAAGTCTATTTAATTAAGTAGAACGTGTTGTCTATATTTATTTAAAGTTGCGCATTTTTACGTGAAAGTCACATTACTCACACCCCCCCCTCGTCACACATCGTTACAAATGTCTGACCCCCCCCCCCCTCCTAGGTGCGTGACGTCATTTATGGACGGCCCAATAGGTGTTTGTGACATGGAGGATGTCATAGGTGGCTCCGTTGCTCGAGCAGCAGAGAGCCACGAGGGTAAGTAGCTGTTATTTGTTCAAAAGTTAAATTCTCTACGCTCAACATGCATTCGTAAACGTTTTTTTTGGTTACTTTAACATTTTCTCTGACACTTGCATTGTCGATTTAAAGCTTTCGTGACTGCAGGGATTCATCTTATTGGTTCTTTCGGTAAAGTCACGTAGAAGGGAAATAATAAAATAAAAAAAATTAAACATAATAAAAGACAATTCTCATGAATTCTCATGAATGAATTCAGACGCTGTCTTTCACCTGAGGACGGCTGCTTGCGTTGTGGCCGAAACATCGTGAGAATTGTATTTTATTAAATCCTTTATATTACGTTCGCATGCTTGCTTGCTTGCGTGCTTGCTTGCTTGCGTGCTTGCTTGCGACCGTGTAAATCTTTCGGTCGTTTTTTAACCCACTTTCCGTGATCCAATCGAGTTGACATTTTCCACACAGACTCGTTGTGCCAGACAATTAATGTTCGTGAAAAAAAATTCCCAAAATTTTACACTTTTTAGGCAAAAATGTTTTATTTTACATATATTCAAATAGAACTCATTCATCGCTTTGGCTGAACGTCACAGTATAAGAGCCCAGAGCGTAACCTCTCCACAGGCCGTGGCGGAGTAGCGCAGTTAGTAGTGCCCTCGCTTCCCATGCCATAGGTCGCGGGATCGATCCCCGCGTCCTCCACAGGCGAATATATTTTAAATCCTTTATATTAAGTTCGCTTGCTTGCTTAGGACCGTGCAAATATTTCGCTCGTTTTTTAACCCACTTCCCGTGATCCAATCGAGCTGACATTTTCCACACTGACTCGTTGTGTGTGACAGTTAATTTTCGTGAAATTTTTTTACACTGTTTAGGGAAAACAAATTAAATATTTAATTACCAATTGCTTAATACTGGCAGACAATCATCTGACCCATAGATTGCAGCCATCTCAAGCCAGGGGACGAGAGGACTCTAGCTGCCACGCATATAAAGGATTTAGAGTGAAAAACTTTGTTTTTACGGGTTTACTTGTTACGTTTTATTTTCATTATTTTATTATTTCCCTTCTACGTGACTTTACCGAAAGAACAAAGAAGACTTGCATTGTCTTTGCACCGTTCGCCTTTTGGCGTCCTCTGGTCTAACACTGGTGGCGAGACGAGGCCATAATGACGTTTCTGCTGTAGGCCAATCCGTTTCAAAGGCAGTGTGTCTATAATTATTATCAGAGCACGTTTGTTTGCATGTTTTGCATAAGTAGTGTGTGGTTAATGCAAAACGTGCAGACTTAATACCTTGCCACGGTGGCGAGATGTTAACTACCTCACCCGGTGTGCAGGAGGTCGTGGGGTTCGATCGTGACCCTGACACCTGGATTGCTGTACAGGCTGCTTTAAAAAAAATGTTAACACTTCTGAGAATTTGCAACAACACCACAATAAATGTGTGTCCGGGCTCTGGAGACCACCTGGATAAGACTCCAGGCACGCGTTGACAACGCTGGCGAACAAGGGGATGACTTTTGACTTTTTGAAGTTAATAACATACATTTGTTATCACGTTACAGTGCATTATCCGTTATTTTTCCATAAAAAAACGATAGTCCCATGTAAGTGTTGCTATTTTTTTGAAGCACCCTGCGCTGTATATTTAGAGTTTGCGGTGTCTCTCCCCGTGGTCGCGTGGATTTTTCTCCGGGTCCTCCGGTTTTTTTCCCCTCTCAACATTTAGAATGAAGAAGACGATCACGCGGTTAGAGTGCTTGGCTGCTGTGAATGTCCACTGGTTGATAAAGCCACTTTGCCGAAGCTGGCATTCGTGGCCAGCTCGCTTCTGAATAAGTATAACCCGTAAAAACAAAGTTTTTCAATATAAATCCTTTATATGCGTGGCGGCTAGAGTCCTATCGTCCTCTGGCTTGAGATGGCTGTCACCTATGGGTCAGATGATTGCATTGCACCATTAAGCAATTGGTAATTAAATATAATATTTTGTCCTAAAAAGTGTAAAATTTTGGAAAACAAATTTCACGAACATTAATTGTCACGCACAACGAGTCTGTGTGCAAAATGTCAGCTCGATTGGATCACGGGAAGTGGGTTAAAAAACGACCGAAAGATTTGCACGGTCCTAAGCAAGCAAGCGAACTTAATATAAAGGATTTAAAAATGAGCTCAGTGGGGCCTTAGCGGCCGTCCATAAATGACGTCACGCACCTAGGGAGGAGGGGGTTAGACATTTGTGACGATGTGTGACGAAGGGGGGGGGGTGAGAAATGTGACGTCACATAAAAATTCGCAACTTTAAATAAATATAGACAACACCTTCTGCTTAATTATATAGACTTTTTAATAAATGTTTTTTCCACATTAAATACCCACTACAATGACAATAGTTTAAAATACATTTTTTTTGGGGGGGGGGGGGCAGAGCTTTGTGACGTCATATTTGAGGGGGGGTCTGACTTTTTGTGATGCCATGTGACGAGGGGGGGGGGTCAAAAATCGTCCAAAATCGCGTGACGTCATTTTTGGATGGCCCCTTACCTGGTCAAATAAAAAATATCTATTGGTTTGCGAACAAGGGTAAAACGAATTCTTACTGTTTCATCATTTTGATACTGCCAAAAAACAAAAAAGGTTTTAATATTTTAATCGCAAAACTTTGGTGGCGGACGTGACGTGCGGATTTAGCGCTTGGGTGACATGACGTCACCCTGACCTCTACACACCGAACTCTGCCTCGCGGGCAGAGTAGAACGCAAACCAGCGATGTTTGTCCCTCTGTTAGGATTGTTAAAGCCTCTCGCCCCTCTCGCCAGAGTCGCCTCCTCGTCCGCGAGGTGAGGCGAGCTGCAATCGCGGTTACGTTTATTTTTTCCCTTCGTTTCGCTCAACGAACATTTGCCGCCGGTCAACCGAGCTTAGGCCTCTGGGAGTCACCGGCTCTCGGATAGATTCTTAACCGGGTCAGGGCGTGCCCTATCACGGCCGAGCCGGGCACGTCGAGCCGGTGGGAATCGCGAAATTTTAGCAAATTAAAAGAGAACGAAACTGTAGACAAGTTTGCAGTTAAGCCAAATAGGCGATATCTAAAAATCGGATTTCACACAAATGACGCGATGCTTTGTAGTATGTTTATACTGACGTGAATGTCATGTGCAGTCGTGCGGTACAGTATATATTCAATGCTACACAAATCAGCTGCCGGATGAAGGCTTCCCCACGCCGTGTCGGTCGTAGGGGTTGTGAAAGGGGGTGGCCAGATGTGTTTTTCGTATCACTCGCCACTGATGTTTACCGGGAATTGAACTCCTCGTGTAGCCGGGTTGGTGAGCGCCGCGCGCTAAGCCCTGCCCCACCATCCACCCCATTGCACGTTCACGTTTAAAGCCGCACGATAATTCATTGGGACGCAATCTTTTTCCGGAGAGACTTCATGCGATGTAGGACGCTTCAGGTTTGGCGAACGCCAAAGCGTGATACTTGCACTGGTAAGGGATGTGTGCATGCAAGTTCCATGGTAAATCCACTGCTGGATGAGAGCCTCTCCCCATGCCACGCGGGTCAATGTCATTGCCCTCAACCGTGCCACGTGTCACTGTTAGGGGGACGGCGACTGAGTAAATACATCACCTTGTACAAAGGCAATTCACCGGCGTTGATTGGTTCAAACAAGCACTGACTCTACATTCAAATTGAAGCAACGTAGGCTTTCGCGACCAATATTTCTTAATTGACGTCTGTTTCACGACATAGGGTCTACGACACACATTTCATTCATGCGATCTGATCCCGAGATCAATTATGAGCCGAGCCTGACTGCTAACGAGACACCCGATGCAGAAAGCGGTCCAGCGTTTGCTTGTTGAACACACATTGGCTGAAATGCGCGCTCAGAAAGAAGGTTGTGTGTGTGGTTGATTTTGATGTGGAAAGGATACGTTTAGCGGCCATCCATTTAGTACGTACGCATGGCGGGGTGAGGGGGGTTAACTCACATGCGTACGCTTGCGTATGGGAGTCTACTGACTATGAAACGCGGGGGCGGGGGGGGTGAAGCCTCGATAATAATTTGTCTACATTGGCATTCAAATGAGCCACAGTTCAGTTTCTTCAGCTGTTAGACAACAAGCACTACCGGGAGAAGTGGGACTGTGGGAGAGGTGTCACTTGTGTGCCCCTGACTGCAGATATCACGCTGCTGTGCTTCAGACTGACACTGCGCCTGTTGACGACATGCCGATAATGCGTCACCTGTTCGACTGGGTTCAGTCGGCGTTTGAACCTAGCCGACACCAGACAAACGTTTTAAAGGAATGCAACTTAATTCTTCATGCAGCCGGCGGTAGACTGTTTGCTTAAACACGTTAATATTATTAATTCTTGATCGTTTCTGCGTGGATTCAATATTGACCATTCTATAGGATTCGGGGGGGTGCGTCAATCGTACGTACGCAGGTGGGGGGGGGGGGTAAAAACTTCGCGTCCGTACAGGGAGGGGGGGAGGGGTCACGTTTTGACAGGTTTTTGCGTACCTACTCAATGGATGGCCCCTTACGAAGTGGAGGGGTAGATATTGGGGAAGGTGGCGTGTTCTTCCGGAGCTCCACATGAAACGGTCTTTGTCTCATAACTTGACACCAATAGCACAATTCAAAGATGTTAATTAAAAAAACTAAATTCTGTGTTGAAATGTTATTTAATGTTGGTGTGCGCAGGCCCCGGGAGTAGAAAACAATAATTTCTTAGCGTATGCGATCCATACAGCGTTTACCGCCTCCTTGGATTAGTTGGAAAAAAAACTTAGCATTCAACTAAAATAAATTTCAAAACTCGGATTTTCCATCCTGCTTGCACGAAAGAAAAAGACTGTGGTGTTGGTGAAGCAGTGATCGCGCACTGCTCTGCGATCTCAGAAACCTTGGCTCGATTCTTGACCAGGGAAGTCAGTGGCCAGTGATATCTGGACCTCTCTTAGGTTGTCTTAAATGCTTACCAGGAGTCAGTGCTGGGATCAGTTGTAATTGTGTCATTCACAGCGAATTGTAATGGCGATGTCATTTTAATTGCATCCAACAATGCTGGTGTAATAACACATTCCTGCGGAGGGAGCTGGTAGGAACGTTGGGTTGCTCGGTCAATGGCCAGGGTCAACGGCGGCGTGGTGTATTCCGCAAATATGCCTGACTGTGAGGGCGGGCACAAGCCGGCGTGAGTAGGTTAAACGTTGAGTTTTATAAGGGCACCACGGGGTGACCAGCCCCTCCCCACCCAGCCCCACCCTTCCCACCCCCCACCAGGCCCACCCAGCCCCTAGCCACCCAGACCTTCCCCACCCAGCCCCTCCCCACCCAGCCCCTCACCTCCCCACCCAGCCCCTCCCTGCACGACGGATTCAATAATCCCCTATGGACTGGTGTAACCAGGAGGTTCCTACCAGTATAACTGTTCCCATGTCTGCCTGGGATGGTCTGTAAAACAACATTACCACTGGGGAGAGACAAAGGTAGCTTGTCCTGGAGTGCCGTACCGACCTTAAAATGTGCTCACTAACAACACCTGCACCTTCACAGCTAGACGAGAAATCTCGCCTCTCACGTATGGCCGTGTGCGTGGGCTTTGTTCTTCCCAATCCCTCAGGTGTTGTCTACTGCCGAGGCCGTTGTTGCCGTCGTCGCCGCGGCGTTTCAACTCGAACCGAGCGTCCGTAGTGCGAACGGCGAGGAACGTGTATCCGCGGCCGTACACGCTGCTGCTGGCTCGACCGGACGGCTCCACTGTGCGGATCCGCTACACAGAGCCCAAGAAAATCATTATGGTACGGAGACGTGATCGTGAGAACGAAAAAGTCTAAATTGTCTTGCCGTTCAAATATACAGTCCGTTCTCCTATAATGCTGCGTGTTTTCAGAACGCGAATTGGATATAACGCGATGAATGTATGAGGGAACACATTTTTTGTAACACGGATACTAATTCTTTACAAACTGATCGAGTAAACGGAACTACGTCAGGCAAGTAGGAATAAGCGGTAGAACGGCTGCCTCTGCGTAGCATCACACAAGGCGGGATGCTGTTCGATGATTCTGGATGCTACCCACGTGCCTCAATCTTTGTTCAGCTTGCGTTACGCAGCACACGTGTTATCGCGAACTGCGCTTTACCTGATATTATAACGCGATTTTCCAAAACGCGATGTTCTTCAGGAACGCAACTACCGCGTTATAGGAGAACAGACTGTACAATGCAATGGTGGCCTCAAGCCAGTGACCAAAATTCCAGAATTTTCCCCGAGCGGTGGCCGGTTTCTTTTAAGCCATGACCACAGTGGTATGACATTTCTTTTTTATCAACCCTGGGGGCATGATGGACCAAGCCAACAGCTAACAAGGATTTGACCTCACATTTCAATTGAGTTGAGTGCGTTTTTTTTACCAAGGAGCACTTCACTTCACCGCATGTCGCGGTAGTAGTCTCGGGTTCACGCGTTCAGTCAACATGAGCGGTAGCCCTCCGTTGCCATGCGTGCCGTGACCCAGCTGGCCATCAAAGAGGTGTGCCTTGGCGTGCAGTCAAGGAACATTCTTTACAGAACGTTGCGAAACCATTCGGAGTGTTCGAGAGATTCAAATGAAACAACAACAACACGGCAGCGCTGTCGCTTAAAAAATGTGTGCCTCTGGACCGCTGGGTCACATGTTAAGATCTTATGCCCAAGTTCAGGGGATAATGGGACTTTACTGTCGTTTGATTGTTTAATGGCACAACGGTCTTTGTGCAGGTGATGTTGCCCTTTGAATAAAATGTCAATGCACATTGTCAAAGTGTCCTGGTTTAATATAATATTCTAGACAGGTGTGAACTTTGATTAACTTCACTGGAATTCTGGTAATTGATTTACAGACCATTTGGGTGACCACATTGCTATGGAGAGAAAATAATAAAGTCGTCGAGAAATGCACTGACATGGAGGTTAGACTTTGGGTTAAAGTCTGCTGGTAAAATAGTTAAGATTTTCATAGCTGTGAAATACTGCTTGGAGTAGTAAAAATTACCACACAGTTGCTGTGACCCTGTCAAGACAGACTCTTCACCCTTTTGGGTTGTCTAGCTACGTCTCAGTGTTTTTTAAGTCCTAACCCTAAAATGAAAAAAATTAACCCGTAAAAACAAAGTTTTTCACTATAAATCCTTTATATGCGTGGCATCGGGGCGGCTAGAGTCCTCTCGTCCTCTGGCTTGAGATGGCTGCCACCTATGGGTCAGATGATTGTCTGGCAGCGAACTTAATATAAAGGATTTTAAAAATAACTGTTAATGATCCAAGTGTGGGATGGAACCGAATGTCTTTGTGGGAAATTCCAGCAATCTTGCTTGCCTCTAAGAGCGCTGGATTACAGACATGCACCTCCAATCCCTTTTTCACCACAAAGACACCACGGTGGCAAGATGCTCACAACCTCGCCTGGTACACAGGAAGTCGTGGGTTCTATCCCGACCCTGACGCCTGCTGCTGTATATTTGGAGTTTGTGTGTCTCTCTCTCTCATCATCATCACGGTGGCTAGGAGATGTTAACTACCTCGCCTGGTCTACAGGAGGTCGTGGGTTCAATCCCGACCCTGACGCCTGCTGCTGCTGTATATTTGGAGTTTGCGTGTCTCTCTCTCTCATCATCATCACGGTGGCTAGGGGATGTTAACTACCTCGCCTGGTATACAGGAGGTCGTGGGTTCAATCCCGACCCTGACGCCTGCTGCTGCTGTATATTTGGAGTTTGCGTGTCTCTCTCTCTCATCATCATCACGGTGGCTAGGAGATGTTAACTACCTCGCCTGGTCTACAGGAGGACGTGGGTTCTATCCCAACCCTGACGCCTGCTGCTGTATATTTGGAGTTTGCGTGTCTCTCTCTCTCATCATCATCACGGTGGCTAGGGGATGTTAACTACCTCGCCTGGTATACAGGAGGTCGTGGGTTCAATCCCGACCCTGACGCCTGCTGCTGTATATTTGGAGTTTGCGTGTCTCTCTCTCTCATCATCATCACGGTGGCTAGGGGATGTTAACTACCTCGCCTGGTATACAGGAGGTCGTGGGTTCAATCCCGACCCTGACGCCTGCTGTATATTTGGAGTTTGCGTGTCTCTCTCTCTCATCATCATCACGGTGGCTAGGGGATGTTAACTACCTCGCCTGGGATACAGGAGGTCGTGGGTTCAATCCCGACCCTGACGCCTGCTGTATATTTGGAGTTTGCGTGTCTCTCTCATCATCATCACGGTGGCTAGGGGATGTTAACTACCTCGCCTGGTATACAGGAGGTCGTGGGTTCTATCCCGACCCTGACGCCTGCTGTATATTTGGAGTTTGCGTGTCTCTCTCTCTCATCATCATCACGGTGGCTAGGGGATGTTAACTACCTCGCCTGGTATACAGGAGGTCGTGGGTTCAATCCCGACCCTGACGCCTGCTGTATATTTGGAGTTTGCGTGTCTCTCTCTCTCATCATCATCACGGTGGCTAGGGGATGTTAACTACCTCGCCTGGTATACAGGAGGTCGTGGGTTCTATCCCGACCCTGACGCCTGCTGTATATTTGGAGTTTGCGTGTCTCTCTCTCTCATCATCATCACGGTGGCTAGGGGATGTTAACTACCTCGCCTGGTATACAGGAGGTCGTGGGTTCTATCCCGACCCTGACGCCTGCTGTATATTTGGAGTTTGCGTGTCTCTCTCTCTCATCATCATCACGGTGGCTAGGGGATGTTAACTACCTCGCCTGGTATACAGGAGGTCGTGGGTTCTATCCCGACCCTGACGCCTGCTGTATATTTGGAGTTTGCGTGTCTCTCTCTCTCATCATCATCACGGTGGCTAGGGGATGTTAACTACCTCGCCTGGTATACAGGAGGTCGTGGGTTCTATCCCGACCCTGACGCCTGCTGTATATTTGGAGTTTGCGTGTCTCTCTCTCTCATCATCATCACGGTGGCTAGGGGATGTTAACTACCTCGCCTGGTATACAGGAGGTCGTGGGTTCTATCCCGACCCTGACGCCTGCTGTATATTTGGAGTTTGCGTGTCTCTCTCTCTCATCATCATCACGGTGGCTAGGGGATGTTAACTACCTCGCCTGGTATACAGGAGGTCGTGGGTTCTATCCCAACCCTGACGCCTGCTGTATATTTGGAGTTTGCAATGTTCTCCCCGTGGTCGTGTGGATATTTCTCTGCATCCTCCGGTTTTTTCCCTCCATATTTAGAAACGTGTGTTTCGAGTATTTGGCTGCTAAAAATGTCGACGTAAGGAATGCGAAAGAAGTTCAACATATGTACACTTCGTTGCGCTATCATTTGTGGCCAGACCACTTCTGAAAAATAGCTATATAGCTCAGTCTGCCTTACCTGGTAAAATAAAAAGTTTAGTTTATAGTAGAGTTTATCAAGGTTTTTATTTGGTGGGGCAGGTAACCGAGCTCTTTCCTAGCTTTTATTTGCAAAAAATTGGCACGTTTGTTCACGTGACAACTTTATGAATTGATCCCACCCAAAATTAATGTATGAATCACTGTCCTGTTTCTCTGTGATGTCTCTCTTCTGAATAGATCTCTATCTTAGCTCCGTCTTGTGCTTTTCTGAATACATGTACTCATCTATATCTCAAATCTTTCATGGCTCTAATTAGCATGGTTCGCTGCGTAAATATGTCCATTGTAATATCAGTGGCGAGTGATCTCAAACTGGTCTTTGGTCCGCCACCTTCACCAGCCTGTGCTGACGAGGAGGTACGCTCAAATAACCCCTGCTGCCATCACAAGGTAGTGGGGGAAGTGCTCATCCAGCAGTTAATTTCCAAGGTGCTGTACATTATTATTACTACCACTACATATTACAAGTTAAATATTTAAATATTCAGTATATTCTTTAGCACAATAATACATCTGCCGTAAATAAAAAAAACTTCGTGGTACCCGACATTATCCAAAAGACAGCATATGCATACAATTTGTATGAATATTAAATAAGCTATTTTAGACAAAGAGTTGCGGTCGCATCGCATTTGCATGTTTTATAAACGCAACTTGTTTTGTATTGTCATCAACCACCATCCAAGCACTGCAACCATCGTGCACAATCTTAATTCTTGCATCACATCCTTGCATTATGGCCACTGCCGCTCCGGGGGAGCTCAGTGAAACGGCCACCCAAACCCCCCCCCCTCTCCACGCCCCCCTTTGTCAGATTGCATCCGTTGACTGGAGTTGCAAGCGTGCGTCCATTCACGAGCACGGTTCCTCTTCCTAAAGCTCGAGACCGCAGCCTCTTCCACCGTCACTGATGCGAGCACCGTGCCCTGCCTTGCCCCTCCGTGCCGTGCCCTGCACAGCTTCCCGTGGACCTGGACGCGCTGAGCGAGGAGGAGAAGCTGGCGCGACTGCGGGCACGCGGAGGCCGTAAGGAACGGCCAAAGTCGAGCGCAGAGGACGACCTGGGCGACGAGCTCCACACGGACACCTACAGCAAGTTCTGGAGGAACAAGTGACGCTGCCGGCCCCGGGCAATCGCCCCCCCTCCCCCGGAGTCTGCGGAGGCTGCTGCTGTATTCGATCAACCAAGTTCAGCTCTCCGATGCGTGTCCGGGTTGTGCCGCGTGTTGTACGGCGCGACGTCTCGACGTTTCGCTCCACGGGCTGAACGTCGGACGTCAAGTCGAACTCGTGGTAACAAACCCGAACTGCACATCGGATGGGGCCTGTACAGCGCAACTGCGATCTCCCACGGCAGTGCCACCTCACGTTGTCGATCACCTCTAACCGCTATTGACAGGAGCTTCAGTCGACCGCGCACCTCCTGTCCGTCGCCCGTACATATGTACGTATATTGAACTTCTTTCGAAACCGTAAAGTAGCCAACCGTGCTAATCGGAGGTGTGGGGGAAGGACAACAAACACAAGAGGTTTTGTTTGGGTGAGATTGCGTAAATATAAATGTGTCGTTAATCCCGCCACCATCTGACACAGCCAATTAGTAAAGTTTGTCACGTAAATAAAACATTCCAATTAGTTAGTGCTTCAGCAGACCGGAGTGTTCACATTTGCTCAATATTAGCCAAAAAACCTCTTATGGATAATGTGTCGTGAAAGCCTTGTTAAAACTAGACATCTCCTCACCGCAAGATGTTAACGTAACCCTGTCTTGATCAGCATTGAAATAACAAAACTCAAAGCAATTAGGGAAAATGGGAAAGGCAATTGCCAATTTGGTTTGTCTCTTGCATCGTTCGCCAAGTGTTTGTTTCCACACAATCTTTGTAGATAATTGTGTCATGAAAGTGAAATGTACATTTTCCTGCCCTCTCAGCTTTTCTCCAACTACACGTGCTCACGAGCCTCTTAAAACACAAGTGAGTGTCAAAGTCATCTACGCAGTAAACGAGATAAGCCCCCCACTCTGCTTTAATAAACCAAGCCGTTAATGTTTTAGAGACCGATTAAAGGAAACCTGGAGACAAGAGGCGACGGCTAATAATGCGCGGTTGTGCTCGGCTGTTGTGTTGTTAACGTGCGGCAGTAAAGTATCGTCGCTCCGTGTGCCGCGCTTGCATAAGCCTGAGCAGCGCGCGTGGCAACAAAACTGCTTTTCTGTTGCGATCGGGTTTTTTCTCATCATTCGCAGATTTCCATCAAACATCTTGTGTGTGTGTGTAGCATCCGTCGGCTTGCCCGCCCCCCCATCCTGCCTCGTGTGCCGTGACGACGGCCGTCGACAACGTAGCCGTCAGTCTCAACGAGGATTACAAGGGGAAGGGAAACATATTTTTAATAAACGCCCCGTTGAAATAACATAAAAAGGCTTACAAGTGCTCGTTCATTTACGGCAATTTACTTGCACACAACGTTAACACCTTTCTGACGACACGTAACACTTTGGTCGGAATGCATTTATATCTGTGCGCTACAAATATTCTCTCTTTTGGTTCTTTAAAAGCCTCTTGCATTGTTGGAAATAGCCCACAAGCCGACCGTGTGCTTGGTCCTGGTACTGTGTGTTTGGTGCATGGTGTCAATGTGTGCGAGCAGGGCTGTTGATGGGTAGCGTTGTTGGGCGAGTGGCGGAGAGCTGTTCGGAGATGGGTAAGAGGCTTTGAATGCTGGAGAGTGCATGAGAGGGGAAAAGTTTGTGAATGGTTTGGATAAAACACCTTAACGGTTTACCTTCGTTTACACTTTGCAAACAACCGAACGAGGCCACTCGGCTTTTTTTGTGCAACAAACCAGTGGCAATCAGGGGAGTTGCGAACAGAGCCGTGGGGTGGAACGGGGAGAGCGAAAGAGATGCCCAGCTTTGAGACCGGGTCATTGGAGGCGTTCTGTGCGTGTGGTTGTTGGGACCGCGTAAATTGAGGACGGACGTGCAGGTAAACATCGAGGCCAGGCGAGTACCGAACACAGGGACACGGAGGCGGTCGGCACCGAGTCGTGCGAAAGAAACGGGTTGGCAAAGGTACCGTGAAACTGTGAGTAAATTATAAAACACGTGGTGGCACAGTGGCATTGAGATCAGGTGATCTTGAATACTTAATTGTGAAAATTTGTATCCGAGAGAGCCTCACCGAGTTGAGACTTTTTCAGGATGGTCCTACATTGGAATGTTTAGCCGATTAATTTTAAATACTGTGGCACGTTGTGGGAAGAAATAGTTGTTGAAAAAAGCACTCACATAATGGAGCCAGGGGAGGAATGGGTTAATACTCAAAGGTATGCACGCAGGTCTTCACAAACCCCACTTGCTGTCCTGCTATCAGACCACCTTACAGCCTCACCGGGTTTGGTTAGTTTCACAGATCTTTACGAGATCCACCTACCCTTCCCTCCCAGTGTGCTGGATTGGAGGCATACCACCACCGCCGCCACCACCACCACTCCCAGACAAAAGTGCCACGGTCATCGACACGGTGAAGATTAAAATAAAAAAAATATATACAAATTTATTTTTTTTCCGAGTATTTGTAGGCGACTAAAAGCAGCAGCCCATACAGAGAGGTATTCTGAATGTGGTGTGCCATGTGCGGAAATATTTTACTGGGTCACGAACCCAGCTGCTACGAAGTCCCGGTGGTGGCACCACGATACGGCTACAGGATCCGTCTTGTTGCCGGTTCGGTTGGATAGGTCCCCCCCGTGTCTTCGTCCTCGCCGCTCGCTCCATCACATCGAAGCGGCCGCCGCCGTCACAGCCCCGGCCTTCGCGTCGCGGTAAAGATCGCGGTAAACGCGCCCCATCTCCTGGTGGAGCGAGGCGCGGTGAGGCTCCGCAGCTCGCAGCGAATTGGCACGCGACCGCCACAGCTCGAGCCACTCGGCGCCATCGCAGCCGGTGGCGGACGCAGCCTTCGCCTCCGACGAGTCGGCACCACCGCTGAAGATGACGACGATGGGAAAAGGGCGGTAAGGAGAGAGGAGTGAGCACCGGGAGAGAAGGGAATGAGTGAGGCAGGGAGAGGAGTGAGTGAAGCAGGGAAAGAGTGAGGCAGGGAGAGAGAAGTGAGGCTGGGAATGAAAGAGGAGTGAGGCAGGGAGAGAGAGTCGTGAGAGAGAGAGAGGAGTGAGGATATGAGATCGGGCGTATTCCGGGTGATTTTGTCAATAAACCTCCCATACAAAATAGATGTAATGTTAACACGGGCACTGAGCCACACAGCAGTGCCGTTGCTAAATGTCCGAATTCGGGCCCCAGTCGTGGGTGACAACACAACAAGAGGAAACGTAAAACGTCACCTGCTGCTTCTTGCAAGCGAGAGTCTGTGGAGTGCCCGCTCAGCTGCTCCCACGGAATGGCTCTTCTCCTCCCCCACCTCATCATCCTCTCCACCCGAGCCCTTTCAATAGGAAACATACGAAACACTATTAGCACCCTTGCAAAAGTCAAAGTCACAGAGTGTCTCCAATAAAACAAAAAGAGCTTGGGGTGGTGGCCCTTAAGCCAGTGGTGGAAATTCCCCATCCACATGACGAGGGTCAGTCCGTGGTCATAATAGCAGACCAGGGTCAGTACCTGGTACGAACCCGGTGACCCGAGTTCCATTCCCGCTCACGACCAACACCAGTGACGATTATCTGAACCCTTAGGTCGACTCAGCCTTAAATGAGTACCTGCTGCAATGTGCAAACATTGCTACTGGGGAGACAAAGGTGGCCGGGCGTGGTGTTGGCCACCCAACCCCTCATGTGCAGTGCTGGTTTTTCACAAGTGTTCGCTAACAGCACTTGCCCCAAGTCCGATTATCACCTCCGATCATCACGGTTGGCCACGTACGGTGCAACAGAAGTTCAACATGCACGCGTGCAACAGAAGTTCAACATGCACGCGTGCAACAGAAGTTCAACATGCACGCGTGCAACAGTCGGTAAGGCTATATGGGGGCTCTTTGTAACGGCAGTCCTTGAAGGTCCAAGTGTCGACTGTGCAATAGCTGCAAAGATCTGGCAAAAGAAAGCTGTGGCGAGGTGTGGTGGGTGACATCAAAGGCAGTGGTGGCCTTGACGTAAAACTTAGTGGTGGGGCAGAAAGGGGACGAGTCGCAAGGCTTTACAAAGAAATTTCGCCGTTCAGGGTCGAAGGGGGCGTTACCCGCGTCACGAATGACAAAGGTCTGGTTTTGAGTCGAAATACGTTCCTTTGAACAAGATATTGTGCAGCTCAAATTTTTTTGGAGAGCCTTACCGGTTAACATCTTTCCCAATGAAAGTGGGACGCTCATAATCAGAATCTTTATTTATACTGGAGAGGAATCTGATGAGCTCTTTTCCACAGATGTCCACGTCAAAAGCTCCGAGCCAGTACCGCTAATATTCTGGATTTGATTATGGGTCTCAAGTGTTTCGGAAACCAGCATTATCGAGCAGCATTTTACCAATGGTTGTCCATTGGATATACTATGCCCCAACACAGTAATGTGCAATATCCTCTACCGGATTGAAGGTGAGTGTACCCACCCCCTATAGCTCATTTCAGTAGAAATACTCGTTAATCCTATATAATAATAGTTTAGACTTCTAACATGGCATTCGTTACTAGTACAGCACACCGGTGTGCTGTACTAGTAACGAATTGGCATGTTCCGTTTACGTGACAAACCTTACTAATTGGCTGTGTCGGGTGGTGGCGGGTTTCACGACACATTTTTATATTTACGCGATCTAACCCAAAAAAACCTACGTTATGGAAAAAACTTTTCCTATGCATGTTGAACATAAACTATTCGCAACATCTGTGTGAGCCACCAACCCTAAAACTAAAGGAACATGTGGCAAGGTGATGGGGACAATGGGAAGGGAGAGGTGTGTGATGGTGGTGGTGGAGGGAGGGAGGGAGCGACTCACGTAGTGCAGTGTGCGGCGAGCTCTGTTGGATTTCAGCAGCCCCTTCACGCGCTTGTGCACGAGCTCCCACGAATCGATGCTCCACGAGGGATCGCATCGGCAGCTGGGGAGGCGTGAAGAGAGGGAGGGACAAAGACAAAGATCCCCCGTATATCCTTAACAGACTGTTGGGGCAAGTGCTGTTATCGAGCAGCGATGACGGCCGGGAGGGCACACGAGGGGGTGGGTGGCCAGCACCACGCCCGTCTGCCTTTGTCTCCCTCGGGGCGATGTTTACGCATCGCACCAGGTACTCATTTGCGGCCGAGTCGACCTAGGGGAGGCTGAGGACCGGCTCAGATAATCGTCTTAAAGCTGAAGACTTAAAGCTTAAAAGCAATCGCCAAATAAATCATTGTAGTTGTGGGGGTCATGGGAATGAGGCACAACAATGATAGGTGGAGGGAACGTTGGTGTGGCAATGAGGAATTAATGATTGATAGCAAGACAGCTTGACTTGTACCAAATGAGGGCTCGATGGAGACTTATTGTAGGTATTGACCCATGATGAACTGTGTTAACTTTGCTCGGTGTCTGTTAGCAAAACATTACCAATCGATCAATCGATCTGCATTTTACGTGCCAATATCGCCCTCAAGAAAGTGGGCGTCGGTGAGCGTTACAGCAGGATGGGAACTGTACGGGAGGGCGTAGAGCTAACAGGGATAAAAAAAAGAAACCCGTCACGACCTCAGTGGCGAACACCGACCAAGTAAATTGCAATCGCGCGCAAAATAAAGTGCAACCGCACGCAACGAATATCACGAGAAAAGTAGGTAGTAAATAAAATAAAAAATTTCCCCCTTCAATTTTTTTCATTTAATGGCAGACCACGGGATTTAGCGCGCTCGCTCGACGCGTTTCGGACGGACGTCCCATTAATGATTGACAGTTGCATGAGAAAGCCATAGAAATGCTCTGCACAGGGGTCAAGACTGAGGAGGCTGGGTGGTTCAAACTCAACTTATTTGTTTTTAACAAGTAGAGCCCACTGGGCTATGTTACTCTCTTTCAGACGCGACCTGGCTATCACAAATGGTGGCTCAACGAAGTGGCTTATCACGTGGAAATTTATAGCAGCCAACCACTCTGAACGCAAGTCGATTCTAAATGTGGAGGGAAAAACCGGAGGACTGGGAGAAAAATCCACGCAACCACGGAGAGCGAACACGCAAGCTCCAAATATACACCAGTCGTCAGGGTTGGGATCGAACCCACGACCTCCTGTATACCAGGCGAGGCAGTTAACATCTTGCCACCAGATTTCTCGTATGTATGTTGAACTTCTTTGGCACCGTACGTAGCCAACCGTGCTAATCGGAGATCGGAGATCGGGGGGGGGGGGGGGGACAACAAACTGTGAGTTGATGGTCCAAGCCCGGTCAAACAATACAAACAAGCCCTGCACATTGGCAATTAGCTCCTGAACATATTGAACATTTGTTCACGTACTTGATTCAGACTCATTCGGCTCTTAAGTCAAAGTCTTTTCAAAAATCAGATGACTGACAAGCACTGGACCACATGACAAGGAACACCGACCGCATGGATGAACATTGCCGAGAGAAATTCGATTTGAGACCACTGCAAGTGACTCCTGAATTAGCTCTGTAGTGTCAACTTCTGTCGTGTAAATCTGGTCCCACGCTGACACAGCGTGACGGCGCGCTGAATCGGAGACGTTGTGGAAGCACGTCTCGGTATTTTAAGACACGGGCTCAAGAACAGGGCTGAAATATCGTCACGTTGCAAAAAAAGACACTGCGAGTTCGCTCTTAAGAGTCAGACAATTCTTTCCCCCCCCTGCTCCCCCTCTCCTTTTTAGACGCACATCCTCTCCCCTCTGCGATGCTCCCTACCGACTGGGACGGCGGGCCCCCTCCTACCCTTAGGCTACCCTCCCGCCCCCACTCCCCGCGCCCCCCACACCCCCCCCCCCAGCTGCATTGGGACTATCCCGCGTAAAATGTCGGGTCGATCGAGTCTCGCGATGCGCTGTAACGGGCCTGCGTTTTGTTTCAATAGCAAAACAAAAAAACTAAGTCAGAAAATCCTTCGAGCCATTGGCTACAAAAATGCGCAACGCCAGGCGTGGGCTCAACGATGCTCAGAAAGGCCGCTGTTTCACACCCCAACCTCATCCGTGGAATCCTTTCGTCAGTGGAAGACTACGGGTTTTCAGCTTCCACTTTTTTTGGAGGATTTAAATTCTTTGAACTTCTCCTGTGATGACCGAAAATGCCGATCCTGAAACTTGATGCCTCCTGCTCCAGCTGGCGCATCGACTTATAGAGTGGTGGTGCAGCGGTTAGCGCACTTCACTACGATCCTGGCGACGTACGTCCAATTCCCAAGCACAGGAGGACTTCTGTGGCAAGCGCTAACGTGGACCTGTCGTGGTGGTCCTCCCCTAGGTCCGCTCGGCCGTCAATACGCGGTGCGGGTTGTCAGCAAGAGGGAGACAAAGGTGTTGTGACAGGGTGGTGATCCCACCAACCCTCATGTGCTGTGCTGGTCTTAATAGGTGCTCCGCTAACTGCACTTGCCACCAGCGAACACGTGTTTATAATCATGCCAGTAGTACTGGTAGGAACATCCTGGTTACACCAGCCCACAGGGGATTATTGTGTCCGTCCGTCGTGCATCCAAAAATGGGAGGGGCTGGGTGGAGAGGGGAGGGTGGGGAGGGGCTGGGTGGGGAGGGGAGGGTGGGGCTGGGTGGGGAGGGGCTGGGTGGGGTGGGGCTGGGTGGGGAGGGGCTGGTCACCCCGTGGTGCCCTTATCAAACTCAACGTTTAACCTACTCACGCTGGCTTGTGCCCGCCCTCACAGTCGGCCATATTTGCGGAATACACCACGCCGCCGTTGATCCTGGCCATTGACCGAGCAACCCAACGTTCCTACCAGCTCCCTCCGCAGGAATGTGTAATCATAATTGGCTCCATAAAAGCATATACAATGCGGTAAGAATAGTAAGTTTGCCCTCTAGTGGGCAAACGTGAATAGTGCTCAGTGTGAAACGGAGGCTCCTTTTCACCAGCGAAGGACATTTGAGATTCATTGCCTATTTGCAAGGTGACACTTGGGTAAACCTATGAACAGTGATGTGGATCTTGACGACGAAGATGATGATGATGCCATTCAAGATGACCAGAGTGTTGATGCAATTACTTCCCGATACCGAGTGTTACCACCTCTTCCACTGTAGAACAAAAGCCGGATACGTTTCTCAGTCAGCCGAGGTCAGGGGTCAGCAACCTGCGGCTCTTCACGGATTGCTTCGTGGCGTACCGCATGTACCGTATTCGAGTACGGACGCTGCCCACCTGCTGTCCGCCGTGTGGGGATCGCGGTGTCCCCGTGGCGTCCGGAGGGAACCCCCCCGCGCCTCGCCGCCACCACCGCCGCCCTCCTCCTGCCCCTGTCCCCTCGTCGGGGTCCGGCCCCACGAGACCCTCGCGGCCGCCGCCGCCTCTGGACGGCGCCGCCGGCCCTCACTCTGCAAGCGCGGGACACGTCACGGACCCGTCTTCTAGCACGGAGGGACGATCAGCCCGGTGTCCATCCAGATTCAACTAAACTTTTGATTTTTCAGAGGCGACCTGGCCACAAATATCTCAACTCAGAACTATATATATTATTATTATTTTTCTACCACCAGGTAAGGCCCACTGAGCTATATAGCTCTTTTTGTAAAGTGACCTGGCCACAAACGAGTGGCTTATCATCATGTGGAAATTTATAGCAGCCCAATACTCTAAACGAACGTCGATTCTGAATGTGGAGGAAAAACCGGAGGACCCGGGAGAAAAATCCACACGACCACGGGGAGAGACATGCAAACTAAAAATATACAGCAGCAGGCGTCAGGGTTGGGATTGAACCCACGACCTGCTGCGTACCAGGCGAGGTAGTTAACATCTCCTCGCCACCGTGGTGCTATATGCAGGCCTCCTCACTGTGTTGGTCAAACGATTTCGCGGGCCTTATACGGCCCGCGGGCCAGACGTTCCCCACCCCTGCTGTACATCAACACCAGCCGTAGGAAGGAGAACGGTAGGTGGATGAACGAGGAGCCATCACCGTGTCAGGTATTATCCTCCGCTCACGCTAGCCTTGGCTGGGAATCGAACTCGGTTGGCCGGGTTCACGGCGGCAGCGTGCTAACCACTGCCCCACCGCTCCACCGCACATGCAGCAGGAGTGACAAGGCTAACGGCACTGCAAGTGAGAGCCTACTTGCTGTGCTGCCCCCCCCCCCCCCCCCCCTGCAGAGAGGGCCTGCTCATTGGGAGGATTTCCGTTACCTGAGACGCGTCCCGACTCGGTCTGTAGCTGCCACGGAGGGAAGTGTCTGCAGCAGCAGAAGAGTAAACAAACAACGTGTTGAAAAAAAATTAGTAACGAAACGTGTAACGACGAAACGTGTAACGAAAAACACTTAACGATTGGACCAACGATCCGCTTGCCGGGGAGGTTTTTACAACAACGGCGTCCAGTGAGCACGATTGACTTCGTCAAAAAATCGATCAAATTGAATTATCGCGCTCATGACACACGTGTAAAGATAGGCAAATGTGAGAATGATTCACGATTTATGAAAACGATATTCGTACGCTGCTTTTAAGGCTAACAGCACGAATGAGATGGAATAATGTATGTTGAACTTCTTTCGCACCGCACGTAGCCAACCGTGCTAATCAGAGGGTGCGGGGGAAGGACAACAAACTAAACACAAAAATCTGTTCTAGAGAATTGAGATTTAAATCTAGATTTAAAAGTGCATAGCTTCAGTGGCTTCCGAATATAGGAAGAGCATTCCAGAGAGCCGCAGAAGCACATCTGAAAGCACGTGATGCAGTGACCGTCTTTATTCAAGAAGACGTTTTTGTTTAGAATTCTAAGGGTTTTGCTTTGAACAATTGTGGGGTGTTATATTTCGATTTAAAGCTTTCGTGACTGCAGGGTTTCATCTTCTTGGTTCTTTCGGTAAAGTCACGTAGAATGGAAATAATAAAATAAAACATGACTTTACCGAAATAACCAAGAAGACAAGAAGAATTGTGTGGTGCACGGTGGCTAGGAGATGTTAACTCCCTCTCCTGGTATGCAGGAGGTCATCGGTTCGATGCCAACCCTGACGCCTGTATTTGTGGAGTTTGCATGTTCTCCCTGTGGTCACGTGGATTTTTATCCAGCTCCTCCGGTTTTTCCCTCCACATTTAGAATCAACATCACGCGTTTAGAGTATTTGGCTGCTATAAATTTCCACACGATAAGCCACTTTGTTGAGCAATCATTTCTAGCCAGGTGGCTTCTGACAAAAAACAAAGTAGTTCATAGTCCACCTGATGACGGAGACTTGTGTTGCCTCCGAAACGTCGTGATTTTATTGTTTTATTTTTATTAATTTTAATTTCATTTTTTACCTACGTGACTTCACCGAACGAACTAAGAGTATAGTTCATAGTTCTTTGCACCCGTGGTTCTCACTGGCCAATGTCGCCTCTTGCCATGACGTCTCCTGCCGCAAGCCCGCTTACTTTTCTTAACAGTCGATAAGGCAATCACTAACTTGCATTTGCTCTCTGATCCACGAGTCCCTCTCTCTGTCTCTCGGTGTAACTGCAAGCGTGCTCCTCTCCACGCCTCTTTGTGCACTTGCACATTTTGTTACACATCACAGTTCAACAGCGCTAAGCACACGGCAAAGCTAAATAGATGCTAAAACAAGAGAGTTGGCAGCCATGTCTGGAGTTACAAATTCAAATGCCTAGATAATAATACTTAAAAAGATTACCACTTTAAGTAATGTAACGTGTAAAATATCGAAGCCTAAACATAAAAGATAAACAAACCACGTGAAGCAATCCCCCTCCCTTAACCTCGTTCTGCTTCTCTCTCAAAGCCTCACCTCTTCTCTGTTGTCTATTCTCACCCCCCCCCCAATTTCTCCCCCCCTCCCCTTTCCCAACACCTCCTACTGACTCTCTGTGACACATTATTCATGCCTTGCACACACCCTTCATATAAATAGTTTATACCTTAGTTTTATTAATTACGTTAAGCGCTTTGATCAAAGGCGCTCCACAAATATATAAAATAAATAAGATTCCGTACCGTCCAGGATTTGCGAGCGTGGGGAGTGGGAAGTTCGCAGCGCGCGTTCCACTGGGGGGGACTTTGGCGGAGTGGTTTTTGCCAAACCGTCCACCTGCACACAACAAGGGGAATTTTACATAATCAGATGTCACCTTTTAACTACGTTGCCCCGAGGTCTAAAAACCGATACGGCTAGTGATGGACATTCTTTAACGTGCAACGCCTCTCTTTTTTTTATCTCTCGGTTGTTCAAAGTGAAAGATAACGTGTCGAGTGTGTACAGATATTTGAATGTTTGGGGCGCGATTTATTGCTGATGTCTGACCGGTTACCTCGATGCTAAATATACGACCGAGTGGAATTGCATGTTGTGAGCACAAAGCCAGATAGCGGGTCAACTTGACCTGTAACCCTCTCGAAGTGACAGAAGTGTAATAAACAACTTGAAACTTGGCTGAAAACATCTTCAAATAAAAACAAAAACCCAACATAGCTGTACCCTCCTGAAAAAGGGTGCTTGGATTCAGTGTGGCTTTCCCGGATAAATTAATAATGTATTGTTATAGCACGGCCTCTCCTCCGCGCTTGTGCAGTGGTTAGCACGCTGCACTACCAACCCGGCGACCCGAGTTCCATTCCCACTCACGGCCGATAAAAGCCTGAGAATATATGAACCCGTCCTGGGCCTCCCCTAGGTCGAATCAGCCTCGAATTAATAGTTTGTGCGCTGTATAAACATCGCAAACTCGGAAACACAAAAGCGCCCGGGCGTGGTGCTGGTCACCTACCGCTTGGTGTAGGTACGTTGAACTTCTTTCACACCGTATGTAGCCAACCGTGCTAATCGGAGGTTTGCACGGTTAGCACGAGTTTAGCAAGGTCGGTGTAGACCTTCATAGGTGCTCGCTAACGGCACTTGTCCCATCGTTATGTGAAAGGCTATACGGGGGATCTTTGTCTTTGTCGCCGCCAAAGGTACCTGACGGCCCTAGTCACATCCCTCCTGCCCCTCCAGAGTGATTTGTCCCCGTTCGCGACTCACTCGCCGCACAACGAACGCAGGTGGGTCCCTGAGCGGCGACGCAAAGTGCCACGGCCCGAGGCCCAGGTGGGGCATCCTCTGACTTCCTCCTCCACCTCCTCCTCCCCGTCCCGCCGCTCCTCTGCCGCCCGTTGGGCAGCTGCCGAAGCCGGCCGATCGCTCGCACATCCGCCGCTCGGTGTAGGGAGAAGGGCAGCGAGCGCGCCACGCCTCCGTGGGCTCGCGGTAACCGGGGCTCTGCGCTCGCCGGGTGCCGGGATTCGGTGGCGCCGCTGGCGACGACCACGACGACGGTGGCGGTGGCGACGAGCGGCCTGTCGACCAGTCCTGTGCCTTTAAGGGGCGCCAGGTTAGGGTTAGACCAGGGGTCGGCAACCAAAAATCACAAGAGCCATTTTTTTCGAATTCGGGAAAACTATACTCTTAGGTTTTTCGGTAAAGTCACTTAGGTAAAAAGTAAATAATAAAATAAATAATAAAAATAATAGAAAATAATAATAGAAATAAAATAATAAATCACGACGTTTCGGAGGCAACACAAGCTTCTTGATAAAAAAAAAAATCTATTATTTTATTATTTATTTTTGACCTACGTGACTTTACCGAAAAAACCTAAGAGTATGAATTCTTGCAGTCACGAAAGCTTCAAATCGGGAAAACTACTCGATGTTTGCAAGAGACGCAATGCACGTGAATGCGAGACGGTGGTCCTTAATAAATGACGTCACGAAGCAGTCGTTGAAGAGCCGCATGTGGCTTCGGAGCCGCAGGTTACCGACCACCGGGTTATCGTGATTGCAAGCTTGTAACTATTCCATTCGGAACTCTCTCACGTCTAGCAGTGTAACATCCCGTGTTCGGAGGAATGGCTCCCGGAAGGTGACGCCACAGAACTACTTCTGAAGTCGCTTCAATTTGACTCTTTGTCCATTGTAGTCACACGTTTTATACGGCCTGTAAAACGGTGTTCATCACATGTCAAGCCTCAAATGTTTAATTCTCGGAGATGGAATAGAAGCTGAATTAAGTGACAGATTAAGTTTAGCTTGTTTTTTCCCCCAGTCATTAGTGGCCAGGCCGAGACCTTCAACTTGATGCACTGGAGTTTGACTACGGACAGTGACTGAAACCTGGAGTTGAACCCAGAATCCCAGCGGTGTGTAGGACGCAGAGCCTTGTTGGGGACCACCAATTCAAAAGAGTGAAAGTTTGAGGCCTTATTTTTTCAGACATCGGCAGGACAAAAAAAAGATGCCTGTATACCAGCTTTGTCCTTGTTAGGAATCATCAGCACTACATTGCCTCCTCTTCTTGGTTCTTTCGGTAAAGTCACGTAGAAGGAAAATAATAAAATAATAAACATAATAAAATACAATTCTCACATTGTGAAAAATAAAACATAATAAAATACAATTCTCACATTGTGAGAATTGTATTTTATTATGTTTTATTTTTATTATTTTATTATTTCCCTTCTACGTGACTTTACCGAAAGAACCAAGAAGATGAATCCCTGCAGTCACGAAAGCTTTAAATCGAAATTTACATTGCCTCCTGTTGCCTCGTGCATCGGGGGCTTTGTGTTGTCAAGCCGTCCCTTGTCACGGTAAGGTTGCCAAGGTGTCAAGATGTTGACTACCTCGCCCGGTATACGAGGGTTCGATCCCGACCCTAACACCTGCTGTATGTTTGGAATTTGCATGTTCTCCCCGTGGTGGCGTGGATCTTTCTCTGGGACCTCCGGTTTTTCCCCTCCACATTTAGAAACGTGCGTTTAAGAGTATTTCGCTGCTATCAATTTCCACATGATAAGCCACTTCGCTGAGCTATCATTTGTGGCCAGGTCGCTTCTGAAAAAGAGCTACATAGCTCAGTGGGCCTCACCTAGTAGAATAAAAAAAATAAGGTGGTCTCAGACAGGGCTGCTTGCGTTGTGGTGGCTATTGCTGCACATGGCTGCCTGTAATCCAGCAGCGAGGGTTGGTGGATCACCGCACACACAGATGATGTTGTGAGGCTCCCTTCAAGTGGGCGTCGAGGGGGTGCCATACCCTGGCTCACCAGCAGACGGCAGAGCAGCGAGGGGACTCATCTCCCGTCTGTTTCCCTCTGTACGGGGATAGAGTGTTGCCCAAACTGCGCACGTGGATTGCCACCGGGTGCTCCGGTTACCTCCCGCACGTGTAATAAACACCGCGTCACTTGGCTGAAAACATCTTGAAATAATAACCCAGAGAAGCCGGACCCTCCTGCTTGGATTTAATGTGGTTTTCCTTGATAAATGAGTAATTTATTATAATTATTGTTACAGCATGGCCTGCATACAGGCCAACCTGAACGCAACCATCCTAACTGGCACGGCATCACTTGAGGATTAGTTTAACACATTTTTAGCAATCGCTGCATATGGTTAACGCGGTATATAAATTAACATTATTTATCCAGGTGAGAACATTCCCGCTATCACGATTATGTTTTATGATTTTCTCATCATATTTTACAGAAAGCATTGGGGGGGGGGGGGGGGGCGAGGTAGGATCAGAGTGCCAGTCAGAGGCTGCGCCATTTCCGTCCGTCTCATTTGTGCCGCTCACCGCTGCCGAGCCCGTTTCCCTCTGTGTGCCGTCCCTGCGAGACTCCACGACAAGAACGCGGGCAGAGAAGTCCAGCCTGGGAGAGAGGCCCTGACGGACCCAACACAGGGAGAGGCAAACGTGCGACGGCGAAGCATAAGATGGCATGCAGCAAGTTGGCATGCTAGGGGGTACAGCTGGTGCATCACACATGGCACCTATTGGGTCTGTCCCGTGACCTCCTGTCAGCGAGCCTTCGACACTTCACGTGGCCTCAAAGTACACCTGGCCTGGCACAAGCGTCGTGGTGATATCACCGTCACTTAGTGGCGAATGGCGGGTAATGGTATATTGTTAGGTGTGTGGAGCAACAGAGCAGCGGTTAGCGCGCTGCGCTACGAACCCAGCGACCCGAGTTCGATTCCTGCTCACGGCCACCCATACCAGTGACGATTATATCAACCGGTCCTGGGCCTCTCTTAGATCAACTCAGGCTCAAGTGTGTACCTGATGCGGTGTGTAAAATCATCGCCACTGGAGAGAAAAAGGTGGTCGGGTGTGGTGCTGGCCACCCACACCCCCCCCCCCATGTGCCATGTCAGCCTTCATAGGTGCTCGCTAACAGCACTTGCCTCAATAGTCAGTTACGGCTATACGGGTGGTCTTTGCCTTTGTATGCATGTTGAACTTTTTTCGCACCGTACGTAGCCAACCATGCGAATCAGAGGTGCGGGGGAAGGACAACAAACTAAACACATAAAGCAGTTAAAAAATGAGTGAGACGACATCACCCGTGAAGATGTCGTCACCTTGGCCGGCAAGGTAAATACTTCGAGCGCTGGGTTTTCTGCCACCAGCACCTCCGATTGGCTACGTACAGTGCAAAAAAAGTTCAACGTACATACACACACCCTTTGAATTGTTTTTATTCCCCCCCCCCCGCGAGGGCGAGTCTCCGTTGGCAACGCGAATCTATCCGAGACGCGTTTCTATCGTTTCATCATCACGAGCGTTGTCACACTTTTGTGTCTGATTATTTTGCAGCCTTAGTTGTAAAGTGTTAATAATGTACACATTGATTTAATCTCATCTATCTCTCATGTCACTGTCACATCACTCAAACGTTTTCTCTCGTCTATAGCCCTTTCATCCCTACATCTTGTTCATCTCACTTTCTTCCCGTTAATCTGCATCTCTAGGTCTCCGCAAGCCACATCTCTTGGAGGGGGGGGAGGGGGCGGGGGGGGGGGAGGTGGACAGTAGTGCGGCGGGCCAGTCTAGGCCACCAGTTAAAGTGGACATCTCTGATAAAGAGCTTTATAGCTCATCGGATTCCTTCAGTATAAATATTCGGATTCTGAAGAACCCTGGAACTTGGAAGAGGGTCTTCCTATTGGCACACACGTGACTGCGTCTCACCGAGAACTCTGCTGATCTGGTCATGAGCACCTCACGGAGAGGCCCAGGGACGAGCAGCGACGACGCGGCCTCTGTGTACGTCGCCAGAGTCTCGCCGGCTACACAAGTGTAGTGGGTTCACAAGCGACAGAGACGGTGTAGTCGAGGCACACTATTTATTATAACTTCACACTCGGCACAGGGCGACGTATACAACACTTGAAGGGGTAACGGCCCCTTCACCCACACTGGACTGGAATACACCCCTAGGCGATCTGCCTAACTGTTCTGCTCCCAGTTCCTCCGCTAAGGGTGCTAGGGGAGGCTATCTGACCCGGCCCTGGTCAAGGCACAGGTCACGACACCCAGCCAGACAGACCCGGCTCTTAGAAGAACATCGGCTCTGAGGCCACGCCACTGGCTTGCTCTGCCCGGTCCTGAGAAGGACGGCGAGTCAGAGGAGTTCCAGGGCCTATCTGCCGGTCTTCAGTCTTCACTGGTTCTTCGCTCCTTAGCTCCCCAACACTGTTCCCCGAGCCCTCTCGCTCCCCGCCTTTTATACCAATTTGCCACCGAGGGGTGGGGCTGTGTGGGATCTCAGCATCCCCCCACAGCCCCCCAGGGTGGTAACCGTTTGCGGACGTGGATGTGGACACCCCTGTGTGCTTGTCCGTTTCCCTCCCATAACACCCTTACACAAGCACAAGTGCAAACTATATGAGTAGGGCGCAGCCGTGGAGAAATGTTAACTGCCTCGCCTGTTATACAGGAGGTCGTGGGTTTGATCCCGACCCTGACGCCTGCTGTATATTTGGAGTTTGCACATCTCTCTCCCCGTGGTCGCGTGGATTTTTTTCCAGGTCCTCTGGTTTCTCCCTCCACATTTAGAAACATACGTTTACAGTATTTGGCTGCTAGAAATGTTCACGTGATAAGCCACTTCATTGGGCTATCATTTATGGTCAGGTTGCTTCTCAAAAAAAGCTAAATAGCTCAGTGGGCTTTACATGGTCAAATAAAAATAATTTATATATTTTATAAATAAGTTTTTAGTTCCCAGTGGAAACTAGAGGTCCCGCTCCGACAGCACAGACTGGGCTAGCGTCCAGTCAAACAGGCCATCATGGGCAATGGCGGTGATGCCTGCACCATCCGACGGCAAGACTGAAACACTGATGTGACATTGTAAATGGAATCGACGGTAATAACAATCATTTACAGCCCTGTGTCAATCCACTGCTGGATGAAGGCCTGTCCCAAGCGGTCTTCAATCGTGGGGGTTTGTTTGACCATACTTCACCACGGCGGCCAGTGCGGGTCGGCGAAGCGTCGGAGCCCAGCACCGGTTCGTCACTGGACGTCAGCCGCGACCGAGACTCTGGCTACATACTGCGGTGCGGCAACCACATTTCCCACCGTCCGACCATAACCGTAACGCAAGAGAAACCCCAAGAGCAGGCTTACCTGGGGGGCAAAGTTGAACCAGCTCAAACGTGATGTCCTCGGCTGGAAAGGGTGACAGGGCATGGGATCAGACTCAAAAGAAGAACAAAATAACAGGCATTGTAACTATTAATACGACATTTCTGCACCTTAAAATGGGTCTCCTGCCCTCAATCAAAAGTCAAATCGTCTCCCCCCCCGCTCAAGTGAACGGACAACAACTAATTCACAGCCACAACTTGCTTTTATGTTTATATTTGAAACTATAGATAGTACATACGGTCTGATCTCCTATAACGCCGCATGTTGTTTTCGTAACGCGAATTGGATATAACGCGATCAAGTGAACAAAACTACGTCGTGCGAGTAGGAATAAGTGGTCGTACGGTTGCCTCGACATAGCAGCACACAAAGTGGGATACTGCTGGATGCTTCTAGATGCTACCCACGCGCCTCAGTCTTTGTTCAGCCTGTGTACGCGGACTGTGGATTGTCCTATATTATTTACTATTTATTAGAATGCGAATTTTCCATAACGCGATGTTCTTCAGGAATGCAACTACTGCGTTAGAGCAGAACAGACTATATATTTTTTCTCATTGTAATTTTTTTTTACATTTTTATGCTCAAGACTATTAATGTGATGGTGCTATGAGAAGCAGATTTGTGCCAGAAAGGCCCAACTCGTTTTTAGCAAAAATTGAATTGACTTGACAGTGCAGTTCATCTCCAATGATTAGTGGAAATGCCATATTCCTATGGCAAGGGCCAGTCTCCACAAGGCACCCACGGTTGACTTCCCAAACAAGACGCAATCAATGTATTGGCCGGAGAGACGGTGGTCAGGTGCTGTGTCCACCCAACAACCGGCGACCTGAGCTTGCAAGCTGCTTGTGCATGCAACACCCCTGGCAAAGCACCACCAACTTAATCACATAAACTAACCTACAGCCCTTTTGTGTGCCCACCAATAGTTTGAAGGTCTCCCCTGTGCCATGTCGGTTATTGGGATCGTTTGGCCACACCTTACCCCACTGGTCAGTACGGGCCTGTGAAGGAGCGGGCTGTAAAGTTGAATCTCGTGTAACGTGAAACACGGCGAGTCCATCTGGTAACTTTAATGTGATCTAATGTAAAAGTAAATCTGATGAAAACCGTGCAAAGTGAGGAATTACTGCTATCGAATCACATTTGCACTGTAAAATCAGCCCGCGGTCATCCCACGGCGGGGATGACCGCTGGCGGCCACGTACTGTACCGTTCCGCGTACTGTATCATTCTGCATACTGTACCATTCCGCGTACCGTATAGCACCGAATACTGTACCATTCCGCGTAATGTACCGTACCACGCACTGTATCATCCCACATACTGTATCGTACCGCATACTGTATCATTCTGCGTACTGTACCGTACTGCGTACTCTATCATTCCGCCTACTGTATTACCGTACCGCTCAGCCGCGCGGCTCAAGAAAGCAGTTCGTCGGTCGACCGCTCAGAAACTGCGTTGTAACGGAGCGCGTTCCGCATTGTTTGAAAAGTGTTCCCTCATAGGAGTAGTGTGTTGTAGGAAACACGCGTTGTGTGAATACGTGTTAAGCTAGGACTTACCCTGCGAGGTTAAATGTTAAACTCTATTAGAGCCCCCATACAGGTGGTCTTGTGGCGATTACAAACCTTCAAATACATCCGTGAGGTCTTCCAAGTCATCAACTCCTTCCAAGACCTGTGGCAATGTGAGACAACAACAAGAATAAACACATTGTTAATATTATTACTTTTTGACGTAAATTACGGAAGCCCTCAACACTTGCGTGAGTAAGCAAAGGAGCTCGTTTGTGTTTGCTAAGAAGCACAATTTAATTTGAATCCATCAGTCTTTGGGCCTTCTTTCAGATACTCGTACAGGCATGCACAGTAATTATTAACGTAAAAACACACAAAATAGGCATGCTTACATACATACATTCAAACAGTACTTAAACACACACGTGTATAAACACATGCACAGGTACACACGCAATACTGGCACATAGAGTATTCCCTCATTATTCGCGAGCGATACGTTCCGGAGATCCTTGCAAATAGCAAACTTTGCGGATAATAATATTGGCCTGTTTTTATGAATGACCTTAAATAAATACATGAATAGGCTATTTGATACATGAAAATTATCTCATCACTTTCTTTCTCTCTCGATGCCGTCGTGTAGAGTTCCAGATGCAATTCGCGGATAGCCAAAAACACGGATGGCAAGTTCGTGAATAACGAGTGAATACCTTACATAGACACAAAAACATTATTGCGCAAGTGTTTGTCACATGATACTTTGCTGATCTCGTGAAAAAACATACACCATGATGTGACCTCCAGTCATCCTTGCAGTGGCCTTTGGCTCGCCATCGAATAAAGGCGTTCACAGCATTACGCGCTTTCAGATGCGCTTCTGCGGCCGTTTGGAGCGCTCTCCCTTTCGATATTAGGAAACTACTGGACACTATGCACTGTTAAAACTAATTTCCTAAAAAAATGCTTTGTGTTAGTTTGCTGTCCTTCTCGATTTTCAGATTTTTTTCGGATCGATAAAAATAGCTTGACCACAAAGCTCACTTTCTATGCCTGCGGTTCAGTTTTTATATTTTTGCTAGTGCTGTTCCCCGCATATAACGGGAGTTATACGAGGGGAACGGGACATCCGCCCAGGTTATTTCGAGGCCTCCTCCCGCAGGTGATTAGCACAGTTGACTAGGTAAGGTGGGAAAAAAGTTCAACATACACACACCCCCCTTTTTTTCCTTTCCTTCCCCTCCCCTGCAAATGCGCTACTCCCGACTGTCATCCCTACGATGGTCGTGCTTCCAGCAGGCCCCCTTTTTAAGGGGCGTTTCGCCCCGAAACGTTACGCGTTCATGACCTGTGCTTCCCTCCCAGACGCTTTATTTGTTGGGTTCTTGAACAATAAAAACAAATAATGACAAGGTGTCCCTCTCGCACCTTCCCTTCTCACCTTGCGCACGTGCAGCGTCTGTCGGAAGAGCAGTGGGAAGCCGGGCTCGATGGCCCGGGTCTTGGCGTAGCATCCGAGCACGCAGACGCTCATGTAGACGCGCTCGCTCCCTATGAGCACTGCGCCAGGGCATGTCACCTGCAAACGCGGGCAAGCCGCTGCTAGGTAAAGACATTTTCTTAACAAGGAGATTCATGAATATGCACGGTTTCCGGGGACAGACATGTGTCTGTCCTCGAAAGTATTTAAAAGCGATGATAAGAATTCTGTCCCAAGAGATTGTGTCAGCCGGTGCACGAGGTTGAAATTGGCAAGTCAAATAATGATGCATGCATGAGGTGACCCCGTGGCTTAGAGGTCAGTGTAGAGCCTGCACCGTTACAATTCTGGGTTCAAATCCGGGCGGCCACCTTAGCTGGATTTTCAAGTGCCCTGAGCAGCAGCTATTCTCAATCAGATGACCAACTACTGTATTAAACACACCTCCTACTCACTTAGCTTGGCTGAAGTCAAGCACCAGATCGTTCAAATACCGGCCTGACTGCCATTCGACAATCTGAGCTGAATGTATGAGAGAACGTTACACTCCCACCACACTAATTAGCTTTTGTCACTTCGGTGAACCCAGGTCACCTCCCGAGTTCTCACCCGGTTAAGTAACAAACTTGCAACTCGAGCATCCGAACTGTGGAGTGTGTTCTCTGCTACAGCGGTCGGGCCTGCACCAACGCATCAGCAAAATCGCCGCGCTTGCTTCGCGATGTTCCAAGAGACCAGAATAAAGACGACACCGTCCTCAAGTCGCGGTGACTCGTGGTGCAGTTTGATGAAACGTGGCCAAATTTACTCGAGTGAATTTTTTTTTACGAGAAAGCAGGTTCGTACTGAATATTTTGCTACATCGTATTTATTCAAGTTCAATTTCGAAGCAGATTTTGTTTAAGGGGGGTGAGAATTCTAGAGAACAGGATGAGTCTCGTTTTCAATTTGGACCCGGGGTCACAGGCGTGACCTTTACAGGATTATGGATGGATGTTTAGTCTTACCGTAATTGGTTGTTACGAGTTCATAATTTTGCGGGAATGTTTTGCCACGTTAAACCATTTTACAATGTGCTTGCGAGATGTGATCCGTGTGAATGCAAACATATTCTTGGAGAATTTTCTTGCTGTGGATTTCACACTTGATGATGATTGCTTGTGTTGCAGTCGAAATGTCGTGAGAATTTTATTGTTTTATATTTTATTATTTGATTGTTTCCCTTCTAAGTTACTTTACCGAAAGAACCAAGAATATGAATCCCTGCAGTCACGAAAGCTTTAAATCAAAATTTAAACGCAAACATTTTAAATGGTATTTAATTGAACGTGCGCCCTGTTGTGCAACGGTAAAAAAATAATGGCAGGACTTTATCTGCATAATTATCCCAGTACGAGGTGACCAACTTTGCATTAATCTTTGTTAATATACCACAGCATGGACCAAAGCCCACACGGTGCATTGATTATTGCTCTCCAATTGAGTCGGTACTCGAAAAGCACGTTTAAAGTTAATGATTTATATTGCTGTTATTATTCTTCTAGGCAAGATACAAGTTCGTAATTATGGTGTGTACAATGTACGGGCACAGAGACCACATCCACATTAAACCCAGAGTCAGACTGTGCACGGTGGTAAATGTCACGTGCGTGACATGAAAGACGCTGCATTGATTCGAGTTACGGTCGTGATGTATAAACATTCTAATGGATGGTCCAAATGTCCCGTGACCCCCATTTAATTATCTTAAAACGTACATTCCCCCCTCTATAAAAAAAATAACGTTTATTTAAAGCAGAAGTGAATACTGTATTGCTAAGGAAACAACAACAAAACATTGTTCACGGTCAATGAATTGAGGGGGGTTGTCACCAGACATCTGGACCACCTCTGGACATTAAATACATGGAATCGCACGCATTACGTTCCTGTACAGACGATCCCATTGTACACCGACACTTAAACATCATAAACATCGTCGCCACATTGTCAAAAGGTCTCACTTATTGCGTCTATATTCAAGGTACACTCAAATCGACTCCACAGCAGTAAGTACAGGTTGGTCCAGATGTCTTGTGACCCCCCCCCCCCCCCCATGAATAGACACCAATCACTTTGCATACTGTATGCATCTCCGTTTTAAATAAATCTTACTTCACAAATATATTACATTTTAGATAATTAAATGGGGGGGGGGGGGGGTCACAGCACATCTGGACCATGCATGCATGTGCATTAACCCCGTGCGATGTAAAGTTGGTGGTGCAGCTGGGCATGATGGTACAGTACTCACAGCATGATGGTACAGTACTCACAGCATGGACGGTCACATCCACAGACACCTTCAGAGGCGTCTTCCGCGGCATCTTGTCTCGTGTAACAACACCAACAACCACCACCAACAATAACCACCACCAACAACCACCGCCAACTACCACCACCTACAACAACCACCAACAACAACCACCAACAACAACCACCACCAACTACCACCAACAACAATAACCACCACCAACAACAACCACCACCAACAATAACCACCACCAACAATAACACCACCAACAATAACACCACCAACCACCACCTACAACAACCACCACCACCAATAACACCAACAACCACCACCAACAACCAACCACCACGACCAACAACACCCCGTTGGCTACAGACTGTTGTGCGAGTAGCACCGCCGCACCCCCACCCCGTACATAGCCCGCGACTGACTGTCGTGGGCAGGCAAGTGCTGTTATTGAAGGCCGGCACTGTGTGGGTGGCCAGCACCACCACCCCCGGCCGCCTTTGTCTCCCCAGCGGCGATGTTAGACTGCGCAGCGAGCGTATCACAACGGCACACGAACAGCGTGCCCAGACAAAAGCTAAATCCCTGACGACCGCGTCGGAACCTCGACAACGCAACGTTGAATCAACACAACAGCGCTTGCAAACAGAAACCCCAACCCACAGTTTCCCTTTAAACCCCTCCCCTCCAGCCAGCATCCTTTAAACCGATGTATCCGCCGGATGTGATGCCGTCGAAAGCAACTTATTTAGTTATTTAGCTCGTTACAAAGCTTGCTTACTCCAGTCTCGGGAGCGCTGCACGAACAATGGGGTCCTGCACGAACAATAGGGTCCTGCACGAACAATAGATCCCACTCCCCTATTGTTTTCGTCTGGTACAGCAACGTGACTGAGAGCCTCGTCAAAGATTCGTGACCACGTGCGTTGCACTGTGTGCGTGTGTTTGTGCGTGGGACCCTTTGATATAATAGGCGACGTTTCGGGCAACATACCATTATTCATAGTACACGTACATGACAGAAGGGTTGGTTATACAACATTAGTAATGTCAATATTCATTAAAGATGACAATATTTATAAAGGAAACGGGACGTTTCGGACAAGGATCCTTTCTTCATAGTACGTAAACGAAGAAGGGGCTATTTCCCGAATCGTCGGACAAAAGGAGTTTTCCTGTAACCATGCAGTGTTAAATCTGCATCGACTGGTGCTACAGTTCCTTCAAATAACTTAACAAATCACTCAATAACAAAAGATAAATGTATAATAGACGACGTTTCAGGCAATGGCCCTTCTTCACAGGGCATAGGCCATTCTGTCAGTATGCTGTGAAGGACTATTGCCCGAAACGTCGCCTATTATAGATATGTGTTTCCTCTTAAGGCCACAGTGTTATTGACGCAAAGCACCACAGCTGCCAATGCAGCGTCATTTTTACTATAAACATTTTTTTTACTATTTTAAACCAAGTTATATTTGTATTTTACCACGTAAGGCCCACTGAGCGATGTAGCTCTTTATCAGAAGCGACCTGGCCACAAATGATATCCCAAAGATGGCTTAGGGGCCATCCATGTAGTAGGTACGTAAAATCTGTCAAAACTTGACCCCTCGACCCCTCCCTGTACGCCTGACGCATCCCCCCCCCACCCCCATGACGACTCTAATGAGTTTCGATTTAAAGCTTTCGTGACTGCAGGGATTCATCTTCTTGGTTCTTTCGGTAAAGTCACGTAGAAGGGAAGTAATAAAATAATAAAAATAAAACATAATAAAACAATTCTCACGACGTTTCGGCCACAACGCAAGCAGCCATCCTCAGGCGAAGAATGAAACACCCCAAGCTTGGAGCGTATATTTAAGCTGGGTTAGAGGGGGGGGAGGTGGGAAGAAGAGCGCCTAAACAAAATAATTTGCATATCAAGAGGAATTCAGCATATGGAAAATGCGTAGGAGGTGGGCGGGGGGGGTTCCAAATCAATACTATGCCCGTGCATTATGCAGGATTAGTTCGCATTAGAAGAAGTTACAGCAGCAGATGTTAGTGTAAATGCGTTCGGTATTACCTTAGAGTCGCGGCATCTCTTCAGAAAGGTGAGAGACTCGATTAGCTGAGCCTTCTTGTCCCGGAGCTTGTTGAAGGATCTCAAAGTTATGTGGAAACCCTCCCCGTAGAGGCGGTTAAATTTCGATTTAAAGCTTTCGTGACTGCAGGGATTCATCTTCTTGGTTCTTTCGGTAAAGTCACGTAGAAGGGAAGTAATAAAATAATAAAAATAAAACATAATAAAACAATTCTCACGACGTTTCGGCCACAACGCAAGCAGCCATCCTCAGGCGAAGAATGAAACACCCCAAGCTTGGAGCGTATATTTAAGCTGGGTTAGAGGGGGGGGAGGTGGGAAGAAGAGCGCCTAAACAAAATAATTTGCATATCAAGAGGAATTCAGCATATGGAAAATGCGTAGGAGGTGGGCGGGGGGGGTTCCAAATCAATACTATGCCCGTGCATTATGCAGGATTAGTTCGCATTAGAAGAAGTTACAGCAGCAGATGTTAGTGTAAATGCGTTCGGTATTACCTTAGAGTCGCGGCATCTCTTCAGAAAGGTGAGAGACTCGATTAGCTGAGCCTTCTTGTCCCGGAGCTTGTTGAAGGATCTCAAAGTTATGTGGAAACCCTCCCCGTAGAGGCGGTTAAATTTCGATTTAAAGCTTTCGTGACTGCAGGGATTCATCTTCTTGGTTCTTTCGGTAAAGTCACGTAGAAGGGAAGTAATAAAATAATAAAAATAAAACATAATAAAACAATTCTCACGACGTTTCGGCCACAACGCAAGCAGCCATCCTCAGGCGAAGAATGAAACACCCCAAGCTTGGAGCGTATATTTAAGCTGGGTTAGAGGGGGGGGAGGTGGGAAGAAGAGCGCCTAAACAAAATAATTTGCATATCAAGAGGAATTCAGCATATGGAAAATGCGTAGGAGGTGGGCGGGGGGGGTTCCAAATCAATACTATGCCCGTGCATTATGCAGGATTAGTTCGCATTAGAAGAAGTTACAGAAGAACTAATCCTGCATAATGCACGGGCATAGTATTGATTTGGAACCCCCCCCGCCCACCTCCTACGCATTTTCCATATGCTGAATTCCTCTTGATATGCAAATTATTTTGTTTAGGCGCTCTTCTTCCCACCTCCCCCCCCTCTAACCCAGCTTAAATATACGCTCCAAGCTTGGGGTGTTTCATTCTTCGCCTGAGGATGGCTGCTTGCGTTGTGGCCGAAACGTCGTGAGAATTGTTTTATTATGTTTTATTTTTATTATTTTATTACTTCCCTTCTACGTGACTTTACCGAAAGAACCAAGAAGATGAATCCCTGCAGTCACGAAAGCTTTAAATCGAAATTTAACCGCCTCTACGGGGAGGGTTTCCACATAACTTTGAGATCCTTCAACAAGCTCCGGGACAAGAAGGCTCAGCTAATCGAGTCTCTCACCTTTCTGAAGAGATGCCGCGACTCTAAGGTAATACCGAACGCATTTACACTAACATCTGCTGCTGTAACTTCTTCTAATGCGAACTAATCCTGCATAATGCACGGGCATAGTATTGATTTGGAACCCCCCCCGCCCACCTCCTACGCATTTTCCATATGCTGAATTCCTCTTGATATGCAAATTATTTTGTTTAGGCGCTCTTCTTCCCACCTCCCCCCCCTCTAACCCAGCTTAAATATACGCTCCAAGCTTGGGGTGTTTCATTCTTCGCCTGAGGATGGCTGCTTGCGTTGTGGCCGAAACGTCGTGAGAATTGTTTTATTATGTTTTATTTTTATTATTTTATTACTTCCCTTCTACGTGACTTTACCGAAAGAACCAAGAAGATGAATCCCTGCAGTCACGAAAGCTTTAAATCGAAATTTAACCGCCTCTACGGGGAGGGTTTCCACATAACTTTGAGATCCTTCAACAAGCTCCGGGACAAGAAGGCTCAGCTAATCGAGTCTCTCACCTTTCTGAAGAGATGCCGCGACTCTAAGGTAATACCGAACGCATTTACACTAACATCTGCTGCTGTAACTTCTTCTAATGCGAACTAATCCTGCATAATGCACGGGCATAGTATTGATTTGGAACCCCCCCCGCCCACCTCCTACGCATTTTCCATATGCTGAATTCCTCTTGATATGCAAATTATTTTGTTTAGGCGCTCTTCTTCCCACCTCCCCCCCCTCTAACCCAGCTTAAATATACGCTCCAAGCTTGGGGTGTTTCATTCTTCGCCTGAGGATGGCTGCTTGCGTTGTGGCCGAAACGTCGTGAGAATTGTTTTATTATGTTTTATTTTTATTATTTTATTACTTCCCTTCTACGTGACTTTACCGAAAGAACCAAGAAGATGACTCTAATGAGACAAGAATGTGTGTCCCGCGCGTGACGTCACTCCACATGAGCCTCACCCCCCTCCGCGTGACGTCACTCCACATGAGCCACACCCCCTTCCGCGTGACGTCACTCCACATGAGCCCCACCCCCCAGCATAACGTAACTCCACATGAGCCCCACCCCCCTCCACGTGACGTCATTCCACACGAGCCCCAACCCCCTCCGCGTGACGTCACTCCACATGAGCCCCACCTCCCTCCGCGTGACGTCACTCCACATGAGCCCCACTCACCCCAGCGTGATGTCACTCCACATGAGCCCCACCCCCCCAGCATGACGTCACTCCACATGAGCCCCACCCCCCCAGCATGACGTCACTCCACGTGAGCCCCACCCCCCCAGCATGACGTCACTCCACATGAGGCCCACCCCCACCTCATTAATATTTACGAGTGGGTGAGATTTTTACACCGACGCAGAGGAAGGTTGAGCTGAATTAAATAATTTATTACGCAAAGTCGCTTCAAATATGACGTTTATTTACATAAAGTTACGGTAAAAAAATAAATTTACGTAACACACTGCTCCATCCGTACGTGACGTCACTGCAAAAGAGCCCCCCCCCTCCCCTCCCCCCGTCATTAATAATCATGAGCGGGTGAATCACGCGTTCCCACCTGATGATGGACGCTTGTGTTGCGCCCGAAACGTCGTGATTTATTTTATTTTATACCTACGTGACTTTACCAAAAGAACCAAAGAGTAAGAAAACGTAAATGTGCATCTTTAATATTTCAGCTTCCGTCCTAGGACGGGCAAACAAGCTATAATTCTGGATTTGAAGCTTTCGTGACTGCAAGGATTCATACTCTTTAGTTTTTTCGGTAAAGTCACGTAGGTAAAAAATGAAATTCAAATTAATAAAAATAAAATAATAAAACTCACTAAGAGTATGAAACAAGCTGTAGACCTATCGAACGGCCGATATTTAATCCACGCAGAAACGACCAAGGATTAATAATATTAACATGTTTAAGCAAACAGATAGTCCACCGCCGGACTATCTTACTCATTTGAAGGCCAAATGTAGACAAATTATTATCGAGGCTTCACCTCCATCCCCCCCGTTTCCTATGCGTACGGACATTGTCAGTAGACCACCCCCCTCCGATACGCAAGCAAACACATTTGGGTTAACCTCCCCTCCCCCCTCCATGCGTTTGTACTAAATGGATGGCCCCTTATTGAAGTGTACATTTATAGCAGGCAAATACTCTAAACGCACGTTTCTGGCGTCAAGGTTGGGATTGAACCCACAATCTCCTGTATACCTGGCGAGGTAGTTAACATCTCGCCAACGCAGCTCCACGCGGTGCCGGGATTAAGTTTTTAAACGTGTTTATTAGAGTCGATGTGTTTTTTTTTAATTAAAGTCAAGCCTGTAAAACGTTTAATCGCCACCGTGGCTAGGTGATGTTAACTACCTCGCCTGGTATACATGCAGGAGGTCGTGTGGTCGATCACAACTCTGACGCCTACTGTATATTTGGAGTTTGCTTGTCTCTCTCCCCGTGGTCGCGTGTATTTTTCTCCAGTTCCTCGGGTTTTTGCCTCCACATTTAGCATCAACATGCGTTCAGAATACAGGGTGTTTAAAAAACACGGACCCGATTTAAAATCGCTAAATCTCTACAACCACGAACCGCCCATGAATGAAACTCTTACCACTTGAAAGGGCGGGGCATAGAGTTTCACATGATTACCGCTCGATGCCTCTCCCAGCGCACAAACAGCCCCAAGCCTCAGTCATTCGCAAGACGCACTGCCCCAAGACTTGGCGCTACACTCTTGGCCCCCCAAGATCCTCAGACATCATCACACCCTGCGACTTTCTCTTGTGGGGATACGTCAAAGACCGTCGTGTTTTTGTGCCACCGTCAGCGACTAATCTGGAAGACCTCAAATACAGAATCACGGCAGCGGTGACTTCAGTGGAAGAAGACACTTTGAGAGGCGTTTGGGACGAATTAAACTGTCGTCTCGATGTTGTCCGTACAGCAAGTGGAGGGCACATAGAGCATTTATAAAATGGTTAGTAAAACTTGATAACTCATTAAACCGTTTGTAACTTTTTGTGTAATTGTAACGTGTTGCCATCGTGAAATATACTGCTTTGAAATTGGGTCTGTCTTTTTAAACACCCTGTATTTGGCTACTAACTTCCACGTGATAAGCCACTTCGTTGGGCTAACGTTTTGGCCCGTTCGCTTCTGAAAAATAAGCTAATAGCTAAGTCGGCTTTACCTGGTCAAATAAAAAAAGTGTATAGTTTTAAATGCCATCATGAAACATTCAGGTCTGACAATGTGTGGCAATGGGTTGATTACAAGTGGCAAAATACCAACGTTAATTTCACATTCCAGCAATTGGACAGACACGTCTGGAGAAACAGTTCAAAACATTCGTCAGCAACACCGCCCCTAAAATGAAAAAAAACATGCACAGTGATAATGCAGGTTTCGGTTAATGGACCCTCTTCATGGCTCTAGGGTGCGTTGATAAATGTTTGCTTTTTGTTATTTGTGCCTGTTGCAGCACTGCCACCCGCAGCGTCACACTAAATGTCGTACAGCTAATCCGCATGCATGTTGGCTGCAATGGCAATAGTTGAACTTGCTTTGCCACTATTAACCCTGCTTGCTTGTATGATTGAAGTACTGCTCCTCGCCATAGGAACGTGTAATACTGGTAGGAACCACCTGGTTCCACCAGCCCACAGGGGATTCTTGTGTCCGTCCGTCGTGCATAAAAAAATGGGAGGGGTGGGGCTGGGTGGAGAGGGGAAGGTGGGGAGGGTGGGGAGGGTGGGGCTGGGTGGGGAGTGGGAGGGGTGGGGCTGGGTGGGGAGTGGCTGGTCACCCCGTGGTGCCCTTATAAAACTCAACGTTTAACCTACTCACGCCGGCTTGTGCCCGCCCTCACAGTCGGGCATATTTGCGGAATACACCAACGTTCCTACCAGCTTCCTCCGCAGGAATGTGTAATATAAATATGTGCCGCATGCTGGGTAGGATAGCACTGCCCCACCCGCTTAACGGAACAAATAGACACTTGTAATTATGACTTTTGGTTATACGTTAATACAAAATAGCATGCACATCCACAGCCCCTTATTCAACGCGCTGCTGGATTTGGACCTATACTGTCTGAACCGTGCGGGTCGTGGCGGTTTTTTGACCATACTTCACCACGCAGGGCTGTGCGGGTTAGTGAAGGCGGGGAAGGAGGACAGACGAGGACGCATAGAGGTACAGTATAACACAAGATGTTGGTGTACTGGTATTTGCTGCTCACCACGTGCACGACGCGCAATTCGTTATTTCAGGATCGTGGCTTTTTTGATTAAGCGAGAAATTGGCTCGTCTTGAGCCACCCACGCAAAATTCCACGTTCCCATGGCGGAGTTCCGTTTGTCCACAGGAGGACCTCTCACACAAAATACGAGCGAGTGCTCTGACTACAGCGACGCCCGTGCAGTACCTAAACAAACTATTTAAATTGTTTAAAAACAGGGGGAAATGTGAATTCTAGTTAATGGAGGACCTATAATCAACCTCAACAGTTTCATATCGTGTACCCTCTGATAATGCCCCTCCCCGCATTCACAGTCGGAATCACAGCGTGCTTTGCATGTCAAGATGCCACCACCATTCTTGCATATATTCTTCTCGTGGCCGTCGAGTTTAAATTTTTTTGTCATTTCGTGAAAGCGCTTGAATTGTTTTTATTTTGAGCACGCGGCACAACACAAGACGATCCTGAGCGGCGTTAGAGAAATATCAGTGACGGATGCAAGCACACGAATTGACCACAAGGGGTCACTATCGTATCGTCTATGAGAAGAAAGCCAAGGCGACTTTGCAGCAACCGGCATGTGCACGTTCCAAGCCCCAGTATCTGGCCAGTCATCTCAGACAACCCATGGCACCTGCTGGGTCTGTCCCGTGACCTCCTGCCAGCTGGCCTTTGACACATCACGTGGCCTCAAAGTGCACCGAGCATGGCGCAAGCGCCGTGGTGACGCCACCGCCACTTCGTGGTGAACGTCAGTCGTTATGTTATGGTGAACGCACTGTTGATCCTACCCACACTCAATAGGTCGTGGGAAAATTATTTGACCATTCTTCACCACGCTGGTCAGTGTAGGTTTAAAAAGACTGGAAGCAAAGACGTGGGGGGCTTAGAAGTACAGTACCATACCGCCCGTTGCTCTCCAAAAGCGGTGGCGATGTTATCTCCCTCGCCCAGTATGCAGGAGGTTGTGGGTTCCGTCCCGACCCTGACGCCTGTATATTTGGAGTTTGCATTTCTCTCTCCCCGTGGTCGCTTGGATTTTTTCTCCGGGGTTTTCCCTCCACATTCAGAAATACGCGTTTAGATTATTTGACTGCTATACATTTCCACATTATAAGCCGCTTCGTTGAGCTATCATTTGTGACCAGGTCGCTTCTGAAAAAAATGATGTATATGTTTGTGTTGTTGTTTACAACCCCGCAAGCTATATGCATGGAGGTCACCCATCCGAGCGATAGCCAGGCGCCACAACACTCAGCTTATAAAGTCTGACGGCGATCTGGCCATAAGCGACCGCTGAACTTGCCCAGCTGTTATTTTACTTGCAAAATGAGACATTTCATGCATTCATCTTGCTGTTTTTTTCTAATTTTTATAGACATCACATATACTGTTATGGGAGTGCAAGTGGCCTTGGGTCAGGACATGTTTTGAGTGACGGACGAGACGAGTGAAGGAATGGCAGCCCAAGGAGGGAACTGGATTCCGAGACGACAACCACCGTGGAGGTGGAACGATAAAATATAGATGCGTGGCATCGCAGGAACATGATCAATTGGCAATAACGCAAATATGCCTTCACCCAGCAGGAGATAGAACACGTGTGATGATACTCTTAGGTTTGTTTCGGTAAAGTCACGTGGGTAAAAATAAAAATAATAATAACTGAAAATAAATATATTAATTCACGGCGTTTCGGAGGCAACACAAGCTTCCTTCATCAGGCTTAAAAAGGTACACTACAGTTATTTTGCTGTGCCCTTTTACACCTGATGAAGGAAGCTTGTGTTGCCTCCGAAACGTCGTGATTGAATTGATTTATTAAAAAAAAAAATTACCTACGTGACTTTACCGAAAAAACCTAAGAATATGAATCCTTGCAGTCACGAAAGCTTCAAATCTAGAAAAAACGTGTGATGATGGTGATGATAATATGAATGCTCAATGGCACTTATCATAGAGCGGTGGCATTTCCACAATCCCATGGCGGTGGCCGAGTACCTCCACGGGATGAGCAATGTTGCAATTTCCTGCCGAGAAATGAGAGGCAATGTGTGGCAGAGATTGTGCGACTGTTGAACTGTCACCCAAAACACGCTCACGGCTCATAAACGTCGAAACTAATCGCAGAAACAACCCGCGTCCTCTCTCTCCCATTCCTCGGTTGTGTCAAATGTCAACATATATTTTAGTGCCATTTTCGCTGTCAGAGCTAATGGTATTTTTGCTGATATATCACCGCCTGGAGTTTTGCCTCGTCCGCCTACTGCATTGCGGCCGCGTGACGTGGAAAAACAAACACAAATAAATATAAGTGCGAGGAAAATGGGATGGCGGAGGAAAAAGAAGATAATTTATTTTATCGCGGTTGCTCAGCAGAGACCCTCAAGGCCTGTAATGTAAATTAGCCAGCAACAAAGAAAACTAGAGCAGGCATAGAAGAGATGTTGCGTCGTATTGGGCGAGTTACACCTTTACAAGTAATATGTTGCTGTAATCAGATTAGCTGTGGTTTTCTTAGTATCAATTTATTTTCAGTCCGTATACCGGCTGGAGCGCATTGCTCAGGAGGGAAAGGTTGCGATTAAAAATTCTGCTCAGGAGTTGACTCGTTCTTGTCTCCAGGGTGGATAAAATGAGTACACTTTGTTGAAAGTCAACAGTGGTTACCCCTACGGATAATGTGATGACAGTGATGGATTCCTCGTCCTGTGGATATCCACAGTGGCGTGGCGTGGCTGGCATGGTGTCATGTTGTCATAATTTTATTGAGGGCCCTGTCCAATTTCGCCCTCCCCTCTCCACTCATTATAGCGCCGGCACCCCTCCAGTTAGGAGCTTATTCATGGGAGCGATAGAATCACAGTACTGTACAGTACAACAATTATATCCTCACTGCACTGGGCATCCTGCTGACCACCACATTGCCTGCCAAGGTGCTCGCACTGCAGATGATCTGACCATAGGCATTATTAAGGCTCACACCTAAATTGTGAGTGAATGGTTTTTGATCAACTGCAGAATTTCCAACATGCTCTGGGGTCCGATCTTCCAAGATGTCTTGAGACTAAACTAAAACAATTTTTTCTTACCAGGTAAGGCCCATTGAGCTATAGAATTTTTTTCAGAAGCGATCTGGCCACAAATTATAGCTCAGCGAAGTGGATTATATAGCAGCCAAATTACTCTCAACGCATGTTGATTCTAAATGTGTAGGGAAACACCGGAGGACCAGGATAAAAATCCACGCGACAACGGGGAGAAGTTGCCTTTGCAGGACGACACGTGTGGACTCCCTTTCCCATTCACCACCACTTACCAACGCAGTCACCATAATGCGTTGACGGCAGTTACTGGACTGACTGTGAACGAGCAGACGGCCCTTCGTGGCAAAACGGCATTCGTGCGCTCATCATATCTGGCAACCAGCGGTGACGTAGTTGAACATCGCAGCGGGAAGTCAAAGCTACGATGCGTAGCAGCGAAGTCAAATCCCGAGCTTCTTCGTCGTGTCTCCTGTCCAACCCACAAAGTGTTTTGTCAATATTCTGCGCAGGCCATCGCTTCTGGGTGTTGGCATTGCCAAATCTTGAGAAGTGCATTGTGGGTACATGTCAGGAGATGATCCATGGTTTGCTTCTCCTGACCAATCACGTTGTTCGGTTGTGCAGAAGCCCCCCCCTTCCCCAACCATGATTTCACGAGAGAGTTGCATCTGCCTAGAGCAGGGGTCGGCAACCAAAATAACAAGAAGAGCCATTTCTTTCCAATTCGGTACAAAATTCAGTATTTCAAGAGCCGCAATGCATCTGAGTACATACTGTACATACGTACATATCGTCAAGAAGCAGCCCGTTAAAGAGCCGCATGCGGCTCCGGAGCCGTAGGTTGCCGACCCCTGCTCTAGAGCCACTCACTCTCTTCAATCTGTTTAGGCTCCGCCATTTGAGCCATTTGGAATTGGAGCCCAGATGCGAGCTTCTCACTGGGGGGTGATTCCTCCTGATCAATTCCGTCGACCTTTAGCGAGCAATGGCAGGTTCCGTTCCTCTAGTGAAACGAATGAGGGCAAAACAATTCCTAGTCGTAAGCGAAGGCTGCAGGAAAAACAAAATCGAGGGGGTTCATTTGACATCGTTGTTTGTTTGTTGTTGTGTGGAACGTCAAATACAATGGATTAGTTTGGTGATTTAAGTAGGTCAATGGCACGCGCAGGGTAGAGTTATGAGTTGTGGCCACCTTTAAAATAGAAAAGGGACTCCCGCATTTTGATTTTTGCCAAAGGTACACGAAGCATTGAATAATTCACTTAACGAAGCATTTCAAAGGTCGCGGCACAAAAGAAATAGATCCACTAATAAGGTCACGTATATAATGCCAAGATGTAAAATTGCATGCCTACATGGACACTTCTATGGGCCTCTCTTACTCAACGCAAGATAATTCTTGACGCCTATGCAAACAGTACCTTTGAAACACGTCAACCGACTGATATTTAAATGTAATTAAATTCTTCCCGAATTTTCACCACAATTGCGCCGTCGGACCCCGTGTTCCGAGATAACGAATCCATCGTGAACTGTCGTCGGCCCCTGATGTCACCCCCGCTCACCGTCCTTGCCACAAATGAACCACAATACCTTGCCGATTTCCTCAAGGGCCATAAACCATCACGCGGCTTTTGGCTGCTCGCCATCGAAGACGCTGGTCACCGAATCGCGCGCTTTCGGATGCGCTTCTGCGGCCGTCTGGAACGCTCTTCCTTCCGATATTAGGGAGCCACTGGGGCTATTCATTTTAAAGTCGAGATTGAAAACTAATTTCTTTAGAACAGTTTTTTTGTGGGTTTTCTTTGTTGTCCTTCCCCCGCACTTCCGATTAGCACAGTGGGCTACATACGGTGCGAAAGAAATTCAACATGCATACGTTACAGCACAGTCTGGGGAAAGAGATAGTGTCTCCAAACGACCCCTTATCCACACATCAGGGGGCAGCATTTTTCAACCGACCTCGCAACGGAGGGCGGTCCAGAGTGTGGCTTGCCTTGAAGACACAACGCTGCTGAAATGATGCACACCCAGAAGGCCGTGAAGCTGACGGGTTGTTTACAAAATATATATCCACATTTTTTTTTTACGTGGAGTGTGTTAGGGATACATTGTCTGCTTTTTTAATTTTCGTCGCAAATTATACCGATTTTTTTTAATTTCTCAACGATGGAATGCAGTCAAATTAAGTGCATAGGCAATTTTACTACCTCATTAGGCTGGACACTCCGGCTTCTCAGGGTTGGCTGCTTGTATTTGCTACCCAAGATCTCAGTGGTGTCTTCTCAGCGCTCTGAGCCATCCTGTCACCTCAATCACGCAACATGTTTTCATGTTCGTTCTCGGAACTGGGCTAGGTCCAATTAAGTTGAAACAATGTACTTTACCGGAAGAACCAAGAAGATGAATCCCCGCAGTCACGAAAGCTTTAAATCGAAATTGAAACAATGTAATTTAGTAAATTATGTTTTTTGTGCAGTCATTGCTGACCAGACTATTGCCCTCGACTCGCTAAACTGAGAACCCGGATTAATAGGCTGGTGAATTCTGGATTGGAACCCAGTCTCAGCATTGTTCGCTTCAAGCTCTGCCATGGCCATTATGAACCCTCTGAGCAATCTTGGCCCCTTTCAAACGTGAAGTATACCTTAGTTGCATAGAGCCCAATGTATTTGCCACGTTGGCGAGATGTTACTTACCTCGCCTGGTATACAGGAGGTCGTGAGTTTGATCCCGACCCTGACGCCTGCTGTATATTTGGAGTTTGCATGTTCTTCCCGTGGTCACGTGGATTTTTCTCCAGGTTCTCCGGTTTTTCTCTCCACATTTAGAAACACGCGTTTAGAATATTTGGCGGCTAAAAATGTCCACATTATAAGCCACTTCGTTGAGCTATTATCATTTGTGGCCAGGTCGCTTCTGGAAAAGAGCTACATAGCTCGGTGGGCCTTACCTCGTAAAATAAAAAAAAGTTTAAATAGTTTCTAGTTTTCGTAGAAACCAGAGGCCGTTCACGAGCAGGCTATAACTGGCAGCGTTTAAGACCGTTGCTCACTGTTTCAGCGAGTCAAAACAAGACGTTTGCGGATCCACGAATGTCAAAAGGTCTCCGCGCGTCTCGCCTCATCGTAAAGTCGAATCACACTCGACGGGCGCACAAAACCCCGTCACCGCTGTCATCACACCGTGCCCCCCCCCCCCCCCCCCCCCAGTATAACGTGCGACCCCAGCGAAGTTTGCATTTGTAATAACTGTGCTCAACACATCACCTCCACATTACCGCAGCGAAACATTCTGCCTCGTGTAACGAGCGTGCGTGCGCTGTGCATGGGATGCAGTCCCACTGCATCCCATGCACCGGGGGGGGGGGGGCGGGCGAGGTGGTTAGGGGGCACCGTCCTACAACCTCGGCGATCTGGGTTTCATCCCCGGCCATGGCTAACCTCAATGGCTGGGGGAGTATGCGGGCCCGTTCTGGACAACTGGGTTGTTCCTTCTTCTTTTGCACGGCTGATGTAGATGCAGTAAAGCAACGACCAATTCACATTCGAAGCTGGTCATTAAGCCCAGATAACAGCGTCAGGAGCGCATCGGATCGTATCGCTGTGACGTCTCCTTCGTGCTTGCGGAATTCCCACGGGTTATCGGAGCCCTGCGTGTGTGCCTAGCGCTTCGTCGAGACATCAGCGCTGTGTGAACACAAAGGTGACAAGGTCATGGTGCTGGCCACACCACCCTGAATAGCTGCCAATTGTGTGCCCTTGTTAGGTGCTCGCTCACTGCACCTGTTGCCCGATTCCACGTGGATACCGCAATGTGGTGGTGACTCACGTGCTGGGGAGATAGAGGGACAGACCTGCAATGTCTTGCTCACGCCACTTGCTGGGTGGAAGAACCTCCACTGAAGGGAGTTCTCGAGAGAGAGCAACGCCACAGCGTTTGGTCTACTCTTCCATGCTCGGAAGAGTTTGGAGTACACACACGTTACCCCACCGCACGCGGCCTGTCAATGGACTCAACTGCGGTGAACCCGTTTATACCGCTTGGGTGGGTAATAGTGGAGGAATGTACGAATCATTCATAATCAATGTGTTGTTAACCCACCACCACCCGGACACAGCCAATTAGTTTGGTTTGTCAGGTAAACAGAACGTGCCAATGAGTGACTACTTCAGCACACCGGTGTGTTGGAGAGTAAACCTACAACATTGACAATTTTTAGGACGACGTTTTGCTGGTGATTATAACCAGCTTCATCAGGCGATTTGCCAGAATTGTGAAGAAATCTTCCCGTTTTCTCAAACGGAGTTGGAACCGTCCCCGTTGTTTTCACCGTCACGCCGGGAGGTGGAGTCTAACCGGCGCTTCTGGATTGCAAGTCCACAACGCTGCCTATCACACCACGGCACCATGCACATGGCGGTATTTGTTAAAATTAACTTTCCATTTATTGGTTTGAGTTTACTGAAGCGGCAACTACAGCAGTCTTTATATTTTTTCCATTTTTTTAAAAAGCTGGTGAATATATTAGCATTATCACCGCCACACACTTGTGCATCTAATCAACTTGCAACGTCTGTTATGATGCTCAGCAGAAATTTATTAAAATCCCCTTATCTCAACGTCGCAATCAACGGTTCAAAACCACGCGTGGCTTTGCGCCGCAACGCCGAACAATCATTGTCGTTAATTCACGCGCGAGAAATGATCAAGACAGAGATTCAGCCGACTACAGAGACGGCTCAACATTTGTTTAGTTAATTAACTCATCCTCACACGCGTGAGCCCACGAAAAATAAAATGTTGTCTGACCTTTTTGTCAAAGCCGCCGGTGTCAAAAATCGGCGGCATATTTAATCAGATAATTAAAAACATCAGCTTCAGTATTTCTAAAACTTTTGCACGGCAACAATCTTATTAAACTATTACAATATCCAAAGTCATCGTGTATCCCCCACTCAAGCGAGCATTCGGGCTGACGGTCCAAACAAGCCAGGAGACGGAAATTCCACATCAGGATGTCCGAGGCCATACATCTCATTAAAACAACCGTTCCACAAAGCGGTACACATCTACACGAAGCCGTTCTTGTAGTTTCATCCCATTTGTGCTCTCAGGGTCACGTCTCGAGGCGCAGGGCACGCTTGGATCTTCTTCTTCCACGCGCTTGTTCCACTCACGTGTGGAATCTGTTGTCCTAGCACCCTTCTCCACGCTGCCATGTCCTGTGCCATCTCTCTTTCCGCTCCGCCGGCCACCGTGTCCGATCGCACCACATCGCCCCTCCACCTCTTCTTCTGCCTTCCTCTTGATCTCTTTCCTTCCACTTGCATCACTTGCACCTTCTGACCCACGTCATTTTCCTGTTCTCTCTCCACGTGATCGAACCACACCAGAGCCTTTTCTCTCTCATCTTCTCTGTGATTTCTACCACCTTGAGTCTTCCTCTCACTCCTTAATTTCTCGCCATGTCCTTGCTAGTTAAACCCAACATCCACCGCACCACCCTCATCTCTCTGACTGCCATGGCTACAGGGCACGCTTGGATCTCTCGCCTTCCGTGTCACAGCAGCGGTTCCCATCCTGCCGGGACCCGCGGACGACCGTCAAACCTCGATCGTGTCGCACACCATCGCCACCACCACCACCACGCAGTCAAAAGTATTTTGTATTTTTTTAAAAATATATTTCCTTCTTTTCATAACTGATTTAGTTCATGGTGACGGTGCGCGTCACAACGTGACGTAGCGGGCACGCGTATTGCCTCAATTACATTTTTGTTTAACATGTTTATTTTATCCGTAAGCTTTCACGATCAATATTCCGATTTTTTTTTCATTTACTACAAATCAACGGGAGTCCGGTACAAAGCGCTGATCACAGAACCGCGGTGGGGGAGAGTGGACAACAGAAACTCCGTGAACAACATCCCGATTTTCGGCGCGACAGGGCCCTACAAAGGGGGATAATTGGGCTCACCACCCCACCCAGGTGGGAACCACGTGCGGGGCATGACACAGTCGAAACGTCGTGAGAACTTTTATTGTTTTATATTTGTATCATTTTATTATTTCCCTTCTACGTAACTTACCGAAGGAACCAATAATATGAATCCCTGCAGTCACGAAAGCTTTAAACAAAAAAAAAACAAAAACTACATTTGTATTTTACCAGGTAAGGCACACTGAGCTGTATAGCTCTTTTTCAGAAGTGACCTGGCCACAGATGATAGCTCAACGAAGTGGCCCATCGTCGTGTGGTAATTTATAGCGGCCAAAGACTCGAAACGCACGTCGAGCCTAAATGCGGAGGGAAAAACCGGAGGACCTGGAGACAAATCCACGCGACCACGGGGACAATACGCAAACTCTACATATACACGCATCGGGTCGGGATCGAACCCATGACCTCCTGCATACCAGGCGAGGTAGTTAACATCTCGCCATCGTTGCGCCCATGGGGAGGGGGAAGGGAAAAGGGGGAAGGTCACTAATATACTGGGAGAAGGAATGGGACAGGGGGAGGGAGGAAGGGGAGGGGGGGAAATATAATGATTCATGATCGGTTTCTGTTTGGCTTTATTCGTCGCGTGCGTCAAGCGTCAATCAGAGCAAAATAACCCTCCACCACCCGACGCAGCCAAAACGAAACGACTTGTCACGTGGGCCCGAGGCGCCAATTGATTTAGTTTTTCAGCGGCAAGCGCTCACGTTGAAAGGCGAGCGAGGATTTGGACAACGTCGCGCGTCATTTCCGTTGGCGATGACGGCCCCTGTGTGGGCAAGGGCTGGGACCCCGTCGCGTGAACGAGCGCGATTCCCAAGGAAAGCCACGTGGCAGGACCGGGCTGGACATTGACAGTTGATTGCCGAATGATAGTTAGTAATTGACAGTGTTAATTAGTTAGTTTAGCACAGGGTGAAGCTGTTTAAGTGTCCGTTAGTACCTGTGCATTTAACTTCTTTCGCAGCGTACGCAGCCAACCGTGCGAATCGGAGGTGCAAAATTGGTGGTTAGAATCGGCCACCCTTCGTCACATTAAGCGGGTATTGCGTTAGAAATTGGGCAATACCCCGCTTTACATCGGGGGATGCGTTCCTGAAAGGTGCGATGACGAATATCGCAATGACGTCAATCGAGCCATTTATAGGGTGGGTGTTGGTGGTGGTGGTAATGGTGGTGGTAGTGGTGGTGGTGGTAGTGGTGGTGGTGGTAGTGGTTGTGGTAGTGGTGGTAGTGGTGGTGGTGGTGGTAGTGGTGGTAGTGGTGGTGGTGGTAGTGGTGGTGGTGGTGGTGGTAGTGGTGGTGGTAGTGGTGGTGGTAGTGGTGGTGGTGGTAGTGGTGGTGGTGGTAGTGGTGGTGGTAGTGGTGGTGGTGGTAGTGGTGGTGGTGGTAGTGGTGGTGGTGGTGGTAGTGGTGGTGGAGGTGGTGGTGCTGGAGGTGGTGGTGGTGGTGGTGGTGGTAGTGGTGGTGGTGGTGGTAGTGGTGGTGGTAGTGGTGGTAGTGGTGGTGGTGGTAGTGGTGGTGGTGGTGGTGGTAATGGTAGTGGTGGTGGTAGTGGTGGTGGTGGTGGTGGTAGTGGTGATGGTAGTGGTGGTGGTGGTGGTAGTGGTGGTGGTGGTAGTGGTGGTGGTGGTAGTGGTGGTGGTGGTGGTGGTAGTAGTGGTGGTAGTGGTGGTGGTGGTGGTAGTGGTGGTAGTGGTGGTGGTGGTGGTAGTGGTAGTGGTAGTAGTGGTGGTGGTGGTAGTGGTGGTGGTAGTAGTGGTGGTAGTGGTGGTGGTGGTAGTGGTGGTGGTGGTAGTGGTGGTGGTAGTGGTGGTGGTGGTAGTGGTGGTGGTGGTAGTGGTGGTGGTAGTGGTGGTGGTGGTGGAGGAGGCGAAGGCTGAGAGGCGACAGATAACGATAAAGGGCGAACGACGCTGTCAGCGCCGTGAGTGAGTGGGGATGATGAGACGTTAATCCGGTATCGGTGTTCATCACGTGGCGACGCGTTTGCGAAATGACGTAACAGGGGGAGATGTAAATCAGGATATTACCGTGATTGATATTAGTTAATGGAAAGCTTATTTGCTGGAAATTACGTCACAAGGCATAATTTGTTAAGCGTTTTAGGTGTTGCGACACACGAATCACGTATCGAATTTCATATCAGCAGCAGTCCCACGGGCCACGATCCACGGCGTTGTGGGACACCAGCGGCGTACAGACTACAGAGATGAGCCCCACAGCGCGGATGTCACCGAGCCATCTCCTGCATTGACCTCTGGTTCCCTAAGCCAGAGCCGTCCCTCGGGGTACAGCGAATCGGGGGCGACCGCTCCGAGCCCCGCGCTTTGGGGGGCCCCCCCTCCGCACTTCTTCGGTTAAGTTTGAAGGCGACAGTGGGATTTACCCCGGGCCCTGCACTGCCCCCTCTAAGGACGGCCCTGCCCACCGTAAAGGGGTAGCGGCTTCTCACTCGCTCTGCCATGTCAGATCAACAACGTTGTCGCACGACCGCCGAGCTAAAATTTAAATTCTCGTCAGCCGGAATTTTGGCAACTGAAAACGCCGAAACCAAATGTAACGCGATGGTTTTTGTTTGCGATCGACTCACTACTGCACTCGAGAACTCGGATTAATCACGGGCGGGGGCTGAACCCCAGGACTGACCTCTGAGCCACCCGGCCACTTCAGCGGTACTCATTTTTTCTAGATTTGAAGCTTTCGTGACTGCAAGGATTCATACTTTTAGGTTTTTTTTCGGTAAAGTCACGTAGGTAAAAATAAATAATAAAAATAAATAACAAAAATAATAGAAGTAATAATAGAAATTAAAATAATAAATCACGACGTTTCGGAGGCAACACAAGTCTCCGTCATCAGGTGGGACCGTCACAGCAAACTTGATACAGTAAAATTTAGCTGTGACGGTCCCACCTGATGACGGAGACTTGTGTTGCCTCCGAAACGTCGTGATTTATTATTTTATTTATATTATTATTTCTATTATTTTTATTATTTATTAATAATTATTTATTTTTACCTACGTGACTTTACCGAAAAAAACCTAAGAGTTTGGTACTCATTTTATTCAACCTGGAAGGACGAAGACGACAGTCGGTTTGACCTTAGGTCCCGAATGGCACTTTGAACAACACGTCCTTTCGGGCTTTGCGAGTCGAACGCCCTGACCACGGGGGGCAACGGGGGGCTGGCGGTGGGCGGGTGGTGGCTGTGGCTCCGTAACCCTCATTACACGCAGAGGTGCAGTCACATGCGCCGCTTCAGAGCTTAATTTAGTGATAAGGCCACCGCCGCCGTGAACTTTACACGGGTGCTTTTCCCATTCGAACAACTCCGCGTGCATAGGGCATGGCGAGATCACACACGCGCGCGCGCGCTACGCTGCGCCGCACGACCGCACGTAACAGCCTCCTCCCTCCTCGTCGCCCTCTCTCCCTCTCTGCGGATGTAACCTGCGCGTGGATGTCAGGACACTCGCCTAATTTAGCGCGCCGGGGATGAAGCGGTCAGGCGTGGCGCTCGCGCGGGCACTCTTCTCGCCGCTAAGGTCACAGGGCGAGACGCAAGGAGGAGAACGGGAGAAAGAAAAAAATACTAATAATCCCACTTGCCACCAAACTCCCCCACCACCACCACCACCACCCACGCGCGCTTGCGAGAGGCGAAACCTCGGGCTGCTTGGACGGAACGGCTCCGTCAGCCGTGCAAGTCGCGTGCCGAGGAGCGGGCAGGAGCGGTGGGGGCGCGCTTGGGAGATCTCCCCGGCCGGCTTCGCGGCTTCGCGGCGCGGTCGTGTCTCTCACTGCCGGGGGGGGGGGGGGGGGCGGGCGGGCGAGGGGGACAACGGGGGAGGGGAGGGGTGGTGGCGGTATTGAGCGTCGCATAGGGGCGGGGGGGCGGGGGTCAGGGGGAATGTAATGGGATTACGCCGACAGGTGGGAAGATGAGTGCCGCGCGCAGGATGAACAGACGTCACTCGCTGGCCTGACCGTTGGGGAATAAATAACGCGGCCTTGGGCAGGAGACGTCTTTAATAAAGGCGACGCCATGGTGGAGAGATGTTAACTACCTCGCCGGGTATGCAGGAGGTCGTGGCGTCGATCAGGGTCGGGCCCTGGCGTCTATATATTTGGAGTTTGCGTCTCTCTCTACCCGTGGTCGCGTGGATTTTTCTCCGGTTTTTCCCATGACACTTAGAATCAACGTGCGTTTAAAAGTATTTGGCTGCTATAGATTGCCACGTGACGATAAGCCACTTCGTTGAGCTATCATTTGTGGGCAGGTCGCTTCTGAAAAAAAGCCAAGAGCTCAGTGGGCCTTCTTTACCTGGTAAAATTAACAATTTAGTTTAGTTTATGACGGCTTGTGGACGAGACTAATGACGGAGTGGCGGCCGACAGGGGACATTCCCACGATTAACGTCCACTGTGGAGATAGAGCGGTGAAATGAAGCTCGCGTGAATGAGCTGGATGTCGATAATCGTACAGCAGTGGATAAATAATGGCTGATGACGATGATGATTGTGAAACACAACAGAATATTTTGAGCGCAGAACACAATTTGAACGTGATTTTGTTTGTGTGCGGCCATTGGTGACCAAGCTCAGCCCATCGACTCGCGAGACATGAGGACCCGGTTTTAGCCACAAGCGGCAGCCTGGATTAGAACCCGGGTCCTCAGCTGTCAAGCGCAAGCGCGGACAGTGCTCAAACATTTTGACCTCTAACCTCACCTGGCCACAGAGGGCGGAATTGATTGGATGATGCCTTGAAGTCTGTAGAAGTCCAGGAAAGTCCGTGCCAGGTTTTTCCCAAGGTTCATGTCTTTTCTCCCAAGTGGATGTTAAAGACTTCACAGGGGATTATTATTTGGTTCTTTCGGTTAAGTCACGTCTAAAGATAAAATAATAAATTAAATTAAATAATAGAATACGACGTTTCGATTGCAACACAAGCAATCATCATCAGGTATAATGAAATAGCGACATAATATCTAACCAGAAAACTATAGACAGACATATTAGCAGACAGATATCACAAGATACATACATAGCGAGAGCAACACAGGTGACAGAGAGGGGTGATCGTCTCTGTGGGGTGGCCTTAAATAGACAGAGGGGGGGCGGAAGCAGAGAGAGGGAGGGGGGTTAGAAAAATTAGCATATCAATGAGTGGTCCAAAAGAAAACGTGGTGCTGCGAGTACGATGGCACAGCAAGCAAGCCTGAAAATCAGGAGAAAGACACACTAAAATTAAATAACCTAGTAAAATATCGAAATGTAATGTAATACAACACAGAGGGTCGGTCAACACACAATTAACGCATAGCCTGGTTGATTACGTATTTCAAAGATTGCTAAGTTAGAATTTAAGTGTGAACATTCTAAAGAGGACACAGGCAGAGAAAACAAGTCGCCAGAGAGAGAGAAAAAAGATAAGCTTAAAACTTCCCCGTAGAAGTGGTTCAATCTTAATTTTAGAACTTTCGTGACTGCAGGAATTATTATTTGGTTCTTTCGGTTAAGTCACGTCTAAAGATAAAATAATAAATTAAATTAAATAATAGAATACGACGTTTCGATTGCAACACAAGCAATCATCATCAGGTATAATGAAATAGCGACATAATATCTAACCAGAAAACTATAGACAGACATATTAGCAGACAGATATCACAAGATACATACATAGCGAGAGCAACACAGGTGACAGAGAGGGGGTGATCGTCTCTGTGGGGTGGCCTTAAATAGACAGAGGGGGGGCGGAAGCAGAGAGAGGGAGGGGGGTTAGAAAAAAATAGCATATCAATGAGTGGTCCAAAAGAAAACGTGGTGCTGCGAGTACGATGGCACAGCAAGCAAGCCTGAAAATCAGGAGAAAGACACACTAAAATTAAATAACCTAGTAAAATATCGAAATGTAATGTAATACAACACAGAGGGTCGGTCAACACACAATTAACGCATAGCCTGGTTGATTACGTATTTCAAAGATTGCTAAGTTAGAATTTAAGTGTGAACATTCTAAAGAGGACACAGGCAGAGAAAACAAGTCGCCAGAGAGAGAGAAAAAAGATAAGCTTAAAACTTCCCCGTAGAAGTGGTTCAATCTTAATTTTAGAACTTTCGTGACTGCAGGAATTATTATTTGGTTCTTTCGGTTAAGTCACGTCTAAAGATAAAATAATAAATTAAATTAAATGATAGAATACGACGTTTCGATTGCAACACAAGCAATCATCATCAGGTATAATGAAATAGCGACATAATATCTAACCAGAAAACTATAGACAGACATATTAGCAGACAGATATCACAAGATACATACATAGCGAGAGCAACACAGGTGACAGAGAGGGGTGATCGTCTCTGTGGGGTGGCCTTAAATAGACAGAGGGGGGGCGGAAGCAGAGAGAGGGAGGGGGGTTAGAAAAAATTAGCATATCAATGAGTGGTCCAAAAAAAAAACGTGGTGCTGCGAGTACGATGGCACAGCAAGCAAGCCTGAAAATCAGGAGAAAGACACACTAAAATTAAATAACCTAGTAAAATATCGAAATGTAATGTAATACAACACAGAGGGTCGGTCAACACACAATTAACGCATAGCCTGGTTGATTACGTATTTCAAAGATTGCTAAGTTAGAATTTAAGTGTGAACATTCTAAAGAGGACACAGGCAGAGAAAACAAGTCGCCAGAGAGAGAGAAAAAAGATAAGCTTAAAACTTCCCCGTAGAAGTGGTTCAATCTTAATTTTAGAACGAAAGTTTTAGAACGAAAGTTCTAAAATTAAGATTGAACCACTTCTACGGGGAAGTTTTAAGCTTATCTTTTTTCTCTCTCTCTGGCGACTTGTTTTCTCTGCCTGTGTCCTCTTTAGAATGTTCACACTTAAATTCTAACTTAGCAATCTTTGAAATACGTAATCAACCAAGCTATGCGTTAATTGTGTGTTGACCGACCCTCTGTGTTGTATTACATTACATTTCGATATTTTACTAGGTTATTTAATTTTAGTGTGTCTTTCTCCTGATTTTCAGGCTTGCTTGCTGTGCCATCGTACTCGCAGCACCACGTTTTCTTTTGGACCACTCATTGATATGCTAATTTTTTCTAACCCCCCTCCCTCTCTCTGCTTCCGCCCCCCCTCTGTCTATTTAAGGCCACCCCACAGAGACGATCACCCCTCTCTGTCACCTGTGTTGCTCTCGCTATGTATGTATCTTGTGATATCTGTCTGCTAATATGTCTGTCTATAGTTTTCTGGTTAGATATTATGTCGCTATTTCATTATACCTGATGATGATTGCTTGTGTTGCAATCGAAACGTCGTATTCTATTATTTAATTTAATTTATTATTTTATCTTTAGACGTGACTTAACCGAAAGAACCAAATAATAATTCCTGCAGTCACGAAAGTTCTAAAATTAAGATTGAACCACTTCTACGGGGAAGTTTTAAGCTTATCTTTTTTCTCTCTCTCTGGCGACTTGTTTTCTCTGCCTGTGTCCTCTTTAGAATGTTCACACTTAAATTCTAACTTAGCAATCTTTGAAATACGTAATCAACCAGGCTATGCGTTAATTGTGTGTTGACCGACCCTCTGTGTTGTATTACATTACATTTCGATATTTTGCTAGGTTATTTAATTTTAGTGTGTCTTTCTCCTGATTTTCAGGCTTGCTTGCTGTGCCATCGTACTCGCAGCACCACGTTTTCTTTTGGACCACTCATTGATATGCTAATTTTTTCTAACCCCCCTCCCTCTCTCTGCTTCCGCCCCCCCTCTGTCTATTTAAGGCCACCCCACAGAGACGATCACCCCTCTCTGTCACCTGTGTTGCTCTCGCTATGTATGTATCTTGTGATATCTGTCTGCTAATATGTCTGTCTATAGTTTTCTGGTTAGATATTATGTCGCTATTTCATTATACCTGATGATGATTGCTTGTGTTGCAATCGAAACGTCGTATTCTATTATTTAATTTAATTTATTATTTTATCTTTAGACGTGACTTAACCGAAAGAACCAAATAATAATTCCTGCAGTCACGAAAGTTCTAAAATTAAGATTGAACCACTTCTACGGGGAAGTTTTAAGCTTATCTTTTTTCTCTCTCTCTGGCGACTTGTTTTCTCTGCCTGTGTCCTCTTTAGAATGTTCACACTTAAATTCTAACTTAGCAATCTTTGAAATACGTAATCAACCAGGCTATGCGTTAATTGTGTGTTGACCGACCCTCTGTGTTGTATTACATTACATTTCGATATTTTACTAGGTTATTTAATTTTAGTGTGTCTTTCTCCTGATTTTCAGGCTTGCTTGCTGTGCCATCGTACTCGCAGCACCACGTTTTCTTTTGGACCACTCATTGATATGCAAATTTTTTCTAACCCCCCTCCCTCTCTCTGCTTCCGCCCCCCCTCTGTCTATTTAAGGCCACCCCACAGAGACGATCACCCCTCTCTGTCACCTGTGTTGCTCTCGCTATGTATGTATCTTGTGATATCTGTCTGCTAATATGTCTGTCTATAGTTTTCTGGTTAGATATTATGTCGCTATTTCATTATACCTGATGATGATTGCTTGTGTTGCAATCGAAACGTCGTATTCTATTATTTAATTTAATTTATTATTTTATCTTTAGACGTGACTTAACCGAAAGAACCAAATAATAATTCCTGCAGTCACGAAAGTTCTAAAATTAAGACTTCACAGGGGATTTATGGATCACAATTAGATGGAGGCTGCCGCGCCGGGAGATAGAATCGCATCGGTGACCTCTGCCTTGCAAGCCCCGCTAATGTGTGAACCGTTACACGACGACGGGGTATGGATGTTTTTAACAAAACTAACATTGGAGACGCGGCGTGTAATCTTACAGTGCATTCTCCCTGGCCATGATAATCACGTCCTGTGTGGGTTTTTTCGGGGTATTAGAATTCACGTCGAGGTGCCTTTGCAGTGGAGTTGAAGCCATTTGCGAGAGTGTGTGTGTGTGTGCGTACGTTTGTGCATGTGGCTCGTGTGTTTGTGAGGGGGCGTGTGCGTAGATGTACACACCGTATCTGTGACGCGTGTGTACTTCTCGATTTACGCGTGACATTCATGTGTGTGTTTGTGTGCGTGTGTGTGTGTGTTCATGTGTGGGGGAGTGGTAAAGTAAGTGGTTAGCACGCTGTGCTATGAACCCGCGATCCGAATTAGATTCCCGCTCACGGCCAACACCAGTGACGATTATCTGAACTGGTCCTGGACCTCCCCTAGGTCAACTTAGTCTCAAACGAGTACCTGGTGCGGTGTGTAAACATCGCCAATAGGGAGACAAAGGCGGTCGAGCGTGGTGCTGGTCACCCACCCCCACGTGTGCCGTACCGGCCTTTATAGGTGCTACTCGCTAACAGCGCTTGCCCCAACAGTCTGTTAATAGCCTGTGTATGTGATGGTGGTGCCTATGTGTGTGCGTATGTGTGCGCCTATCTCAATGCCTTCTGGGCTGAGGGGCGGTGGGGGGTGTCGGCGGGGGCGGGGGGGGGGGAGAACCGCCAATGAGCCTTGACCGAAGCGAAGGGAGAACATCCCTCTCTGTCCCTCCGTTGGGCCGAGAGGTGAGCGAGAGCCCCCGTTGGTGACCGACCACGGCGCTTGCCCATTCACTCGCGGGGAAATAGACGGCAGAAAAGAGTGAACACATCTCAGCGCGACGTGGGGGGGGGGGGGGAGGAGGCAACGATGCACAGTGGCTTTATCTTATCGGAGGCCTCTGCTATCCTTCAGTCCCTTTCAGAAGGGCACAGGCCACTCGCGGCGGCGCGGAGCGCTTTACAACGACTGCCGCGGGTGGGCATCAGCAGAATGCTCCCGGGGGTCTTTAAGAGCAAAACATTGCGAGAGAGAGAGAGAGAGGAGGGAGGGAGGGTGGGTGGGAGGAAATGAAATACTATAAAAAAACAGAAATAAACACCTCCGCCGCTCGGACTGCAACGAGCACCCTTGCTTTGTGTTATGTCACGCGGGCGACCACCGAAATGACATCGGAGTTTTGCTTCGCCGAATTAGCCGGCGCCTGATGAGGAATTCGTTGTTGTCGCGTCCCCAACAGCGGCGGTTCATCTCGGAAGAACGGACGTGGGGCGGAGACAGGAGGTTTAAATCCCGCGGGCAGGGCAGGGCCTGGCGCTCGAGTTTGTGCGCTCCCGTAGACGCAATGGGTGGAGTAAAAAAGTGAATAGCGGGGTGGAATGAGACTTCCCCAAAATATGTGGCGCCTAAGTTCGTGGGGACTGATGATGCACGATGGACGGAGGGGTGCAGGGGGGAGCAGGTGGCGGCGGTGGTCAACGCGCTGGCCCACGACTCCAGCGAATTGAGTTCGATCTCCGGCCACGCGGCGAACATCGGTGGCGATACGATGCGTCGTCAGTCTCAACCTGTAGAGGCCCTGCCGCCACACAGTGCTCGCTCGCTTGCTGTCAAAGAGAGAGACAGAGCACGACTCGGGGAGGAACTGGAGACGAGTGGTGGGTCGGCACCAACCATTGCCCAAGCTCTGCGGTCCGCCGTATATTAAGATGTTTTTAGCCAATGAATGAGCGGTTTTATGCGCGTACGGGAAGGAACCGGAGCACTCGGAGGAAACCCCACGCCACGTGTGAGGGGGCAACGAGCTACCCCAGACGGAACAGGTGGCAGGCCAGCGTTAGGCTCCAGGGTGGCCCTCAGTGGCTTTAGGAGGGCTTCATTCGGCAGTGATTGAAAGAAAGGGCTGCCAACAATTTTCTTTGTAGATATGTAAAACATAAATGAACAGCTACCAATCATTAGGTGGTAACATTTCAACGTGCAGACTTAGAAAATCAAACGTAAATAGAAAGAATACTTTGAGGGGAGAAGCTGACGATGGATGGAGATCACGATTCCATAATTCCGTTTGTGATGTGCCCCCTTTGATAACAGTGGCAGCCAGCCGGATTATAATTATTAATAATCGCAGGCTTCATCTTCATGAACTTTGTCATTGTAATAACAAAGTTCCACGATGCTCACGGACATCACCGTTATTACTTTAGTCCTTATTCTCGCCGTTAAAGTAACGTGAAGAGAGTGAATCTCCACGACGGTCACTGGCATCACAATTTTGATAACTGCCGTTGTAACAGTAACAATGACGAGTGACGTTCTTACGGTTACGATTATCATCGATGCCGTTACGGTAATGATGAGGAGCGAAGCCCCAAGCCAACGGAGGATACAGGAGTCGCAGGTGTAGGGCACGGCGGGGCCGGCCCCGTGGGGCGGCACGAACGCCGAGAAGGACACCTCCAGCGTGTAGCAGAGGCAGCATGGGGAGAGCAGCGCGCCCAGCGAGCGGCGCGCCGTGCCGGCCTTCGCCGCGTCGCTGTCAAACGTCGTGCTCGCCTAGCGCGGGGGTCAGTGACGGACACACACAGGGAAAGAGATTGAGAGAGTGCACGTCTATGGGTTGTGTTGAGTCTATGGGCAGTGTTGGTCGATGGGTAGTGTTGGTCTATGGGCAGTGTTGGTCTATGGGCAGTGTTGGTCTATGGGCAGTGTTGAGTCTATGGGCAGTGTTTAGTCTATGGGAAGTGTTGGTCTATGGGTAGTGTTGGTCTATGGGCAGTGTTGAGTCTATGGGCAATGTTGAGACTATGGGCAGTGTTGAGTCTATGGTGCAGTGTTGAGTCTATGGGTTGTGTTCAGTCTATGGGCAGTGTTGAGTCTATGGGTTGTGTTGGTCTATGGGCAGTGTTGGTCTATGGGCAGTGTTGAGACTATGGGTAGTGTTGAGTCTATGGGCAGTGTTAGTCTATGGAATGTGTTGGTCTATGGGCAGTGTTGGTCTATGGGCAGTGTTGAGTCTATGGGTAGTGTTGGTCTATGGGTTGTGTTGGTCTATGGGCAGTGTTGGTCTATGGGCAGTGTTGAGTCTATGGGTAGTGTTAGTCTATGGGCAGTGTTGAGTCTGTGGGCAGTGATGGTCTATGGCAGGGGTCGGCAACCAAAATAACAAGAAGAGCCATTTCTTTCCAATTCGGTACAAAATTCAGTATTTCAAGAGCCGCAATGCATCTGAGTACATACTGTACATACGTACATATCGTCAAGAAGCAGCCCGTAAAGAGCCGCATGCGGCTCCGGAGCCGTAGGTTGCCGACCCCTGGTCTATGGGCAGTGTTGAGTCTATGGGCAGTGCTGGTCTATGGGTAGTGTTGAGTCTATGGGTAGTGTTGAGTCTATGGGTAGTGTTGAGTCTATGGGCAGTGCTGGTCTATGGGTAGTGTTGAGTCTATGGGCAGTGTTGGTCTATGGGCAGTGTTGAGTCTATGGGTAGTGTTAGTCTATGGGCAGTGTTGAGTCTGTGGGCAGTGTTGGTCTATGGGCAGTGTTGAGTCTATGGGCAGTGTTGAGTCTATGGGTAGTGTTGGTCTATGGGTAGTGTTGAGTCTATGGGCAGTGTTGAGTCTATGGGCAGTTTTGAGTCTTTGGGCAGTGTTGGTCTATGGGCAGTGTTGAGTCTATGGGCAGTGTTGAGTCTATGGGCAGTGTTGAGTCTATGGGCAGTGTTGGTCTATGGGCAGTGTTGGTCTATGGGCAGTGTTGAGTCTATGGGCAGTGTTGGTCTATGGGCAGTGATGAGTCTATGGGTAGTGTTAGTCTATGGGCAGTGTTAGTCTATGGGCAGTGATGAGTCTATGGGTAGTGTTAGTCTATGGGCAGTGTTAGTCTAGTACGACGAATCACTGCACCAGATTGAATGAAATGATGACGTCACCCTGCTGCTGCTCTATTTAAGACCGGGAGCAACAGGAGAGCTTCACCATTCTTGCCCGATGAAACTGATTGTAATTACCAGCGAAACGTCGTACTACTCAAATTATAAAATGCTGTTGATTCTCTTTTCAACACACCGATGGGCTAAAGAAGTGAATTATTTTGTCCTTTGAAAAACGTGACCCATTTTTTACTGTTTGGCCGTGTCCGGTGGTGGAGGGTTACGACACATTTATAAATAACGCGATCTGACCCAAAAACCTCGATTATGAGGTAGGTAACGTCTCGCCAGCGTGGTAAAGTCGAGTAAAAAAAACAACCCATGACTAACACGCCATGCAAGCGGATTAACACAACAGTTGTGAATTTAAATCATCGAGGTGGCCAACATCTCGCCTGCACTGCGATGCTGTTCTGCGAGCAAACCGGATGACGGCCTCCCCCCTCCGTCCGCCCCGTACCAGCGAGAAGTCGCTTGCGTTGCGGCACAGGAGGCGCGGGAAGAGAAGCTGGCGGCTGGAGCGCTCAGCCTCGTCGAAGGCGTTGCCGTACACGAAGCTGTTGGCGAGCGTGGAGTGCGCGTGCGTGTCCACGCACACGTCCACGCTGGTGTTCTGGGAGGGGAGGCGCGTGGTGGAATAAGAGAGCACGGGGCTCGGCAAATGTTCGGTCAAACAAAGTGCACGCGTGTAGTCGTGACATTAATTCGAAAATAATCACGGTGAATGCATTTGTATGGGACGCCAAGAGACGAACTCTATACATAAATTAATATGTAACTACAGTCGATTGATTTGAAGCTTTCGTGACTGCAGGAATCCATAGTCTTTGGTTATTTCGGTGAAGTCACGTAGGTAGAAGAAATAATAATAGATCACGACGTTTCGATCGCCACACAAGCAGTCGTCTTCAGCAATCGTCTTCAGGTGGGAAGACGATTGCTTGTGTGGCGATCGAAACGTCATGATCTGAGCTTGGCTCCGCGCCTCTGAGTTGCGGCCACTACGTCAGCAAATTTGCGCGCGTTACAAATTGAACTATTATTATTATTACTACTTTTTCTACCTATGTGACTTTACCGAAAGAACCAAAGGGTACAGTAGATTATTGATTATTCGGGGGGAACGTGGCGCCGGATTTCAAAAACGCCGGATAATCGACATCATTATTTAAAATTGATCATTTTTTTGACATTCTTGTATAATATTGTGTTTTGAGGTGTTGTGTGTATGCTTTTTTTACTGTTTGACATTTGCTTACGATGTGAATTTGCCAAAAACATACAAATAGACAAAAAAATATCCTACTTTAAAAGTGTATGTATTTACTGTACCGTATTTACCACTGCATTCTCGAAGGCTTGCATGGGATGGTGTATATGCGTGCAGTATTTTCATTGTTTAAGTTATATGTAGTGTACAATGCATCGTACATAATATGTAACACAGAAATAAAGCATTTCGACTTATTTTTTTGCCACGCGCACGGTGCCGACCGCTGGTCTGGTTACAGCCTTTGTAGCAGTTTGGCCGGATCGGCCAGGGACCGCCGGATAATCTTGGAAGCCGGATAATCGCGTGCCGGATAATCGAGGATTGACTGTATAGGCACACCGGGCTTAAGGGCTTGTTGAGTTCAAATCGCGCGCCTCGACTCTCATTGGGCGGGGAACTATCGCAGGGGGGAGGGCGCGCAAGTCTGAAGGGAGTTGGAGAATCATTCAAATCGGATTGGCCGTCGGGGTTATTTGGAGAAATAAACGGAATGCAAACGAGGGGACTGTCGGGAGAGCGTTGGAAGGAGAAACGGCGGGGATTGGCGGAGAGTCTGAGAACGTCCCCGAGAGGATGGTGGACACAATGAGCGGAGTGGAAAGAGTTTGGTTGCCTGAACGGAGTAATTCCCTGTGTTCTTGGTTCTTTCGGTAAAGTCACGTAGAATGGAAATAATAAAATAAAAAAAATAAAACATAATAAAATAATTCTCACGACGTTTCGGCCACAACGCAAGCAGCCGTCCTCAGGTGAAGAACAGGTCTGTCGGAAAGACAGGTCTGTCGGGAAGACAGACCTGTTCTTCACCTGAGGACGTCTGCTTGCGTTGTGGCCGAAAACGTCGTGGGAATTATTTTATTATGTTTTATTTTTATTATTTTATTATTTCCATTCTACGTGACTTTACCGAAAGAACCAAGAAGATGAATCCCTGCAGTCACGAAAGAAGCTTTAAATCGAAATTTTTTTTCCCTGTGCTCAAGACGTAATAAAGACTAAGTTCGAGACTTACGCGTGGCTGGAACTCCTTTACAGAGTTATAAAGCGCATGCCTACGAGCTACTCGGTTTTAGAGTATTTGGCTGCTGTACATTCCCACGTGATGAGCCACTTCGTTGAGCTGTCATTTGTGGCCAGGTCGCTTCTGAAAAAGAAGCTAAAAGCTCAGTGGGCTTTACCTGGTAAAATAATAATAGAATACTTATATTTTTCGTGATATCCTTTCCTTTCATATACTTTGCACTCCTATCGTGTGTATTGTACTGTTTGTTGTCGTAACTTTCTGACCAGCCCCTACCGGACATCTGTGCAAAAGAGCTTCATCACCTCATACTCGTTGGTTCTTTCGGTAAAGTCACGTAGCTATAAAATAAAATAAATCGCTTTCACACCTGATGACGGACGCTTGTGTTGCGCCCGAAACGTCGTGATTTATTTCATTTCTACCTATCTTCATCACGTCATCGGATTCCTCCAGTACAAATGAAGAGTAACAAATCTGATCGCAGGCAAAGAGGGGAGGGAAGAAGAACAATCGAGAAGACAAGGGAGGAGCGAATTTCGAGAACGGATAGCGAGAGAAGAAACGAGTTCTTTAGGCAGGGATTTTAACACCGGCGAGAACGTATAGCGAGAGAAGAAGAAACGAGCTCTTGAGGCAGGGATTTTAACACCGGCGAGAACGTATAGCGAGAGAAGAAGAAACGAGCTCTTGAGGCAGGGATTTTAACACCGGCGAGAACGTATAGCGAGAGAAGAAGAAACGAGTTCTTGAGGCAGGGATTTAAACACCGGCGAGAACGTATAGCGAGAGAAGAAGAAACGAGTTCTTGAGGCAGGGATTTAAACACCGGTGAGAACGTATAGCGAGAGAAGAAGAAACGAGTTCTTTAGGCAGGGATTTTAACACCGGCGAGAACGTATAGCGAGAGAAGAAGAAACGAGTTCTTGAGGCAGGGATTTAAACACCGGCGAGAACGTATAGCGAGAGAAGAAGAAACGAGCTCTTGAGGCAGGGATTTTAACACCGGCGAGAACGTATAGCGAGAGAAGAAGAAACGAGTTCTTTAGGCAGGGATTTAAACACCGGCGAGAACGTATAGCGAGAGAAGAAGAAACGAGTTCTTGAGGCAGGGATTTAAACACCGGCGAGAACGTATAGCGAGAGAAGAAGAAACGAGTTCTTGAGGCAGGGATTTAAACACCGGCGACAACGTATAGCGAGAGAAGAAGAAACGAGTTCTTTAGGCAGGGATTTAAACACCGGCGAGAACGTATAGCGAGAGAAGAAGAAACGAGTTCTTGAGGCAGGGATTTAAACACCGGCGAGAACGTATAGCGAGAGAAGAAGAAACGAGTTCTTGAGGCAGGGATTTAAACACCGGCGAGAACGTATAGCGAGAGAAGAAGAAACGAGTTCTTGAGGCAGGGATTTAAACACCGGCGAGAACGTATAGCGAGAGAAGAAGAAACGAGTTCTTGAGGCAGGGATTTAAACACCGGCGCGTCGACATCTTGGGATGAAGAGTTTCTCCGAAGAGCGGGAGAACTCCGCGTCAATGCGGTTGCCTTGAGCGGTGTATGATCATCATCGTCGTCGTCGTCGTTGTTATTTACGCAGCCTCATTCGGACGTTGCGTTTCACGAGGGCCGAGCTGCGATCGACGTGGAGGGAGGGGGAGAGGGGATGGAGGGAGCAGTGGGCGATGGAGGAGGCCGTGTGCCAGAGGTCGCAATCGGGTACCCGATACCCGTACCCTACCCAATACCCGGCCGGGTACGGGTAGGCCGTGAGTCACTGGTGAGTAACCGTTTGTCACTCATTTCCCAACGTCTTGTCTCTTATCACAATTCAAGTTCCTAGAATCAACCCACCCGCGCCTGCAACATGGCTTCATCCCAGAGGTCGCAATCGGGTACCCGATGCCCGTACCCTACCCGATACCCGGCCGGGTACGGGTAGCCGGGTATCGGGTAGGGTACGGGTACCCGTTTGCGACCCTGGTGCGGCCGGGTACGGGTAAGGAATCAAAACCAGTTTGCGACCTCTGCCGTGTGCTCAGGGGCAGATGACGGGGAGCTCTGCATGCAGTTATGAGATACCCGTCGGAGGCCGTTGGACTGCGAGAAAGCTGCGTGCAGGACGAGAGAGAGCGAGAGAGTGAGCGAGAGGTGGGGGTTTACATAAAGCAAAGTTATAAAAAAAAATTACGAAATGATGAACGAAGAAAAGTGCCGACTACACCGAGCATCTTCTTGTTTCCACTGATAGTAAAAAAAAGAGCAGGGAGGAGAGGGGTGGAGAGAGAGCCTGCAGGCTGACCACGTGACGCCACTCACCTGCTGTGCCTGCAGGTGACCACGAATTGCCACTCACCTGCTGTGTCTGCAGGCTGACCACGTGACGCCACTCACCTGCTGTGTCTGCAGGGTGACCACGTGTTGCCACTCACCTGCTGTGTCTGCAGGCTGACCACGTGACGCCACTCACCTGCTGTGCCTGCAGGGTGACCACGTGTTGCCACTCACCTGCTGTGTCTGCAGGCTGACCACGTGACGCCACTCACCTGCTGTACCTGCAGGCTGACCACGTGATGCCACTCACCTGCTGTGTCTGCAGGCTGACCACGTGACGCCACTCACCTGCTGTGCCTGCAGGTGACCACGAATTGCCACTCACCTGCTGTGTCTGCAGGCTGACCACGTGACGCCACTCACCTGCTGTCTGCAGGGTGACCAGGAATTGCCACTCACCTGCTGTGTCTGCAGGCTGACCACGTGACGCCACTCACCTGCTGTGTCTGCAGGGTGACCACGAATTGCCACTCACCTGCTGTGTCTGCAGGCTGACCACATGACGCCACTCACCTGCTGTGCCTGCAGGCTGACCACGTGTTGCCACTCACCTGCTGTGCCTGCAGGGTGACCACGTGTTGCCACTCACATGCTGTGTCTGCAGGGTGACCACGTGACGCCACTCACCTGCAGTGTCTGCAGGCTGACCACGTGACGCCACTCACCTGCTGTGTCTGCAGGCTGACCACGTGACGCCACTCACCTGCTGTGCCTGCAGGCTGACCACGTGTTTCCGCACGGCGTGCAGGGTGGGGTGTGCCCAGGGTGAAGGGTCCTGCCAGCACCGGTTCAGGTCGAACCCCATCAGTGAGCACCTGTGCAAAGACAAAAGTTCCCCCCATCCCCATATAGCCTTAACAGACTGTTGGGGCAAGTGCTGCTAGCGAGTAGCACCTATGACGGTTGGCACGGCACAGGTAGGCTAGCACCACACCCGGCCGCCTTTGTCTCCCCAGTGGCGATGTTCACACGCCGCACAAGGTACTCGCTTGAGGCCGAGTTCACTTAGGGGAGGTCCGGGACCGGTTCAGATAAGCCTGGGACCGGTGGTCGGGTATTGAGCCACTGCGCCAATAATCTTGCTACACACACACAGACACACACATAGACACACACACAGACACACACACATACAGCCAGACACACGCACAGACACACACACAGACACACACAGGCACACACACACAGACACACACATAGACACACACACACAGCCAGACACACGCACAGGCACACGCACCCACCAACCAAACACGCTAGACACCCCCACTCTCCGTCGCTAGTGTTACGCAGAGTATATCGTGAATGAACAAACGTTTTTTTTTATAACACTTCTGCAATTAAAACAAAGTTGTGTGCTTAGTGATATATTCATCTACAGCAATAAAGATTATTCCGAGGAATAACAGAAATGTTAAAAATTCAATCGTCTGGCCAACGGGCCATTAATTTTTTCAAGCTGTTTAAAGTCATTCATACGGGTGCGATGTTTTAACTCTGCGCTCCAGATCACTGCACACAAAGGCAAAGATACCACATGTAGCCTTGAACAGAATGTTGGGGGAAGTGCTGTTTGCGAGCACCTATTAAGGACGAGGTGGGGGGGGGGGGTTCCAGCGTCACGCCTAGCCGCTTTTGTGAACACAACTGCGCCTGTTACTCATTTAAGGCTGAGTCGTTCTCGGGAAGGCCCAGGACCGGTACAAATACTCGCCACCGTGGAGTCAACGTTGGGGGGGGACCAAATTTTCCAATGGGTCTGGGGGCCCCCCCCCCTCAGAAAAAAAAATCTCAATTTTAAAACGGATTTCCTGCCATTTCCTGCCTAAAATATTAAAAAATTCACTATCACATAGGATGGACTTTTTATTTTTGTTGTACAATAATGTCTAATAGTGTATCGTATTCCATTCCTCTGTTCTTTCTTTTTAACCTTTTCTTGTTTCATTGTATGTAATGGCAGAGATTAGGGACTAAGTACAAACATAACCACAATTACATACACAGAAATCTATTTTATAGCAATATATTGGGGGGGACATTTTGAGCATATTTCCCCCCCCAATATATATTATAATTACGGCCTTGCCGTGATTACTTGGGTCACCGGGTTCTAAGCGCAGCCTGCTAACCGATGCGCCACCACTCCACCGCGAGGTACACAACTGCTCTACATCTGTACAGGTCACAGTAGAAACTATGAACTATATTTTATTTCACCACGTAAGGCCCACTGAGCGATACAGCTCTTTTTCAGAAGCGACTTGGCCACAAATTATAGCTCAACGAAGTTGCCTGTCACGTGGAAATGTAAAGCCAGTCAAATACTGTAAACGCGTGGCGTTGATTCTAAATGTGGATGGAAAAACCGGAGGACCCGAAGAAAAATCCACGCGACCACGGGGAGAGAGACGTGCAAACTCCAAATACACAGCAGGCGTCAGGGTCGGGATTGAACCCACGACCTCCTGTATACCAGGCGAGGGAGCTAACATCTCCTAGCCACCGCGGTGGCGCCCCAATGTGTTTACGGGGTTGTACTGCCATGACATCCGACGTTTCACTTCATGAAGAAGCTCCGGGCAAGCGGAGCGAAACGTCGGACATCGTGCCGATCGACACGTCGGAGCGATACACACACTGCAGCACAACTGCGGAATTCCACGCGGCAATTGTTTTTTTATTATTATTAAAAATAAATTCGCCTGCCAGAGTAGCCGGCTGACACTTGTTGTGTTTCCTTACGTCGCCGTCACCTGTAATTTCCGAGATGGACACCGTCCGGATTGAGCATTGGGACGATCTTGAAGACGAGACGCTCGCGCAAGATCACGGCCGCTGGCTGATGGCTCACCAGAAAATCTATTAGTCCTGCAAATAAATACATCCACACGGAGTGGGTCTGGGTGGGGGGGGCGGTGGGGTGGGGGGTGTAAACACGACTCACAGGGAGCGTTTCGCTGGAGACAGCTTCGCGTTATTTGTCGCTCTAAATCATCCTCAGAAGACGTCGTCAGCGCGGAGCGGCGCATTTTTCGCGACGCTTAAAAGCACGTTTCCGCAAAACGGTGACAAGGCATCTTACTAAAATATAAAAAAGGCGAAAGCAATTCCGCCTTGCCAGGAATTACTTTTATGTAAAAACATGACCTTCCCCAAGTAACAATTTCTTACAATTACCACTGTTCTTGTCACTGCGTTTACGGGGAAGATTTAGCAACCCGTTCGAGAAAAGTAAAGCGATAACGACAGATGAAAAAAAAACGCAACACGTATTTACCGCTCAAATTGCCGGGGCATCCCGTCTCTTTTGACAACACGGAGCATGCCGTAAAGATTACGTGTTGCGCAACTCTCCCGGCAAAGTGAAGAGTTTGAAAATTAATGTGTTTTTTTTCTTTCTGGGGTCTCTTACGATGCGCGCGCCCGCGATGACACGATGGGCAATATGAGAGCGTTTTTTTTTAAACGTCCTACGAACATTGAGGGCTCAAATCATTCCCGTTTGTCGACGGGGAAGCGTGTGCCCCTGCTGCAGCTTGCAGTCGCTTGGCTTTCAACGCTTACGCCACGCAACTTGGCCAACTGCAACTTTAGACAAAAAAGGCCGAATGATCCTTAGCTCGAGCGTGGGGGGTGGTGGCGGGGTCGACAACCACAGAATTGTTTTCTCCAATTCGGTACAAGACTCAATATTCCAAGAGCCGCAATGCACGTGAATACGCACGGACGGTGCACACATGACGGGCACGGACGGTGCACACATCACGGGCACGTACGGCACACACATGACGGGCACGTACGGCACACACATGACGGGCACGTACGGCGCACACATGACGGGCACGTACGGCACACACATGACGGGCACGTACGGCGCACACATGACGGGCACGTACGGCACACACATGACGGGCACGTACGGTGCACACATGACGGGCACGTACGGCACACACATGACGGGCACGTATGGCGCACACATGACGGGCACGTACGGTGCACACATGACGGGCACGTACGGCACACACATGACGGGCACGTATGGCACACACATGACGGGCACGTACGGCACACACATGGCGGGCACGTATGGCACACACATGACGGGCACGTACGGCACACACATGACGGGCACGTACGGCACACACATGGCGGGCACGTACGGCACACACATGACGGGCACGTACGGCACACATGACGGGCACGTACGGCGCACACATGACGGGCACGTACGGTGCACACATGACGGGCACGTACGGTACACACATGACGGGCACGTACGGCACACACATGACGGGCACGTACGGCGCACACATCACGCGCACGGAGCAGCCCACAAGAGGCGCATGCGACTCCAGCCGCAGGTCGCCGAGTCCCCTGATTTAGGTCATTAACAAGCGGCCGCAACCAAAGCACGCCACGCCACCAAGCAGCTGAGCTATCGAGTAGTTGTGTGCAGGCGGTGCAACTGCGCCGGGCCCCACTGCCCGTGGGGACCCTGACGCTGGCCTCTGAAGAGGGGGCGGAAAATGTAGAGGGGGGCAGCCCCCCCCCCATGCCCCCCTCCCGTTTTATTCATTGCAGCAGGGCCCACGTGAACCAGGCTACAGCAACACAACCGACTGTAACACGAGCTCTGTGGCGTAACGTCTTCATGCTACAGCGGGTGACGCCTGGATTAAGACGCTCCATGGCGTGCCAGAGTGTGGCTAGGTGTGTTACTGTGTGTGGAGGAGGTGCGTCAGTGTTAAGGGTGTGTGTACGTATTGCTCGTGTGTGTCAGGTGGATTCGTGTGCTAGGTGTGCGTGTGGGGTATACGGTGCTGGAAGACTTTGCTGCTTTTTCCTGGATTTTTCTGTTGCGCGCAGTCACTTTAAGATGTTTTCTTGTTCGTGTTTTTTCTTCGTTGCGATTGCACCCGATTCAAGAACCGCATGGCTCACAGGGCTATACCTAATACATGAACTGGAACTGAACTGAAGTGTAGCAACTGACAACGCAAAATCAGGGTACAGCGAAAAAAATTAACCCGTAAAAACTAAGTTTTTCACTATAAATCCTTTATATGCGTGGCGGCTGGAGTCCTCTCGTTATCTGGCTTGAGATGGCTGCCACCTATGGGTCAGATGATTGCCTGCCACCATTAAGCAATTGGTAATTAAATATAAAAAAAATTTTCCTAAAAAGTGTAAAGTTATGGAAATTTCTTTTCACGAAAATAAATTGTCACGCACAACGAGTCTGTGTGCAAAATGTCAGCTCGATTGGATCACGGGAAGTGGGTTAAAAAACGACCGAAAGATTTGCACGGTCGTAAGCGCGCAAGCAAGCAAGCAAGTGAACTTAATATAAAGGATTTAATAAATGAATAATATTATCCGCGGCCCTCTCACCCATGACTCCTATTACATGTGGCAGTCGTATGCACCGGAAAGACTCCTATTAACCGTGGCCCTACTTACGAATTTCCGTGATTCTCCACAATGTTACCCACATTGCACAGCGAAGCGGCTTCCAAACACTTGTGATTTTCTTCGTGGACAAAAGGATCAGAATCATCAGAATCTCTATTTATACTGGGGGAATCCGATTATCTATAAAGCTCTTTTTCACAGATGTTCAGTAGGGACACAGGGTCAGAACGTTACAACAACAAAGAGCGCAAAAACACGATAGGAGTAGAAATTATAGGTAAAGCAAGAATATACAGCAAAATAAACATTTATATTTTACCAGGTAAGGCCCACTGAGCTATTAGCTTCTTTTCCAGAAGCGACATGTCCACAAACGCTAGCTGAACGAAGTGACTTACCACGTGGACATTTATACCCGAATCTAAACTGAGTACCTCGTGGACAAGCATCACTTAATAATATTAAAATAAAACTTTTTTTTTAATCTCACCAGGTAAAGCCCACTGAGCTATTCAGAAGCGACCTGGCCACAAAAATAATAGCTCAACAAAGAGTTACCCAACAAATAACTCCCAATACCCGCTGGGTTATCCGTGATTTTTTGTTATAGAGGTAAAAAATGAAAATAAAAACTGCGTCCTGATTCGAGCACGTGCGCGGGCAGCGCTTGCAGCAATCACAAGACGCGACAGACACGGAGACACAGACACACAACACAAACAGGGGAACACACGCACAGACACGGAGACACAGACACGGACAGACAACACAAACAGGGGAACACTCACAGACACGGAGACACACACACAGACACACGCACAGACGGGGACACACACACAGACATGGAGACACACATTGAGAGGGAGACACACAAAGACACAGACACACATACAGAGATGGAGACACATAAAGACACGGAGACAGATACAGACAGAGCGACACACAGACACAACAACAACCGCCATTCTCCAGTAAGTGCGGTGACGTCACCACGGCGCCTGTGCCAGGCTATGTGCACGTTAAAGACACGTGAAGTGTCGGACACCCGCTGGCAGGAGGTCACGGGGCAGACTCAGGTGCCATGGGCCGACTGATTGTGATGACTGGACGATGCACCACCTGTGCCCCCTACTATGCCAACATGTTGTGTTTTAGCCGCCTGGCGCTCCGCTCGTTGTTGTGAGCGTTGCTCCTCTGCCCTCCCTTGTTGCTGGAGGGCAGACACGGATACACACACACACTCAAACACTGACAGACACACGCACGGACACGGAGACACACAAAATAGGCAAAGACAGAGATTGAAACACAGAGACACTGGCAAACACACGCGCAGACACACAGAGATAAGAGAGAGACGCAGACAGTCAGACACACGGACAAACAGAGAGTTGTGGAGGCCACCGGCTGACCCTGGCAGACGTAGGAAGAGGGTGTTTCTCCGGCGTGAACCCGCGCGGTGACCAGCACCACCCTCCGCTTCGCTCCAGGATCCAGGTTTCCTGGCGCACGACCAGGGAGACACCGACAAACCCCACGCGTGTCTCCAGGCACGCCGGCGGCAAGCACACTGCCAATGCGAGCGATTATAATTGTCTCGCTTCCCCATTGGTCACGGACGCTGAGGTTAACGAGCAAGGCGCTGAGACCGAAACGTCTGTTGAGTGTGTTATCAATCGGTTTGAGTTGATCATTTCCATTCTCATTTCACCACAATTGCTTTTTGTGCGTTTAGTTTAATGTTTCCTCCCCCCAGCGCGCATCTCCGATTGTCACGGTTGGCTACGTACGGTGCGAAAGAATTTCAACATACGTACATACAGCACACATACATACGTTCCCATTGGTTTAGGGTCACTCTTTCTCTTCGCTGCTGTCCCCACAGCAAGCAACTCTCTTACACTCAGCCATCCGCGATGTTGAATCCAGGCTCCAGGCTCAAGAGCTTACCCCCTCCCCGACTGCCTGCCTCGATTTGGGGTTGAAAAGTAGTCTCCGTCTCTAGCCTGGCCCCCGATGGTAGCGGCACCGTGGTTCAGGAGCTGAGTGCCAATGTCGTGGTCTGCTGTTGGTCACGACGAGACGGCTTCAGGAGAGAGAGAGAGTTCGTGTCGTTTTGATCATCTCCTCCTGCGACTCCTCCGTGGAAGGAGAGCACACTACTGTGGTTCACGCTACTGTGGTTCACGCTACTGTGGTTCACGCTACTGTGGTTCACGCTACTGTGGTTCACACTACTGTGGTTCACACTATGTATGCATGCACGTCGAACTTAATCACACGAAACCCCGGTTTAAGTCGGGGGGGGGGGGGGGGGATGCGTTCCTGAAAGGCGCGTCGACGAGTCTCGGAAACGACGTCAATCGAAGCGATGTACAGCACCGATGTCGATCTCACCGAGGGCGATATTGGCGCGTAAAATCAAAAGGTTTCTATTTGATATTTGAACATCTTAACAGCTGTTTTATTGCCAGAGAGCGTACCACCTATTTTTATTTTAACAGTTTGTTTTATGTGTGTATATATATATATAACATTTATACACACACTCAACTTTTAAAATGAGATAATACATTACAAATGAAATTGCTCGCAAAACTCTGGGTGTTTTTGTTTCAGTGGTTCAACCAGTAATTAGATTTTGACAGATGCTTTCTGCACAATGCATAAACGTATCATTATATATATAAATGAGAAGCAAATTTATGAAATTTCTTTGAAATAGCATTCTGAATAAACCATTTGTTCGCTTAATTATCACGCCGGCGGTGGGGGTTGTTTTTGACCATACTTCACCGCGCTGAGCCGAAGGGTTGGAAAAAGGGCTCGCCACCCATGTTCGCCATGTCCGGGAGTCGAACATAGGTTGCAGGCCAATTGTTTTTAATATGCTTTATTCAAACTAATCAAATTTTTTTCCAGAAATTGCCGAATGATATCACGTATACTCCTTCACATGAGAAATTCGATGTCAGTATTTTTGTTATACTTAACAACATATAATAGTTAAAGCCCTTTGTCAATCCACTGCTCGATGAAGGCCCTCCCCCACTCTGTGTTGGCCATACTTCACCACACTGGTGAAGGGGGAGGGGGGAGGCCAGGTCCAGTTCAGATATCACTGACAACTGACGCTAGCCACGGCTGGGAATCGAATCGATTTCGCTAACCAACCGATTCAGTGGCAACATCCGTGCCTCGCGGCAAGAAGGGCCTGGGTTCGATTACCGACTCGGGTGTCGTTCTGTGTGGAGTGTGTACGCTCTCCCCCTGTTCTACATGGGGTTTCCTCCGGGTTCCCTGGTTTCACTCCCACAGCTAAATGAGACACGCGCGGCGCAACTGGTGTGGGGCCAAAACATCCCCAATGATGAAAAATCACCCGCAATTTACTCAATTTGGAAACACACACAGCAGTAACATGGCCACCCCACCGCGGAGATTTGGCAGATCCCTCCTGAAAAAGGAGTTTTGGTTGAGACTCTTCGCGACTCCTCCCCGGTACATGAAGCTAACTTCTGCAATACCGCTTCATCCACACCCCAATGTATAAAGCAGGAAATCAGACATCCCTCCGGGGAACCGTAAATTTTCAGAAAAATGTTGGGGTCTCCATTTAATTCAAGAATCGATTCTCTTCATTAGGTGTCGCATGCATTGTCGCCTTGTCTTGCCTGTGTTGCATGCTCTTGTCCGATCAATTATAATCTCAGCATGAAGAATAACATTAGCATAGGGCTCGCATATAATATGCATAGATTTATTTTACATGAACAAAACCAAAAAAATGTGCGTGCATAGTTAGCATAATAATGGTAGACAACGATGAATTCACGAGCTCTTTACACGCCTCGTTATCATCATCCTTCTCAGCCGTGGTCTATCCACTGCTGCATGAAGCCCCCCCCCCGACCCCCCGCGATGCTGTTGCCATCCTTCATTCACGCTCCTGCTATTCCACAATCGATCTCCTGCACATGAACCGAAGTCCGTGCTGTTACGCCGACGAAGCTGTGGTTGTCCTACCCCGGGGCGTTCCTTTCTCTGGCTGCCATTCAGTGTCCAGCGCTGTCCATTAACCATCATCCCTTCTCTCGCGATGTGTCCCGACAAACGGGCCCCGCAACTTTCTCTCCAGTCAATACGGACGGTGGTGGCTATAGTCACCGCCTGTAATCCACCGCTGTGGAGGCAGCAGGAGTGATGGTTGTGAAACTCCCTTCTACGCGTGCGTGTGCAGGAGGTGCCATACCCTTGCTCGCCAGGAGAAGGCAGCACAGCAACTGAACTAATCTCCCTTCCCGTGGGCGTCGAGAAGGTGCGATGCACTCGTACCCTCGCTCGTCAGAATGTGGCACAGAAAATATGGACTCGACCTGTTCCAGCAGTAGGGGATTGAGTGTTGCACCCTCGCAAGCTTGGGTTTTCTCCGGGCGCTGCAGTTTGCGCCCACATTCATTGGCCGAAAACAACTTAATATGTAGAGGACCACAGAGCTTGGGGGCAAAATTTGGTGCCGGCTCTCCGCCTGGCCCGCTGGCATTCCAACTCGTCCGAGTCGTTCTCTCTCTCTGTCCGTGAGTGGACTGATGCCGTGCAGCACGTTACACGTTTGGAATCATTATTCAAATTATGCGATGGCTCTAACGTGCTGTGTGTGCTCTCTGATGCACGCGTTCCTATCTCCGTCTCTCAGTGCCATTCCAAGTCTGCGTCTCTATGCACTTCGTCGTGAACTTTTCAGCTTTTGTTTAAAAAAATGTTTGTCATTGTTCGCGTTTCTGATTCACAAAGTGACACAGAATAATAATAACAACAACACGCAACGACTGGACATTTTATTATAATTTTTTTTAGGCACGTTTGGCATGTTGCTTTTCAATATCAAATAGATTTTTTTCCGAAAGCCTTTTATATATAAATTAGTGCAACTAGTTCTGACAAGTAAAATGTATGCAGAAAAAATGCAACATTACTTCAGGCAAATTAAATCATAAACAAGTCAATGCTTTTTTATTCACGTCGTATTTTAGGATGTTATTCATTAAATTAGCTACTAAAGCACCAAACGGGCAATAAGCCTCCCTGCCCACATTAATTTCATTGCATTAGAAAATAACAGAATGTTTTTACGCATCTCATTAGCCACGCGGCCTTCTGGGAGTGCATCTTGGGGCGCTGCGGTGACAAGATGTTAACTGCCACGCCTGGTATGCAAGAGGTCGTGGGTTCGATCCCGACCTTGACACCGGTATATTTTACATGTCTCTCTCCCCGTAGTCCCGTGAATTTTTCTCGGGGTCCTCCGCTGTTCCCCTCCGCATTTAGAAACACGCGTTTCGAATATTTGGCTGATGTACATTTCCACGCGATAAGCCACTTCGTTGAGCTGTCATTTGTGGCCAGGTCGCTTCTGAAAATAAAGAGCTCTATAGTTCAGTGGGCTTTACCTGGTTAAGTAAAACAAATAAACATACATCACCGCATGACGGTAAGGACTTCGTCCCTGCACATTCTCTTTGGAGCCTAGAGGTTGTTTAGCCTCAGCTCCTCCTAACCCTGCAACGTGCATTCCCACCCATCTATTCTAGATTTGAAGCTTTCGTGACTGCAAGGTTTTTTCGGAAAAGTCACGTAGGTAAAAAAATTATAATAATAAAAATAATAATAAAGTAAAATAATAAATGAAAAATAGTTTGAGTAATTTTCATGTCTTATTATTTTATTATTATTTTCTCATAGGTATATTTATTTATTTCTTCTCATCAGCTTTTAGCTTAAGGTGGTCAGGGACGCGTGTTTAATGTGCAACAACGTGCAGTGTGCGCCCCATTGTCTAAATGCCACGAAGGGACACGCTTATCTTGAGAGAAAGGTCACGGTGCTTTTTTTTTGCGGGTACGTACACCTTTTAATTTATTTGTCCTTTCTTGGAACGTAAAACAATTGCAGATATTAAAATGCCGTCGCATAATTTATCACCGTAAATGTGCATCCGTCAAAATGGCACCGAAGAACTGAATTAATTTAATCTCATCTAGTGTGTGTGTGTAGTTTTTTTCACGGTTAAATTTAATCCCTTCTCATTCTGCATGGCTGGTATAATAATAATATATAAAAAGATAAAATCTTGCCTGACATTTTATACAAACTCCTCTTTGTGTGCAATGCACAATTTGCGTCATGCATTGCACACACGCTTTCACTCTCTCCTTTACGATCAAATCTTGAAAAAATGTAGAAAGAAAAAAACTCCCCGAATTCTTAGCCCAACCTGGCCACGAAAAAATGGGGAATGATGAGATTTGGCGAATGGTGCGAAATGAAAATGTAATTAGTGCAGTTATTTTTGAGATGACATTAAAACATAGTTAAACGTGCAATACCGCACGACACCTCGCTGATCTCATCAAAGGCCATAAACCATCACGCGAACTCCGCTCATCCTCGCAGCAGTGGCGGCTTGTGTTTGGCCGTCGAAAAAAGACGGTGGTCACCGCATCGCGCACTTTCAGATGCGCTTCTGCCGCTGCCTGGAATGCTCTTCCTTCCAATATGAGGAAGCTACTGTAGCAATGCACTTTAAAATAATCTCGATTGAAAACTAATTTCTTGTGTTTAGTTTGTTGTCCTTCCCCCGCACTTCCGATTATCACGGTTGGCTACGTACGGTGCGAATGAAATTCAACACACACACACATACACACATTAGCGCAACAAGTAAAAGCGCAGGCCTGCAATCCCTTGCTCACGCCATTGCTGCTGGAAGAGGCCTACGCGAGAGAGAACTCCAGAAAGCCCCTCTACTGCAGGTTATTTTTGGCCTACTCTTCCATGCTGGCCGGGCGTCTAGCATGAGTTGGGAGTCCTCACACTTTACCCCACCGCCCGTTGCCTGCCGATCGACTCACTGTGATGCAGTGTTGCTTTGTACACAGAGGCAGGAGGAGGCGCGGGGGGGGGGGATCAAGAAACTTGCGACATTATTTTAACTGCGGCGCCAGGAGATAGAACCGGCGATCAAAATCTGAATATTTATTTTTATTCATCATAGAAAGATAGATAAAGTTGTGCGCTTACCAACGTAATGGAACGTCTGTCCCCTGCGACTTGTTGATTGTGATAGCGTATACGGGCAGAATGGGAAATTGTCGTCGTCGCAAAACAAATGGCAAAGTCGTGTCGGTTGGGGCCAAGTCGATTCTGGGAATCAACACCGAATCGCCTCGTTCTCTCTCCCTCTCTCAAGCGTTCATCAAAGACAGATAGAGAAAGTTGTTAATATATAAATACAATTTTACATCGAGAAAACTTAATTGAAAACGACATTTCGTGTGAATGTTCTCTCGTCGTTAAGTAGATGGCCTTGATGAGGGGTTCGGTTCGATGCGGACTGTCACCAGTTTGGGATTGCGGGATCGAGATAAGGCGACACAGAGCTTCTGGCCGTGCGAGAAGACCGCCGTCTGCAGATCGATTCCAACGTAATCGAACGTCTGTCCCTGCGCCTCCGTCGTTCATGCAGGGGCGCGTAGGTTTGCAGCGCTCCCTGCGTGAAAACGACGGAAAGTGCAGCGTTCATCACATTAATCACAGATAAAGTTGGACGTTTATATTATATATACTGCAAGAGGACTCCGATGAGTTATAAAGCTCTTTTTCACAGATTTCCAGTGTGGGCGGGTCAGAACGTTACGACAACAAACGATGCAAAAACACGATGTGAATGCAGAGTATATAAAAGATAAACTAATCACTTTAAAACATAAAAATAAACCTTTTTTTATCTTACGAGGTAAATCCCACCGAGGTATTAACTTATTTTTCAGACGCGACCTGGCCACAAATGATCGCTCAACAAAAGTGGCCTCATCATCACGTGGAAATGTATAGCAGCCAAATAATCAGCTAGTGCAGAATGCGAACCAGTTAGACCACCTTCTTGGTTCTTTCGGTAAAGTCACGTAAAAGGGAAATAATACAATCATAAAAATAAAACATAATAAAATACAATTCTCACGACGTTTCGGCCACAACGCAAGCAGCCGTCCTCAGGTGAAGAACATGTCTGAGGACGGCTGCTTGCGTTGTGGCCGAAACGTCGTGAGAATTATTTTATAATGTTTTATTTTTATTATTTCCCTTCTACGTGACTTTACCAAAAGAACCAAGAAGATGAATCCCTGCAGTCACGAAAGCTTTAAATCAGTTAGACCACGCCAGCATCTGTATCGCAGTGGAGGTTGTTTAACCAAGGACAGGCCAAGAATATTCTTTTCACAACCCATTGATCGTAAGCATCCAAGAAAGTTCTGCAATAGCTCTGAAAAAAATAACGATTGTTATAAATTGTCGGTGTATGTGACAGGCATTCATTTTCCAATTAAATTATCAAATGGCACTGAAGGTCAGAGAACATTAAATCTTACGTCACACTTTGAAAGAATGATAATAAATACGCACAATTGTGTCTCGAGTGACAGGTGATGAAGGACCGCACAGCTGAGTCTGTGCTTATAACAAAACAAAATCTGAATTTATGAATTTGGATTGCCATACAGCAGGGTAATACTTGGTCTCATGTTAAACACGTAAACATATAGGTTTCCCAACATCTGCAAACCAAGTAATTTGCCTCCCATGGATTGTGGCAATAAAGCCAACACGAAGCAGGCAAAGCCTGTTCACAGGAATATTCAATTGACTTGGCCGGGTGGCACTGCGATCAAAGGATTCAACCTCCAATTGGCCGATTGATCGATATTTTATAGTGTGGCTGGAGATCAACTCAGCCCGTCTGATGGGTAAAATAATTCCCACTTTTGATGGAATTCAACACTCTGGTTAACCTATTGGAGAGGGTCAATCAGAGGAATGTGTAACTTCTACCACTCGCTCAGGGTCACCAGCAGAGGCGAACGCTGGCTTTGCTGCCCAGAATCAAGTGTAACAATGCATAAATAATCATTTGAATGAGATGGTTCCTGCTGGTGGCCATTAATCCATTTGTGAAAATTCCACATTTTCTGTGGTGGGCGGTCAGTGTATCCAAAGCAGTACCACAGGTGGCCTCTGAACAAGTGGTTTGATTTTATTGACCCGGTGTGGAAAGTTACTGGTTAAGCCAACCCCACACCCCTGGATCAGGAATCAAAATGATCACCTTCAAAATGAGGCATAGAACCATTCAAACCGCGGCGAGTGCCTCTCCAGCCTTACTGTCAATCCACTGCTGGATGAGGGCCTCCGCACGCCATGTGGGCACGGGGATAACTTGACCAAATTTAACCACGCAGGTCAGTGCGGGTGGGAGAAGTTGGGGAGCATAGACGCGGGACAACACTACAGTACAACAACGCATTTTGGTGCACTGCCCTCTACAGTCCACATCATAGCCTCGCAGCTGCCTAAAACAACCTGAGTGGGTGTTTCTTAAAAATCATATTGATCACCATCCAATCACAATCCAGGCTCAAACCTGCTTAGCTTAGCGTAGCAGGGCTGATACGTTAACAAGCCTCGGCACGGAAATCACCGGCCGTGCCCTAAACAGGAATGCCAATCAATCTGACGAGAGCGGGGGTCACGGGTGTGCAATGCATACATGATCACAGCAAGGGCTAAATAAATATATTATATATATAATGGGGGGTGGGGCACGGGGGTGGGGGGGGGGCAGAGTGGGGGGAGTTGGGTGAGTGCGGGGCAGGGCGGGGGGTGCTGAAGGATAGCGGGAAAGAGATATCGGGGGGGCCCACGTCCAAATGCCGCGCATCCATTATGCATGAGGTGGAGGCAGAGAAATGTCACGGATCGCGGCGCGTGCGTTTCAGACGGACGAGAAGCTGAAGGGCAGCGACGGAGCCGCCGCGGCCGCCGCTGCCGCCGCGGCCGAACAAACACCACAGCCGCTGTGCGGCGAGAGAAGCCGACGCCACGACCCGCACACAAACCCGCGCCTCATTAAGAGCCCTCCCGGCTCACAGCCATAATCTTGTTTGAAGAAATGAAGAGGATTTCTTTTTTTTTTGGAGGGGAAGGGGGTTGGGGGTGTTGGGGGGCAAACCTTTAGGAACGCACACTAGAGATTTTTTTTTTGGGGGGTGGGAGGGGGTTAGCGGGGAGAAACGTTAAGGGTTTGGGTTATTGTGTCAAGGTATATGATGTCCGCTATGAAAAGCTGGCGAGGTGCTCGCGGGGGTTAGCGCATCGCCTGCGCTGCGAACAGGGAGGGGGGTGCGCATTGACTTCCACTCCCGGGGGGCCCGTGGCTAATGAGTGGCGAGTGGTCCCCGAAATGGTCCTGAGAAACGGCACCCTTCGCCAGACGTACCAGACCGGAGCGGGGAAGTATGGTCAAATGAACCCAACGCGTCATGAGGGGTAGGCCTTCGGAAGTCAATTGGCAATCGTATAGAGAACGCTGCAGCCTGACCTGCACGTTGAATACTGGAGGTGGACAAATCGTTGTAGGAATTGATCCATGTTTGTTTAAATCATAAGTCCGAGTTTGATTGCCAGCCATGGCGTGGCTAACAACGCAGTGGTGAGCAGCATCCTTACTGGGCCTGCCCTCGCTTCGAAAATAAAAACTCGTATTGGCCAGCGTGGTGAAGTATGGTCAAATCTCACAAATAAGAGCATTGCAATTGAATACCTTGAGAGTCTGCGACGAGGCTTCATCTCTGTGTGCATAGGCAGAGAGTCAAAGTGTCTCTCCGGTCAAACAAGCCCTGAGGGTAGTGCTTATCTATCCCCGCACCTTACTGGACATCTGTTGGGGGGGAAAAAAAGCTTCAGAGCTTATCGGATTCTTCCACTCTAAATAGAGATTATGATTCTCGTGGCAAAGCCTTTCCCCGTTGCAGCACTAACGTTCTGGACCAATCCTGTTTCCTCCCTTGACATCGTGCATCTTTCCCTCAAAGAATACCCCGAGGCAAAAGATTCACGCTGGATACGGCGGCCACATTTGCAAATGTGATTTCTAACTTTGGTCCTCACATGCCGTGTACATCGACGAGTTCAATGTAAATGCGCCAGTTTATTGACGGACTCCTGCTGTGTGGTGTTAGCTCGGCGTGGTCTGCGACTGTTTCTTGTCGTTTTTGCTGCCTTGCCCAATCCCGATAAATCAAACTTACATAATTATTTGTATTGTCATTATGTTTTTATATTTCGTGACTTGCTCACCGTTTTCTCTATTTTGTACTCCAATCGTTTTTGATTGTCGTTGAACTGTTTGCTGTTGTAACTCGCTGACTCGCCCACACTGGATACATCTGTGAAAATAAAGAGCTTCATAGCTCATCGGATTCCTCCTGCAGTCCAAGTAAAGATTACGATTCTCATTCATTGAGTAGCCTCAAGCCCATGCAGCACACTCATCACGCCTCTGGCGAGAACCAGGCTTCCCGAAGGACAACCCTTGGTGAGTAGGCAGTTAAAGGATTGGTACTATTATCGTCATAAGTGTCAACTCATTGCTGTCAATGACGACATTATGTTGGAAGACTGTTTTAACAATTAGTAACACGGTGTGGTTATTCAACGACATTTTTCGCTGCTAAATTATGTTAATTATCACACTTGGTTGACCAGGAAAGTATAAAGAGGGCGCCACGGTGGCTAGGAGATGTTAACTCCCTCGCCTGGTGTACAGGAGGTTCGTGGGTTCAATCCCGACCGCGACGCCTGCTGCTGTATATTTGGAGTTTGCGTGTCTCTCTCTCGTCGTGGTGGCGTGGATCTTTCTCCGGGTCCACCCGGTGTTTCCCACCACATTTAGAAACGTACGTTTAGAGTAATTTGGCTGCTATAAATGTCCACATGATAAGCCACTTCGGTGAGCTCTCATTTGTGTGGCCAGGTCGCTTCTGAAGAAGAGCTACACAGCTCAGTGGGCCTTACCTGTTAAAATAAAAAAGTTGACTTCAGTTTTGGAGGAGGGTCCTTCCAAGCGTCAGTGGCGATGTTGCTGCTGCCGTGTTTGTGTGTTTCCCAATTGAGTAATTTGCAGGTGATTTTTCATCATCGGGGATGTTTTGGCCCCACACCAGTTGCACCGCGCGTGTCTCATTTAGCTGTGGGAGTGAAACCAGGGAACCCGGAGGAAACCCCATGTAGGACAGGGGGAGAGCGTACACACTCCACACAGAACGACACCCGAGTCGGTAATCGAACCCAGGCCCTTCTTGCCGCGAGGAACGGATGTTGCCACTGCGACACCCTTGCCGCTAAATCGACGACTTAGCCTGCAGCCTAGGTTGTATTCTCCGTCGTGGCTAACATCAGGGGCAGTGATATCTGAACTGGACCTGGCCTCCTTCCCCCCTTCACCAGTGTGGTGAAGTATGGTTAAACAACCCCCATGGCCATACAGAGAGTGGGGGATGTCTTAATCGAGCAGTGGGTTGAGAAACGGCTTTAACTATTATATATTTTTAAGTATAACAAAAATACTGACATCGAATTGCTTATATGAAGGATTATACGTGATATCATTCGCCAATTTCTGAAGGAATTTTGGATTAGTTTCAATAAAACATGACATGTTAAAAAAAACGTGTTGCTTTAGCACCAGATTTTAACAGTTGTCATGCTCGAAGACATTTAATCCTCACATTAATCCCCACATTAATATTCATCTCTGTGCAAATGGGAGATTGAGCCGAAATGGCTTCAAAGTGCTTTGTGATTTCACGCGCGCGTCCATTGATTGGCATGACGGTAAATTAGCTGGATACAATGTTACAGAGTCTCATGCCATCAACTCGAGAATCTCTCTTTCGCACCAGAGACTCACAATCGGAAGTCTGCAAAATTTAATCCCAGATGGGGTCGCCTCGGCCAACAGTAAGCAAGGAGATTAGTAAGTAAGAACATTTGTCATTGCACACTCTTATGAGTCCATTCCATCACGAATGCGCGTCGATCGCGCAGTGAAGTCTCTGAAACATCAACAACAACAACTCCTGAGAAGAGGTTTTCCCCTTTTTTGGCAACAAAACAGTTGTGTTAAAATGTTAAAACACCAAACTGAAATCAGCGACAGCTTCTTTTGAGTCTCGTCTCAAACGGTGTTAGACCAGAGGACGCCAAAAGGCGTAGACCAATCAGTCTCAAAGACAATGCATATATTATCAGAGTATGTTTTTTGTTCGCATTCTGATCAAAAGTATTGTGGTTATTGCAGACATGATTCCTTGTAAAAGGTTTCAGTTTGGTGTTTTAACATCTTAACACAACTGTTTAATTCCCAGAAAAAAGGGTAAAACCTATTCTCATATTTTGGTACTGGCAAAGGGGGTCCAATGATGATGAAACAACAACACCGTTCAGAGTCTGTTGCAGAATTGGCTCAGACTCAGGGATAAATCCAAAACTCCGAGGTGGCAGCGTGTTCCAGCGTCTTTAGGCCGAAGGCCCCCAAAACTGCGCTGGCCGCATCTCGCGAGGTGCGAGGGTTACACACGGCGGGGACCGCAGTCAGAGTCGACTGATGGGGGGGGGGGGGGGTCTGTTGAAGCTGGGACGCACTGATCGGCGAGATAGGACGGAGCACATTGAAGGATACTCTTGAAGACGAGCAGGCATAATTTATACGCAATCCTGTATTCAATAGGAAGCCAGTGCAGCTCATTAACACTATCGTCCGTGTCGCCAAAAAAGCAGTGCCTCTTTGTGGGAAGTCAGAGGTGGCCATGCCATTTAAAATTCGAGGTCATTAAATGACGATTACAGATGCCGCCGTGGTGTAGCGGGTCACTTCACTGGATTTGCAATGCAAAGTTCGCCGGTTCAACATCCTGGCGCGGCAGTTGGAACAATGGGCCAGGGTTATCTATTTATCTTCTGCCCTGCCACTTCTTGACCACCTGAGTTAGCCGATCGGTAGGTCGCGTGCGGTGGTGGTGCGGTAAAGTGTGGGTACTCCCACTTCTTCCAAGAAGTCTGGTCAGCGTGTTAGTCATGGATTTTTTTAAACCATACTTCACCACGCTGGTCAGATAGGGGCCACAGTGGTGAGATGTTCACGACCTCACCTGGTATACAGGAGGTTGTTGGTTCGAACCCGACGCTGACGCCTGCTGTATATATGGAGTTTGCATGTCTCTCCCCGTGGTGGTGTGGATTTTTTTCCGGGTCCTCCGGTTTTTCCCTCCGCATTCAGAATCAACGCGCGTTTGGCTGCTATACATTTCCACGTGCTCAGCCACTTCGTTGAGCTATCATTTGTGGCCAGGTCGCTTCTAAAAAGAGCTGTATAGCTCAGTGGGCCTTACCTGGTAAGACTAAAAAAAAAGTTTCTAGTTCAGTTTAGATATCAGTCCCCACTGATGTTAGTCATGACCGGGAATAGAATTGAGGTTGCCAGGTTCATTGAGCGCTGTACACTGATTGCTTTTAATTTCGCAAATCGTCCTTAGTCCAGTACCCTCGTGAAAATGATCATTTCTTGGATGTCTAAAAGGGCGTCGGGGATATCTGCCACACTTTGGTCCTTTTTCCTCGTGGAATTGAGATGAAAACAACGTAAACAGAAAAGTATTTTTTTTAAAGAACCAGGCTCGTTAAAATCACGTAGAAATAACTACGGACGCGCTAATCGCAACCGCTTTAACAGTTAGCCTGTCAAGTGGAAAGCAGCAGTGAAAAGAAATATCTGAAAACCATTACTTAGCCTCTCCAATCAGCCACCATTCTGCGGAAATTGCTGCCGCACGGCCGCGAATCTGGCCCAAGCAACGGGCAGATGAGAGGGAATGACTCCTAATTGCCCCCCAGCCCCCATTCACATCGCAAACAGCTCCGCGGAAAACACCGGACACCTCGTCGCGCCGCTGTTGTTCACGGCGTAACTCGCGAATTTTCACCGAACAGCAAACACTGCCAGGACGCGCACACGTGCCGCCGGGGCCATCAGTTCCATGTGCTGCGTGAAGCAACGACGCTCTTCTCTGAAACAATCGAGCGAAACTGCCCGGCGTACCGTTTCTCTGCTCGGATCGAGCATTTAACTCACCGCTAGGCCTCGGCAAGGTAAGGTAAAAGTGTAAAAACAACGAGCCTACCTTTACCCTACCTTTTACCTTACCACAATACAATCACTCTACCCTACCTTTTACCCTTTAGCAGGTAAGGTAAAAGGTAAAAAGCAACGAACCTCCCTTTTACCCCTACCCTTTACCCTTACCCCTTGGCATGTCGACACCTTTACCTTTTACCTTTACCCTTTTACCCGGTTAAAAGGGTACAATTACCTTACCTTGCCGAGGCCTACTCACCGCTATTGATGGCTCCGAGTCAGAGGTAGAAATTCCTCATACCTATGGCGGGCACCGGTCTATCCACAGAACGACTACCGCAGGTGGGGGGGGGGGGGTGACGACAAGGCCCAGCGGTGGTGCGGTGCGTTCGCCGCTCGTGGTTGCAGCGGTTCACGGTTCGGAATACCTGCGGCCGCCCTGGTTATTACTGCGGCGGTACAGTGTGCGAACAGTGGCAGCAGAACAAAAAATAACGACGCGCCGTCCGATTCACTCGCAGCGGACGTTACAGTTCCCGCTGCGTTGTCCACGAGTGTCGGCCGCCGCTGTGCACCGGTGGCATGGTCCAACATTTGCCAAATGTGAAGAAATACACCGCGAATTACTGCGCTTGGCATCGTACACCGCGAGCATCGCCCCCAAAGGAGATTGGCGAGGCTCGGTGAGGATTTCCTGGGTAAACAAGCGAATGCTACTGCTGATGACCTCCCACAAAGCGATACTTAATTTATCGATCCCTGATTGATGATGGGCTGAGTTGACTCCCCCGACAGGGATTTGAACGTAGAACCTCCAGATTGCGAGCTGGGTGCCGTGACCACATAAACACGTGGCCAGCAGATTATGTAAATAAAAACAGTTTGTCGATGTATACGTCTGAAAAAGATTCAACGCATTCGTCAATAGCACTGCGGCCACAAAAGGAAAACAAGTATATAATAGGCGACGTTTCGGGCAATGACCCTTCTCCACAGCGTATAAATAGGTCATTTGTACGAGGAGCAAACGTAGACATCGCTTCGATGCATTAGCTCAGTGTTCTTCATTCATTTTCAGAGGTGGGGGTGGTGGGGGGGGGGGTGTGCACTTCCACCGATGAGACTCCATCAGCGTGATGAGGACCGCCACGCCATTTGCGACCGCTGTTGGGTTTGACAGCAGCACGACAACGATGACGACGACGATGACGACGACGATGACGACGACGATGATGGGGTTCATCTTCTTGGTTCTTTCGGTAAAGTCACGTAGAATGGAAATAATAAAATAATAAAAATAAAACATTATATAATATTACTATATTATTTTATTACATATTTTATTATTATATTACTTTATTATGTTTTATTTATTTCATTTTATTATTTCCCTTCTACGTGACTTTACCGAAAGAACCAAGAAGATGAATCCCTGCAGTCACGAAAGCTTTAAATCGAGATGATGGTGTTGGTGTCTTTCACTCTGTGCGCATTGTCGGGGAGGGCCGCACGTCAGCGGAGACTGCGCCGAAGGCCAACACCAGGTGGGCCACACCGCCAGTAGTCCCCTGCATTACTTGGCTTCGGCACTGAAACGTCGGCGTGAGATTTGGTTGCCAGGGACGGGCAACATCGGCGCCAAGCAGTTTCTGAACCGGGTGCCGGGCGAGCCCCCCACACGTCCCGCGTCCCCTTCAGCAAACCGCACAGAGACCAGCGTGGTGAAGTATGGTCAAACAACCCCCTCACTCCTCACCACAACAACCCACACGGTGTGGGGGGAGAGGGGGGGGGGGAGGCTTTCTCTCGGCAGCGGATGCACACGAGGGACTGAACATTACACAAAGTCAGGTAATATATATTTGTATATTAAACTGGTACGAGTGCAAGAGGCCGCGATTATTCCACAAGGTGGCGCTGCTCGCTCACTGAAAGTCGACAGCGCGTCTCAGCAGATCCTCGTCACGCTCGCGGGGTCTCGACGATGCCCCTCCACCACCGCTCGAAGTTGCGCAAAGTCCTGTTGAACCTTCGGCTACGCGACTTCAGCCACGACGATGAGGCTGGGAAGGCCGAATGGAGTTGACAAGAAGCCGCAGACGAACACCGGGACCCGACGCGGAAGATCCCCGGCTCGACTGTCCGCGAAGCTGCTGGGGCCACCACCCCTGGCACCGCAGCTGTTTAGAGACTTGAAGCGCAATCGGGATATTAAAAACTGTCGGGGCAGCGTGCGACAGCTGCGGTCGCGAACACGAACAGAGCCGTGGGACGACTCAACGCCTCGATTCACAAACACGGAGGAGGCATCACGGCAGCAGCGGCAGCAGCGATGCACTCCGCTCCCTGTGACGCGATCATCCGTCTCAATGTGCACAATTATAGTTGTTGTTGATCTACATCAACATCAGCAGCCACGCGACGATGGAGGGGAACGTTGCTTAGACAACACCGAGAGACAGAAACGGAGGGGGGGGGGTCGATAAACACACAAACAAAACAGAAACACCACGAGGACTGCGAAGGAGACCACGCGGGGCTTGAACAGAGAACGCGAGGCTTGGAACGGGCGCCCGCCGATGGTCGAGGCTGGTGATGGAGCGGCAGTCGAAGGAGGGGAGGCGCACGAGGGAAGGAACAGAGTCGCGGGACTCTGGCCGCGGATTGCGGTGTCGCAGGAAGTTTGAAGGCGACAGTTTGGGGGGGCCTTGAGCCTGCAGTGGATAAATCGTGGCCGATGATGATAACCCTCGCGCTAGACCCATAGACCTGCGCTCAGACCCACCATGGTAGCACGCGGTTTAGCAGTGGAGCCGCAGTTGTAACTCGAACTCAAACTTGCCAGAAACAGGAGAGACTCAAACTGCAGCCGAAGGCGGAGCACACGACCCATAGACTTCAGTTTCTGGGTCCGTGCAGTCTTACTGCAGAAGATCCCACTGTAAATGAAAATGAGGTAACTTAAAAAAAAACTAAATTATTTCGCCGCTGAGTGTTTCTGCGGTTGTGCAGTGCAGCTCTGGGATGCTTTTAGTGGCGGTGTTCGGCACGATGTCCGACGTTTCGCTCTCCACGTTCTCGGCAGCTTCTTGTGGAACCGAACCGGAGAAACTTTGCGAATTCAAACTCCTGAAGAAGCTCCCAGCAGGTGGAGCGAAACGTTGGACATCGCGACGGAAAAACACGCGGCACGGCTTCGAGAACAAGTCGGACAATAAAATCATTCTGCTCGGTGGAGAGTTCAATTTTTACAAACAGTGCGTAGTATGCATGTAACAGAGCATCTGCTAATCGATTAAAATCGATTTGATGCTCACGATACATGCGCAACAGTCCGTCTCAGAATCGTTTACGCTCTCTGCGCAATTACAAACAAACTGTGTGCTAGGTACGTGTGGCGTGAGAGAACAAATGTACGTGTGTGTTGAACTTCTTTCGCACCGTACGAAGCCAACCGTGGTAATCGGAGGTGTGGGGGAAGGACAACAAACTAAACACGAAAAGCAGTTTCTGAAGAAAGAATGACAAGACACATGCCAGCGAGACGGAGACGAAAAGCCAGAATTTGATTCCTGGATCGCACCTCGAGCCTGAATTGTCGCATCCTTGACGAGGACAGGAGACAGACGAGCCTCCAGTCGGCTATTGTCTGCAGTTAGCTACAAAAATGCACCATCTGCTGGAAAGTGGACTCTAATTATGTTACGTTAAAAGTCGCGCCCTGGTCAAACAGGCTGTGGATGGTGCTCGTAGCTCGTGACGCGGTGATGAAAATTCCACATCGCCATGCGAAAGGCCGGTATCTTTCGAGGGCAACCACTTTGAATTCCCACAAATGAGTCATTTTTGTAACAACCGCCGCGGTGATGATGGGCAGAGTGCATTCCTGGTGGGGGTTCTGATTTGACAACCTCCCTAAAGTACAGAAATAGTAAAAAAAAGTATTCCCATCAGATGAACCTCGTTCCTTAAGTGGGTAAAGATAAAGGCGCAGCCCTGCAACTGCCGACTCACGCCACTGCTTGGCCGAAAGGTCTCAACTATACCCCGCCGATCGACTAATTGCAATGTACCCATTGACTCATTGATACTGCTGGGTAGACAGACGCGGTGGGGGGGGCGGGGAGGGGCGGGGGGATGGGGGGCTAGAAGTGGGGGGGTGGGTGGGGGTGCAGGAGCGTGATTTGTGCCAATTGCCACACCGGGAGATGGACTCGAACCGGCAGCAACCCTCTGGATCGCAAGTCCTGGGGCGGTGCTGCTGGCCGATGTGCATCGCCACCGCGGGCAGCGTTTCGCACCCCCTCGCCTCTCCGTGAGTGACGCGTCCTTAAATTACTGCTCCGCAAACAGTCGCCACCGTTGGTCAGAGGTCCCTGCTTTAATTACGAGAGAAAGAGGCCACTCGCCACCGCGCCGCGAAGATAATTACGTCCCGACGTGGTCACCCAAACAGCTGGACTGCATCCTCCGCAATCAGGCAGAGGTTAATGGCTTATTTACTCTCGGACGAAGCAACGGAACGAGGCGGGCTAGGGGGAGGGCGGTACAAATATACAACACCAGCAGAATACCTGATGAGTCTCTTCAAAGTGACACAAGGCGAGTAAAGAGTTGTTTTTGCTCTGAGGCGGCTGACTTTTAGACTATGTAGCCCTGACTCCTCGGTTTGCTGGGCACATCCAGGTTGTGACTCAGTGCCGCTTTGAAGGGGCACCCACCGTTGCTACATTTGGGAGCGTTTTTTGTGTAGAATGCAAAAAAAGTAAAAAGGAACGTGTGAAGCTGCGGGCCAGAGCGAAGCTCTGCGAATCGTTGCCGTTGCATCGCTGAGGAGGGAAATTCAGTGTTTTCAGAAAAAGCCATGAAATTATGGGCAATGAAAAATTCATTTCGATTGGAAACAATGTAACATTCCCTAAAATCTAAAACTAAAAAACATTTATTTTTATTTTACCAGGTAAGGCCCACTGAGCTGTAGAGCTCTTTTTCAGAAGCGACCTGGCCACAGATGATAGCTCAACGAAGTTGCTACATCACGTGGAAATGTATAGCACCAAAATACACTTAATATTGTACTGTACATACTTCTTAAGGGACTTGGCAGATCATGCAAATGAAGCATCCTCCTGCGAATAGGCTTGACATTCAGTTAAACTGGGAGACGTTAAATCTACAATCCACCCTCCTCTCAGCGTGATTGTGTGGCAGTGCTCATTCCCATCAGCTGCTCCGAACTAGTGGTCAAAGTTCCACATTCGCATGGCCCGTACTAGATATGTATGTTGAACTTCTTTTGCACCATACGTAGCCAACTACGCTAATCGGAGGTACGGGTAAGGACAATAAACTAACCACAAAAATCAGTTCTAAAGAAATTAGTTTTCAGTCAAGATTTAAGCGTGCATCGCTCATAATATCGAAATGAAGAACGTTCCAGACGGCCGCAGAAGCACATCTGAAAGCGCGCGATACAGTGCCCGTCTTTGTTCGATGGCGAGCCAAAAGTTCGATGGCAAGCCAACTGCCACTGAACTCCCCGCAAAGTGAAACTCGTTTAATTGACTCAAGAATGACTATTAATTTAATCGAGCCGATACTGAGGATTATAACTCGCAACCTTCCAACGAAACGCGTCTCGTTCTGCTTCTTCCCTCCCACTGTTTCGAATTTTGAATTTCCCTCCTGTAGTCTTTCTTCTCAAGTTAATTAGGACCTTGCTCAACTCAATAAACGTGTTCACTCTCATCCATTACACCTTCAATGGCGCTGTTTGTTGCAGGCCATTTGGCATTTTAGACTTTTGAAAAGGTGTGTTTCATTTTTTTATTTATTCATTTTTGAATTTGTGTCCACCTCTGCCGAAGGCATGTCACTCCGAACGACTCGGAGGAGAAGAAGAAAAAGCAAAAAAACAGTGGCACGTGCATGCAAAAATAAATTAAAGGTGGTGGAACAGCAGGCTCCGCTAATTAAAAATCCTGTCTTATCTATCACAGATGACCGGACGGGCATGATCAGCGGTAATGGGGTGAGATGAGGGATGGCACAATCTGCAATGGGGCGAACGGTTCATCCGCACACCCCTGCTCCGGCTCAGCGAGCCGTCGTCCCTCCAGCCATTCATTTCCAAAGCAATGACGTGTGAAGAAACATCTGGTGGCTCCGACTCATGTACCGTTGCGCTGTGCTGGATGATTGTGACTTGCGAGCGAGCGAGCGTGTGTGCGTCTGCGACAATGTGAATGTGGGGAGCGGTGGCGCAGCGGTTAGCGCACTGGGCTACTAAACCGACGACCCGGGCTTTTTCCAGCAGTTTAGGGACAAGGGTCTGTGTATCGATGTGACTGTACGTGCATCTTTGCCTTTGTTATTGATGATCGTGCCAGAGCAGGAATCATCATTTCATCGATTTTAAGATGAAATTGCAGTGATTTATCCGATAAAGATCTGGTTTGCAATCCGAGCGATAGAATCGAGACGGGTTATGAGTTCATATTCTGGATGGGGGTGGAAAACGATCCATCACCCCCTCCAGGGTCAATACTAAAAGGTACCGATCTGGAGAAATCCATCTGCTACGATATTTCAGATAGACTGGCCTCTGCCATGGGAATGTGGAATATCCCACCGTTTGATCAGGGCTGCCATACCAGTAGAAGCGTTGTCCTCCCACAGCCCCCTCCCCCAATTCAATTGAGCAAAGGGTGATGCTCTGAACATAATCTTTTTTTTTATTTTCATACGCAAAGTGGTGGGGTTGGGTTCACACCGACGGCCCTATTACTTTCGCACCGAGTGCACACACGAGAACACATTCCCGTGGCAATGTCCTGGCTTGGAGGGCGACGCCGCGCGCGCCGGCACCAGTCACCACCTTTAACCCGCGGCTCGCGCTGCGCTCTGACTCACTTAATCCCGCGGGCAGATGTGGCCGCTCGAATGGCAACGCTCGTAAGCGGCCCAGGCTCACACATCAATGCCGCCCCTCTCGTCTCCTATCTTGATGAATGCTCGGCTTGCTCTTGAAGCCACCTGTTAATATGACTCACAGTGTCACGTGATGCACGCACATGTAAAGGTAAAGATCCCCCAGCACCGCCAACTCCCTCTACCCCTATAGCTTACACAGAGTGTTGGGGCAAGTGCTGTTAGCGAGCAAGTCTGGAACGGCGCACGAGACGGTGATGTGGCCAGCACCACACCCAAGCCACCTTTGTCTCCCCCGTGCTGGGGTTTACAACACCGCACTGCGTACTCATTTGGGGCTGAGCAGAATTTAGGGAAGGCCCGGCACCGATTCAGATATTCACCACAGACGGTGGCCACAAGCGGGGATCGAACTCAATCGGCCAGGTTCGTAGTGCGGCTACCGATTCTCCTCGAAGGTAGGCTCACACAAACACGCACGCACGAACGCCACAATATAAATTAAAACGTGAGAACGAGCCGTTTATAATCTAATTATTGTCCATTTTGTACAAAGTCGCGTTATTTATTTCTCGGGGAAATTTAATTTCGAGTGAATGTGGGCGTCAGTCGAAATCTGTCGTCCTCGCGCAGCTGCGTGCATCATGCATTTCGCTTTTAACAGATCGTGTAAACAAGGAGGGGGCGGCTGGGACATATCAATGGGTGGAACAAAAAGACACAAACCATTTAAACGAATCCATGAATTGTTCTGGGACGCATCCTTGTCTGCTTTCACGAATTTTAAACGAACAGTACTTGTTTACCGAAATTTAAAAAAAAAAGTACAAATACATAATCACACCGCAAATACAAAATAAACCTTAGAGAAAAAATAGATTGCCGTTTCAATAACTCACGTCCTTAAATGAGCAGAAAACCCATCACAGTGGAAACATTAGAGCGGGGCAAGGATGATGAATAGTTTCAACAAGAAACAACAGCCTCGCAACAACGTTCACCTCGTGTACAACAACAACAACAACGACACAAAGAACGCTCCGTGCCTTGAGCATTATACCGACAGCGCAAGTGGCTGAAGAAATACACTGCGGTCTTCTTGTCTTAAGCCACCAGCAAAATACATCGAGCAAAATGTGACGACACCGAAAGGCAGCAGAGTGAAACAGATCCACGTTAAGTTTAACACGTAGTGGCAGGCTTTCACCACCAATATCATCCATAGTACGTTGTTTTGGGTAAGATCGCGTGAATATATAAATGTGTCGTTAAAGCCGCCACCACCCGACACAGCCAACGAGTAAGGGTTGTCACGTAAACAGAACGTGGCCAATTCGTTACTAGTGTCAGTATTTACACCACTACACTAGAACAGCACACCGGTGTGTTGGAGAGCAAAGCCACAACATTTACAATCAGCAGAGGTGGGACAAAGTCATTGTTATGCAAGTCCAAGTCGAGTCGCAAGTCATCAAATTCATGACTCGAGTCTGACTCGAGTCCAAGTCACATGACTCGAGTCCACATCTCATAGGTGGGACAAAGTCATTGTTATGCAAGTCCAAGTCGAGTCGCAAGTCATCAAATTCATGACTCGAGTCTGACTCGAGTCCAAGTCACATGACTCGAGTCCACATCTCATAGGTGGGACAAAGTCATTGTTATGCAAGTCCAAGTCGAGTCGCAAGTCATCAAATTCATGACTCGAGTCTGACTCGAGTCCAAGTCACATGACTCGAGTCCACATCTCATAGGAGGGACAAAGTCATTGTTATGCAAGTCAAAGTCGAGTCGCAAGTCATCAAATTCATGACTCGAGTCTGACTCGAGTCCAAGTCACATGACTCGAGTCCACATCTCATAGGTGGGACAAAGTCATTGTTATGCAAGTCCAAGTCGAGTCGCAAGTCATCAAATTCATGACTCGAGTCTGACTCGAGTCCAAGTCACATGACTCGAGTCCACATCTCATAGGTGGGACAAAGTCATTGTTATGCAAGTCCAAGTCGAGTCGCAAGTCATCAAATTCATGACTCGAGTCTGACTCGAGTCCAAGTCACATGACTCGAGTCCACATCTCATAGGTGGGACAAAGTCATTGTTATGCAAGTCCAAGTCGAGTCGCAAGTCATCAAATTCATGACTCGAGTCTGACTCGAGTCCAAGTCACATGACTCGAGTCCACATCTCATAGGTGGGACAAAGTCATTGTTATGCAAGTCCAAGTCGAGTCGCAAGTCATCAAATTCATGACTCGAGTCTGACTCGAGTCCAAGTCACATGACTCGAGTCCACATCTCATAGGTGGGACAAAGTCATTGTTATGCAAGTCCAAGTCGAGTCGCAAGTCATCAAATTCATGACTCGAGTCTGACTCGAGTCCAAGTCACATGACTCGAGTCCACATCTCATAGGTGGGACAAAGTCATTGTTATGCAAGTCCAAGTCGAGTCGCAAGTCATCAAATTCATGACTCGAGTCTGACTCGAGTCCAAGTCACATGACTCGAGTCCACATCTCATAGGTGGGACAAAGTCATTGTTATGCAAGTCCAAGTCGAGTCGCAAGTCATCAAATTCATGACTCGAGTCTGACTCGAGTCCAAGTCACATGACTCGAGTCCACATCTCATAGGTGGGACAAAGTCATTGTTATGCAAGTCCAAGTCGAGTCGCAAGTCATCAAATTCATGACTCGAGTCTGACTCGAGTCCAAGTCACATGACTCGAGTCCACATCTCATAGGTGGGACAAAGTCATTGTTATGCAAGTCCAAGTCGAGTCGCAAGTCATCAAATTCATGACTCGAGTCTGACTCGAGTCCAAGTCACATGACTCGAGTCCACATCAGTCATAGGTGGGACAAAGTCATTGTTATGCAAGTCCAAGTCGAGTCGCAAGTCATCAAATTCATGACTCGAGTCTGACTCGAGTCCAAGTCACATGACTCGAGTCCACATCTCATAGGTGGGACAAAGTCATTGTTATGCAAGTCCAAGTCGAGTCGCAAGTCATCAAATTCATGACTCGAGTCTGACTCGAGTCCAAGTCACATGACTCGAGTCCACATCTCATAGGTGGGACAAAGTCATTGTTATGCAAGTCCAAGTCGAGTCGCAAGTCATCAAATTCATGACTCGAGTCTGACTCGAGTCCAAGTCACATGACTCGAGTCCACATCTCATAGGTGGGACAAAGTCATTGTTATGCAAGTCCAAGTCGAGTCGCAAGTCATCAAATTCATGACTCGAGTCTGACTCGAGTCCAAGTCACATGACTCGAGTCCACATCTCATAGGTGGGACAAAGTCATTGTTATGCAAGTCCAAGTCGAGTCGCAAGTCATCAAATTCATGACTCGAGTCTGACTCGAGTCCAAGTCACATGACTCGAGTCCACATCTCATAGGTGGGACAAAGTCATTGTTATGCAAGTCCAAGTCGAGTCGCAAGTCATCAAATTCATGACTCGAGTCTGACTCGAGTCCAAGTCACATGACTCGAGTCCACATCTCATAGGTGGGACAAAGTCATTGTTATGCAAGTCCAAGTCGAGTCGCAAGTCATCAAATTCATGACTCGAGTCTGACTCGAGTCCAAGTCACATGACTCGAGTCCACATCAGTCATAGGTGGGACAAAGTCATTGTTATGCAAGTCCAAGTCGAGTCGCAAGTCATCAAATTCATGACTCGAGTCTGACTCGAGTCCAAGTCACATGACTCGAGTCCACATCTCATAGGTGGGACAAAGTCATTGTTATGCAAGTCCAAGTCGAGTCGCAAGTCATCAAATTCATGACTCGAGTCTGACTCGAGTCCAAGTCACATGACTCGAGTCCACATCTCATAGGTGGGACAAAGTCATTGTTATGCAAGTCCAAGTCGAGTCGCAAGTCATCAAATTCATGACTCGAGTCTGACTCGAGTCCAAGTCACATGACTCGAGTCCACATCTCATAGGTGGGACAAAGTCATTGTTATGCAAGTCCAAGTCGAGTCGCAAGTCATCAAATTCATGACTCGAGTCTGACTCGAGTCCAAGTCACATGACTCGAGTCCACATCAGTCATAGGTGGGACAAAGTCATTGTTATGCAAGTCCAAGTCGAGTCGCAAGTCATCAAATTCATGACTCGAGTCTGACTCGAGTCCAAGTCACATGACTCGAGTCCACATCTCATAGGTGGGACAAAGTCATTGTTATGCAAGTCCAAGTCGAGTCGCAAGTCATCAAATTCATGACTCGAGTCTGACTCGAGTCCAAGTCACATGACTCGAGTCCACATCTCATAGGTGGGACAAAGTCATTGTTATGCAAGTCCAAGTCGAGTCGCAAGTCATCAAATTCATGACTCGAGTCTGACTCGAGTCCAAGTCACATGACTCGAGTCCACATCTCATAGGTGGGACAAAGTCATTGTTATGCAAGTCCAAGTCGAGTCGCAAGTCATCAAATTCATGACTCGAGTCTGACTCGAGTCCAAGTCACATGACTCGAGTCCACATCTCATAGGTGGGACAAAGTCATTGTTATGCAAGTCCAAGTCGAGTCGCAAGTCATCAAATTCATGACTCGAGTCTGACTCGAGTCCAAGTCACATGACTCGAGTCCACATCTCATAGGTGGGACAAAGTCATTGTTATGCAAGTCCAAGTCGAGTCGCAAGTCATCAAATTCATGACTCGAGTCTGACTCGAGTCCAAGTCACATGACTCGAGTCCACATCTCATAGGTGGGACAAAGTCATTGTTATGCAAGTCCAAGTCGAGTCGCAAGTCATCAAATTCATGACTCGAGTCTGACTCGAGTCCAAGTCACATGACTCGAGTCCACATCTCATAGGTGGGACAAAGTCATTGTTATGCAAGTCCAAGTCGAGTCGCAAGTCATCAAATTCATGACTCGAGTCTGACTCGAGTCCAAGTCACATGACTCGAGTCCACATCTCATAGGTGGGACAAAGTCATTGTTATGCAAGTCCAAGTCGAGTCGCAAGTCATCAAATTCATGACTCGAGTCTGACTCGAGTCCAAGTCACATGACTCGAGTCCACATCTCATAGGTGGGACAAAGTCATTGTTATGCAAGTCCAAGTCGAGTCGCAAGTCATCAAATTCATGACTCGAGTCTGACTCGAGTCCAAGTCACATGACTCGAGTCCACATCTCATAGGTGGGACAAAGTCATTGTTATGCAAGTCCAAGTCGAGTCGCAAGTCATCAAATTCATGACTCGAGTCTGACTCGAGTCCAAGTCACATGACTCGAGTCCACATCTCATAGGTGGGACAAAGTCATTGTTATGCAAGTCCAAGTCGAGTCGCAAGTCATCAAATTCATGACTCGAGTCTGACTCGAGTCCAAGTCACATGACTCGAGTCCACATCTCATAGGTGGGACAAAGTCATTGTTATGCAAGTCCAAGTCGAGTCGCAAGTCATCAAATTCATGACTCGAGTCTGACTCGAGTCCAAGTCACATGACTCGAGTCCACATCTCATAGGTGGGACAAAGTCATTGTTATGCAAGTCCAAGTCGAGTCGCAAGTCATCAAATTCATGACTCGAGTCTGACTCGAGTCCAAGTCACATGACTCGAGTCCACATCTCATAGGTGGGACAAAGTCATTGTTATGCAAGTCCAAGTCGAGTCGCAAGTCATCAAATTCATGACTCGAGTCTGACTCGAGTCCAAGTCACATGACTCGAGTCCACATCTCATAGGTGGGACAAAGTCATTGTTATGCAAGTCCAAGTCGAGTCGCAAGTCATCAAATTCATGACTCGAGTCTGACTCGAGTCCAAGTCACATGACTCGAGTCCACATCAGTCATAGGTGGGACAAAGTCATTGTTATGCAAGTCCAAGTCGAGTCGCAAGTCATCAAATTCATGACTCGAGTCTGACTCGAGTCCAAGTCACATGACTCGAGTCCACATCTCATAGGTGGGACAAAGTCATTGTTATGCAAGTCCAAGTCGAGTCGCAAGTCATCAAATTCATGACTCGAGTCTGACTCGAGTCCAAGTCACATGACTCGAGTCCACATCTCATAGGTGGGACAAAGTCATTGTTATGCAAGTCCAAGTCGAGTCGCAAGTCATCAAATTCATGACTCGAGTCTGACTCGAGTCCAAGTCACATGACTCGAGTCCACATCTCATAGGTGGGACAAAGTCATTGTTATGCAAGTCCAAGTCGAGTCGCAAGTCATCAAATTCATGACTCGAGTCTGACTCGAGTCCAAGTCACATGACTCGAGTCCACATCTCATAGGTGGGACAAAGTCATTGTTATGCAAGTCCAAGTCGAGTCGCAAGTCATCAAATTCATGACTCGAGTCTGACTCGAGTCCAAGTCACATGACTCGAGTCCACATCTCATAGGTGGGACAAAGTCATTGTTATGCAAGTCCAAGTCGAGTCGCAAGTCATCAAATTCATGACTCGAGTCTGACTCGAGTCCAAGTCACATGACTCGAGTCCACACCTCTGACAATCAGAGTCCGACGTTTCGCCAGTAATTACGAGCTTCATCAGGCGACAGCCAGATTGGTGACTGTCGCAAACTATGTTCCTGTTGTAATAGGTTTCTTACCCTTTCAACTGGTACAAAACTGACACCTCTATACAAGGGATCATGTTTGCAATAACCACAACACAAGCAGTCAAAATGCAAACAAAAATAAAACAACTCTGATAATGATATGCACTGTCCTTGAAGTTGATTGGTCCACACCTGAGACAGCTTTTCTTAGAGCCTAGTCTCCACTGGTGTTGGACCAGATGACGCCAAAAGGCGTACAACTCAAAAACAGCGCACTATCAGAGTATTGAGAGCTCGGGGTAAGCATTTACGCTATGAGACCTCCTTTACCAGTGGCAAAATAAAGTAATAGGTGTTTAACCCTTTCAACTGGTACAAAACTGACACCTTTATACAAGGGATCATGTTCGTGTTGTCGACCGGTTTCGACATCGGCAGCGCTCATCGGTATCCGGTGCATGTGCGAGTTCTCACTGCTGCCGAGATCCTCACGTACAGAAAGACACCACGTGTACACCTCGTCAAACCCATTAGAGCTTGCCTGACGGCAACGATCATTCACCTCGCCTATGAATGACGATGAAGCCGATCGCAACAGAAACATTTGTACGTTCACGCCGCTTGCAAACCGACGCCAAAGCCGCGACGCTCCATTAAGTCGCGGAGAAATTAAAATGATCGCAGCGACTACAGAGCCAGAACGACGGCAGGACGTTGTTCGCGCATTGGAGGGGTGGCGGGGGGGGGGCCTTTGACTTGCGGCCAAAAACAGGCGAATCCCGTCACCCCCCCCTCCTCCCCTTGCCTCTGACGCAGAGGACAAATGTGACCCGCACTCAGAGCCACGATAAAAAAGTGAGCACAAAAACAAAGCCCGAAGGTTAACAGAAGCGACGGGGAAGTGTGTATCGCAACGAGACGGTACCGTTTGAACAATAACAACAACGACAACAGTTCGCGTTTCTTCCGTGAATGTATCCCGATCGTGCGATGGGCGTCTCGTCACGAGAGAAAGAACGGCTCGCGCAAGTGGATATCACAGAGCTAATACGACTATTACATTTTTTTTTTATTTCACGAGACTGGAAAAATCTCGCGAATGGGGCTCCTCCTTTGCCAAGGCGACGGTGCTCCGAGCCAGAGGACTGTCCTTGCTCCTTGCTCTTAGCTCTTTTGGAGCTGGTTGGCCCCCTCCTACGAGGACTCCTCCTCTCACCTCCTCTCTAAACTAAAAATAAATTAAACAAAAGAATTCGATTGCAACACAAGCAACCGTCATCAGGTAAGAATGAATGAGAAAACAAAGCTCGTAAAACGAAAGAACCAAAGAGTAATTCCTGCAGTCACGAAAGCTTCAAATGAAGTTTAAACCGAAAACTAAACTATTTTTTTTATTTGACCAGGTAAGACCCACTGAGCTATATCGCTCTATTTCAGACGCGACCTGGCTATCACACATCCGAGCTCAACGAAGAAGTGGCTTATCATCACGTGGACATTTATAGCAGCCAAACACTCTAAACATGTGATGTTGATTCTAAACGTGGAGAGAAAAACCGGGAGAATCAGGAGAAAAACTCACGTGAATACACACACGCTGATAGAGAGAGAGAGAGAGACACACACGAACTCCAAATTTACAAGAGACAGGGTCTGGATCGAACCCACGGACGACCTCTTGTGTACCAGGCGAGGTAGTTAACATCTCGCCACCGTGGCACCCCTGCCTGCTCCACGTCTCCTGGTTCACAAAGGTGGAACCTTTGGGACCCTCCGAGAACTTCCATACACATTGGGAGGGGGAAGGGGTGGGGGGGGGGAGCACCCCCCACAGTATGTAACATTTAAATAATTAGTTGAAATGCTTCTGGGAGTCTGTCACAGAGATGGAGTTCAACTGTGTCTGTGTCTGAGCTGCAGCGTGTCAGTGACCACCACACGAATAATGAAAACCACTTTGTGGGAAGTTTACTGCAGCCGCCTTTGGCTCTGTCATCCGGAATGTGCCCCATCTTATTACATCTCAGAGGCTAAGCGGGTGTCAGCCTGGTTAGCATTTTTGGATTGGAGGCATGATAATATCAGGTGTAGGCTTGTGTGTGAAGTGGCCAGAATATGATGGCAGGTGACCAATGGATTGTTGAATCTATCTGTGCGAACAAAACAATCCCCATGACTCCACAGCGTGCAGAAGCGTTCATCTTGCAGCGGATTGAGAAAAGGGCTATAAATGATTCTTTTAGTTATTCCAGTTTCCTCCCACATACCAAAACACTCATCCGTAGCACTGCACAAACATCCCTAAACCAGGACCACCGTCTTAAGACTCACTGAAGATATACTGGGTAAATCAAGAACATGATTCTTATTAAATGTTAGTTTTCCTATGGAGAAACTCGCAATATGGCATTATCAGTGGATTTAATATCCTCTTTAAAATATCCATGTCCTTATGTGACTATCTATCTGCCTGGCTCAATTCTCCCTAGCTGACTATCTAAAATAATAAACCATTTTATTTGTGTTTTACCAGGTAAGGCCCAGAAGCGATCTGGCACAAATGATAGCTCAACTAAAGTGGCTTATCACTTGGAATTTGATCGCAGCCAAATACTCTAAACGCGTGTTTCTAATTGTGGGGGACCCGGAGAAAAATCCACATGACCACGAGGAGAAAGACACGCAAACCCCAAATATGCAGCAGGCGTCAGGGTCGGGATCGTAGCCCACGACTTCCTGCGTGCCAGGCGAGGGAGTGAATATCTCGCCACCGTTGCATCAAACGGTGCCGCCTGTGTGTGCAACACGAATAATGAACAGCACTCTCAATGTCTCATTCACTTCCACGCCGCCCCTCCCCGCCCGAACCCTCCCTCCCCCTCTCCATCCCTCCTCCTCTCCATCCCTCCTCCTCTTCCTCTCCATCCCTCCTCCTCTTCATCATCCATCTCTCACCCTTTGACTCGTCTCTATCAAAACCATTTCGCGAACCGCATTAAAACCAGCCCCGGAGTCGCGATTAGAAAGACGGCATAACACGAGAGTTAGACATGGGTGGGAGACATAGAGATGAAAGGAACGGCGGGGGGGGGGGGTATTAGGAAAACGCAGCACAAATGTGCTGGGTGTGGAGGATGAAGCGAGAGTGTAAAAAGCGATGCGAAAAAAAGAGCACTTCCATTAGCAGCCGGGCCATTACTCTTCACTGTGTCAGAGCGTGCGAATGGGTAGGGGATGGGGTTTCTGGATGGAGAGGCAGAGAGAGGGGGTATGGTAGAGGTGGGTATGGGAGAGGGGGTATGGGAGAGGGGGTATGGGAGAGGGGGGGTATAGGAGTGGAGTTAGGGGCAGTGTTGCCACATCCGATGGCTCAAAGCCATACAGACCAATGGGCAAAAACCTCCAGATTTTCCCAAAAATAAATCTGAAGATTTCTCAACGAAGACTGAACGATGCTTGACAAGGCCACAAAGCCTTGCCGAATTTGTGTACGTTAAAAACTCTAAGCATGCATTTTAATAACAGATACATTTCTATAACACTGTTAGTTATACAGCTGTATAAGACATCATCAGTGTCTGTCAATCGACACTGTGTTTATATCGATGGGCATGTCCAAACGTACATCTGTGTGTGTTGGTACGTATGTACATGCATGCGAGTCTCTGTGTTAGTGTAATAGGTAAAGGCGCAGCCCTGCAATTGCTTGCTCACGCCACTGCTGGTGGAATGGGCTCTAGAGAGCTCCTCTATACGGTACATTGGCCTACTCTTCCACACAGGCGATGCGTCTTGGAACCCACACTTTACCCCACCACATTCGAATGATACATGGACACGGGAGGGGGGGAGGGTGATTCAAGAAACTTGCACCATTATTCTGCCACGCTGGGAGAACGAATCTAACCTTCTAAGATCGCCGTACTTTTTAACCCAATTCCCGTTCCGATGACGTACGCGTACGTGGGACGTTAAAAGCATGTGTACAGTATAACACACAACAGCACAGTGGCAAAATTGACACCACGAATGCTGCCACTGGATTTGCGGTTGGCTGCGGTGAGAACCGTGGACATGTTTGGCCGCAGAGTCAAAGGAAAACCCTACGGGGTTTGGCATCAATGCGTAAGGGCAAGAGTGGAGTGGGTGGCTGAAGGAGGAGAGAGAGAGAGAAGAGGTAGCGAGGAGAGCGATGGCGGTAGAAGCGTGGGTGGGGGGGGGAGGTGGGGGTGAGGTATGGAGCGGTGGCGCAGCGGTTAGCACTCTGCGCAACGAACCTGGCAACCTGAGTTCGATTCCCCGATTACGGCCACCAACACCAGTGACGATTATCTGAACGGGTCCTGGGGCCACCCCTAGGTCGATTCAGTCTCAAATGAGGACCTGGTATGGTGCGTAAACATCACCACGTGGAAGACGAGAGGCGGCCCGGCGTGGTGCTGGCCACCCACCCCATTGTGTGCCGTGCCGGCCTCCGTAGGTGCTACTCGCTCACAGCACTTGCCCCACCAGTGTGTTAAGCCTATTCGGGTGGATCTTTGTCTTTGGAAGAGAACGCTTCACGAATTTGCGTGTCATCCTTGCGCAGGGGCCATGCTAATCTTCTCTGTATCGTTCCAATTTTAGTATATGTACTGCCGGAGCAAGTCTTTGGAAGAGAGGGAGGCACGCAACGTCGCTCCCCTTTATGGAGTACGCCATGGACAATTAAATTTCGACTCCCTGGTGCGGTGCGTAAACATCACCAAGAGGGAGACAAAGGCGGCCTAGGTGTGGTGCTGGCAACCCATCCCGTCGTGTGCCGAGCCGGCCTTCATAGATGCCCCTCGCTAACAGTACTTGTTAAGGCTACACGCGGGGGGTGGGGGGGTGGGGGTGGAATCTTTGTCTTTGGTAGGGAGGAGGATGGCACGCAACGTGGTTGCCCGTAATGGGGTACGCCAGGACGATTACATTCCCACTCTCAAGGTCAATGTTTCGCGCGCGAGAATTACGACGCAGCGGCGGCAGCGCCGAGATGGCGATGCACACCGCCACCCCCGCTGTCTTCCAGCAGAGAGAGAGAGAAGGGGAGATGGGGGGGGAGTGGTGGAGAGAAAAGCAAAACACATTTTCTTTTGTTGCAGACGTCATTGCCTTAACCTTGCGCGCGAGGCATAATTCAGAATCTTTATTTTTAGAACGGAGGAATCCGATGAGCTATGAAGCTCTTTAATTTTTTTTGGCACAGATGCCCCGTGGACATTTCACAGGCACACCGCCGCGTTGACTACGGCGGTGGTGCGCGGAATATGTTTTTTGGGGGTAGGGGAGTGGAGCCCCCCCCCGCCCCCCTCACTGCTGTTTATTGTTTGTGTGTATATGTGGTTGTTGTGGTTGACGGTCTCGCTTCCGAAGACAGATACCGGCCACTGCCATGGGAATGTGGAATTTACGAGAGCGGCGTGTCGATGGAGGATGGAGTCTCGATGGAGCATGGCCACGACCCAGGGAGATGGTTTGATTGCGCAACTGATACGAGCCACCGTCGTTAAAATTGCGCTGATGCAGGCAAGCCCATCGTTACCACTTGGGGAGATAACGTTTGTTGTGTTCGACGTTGCGGGAAGTCACCAGCGGCTGTCCCGTTCATTAGCCAATTTGCCCTTGTCACAACAAACAAAAGAAACCGACTCGTGACTAAATATATCATGTTCTTGGCGTGTGAATGTGGAATTTACAAAAAGTGGCTCCTGCACCACCAATGGATGTGAGTCACGAGCAGGGGACATATGAAGCACGGGGAGGCAAGTAGATGCAATTCTTGGTACGTAAAAAACAAACAACGGGAGTGAACTATTGGTCAACACAAATATTCTCAGATTTTTTCGGTAAAGTCACGTAGGTAAAAACATTAAAATTAATGAAAGTAAAATAAAACAAAATAAAATTCACGACGTTTCGGAGGCAACACAAGTCTCCGTCATCAGGTGGGACCGTCACAGCCGAATTAGCTGCATCAAGTGAAGCAATGATTCAAGATGTAATCCCTTATAAGCAAGTTGAAGGGAGGTGGAGAGGGGGGGGGGAGCTTATCAGGCTGTGGTAGCCAATGAATGGAAACGTATCGGGAGGGAGGAGGAGCGGTGATCAAAGACTGCACGCAGTGCTCAACACAATGAATGGAGACGTGTCGGGACGGAGGGCGAGCGGCGATCAAAGACTGCACGCAGTGCTCAACACAATGAATGGAGACGCGCCGGGACGGAGGGCGAGCGGTGATCAAAGACATCACGTAGTGCTCAACACAATGAATGGAAACGTGGCGAGCGGTGATCAAAGAACAATGAAGAGATTACTGTTAAACACTGTGGATGTTAACACTCGGTGAAGTAAATTAAAATAGTGCCTGTCAGATAAGATGGTCCAAAAAGTGTAATTAAGTCTTTTTTGCGTGGTTAATAACATCTTTCCAGTGATTACTGAGTTTGTACCCATCATCACGGTTGAAATTATGTCTGTGTTTGTATATTTGTATGGCTTCGTGTACAAACCTTTGATGGTAGCCCGGAGGTTTGCAGAGAACCTTGTCTTTTCCGAGACCAAGGTTCTCTGCAAACCTCCGGGCTACCATCAAAGGTTTGTACACGAAGCCATACAAATATACAAACACAGACATAATTTCAACCGTGATGATGGGTACAAACTCAGTAATCACTGGAAAGATGTTATTAACCACGCAAAAAAGACTTAATTACACTTTTTGGACCATCTTATCTGACAGGCACTATTTTAATTTACTTCACCGAGTGTTAACATCCACAGTGTTTAACAGTAATCTCTTCATTGTTCTTTGATCACCGCTCGCCACGTTTCCATTCATTGTGTTGAGCACTACGTGATGTCTTTGATCACCGCTCGCCCTCCGTCCCGGCGCGTCTCCATTCATTGTGTTGAGCACTGCGTGCAGTCTTTGATCGCCGCTCGCCCTCCGTCCCGACACGTCTCCATTCATTGTGTTGAGCACTGCGTGCAGTCTTTGATCACCGCTCCTCCTCCCTCCCGATACGTTTCCATTCATTGGCTACCACAGCCTGATAAGCTCCCCCCCCTCTCCACCTCCCTTCAACTTGCTTATAAGGGATTACATCTTGAATCATTGCTTCACTTGATGCAGCTAATTCGGCTGTGACGGTCCCACCTGATGACGGAGACTTGTGTTGCCTCCGAAACGTCGTGAATTTTATTTTGTTTTGTTTTATTTTACTTTCATTAATTTTAATGTTTTTACCTACGTGACTTTACCGAAAAAATCTGAGAATATGAATCATTGCAGTCACGAAAGCTTCAAATCTAGAATTAACACAAATATTTGTACGCGTTTTTAGACGGTGAAGTTTCAAAACAACAACTGTGTCAGTGTTTTATTGTGTTGATGTAAAAATATGTGCGTTGTTTTCCCACCCATTGTTGCGTTATCTTTTTAAAAAAATATTATTATTTTCCCTCCGTCTGCTTATGATTTTCTGTTATTTCTCAGATCTCTTTCGCTCAATCCTTGGTCAATGCATTGCCGGATGCAGATTTTTCGCCCACACCGTCGTCTCAGTCGTGGGGGTTGTTTAACCGTGTCCTTCGCCACGTTTGTTTCGTGTGGATTGGTAAACGGGAGGGGATCCGGGGGCCCATTCACATATCACTCGCCACTGACGACAGCCGTTGCCAGAAAAAAACATACTCAGGTCGCGTCTTCGATGGTGCAGTTCTCTGCCCGCTGCGGCAACGCAACTCTCGACATCTCCCTCGGCTGGCTCAAGAAGGATATCTCAAACGTCCAAGGGTCTCGCCGATTGGTGATGATTCGTGTCACGAGTTTTTAATGGACATTTTTTAACTCTCCGGCAGCTGGCGTGCGACTGCGGCCATCCAGGACAGACCGTACGACGAACAACGACGCAATGGCCCGATCCACAAATAAGGAGACATCACAAGTGGCGATAAACACTCCGCTGCTCCTGATGTGGTTATCTGTGCTCGACCACCTGAACGTGAAATTGTCGTTGTTGCGCTGCATCTTGAGCAGCCGTACGGCAGAAGACGTTCAGAGTCACCAGTTGGGGGCCCTGAGTCACCATCCGTGAAACTTCCACATTCCCATGATGGGGCCCAGTCTGTCCAACTAAAGGTCACCGTTGACTTCCGCACAAATTGGTGGGTCATTTTATCTGCCACGGATGATGATGATGATGATGGGCCGAGTCGACCAATGACCAAGACGCGAACACACGGGCTGACCTTCCGACTGTGAAGCTCAGCGCTTTGACCAAAAGAGCCACTCAACCAAATCTGTCTCATCATCAGCAGCCCTAGCAGCAGCAGGTACATCAGCTCAGATAAATCCACTGCTGGATGAAGGCCGACTCCGCCTATCGCCTGCACACGAGCAGATTCCACAGCTCCATCTGTGCACGGTAGATGGCCTCCAGGATCTGTCTGTATATATATATAAAATTATGAACGTGTTTTCAATTCCGTGCCAGGTCGTGTCCTAGACGAGAGCGCCTTCTCGGCGTTCCCTGCAGCAGCGAGAGGGTGCAAAGATCTGTCCGTCGCCAGCAATAAAACTCACCGGGAGCCGCAAACGAGATTAGGGAGCGAACGAGCGCGCGACGAAGAGGATGGGGGCACCGGCCGCAGTGCGGCAGTGAGTGCAGCCCTGCACCAGAGGAGACGACGGTGAGAGTCTTTGGGCAATGCAAGGGAAGGATGGGAAGCGTGATTGGGCGCAATTTTTTATATATACTGTATATGTTTTAGCCGTTGTTTATTTATTTAGTTATTTACCGCCGTTCGAGACGATTTTGTGCATCGCTATCACGCTGGTGTTGAGACGGCTCGGTTTGACGTGACAGCACTCACGGAGGATTTTCTCAGCCTTCACAAATCAATCGCGACCGAGGACAGAGATGAAAAAAGCGTAAACAACACAGACAGGCATGATCCAGAAACTCTGAACTCGCTATGTTCATATTTTTTTTTAAATCTGTACTTTGAGATAAAACTAAAAGATGTGTCTCCCTCTTCACGTGAGCACGAACGTGGCTCGCGTCTCGAAACAAGACCTCGAGCCGGAATTGGTCCATTCCACGTTCCCGTGGCAGTGACGGAGGACCGGTCATTAGCGCACTGCGCTAGGAATGCGACGACCTACAGTAATTCTTGAATGATCGCGTTGTCTAACGGGGATGGTGGGGAGCGGCGTGGAGCGGTGGCGCAGCGATTTACACACCGCACTATGAACTCGGCCACATGAGTTGACGTCAGTGGCGAGTGATATCTGTCTCGGTCCAGGGCCTCTCAAATCTACTGACCAGCATGGTGAAGTATGGTCAATCAATCCCTCATGCACAACATACAATGGGGAGGCCTACATCCAGAAGCGGGTTGACAAAGGATATGTATATAAATATAGTTCATTGTTATGACAGTGACGAGGCAGCCTTGAATACAACTGCTGTTGATGTTCAAATAGGACACAGCAATGTGTATTTAAAAAAAAAACCACACGTGGCCATCGTGCATAGGCGACAAGACCATCAGCAGTTCCTGAAGAAGTGCATTGTGGTCCTTGTAGTCTGAGGTCACCACCAAAATAGAATTGAGCAAACTTGCGTTTGAAACGCTGTTGCTTTTCCAGGCTGCACTATAACCCTGCTACGATGGGGGGGGGGGGGGGTGTGTTCTCGTCATCTACAGATTTGATCGCTGTCGAATTCCCATTAAATGGTACCTATTTTATCGGCCCTAGATAGTATGATGATGCTGATAGGCTGCCAACCCCCTGAATGGCATTTAAACTTGCGATCTTCTGATAGCAAGTAGTACGCTTACACCACGTGGCCTGTAACCCAGCATTGCCGAGGCGAGGATTGGTGGATCACCGCACGAATCTTGTGAAAGTCCCTTCCAGTGGGCGTCGAGGAGCAGCCGTGCCGTGGCTCGCCAGGAGCAAAGCAGTGCGGCAAAAATGTGGAGCTCCAACTGCTCGGTCGACATGGGGTAGAGTGTTTCCATGGGTGGAGTTTGGGGGAGGGGGCACGAGGGGGGCAAGGTCCCCTCAAAGTGGACACCTTCATTCATTTATTGTCAGTAGTTAATAAATCAATATATTATTTGCACCCCGTGATCCCCCCCCCCCCCCCCCCCAAAATAGACAAGTCACACTCCACATATTTTTGATCCGGATGCTCCAGTTTCCTCCGAATTTATTGTGGGCGCCACGATGTCGAGATATGAACTACCTCGCCTGGTGTACAGGAGATCGTGGGTTCAATCCATATCTCGATGCCTGCTGTATATTTGGAGTTTGCGTGTCTCTCTCCCCGTGGTCGCGTGGATTTTTCTCCGGGTCCTCCGGTTTTCCCCTCCACATTTAGAATCAACGTGTGTTTAGAGTATGTGTCTGCTTTCAATTTCCACGTGGTTGACCTATCATTTATGGCCAGGTCGCTTCTGAAAAAGAGCTACTATATAGCTCAGTGGGCCTTACCTGATAAAATAAAACATTTGTTTGTAATAGTTGAGTTTCTAAAGACTCCTTAATTGGTGGATAGCACCTTAATATATAGAGGGGACTGCAGAGCTCGGACAATTGTTGGCGCCGGCTCACTGCGTAGCTGCCCTCCTGCCCGCGTGTGGCTACTCGCTGTGGCTGCCGAGCCGTCCTCTCTCTATGGGAGTGAGTGAATACCGTGATGAAGGCTCGTCACAAGTTAACGTTATTCTTATGATTATTATTCAATTCACCGCACCATGCAACCCGTTTTTGCATGCATGTTGGTCGATACAGACCTTTACTGCAGCCTTGCACCCCATTGCTTTTCAATCGTAAAAAAAAGTATAATGTTAGTAAATACATAGGTTCGATCAAAACAAAGAAGTTCTACTTACGTGCCTAATTTGTGTTTTCGATGATTTACCTTAAAAACAAAGTCTGGCCGTGTCTCGCTACCCCCAGAAAGGGCATCTCGCATCCCCAGGGGGTGCAGCGTGCACCCCAGGTTAAGATCCACCGCATTATACGATAAAGTATTTCACAGACTCATAGGTACATGTACAGCCTCTTGTTCATCCACTGCTGGGTAAGGACCTTCCGACAGCGTGCGGGACGTGGTGGGGGTGTGGGGGGTTATTTGACCATATTTCACGAAAAGTTAGTGCGTGTCCATTGGTCATTGATTCGCAACTATCAGAATGCAAAGACACAATCTTACGTAGTGGAAACCAAGTTTGTTTTAACGTAGGAGAAATGTTAATCCAATGTAACGTTGGCAGGCAATATTTATTTTTGTAGCGTGTCTTGAGATATGGCTTCATAATGGATGCTTTATATACATATATAAATAATAAATCCGGCCCAAGGTTGCTAGTTCAAATCTCGGTCATCCTTTTGGGGTCGATAAACCGCGTATCACTTCGTTTAGAAGTGGACTTGACCTCACAATAGGAATGTGGAATTTCTGCCACTGGCTCAGAGCCGCAATTACGAGATGTTCCACCACCTCAATGCTTATTTGAGGAAGAAATATAAATATTTTTGTAATCGTTTTTAAATATTGTGCTCCTGGCATTGATCAAGATGCTTGTTGAAGCGGCTTCAGAATTATATCTGTGACGTCATCTTCCGGGGGTGATCTGACACTGGGTGGTACACTGCTCGCTGCGACAGTCCAAATGGAAATTTAGTTTCTAAGAGCTTCGTCTATCGTCTATATAAATAATCTACCAATCTATCGGTTACCGTTTTGAATAATTGCTTAATTAAATAAAACACGAGCATAGAATCTGCATATCGGTTGCATAAGCAGATTATACATTTACACGCATGAAGATCAAAGCAAACCATGTCTTTTAATTATTGATGATCATATCTTCAATCGCCACACCTTTCTCAACATCCACTGGTGGACAAAATCTACGAGCTACGGTCAGGGGGCATACCTCCCTCCACCATTCTCACTCCGCTGAGCACAGCTAACCTTCGCGCCCTGCGGATCACGCCCGACAGCCGGCTCAGCGCAGCCTGGACCAAGGCCGCGTCCTGGCTGAGCGGCGTTTCTCCGTAACTGCACTGGCAGCAGCCGACTGGAACTCTCTCTCTCTCCCACTGCACATTCGCAGCAGCAGCAGCATCCGGGCACCATCATCCACCTTCAAGCAGTAACTCAAGGCTCTCACCTGTTGAGGCTCTCATTCATCCAGGCTCTCACCTGTCCATGCTCTCACTTGCTCAGGTTCTCACCTGTCCAATCTTTCACCGATCCAAGCTCTCACCTGTTCACGCTCTCACCTGTTCAGTTTGGCACAGGAGGGGACTTCGAGCTCTGCATCCGCGCCGGCGAATTCTCGATCGGACATTGCGTCCGACTCGCGAAAAGTGCGCGCGTTGCAAATTGTGTTTAGTGTCGTTAACGCAATGGCAATAACGATTCCGCACATGTCGACGTGGCGAAGGCCCGCGTAACGTAGAACCCCTTGTCAATTCACCATTGGATGAAGGCCTCCTCCAAGCGTTGACAGTGGGATTTGTCGAGCTCACGAAACAGGGGGTCGATTGACGGGACGTGGAAGCAGAGACGAACGAAGGAGGCACGCGTGCGGTGGGTGGGTAGGTAGGTGATTTTGACCGATTTGGTCGCTGCCGGATGTTGAGGTCCAAGAGCTCGACCGCCGGTTCGGGCCTCCCCCGCCGCTGAGTGCAGCCACCGCCCGTCGGGGAATCAAACTGAGGTCGCCGGCCGGGGTCATAGCGCAGCGTGCTCACAACGGCACCGCCGCTCCGCCCCGAAGACCCACAGCGGCGGGCAAACGTAAAGGGGACTGAACCGTGACATGTGACAGTCAAGAATCTCCGCTTGGAAGTGAGTGATGTTACGTACGGTGGTGGAAAGGCAGTGGGGGCATCTGGCGGAGCTATCTGTGCTGCAGTGGGTGGTGTGCCCTTGCTAAAGCACTAAAAACAATCGACTATTTTTCTTATTTTACCAGGTATGTACGTTGAACTTCTTTCACATCATACGTAGCCAACTGTGCTTATCGGAGGTGCGAGGGAAGAACAAATTAAACACAAAAAAACAACACAAAACCTAGGTTAGGCCCACTGAGCTAAAAGCTCATTTTCAAAATCGACCTGGCCACAAATGACAGCTCAACTTAGTGGCTTAGCATCACGTGGAAATGTATAGCAGCCAAATGCTCTCAACGCATGATTATACACGTGGAGGGAAAACTCGGAGGACGCCGGAGAAAATTCCACGCGACCACGGGCAGAGTGAAAATGCAAACTCCAAATGTACAGCAGGCGTCAGGGTCGGGAATCAAACCGACGACCTCCTGTGAACGAGGCGAGGTAGTCAATAACATCGCTAGCGAATGAGAGCGTGCCGCGAACGGACTGACCTGGGCTCGTGATGGTCAGGAGATCCAAACGACGCTGTTGCTGGAAAACAAAACAAAGTGAAAAAATAAACACACCAAGGTTAGCCTCGTTGTCGACAAGCAGACGCCGGTGACTGAGCGAGTGGATGCAAGTTCTCACGATACCCTAGAAGGGTTAGACAGTTGACATCTGAATGTAGTCGTTTTTTGTTATTCATACAACCTGAACAAACAATCTAAAAAACACTTTTTTGATAAACACATTTTTTGTTCGACGTCCAAAAGTTACGATCTGTAGGTTCATCGGTTTTACTCACCGAGAAAGGCTAGCCTAATTATATAGGTTATTTTAAGTATAAAGCTGTACACATGTGTGGCGTTTGACTTCTATATTTGGGGGGTGGGTGGGTGTGAGGGCATGTACCATGCCCATCATCAGTGAACAGCGTAATTTTCGTCACTACTCAGGGCAGGGTTGGCATACATTTCTAGTACTCTTTGGTTCTTTCGGTAAAGTCACGTAGGTATAAAATAAAATAAATCACGACGTTTCTGGCGCAACACAAGCATCCGTCATCAGGTGGGAAAGCATGGTCGGCTGCTGAGGCAGACTGTTTTAAAAGGTTTGAAATGGGTGTAGCCCAAGGGTCATAAAGAAGTGGCCGGGGCTAGTGATGTTAATGTGAGAAATTAGCATGCCACTGTAGGACGCTTGTGTTGCGCCCGAAACGTCGTGATTTATTTTATTTTATACCTACGTGACTTTACCGAAAGAACCAAAGAGTATGGATTCCTGCAGTCACGAAAGCTTCAAATCAAGATAAATGTCTAGGTTACTTTAACTGTAAAGCTACACACTTGCGAATACACGACGCCCATCATCAGTGAACCAAATCATTTTCGTCACATTGGTTTCGTTGCTTTTCAGTGTTAAGTTTCCAGTGGTCGAAAAAGCCCTCCCGACCAGCGCCCGTTCCGCCTCTTCACTCCATCGCGGCCCTGGGGTCTCGGCTAGGCGAGGTGTCCCACACCCTGGCGCGTTCAAGGACCCTCAACACACACGAAAGGCAACGGGAGCAGACGCGGAGGAAGATATCTCGACGCCGCCGCGAGAGAGGCCGTAATCCCAATCCACGCCGCGCGTCCTCCTTCGCTCTCAGCCAGGGCATCCGACCCAGGGATAAGGTCGATTTCAATAAATAAAGTCGACCAAAAAAATACGTCCCGTGCGTTGGGCCCCTATGGGCCTCGTTGGAGGAGGAGCGGGGTGGGGAGGGGGGCACCCAGCGACGTGGCAACCAATCGCTTGCCAGTGATGTTAGCCGCGGGATGTAAAAATCTAAACTGGGGGGGGGGGGGGGGTTCAACGCGTCCGCAAGGGCAGCGCGCTCGGGCAGCAGCTCGGCGTCGGGAGTCCACGTCCTTCGGCGCGGCTCGTGATCGAGTGGCAAAAACAACAACAACAACCGGTGAGCCGGCGGCCTTGAGGTGTCACCGCAAGCGTTGATCTGCCGGGCGGAGATTGGGCCATCGAGATGGCAGATGCTAATCTTGTCTCCCCACTCCCCTCGGCGCTAATAATGATCACGTTGCCCGATGTCCAACCTCCACGCGTTGCACTATGAGCCATGGTGATGGCTTCAAAGGATTCTATCGCCTCCCTCTATACAACCAGATGTTACCCCCCCTTCCCCCCATTAAAGATGCATTTATCTTTATTGTCAAAAGCAGAAAAAAAGACGAACAACCGTAGGAATTAATTTCCCAATGATATTTTTTTAACAAACCATTTTTCCTTTTCAATTTAATTTGGAAATTCATGAAGCTGGTTCAGTGCTTGCCTACCGATGTGATGTGACCCTGTCCCAAGGTATGCCGCTGCGGTCTTTCTAAATGATCAGCAAACACCCTGCAGAGTCAGTGACACAATATAACGAACACCAAGACAAAGACGTCAACGTAAAACAATGAGACACACAGACACTGAACACAAACGTCCCAATAAAACCACGTGGTAGACAGACAGCCCCCCTAACAATTACCAATGAAAAACAAAAACAAAGATCCCCCGTATAGCCTCATCAGTCTGTAGGAACAAGTGCCGTAATCGAGCACCTATGAAGGCCGGCACGGAACACGAGGGTGTGGGTGGCCAAAACCACGCCCGACCGCCTTTGTCTCCCTAGTGGCGATGTTTACACATCCCACCAGGTACTAATTTAATGCCGAGTCGATCTAGGGGAGGTCCAGGACCGGTTCAGATAATCGTCACCGGTGTCGACCGTGAGAGTGGGAATCGAACTCGGGTGGCCGGCTTCGTGGCGCACATCACGCTAACCACTCCGCCACCGCTCCCAATGAAAACCACACAGGCAGACAGACACACACACATGTGCACTGTCGCATACACACAAAACACACACCCCCACCCCACCCTTACTAAATTGTCTGAGCCGTGGGCTCACTGCGTCCTCACTGCGTACTGACGTCACGCGCCATCAGCCCGCGGGCCTTGTGGCCTTTGCTTGGCCCTGTGGCCTTTGCTTGGCCCTGCTTGGGCCCCAAGCCGGCCAGATGCCTGTCTCTTGCGGGCCCAGCGTCGTCGCAGTTTGCCCTTCCGGCTCAGCATGGCGAGGAACCGCGCTGGCTCGGTTCGGGATGCGCCAGTGGAAAAAAAACAATCGCGACGATGGACTAACATTGGTCCAGATTTCTTTCTTTCGACACGCGAACCCAATTACATTCCCAGCGCTGTGCGGACGTCTGTCGACTTAATGCCCCAATATAGCAGCGGCGAGCAATGAAAGGTAACAGCAAGGCCAAACACAAACCAATAAACACTCTTTATGAGCCGAGAAACTTTTCAATCGATGACTTCTTTAATTAGGTGCTATTTTACACGCAGTTTGCCGTCGCCTGATAAAATGCAGGCTTATGGTATGATTAGAGGCTGTACTGTAGTATAACGAGTGATCAAAGAGCTTCATTAAAACAAATAGATGCACAATTATTCCCCGCATTGTGATGTGGGCTGGTTGGGGACGAGGGGGGTGGTGGTGAATAGTGGAAGAGCGAGGCATGATGATATCAAATTGGAAAAACTATACATAATATTTAACAGTTACGGTAGATGTTTGCTTGTGAAGTTCAATCAATTGTATTTAGAAATTGTACTCGATTTTTATTTGCAAATGTAGACCAACATTATTATTATTATTACCCTCTGGCTAAATGCTCTGGCTCGATTCAAAAGCGAACCCTTCCAATCTCGGTGAAGGTAAAAAAGCGCAGCCCTGCAATTACTTGGTCACTCCACTGCTGGCGGACAGGCCAGCATTTGAGAGGGCATGTGGGTCTCCTCTTCCACGCTTGCCGGACATCATGAAAGATTTGGGTTGTACCCACTTCTTACCCCACCGCGCGCACGGCGGTGTCGATTGGCGAACTGCATGGTGATTTCCATCAATACCGCGAGGTGGACACAGGTGGTGGTGGTCGTGGTGGTGGGGATTTAAGAAACAGGCGGCATTGTTACAACCGGCACGCCAAGAGAGCGAATCGTGTTGGGCGGCCACGGTGGCGAGATGTTAACTATATCGCCTTGTATACAGGAGGTCATGGGACCGATCCCGACCCTGACGCCTGCTGCTGCTGTATATTTGGAGTTTGCGTGTCTCTCTCCCCGTGGTCGCGTGGATTTTTCTGCCGGGTTCTCCGGGTTTTCCCTCCACATTTAGAATCAACATCACGCGTTTCGAGTATTCGGCTGCTCTACATTTCCACACGATGAGCCACTTCGTTGAGCTCTCGTTTGTTTGCCCAGTGGGTCTTACCTGGTAAAATAATACGTTTAGTTTAGATACTCATCACACTCTGGCAGCAGCAGCAGCAGCATCCCCTTCCATTGCTGAGATGTGATTGTAACACTTCTCAATGACGTCTAGGAAACCGAGTGCAATATTCTCGGCAGAAGCGAAAACAAACCTTGAAGAATGAACGCTTCGGTTACTCGCAGCGATAAATCACGTGCCCCACTGCTATCACCTCACTGCATTTCAACAATCCACAGGTTAAAAAAAGGTCCAACAGGCAAAACGTGGACATAAAAGCTGAAGAGATTCTTATCGCAAAACACAATCGTGGGCATTTTTTTTATTCACTGCAATGTAATTTGGGCTGTTCTTTTTTGCCAGTCACGGTTGAGGATATCGAAGCTGTAACGTTTGATTTTTTACAAAGAAATTTCTTGTCACAAATTTTTATTTTATAACAATTTTTTTTATTTTATAACTATTTTTTATTTTATAACTATTTTACCAGGTAAGGTCTACTGAGCTATATAAAGTAGCTCTTATTTTATAAGCGACCTGTCCACACAGGCATATTTATAGCACCCACACACTCTAAACTTAAATTTATAGCAGCCAAATAATCTAAACGCGTGATGTCGATTCTAAATGTGGAGGGGAAACCCTGAGGACCCGGAGAAAAATCCACACGACCACGGGCAGAGAGAGAGAGAGAGACACGCAAACTCCAAATATACAGCAGGCGTCAGGGTCAGAATCGAACGCACGACCTCCTGTATACCAGGCGAGGGAGTTAACATCTAGCCGCCGTATAGAAGCAGCACCGCTTCGTCAAGGGCACTTACTGGTCTATGTTGTGTTAGGCTGTTGACTTTTCCATCGCCTCTCGCCGGCGTGAGGGAGGTGTGCGTGTGATGCCCGCTCGTATTTATGGGATTTTCTCCAGGCAATACTTTTTCCTCCATAACAAAACCACACAGCAATTGGTCAAACATACAAAACGGAGACCTCCTGCACAAAAAGAGTATTTATTGAAACCCAAGTTCTATTTGTTATTGTATGCTGGGAGTATGCATGTCTCTCTTCACGTGCTTGCATAGATTTTTTTCCTCCGGTTTTTCCCTTCACATTTCAAAACATCCTTTCAAGAGTATTTGGCCCCGGCTATAAATTTCCACGCGATAAGCCACTTTGTTCGGCTGTCATTTGTGGCCAAGTCGTTTCTGAAAAAGATCTATATAGCTCAATGGGCCTTACCTGGTAAAATAAAAAGTTCATAGATTTTTACAATTCATACGTCCCCTTGACATGCAATGTACTTGGTTCCACCACGACCATCATCATCATCGATGACCCCACTCTTCAGATCGGTTTGAATTGTTTCTTTTTTGCGTTTATTGAACACCCCATGCAAGAGCCGAGAGTCGCGGTGCTTTGTCAAGCAAGGAAGAAACTTTGGAGGCTGGGATGGATTTATTGCTTTTTTTGTTGGGGTTTGTTGTTGTTGTGTTGTTGCTGCTGCTGCTGTTTTATCTCCGGGCAGAGGAAATGTGGCGATATTGTTGTATTGCGAGGCGGTGACGTATTAAATGTCGCTTCTTACACACTTCACTGGCTCCATGTGGCTCGCACGGGAGAGGAGGGGAGGGAGTGTCAGGATGAAGATTAATGTGCCGTGCATCACTCACCCCATACACACCCACACACCTGGCCCTTCCACTAGAGCTGATAATGATGCCTCCGCAACTATCACTAATTCGACCGATACTACTCGGCTGTTCAGTCCCTTCTCCGATTACGCTGTGTGCTTTCACAACATGAATTGGATATAACGCGATGAATGTAATAGAGAACACATTTTGTTTATATATATGAACCCTATTGTGGGACCCCGGGGTCCGAATAAACGGAAGTCAAAATGGTAATAAACTAATTTATTTTTGGCGGCTCCGTCCCACTGCGCACATGTGTCGTCCAAGCGCAGCAGCGAGGACGAATGCGCAGAAGAAACAACACTTTTAAACTTGTATTAGCGCATCGTGAAGAGCTCGTCAAGAGGAATAGATCGCCGTGTCGTTCGCATTCAGCGGACATAAAATGACGTCGCAACGCAGTTTATGCGAGAGCCGGGGGCTTATGGGACCCCGGGGTCCCGCCATAAGGTTCATGTAACGCGGATGCGAATTGTATAAAACACGATCGAGCGAACGGAACGACGTCGCGCGAGTTGGAATAAGCGGTTGTACGGCTGCCTCGGCGTAGCATCACACGAGGCGGTGGGATGCTGCTGGATGCTTCTAGATGCTACCCACGCGCCTCGGTCTTTCTTCAGCCTGCGTGACGCATATCACGTGTTATCGCGTTCCGTGGTTTACCCTTCATTATTTATTATTTATACAAAGGCGAGTTGTCTATAACGTGCTAGTTCGAGGAGCTCCCGGCATTTGGAACTGAATTTTACGGTGAAGAGGCTGTCTCCACAGGGACCAAAACGTCAGACATTGCAGTTCGAACGTCGGACAGCCGTAGTTAAAATGCTATTTCCCAACCACGAGCCAGGAAAGAGGGAGAAGTCGTCTAAACATAATCTCAGACATTAACCGACTACGATACGAAGGCATTATACTGTGAGGCTTCGTTGAAATAGTTGGTCAAAAAAAAAAGAGGAGCAGAGATAACACAGAGAGAGAGAGACGGGGAGAGGCCCGTCGGAGGGAAACATCTGTCAGAGTTCGCGGCCTTCAGTTCAGGGCGCACGAATGAAACGAACAACCGATTGTCAGGGAGTTGAACGGAGTCGCGAAAACTGGCGCGGAGAGGGGCGCAGACCGCGAACTCGCGAGCGGAATGGACTCGAATCCCGAAAAAGGCCGAGGGTGATCGCTGGGCTGGGCGCAACGCAAAGGCAGAGATAGAGGACGCGGTGCCGCAGTGGGCAAAACGAGGTGGGTCTCTTTTGATTTAAAGCTTTCGTGACTGCAGGGATTCATGTTATTGGTTCTTTCGGTAAAGTCACGTAGAAGGGAAACAATACAAAATATTTTTTATATTTTTATTATTTTATTATTTCCCTTCTACGTGACTTTACCGAAAGAACCAAGAATATATATAATAATTGTTTTATATTTTTTATTATTTTATTGTTTCCCCTTCTATGTGACTTTACCGAAAGAACCAAGCATATGAGGTGGGTCTCCTTAGAACTTAGAGCAACGGATCAGAACGCCCCGCCGAAGAAACAACCGTGAGAATATAAAATGAAACGCCCTCGTCGAGGGGGTGGGCGGGGATGACCGTGAGCTCTTCAAATACCACACCGGTGTGTTGGAGAGTAGCACCTCTGGCTGCCGCCTGATGATGCTGGTTGTCATTACCGGCGAAACGTCACGGTACTCGAGTTGTTCATGTTGTGGGTTTACACTCCCACACACCGGTGTGCTGTCCTTGTAACGCTTTGGCAAATGTTGTTTACGTAACAAACCTTAGTAATTGGCCGCGTCGGGTGGCGGCGGGTTTAACGAAACATTTATATTTACGCGATCTAATCCAAAAAATCCTCGATTATGGAAGAACAAGGTTGATGTTTCTGTTGTGAAGGCTATTTCTCGTCATTTACATTTCTGAATCCGCTGGTGTAAATGTGAATGCACGAGGCCAGCTGCACACAACCGCCCTTACGTATGTCCGTGTGTGTGTGTGTGTTGAACTTCTGTTGCACCGTACATAGCCAAACCGTGCTAATCGGAGTGGGCGGGGGTACGGACAACAAACTAACGCACACAAATCATGTCTACAGAAATTCGTTTTCAATCAACATTTTAAAGTGCATAGCTCCAGTGGCTTCCGAATATCGGGAAGAAGAGCGCTCCAGACGGCCGCAGAAGCGCACCTGACAGCACATGATGCGGCGACCATCTTTGTTTGATGTTTAGCCAACAGCCTCTGCGGGGATGACCGAAGTTCGCGTGATGGTTTATGCTCCTTGACGAGATCACCAAGGTATTGTGGTTTATTTGTGGCAAGCACTTTGCTTGTAACGAGCGCTGAATGAGTACATTCTCATCGTCGTCAGCATCGTCACCACCACCTGCGTCTCGGGCTTCAACCTCTGGGTGCCGCGTCGCTGCCTGTCCCGGTAGCCTGCCCTCCACCACCCTGAGCACGCTCCCCACCTATTGCAACCTTTCTGATCGCACCCTCAACGCTGCCTGGCCTTGTTTCATCACACCTGTAATCTAGCACTCTGGACGCGAGGGGCCAGTGGACCATGCAAAGGGTGTGAAACTCCATTGCCGTGGGCGTCGAATTGCCATACATACCCTCGCTTGCCCGGGGAAGGCAATACAGCCAGTGTGCACTAATCTCCATCTGTTCCATCTGTATGGAATCGAGGCTTGACTGAAGAAAGCAGTACATCCAGTGTGGACTAATCTCCATCTGTTCCATCCGCATGGAATAGAGGCTTGGCTGAGTAACGCAGTACAGCCAGTGTGCACTAATCTCCATCTGTTCCATCTGTATAGAATAGAGTCTTGACTGAGGAAAGCAGTACATCCAGTGTGGACTAATCTCCATCTGTTCCATCTGTATAGAATAGAGTCTTGACTGAGGAAAGCAGTACATCCAGTGTGGACTAATCCCCATCTGTTCCATCTGCATGGAATAGAGGCTTGGCTGAGTAACGCAGTACAGCCAGTGTGCACTAATCTCCATCTGTTCCATCTGTATAGAATAGAGTCTTGACTGAGGAAAGCAGTACAGCCACTGTGGACTAATCTCCATCTGTTCCATCTGTATAGAATAGAGTCTTGACTGAGGAAAGCAGTACATCCAGTGTGCACTAATCCCCATCTGTTCCATCTGAATGGAATAGAGTCTTGACTGAGGAAAGCAGTACATCCAGTGTGGACTAATCTCCATCTGTTCCATCCGCATGGAATAGAGGCTTGGCTGAGTAACGCAGTACAGCCAGTGTGGACTAATCCCCATCTGTTCCATCTGTATGGAATAGAGTCTTGACTGAGGAAAGCAGTACATCCAGTGTGGACTAATCCCCATCTGTTCCATCTGTATGGAATAGAGTCTTGACTGAGGAAAGCAGTACATCCAGTGTGGACTAATCTCCATCTGTTCCATCTGTATGGAATAGAGTGTTGTCTCGTCGCAAGCGTGGATTGGCTCCGCGTGCTCTTTTCCACCCATATGCAAGCTCATCAATCTGCCAATTGCAGCTTCGTGTATATAGAGGACCGCAGAGCTTGGGGGCCAATTTGGTGCCGGCTGATCACTGTGTGGCAGCCACACGTTGATGAGCCCATGTGACAACTTGATCTTTGATCGGCCGTGGCGGGTGGTGGAGGGTTGCAGGCAGTGGCGTCGTAACGACATGATGAACGCAGGGGGTGCGGCAATCGTTGAGGTTCCCAATATTTGATTTGTCTCGCACGGTCGCACCCAGGCTATTGAGTATCGCGGCTCCCCTTGCCTAATCACACCGTTACGCTCACGATCTCGAACATTTACGCCAAACGTTACCGCTGTAATGAAATTTAAATTAAACGTGGAACGTAAATTCGAGAGTTTTCATCAAAACATTAATTTCAACCGCGTTGTAAATTAAGTCTTTTGTTCTTTTACATTTGTTGTTGAAAACATCTCTCATGACGATTGCCAAGGGGTCCCCAACTCGTAGCTTTGGCTACCAGTGGGACAAGACACCCCCTGCCCCCATGCTCGTTACGCGACTGGTTATAGTTTGGGAATTTATATGAGACCTACACGATCTAAACCAAAGGAAACTAATTACGAATCGTGATTGTACCACGGCACGGGTAGCCTCTCATCCAGCAGTGGAGTGACAAGAGGGTGGGTTATCCGTGTACATATATGGTGTGAGCATGTGGCTCACAAAGGTCAGGAGGTTGCGAGCTCATGTCCTGAGTTTGGGAGGTAAATTCAACAGCGGTTGCGCTCTAGGTGGACTTCTTCCTGCCATAAGAATGTGGAATTACCTCCAACGGGTTCAGGACGGCCCAAAAGTAATGGTCGGTGTCCGGCTTTAATGTGAGCATTGGAGATGCTTTTGCGCTAAGCAGAAACAGATGCTCACTGCGTTTTGATTCGACACGGTTTCGCATTGCCACATTTTACTCTTCGTGTTTTAATTAAAGTTAATTTATTTTAGTTCGCTATAATTTGTGGTTTTTTCCTCCCCCCCCCTCCCCCAACGTCATTTAACATCAACAACCACAACAACAAAATCCTATGCATACGAAATGTATTCGATACGCATTTTAACTTACTCCGAGATTCCTGTTTCAATAACTTTCGTTGATTCGACTTTGTAGCCTTTCTGTTTCAAGGTCAATGCCCGGAACGTGAAGGTCCCATAAAGGGGTAACTGGTTCAGATCTCCTCTTAATTGCTCCATTTTTTTTTTTTACAAAAAAGTGAAACGGCACCAACGAGAACGAAGATCAAACTCGCGAACATGACAGGACATATCACTGCATCTTTAAAGAAATAAAAAAAAATCCATAATTGCCAACATCACCATCGAGCACAGCGCACCAAAAGCTTTCCCCCCCCCCTCTCAACCCATTTTTTTTCCGAAGGAATCAGCAGCGTTGGAGGGATCCGACTTGGCTTCCATTTGATTTCATTAAATATTTATAACGGACAATTAGAAGGAGGATGGGGAGGGGGGGAGAGAAGCCTAGCAGGCACATATCTCATCCATCATGCTGTCAATTACGTCTCGGCAGCGCGGAGCGGCAGCGCTGGCCGGCTGGGCCCTGTGCTCGGACCCCCCGATCGCCGGGCCCAGCCGTGCTCCGTTTATCAATCAGCCGCATTTGCTAAATTAATGGAAGGGAATCAAACTAATGGTGGGAGGTGGGGGGGGGATGGTTCGTATGCAAGATCGTGTTGCAAGAGCAAATCCCCGCCGCACACGGCGACGGCGGCTCGTATCGTACCCAGGCTGCTCTCTGCTCGCGAGTTCGTTCTCTCTGACCTCAGCGCCGATGCCCGCTTGCAGGGTTTGCCGCGCACATCTGGGCTGAGCGATCGCCACGCGGTCGTGACGGGAAGGAGTCGTGAGTTCAAATCCTGGTCGGGCGGGGATGGTTGCCTCAGCTGATCAACATCTTGTTTGTCCCCCCCCCCACCGCAAATGCGCATTCATCATCATCAACATCGTCCATCTGGTGTCTGCCGGACACGCCCGGTTCCTCTTCTCTACAATCAGAGAGGCTCCCCTCTCTCCAATTATCCGGGGCTTCGAGAGGTTTTCCTGCAACGTGGGGGAAATAACGGCCGAGGGAGGTCTACAGGGGCCTCGTGAGCTACCGGGATCTGCCGTAATCAATGGTCATCCACAATGTTGCTGGACATGGCCAAGTCGGCTGAAATATTCACGCTGAAAACAACAAGAAATAGGCTTCATCCTTTCTGAATATAAAGCAGGGGGTGTGAAGATGGTCAAACACCAAATAGATACATCTTGACTTAAAGCTTTCGTGACTGCAGGAATTCATTAATAAATAACAAATATATAAAATAACATAAAATATGTTTTTATTAATTTGTACCTATCTACGTGACTTTACCGAAAGACCCAACGATTACCAAATATCTTCTTGATTCTTTCGGTAAAGTCACGTAGAAGGGAAGTAATAAAATAATAAAAATAAAACATAATAAAATAATTCTCACGACGTTTCGGCCACAACGCAAGCAGCCGTCCTCAGGTGCTTGCGTTGTGGCCGAAACGTCGTGAGAATTATTGTATTATGTTTTATTTTTATTATTTTATTACTTCCCTTCTACGTGACTTTACCGAAAGAACCAAGAAGATGAATCCCTGCAGTCACGAAAGCTTTAAATCGAAAAAGATTACCAAATAGATACACCGATTGCAAGGCATCAAGTGTGCATTAGCCACACATTCTTGTGGCAAAACATGCAACCATGATCTGATCGTGCATGCATTGCCTTTGAAACTGATTGGCCTCCACCGGAGACGGTTTTCCTTCATGGCCTGACACCAGAGAAAGCCAAGTCGGCCGAAATATTCATATTCGTATCCGATCAGGAATGGATACATCTCTGGCAGCGTGCTGCTGTGGTCACACGGAACGGAACCATGGAATCGATAACGACTCAAAGCCCGATTCGCGAACACGAAGGTGGCACCGGCACGGCGACTCACCCCTCCCGCTAACGCACGACTGCAACGTATCTTGCTCGAGCACCGCAATCTAAAAAGGACAGCTGTCGATCTCCTCCATCAACATCTGCCAGACGGTCAAAGTGCCTCGTGCGTGTTGGCACTCCTCCGGTGGGCCTTGAGAAAGTTGTATGAACGCCACGTTGCTTCGACAGTGGGACCGGTTTATCTCCAGGCCACCCAGTTGAAGTCCCACAAGGCGGCGCTCAAATGTGACTGCAGGGATTCATATTCTTGGTTGTTTTATATTTTTATTATTGTATTGCTTCCCTTCTACGTGACTTTACCGAAAGAACCAAGAATAATTCTAGATTTGAAGCTTTCGCGACTGCAAGGATTCATATTCTTAGGTTTTTTCGGTAATGTTTTTACCTACGTGACTTTACCGAATAAAACCTAAGAATATGTAACCAAGAATAAGTTTCCCCTGATCCACGATTTGAACTCACGAGTAAAACCCTAACACCCCCTGCTCGATATTGCTAATTTAATTCGTACTCGCTCTGTTATTCAATTCCGTGCACGTAAAAAACGAACGTCAACGCACTTGCTGCCTATTACCAAATCGAAACGGAACATGTTCATTGTCATGAGATCTCAGAAGCTAAGCGGGACTGAGCTTGGCTACTGCTCAGATGGGTAACCACCACCATGCATGCTAGGGTGGTTGCGGTGCTGTGCTGTTGCCATCACTGCGCAGTGTAACAAACACCCATCGTTGTACTGCGCTTCTATGGGGCATACGCGCTCAGCGATGTCACCAACTCCGATTGACCAGCGGGGTGAGGTACGTTTAAATAACGAGCTTAGGATCTCAGCTGCGTCAGCTCGGTGCTCTGACCCCTGAGCCACTCGACCACCACAACAATCGATTAATCAATGCACTGTTACATCCAACACAAAGATCCCCGAAAATAGCCTTCAGCAGACTGTTGGGGCAAGTGCTGTCAGCGGGCACCTATTAAGGCCGGCGCGGCACGCGAAGGGAGCGGGTGGCCATTACCACGCCCGGCCGTCTTTGTCTCCCTTAGTGCCGATGTTTACACCGCACACCAGATACAGTACTCATTTAAGGTTCAGTCGACCTAGGTGAGTCCCAGGACCGGTTGAGTTATCCTGGGGTCGACGAGGTTCGCGATATCATCACTGCGCGCACAACAACAACAACCGCCATTCGCCACTTAAGTGGCGGTGACATCACCACGGCGCTTGTGCCAGGCTATGTGCACATTAAAGCCACGTGAAGTGTCGAACGCCCGCTGGCAGCAGGTCACGGGACGGACCCAGCGCGTGCCGCGGGTCGACTGACTGAGACGACTGCACCACCTGTGCCCCCTACTGTGCCAACTTGCTGTGCTTTAGCCGCCCGGCGCTGCGCTCGTTGTTGTGAGATCGTCGCTCCTGTGCCCTCCGCTGTTGCTGGAGGGCGACTTCCTCACACACACGCGCGCACACATGCACAGCGTTGTACGAAAATAAAACGTAAACGCTTTAAAAAAAAAGTTTCCGAACAATTCTCACGACATGTCTTTTACGACGAGCGAAACCTCGGCGTATGCGTGAAACAAATAAAATCTCCACATCCACAGCTTTGCCATTATGCACCTCCAAGGAAACGGGGCCCACGTGCTACGAACAAGGCCCTCTGGGCCTCGTTAAGGGGCTCCCGTTTAAGCAGTGAAGTGGCTGCGGGTATTGATTGCGGGGGGCGGGGGGGGGGGGCTTTCCTCCACCCCCCGTTGCCACCTGCCGCTCCAGTCCGCCGGTAAGACCACCAACTCCACGCCACCGCCGAACAGCGAACGAACGAACGGCACTCGCACGCGCTTCGCCATTTTGCCACCTTTTTTTTAACGGCCTTAATAACGACCTGTAATTGTGCGCGGTGATTTTATTTTCTTTCTTTCTTTATTTCCTCTTTTGAATAAATAAATAAACATCTCGAGTTGCGTTGGGTTGTTTTAGTGGGTGGATGAGTTTTGGTGAATAAGAGAGGCTGCAATTGATGTCCATTATTTTTCCCGCGTAGATCCTCCACATGATTGAGATTCATGATCCGGTAGTTACGTTTGGCTAGACATGACCGTTGTCACTTCAGAACGGTCGTGTTATTTTGCATCACCCATGGCCAGGCCACTGGCGATGCAACAATCCACCCAGCGCCCGATTTCATCACGCGGGATGATTTCGCAGCTCCATCTCCTAGGCAGATATACCTTGGACGCGTTCCGTTCCTTGGCTGCCACTCCGTCACGATCCTTGTCCATCAGCCGGCCACCGTCGCTTTTGGCGACGTGTCCTGCCCAAACCCACTTCGAGTACGTTTCTTAACCGTTTCATTATTATTGTTGTACAACATATGTTACGTGCCGGCACAGAGCCCCTTCTTTGTAAATCCACTGCTTAATGGAGGCGGGTCGTGTGGTTATTCGCCCATACTTCACCACACCGGTCACTGTGAGTTGGTGAAAATTGACCGCGCAGAGAATCCGGAGGAAACCCATGCGGAAGAGGGAGGAGGAGAACGCACAGACGCCGTGCAGAAGTCGACCGAGTGGGAAATTGAACCCATGGGCCACATTGCCGTGAGGGCACGAGTGTTAGTTCACCACTGCGCCACCCACCCTGCCACCCACAATAAACAGACGCACGCCCATTACTGGGCTCGTTCTTGCTGAGCAAGCACCACTGAGGTGCTGGGATCTGGGTTTAAAGCCACCGGTGATGAAACCGAGATCGCAGTTGTACTGCGTTGATGGTCTCAGCTCCGTTATTCACCAATGGCTGCACACACACACACAGACACAAACACTCATCAGGGAGTTGACGGCATGGGGCTCTAATGGATCACCCTGCAAAAGGGGAACTAATGGTCACGCGTGAATAGGGTTACATCGGGGAAAGTAATATGCGGTGTGATTATCGACCGGCCGACGTTTTTAGATGTATCAATGTAAATCCGGTATTTTTCCCGATGCCACGGAGGGAAGTGTGGGCGGTGTGCTCGGCAAGTCGAATCTACGGTGACAGCAGTAATCCGGTTGCATGCCGGAAATGGATTAACATGGGATTACCGGTAACTGCATTATTCAGTAATCTGATTACAGAAATGGATTTCTTGTATAACTGTTACTTCCACTAAACATAACGTTGGCCTTTAATTAGGCCTGAAAGCATCCACCGGGTCTCAAGACCCTTCTGTTCAGGGAGGGTTCTGCAACGGAAGGTTTGGTAAATCGCATGACGGAAGTTGACAACGGAGACATTTCTCTGTTTTTGGTCCATGTTGGCCAACGTTGGATAATGCTGTCACATCGGGAGTATGACACCCAGTTCATGACTCACCGCACTTGTGACAGAATTTAACACGGAGCGGCCAAAGTAATTGATGATCCAGCCCTGATTCAGTCCGGTCATGCTTTCACCAGAAGTCAGTCAGTCAGTCGCCTCCTTTGGGGCCGTCCATAAATGACGTCACGCGATTTTGGACTATTTTTGACCCCCCCCCCCTCCCTTCGTCACACGGCGTCACAAAAAGTCAGACAAACCCACTAAAATATGACGTCACGAAAAAACATGTTTCAAATCGCTTTAAACTATTGTCATTGTAGTGCGTATTTAATGTGGCGCTGCACTGATGTTGTAGGAGAAAAGATTTTAAAAAAGTATATTTAATTAAGTAGAACGTGTTGTCTATATTTTTTAAAGTTCTAGATTTGAAGTTTTCGTCACGTAGGTAAAAATAAGTAAATAATAAAATAATAGAAATAATTCTTTTTAAAGTCGCGCATTTTGATGGTACGTCACATTTCTCAACCCCCCCCCCCCTCGTCACACATCGTCACAAATGTCTGACCCCCCCCCCCCCCCCACTAGGTGCGTGACGTCATTTATGGACGGCCCCTTATCACTCTGCTATCGCTACTCTCGTGGTTACTGCTCGCGGGCATTTCACTCGATGATTTCTCCACCCATGTTGAGGACTCGGTCTACATCTCATCCGCACTGAGTTCTACCGCCGCACTGCAGTTCACAACAACTCACTCGCCCACCCTCTCGCACTTCCACTCACTCGCCCTCTCACCCACCCCACACACCTCTTCACTCACCACACTGCAGGTCACAACTCTTCTCTTCCTGCTGCTCCCCTCGCATCGCTCAAACTGAGAATTCCCTCCCAGCGTCTATTTTCCCCAAGTTTGCATAAATTTCCCAAGCTCAATTCAAAGAAACATACTCACTCTGATCTATGTATGTATGTTGAACTTCTTTCGCACCGTACATAACCAACCGTGCTAATCGGAGTTGCGGGAGAAAGGACAACAAGCACAAACATCAGTTCTTAATAAATTAGTTTTCAACCTGGATGATTTAAAAGTGCACAGCTCCCAGCGGCTTCCTAACATCGGAGCGACAAACGTTCCAGGCAGACGCAGAAGCGCATCTGAAAGCGCGCGATGGCAGTGGCCGTCTCTGTTCGATGGCCAGCGAAAAGCCACCGCTGCTAGGATGACCGGAGTTCACGTGATAATGGGTTTTACGCTCCATTGACGAGAGCATAAGTCGTCGCGCGAACGGCCGCAGAAGCGAGATCTAAAATCGCCGTCATTCGCGGTCCACTTCGGCTTTGGGCCTTTTGGGACCCTTTGGTCGGCGAGCAGATTTAAAGAGAAACTATTATCCACGTGGGTTTCTCCCCTTCCTCGTGCGGCAATGCACTTTGCCCGCTGCCCCACCAGGTGTCCTTCTCCCACACTCGAATGGACTTTCCGGGCGCTCCGCGAGGGTTGATCGCCGTGAGCAACAAGCCCGGCCCTCCTCCCCGATGACTTATGCCACTCACAATCAAGGTGGCGTCAACGCACATCAGTCGGTCGTTACAAAACACCCAATCGTCATTCCTCCTTCACAAGCGGCCCCCCTCGCCGCCAACCACGAAGAGGTCGCCACGAGCCACGGCAGCTGCCACCGACTCGCGTCGCCACCATCAGCGCCATCATCGTCACCATCAGCGCCCGGTCGCTATAACCGCAACGCCATAACCCAGCAACAAGGTCCCATCGTCGCCACCGCCTCCTCCCGTTACGCAGCAACATCGCCGCACCGCCCGTCGCTGCCTCACCCGTTACCATTGGCCCACCATCACCCATCAACGCAGTCCCACCATCACCCATCAACGCAGGAGCACCATCACCCATCAACGCAGGAGCACCATCACCCACGGTGACTGATTAAAATAAAGCACCCATCACTGGCCCTTCACAAGTCACCCGGCACTCCCGCGCACCCGTCGAATATCGCGACAGTCCATCACCACCCCGCCATACGCACACGTAAGAGCCGCCTTCGTTTTGTCGTCGTTCCACTGCTGGATGAGGGGCCGCCCCACAACTCGGTGGGTCTCAAGGATTCACCGACCATACTTCCCCGCGCCCGTCAGCGTAGATTGGTGAAGACGGAGGGCACACGCGTGGGAGCATAGTACAATGATGGATCTCGCTGCTATACCTCCACAACACAGCCTAGAATGCCGTACAAGGGATGTCCAGGCTCGGTACTGATTAGGTTCCGCGAACTGACCAGATCGGAAGTGTTCAGAGTGATGTGTTAACATCCTCAAAAATATAACGACCCCAAACGCATACCACCGAATAAAGGCAAATATCCCACATATAGCCTATCGCAGACTGTTGGGACAAGTGCTGTTAGCGAGCACCTATGAAGGCCGGCACGGCGCACGAAGAGGTGGGTGGCCAGCACCACGCCCAGCCGCCTTTGTCTCCCCAGTGGCGATGTTTACACACCGCACCAGGCACATCAATTCCCCGATTTACTTTGGCGATGCGTTCCTTTAAAGGTGCGACGACGAATATTGGAAACGACGTCAAATCCAAAGTGATTTACGGGGTAGGGTGGTGGTGGTGGTGGTGGCGGTGGTGGTGGTGGTGCAGGCGAAGGCTGAGAGGTGACGGATAACGAGACAGGGCGGACGACGCTGTCAGCGACGTGAGTGTGGGGCTGAGGCGACCCAAATCAGGTGGCGGTGTTCACAATAAAGTGACGAGGTACTTGCGAAATGACTTTAAAGGAGGTGACGTAAATCGGGGTGTTCCTGTTCTAATGTTCGGCATACACAACATCGTCGCAGCGGCTTCTGGCTGGCCATCGAACAAAAACGGTCGTCCGCATCGCGCGGCACTTTCAGATGCGCTTCTGTGGCCGTCTGGAAAGCTCTTCCTTCCGATATTAGAAAGCCACTGGGAGCTATGCACTTTTAAATCTGCGAGATTGAAAGCTCATTTCTTCATAACTGCTTTTCGTGTTTAGTTTGCTGTCCTCCCCCCGCACTTCCTATTAGCACGGTTGGCTACGTACGGCGCAAAAGAAGTTCAAAATACATACAAGGCTGAGTCGACTTAGCATTATTCGCCACTGTTAATGGCAAATACCAATTACGGTTACGTCGTGTCGAACATTAATAACAGAGTCAATGATTATTCACGGATAGACAACCTCAAGCCATCGCGGACCTCTGTTAATGAACCAATTGTGGAAATTCCACATTCCTGTGGCCGGGGTCCAGTCTATCTTTCGACAGGAACAAGTGCTGTTGTCGTCCCAAGCAGTGGTGGTCATGCTGTTGTTGTGGAACCCCGGAGGCAACGGGCAAAAATGGGCAGGTGGCCATAAGATAAATAATTAACAGGTAATTTATTTTTACATCTTTAACGCTGACGGTCAACTATTCCCCGCGCGGCGCGCGTTCGCTCACCGGCAGAAACACTATCCATGCGGAGGATAAGCACACCCCTGGGCTTCAATCGCCGCGAGAAATTCGGGGAGCACGTGAAGAGTGGGAGTGGTTTTGGGGCTGCTAATGGCTGCATCAGTCGACAAAGCAACGCTAATGATGGTCACCGTCTGAGGGGGGGGGGAAGGTTACGCCGGAAAAGCGACCGGACTGCGATTACGATTTGCCCGAAGTTGGGAGAAGAAACAAAAAAAAAACACAACTCCACATATTCTTGGTTCTTTCGGTAAAGTCAAATAGAAGGGAAAATAAATAAATAAAAATAAACAATAACATTCTCACGAATGTTTCGATTGCAACACAAGCAATCATCTGAACAACCGCCAGTTGCTGTCCGTGGTGCTGACGTTAAGAAAAAAACGCCACTATTTTCAAAAATGTTCCTGCTGTGGTTTTCACACCTGATGGCGATTGCTTGTGTTGCAATCGAAACGTCGCGAGAATTTTATTGTTTTATTTTTATTATTGTATTATTTCCCTTCTACGTGACTTTACCGAAAGAACCAAGAATATGAATCCCTGCAGTCACGAAAGCTTTAAATCAAAATACAACTCCACATGTTCGTCAATGCCACTTGCGGCCTCTAAAAGGGGGAAAATATATATATATATACAAATATAATAGGCGACGTTTTGGGTAACGGCCCTTCATCATCGCACACGTAAAACACATACCACGACCACAACCACTGCCCTTGTTTATGATTCGTGATTTATGTATCACGAAGAACGGCCATTGCGCCGAAACGTCACCTATTATATTGATATTTTTTTCACCTTTTAAAGCCACACACGCACACGCAGTGTTATTGACGCAACGATTTTCTCTCGTCAATTGTGCTCATGCACCACTGCCAACGCAGCAGCGGCGTCAGCGTCATCAAATAATCCGTGTCATTTTGATGTTTCCATATTCTTTGAGTCTTTCGGTAAAGTCACGTGGATCGGTTCAAAGAAAATAACCAAAAAAATTGAGGTATGTCAAGTAACTGCACAAATGTAGATAAAACAAATATCTGCACTACAGTAGGCGGCGCATCATGCAGTCGTTACATGGGAGAGCGGTCATCTGACAACATTCGTCTGATTCACGTGACCTTTCTTTGCCAGTATCAAAGTATGAAAAGTAAGATCGGTTTTACCCTTTTGGCGTTGTTCTCTGCTCTGACACTGGGTGAGACTAGGCCATAAAGAAGCCCGTCTCTGGTGTAGGCCAATCAGTTTCAAAGACAATGCATACATTAGCAGAGCGTGTTGCATGTTCAACACAATAACAATGTGTGGGTTAATGCAGTACTTGATTCCTTAAAAAAGGTATAAATTTCGTGTTTGAATATCTTAACACCTGTTTTATTGCCAGAAAGGGTAACACCTATTCTTGTTTGTCATAGTCATCGGATTAAATCCCACGCCTAGCCTGGCACAAGCACCACTTAGCGGTGGACGCGGGCTGATGTGATGGTTTCAGTCTCTCTGTGTGTGTGTGCGTAGGGAGCGGTGGTGCAGCGGTTAGCGCTCCGCTGTGCCCCGAAATCCGGCGACCCGAATTCAATTTCCGCTCACGGCTAACACCGGTGACGATTATCTGAACGGGTCCTGGGCCTCACCTAGGTCGACTCAGCCTCAAATCAGTGCTATGTGTCAACATCGCCACTCGGGAGACAAAAGCAGCCGGGCGTGATGCCGGCCACCCACCCACTCATCTGCCGTGCCAGCTTTCGTAAGTGCTCGCTAACAGCACTTGCCCCAACAGTCTGCAAAGGCTATACGGGGGATCTATGTTATTGCGCATGCATACAATCAATTGTTGGGAGTGGTGGGGCAATGGTTCACGCGCTACGCAACAAACTCGGCCGCGTGAGTTCGATTCTCAGTCATAGTTGACGCCAGTTGTGAGCAACATCTGAACCGATGCCAGGCCTCCCCCTCTAGGTTAACTCAGCCTTAAGTGCGTACTTAGTGCGGTGCGCTGACATGAGTACTCAGGGCGTGGTTGCTGGCCACACAACCCTCTCACGCAACGTGCTGAATATTAATATCCGCTCGCTAGAAGCTCTTGTCCCAGACAGCCCGCAAGCCGGCACGGGCATTTATTTTTCATTTGTCGGGATAAAATTAAGCGGCAACGTAATTAGAGTATGGGACGCAGATTATGGTCATACAATTAAGCAGCAAACAAAAAAAACAACAATAACGGCCGAGTTTTATAGAAATCCGAATACTGTTACATGGCGAGCCTGCGCTATATATAAATACGGTCCACGTCATCGCGCGTTCAAGACTCAAGCATCGTCCAGATTACATGTTTTTTTGGGTTAGATCACGTAAATATATAAATGTGTCGTTAAACCCGCCACCACCCGACACGGCCAATTGGTAAGGACTGTCACGTAAACAGAACATAGCCAATTCTTTACGAGTACAGCAACACCGGTGTGTTGGAGAGCAAATCCACAACATTTATAATCTGAGTGCGACGTTTCGCCAGTAATTAAAATCATCCGACGGACAGCCAGATTTGTGTCTGTACTCACACAACCCACAAGTGCACGCACACACGGACACACACGTGCACACACACACACACGCAGCCACACAAACCACACGTGCACACACACACGGACACACACGTGCACATACACACGCGCGCGCGCACACGCGGACGCGTGCGCGCATGGAAAGGAGAGCCTAATGGTTTCCTGGAAAAGGCGACCTTAGCGTTTGTTGGGCTCATCAATATCAGGAAGGTCTTGGCAGCCTGCTGTGGGTGTCCTTCACAGTGACATACGAGCACACTGCGCTAACGCGCGCATGCTCGGGCGGGAGCAAACGACCCTCTGCGTCATCAGCGAGTCTGCGTGCAACGCACCACACCCAGACACGACCATGCGCACATGTCGCCCCAACATCAAGCGCGCTCGCCCGCTCACACCCTTGTCTCCCATTAACACTCCCACTCACACTCTGTCTGTCTCCCACTCACACTCTGTCTGTCTCCCACTAACACTCCCACTCACACCCTGTCTGTCTCCCACTCACACTCTGTCTGTCTCCCACTAACACTCCCACTCACACCCTGTCTCCCACTAACACTCTGTCTCCCACTCACACTCCCACTCACACTCTATCTCCACTCACACTCTGTCTCACACTCACACTCTATCTCCCACTCACACTCCCACTCACACTCTGTCTCACACTCACACTCTGTCTCACACTCACACTCCCACTCACACTCACACTCTGTCTCACACTCACACTCTATCTCCCACTCACACTCCCACTCACACTCTGTCTCACACTCCCACTCTGTCTGTCTCCCACTCACACTCCCACTCACACTGTCTCCCACTCACACTCACACTCTGTCTGTCTCCCACTCACACTCTGTCTCCCACTCTGTCTCCCATTAACGCTCCCACTCACACTCTGTCTCACACTCACACTGTCTCCCACTCACACTCTGTCTCACACTAACACTCTCACTAACACTCACACTCTGTCTCACACTAACACTCCCACTCACACTCCCACTCACACTCTGTATCACACTCACACTCTGCCTATCTCACACTAACACTCCAACTCACACTCACACTCTGTCTCACACTCTGCCTGTCTCACACTCACACTGTCTCACACTCACACTCTGTCTGTCTCCCACTCACACTCCCACTCACACTCTGTCCCCCACTCACACTTCCACTCACACTCTGTCTCACACTCACACTCCCACTCACACTCTGTCTCACACTCACACTCTGCCTGTCTCACACTCCCACTCACACTCACACTCTGCCTGTCTCCCACTCACACTAACACTCACACTCTGTCTCCCACTCACACTCTGTCTCCCACTCACATTCCCACTCACACTCTGTCTCCCACTCACACTCTGTCTCACACTCACACTCTGCCTGTCTCACACTCACACTCACACTCTGCCTGTCTCCCACTCACACTCCCACTCACACTCTGCCTGTCTCCCACTCACACTCCCACTCACACTCCCACTCACACTCTGTCTCCCACTCACACTCCCACTCTGTCTCCCACTCACACTCTGTCTCCCACTCACATTCCCACTCTGTCTCCCACTCACACTGGCACTAACACTCTGTCTGTCTCCCACTCACACTTCATCATTCACGGAGTTTGTCGTATGTTGAACTTCTTTCACACTGTACATAGTCAACCGTGCTAATCGCAGGTGCGGGAGGGGAAGGACAACGAACGAAACACAAAAAGAAGTTCAAAATAAAATTCTGTCAATCTAAATTATTTAAAAGTGCATAGCTTCCAGTGGCTTCCTGATATCAAGAGGAAGAGCGTTCCAGACGGCTGCAGAAGCGCATCTGAAAGCGCGCGATGCAGCGGCCGTCTTTGTTCTATGGCTAGCACAATAGCCGCTACTGCTGCGGGGATGACGACCGGAGTATGAGAACTGGGATGCCATCAGCTTGGGGTCCGCATTGGGGTGCCAGTGGAACAACAGGAGAGTTAGCTCGCAAGGAACGGTCACGCGAATTTGATCACATTTAAGAAACGAAGGAGCATCCTTATTAGGTTGAGGCTGAGGGTTCATGTTGAAGCTGTGGGGCAGGCTGTGGGTAAGACTGTGGGTCATTGTTGAGGCTGTGGGTCAACGGTGAGCCTGCAAGTCAGCGTAGAGGCTATGGGTCAACGTTGAGGCTATGGGTCATCGTTGAGGCTATGGGTCAATGTTGAGGTTATGGGTTCATGTTTAGGCGATGTGTTAATGTTGAGGTTGTGGGTGAAGCTGTGTGTCAGTGTTGAGGCTATGGGTCAGTGTTGAGGCTATGTGTCAGTGTTGAGGCTGTGTGTCAGTGTTGAGGCTGTGTGTCAGTGTTGAGGCTGTGTGTCAGTGTTGAGGCTCTGTGTCAGTGTTGAGGCTGTGTGTCAGTGTTGAGGCTGTGGGTCAGTGTTGATGCTATGTGTCAGTGTTGAGGCTGTGTGTCAGTGTTGAGGCTGTGGGTGAGTGTTGAGGCTGTGGGTCAGTGTTGAGTCTGTGGGTCAGTGTTGAGCCTGTGGGTCAGTGTTGAGGCTGTGGGTGAGTGTTGAGGCTAGGGGTCAGTGTTGAGGCTGTGGGTCAGTGTTGAGACTGTGGGTCAGTGTTGAGGCTGTGGGTCAGTGTTGAGGCTGTGGGTCAGTGTTGAGGGTGTGGGTCAGTGTTGAGGCTGTGGGTCAGTGTTGAGGCTGTGGGTCAGTGTTGAGGCTGTGGGTCAGTGTTGAGGCTGTGGGTCAGTGTTGAGGCTGTGGGTCAGTGTTCAGGCTGTGTGTCAGTGTTAAGGCTATGGGTCAGTGTTCAGGCTATGTGTCAGTGTTGAGACTGTGTGTCAGTGTTGATGCCGTGGGTCAGTGTTCAGGCTGTGTGTCAGTGTTGGGGCTGTGGGTCAGTGTTGAGGCTATGGGTCAGTGTTGAGGCTGTGGGTCAGTGTTGATGCCGTGGGTCAGTGTTGAGGCTGTGGGTCAGTTTTGAGGCTGTGTGTCAGTGTTGAGGCTGTGTGTCAGTGTTGAGGCTATGGGTCAGTGTTGAGGCTGTGGGTCAGTGTTGAGGCTGTGTGTCAGTGTTGGGGCTGTGGGTCAGTGTTGAGGCTGTGGGTCAGTGTTGAGGCTATGAGTCAGTATTGAGGCTATGGGTCAGTATTGAGGCTATGGGTCAGTATGGAGGCTATGGGTCAGTGTTGAGGCTATGGGTCAGTGTTGAGGCTGTGGGTCAGTGTTGAGGCTATGAGTCAGTATTGAGGCTATGGGTCAGTATTGAGGCTATGGGTCAGTATGGAGGCTATGGGTCAGTGTTGAGGCTATGGGTCAGTGTTGAGGCTGTGGGTCAGTGTTGAGGCTATGAGTCAGTATTGAGGCTATGGGTCAGTATTGAGGCTATGGGTCAGTATGGAGGCTATGGGTCAGTGTTGAGGCTATGGGTCAGTGTTGAGGCTGTGGGTCAGTGTTGAGGCTATGAGTCAGTATTGAGGCTATGGGTCAGTATTGAGGCTATGGGTCAGTATGGAGGCTATGGGTCAGTGTTGAGGCTATGGGTCAGTGTTGAGGCTATGGGTCAGTGTTGATGCTATGGGTCAGTGTTGAGGCTATGAGTCAGTATTGAGGCTATGGGTCAGTATTGAGGCTATGCGTCAGTATGGAGGCTATGGGTCAGTGTTGAGGCTATGGGTCAGTGTTGAGGCTATGGGTCAGTGTTGAGGCTATGGGTCAGTGTCAGGGCTGTGGGTCAGTGTTGAGGCTATGGGTCAGTGTCAGGGCTGTAGGTACACATCGAGGCTGTAGAAACCACTTAGACATCGATGTCATCACTAGGTGCTGGGGCTGTCCTCCTGTAAGGTGTGCTTTGATGATGATTAAAAAAATACGATATTTCCCCCTTAACGAAGCTTCAAAGCCGCGTGGAGCAGCTCTGGGCGCGTATCTGCACGGTGACACCCCCCCCCCTCCCCTTTACCGTTAACGAAGGCGCCCTGATGTGACAAACCTTACTAATTGGCTGTGTCGGGTGGTGGCGGGTTTAACGACACATTTATATTTACGCGATCGAACCCAACCCCCCCCCCCCCCCCCTATATCAGGAAGACGCCCTGTTAAAAAAAAATGCATGCGGCAAAGAGAGTTCTTAACTGACAGCTGTTTCGCAAGCAGCGAACGGCGGGGCCACGAAATACGGAGACCCCCCCCCAACCCCCCCCCCCACCACCCCCCCCCCCCGTGTTGTCGGAGCGTTGGAGAAGCACCTGGCGGTTCGCTCAGCAAATTTTAATTGACGAGTGGCTCGACTCTGGCGAACGCATTGCATGCGCGCGTGCGCTAAGTGTAATGCAATTGTTGTGTCTGTGCGCACAACAAAACAAAGACAAAATGTCCCCCTCCCCGTATAGCCTCAACAGACTTTTGGGACAAGCGCTGTTCGCGAGCACCTGTGACGGCCGGCACGGCACACGAGGGGGTGGGTGGCCAGCACCACGCCCGGCCGTCGTTGTCTCCCTAGTGGCGATTAGAGGCTGACCGAAACTGAATTTCTGTTTTCGGCCGAAACCGAAACCAGACGGAAAGTTAAACATTTACTTTCGGCCGAAACAGAAACTATGCCGAAAGTGGCCATTTGCCAACTTTCGGCGCCGAAACCGAAACCGAATTTCGGTCGGCCTCCAATCACGGTGTTTACACATCGCACCAGGTACTCATTTGAGTCTGAGTGGACCTACGGGAGTCCCAGGACTAGTTTAGATAATCGTGAGCGGGAATCAAACTCGGGTCGCCAGGTTCGTGGCGCAGTGTGCTAACCTCTGCGTCACCGCTCCCCACACACACACGCACGCACACACACACGCACACACACACGCACACACGCACACACGCACACACACGCACGCACACACACACGCAAATTCGCCTTATGCATCGATTTTTCCAATAAGAAGGTAAAGTGTCTCCCTTAATCTATGAGGCTGTCAATCCACTGATGGATGAAGCCCTCCACTTGCTTTGTTTGACCATACTTCACCTTGCTGGCGAGTGCAATGCTAAAGGGGGTGTTCAGGACCGATTCAGATGGGACTCGTTGTTTATCATTTATCTTAGCCATGGCTGGGAAGCGAACTCAGGAAATTGGAACTCAGGTGGTCGAGCGACTATAACAACAGTGTATTAACCACTGCACTACCGCACCATCTTAGGGCCAGAGATGTATTGAATTGTCACTATTCCGTGTCGCAATTCGATTCAAGAATCAGTTTGGTCTGATTCTAGATTTGAAGTTTTCGTGACTGCAAGGATCCATACTCTTGGTTTTTTCGGTAAAGTGACGTAGGTAAATAAATAAATAAAAATTCAATAACAATAAAAGATAAAAATAAATACTAATTAAATTAAGACGTTTCGATTGCAACACAAGCAATCATCAAATTTATACTAATTTCTACTTATACTTAGTAATTTCTACTTATACTTAGTATACATTTTCTTGCTGTGGTATTCACACCTGATGATGATTGCTTGTGTTGCAATCGAAACGTCGTAATTTAATTGTCTTTATTTTTATCTTTTATTTTTATTTAATTTTTACTTGTCATTTTCTTTACCTACGTGACTTTACCGAAAGAATCAAGACTATAGTTTGGTCTGAATCAAGAAACCATCCGGTCTGTACTTCGTCCTGGTTTTTGTTGTTGTCTATCTCGTTGTCTGCTCCATTGGCCTGAGTGGAACGTGGCCGTATAATGCGCGCACCGGCCACGTGCCTCAGCGGGAGGGCGGAGCGGCGAGTACAAATCCTGTCTGGGGTTGACTCAGCCCGTGATGCCTCCAAAATTGATCAAGTGAGTACCATATTCTAATTGGGAAAAACCGAGTTGTTTTTTTTTCGAAGCACTATATATATAAGTGATAGGTGCGGAGAGAGGAGGGGTGCTAGAAATCTTGCAGCAGAATAGCATAAGCCGCTCGTAAATCTAGAATACTACGTGTCAGAAAAGAATTGTGGATGTAGATCAGTAAGAGGAGATCGTGATAGATGGGGTGATTGTGATTGGTGGAGTAGGATCGTGTGAGCAACTGGGAATAGGTGGAGGAGGTTGTGATGGGTGGGGTGTGCAGGGTGGAGGAGGTTGTGATGGGTGGGGTGAGCAGGGTGGAGGAGGTTGTGATGGGTGAGGTGTGCAGGGTGGAGGAGGTTGTGATGGGTGGGGTGAGCAGGGTGGAGGAGGTTGTGATGGGTGGGGTGAGCAGGGTGGAGGAGGTTGTGATGGGTGGGGTGTGCAGGGTGGAGGAGGTTGTGATGGGTGAGGTGTGCAGGGTGGAGGAGGTTGTTATGGGTGAGGTGTGCAGGGTGGAGGAGGTTGTGATGGGTGAGGTGTGCAGGGTGGAGGAGGTTGTGATGGGTGGGGTGAGCAGGGTGGAGGAGGTTGTGATGGGTGGGGTGTGCAGGGTGGAGGAGGTTGTGATGGGTGGGGTGTGCAGGGTGGAGGAGGTTGTGATGGGTGGGGTGTGCAGGGTGGAGGAGGTTGTGATGGGTGGGGTGTGCAGGGTGGAGGAGGTTGTGATGGGTGGGGTGTGCAGGGTGGAGGAGGTTGTGATGGGTGGGGTGTGCAGGGTGGAGGAGGTTGTGATGGGTGGGGTGTGCAGGGTGGAGGAGGTTGTGATGGGTGAGGTGTGCAGGGTGGAGGAGGTTGTGATGGGTGGGGTGTGCAGGGTGGAGGAGGTTGTGATGGGTGGGGTGTGCAGGGTGGAGGAGGTTGTGATGGGTGAGGTGAGCAGGGTGGAGGAGGTTGTGATGGGTGGGGTGAGCAGGGTGGAGGAGGTTGTGATGGGTGAGGTGTGCAGGGAGGAGGAGGTTGTGATGGGTGAGGTGTGCAGGGTGGAGGAGGTTGTTATGGGTGAGGTGTGCAGGGTGGAGGAGGTTGTGATGGGTGAGGTGTGCAGGGTGGAGGAGGTTGTGATGGGTGGGGTGAGCAGGGTGGAGGAGGTTGTGATGGGTGGGGTGTGCAGGGTGGAGGAGGTTGTGATGGGTGGGGTGTGCAGGGTGGAGGAGGTTGTGATGGGTGGGGTGTGCAGGGTGGAGGAGGTTGTGATGGGTGGGGTGTGCAGGGTGGAGGAGGTTGTGATGGGTGGGGTGTGCAGGGTGGAGGAGGTTGTGATGGGTGGGGTGTGCAGGGTGGAGGAGGTTGTGATGGGTGGGGTGTGCAGGGTGGAGGAGGTTGTGATGGGTGAGGTGTGCAGGGTGGAGGAGGTTGTGATGGGTGGGGTGTGCAGGGTGGAGGAGGTTGTGATGGGTGGGGTGTGCAGGGTGGAGGAGGTTGTGATGGGTGAGGTGAGCAGGGTGGAGGAGGTTGTGATGGGTGGGGTGAGCAGGGTGGAGGAGGTTGTGATGGTTGAGGTGTGCAGGGAGGAGGAGGTTGTGATGGGTGAGGTGTGCAGGGTGGAGGAGGTTGTGATGGGTGGGGTGAGCAGGGTGGAGGAGGTTGTGATGGGTGAGGTGTGCAGGGAGGAGGAGGTTGTGATGGGTGAGGTGTGCAGGGTGGAGGAGGTTGTGATGGGTGAGGTGTGCAGGGTGGAGGAGGTTGTGATGGGTGAGGTGAGCAGGGTGGAGGAGGTTGTGATGGGTGGGGTGAGCAGGGTGGAGGAGGTTGTGATGGGTGAGGTGTGCAGGGTGGAGGAGGTTGTGATGGGTGGGGTGTGCAGGGTGGAGGAGGTTGTGATGGGTGGGGTGAGCAGGGTGGAGGAGGTTGTGATGGGTGAGGTGTGCAGGGTGGAGGAGGTTGTGATGGGTGGGGTGTGCAGGGTGGAGGAGGTTGTGATGGGTGGGGTGTGCAGGGTGGAGGAGGTTGTGATGGGTGGGGTGAGCAGGGTGGAGGAGGTTGTGATGGGTGAGGTGTGCAGGGTGGAGGAGGTTGTGATGGGTGGGGTGAGCAGGGTGGAGGAGGTTGTGATGGGTGAGGTGTGCAGGGTGGAGGAGGTTGTGATGTTATTATTTGTTTCTTTCGGTTAAGTCACGTCTAAAGATAAAATAATAAATTAAATTAAATAATAGAATACGACGTTTCGATTGCAACACAAGCAATCATCATCAGGTATAATGAAATAGCGACATAAAATCTAACCAGAAAACTATAGACAGACATATTAGCAGACAGATATCACCAAGATACATAGCGAGAGCAACACAGGCAACAGAGAGGGGTGATCGTCTCTGTGTGGTGGCCTTAAATAGACAGAGGGGGGGGCGGAGGCAGAGAGAGGGAGGAGGGTTAAAGAAAAAATTAGCATATCAATGAGTGGTCAACAGACGTGGTGCTGCGAATGCGATGGCACGGCAAGCAAGCCTGAAAATCAGAAGGACACACTAAAATTAAATAACCTAGTAAAATATCGAAATGTAATGTAATACAACACAGAGGGTCGGTCAACACACAATTAACGCATAGCCTGGTTGATTACGTATTTCAAAGATTGCTAAGTTAGAATTTAAGTGTGAACAATCTAAAGAGAGGACACAGGCAGAGAAAACAAGTCGCCAGAGAGAGAGAAAAAAGATAAGCTTAAAACTTCCCCGTAGAAGTGGTTCAATCTTAATTTTAGAACTTTCGTGACTGCAGGAATTATTATTTGTTTCTTTCGGTTAAGTCACGTCTAAAGATAAAATAATAAATTAAATTAAATAATAGAATACGACGTTTCGATTGCAACACAAGCAATCATCATCAGGTATAATGAAATAGCGACATAAAATCTAACCAGAAAACTATAGACAGACATATTAGCAGACAGATATCACCAAGATACAAATAATAATTCCTGCAGTCACGAAAGTTCTAAAATTAAGATTGAGGTTGTGATGGGTGAGGTGTGCAGGGTGGAGGAGGTTGTGATGGGTGAGGTGTGCAGGGTGGAGGAGGTTGTGATGGTTGAGGTGAGCAGGTTGGAGGAGGGCCGGTGACCGAGACGGGCACTGGAGCGGCTACCGAAGGTCGCTGAGCAATGGGAAGACCTAAAGCCACGAGCGGGTGGTGGTCGTGGTGACGAGAGACACCGCACGCTGACTGCGCCGATTGCGCAACGGTTGAGGGCACCGGCAGAGAGAAGGAAGCGACGGCGGCGGTGTGACGACGCCTCGATGCGGTGGCGCGGTGACACGGTGGCTTCGCGCAAAGCGCCGTATTTATTGACTTCATTTGACAACGCGGCTCCTGCAAGCGCATCGACGGAGCGTCTCCACGAGCCTCTCACGCAGCCAGACAGCGGTGACATCGACTACGGGAACAACGGCGTTGTTGTTGTTTGTAAAGCAGATGAAGTTCATGTTCATATTCTTGGTTCTTTCGGTAAAGTCACGTAGAAGGGAAATAATAAAATAATACAAATAAAACAATAAAATTCTCACGACGTTTCGATTGCAACACAAGCAATCACCATCTTGCTGTGGTTTTCACACCCGATGATGATGATTGCTTGTGTTGCAATGGAAACGTCGTGAGAATTTTATTGTTTGATTTGTATTATTTTATTATTTTCCTTCTACGTGACTTTACCGAAAGAACCAAGAATATGAATCCCTGCAGTCACGAAAGATTTAAATCCAGATTAAGTTTGTTTGACACTTAGTGGCAGTAGGTTTTCGCGACCAATATGAACCATGAGGTTTTTTTTATTTATTTGTGTATTAGGTCGCGTAAATATAAATGCGTCGTTTGAACCCGCCACTGCCTGACATCCAGTTCTTGTCGTTTGTCACGTAAACACGACGTGCCAATTCGTTACAAGTTCAGCACTAACCGGTTGTGTGTTGCATGGTAAACCCACATCGTTTACACTTTGAGAACCGTGACGTTTCGCCGGTAAATAAAAAAACCCTCTATTACAGATGATGTTTGTTATTAAGTGCCGTCAAAGGCCGTAACAGAAAAAACTAAATCTACAGAGAGAGAGAGGGAGGGAAAGAGAGAGAGAGAGAGCGAAACCAGAGAGAAGATAAAAGATCGAAAAATAAAAATAAAACATGAAAACAAACCGCAGCGCATGTTGAAAGCTGAATTGCCGTCGTGTGGAATAATGGTCGCATCGAAGGAAGCATTTTTGATGATTGTACGGCAATCATAACAGTTTCAGCAACCCTGCCATTTCAAGATGTGTCTTGTTGGGTTTCAGAGCTGTAATGAGAAAGGTATTTTACAGCTGTCTCTATCGTAACATTATTACATTTAATGAAGGCAGTTTCTGCTGATAAAGTGGATCCTAATGACTGTAATCCAAGCCAACATCACTAAAGCCATCTCGGGAGTCGGTTAAACGGCACATTTCTCGTCATCTGCAGGTTTCTTTTTTATAGTGAGCGATTGATCCCAGCCCTTTATATGACAAATGGTCGAAAACATACACACACACACACAACCACGTGAAGACACAACAGGCAAAGACAAATATCCCCCGTATGGCCTTAACAGACTGTTGGGGCAAGTGCTGTTAACGCGCATCTATGAAAGCGGGCACGGCGCACAAAGGGGTGGGTGGTCAGCACCACGCCCGGTCGCCTTTGTCTCCCCAGTAGCGATGCTTACACACAGCACCATGTACTCATTTGAGGCTGCGTCGACCTAGGGGAGGTCCAGAACCGGTTGAAATAATCGTCACTGGTTGTTGGCCATGAGCGAGAATCGAACTTGGGTCGCTGGGTTCATAGCCCAACGCGTTAACCGCTACAATACACCTCCGATTACCACGGTTGGCTACGTACGTACGGTGCGAAAAAAGTTCAACACACATACATACGACTGCTACACTACCGTTGAACACACACACGAGGCAAACATACATTCACATGCACATAAAACAATAGCAAAGGCCTCCAAGGATTGCGCCTTAAAGACCATTGAGGTCATTTCTGTCAGCGAGTATCTATTAAGGGCCCTCAATGATGAACGAGGGGGTCGCTGTGACCAGCAGAGTGCGTCGGTAGTGAGATGTTCACTACCTTGGCCGGTGTGCAAGAGGTCATGGGTTCAATCCCGACCCTGACGCCTGCTCTGTATTTGGAGGTTGAATGTTCTCACCATGATCGCGTGGATTGTTTTTTTTTCGGTTTTCCCCCTCCACGTGTAGAAACGCGCGTTGAGAACATTTGGCTTCTATACATTCCCACGTGATAAGCCACTTCGTTGAGCTGTCATTTGTGGCCCAGGTCGCTTCAGGGCTACATAGCTCAGTGGGCATCACGTGGTAAACTAAAAGGTTTGGTGTCGTTTATTTGCCCGCCAAGTTCACCTGGAACGTGCGGTTTACGATGTCGCGTCATATGATGCCGACATTTGGTGTCATGCTCCGAATGAGATTTCCACTGATACGAGCAAAATATCGCAAATGCAATTCACGGCAACTTGACGTGACACGGGGTTTTGGCCACGTTTGGAGCCCCATTCGGCCCCAATAAAAATAACTCCAAAATAATTACACGAAATGAAACCTCTTACTCCATCTCAGTGTTGTTTTAACTTACTTTGAATTTCAGAATTGGTAAACTAAACTCAACTTTAGTTTGATTTTATACCAGGTAAAGCCCACTGAGCTACGTAGCTCTTTTTCACAAGCGACCTCGTCGAAAATGATAACTCAACGTGGGAATGTATTGCAGCCGAATACTCTAAACACAAGTTGATCCTAAATTAAGAGGGAAAAACCGGAAGACCCGGAGAAAAATTCACGCGACCACGGGAAGAGAGACACGTAAACACCCAATATCCAGCAGGCGTCAGGGTCGGGAACGAACCCACGACCTGCTGAATACCAGGCGAGGGAGTTAACATCACCTAGCCACCGTGATGATGATGAGAGAGACACGCAAACTTCAAATATACAGGGATCAGAGCCGGGATCGAAACCACAACCATCTGAATACCAGGCGAGAGAGTTAACATCACCTAGCCACCGTGATAATGGTGAGAGAGAAACACGCAAACTTCAAATATACAGGCGTCAGAGTCGGGATCGGGATCGAACCCACAACCTCCTGTATACCAGGCGAGGGAGTTAACATCTCGCGACCGTGGCAACGCTTAGGTAGGGCCCTCTTCTAATCCATTCCACACAATAACCTCACAGCCAATCAGCAGCGAGGGGGGAGGGCGCTTACAGGAATTGTGGCCGTGACATTCGGAGCCACAAGCCCTCTCGTCAGCACTCCCCACAAAGCCTAATCTCCCCCCCACCGCCACCACGAACGATTGACAAGGGCGACACGTTCACCCCAATCGGTGTCAACTATTCTGCCAAATGGCGCAAAGTATCCACCACTGGTGTGGGCCCTTTTCACCGCCGTTGGCTCTGCCCGAAGCCGTGTAAATAATGTGTTCATATTCTTGGTTCTTTCGACAGCATCCTGTCTTTCCGACAGCTCTGTTTCTTCACCTGAGGACGGCTGCTTGCGTTGTGGCTGAAACGTCGTGAGAACTTTATTATGTTTTATTTGAATTATTTTATTATTCCCCTTCTACGTGACTTTACCGAAAAAAATATGAATCCCTGCAGTCACGAAAGCTTTAAATCGAAAAATAATGTGTTGTTTTTTTATTTTGTTAGTTTGCAACATTTCCACCCAGGAATATCCTGTGACTGTCGCCGCTGCCGGGCAGGCTGCGGCTGTGGTCGTCCTTGTAAAAGAGCCGCTGAAATAATGCCCGAGTGTGAGTCTATGAATCTCTATGTAACTCTATGAATATCTGTGTCACTCCACGAGTCTCTACGCTAACGCTACGTAGCTGCAATGTCCGGTAACCACCGCCGCTGCCGGCGGCCTGGGGCTGCGGTCGTCTTTGTCAAAGAGCTGCTTAGCCCAACGGGGGCCTTGGTAAATAATTAATTTAGTTGTGTATATATATATAGCATCGTCCATCACGCAAATTGTATCTCACGATCCGCTGAGGAAGCAACAGATAAGGCAACCAGGCAGTGACCCGATGCTCACAACAATTGGCCAAGCTCCGCAGTCCTCGATATATTCAGATGTTTTCGGCCAATGAACGAGTGTTCATACATGTGTAATGCGGGCGTAAGCGACCTTCCGGAGGTGACGTCACGGGGGGTGGAGTCATGTGACGTGGGGGGAAGGTTCGGGGCCTTAAGCGGGTAAACCGGAAGGGGAAGGCAGTCGGGGTGTGAGCGGAAAAGAGTGAGGCCACGCGGGCGAGTGTGGAGAGGGGGGGAGCCGACGGCCATCGGGAGCCAACCCCGAAGATAAGAGGAAGCTGCGGAGTGGTGTGCAGCTGCAGAGGAGACAGCCAGAAGGGCTGCGTGTTAGAGGCAGCGGTGTGGCTGCCAGGAGGAGCTGCGGAGAGAGAGAGAGAGAGGGCTGCATGTTAGAGGCAGCGGTGTGGCTGCCAGGAGGAGCTGCGGAGAGAGAGAGAGAGAGCAAGAAGCTGTGAGAGCTGCGGAGGGAGAAGAGCAGCAGCGAGTACAGCCAAAGGGGGCTGTGTGAGAGAAACAGCAGCGGAGCTGCTGTTGTGGATCGGGCCGACATTGGAGTCAGCACCGTGGAGAAGCTACAGAGTAAAGACAGCCGTGTGGGTGTACAGCACGAACCGAATAATAAAGGACACTGAGCCAGACATCGTGGTCCAGTCGTTTATTACACTGGTGTCGGAAGTGCAACGGCATGTCGAAACAAGTGAGGAAGAAAGTTAATCCGGCGCCTGCATCGGCTTCTTCGTCCGACGACGACGAACTCCCTCCAACCACGGATCCTGTTGGGGTGGTGGAGGAGAGCCAGGCTGAGGCGACCACGGGAACGGGAGTGGAGGATGTTGGCGGGTTGGCGGGTCCGTCGACATCATCAGACGCGGATCAACGATGGCAAGCGATGGCGGTACAACTGGAGGCACTTAAGGACGTCCTGGCGCATCTATGCCATCTCGTCGCGCCAGGGACGATGGATGATGCAAGTGGTGCTCCGTGGGCCGCCACGTTGCCTGTCCTGCCGCCGCCATTGCCCACGCGGCAAGAGGCCGCCATTTTGCGCGCTCCGTGGCGCCAAACCGCCATCTTGGCCACGCCGCGGGCCGACGCCATTTTGAATTTGCCATCACAACCACCACCATTGGAAGACGGCGGGAAGAGGAGTCGGAGTCGCCACCTTACAACGGTTAAAGAATTTTCCGTCGGTGGGGACTGGAGCGCGTTCGCCTGCCGCTTCTTGGCGGCGGTACGCACAGCAAGATGGACCGATGCGGAGGCTTTGGAGGTGTTGCCGACTCTCCTGGACGACGAATCTGTCCGATTCTTCCGTTCCATAGCGACCGATAAGAAGGCAACTTTACGTGGTGTTTTTCAAGAAATGGCCGATGCTTATGAGCCACCAGATGATGCGCATCGGCGATTCGCTCAACGACAACGAGCACCAGAGGAGTCGCCCGTGGCGTTCAGGGGTGCGGTGCTGGAGCTGGCCATGGCAGCTTATCCTGAGACGCCACAGGACCTGCTTGAGCCTCTCATATTAGGGAAAATGTTGGAGCTGTCTCGGGATCTAGGGATCCCCATGCCTGTGTGTGGGCATGAGAAGCTAACTTCCCGGATGGCTGCTAAGTGTCTCGATGCGCAATTCAACCTCCGTCGCTGGAAACAAGTGACGGCGTGGACGGGGGGGCCCGTCAAAGAAGGGGAGGCGCTGGGGTGGAACCCTGCGCAGGCCGTCTATGTTCCGGATGACCGGGGCCCTCAACAACTGACGGCCGCCTCCGCTCCATGGACGGGACGCGGCGGGCCGAGACCGCGCGCGGTGCTACCAGAACGGGGCCGTCAGGAGGCGAGGCCTGCGCTTCGGCGCAACGAGGCCGATTGTTTCCGCTGCGGGCGTAGGGGCCACTACGCCAGAGACTGCTGGGCCCGCTTCCCGGCTCCGCCGCAGCAGGAGGCCTCGGCACCGGTCAAGTCGGCTAAAGATCCTCCGAAACAGGCATGTCGGCACGCACCAGACACTCGGCAAGGCTTTCCACCTCACCCACCACCTGTGTTGCGCGATCCTATTGTTGTTCTTAAACAAAGGCCATCGACGGGGCCTTTTCATTCAGTTACGCAGTGGCGCAAATTGGCACGGAGAGTTGTCGCGGCCGCTACGGGTTCGTCCACTGTACCGGGGTCCATACAGGGTGTGGACGTGCGCATTTTGGTTGACTCGGGGGCGTCTGCGACTATTATATCGGATGTCATTTTCCATCTGTTGGGCATTCCGTCGGGGGCTGTGCGTCCGGTTTATGGGTCGTGCGTCGCTGCGAACGGGGGTAGCATGGGTATCGTGGGTCAGGTGGATGCTAAGATATCTATTGGGGATGTGTCGGCCTCGGGTGTTGTGTTGATATCGAGATCTTTGGCGGTTCCTTGTTTGTTAGGCACCGATTTTTTGGCTAAGATGCCCATTTTGATCAAAATCAATGAGAATTGTATTGAACTGCCGGGGGGCCGTCAAATCTCGTTTCTGCCGTCGCCCTGGGGGCGACCTGCTTCGGCCATACAAGTGCAGGCGCTGTCCGTCGCATCTGTGGACATCCCACCTGGTACACAGATGCTTATACCCTTGCGGTATCGGAAGCCCCTGCCTGATCGGCTAGGAGCAGTAGGGGTCTTGTTGTCACCGTCCGCCACGATAACAACCGGGTTGGCGTTAGTGGGGGCACAGACCATCGTCCGGCCGGATCAATTACCGTTTTTACAGGTGCTTAATGCGGGGGGAGAAAACGTCCGTGTCCCGGCCGGTACGGTTGTGGCACATGCCACTACGGCGTTTGCGACCCATGATTGTCCACATAGCCGGGGAGTTGTTGCTGGGGTTTCCGAGCCAAGGAGTTCGGATGATCGTTGGGTTGCTCATTTATGTGACGAAAATTCTTCCCTGTCCATGGAGCAACGTGGTGCGCTGCGTAAATTGTTGTTGACATATTCCGATGTGTTCAGCTCCGATGATTTGGATTTGGGCCGCACTTCCTTGCTTTACCATCACATTGAGACGGGCGATGCTGCCCCTATTCGATTAAATTCGCATCGGATGAGTCCTGCGGAGCGAGAACACGTACGGGGGGCAGTGGAAGACATGTTGGCTGCGGACATTATATCGCCATCTAACAGCCCATGGGGCGCTCCAGTCGTCTTGGTTAAGAAGAAGGATGGCAAATTGCGATTTTGTGTTGATTTCCGCAAATTGAATAAGATATCGGTGGCAGATGCGTACCCCCTACCGCGTATGGATGACTCCCTCGACGCATTGTCGGGGGCTAAGTTCTTTTCCACACTGGACCTCTCTTCGGGATTTTGGCAGCTTCCCCTTGACGAGTCCTCACGGGAGAAAACCGCATTCCGTACGCCGCAGGGGTTATTTCAATTCAACTGTCTCCCGATGGGATTGAATGCGGCCCCTGCTACATTTCAAAGATTGATGGAGCTCGTTTTGACGGGGTTGCAGTGGGAGACATGTCTTATATATTTGGACGATATCATTGTCTTCAGCCGCACATTCGATGAACATTTGACGCGGCTGGAGACAGTGTTCACGAGGATGCGTTCTGCCAAATTGAAATTCAAACCAAAGAAATGTCACCTACTGCAACGGTCCGTCCGCTATTTGGGGCACATTGTGAGCGCTGAGGGAGTGTCCACGGATCCGGAAAAGACGGCGTGCGTCCGGGATTGGCCGACTCCGGCCACCGTGGGGGATGTTCGGCGGTTTTTGGGATTTGCCTCATATTACCGAAGATTCGTGCCGGGTTTTGCGACGATTGCGAGGCCTTTGCATCTCCTTACGGGTAAAGGACGGAAGTTTGTTTGGGGACAGCCGGAGGAGGCGGCCTTTCGGAGTCTGCGTGATCTATTGGCCACGGCCCCAACATTGGATTATCCCGATTTTGATCACCCATTCATTCTTGATACGGACGCGAGTGACACAGGTATTGGGGCGGTGTTATCACAGTCTAAAGGGGGTGTAGAGCGTGTCGTGGCGTATGGTAGCCGAGTCTTGTCTCCTGCGGAAACCCGCTACTGTGTCACTCGCAGAGAACTATTGGCGGTTGTTTTTTTCCTACGGCAATTTCGACCATACCTCTACGGTCGTTCTTTTATTGTGCGTACGGATCATGCGGCCTTGCAATATGCCCTTAAAATTGACCAGCCATCCGGACAGTTGGCACGTTGGTTGGACACGCTACAGGAATTTTCCTTCCAAATTCAACATCGGAAGGGAGTGCGCCATGCGAACGCTGACGCACTTTCCAGATTACCGCGGCGCGCCCCTTGTAAATGTGAGTCGGGGACGCATAGGTGTTCGCCGATTCCAAACCCCCCTCAGCCGCTCACGTTGGCCGTCGAGAAGTCGGACACTCCGATGGAACCGGGACCGGCTGACGGGGTTTTGAATCTGCCGCGGTCTGTCTGGATCCGGGAACAGATGATGGATGAGTCATTGGTGTCCTTGCGGAAGCGGTCTGCTAAGGACAATGGGAGTCCGAGTACGGCTGTGGGGCCGCAAACCGCTCTCCGAGATGGTCTGCTTATGTGGCGGGAGGGGTTCCAGGAACGTTGGCGCCTGGTGGTACCAACGTCCTTGCGGTTCGAGTTGATTAGAACCCTCCATTGTGACACTCTCTTACATTTAGGGGTGCAGAAGACCTTGTTGACGTTGCAACGTCATTATTTTTGGCACGGCATGGCGACAGATGTCGTAGGGCACGTGCGCGCGTGCCCTGCGTGTGCACAACGTAAGCCGCCGAAACATCCTTACGTGCCGCCTCTCCAGTCGATTCAGGTGTCTCGAGTCAATGAATTGGTGGCACTGGACATATTAGGACCTTTTCCACCATCGGCGAGGGGTAATAAATATTTGCTGGTAGGGGTTGAGTACCTCTCCCGTTGGCCGATGGCCTGGCCGTTGCCCGATCAGTCGGCCGCGGCCATTACCGACGCCTTTTTGTTTGGGTATATTATGGATAAGGGGGCGCCTGAGAGACTCCTCACGGACCAGGGCAGGAATTTCTCTTCTAAATTATTGGCGGAAGTGTGCGCGGGCCTTGGGACTAAGAAAGTACGGACATCCCCATACCATCCGCAGACGGATGGTATGGTTGAACGGCTGAACAGGACATTGTCTGCCATGCTTTGCCATACCGTGAGTGAACAGCAATCGGATTGGGATCTGCACATCCCCGGAGTGCTTTCGGCGTACAGGATGACGCCCCATGCGGCTACAGGGTATTCGCCGTTTTACCTTATGTATGGTCGGGAAAACGTGCCTCCGGTGGATGTGCAATTGGGTACTGGGGTGAAGGGACCTCGTAAACCACTCCCTGAATACATTCAGGACACGGTTCGCCGGGTTACGGAGGCGCGGGAAAACGCCCGCGTGGCTACGGCCAAAGCCCAGGCCCGGAACGAGCGGTATGCTCGGCGGTCTGAGGGGGAGTGCCCCTGGAAGGTGGGAGACCTGGCCTGGCTCCATTGCCCGCAGGTGCGGCCGGGGACCTCTCCTAAATTGCACAAACCTTGGCATGGTCCTGTGCGCCTCATTGAGGTTCCCAATCCACAGTCGGCGCGCGTTCAGTTTGGTTCTCGCCGTTGGTTTGTTCATACGTCGCGGTTGAAACCATATGTTGCTCCCCTACGTGATGCGTCATCTCCCAATGTTGCCTTGCCGGGGTCTGTTGCTGCTGACTCTGACTCTTCCCCGCCTGCGTCCATTGATCTTGCTGGAGAGCCTGTCGTACCTGTTCCAGACAGGCCGACCGTGACACCGCGGGGGAGGAGTGGGCCTGTTCGGAGGGCGCCTGCCAAGGCTGCGGGACCTTCTAGCCCGGCGACCCTTCCGACCCCGCTGCAGGCGCATTCGCGGAATATGACCAAGACTGATTCGTCAGGGACACGAGATGTCGGTGGACTTCCAATCGCAGCAGGGGAATTACCCCCTGTCATTTCTCGTGTTCCATCGCGTCCCCGTTCTACAAGCGGGCCGCCGACCGTCCGGGACGGGCCGGCGACCCGCACTCGTTCCAAATCGCTTACGTTTCGTTGATTGTATGTTGTTATTGTTCTTGTTCTTGCCGTCGTATTTATCGCATGCTTCCGTACGTTCGTCGATGTTACTTGTGCGTTGTTGTTGTTGTTCTTGCTGTTACATTATATGCTTAGTGTCCTTTAGGGGGGGAAGCTCGGTTCGCCGCATTACGATTTGCTATTGGTCAGCCGAGGTCGGCTGGGATTTTTCTACGGGGGAGGGTGGTGTAATGCGGGCGTAAGCGACCTTCCGGAGGTGACGTCACGGGGGGTGGAGTCATGTGACGTGGGGGGAAGGTTCGGGGCCTTAAGCGGGTAAACCGGAAGGGGAAGGCAGTCGGGGTGTGAGCGGAAAAGAGTGAGGCCACGCGGGCGAGTGTGGAGAGGGGGGGCGCCGACGGCCATTGGGAGCCAACCCCGAAGATAAGAGGAAGCTGCGGAGTGGTGTGCAGCTGCAGAGGAGACAGCCAGAAGGGCTGCGTGTTAGAGGCAGCGGTGTGGCTGCCAGGAGGAGCTGCGGAGAGAGAGAGAGAGAGGGCTGCATGTTAGAGGCAGCGGTGTGGCTGCCAGGAGGAGCTGCGGAGAGAGAGAGAGAGAGCAAGAAGCTGTGAGAGCTGCGGAGGGAGAAGAGCAGCAGCGAGTACAGCCAAAGGGGGCTGTGTGAGAGAAACAGCAGCGGAGCTGCTGTTGTGGATCGGGCCGACATTGGAGTCAGCACCGTGGAGAAGCTACAGAGTAAAGACAGCCGTGTGGGTGTACAGCACGAACCGAATAATAAAGGACACTGAGCCAGACATCGTGGTCCAGTCGTTTATTACACATGTGCGAAGAGGAATTGAAACCCACGTCCGAGCTAATTGGAGCCTTATTGTCGAACAACGCCTACTTGTGTTTTCAATTCTGGTTACGGGTGTGTATACGCATGCCATAATGCACGCAAGACTTGGCAACTCGGATGCGATAGGGTTTTATATTCTTCGCTAACGGTGCCGCGTGAGATGTCGCCGTGAGACTCGGTTTAAAAGCGAATCCGCGATGTGCTTTCGTGTCACGTCGCTCGTCGTTGGGCGCGATGTCCGACGTTTCTCTCCGCGTTCTGGGAGCTTCTTCGGATTTCCCCTCGTACAGTTCCTGAAGAAGCCCCCGAGCGAAAACGTCGGGCGCCGCAACGAACGAGCGGCGCGTGGCACCGAAACCCGCTAAAGCACCACTGCTTTACGCCTCACGCAGCGGTTTGGGGTGAGTTTGAGGTTCACGAAAGGAGGAATGGTTTCACCTCTCCAAGCGGCGTCGAGGAAAAAGTCCCGAGGTGAATATGATTAAACTCTCAGGTTGGAATGCGTCTGTTCGAATTCCATTCGCAGATGAAGCAGGAATGTCGAGTGCCATGTGTTTGGCGTGAAAATGTGACACCTTGGAATGAATCAGTTTGGAGCCAACATGTTTTTATATGCACGATGTCCATAAAGCTATCGTGCATGATTAAGCAATTATATTTGGGCAGCAGTTTAAACAGCATGGTTGAAATGTTTGCAATGTATCTCTTATATACTTAACGATTTTTATTGTTTACCTACGAGCTTGAGTGACCCTTAATACTAATAATTAGTTCAACTCGTAATTGCACCGCAGCCGCACGGTATTAACGCCTCGCCCTCGGAGGACGACTCAGAGAGAGAGAGGACGACTCAGAGAGAGAGAGGGCGACTCAGAGAGAGAGGACGACTCAGAGAAAGAGAGGACGACTCAGAGAAAGAGAAGACGACTTAGAGAGAGAGAGGACGACTCAGAAAAAGAGAGGACGACTCAGAGAGAGAGAGGACGACTCAGAGAGAGAGAGGATGACTCAGGGAGAGAGGATGACTCAAAAAGAGAGGACGACTCAGAGAGAGGGGACGACTCAGAGAAAGGGGACGACTCAGAGAGAGAGAGGACGACTCAGAGAGAGAGAGAGGACGACTCAGAGAGAGAGAGGACGACTCAGAGAGAGAGAGGACGACTCAGAGAGAGAGGACGAATCAGAAAGAGAGGACGACTCAGAGAGAGAGGACGACTCAGAGAGAGAGGGCGACTCAGAGAGAGAGGACGACTCAGAGAGAGAGAGGACGACTCAGAGAGAGAGGACGACTCAGAGAGAGAGAGGACGACTCTGAGAGAGAGAGGACGAATCAGAAAGAGAGGACGACTCAGAGAGAGAGGACGACTCAGAGAGAGAGGGCGACTCAGAGAGAGAGGACGACTCAGAGAAAGAGAGGACGAATCAGAAACAGAGGACGACTCAGAGAGAGAGAGGACGACTCAGAGAGAGAGAGGACGAATCAGAAAGAGAGGACGACTCAGAGAGAGAAAGGACGACTCAGAGAGAGAGGGCGACTCAGAGAGAGAGGACGACTCAGAGAGAGAGGACGACTCAGAGAGAGAGGACGACTCAGAGAGAGAGGACGACTCAGAGAGAGAGAGGACGACTCAGAGAGAGAAAGGACGACTCAGAGAGAGAGGGCGACTCAGAAAGAGAGGACGACTCAGAGAGAGATGACGACTCAGAGAGAGAGGACGACTCAGAGAGAGAGGACGACTCAGAGAGAGAGGACGACTCAGAGAGAGAGGACGACTCAGAGAGAGAGGACGACTCAGAGAGAGAGAGGACGACTCAGAGAGAGAGGACGACTCAGAGAGAGAGAGGGCGACTCAGAAAGAGAGGACAACTCAGAAAGAGAGGACGACTCAGAGAGAGAGGACGACTCAGAGAGAAAGGACGACTCAGAGAGAGAGAGGACGACTCAGAGAGAGAGGACGACTCAGAGAGAAAGGACGACTCAGAGAAAGAGAGGACGACTCAGAGAAAGAGAAGACGACTTAGAGAGAGAGAGGACGACTCAGAGAGAGAGAGGGCGACTCAGAGAGAGAGGACGAATCAGAAAGAGAGGACGACTCAGAGAGAGAGGACGACTCAGAGAGAGAGAGGACGACTCAGATAGAGGGGACGGCTCAGAGAGAGAGGACGACTCAGAGAGAGAGGATGACTCAAAAAGAGAGGACGACTCAGAGAGAGGGGACGACTCAGAGAGAGAGGACGACTCAGATAGAGGGGACGACTCAGAGAGAGAGGACGACTCAGGGAGAGAGGATGACTCAAAAAGAGAGGACGACTCAGAGAGAGAAAGGACGACTCAGAGAGAGAGGACGACTCAGAAAGAGAGGACGACTAAGAGAGAGGGGACGATTCAGAGAGAGGACGACTCAGAGAGAGAGAGGACGACTCAGAGAGAGAGAGGGCGACTCAGAGAGAGAGGACGACTCAGAGAAAGAGAGGACGACTCAGAGAAAGAGAAGACGACTTAGAGAGAGAGAGGACGACTCAGTTGAGAGAGAGGGCGACTCAGAGAGAGAGGACGACTCAGAGAAAGAGAGGACGACTCAGAGAAAGAGAAGACGACTCAGAGAGAGAGAGGACGACTGGGAGAGAGAGAGGACATCTCAGGGTCGCCAGGAGGAAGAGCCACAGACGAGCCGTAAGGCAGCAGCAGCCCCGAGGTGAGCCAGTGCCGAATCTTCCTGCACGCTCTGCGGTGCACTACATATTAAGGCCTTACCGGCCAATTGTATGTTGAACTTCTTTCGCACCGCACGTGGCCAACCACGCTATTCGGAGGTGCGGAGGAATACACAAACAAAACTTAACACAAAACTCCGTTCTAAAGACACGAGTTTGTCCATCTAGAGAATTCAAAAGAGCCGCAGCTCCCAGTGGCGTCCTAATATTGGCAGGAAGAGCGTTCCAGACGGACCGCAGGAGCGCATTCGAAAGCGCCGCCGCCACTTTTGTTTGACGGACTGAGCAGACAAAATCCGCCGCTTGCTTGTGAGGATGACCGCAGGTCGCCCTCACGGTGGTTTATGCTCTTCGACGAAGAAGAGCAAACAACAACAACAACCGCCATTCGCCACTGAGTGGCGGTGACGTCACCACGACGCGTGTGCCAGGCCATGCGCACATTGAGGCCACGTGAAGTGTCGAACGCCCGCTGGCAGGAGGTCACGGGGCAGACCCAGGTGCCACGGGTCGACTGACTGAGATGACCGAGATGACTGGCTGATGCACCACCTGTGCCCCCTACTGTGCCAACTTGCTGTGCTTTAGCCACCCGGCGCTCCGCTCGTTGTTGTGAGCGTCGCTCCTCCGCCCTCCGTTGTTGTTGGAGGGCGACTGCTTCGAACTGCCCAATAGCGTCCTTCACGAGCCTCCTCCACAGAGGCCGATCTTGACACCGCTGGTACCAGTCATCGGCAAGTCCACTCAACTCCACGTCCTCCTGTACCACATCACTCCATCTCTTCTCTAGCCCGTGCCGCGCCCGTTTAGCCCTCTCGATCCGGCCGAACAAAAGCTGTTTAGGCATGCGGTGGCTGGGCATGCGGGCTACATGACCCAGCCAACGCAGCCTTGCCCGCCGGAGGAGCTCACCGATGGGACTTTGCCCAGATCTTTCAAGGATTTGTGAGCTCCTCACACAATCCAGCCTGGTTAAACCCAGGATGGATCGTAGGCAGGCCAGCCTAAATGTTTCTAACCGGCGAAGATGCTCCATTAGGGGGGTCCACGTTTCACAAGCGTAGAGAAGGGAGGGAATGACTGTGGCCGAGAAGACCTGAAGCTTCGTGTGGAACGACAGACCAGGTAGCTTCCACACAGCGTTACGCAACCGATGAAAAGATATTTCCACTCGACTGATTCGGAGTGAGACCTCTGTTGTTAAACTGGAGCCGGTCATAAGCACACTGCCCAGGTATGGGAAACCCCATCACCGATTGGTAGTTATGTGAGTGGAGTGTCCGATGGTACAAAATACCCAGGCAGGTGCTTAGTTTTGGTGGGGCTGATGGTAAGGCCCCACCTCTTAGTGGCACGCTCCAGTCTCAGCAGCAGCGTCTCCAACTCCTCCTCTGAATGAGCAGCTATTACCAAATCATCGGCATACATAACGTGGTTGACCAATAGGAAGCCATCCCTTGATCGCACCCGGGCATCGATCAGCCTCCCATTATATCTGTACCAAATGGAAATTACCTCGGTACAGCTATTAAAGGCTTCACGAACTACGCAGTCGTAATAGATGTTAAATAATGTGGGAGCCAGAGGACATCCCTGTCGCACCCCAAGGTGTACAGGGAATTGCTCTGATTCCTGGCCACGTAGTTTTACCCGGTCCCGCTCACCATCATGAAGGTCCTTAATGATCGTGAGCAGAGGGTCAGGGACTCCGAAAGCACGAAGAACAACCCAGAGCCCAGGCCTACTGATGGTATCATAGGCCTTGACCAGGTCAATAAAGCAGAGGTGTATGTCTCGTTGGAATTCCCTACACCTGTGCTGTAGCAGACGGACACACACGCACACACACAGACACACACGCACACACACAACCCGTCACTCGAACTCGCTGTGCGATGTGTTTTACACGCTGGGAGGAAACCCGGATTGTTGTGTGTGTGCAGATGTATTGGTGGAGCAGCTTGACGCTCCTAGGGTCGACTCAGCCGTAAGTCCCCGGTTGCAGTCCGTGAACATGAGCATTGGGGAGACAAAGGCGGCCGGGAGTCGTGTTAGCCACCCACGCCCTCGCATTCTGTGCCCGCCTCAATAGGCACTCGCAAACGGCACTTGCCCCGGCAATCTGTTAAAGACTATATGGGGTTTCTTTGTCTTTGCAGTTGTATTTACCCAGCTCAAACTCTTATCTGACATTGATCACTTTAATGATGGATACAATCCTTCCAGACTCCATGCATGAAGACGGCAATTAGCGGCGCAAATGTTGAATCCTGAGAGACACCACGAGAGATGTGTGAAGAAATGAGATATTCTGTTCCGAATGTGGAACATTGTTGTCTGTCACCGTCAGCTGAGATTCAACACGCAGGGTCCCCTCACTTTGCAATCGTCGTAGTAGTAGATGTAGTAGATGTAGTAGTAGTAGATGTAGTAGTAGATGTAGTAGTAGTAGATGTAGTAGTAGATGTAGTAGTAGTAGATGTAGTAGTAGTAGATGTAGTAGTAGATGTAGTAGTAGATGTAGTAGTAGTAGATGCAGTAGTAGTAGATGTAGTAGTAGATGTAGTAGTAGATGTAGTAGTAGTAGATGTAGTAGTAGATGTAGTAGTAGATGTAGTAGTAGATGTAGTAGTAGTAGATGTAGTAGTAGATGTAGTAGTAGATGTAGTAGTAGTAGTAGATGTAGTAGTAGATGTAGTAGTAGTAGTAGATGTAGTAGTAGATGTAGTAGTAGTAGTAGATGTAGTAGTAGTAGATGTAGTAGTAGATGCAGTAGTATATGTAGTAGTAGATGTAGTAGTAGATGTAGTAGTAGATGTAGTAGTAGTAGATGTAGTAGTAGATGTAGTAGTAGATGTAGTAGTAGATGTAGTGTAGTAGATGTAGTAGCGCCCACAGTTCACACACAGTACACAGAGTACACACACACACAGTACACACACAGTACACAGAGTACACACACAGTACACAGAGTACACACACAGTACATACACAATACACACAGTGCACACAAAGTACACCCATAGTACACACACAGTACGTACACCCACAATACACACAGTACAGAGTACACATACAGTACACAGAATACACATACAGTACACACATAATACACACACAATGTACGCACATAGTACACACAAGACGGACACACACAGTGCACACACAGTACACACACAGGAGACATACAGCACACAGACTACACACACAGACTACACACAGTACACACACACAGACTACACACACAGACTACACACACAGACAACACACACAGACTACACACACAGACTACACACACAGTACACACACACACAGACAACACACACAGACTACACACACAGACTACACACACAGACTACACACACAGTACACACACACAGACTACACACACAGACTACACACACAGTACACACACAGACTACACACACACAGACTACACACACAGACTACACACACAGTACACACACAGTACACACACACAGACTACACACACACACAGACTACACACACACAGTACACACACACAGACTACACACACACACAGACTACACACACACACAGTACACACACAGTACACACACAGTACACACACACAGACTACACACACACAGACTACACACACACAGTACACACACAGTACACACACACAGACTACACACACACACAGACTACACACACACACAGTACACACACAGTACACACACAGACTACACACACAGTACACACACAGACTACACACACAGACTACACACACAGACTACACACACAGTACACACACAGTACACACACAGACTACACACACAGATTACACACATAGTACACACACAGTACACACCCACAGTACACACACACAGACAACACACACACAGTACACACACAGTACACACACACAGACTACACACACAGATTACACACACAGTACACACACAGTACACACACACAGTACACACACACAGACAACACACACACAGTACACACACAGTACACACACAGAGACAACACACACACAGTACACACACACAGACTACACACACAGTACACACACAGTACACAATGGCGCACCACGTCCGACCGCATAGCAGCATGAATAAATTCAAGCCGCACGTAGCGAATTTTTGGTGTCAACTAGTTAGCCGCATACACAGTGCGACATCGCACAGACCGAACCGCCATAAAGCGAGGGAAACAACAATCTCAAAATAACATTTGAACCCATTGTCTGTCAATACACTGCTAGATGAAGGCCTCCCCAATGTGTGTGTTCGGTGGGCTGATTGGCCACATTTCACCACTCTGATCAGTGAGGGCCGGTGATGCCTCCGCCCGTAGCTCACGACAGCTTCTTCTTATTCTGTACGGCTGCTGATGTATATGGCAACAGCTACAAATCCATTGAGGTGGTCAAGCCCAGATAACCGCATCTAGGAGCGGCGGAGTGTGTCGCCGTAATGATAGCTTATTAGAGACAGCCGAGTAGTATTTACGTCTCTTATCCACACAGTCAAAACATTCCTAAGCCGCCACACTGAAGCAGTAATTACAACGCTGCGTCCACATCTCGGGCCAATTACTTTGCACGCGCCTGAGGATTTGATTTGCTTCGAAATTAGAAACAAGTATGTCACTTTTTTTTTCCACCAACTTCTTCCCAGATATTTTTTGTTGTTGGCAAAATTCACAAATTAGATTTCGGTCAAGACATTTTTTGAGTTTTGAGCCAAAAAAAAATTGTAACAAAAAAATTCAGAATGACTCTTTTTTTTTCATTTGACAATATCTCAAAGCTGTGAACGCCCCGTTGGTGCAAGACATCGTCAACACGAGAAGGCACGAAATCCATCGGCGGGAGAGCGTCTTGTCACCACGATATGCGCGAGGTCTCATTTAGACATCCGTTTTGATGGCTGGACGAAAAATTTAAATGAAAGAAAATCAATGGACCTCTCCAGGGCATGTGCTGTGCATGTTATTAGACCAAGTGCACATATGGCTTACTTGGAGGCTGCCAGAAATGATACATTAATAAATAAATGCCTAACAGCCGGGCAGTGGTGGCCCCATGCACGCCAGTAATCGAGCACTGATGGGAGTGGTGGGGGTCGTGGGTTGGTGAATCACTGCACAAATACTGATGTCGAGGAGATGTCATTCCCCGAATGTGGACTTCGCCTGATGCCCTCTGTAATGTGGACTTCGCCTGACGCCCTCTGTCAAGTGGACTTCGCCTGACGCCCTCTGTAATGTGACTTCGCCTGTTGCCCTCTGTAATGGGGACAGGGCGTTGCCCCCTCGTACCCGTGGGCTTACACTCGGGGCGCTCTAGTTTCCTACCCACAAGTATGGATACTCGTGCAATTGGCTGAAAACATCTCGATTTGAAGCTTTCGTGACTGCAGGAATTATTTGTGTCTTTCGGTAAAGTCACGTAGAAAGAAAGATTATTTAATTAATTTTCTTTCTACTTGACTTCACCGAAAGAAGCAAAGAGTGAAAACATCTTAATGCATAGAGGACTTCGGAGCTTGGGCAACTGTTGTAAATGCTGGCGCACGGCGTGGCTGACCTTTGAACTTGGCTACTCGAAACCTCGTGGTCACTGTCTTCTCTTTGAGAGTGAGCGAATACTGTGCACGTTACGAGTTGATATTATTATACAACATCTTAATATATGGAGGACTGCAGAGATTGGATAAATGTTGGCATCAGCTCACCGCCTTGCTTGCCTCAGCTTGTTGGTGCTTCCTCAGCGATATGGGGGATGCAATTCGCATATGCGATGCTTTGTATATATAACGAGGACATTCGCTGTTGTTATTCTTAACAAACTGCTACAAAGTTAGTCAGATTGGCGCCGTGCAATTTCCTCGATGTCACAACTGTGATTTGCTCCAGCGCCGGGGGATTGTTGAATTCCCTACGCTGACGTTGCACGTGACTTGCAGAATGAAAACACGAATGAGTGAGCGGTGTTTGTGCCATATGTTATATACATATATAGTACAGAGCAGGGATATTCATACATATTTAATTTGTGGCCAAAATGACCAAAACGCTAGCAGAGTTGAACTGGCATAACAAATATAACCCTAGATTATATTATACACCCCCCGGTATAACCCACATTGCATATGATGTACATGTGTTACATTTAAGCACGTGAAATATTACAAGGAATGAAGAAAACGTGGTGAAATGAGTGAAGAGCAATGCAGATGACAGAGAGAGAGAGCGATATAGACACACAGAGACGAGAGATGTGTTTAGCAATTTCGGAGGGAGATGTTGCCTGTATTCATGAGATGCATGTAAGAGGGAGATCGCAGAGGGATATATTCAGGACAGAGATATAGGAGTAAGATATACCTGTATTCAAAAGATGCAGACAATATAGAGATAGGACAGATACGTATTAAAAATAGAGATATTTGAACGATAGATATATAAAAGTGAGAGATTATATAAATGATAGAGATGCATTCAGGGGAGCGCTATTGGCTGATGTAGATGCAAAGCAACCAACTGCAATGTCACATTCTGGTGGTCAGGCCCAGATACCGGTGTCAGGAGCAGCCGAGTGTATCATCGCCGTGATGTCTCCGTATTTGTGAATAGGGGGTCATTGCGTCGTTATACGTTGAACTGCGGTTCTGTTCTGGACAGTCGCACACTGCCGGAGAGTTTTTAATTTTCCACGTGTGCATCATCAGCTATCCGCATCTACTGCCACGGTTTGTGCAGTGGATGCGGTTTAGGGCGGACCATGGAGCTACGTGGAAGATCAATCCCCAGGGCATCGTCTGCATTGGGTCTTTCACAAGGTGCTTGTTTGTGAGTTCTTTTGGACTACATTGACCTCTCCAGGCTTCATGGGGGTTGAACTCTCATTGTTTAAGGTTGAGCACGTGGGTCCACGAGAGTTTGAGTGACTTCGAGCGATAACGAGGGGCGTTATTGAGGTCCTGATGAATGAGAGGAGAACTGTTTTCTTCGATTCGCAGGATTTGCCTAGATTGGCAGGGCCCCTCCTTGTGCCCAACGACTGTCTGAACAGAAAGACTGTCGGAAACCCACGTGCCGACCAACGCAGTCAATTGCACCGTTTCGTACGACGGCGAGAAAGGAATTCACTTCGTTCCATTTAGCTCCAATGCCGCAGAGGGCCCTTTTGTAACGGCGAGGTTTGGGTGACACCCCAGGGCCGGATTAAACGAGGCCACGGGCAGTGGTGGGTGGCCCTATTGTCAAACGACACTTTCCAGAGTGGCTGGAGAGTTCAAAGTTTAAAAAAAGTTTCCGTGGTGCTGCAACAAACTCATCACATACACAGACCTTTTATCAAGCCCACTGATGGATGTACGCATGTATGTACAGTATGTTGAACTTGTTTCCCGCCGTACGTAGCCAACCGTGCTAATCGGAGGTGCGGGGGATGAGGGCCAAAGCCCACGCGGGGCAGTCTACACGGCCACACTTCACCACGCTGGTTAACGCACGTTGGTGAAGGGCGGGGAGGAAAGACGTGGGAGCCACAGTACAGGACAACGATGGATACTGCCACGCTGCCAACAACTTAGCCCCGCAGCCCATGACACCTGTTGTCGCACGGCGGTCGCCCATTCAGGTTCAACGTCTGCTTAGCTTCCGAGATCCGACAGGTCGGGCGCATTTCGTTTGATTTAGTAGCGAGGCTTCCTTCACCATCGGCAGCGCCTGGAACGCTTTGCGAGGTTATGACAGTCATAATAATAATAAAGCTCAGGCCGATGCATGGTGGCGGCAAGTCCCTGGATTTCCCGGAAGGGCGACCTGCTGCTCTCCTCGTACAAAAAAGAGAAGAGAGGACATTCGTTGAAAGCCGCACGCTAATTCTGGACCAGTTTGTTTTGAGGATGAAGTGGAAAGTGCCTCTGGAGGGGATTTAATACGGCCAGGGTTGCGAGCGCAGGAGAAAGGGCGGACTTTATCCGGCCAAATCGATACTCAAAAACGGCTACATCAAAGCCCCCCGCCACGTGGCCTTTCCAAAAAACTCCACTGCTCTTGTCCCAAGAGAATTTAAAGGGCATAAAAGCACATGGGACCGGAGTCACAATCTGTACCTAAGCCCTCTCTGATCTCGTGTGAAAGCATAATGGTTCTGGCAGCCCGTGCGCTCACCAACGCACTTATCAGCTTCAACTTCAAACCAGCGCTTCCCTGAGCCGTGCCCATGCTAACAGACAAAATTGATTGTTTTTTTCTAATTTATTTTTGGTTCTCTCTCCTCCACCTCCTCCTCCTCCCTTCTGCGCCTGCTCTTCCCCCTCCTCCTCATCCTTCCCCCCTCCACTTTGTCTTTTGAGGAAACAGCTGGTGACAATTTTGTGCCGTGTGCTTTAAGTGCACGATGATTCTGATATTTCCTTCAGCCAGCGCTGCCAATTTCCGTTCAATTTCCTTGCGCTGAAATTCGGGTCCAATACAATATCTCGGTTGCACCAGAAAAAAAACACGGATAATTTACTCGGGAACGGTCATTTCAAAATTGTACAATATTTTCCGTGTGTTCTGTTGCTTAAAGAAAAGGTGCATTTAGGCACTGTGGTAGGGCACTGACTGGAAATCTATTGTGAGTTTAATTCTCAGTCGAGGGTTCGATTCCGACCATCATCATTCACCTGTGGGCAATAAAAATTGGTACCACGTTAGAGGGATGCTGCCTTGATGTGATGTCTATGGGCGACACGGTGGCGAGATGTTAACTCCCTCGCCTGGTGTGCAGGAGGTCGTGGATTTCATCCCGAGCCTGACGCCTGCTGTATATTTGGAGTTTGCGTGTCTCTCTCCTCGTGGTGACGTGGATTTTTCTCTGGGTCCTCCGGTTTTTCCCTCTACACTTAGAAACATGTGTTTAGAGTATTTGGCTGCTATAAATTTCGACACGATAAGCCACTTCGTTGAGCTGTCATTTGTGGCCAAGTCGCTTCTGAAAAAGAGCTACATATCTCAGTGGGCAGTCCTGGTACAGCCTTTTGAAACAATGAGGCCGGTTTCTCAAACTCCTCCCGCTTCTGTTCCTCCACCCAGCGGTTAAAATGGGTTCCACCCCGGTTAGCCGACCGGCAGTCCGCGTGTGGCGGTGGGGCAAAATGTGGGTACTTCCACCTCTTCAAAAGTTGTCGGGCCAGCAGGGATTAGAGCGGCTCTTTGAGAGCTGCCTCTATTGAAGGCCTTGCCGCCGGTATCGGCCGAGCTGCACCTTTATATTCTTAGGTTTTTTCGGTAAAGTCACGTAGGAAATTTTTTTAATTAAAATTAATAAAGTAAAATAAAAGTAAAATACAAATCACGACGTTTCGGAGGCAACACAAGCTTCCGTCTTCAGGTGGAACCGTCACAGCACGCTTTTTTTTTTACTTGATACAGCAAACGTGCTGTGACGGTTCCACCTGAAGACGGAAGCTTGTGTTGCCTCCGAAACGTCGTGATTTTTTTTAATTTTTATTTTATCAATTTTAATTTTATTTTTTTACCTACGTGACTTTACCGAAAACACCTAAGAATATGAATCCTTGCAGTCACGAAAGCTTCAAATCTAGAACTGCACCTTTATCTTCACCTTAACCTACCGATTTATGAGGTGAGCGGAGGTTGCCTTACATCCGACGTTCCGCTCCACGGCCTAGGAGGTTCGGCACGGTTGGCTACGTACGGTGCGAAAGAAGTTCAACGTACGCACGCACATCGCCCCGAACACCACGCGGCAACAACCCGAGAACACGTCCGTCAGCGAGCTCCACAGCGCGATCGAGAAAAAAAAAACACCCCGTGCTCCAATTCATAATTAATAACGTACAAACTCGTTGCTGCGAGCGTTTGTAACTTTGGATTGAGCTGTTTTCTCTGCAACCTGACAATATGTTTGCAACCACTGTAACCGTGCAACCGTGTTTAACAGACAATTAATTATCAGGCTCCTGCAATTAGCGTTTTAAACCCGCTTGAGTGCGGGGGGGGGTTAGACTGTGGGGGTAAATTTGCGAAATGAAAAGCAATTTTTTTAAATGTCTATCTTTCAAGCGCAGCGGCCACACTAACGGGTGAACGTAGCAATTTAGAGAGTCAAGGAGACACATTTCAGCAGATGGCACGGTGGCAAATTATTTCACGCTCGCGACAAATGAAAAATGTCATTAAGGCTGATTTAATCACAATAATACTTCTCCGTTCGACCGCAAAAAGAAGAACCCGACGCCAGACGAGAGTAATGCGATTTTTTTTACGCTCAGAAAACAACGGGCCGCTACGAGAGCGCAAATGTTTGGGGCTTTCGTGCACATTTGAAAAAGCAAAATCAATCGGGGTGCGCCGCCGCGCACATGTAAAGTGCGGGAGCGTTTGTTTTGCAGCGGCGTGGAGCTTCTACGCTGCCAGCGAGCACGAGCGAGTGCGTGAGCGTCATCGCGCACGATTTCATACGGCGACTGTGAATGCTCTCCGAGTCACTAAGGTGGGGGGACGGTGATTGAAATAGAAATTGTGTAATGTAAAGCCATGAATGCGTACACGTGCAGAATGTAAATAACTACCACGATAACAAAAACAACTATGTGATGAAATATATATATACATAACCATGATTATGTTGCTCGAAGAGGTTGTTGTTGTGAAGCCCATTGTCTCACCATGGCGGCGGGATGTTAACTACCTCGCCTGGTATCCAGGAGGTCGTGGGTTCCTGATGCCTGCTGCTGTATATTTGGAGTTTGCGTGTCTCTCTCCCCGTGGTCAGGCGGACTTTTCTCAGTCCTACAGCTTTTCCCTCCACAATTAGAATCAACGTCACGCGTTTAGAGTATTCGGCTACAATGCATTTACACGTCATGATACGCCACTTCGCTGAGCTATGAGTTGTGACTGCCAGGTCGCTTTTGAAAATGAGCTTTATAACTCAGTGGCCTTTACCTGGTAAAATAATAAAATGTTTTATATTTTTCGTGTTAACAATTTATCCCTACCCCCCTGCTGTCCCCACCAACCCCAATGCCAATTTCTGGATGCAACGTCCACCCCACCACTGCACAAACCAGCCCAACCCTGCATGTCTTGCGGCGGGGGGGAGGGGCATACACAGGAAGAGGCGGGGACTATGAAGAAGGGGCGGTCCTTAAAAGGAAAGGCGCGAGCCAAAAGAGAGAAGGAGGCAATTGAGAGTCCTAATTTTGGAAGGGGAGCGCCCTAAGGAGTTAGCGGGTGGGGCATAAAGAGGGACAGGCGGGGGCATACAGAGGTGTTGCACTTCTCTCTTGATTTAAAGTAATAAAAGGATGGAATCCAAATAGGTGCAGCAGGAAGCATATATTCGCAGTCCATGACCACCATCAGTGGGGCGTTTTATCTGAACCATTTTTGGGGCCTCCTCTCCCTCATCAACCTGCGCTGACCAGCATGGTGAAGTATGGTCAAACAACCACCACAACTGACACTACCAGCGTAGGCAGCAGTAGATTGACAAAGGGCTGGACATCATTAAACATTGATTCGTTTCATTTCACTTATGGACGAAAAAATGGGTACAGTTGTTTAATTGTGGAATTGCTAATACTGGCTTATGCTATTCGACAGTCATTGAATAAGGCCACTTATCCACACTAGGCAATGCATGTCATTACTATATGCATGATCGACAGCTGGAGTAAAAAACTAATTATTCTTGCGTGCGCAAACTTTATGTATGTTGAACTTCGTTCGCACCGTACGTAGCCAACCGTGCTAATCGAATGTGCGGGGTGGAAAAGACAACAAACTAAATCGTCGGTGAGTGGGCAGCTGATGCCAACAACTCACTCCGCTTGAGAATCCGGCCGGACCACACGTGGCTGATCCTCCCAGATAGAACAGACTTCAGCGATTCCATCTCAGTGCTCTGACACGGCAGTGAAAACAGGGAGTCACGTGACCCGGGGGGAGGGTGGCGGTGTTGCAGACTGTGGGGGCAGCAGAATAGAATAAGCGATCTCCTAACGAGCACACATTCGCACCTCCGAGTAGCACGGTTGGCTATGTACGGTGTGAAAGAAGTTGAACATGCATACGTATACATCAATACGTGGTCACGGGCTGGGGAAGGGAGGGGTGGAGGATGGAGGGGGGTGGAAGGGGGGGGTATTGATGGCTCTTGGCTCTTTTGTTGCTGGTAAGGGAAATGTTACAGTCAAGCTATCAGCCATCAATCTGGGCAGCGAAATGCCACACAACTCGCAGCCCCGGTAGAAACCGATGGCCGAGCATCTGCATAATGACGTGCAGGCGGAAAAGGTTGAGAGGCAAAAGGCGAATAATAATAATAATAATCGTAATAAATAAATAATAGGGAAAGCATTAAAGTCGGTCGCGCTTTGTAAGGGCGGCAGAAATTAAACGCGTCGGCATTCGTGCTGCCCCCCCCCCTGCTCCACTCCCACCCTGCACCAGCCCCCCCCCCCCCGCTCTCCCCGTGCCACCCACCGTGTCACACACCGTGACACACACCATAACACACACCGTGCCACACACACCATTCCACCCACCGTGCCACCCACCGTGCCACCCACCGTGTCACACACACCGTGTCACACACACCGTGCCACACACACCATGCCACACACCGTGACACACACACCGCGCGACACACCATACCACCCACCGTGCCACCCACTATGCCACCCACCGTGCCACACCCACCGTGCCACACACACCGTGACACCCACTGAACGCCGCCGGACTCCCGCGGCGATGCCGATGGGAGTTGCTGCCACTCTGACATCGAGGGTGGAGTTATTCCGGTGATGTACGGTGCCCCGATCCCGCGCATGTTGCATTTGCAGGGAGAAAACCTCGGGAAATTGTTCGACTAATTTACGAACATTGAAAGTGTTTTGTTGTTGTTGTTGGTGTTCGGAAAAATGGAAAGGAATCGACAACAAATGACGACATGTGTAGTGGATACCCACGGGCTATCTGCTCATGAATCATGATGATGAATTTACAATGCAACGTGAGTTTTATTTGAATTTAAAAAAGACAACATTATTTGTCTATGGTCGCACTGATTGATCTGATCGATGTATTAGTTAATTATATATGCATGTACGTTGAACTTCTTTTACATCAGACCTTGCCAACTGTGCTCATCAGAGGTGCGGGGGAAGGACAACAAAACCGAACACGAAAAGCAGTTCTACAGAAATGCGTTTCGATTTAGATTTAAAAGTGCAAAGCTCCAGTAGCTTCCTGATAAATTAGAGTATTTCACACCGGATAATCCCTTGAGATGGAATGTCTCGTTCGCAAGACTGTCCAAAGCTGTCAGTTGACTCACATGTAGCAAAACACGTACTAATGAATTTGACAAAGAACTGTGAATAACTATTATTACTATTTTCATCATCATAGATTTGAAATGTAAAAAAAAAGGTGTAGCACATAACACAGCAGCGCTTCCCTTCCGCCGTTCTACAGCGTTTTTTGCAGCCATCGCACGGTGCAATTTGACGAATTCCCGACTGGAAGTTGCCGCGTAACTAAATCTGACGGCTTGAGTACGTTGAGGGTTTGGTGGAGAGCGTGAATGGTGTGAAACTCCCCGGTGCTGCGGGCTGCCAAGGAAGCGCCGTACCCTGGCTTGCCGGGAGGCAGGGCAGCAACCAACGTCATCTGTCCCTCCTGTACGGGGATCGAGCGTCGCCCCCTCGCACGCGCTCTGGTTTACTCCGGGTGCTCCGGTTTACTACCCCACATGTACAAGCGCTTGGATGAAAACGTTTTCATATATACAGAGGACTGCAGAGCTTGGGTCATTGTTGGTGCCGACTCACTGCCTGCTTGGCTGCCCTCCAGCTGGTCTGTTGATACGCAGCCTATCACGAGATCCGATTTGCATGAACGACGCTCTATGAAACTAAACAATTATTTTTCTACGTGACTTTACCGAAAGAACCAAAGAGTATGGATTCCTGCAGTCATGAAAGCTTAACATCGAGATTAGACAATGATTCTCGTGGTTGGTGCATCCTCCATAGGGGCCGTCCATAAATGACGTCACGCGATTTTGGACGATTTATGACCCCCCCCCCCCCCATCGTCACACGGCGTCACAAAAAGTCAGACCCCCCCTTCAAATATGACGTTACAAAACTCTGCCCCCCCCCCCCCAAAAAAAAAATAAAACATGCTTCAAATCTCTTTAAACTATTGTCATTGTTACGCGTATTTAATGTACCGTTGCACTCTGATGTTGTAGGAGAAAATATTTATACTGGTAGGAACGAAGTGAACCAGCCTACAATAGATTATATCGTCCGTCCGTCCGATGTCCGATTAGGTGTAGCAACATCGCCCCCTACTGCAAACACTTGGCAGGACCCTACAGAAACCTTTAGACTCAGTGAGGCTTTCCTGGCTAAACAGGTGTAACATTCCCTTATAATTCCCTCAGATAGCTTTTAATTAAAACATTTAAATTAAAAATTAACTCACAGCGGCCTAAAGCCTACAGCTAGGCCTAAAGCCTAGAACTAGGCCTCAAACTCTCCCTTCGTATCGTACCCCCGCGTGTGTGAAAGGGAGTTAATGTTTAACAATGTTACATTCGCTGATGTTTTTAAATAGAAACATTTAAATTTAAAGCTTTTACATTAAGAATTAAAACATTTAAATTAAAAATTAACTCACAGCGGCATAAAGCCTACAGCTAGGCCTAAAGCCTAGAACTAGGCCTCAAACTCTCCCTTCGTATCGTCCGATTAGGTGTATCAACATCGCCCCCTACTGCAAACACTTGGCAGGACCCTACAGAAACCTTTACACTCAGTGAGGCTTTCCTGGCTAAACAAGTGTAATAATACATTATGTTTATATTCTTTGGTTATTCGTTCCTACCAGCCCACCCCGCAGGGACCTGTTAATAAAAAAGTATATTTAATTAAGTATAACGTGTTGTCTATTTATTTCAAGTTGCGCATTTCGATGCGACGTCAAATTTCTCAACCCCCACTCGTCACACATCGTCACAAATGTCTGACCCCCCCCCCCCCTCATAGGTACGTGACGTCATTTATGGACGGCCCCGTAGCGAATCATAGGCCAGGGTCGAGAGTACTCACATGCCCCATTCTTTGCGCCACATTTATTCACATGCCACTGGCGTGCGAGCCCCTACTCACGACTGACCACAGCCCACTGTGCTCGCTGACCCGACGACAGGGCTGCATTGAACGTGAACCGTACTTCCACATGAGGGGTAAAGAACACATTACAATAATGGCATCATAACGCGGTTCGTGAATAACGTGTCAATCCACTTTCCCACACCGCGTCCGATACGGGGGTTGTTTGGACATATTTCACCAGGATTGGTCAAGAGGATGGATATCACTCACCACGTGTGTTAACCGTGGCCAGGAATGGAACTCAGGTGGCCAGATTCATCGGCCATCGTGATAACCACTGCCCCATCGCTGCCCCCTGATCTCTAGTGGAGAAGGCCGTGGGATGCCACTGGGTGGTGGTGGTTGCTCACATCGGTCATCTAGCATTTAGTACCGTCAAACTCCCGTGCTGCTGGCGTACGTTTTCTCCAAACCGCTACAACGGTGCTACTGCAAACTTGCGTCACCGCTCAATTTTGGCGCCACGGTGGCTAGGAGATGCTAACTTCCTCGCGTGGTATACAGGAGGTCGGTGGGTTCGATCTCGACCCACACGCCTGCTGTATATTTGGAGTTTGCGGTGTCTCTTTCTTCGTGATCGCGTGGATTTTTCTCCGGTTGTTGCGGATTTTGCCTCCACATTTAGAATTAACATCACGCATTTAGAGTATTTTGCTGCTTTAGATTTCAACACGCTGAGCCATTTCGTTGGGCTATCATTTGTGGCCAGGTCGCTTCTCTAAAAGATCTTCATTGCTCAGTAGGACTTATCTGGTAAAATAACAATAATAATTTAGTTTTAAATTATTTAGTTTAATAGACAGAGGAAAGTGGAAACAAATGACGAAATGTGCAGTGGGCAACCTATCTGCCCAAGCATCGTGATGATGATGAGCAGATAAAGGCTGATGATAAAGCCGCCGATGAAGCTGACGACAATGTCCCCCCCGCTTCTAATAATAATAATACAAATTTGTAATGCGCATTCGATCCCAGGATCCCGATGCGCAATGCATGAAAAGCAACCGACCAATCCAAAGAGGGAAGGTCACTTTAAAGAGATGGGGTTTCCAAAGCAGACACGAATCTATCAACCGACTCTGATTTCCGAGTAGATTCTCACCACGCTGAGGCCGAGCAGCTCCCGGTGCACGTAGTCGAGGCCCCGGGCCTGCAGAGCGTCGAGGTAGCGCTGCAGCTGCGAGTAGGTGTACGGGAAGCAGTAGGCGAACTGATACTCGTCCTCCTCGCGGTCGAAGCAGAAGGCGAACGACACCACGTAGCGCCCGCGGTGCTCGGGGCTGCGGTAGTAGAACACGTGCTTGCCGGGCAGCCTCGTCCTGTGACGCGCGCGCGCGAGCACACACACAAAGACAAAGATCCCCCGTATAGTCTAAAGAGTGTTTAGGGCAAGTGTTGTTAGCGAGCGCCTATGAAGGCTGGCACGGCGCACGAGGCTGCGGTTGGCCAACACCACGCCTGGCCGCCTTTGTCTCCCCCGGTGGCGATGTTTACACACCGCACCGGGTACTCATTTGAGGCGGAGTCGACCTAGGGGAGGCCCAGGACCGGTTCAAATAATAATCGTCACTGATGATGGCCGTGAGCGGGAATCAAACTCGGGTCACTGGCTTTATAGCACCGCTGCACCGCCGCCGCACGCGAGAGAGGGAGGAGTGGGGGGGGAGACGGAACGAACGTCGATGGAGTCGATCACGCCGAGGTTGGAGTCTTCTTGTACCTACGTCCCGCTGTCTGCGCCGCCCCATGGAACCAACGCACTCCAAAGATCGGGGGGGGGGAGGGGCGAGGGGGGGGCAATCACGGTCGCGCGGGCCATCGTGTGAAAGATAAAGGCGCGGCCCTGCAATCGCCTTCTCGCGACCACTGCTCGCGGAAGAGAACTCAACCGGGGGGATGGTGTGGATTTAAAGGGCCCCTTCTGCATATGGATTTGGCCTCTTCTTCCAATGTTGGCTAGACGTCTTGGAAGGGATGTGAATAACCCACACTTTACAAATAACGGGGCAGGGTGGAGGAGGGCAGGTGGCCGAGACGGGCACTGGGGTGACAACCAAGGGTTCGGCATACGAGGGGAAGACCTCAGGACAGACTGCGACATTCACGGAAACTGTCACGGAGGGTCCAGAAGGATATCGTGACTTGAACAAAGGCGAAGAGCTGAAGACAGACTGGTGGTGAGGAAAGAGCTGCAAGGGCAGAGCTTGGCGGTCAGGAGTCGATTGTGTTCAAGTCGTGGGCTGGCATCCGGCAGAAGGAAGGAAGCGACGGCGAGGCGTGGTGGCGTCAACGGCCTTGACTACGAAGACCTCTTGGCCTGCTTGATCCGGCTTCATCGTTCATCCCTTAGAGCAGGGGTTCCCAACCCCCGGCCCGCGGACCGGTACCGGCCCGTGGCCTGTTAGGAACCGGGCCGCACAGGAGCAGGAGGAGAGGGCGGTGAGTCCGCGCGTGGGCCGCCCCCATTATTTGATTATTCACCACTTCCGTCCGCGCCTCTTTCCCGCACTGCGCACTAGTCTCAGTCACGGTTTTTGGTAAGCCCACAAGCTCTAACCCCTAGCAGCCAAAATGAGTAAAAAACAAACGTCGCTGGAGAGCTTCTTTGAAAAGGGGGCGAGAGCCAATGATGAACCCCCGCGCCCACCACCGGTCCGTGAAAAAATTTGTCTTCCACGAAACCGTTGCCTGGTGCCAAAAAAGTTGGGGACCGCTGCTCTTAGAGCCCTTTGTCATGAACCCACCGCTGGTTGGAAGGATTCACACACAGGGGTTGCCTGCCCGTACTTCAACCGCGCTGATCATCGCAAGTTGGCGAGGTGGAGCTGGACCCAGCACTGACGCAGACGCAACTCGCCACTCATGTCAGCCGTGGCTTGGATTCAAACTCGGGTGGCCGTGTGCGTATCGCGGTGTGCTTAATCGCTGCACCACTGCTCCTGAGACTTACTTGGAAACCCACGAAGTTAAGCGACTCACAGAACCTACACACCGGTATGTTTACAGAAGCTCAAGTCTCCTGTATGCCACGCGACTTCTGTGTGATGCCACCCCCACTCTGAATCCTTCCCTCTCCCCGCCCCCTTTGAAAACAGACGCTGCTCCACGCAACTCCCACTCGCTCCGTCTTTCTCTCTTCTCCCTGTCTTCCCTGCCCACTCATCATCACCCTTTCATCCACGACATCTTGACCGGGTCACTCCCCCTACTGCTCCCATCCCCGCTCGGCACTCCGTCTTCCTTCCCGCTTGCCCGTCTTGAGCAGCGTGCCCTCTCAGTCTGTCTTGTCTCCCCTTCCCGTGGCTTTGTGTGCCACGGGTGAAAGGCTTTTAATAGGAACCTACATACTCACATATAGACCCACAGACCTGCATAGGGACCCATATGCTTACCCAGAGACCCACATACTTAGCCAGAGACCCACATACTTACCCAGAGACCCACACACTTACCCAAAGACCCACATACCCAGAGACCCACATATTTACCCAGAGACCCACATACCCAGAAACCCACATACCCAGAGACCCACATACTTACCCAGAGACCCACATACTTAGCCAGAGACCCACATGCTTACCCAGAGACTCACATACCCAGATACCCATATTCTTACCCAGAGACCCACATACCCAGAGACCCACATACCCAGAAACCCACACACTCACCCAGAGACCCAAATACTTACCCAGAGACACACTTACCCAGAGACCCACATATCTAGAGACCCACACGCTTATCCAGAGACCCACATACCCACATACTTAGCCAGAGACCCAAATACTTACCCAGAGACCCAGATACTTACCCAGAGACCCACACACTTACCCAGAGACCCACATACTTACCCAGAGACCCACATACCCAGAGACCCACACACTTACCCAGAGACCCACACACTTACCCAGAGACCCACATACCCAGAGACCCACATACCCAGAGACCCACACACTTACCCAGAGACCCACACACTTACCCAGAGACCCACATACCCAGAGACCCACATACCCATTGACCCACACACTTACCCAGAGACCCACACACTTACCCAGAGACCCACACACTTACCCAGAGACCCACACACTTACCCAGAGACCCACATACCCAGAGACCCACATACCCAGAGACCCACACACTTACCCAGAGACCCACACACTTACCCAGAGACCCACATACTTACCCAGAGACCCACACACTTACCCAGAGACCCACATACTTAGCCAGAGACCCACATGCTTACCCATTGACCCACATACCCAGAGACCCACACACTTACCCAGAGACCCACACACTTACCCAGAGACCCACATACTCACCCAGAGACCCACATACTCACCCAGAGACCCACATACCCCTAGACCCACATACCCAGAGACCCACACACTTACCCAGAGACCCACACGCTTACCCAGAGACCCATAGTATTTACATAGCACGTGCACGCGGGGGTAACTCGTCATCCCCTGCCGTGCCCTTCTGACGTCGGGCCCTTGCCGCGACTGCGCAGAATAACACAACCAAATAATGAACCCAATTATATTGCGTCGTGTTGTACTTTATTAGGTGCCAGGGAACAGGCGGTAATTAAGTTCCTCTGCAGCAATGAGCGTGCGGTCGTGTGAATCGCTTGTCTTTTCAAACCGAAAAGAAAGAAAAAAGATGCGCGTTGCATATTTAACGCGAGTCTCCCGTCCGTGCCTGGTCACGGAGGTGTGGACGAGCGCGCAGGATTAATTTCGCGTGCGGCTAGCGGAGGAGGGAAAAGGAAACCCTCCGGCAGCCAACAACAACAACAACAACAAAAAGAACCCCAACAATCGCAGAAGTCCTCGAAGGAAATCAAAGAGTGGCCCGCTCGTGCCTTGGCGCAGGACGTTCGCGAGCTCGATGCTACCGTCGAGGTCTGCCAGGCACGCCGAGGCGGCTTCGAGAGAGGAGGAGAGAGAGTTCGCGTTGCTTTGCAGTCCCATCAAGTCGCTTCGCCGTGACACAAAGACGCATCGCGTGCGCGCCGAGACGCTTGCAGACCACTTGCCCCGCCGTGTGTGTGGGTGTGTGTGTGTGTATGTGTGTCTGTGTGCGTGTGAGTGCGTGTGTGCGTGTGTGTGCGTGCGTGTGTGTGTCTGTGTGTGGGTGTGTGTGTGTGCGTGTGTGTGTGTGTCTGTGTGCGTGTGAGTGCGTGTGTGCGTGTGTGTGCGTGCGTGTGTGTGTCTGAGTGCGTGTGTCTGTGTGCGTGTGAGTGTGCGTGTGTGCGTGTGTGCCTGTGTGTGTGTTTGTGTGTGTGTCTGTGTGCTTGTGTGCGTGTGTGTGTGCGTGTGTCTGTGTGTGTGTCTGTGTGTGTGTCTGTGTGTCTGTGTGTGTGTCTGTGTGTGTCTGTGTGTGTGTCTGTGTGCTTGTGTGCGTGTGTGTGTGTGCGTGTGTGTGTGTCTGTGTGTGCGTCTGTGTGTGTGTGTGTCTGTGTGTGTGTCTGTGTGTGTGTTTGTGTGTGTGTCTGTGTGCTTGTGTGCGTGTGTGTGTGCGTGTGTGTGTGCGTGTGTGTCTGTGTGTGTGTCTGTGTGCGTGTGTGTGTGCGTGTGTGTGCGTGTGTGTGTCTGTGTGCGTGTGTGCGTGTGTGTGTGTGTGCGTGTGTGCGTGTGTGTGCGCGTAAATGCGTGTGTGTGTGTGCGTGTGTGTGTGTGTGCGTGTGTGTGTGCGCGTGTGTGTGTGCGTGTGTGTGTGCGTGTGTGTGTCTGTGTGCGTGTGTGCGTGTGTGTGTGTGTGCGTGTGTGCGTGTGTGTGCGCGTAAGTGCGTGTGTGTGTGCGTGTGTGTGTGTGCGCGTGTGTGTGTGCGTGTGTGTGCGTGTGTGTGCGTGTGTGCGTGTGGGTGCATCGGTCAGCAGTCGTCTCAGTCAGTCGACCCGTGCTGGGTCTGCCCCGTGACCTCTTGCCCAGCGTGCGTTCAACACTTGGCGGTTGTTGTGGTTGTTGACGGCGAAGTAAAATGCGCAAAAGTTAAGTGCTACCAAAACATTGTTCGTCGATCAATTGTCCTCATTCCGTTTGTGAGCGAGTTCATCGCCTACCGTCAATATTGTGTCGTTACCAGAACCATGCCAATTGGGTTTACATGTTTCTGCCGCACTGTGCGTTTGCAAGCTGCACCTGTGAAGGCAACAACGACGACGATTCTCCCGTCCGTGGGACCGTCGGCGCAGGCGCCGCGAGTTAGCGAGCGCCTATTGATGCCGGGATTCCGCGTGACGCGGGGGGGGTGCGGGGTTTCTGAAGTCGAAATCCTCGCGACTCCCGACCGCGTCAACTAGGAGCAGCACTGAACGTGGCGGGGGGGGGGGGGCAGCCTTCGCTGTTATGTGGGAGGGGGGCAGGGGAGGGGGATGTCCGAATACGCAAAATAATTAAATAAAGGACGATAATTTTGTATTCTTTAATTATTTTGCATATCCCCCCCCTCCTGCCCCCCCCCCCGCGTCAGCCTTCACTGTTATGGGGGATTATTCACGTTACATTATGTTCACACGCAATTAGCACCCAGCACGTTTAATTAGCATGCGGTAGGTTAATAATTAAATACGCGCAATTTAATATTTACAGTTTAATAACGCTATTACAAAAACGCACTTTGTTCAGGTTAACCCGAGTCGCACTATCACTGCGACGGGGGGGGGGGGTGATTTCTACCGGCTTGAAGAGTTTGTTCTGTTATTTGTGTAAAATTATTATAGCCACGAGTATAAGACGTACGGAGAACATCTTTCGCACCGTAAATAGCCAACCGTGTCAAATCGGAGATGTGGGCAAAGGACAATAAACTAAACACAAAACGCAGCTCTAAAGAAATGAGTTTTCAATCTAGATGATGATGATTTGATAGTGCACAGCTCCAGCGGCTTCCTAACGTCGGAAGGAAGAGCGTTCCAGACGGCCGCAGAAGCGCATCTAAAAGCGCCGCGCGGTGCGGTGACCTCCGTCTTTGCTCGACGGCCAGAAGCCAGAAGCCACCGCTGCCTCCGCGAGGATGCACGGAGTTCGCGTGATGGTGGTTTATGCCCCTCGACGAGATCAGCGTGGGATTTGGTGGTTCATTTGTGGCGAGTACTTCGTGTGTAACGAGTGTTAAAGGCAGCGAAGAGTGTGTGAGAGAGAGAGAGAGGGGGAGAACACGGGAGAGAGTTCAAGAGACTTTGACTTTTAAATAACTTTTATTGCCGCCAGCAGCAACAGCACTGGAGGCGACTCCGATATGAAATACACAAAGTCACCAGCAAACAAATGAAAAAAACGCTATAGAGAGAGTGAGAAACGCGGGAGAGGGAGAGAGTTCAAGGGACCCGGCAGAGCACGTGTATGAGCGCGGGGCACACGAGGTCACCGGATGCCACACACCACGTGTGTATCATCGCCCGTGCGCATTTGCTTCGATTGCATTGTCCGTGTGACAATAGCGTCGGGGGTAGCAGAGTACACGACGTCCTCGTCTTAATCAGCACGTGGAAAATTCCCGATACTGTAATCCTATGGATTAATTGACAAGTCTTCCAGCCGGAGGGTATTTTTCTGGGGTTTGTTATTTATTTTTTTTAGTATATATTCATTTGTTGATATGTTTAAGTCGCCTTTTTGGCTTCGTGATGTTTTTCTGTAATTTTGCTACGCGTGCTCTCACGGAATACGCGTTATATATATATATAATGTTCACCCTTGTAGGATACTGCAGGTAAAAGCCGCAATTATCCCATTGTTGCTGGATAACAAATGTAGATTAACTTGTCCTCCCCGCCCCCCGCACCTCTGATTGGCATGGTTGATTACGTACGGTGCCAAAGAAGTTCAATATATGTAATAAACTATTAAACTATTTATATATATTTTTTTACCAGGTAAGATCCACTGAGCAATACAGATGTATTTCAGAAGCGACCTGGCCGCAATTTAAAGCTCAACTAAGTAGCTTATAACGTGGACATTGATAGCAGACATCCTCTAAATTCATGTTTATAAATGTGGAGGGAGAAACCGGAGGCCGCAGAAAAAGGTCCACGCGACCACGGGGAGAGAGACACGCAAATGTACAGCAGCAGGCGTCAGGGTCGGGATGGAACCCACGACCTCCTGTATACCAGGCGAGATATTTAACATCTCCTAGCCACCGTGATGATGAGAGAGAGAGACACGCAAACTCGAAATAAACAGCAGGCGTCAGGGTCGGGATCGAACCCACGACCTCCTGTATACCAGGCGAGGTAGTTAACATCTCCTAGCCACTGTGATGATGAGAAAGAGACACGCACACTCAAAATAAACAGCAGGCGTCAGGGTCGGGATCGAACCCACAACCTCCTGTATACCAGGCGAGGTAGTTAACATTTCCTAGCCATCGTGATGATGAGAGAGAGACACGCAAACTCGAAATATACAGCAGCAGGCGTCAGGGTCTGGATGGAACCCACGACCTCCTGTATACCAGGCGAGGTAGTTAACATTTCCTAGCCACTGTGATGATGAGAAAGAGACACGCACACTCGAAATAAACAGCAGGCGTCAGGGTCGGGATCGAACCCACGACCTCCTGTATACCAGGCGAGGTAGTTAACATTTCCTAGCCACTGTGATGATGAGAGAGAGACACGCAAACTCGAAATAAACAGCAGGCGTCAGGGTCGGGATCGAACCCACGACCTCCTGTATACCAGGCGAGGTAGTTAACATCTCCTAGCCACTGTGATGATGAGAGAGAGACACGCAAACTCGAAATAAACAGCAGGCGTCAGGGTCGGGATCGAACCCACGACCTCCTGTATACCAGGTGAGGTAGTTAACATTTCGCAGCCACGGTGCAGCCCGTCATCAATCAACTTGTGGAACTAGTGCAATCTATTAACTTGTAGAGCCCATGTAATCAATTAACTTTGTAGAACTACTGTAATAAATCAACTTTTCGAGCCGGTGTAATAAATTAACCTGTTCAAATTGTAATAATTATAATCGATTTTGTTTTGCGGTTGTCGGGAGATTTTGTAACTTTAAATCCGCGAGGTTTTTTTTTGTCTCTCTTACATCTTTTGGAAGAAAAATGCCCAAGTCGGCAGTAAAATCGGCGCACGCTGCATTGTGATTTACGCCTTACGAGCCCGGGGGGGGATTTAAACCACTTCATAGTCTGGGGTAACACCTTTCTGCACAGCGTATCATTTACATGGTCTGCGCATATATACTATTTTACGATTTAAAAAATGAAAAAACCTCACAATACAGTACTGCGATAGAACGTAATTATACTTATTTGTAATGGAATTGTTATCGTTGACCCGGCAGTGAGAAGTTAATGTACCACGTGTGACCGTGCAGCTTCGAGCATTTACATCTCAAGTTTCTGCCGCGGTGATGATATCTTAAACGATAGCTTGAAAATGAAAGTTTGTAACACGTTAACCGGCAAATTCTGAATTTGGTTTCATTTGTCTTCGTCTGTTTTTAAAACTCACAAGTTATGGGTCACACAAGCTAAGTTATTTACCCATTGGTGTAATTTACAGCTCCCTTTGTCGCTCCACTGCTAGATGACGGCCTCCCCTCTACCATGTCACCCATTGGACGGGGACCGTTTAACCATACTTCACCACGCTGCTTCGTGTGGGTTGGTGAATATGCAGGGGAACCCCAGGACCGGTTCAGATATCGCCTGCCGCTGATGTTAGCCGTGGCCAAGAATCGGACTCAGGTCGCTGGTTTGATCCTGCAGTGTGCTAACCGCTGCACCACAGCTCCCACCCTCCAGCTTTGGCAACACTTTCGTCGCAGATTGTGTCCCCGCGAAGCGGCATGCCGCGTGTCTCCGCTTGTTTGCCGCGTCGTCTGATGTGATAAGCAAATCGGCGATACCCCGCTGCGTGAATTCATTCAAGGAAGCTTCGAGGGGTGGAGCGGTGGCGCAGCGGTTAGCGCACCGCTCTGCGGACATGACCTCCAGACTCTTTGGTTCGGGCGCAACACGAGCGTGTGTTGCGCCCGAAACGTCGTGATTTGTTTTATTTTCTACCTACGTGACTTTACCGAAAGAACCAAAGAGTATGGATTACTGCAGTCACGAAAGCTTCAAATCGCGATTATGACCACCAAAGTTCGATTCCCGGCCATGGCTAACGAACTAACGAACTAACTAACGCGAGCGGCGAATTCAAGCACTGATCAATCAATGCCAAGAAGCAAGACGACTCTGGCAGACGCCCCTTCACCCATCGCCCCGAACGTGGGGCGAAGACTTGAGCACGCAAGCGCGCCGCTGGTATTTAGACGGCCTGTTGCATTGTACGCGTCGTGAGAGGTGGTCTCGCGGGGCTTGGGGGGAGGGAGGGGAAACGTTTCACACAGCAGTGGAGAGATCATGACGACGACGATGATGGTGACAACGAGCGAGATGTATCCATAATAGAGGTTTTTTGGGGTCAGTTCGCGTAAATTTATAAATGTGTCGTTAAAACCCGCCACCACCCGACAGCCAAAACCTGGCTGTCGCCTGATGAAGCTAGTTGTAATTACTGGCGAAATGTCGTACTCACATTGTAAATGTTGTGGTTTGGCTCTCCAACACACCGATTAGTGCTGTACCAGTGACGAATTGGCCACGTTCTGTTGACGTGACGACCATTACTAGTTGGCCGTGTCGGGTGGTGGCGGGTTTTAACGACACATTTATATATTCACGCGATCCAACCCCAAACAACCTCTATCATGGATGATATTGGTCGCGAAAGCCTTCCACGTGTTAGAGTGAGAAGTATGCTATACTTCGTTCGTGGCCAACCAGCCTTGCTTCAAAGCCGTCGAAATATTCAACGGCACGGTGCGGGCACACGCGCTCGGCACGGGGCGAAGTGCCGCTCTGGAAGCGGCCTCGAGCTGCCCTCCTGCCACACTCCTCCGCGTCTCGCCGCAGCGCAGTCACAGCGCAGTCGCAACGCAGCGGCGGCTGTGACGGCGGCGATGAGGTTGCACCGTGGCTGTGCGCGAGACCCAGGCGGCTGAGTGCACCAGAGAGGCGATGGGCGGGCTTTGCATTGGCGACGGTTTTAACGCTGGAATTAAAATTGGAACAACCGACGCCGTTGATCGTCGTGATCTGTGCGAGCATCTTGCGCGCGCGCGTGTCTGTGTCCGTGTTGTGGCAAAGGCCCTCCGTGTAGCCTGAGCAGACTGTTGGGGCAAGGGCTGTTAGCGAGCGCCTATGAAGGAGGGCACGGCACACGAGGCGGTCGGTCGGTGGCCAGCACCACGCGCGGGCCGCCTCGTTGTGTACACACTGCACCAGGTATCCATGTTGAGCTGCTTTCAACACCGTACGTAGCCAACCGTGTTAATCGGAGGTGCGGAGTACCTCCTAACCAGGTACTCATATGAGGCTGAGTCGACCTAGGCGAGGCCCAGATCTGGTTCGGATAATCGGTGTTAGCATAACGCGCACGTGTACACACGCGCGCGCAGTGTGCGTGCACGCGCGCACGCATTCGCCGAGGCCCGCGCGGCGCTTCATCTTATAATCTGTCTGCCACCAAGAGCTGTCGGTGGCCGCAGACTCGTCCCCATCGGTCACGGCTGACGTGCAGGCGGGGGTGGGTGGGGTGGGGCCAGATGCCCCGACAGGGTGAGGGATTGCTGCGCTCTTCCAGAATGTGCATCACGTTCATCCCATCAGTCCCCACCTCTCCCCTTTCCTCTCTCTCCCTCTCCCCTCGTCTCTCTCTCTCCTCTCTCTGTCTCTCTCCTGTCGCCCACCCCCATCCCAACCTCCCACAACCCCCCGCACGCCCCCCCCCCCGACAGTTTCCCTGCAGAGACACACCCTCTAATCCACAAATTAAAATCAATAGCCCCCGAGGTGCCCCCGTGTACTCTGTCATTGACATCCGAGGGCTTAAATGGTGTCCACGATCCCACTCCGCCACATTCTCTCCCTCCTCTTGGCCGCCCTCCCTACGGCCCCAGTCTCACTCTCCGTCCGTCCGTCCGTGTGTCCGTGCGAGTGAGGAGCGGCGGTGCAGCGGTTGGCGCGCTGCGCAAACACCGGGTGACGGTTATCTGAACAGGTGCTGGGCCTCCTCCTCTAGGTTGGCTCGGCCTCAAATGCGTACCTGGTGCGGTGTGTGGTAAACATCGCAGCTGGGGATACAAAGGCGGTCGGGCGTGGTGCTGGCCACCCACCCCCTCGTGTACCGTGCCGGCCTGCATAGGTGCAACTCGCTAACAGCACTTGCCTCAAGAGTATGTTAGAGGCTACACGGCGGATCTGTGTCTTTGTGGGGAGCGGCGGCGCAGCGGTTGGCGCGCTCGCGCTACAAACCTGGCGCCTCTCCCGTTCGATTCCCACTCACGGCCGACGGATTTTAATGTTGGCCCGAAACAGAGTCGGCGATCCTTCTTGCACGTGTCATTTACAACTTCCCCTTTCTCCCAGAAACCGGCGCTCGCCATTTATTTCCCTCCGTACAATTCTCTTGCCCACATTCATGCGCTGAATTATTTTGTACTGCACATTTTTTTTCTGATGCACCTCGGTTTTTGCCTGCAGTGGACTCACTCCTGGTGATAAATCACGGTTTCAAGCACACACGCGTGCGTGTCTTCGCTGTAGTGCGGAGCGGTGGCGCAGTTGCTATCGCTCTCCGCTTCGAACCCGAGTTCGATGATTCCCGCTCACGCCCCAACATCTCAATCGATCCTGGCCCTCCGCTAGGTCGACTCAGCCTTGCAATAGTACCCGGTGCTAATATTTAAATATATAGTCATGTATTCATATTTATACATAAAACATTAAATACATGTTTTTTATATATTTAAATATCAGCACTGGGGAGACAGTGTCGGCCGGGCGCGGTGTTCACCTTCATCGGTGCCATTCGCTCACAGCACTTGCCCCAACAGCCACATGCATTCCTCCGTCTCTAGCTGCCCATGTGATTTTTGTGTGTATCCTCTCATTCGCTCGACGTTCTTCCCGTGTCCATGTCCTCGTCCTTTCCCTCCTTGTGGCTTGGCATCGTCCCTGGTGCAGGGCAATGACGTGGGACCCCACGTCCAGCCTAGCCCAGCAGAGGCGCGGCGCTGTTGCTACCCCACCAGCTCCTTCCAGTATCTCGTCCCTCGTGATGAATCTGCCGTTCCCTTCTTCTCGCTTTCCATAGTGGCCAGTAGATGGCAGTAAAGCAAGTGGGTTGCTGCCCTGTTTGGGTGTTATTCGCCTGGTGTCTGTGGGGTTTGTATACACCCACTCTAATTTGCAAAGACAAAAATATCCCGCATAGTCTTAACAGACTGTTGGGGCAAGTGCTGTTAGCGAGTAGCACCTATGAAGGCCGGCACGGCGACACGAGGGGGTTGGTGACCAGCACCACGCCCGGCCGCCTCTCGTCTCCCAAGTGGCGATGTTTACACACCGCACCAGGTTACTCATTTGAGGCTGAGATGACCTAGGGGAGGCCCAGGACCGGTTCAGATAATCGTCACTGATGTTGGTCGTGAGGGAGAATCGAACCCGGGTTTCTAGGTTCGTAGTGCAGCGCGCGAACCGCTACACCACCGCTCTCCACCACGCCATCACACACACCAGCTCATAACAAAAAATGGCCAAACAACTCACAGCATGATCATCCTAAAGAGGAGCCTTGAGACTCAATTACGAGTGTGGAGTCTTGGTGAAAAAGGAGTTATTCGCTGAAATTTCAAATGCCATTGCATTGTGGGACATGGAGAGACGATGAAAGTTTGGGGAGGCTTTCATCCAGTAGTGATGGATTCATTGTGGAGGTGATCATGGCTGGGTATTGCTGTGGTTAGAACACTCCGAGTTAAAACTAAACATCGATTTTTTTTTTTTACCAGGTAAGGCCCACTGAGCTGTATAGCTCTTTTTCAGAAGCGGCCTGGCCACAAATGACAGCTCAACGAAGTGGCTCGTCATATGGAAATGTATAGCAGTCAAATACTCGTAAGCACGTATTTGTAAATGTGGAGCACCCGGAGAAAAATCCAGGAGACCAAATGGAGAACATGTAAACTCCAAATATACAGCAGGCGTCGGGGTCAGGATCGAACACACGACCTCCTGCATACCAGGCGAGGTAGTTAACATCTCGCCACCGTGGCTATATGCTCGGGTGTGAATGTCGCCGATCTTCCCTCCCGAGCAGATAGAACGAGGGAGTGCCACGTCGTGTGAGCCGTGTTTCCCAAAGGGAGAGGCTGGCGTTCGCCACAGGGGTGTGGCATTTCCACCACTGCCTCAGGGGGCTTAAATTGGGATGATTAACGGCACCGCCCCGGTGCGCGTTCGAGCAGAAAGACACTCTCACTTGACGTTTACTCGCTCTTTACAATAATTCATGTTGTGATCCAAATTTGGCTTTGTTTATTTAATTAATGCTTTGTTGAATTTCATCTAAAAAATATGAATATCAGTTTGCAACATACATTATTCTGTAGTGGGGTTGGAGGGAATAAGCTTCCCACCCAGTGTGAAGTCGATGGAAGAGATCTCAGAAGCAGTTCTGTGGCGTCTACTTCCACGGACCGTTCAGTAACACAGGGGCGCTTACACTGCTCTGCGAGGGTTCCGAATAGATTCCTCGTCTAATGACGCGACCAATCAGCCACCCAGCCAACCACCCAGCCAATCACCCACCCACACACAAAACCACCCATCCACCCACCCAACCACCCATCCAAGCACCCAACCACCCACACACAAAACCACCCATCCACCCACCCAACCACCCAGCCAAGCACCCACCCACACACCAAACTACCCCTCCATCCACCCACCCAACCACCCAGCCAATCACCCACCAACACACAATAAACCACCCATCCACCCACCCAACCACCCAGCCAATCACCCACCCACACACAAAACCACCCATCCACCCACCCAACCACCCAGCCAATCACCCACCCACACACAAAACCACAATTCCACCCAGCCAACCACCCAGCCAATCACCCACCCACACACAAAACTACCCATCCACCCACCCAACCACCCATCCAAGCACCCAACCACCCATCCAAGCACCCAACCACCCACACACAAAACCACCCATCCACCCACCCAGCCACCCAGCCAATCACCCACCCACACACAAAACCACCCATCCACCCAACCAGCCCACGCTCTCTATCCCCAGTGGTTTAGATCCGACTAATTTTCTAAATGTGTACGAGCCAATAAACAAATGACAACTCTTGCATCGAGAAGTAATTATATCTCATGTGACAGAGGTTTTCTTTTTACACTGCACAGGTTTTGTTGCGGTAATGCGCCTTGCAAACTTTACATTTCCGAACAAAGCCCATTCCAGATTGATTTTTCCTCTCTGAATTATTTATAAGAACATTATTATATCATCTATGTATGAGTGGTGTATGTATATAGCCATGTATTATGCATGCTAGATCGCATAACGCAGGTATGTTGTGGGCACATACATAATGTTTATAGACATAACTCAGTATTGCAATCCATCACTCGAGATGTGGGGTTGGTGGCTCGCACACAGATGGAGCCACGATGTCATCTTGCAGTCGGCAAGTAGGTTTGCAAGTATGAGTTTGCAACGATCTAGCGTTGTATGCGTACCCTTCCTGCCAGTGTCTCCAGCTATCCTCCCACGGGTACAAATAGCGCAATCAAGATTCGAAATGGCCAAACATCCCAGGCAGGGAACTCTTTGAGAAAAGTGTTTTGAGGCTCTCAGCGAGGCCTTGCTGATTAAGCCAGAAAACGATTGTTCTCTCAGGCCCAGACGGCGCTGCGGCTACGCAGTGCTCAACTCGTCATTAGAAAGGGATGAGTTCAAATTCTGGTCCGTTATTGACTCGGCGCATCACCATCATCATCATTCCTCCAGGGTAGACAAACTTCCTAGCGGTTTAGTCAACAGCAGTGGTTTACTCAGTTGAATTCCCATCAATGGACCGTCACCACTGGCGGTGATGACCACCACCCAATTCCCATTGGAGATCCAGGACACATCTTTAGATCGAACCGGTAACACAGGAGGCCTCCTCCTACTGCACCAACCCGCACTGTGAACCAGCGTGGTCAGGGTACGGCCAAACAACCCCCAGCACCCACAACGGCTGTTGCATAAACCACACGCGCCGCGCGTCCAGGCACGACGCGGGGGCCTCCATCCAGCAGTGTACTGGCACAGGGCTACGAATTGGCTACCATGGTGGCCAGATGTTAACTACCACGCCTGGTATGCAGGAGATCGTGGGTTCGATCCCGACTGTGATGCCTGTATATTTGGAGTTTGCGTGTCTCTCTCTCTCTCCCCGTGGTCGTGTGACATTTTCTCTGGACTTCCGGGTTTCCCCTCCACGTTTAGAAACATGCGTTTAGAGCATTTGGCTGCCATACATTCACACGTGATAAGCCACTTCGTTGAGCTGTCACTTGTGAGAGACAGGTCGCTTCTAAAAAATATATATATAGAACTCAGTGGGCCTTACCTGCTGAAATAAAACAAAATTGCTTAGCTTAATTGGTGTTATAATTTACAATTTGATCACGTTCATCATCACCGTGGCCTGTGCGGTGGATGATGCCACATCTTCGTCTGCCCAAGCCCTGTTTCTGTATCGCTTTGTTGACCTTTGCAAGTAGCATGCATCACGTAGCACCTTGTTTGTGTCACTCGTGTTAAGTTCATGCGTACGCACGAAGCACCCGGCATCACCCTCGCAGCAGCAGCAGCAGCAGCTTCTGAGGAACCGTCGGACGAAGACGTTGGTCACCGCATCGCAGCCCTTCAGATGTGCGTCTGCGGCCGTCTGGAACGCTCTTCCTTCCGATATTAGGAAGACACTGGAGCTGTGCGCTTTTAAATCATCATAATATAGATTGACGAACTCGTTTCTTTAGAACTGCTTTTTGTGTTTAGTTTGTTGTCCTTCCACCGCACCTCCGATTAGCACGGTTGGCCATGTATGGTGTGAAAGAAGTTCAAATACAAAGACAAACAAAGACAAACATCTCTAGACGCCTTGTACACGGCCTCTTGATATGCTCCTGCATTCAGATGCTTTACACGTTCAAATTTACGACAACTGTCATAATATGTCATAACTATTAATTGCAAAACTAGATTCGAGGCTTTCGTGACTTCAGGAATTAGTCTTTGGTTCTCTCAGTAATGATTTTTTATTTTATTTTCTACGTGATGTTACCGAAAGAACCAAAGAGTATTAATTGTGAATAAAATGTAAAGTTAATTTGTTCTATGTATCGATCGATCTGTGCCAGTGACTACCATGCCAATGCTAAAGGGCATAGTTTTCAAATTCACAGATAAATATTGACATTGAAATACACTGTGTGCATGCTGTGCACAAAGACAACGACCCCCCGTATAGCCTTTACCAGACGGTCAAGGCGCGTGCTGTTAGCAAGCACTTATGAACGCCTACACGGCACATAAGGTGGGTGGGTGGCCAACACAACACCCGGCTGCCTTTGTCTCCCCGGTGCTGATGTTCACACACCGCAGCAGGTACTCATTTCAGGAGAGGCCCATATCCGGTTCGAATATTTTCGCCACTACTATTATAGCACGCGAGCTGGAATCCGAACTCGGGTTGCCGGCGATGAATCACAGCGCGCCAACCGCTACACTCCCGCTCTGCCCAATGCTGTGTGTATGTATGTGCGCACACGATCACACACGTATGCGCGTATATATATGCACAATAGCTCACTCTCAATCCTGTTAAACAGCTGACGCAGACGTGGGGGGGGGGCGTAGGGGGGGGCAGGGAAAATGTTCTCGTAGCAGCATTATCTTGAATTACTGCAGAGCATGACACTCACGCATTAAATTATTTATTTACACTCTCCTCCTCTGCCCTTGTTTGTTTGTTTGTTGTTGTTGCTGCGTCTGATGTGAGCGGTGACTGAGAGCTTATCAGTCAGCGGGGCACAGAGAGCCAGAGACAGAGAGACGACGCCAGCGCGTGAACTCTGTGCGTTCCTGTGGGGGCCGACGTCCACCCCACCGCCCTCGCCGGGCAGGTGGGGCACACCGTCCGCCCCTTCCGCTCCCTGCTCCACCGCGTCCGTCGGCTCCCGTCGGGCCCCCCGCCGACCACGTGATGGGCCCCCCCGTGCTAGCGCCCTCTCCGAGGGACATCCCTGCTGGCTCACAGCCGCACGGAGTTAACCCGCACACGCGCGCGTACACCGCAGCTAACGCGGCGGCGTGAACGCGCTCGCGCCTGCGGGCGGTTATGTCCTAACGCGCGCGCGCACACCACGGCCAACGCCAACGCAGTCCGCAGCGGCACGCTAGCGGCCACACCTGAGAGCGGCTACCTCGAGGGGCGCTCGTGCTGCGGCTGGGCCCTCGCTGTCGCCGCGCGTCCGCCCACGCAGCGGCTCCACACGTAAAGCGCAGACACCACACCGATGATCTGTGCTAACTTTTATTCACGGCGCAAACCCCGCACTGCTCAGAGGGAATATTCTGCGAGCAGAGCCTAGCCTACTGCTGTCCAAGTCCCCAAATACTCACATGCCCTATCACGTACCTCGCGGCTGTACCCATGGCGTCGCGCGGACGCTGTGAGTGTCGGAGGGACGAAGACGAAAGATAACTTTACCTATCGCTGCCTCGTAGCGGCACTCGCTGGCGTCGCACGGAGGCTGCGAGCGGCTCGAGAAGGCAGGACGGCAGGGAGTCCGTCTTGGCGGCCAAGAAGTTAAAGATGAGATGCCAACTGAACGGTTTCAGGCTCCCCTTTTAATGCCCCCTGACTTAAGAAACACAGGGTTACGTTGTCCCGCACGGCCAATCGTGCGCCTACCTGTGATCCTCGCTCGTTTCCCTCCCCTTACACGGAGCTTTGCGACGGTTACTTCGGCGGCCTATTGACTAACCACCCGTACTCATTAATTTCTGACTCATCCCGTTTAATCTGGAAAGACGTTCGGCTGGCGAATACGCGCCCTGCTAGTGTGTACTCGGTCTGGGGCTGGGGGAGGTCGTGGCGCTGCGGTCCCTTGACCTCATAGTCTGCTCTGCTCACTTAATATTTCACCCCAGCCCCCCTCCCCGATGTCGTGCGTGACTCACTTGCGGCTGGCCCGGTGAACCTTTGTGCGCCCAGACAATTTTAAGCCAATTTTAGGGGCACCGCTATGTGACTTGTCCTGTGAGGGTCTGCCAATCTCCTGGCATCGGGAAACCGCGGGACTTTCCTCCTAGGGACCCCTCGGATGAAAACCCGTTGTGCCAGGCGATTCCCCGCTAGGACACTACTGCGTGTGTGTGCGCTGCGTGTGTGTGTGTGCTGCGTGTGTGTGTGTGCTGCGTGCGTGTGTGCGCTGCGTGTGTGTGTGTGTGCTGCGTGTGTGTGTGCGCTGCGTGTGTGTGCTGCGTGTGTGTGTGTGCTGCGTGTGTGTGTGCTGCGTGCGTGTGCGCTGCGTGTGTGTGTGCGCTGCGTGTGTGTGTGTGCTGCGTGCGTGTGCGCTGCGTGTGTGTGTGTGCTGCGTGTGTGTGCGCTGCGTGTGTGTGTGCGCTGCGTGTGTGTGTGTGCTGCGTGCGTGTGCGCTGCGTGTGTGTGCTGCGTGTGTGTGCGCTGCGTGTGTGTGTGCGCTGCGTGTGTGTGTGTGCTGCGTGTGTGTGCGCTGCGTGTGTGTGTGTGCTGCGTGTGTGTGTGTGCTGCGTGCGTGTGTGCGCTGCGTGTGTGTGTGTGTGCTGCGTGTGTGTGTGCGCTGCGTGTGTGTGCTGCGTGTGTGTGTGTGCTGCGTGTGTGTGTGCTGCGTGCGTGTGCGCTGCGTGTGTGTGTGCGCTGCGTGTGTGTGTGTGCTGCGTGCGTGTGCGCTGCGTGTGTGTGTGTGCTGCGTGTGTGTGCGCTGCGTGTGTGTGTGCGCTGCGTGTGTGTGTGCTGCGTGCGTGTGCGCTGCGTGTGTGTGTGTGCTGCGTGTGTGTGCGCTGCGTGTGTGTGTGCGCTGCGTGTGTGTGTGCTGCGTGTGTGTGCGCTGCGTGTGTGTGTGTGCTGCGTGTGTGTGTGTGCTACGTGCGTGTGTGCGCTGCGTGTGTGTGTGTGTGCTGCGTGTGTGTGTGCGCTGCGTGTGTGTGCTGCGTGTGTGTGTGTGCTGCGTGTGTGTGTGCTGCGTGCGTGTGCGCTGCGTGTGTGTGTGCGCTGCGTGTGTGTGTGTGCTGCGTGCGTGTGCGCTGCGTGTGTGTGTGTGCTGCGTGTGTGTGCGCTGCGTGTGTGTGTGTGCTGCGTGCGTGTGCGCTGCGTGTGTGTGCGCTGCGTGTGTGTGTGTGCTGCGTGCGTGTGTGCTGCGTGTGTGTGTGTGCTGCGTGTGTGTGTGCTGCGTGCGTGTGCGCTGCGTGTGTGTGCTGCGTGTGTGTGTGTGCTGCGTGCGTGTGCGCTGCGTGTGTGTGTGCTGCGTGCGTGTGCGCTGCGTGTGTGTGTGTGCTGCGTGTGTGTGTGCGCTGCGTGTGTGTGTGTGCTGCGTGTGTGTGCGCTGCATGTGTGTGTGCGCTGCGTGCGTGTGCGCTGCGTGTGTGTGCTCAGGGTGGGGTCCAGGGGGCAGTCGCGGCGCTTGCAGAGTTCCTCCGCAGCCGTGGCACCACATTCCCGTCCCGGCTCGCTCGCCCACGCCAAGGCCGTGCAACGCGCGGCTCGTCCCCCCCCCCCCCACGTGGGGCCCCGGGCGATCGGACGAATGACCCAGCTCTGGTAATGCCGCCGGGCGATCGGACGAATGACCGCCCTCTCGCAAGGCCGCACCCGCCCCGTCGCGACAAAGTCACGGCAGCCCACTTCCCAGCTTCGAACCATCGTGACTCTGCGCTCATCTCTGTCTCTCGCTCCTTCTCTCTCTCCCTTTGTCTCTCCCCCTTTGTCTCTCTCCCTCTGCCGGTTGGCTCTGGGCCGCTGATAGAATTGGCAAAGTTTCGATGGGGACGGGAGTTGTTATGTCATGAGCGTCGTAATTGTTTGACGGTGATGCTTGCATTGGCGATGTTGCCACAAAACAGGGCCATTGCCCGAAATGTCGCCTCTTACACGAATGCCCCTCGCTAACGTCGCACTCAGGAAGCGGTTCTCATTCTAACGACTTTGTAAGGATGGCGACGACGACCGTGGTGGTGGTGGTGGATGGCTGAGTCGACCCCTGTCCCGGATGTGATCTCGTCGCTCTCTAGTTGTGAGACCAGAAACATCGACTGACTGACCAACCTCGACTGTGTTTTTTCTAGTATCACGCTTGCTGAGCCCAGGCCCAAAACACCATGCTGCCAGCAACAAACAGCACGTCCATAATAGGTGTAAACACGTAAGGGGTCGCATGCTTCGTCAGTAGAGCAAGGTTACAAGCACTTGCGAAAAGAGACTTTGGGGAGGAATTCCAACATATGGAGCGGTGCGAGGGAAGAAGCTGAAAAGGGAAGTCAGTTGACCTGCTGTGTGGTGAGTGGGTGAGTGGGTGGAGTGAGTGTGTTGTTGTGAGCTGCTGTGTGGTGAGTGCGTGGGTGAGTGTGTTGTTGTGAGCTGCTGTGTGGTGAGTGCGTGGGTGAGTGTGTTGTTGTGACCTGCAGTGTGGTGAGTGGGTGAGTGTCTTGTTGTGACCTGCAGTGTGGTGAGTGGGTGAGTGTCTTGTTGTGAGCTGCAGTGTGGTAAGTGGGTGGAGTGAGTGTCTTGTTGTGACCTGCAGTGTGGTGAGTGGGTGGAGTGAGTGTGTTGTTGTGAGCTGCTGTGTGGTGAGTGCGTGGGTGAGTGTGTTGTTGTGAGCTGCTGTGTGGTGAGTGCGTGGAGTGAGTGTGTTGTTGTGACCTGCAGTGTGGTGAGTGGGTGAGTGTCTTGTTGTGACCTGCAGTGTGGTGAGTGGGTGAGTGTCTTGTTGTGAGCTGCAGTGTGGTAAGTGGGTGGAGTGAGTGTCTTGTTGTGACCTGCAGTGTGGTGAGTGGGTGAGTGTCTTGTTGTGACCTGCAGTGTGGTGAGTGGGTGAGTGTCTTGTTGTGACCTGCAGTGTGGTGAGTGGGTGAGTGCGTGGTGGTTGAACAAGACGTGCTTGAGACGACACGGCCTGTGTCTGCTAGACCGAGTCCTCGACCAATGAATGAAGCGCACGGCAGTAGCGGCAGACGAGTGGTAAGGAGGCGACTGCCCACTGGTGAGTGACACGTGTCGCATCGCCGGCCAAATTCCCAACGTACCAACGTAGGAGCGTGGCGCGCGCCTATCTCCGATTAGCACGGTTGGCTACGTATGGTGCGAATGAAGTTCAACTTACATACGTGCATACACCCAGCCGGGCACACTCATGGAGTGACCGTCATGCGTGTCTATCTCCACATAACACTGTGCGCGTCGCGGGGGAGAATTAAAAGAACAGAATAACTTCGCGGACAATATGCGTCTCAATCTTGATGTGAAGCTTTCGTGGCTGCAGGAAACCATACTCTTTGGTTCTTTCGGTAAAGTCACGTGGGTAGAAAATAAAATAAATCACGACGTTTTGGGCACGTTCACAAGATTCCATCATCGGGTCCCATCTGATGATGGACGATTGTGTACGCACCCGAAACGTCGTAACATGCGTCTCCTTCATAGCTCCGTCTCTCCACGTGCACAACGAAAAACACAATACTTGCACAAGCAATCAGTCGCACCGCCTTTTGGGGAGTTCG